>NC_082692.2:59831252-61031521 GCF_949987515.2 Delphinus delphis
AGTTTAATATATCCAAACAACTTAGCAGCGTTTCCTGTTCCATGTTATTTTTCACAAGGTACTTGCTTTTTATCTCAGCAGCCCTGAACATCCAAGATTCACAAAGATAAGATATCATTGAAAGGAATGTAGCACAATCTACTGTTGAAACAGGGAACTACTTTGAGCTAGTAACTTGTGCAGTGCCCAACAGATTTTGAATACCACTTTGTTTCTTCTGAAAGTTTAAAATATCCTACAGCACCACTGTGAGTTTGCTGCAGCCCCCCGGGGTACCTGGTAATACAGTATTGGGAAGCATGGTACTGCAGTATTCACTTTTCAGTTGCCGGTGTTGACTGCCATGTTGTCCTGCTGTCTCTCCCAACTTTCAGCAAGTTCTAATACACCTGAAAAGGCCTTGTGTGAGTGTCTAAAGTGGATGAGTGTTGAAGATGGTTCACTGAGTCAGGCTGGGGACAGCAGGCACAGGTCAGAAGTAGAGCAGAAAGCAGAACTAGTTCAGCAGAGGCAGGAGCTCAATGTGAGAGGTGTACCCTCGGACATGACCTCTGGGCCTTTTAGAAATCGCAGGGTGGCATTTCACTTTCTGTAAGATTTGGAATGGAATTTGAGCCAATCTTTGGACAGAATGACTCCAGTTGGCATTTGTTAAGAGTTGAGTATCTACTATCTATTGGCAAGGTTTGTAGAGTATTTAATATAAATTACCATCATTGCTTAGCCTAAAATTGGAAAAGTGTGTTACGGGGACCAAAAAAAATCCTTTTATGGAATATATTTTGACAAAGTGGAGGCCAGCCTTGAAGATTGTCATTTTACATCAATCGCACAATAGTGCCATGACTAACTGGTAATTTGCCCTTTTATTTTATTGAAATGCAGAACATAAAATTTACCACTATAACAATTTCTAAGTGTACAATTCAGCAGTGCTAAGTATATCCAATGCGTTGTGCATCCAACCTCCAGAACTTTTTCATTGCAAAACGGAACCTCTTTACCCATTAAACAACTCCTCATTCCCTCCTCCCCGCCAGTCCCTAGTAACCACCATTTTGTTTCTGTTTCTACAAATTTGGCTGCTTTAGATACCTCATGTGAGTGGAATCATACAGTATTTGTCTTTTTGTGACTGCCTCATTTCACTTAACATAACGTCCTCAAGGTTTATCCATGTTGTAGCATGTGTCAGAATGTCCTTCCCTTCTGAGGCTGAATAATATTCCATTGTATGTATATAACATATTTTCTTTATCCAGTCATCCACAGTGGACACTTAGGCTGTTTCTACCTCTTGATTACTGTGACTAGTGCTGATATGAACATGGGTGTGTACCCTCCTCTATTGTTTCCGTTGTACTCCCCACTATACCATATTATACAACTGACTTATTTAATATGTTTATTGTATACTGTCTGTTTCCCCTCACTAGCATGGAAGTTCCGTTACGGTAGGGATTTTTTTCTTGTTTCTTCCCTGATGTATCCCAAGCAGAACAGGGTCTGGCATATAATAGAGATTCATTAAATAGTGTTATTAATAAAATTAGTATCAAACACTGACCATGTACCAGGCCCTGTGCTAGGCTGGAGGAAGTACCAGCGAGTAAGACGTGGAATTTACACTTAGTAGGAGAGTTAAGTAAAATTAATTGGCAGGTTCAAATTTGGTAAAACAAGCTTACTTACAAGAATGTTGTTAGTTCTGCAGCTGACCTTTTCCTTCATATGGCCCCTCTTGCTTGGATATCACTACCTCTGTTACTTATGTGTCCTAATGACTAGAATAAGTTATTTCTATCTATTCATTTAAATTCTACTTGATGTGAAGACATTTGAATAATTTAAATTATGATTGAATAGCGATTCTGTTTTTATGGAACATTTCCACCTACCGATCTGGCTTAACTGAAGAGTATACTGCAGGATTCTCCTAAACATTCTTCATTTAAGATTAATATCTACACGAAGAAAAGCCTTAGATGTTTTTCTCATCATATCTTCATAGAATTACTTGGAATATCTCTACAAAGGTATTATCTGATTTCCAAAACCCAGGTGACAGCTATTTTTTTCACTCCGTATTTTTACTTGAACAAAATTCCAATGTTCCTGAAAATAACTAAGCACCCTCCTAGGTTGGTGTCCTGGGAGTTTATCTATGAAGAGCTCATAAATTCTGTTCTGTTCTCTGGGCGTACGTGGTCAGTGTGCTTGATTCTCTCTCCTGCTTCTGCCTGATCTCATATTAAAACTATTCTTTTTATTCCATCCTCTCACTAAATAGAAAAGTTTCTTTGGTTATTTTTTTCTATGAAAAAAAGTAATATGATTATTCCAGAAAGCACAATCACAGAAAGAACACACAGGACACAACTGCTCCAACTGCTATTAAAACCTGGTGAATATGATTCAGATCTGTGCTGTCCAAACTGGCAGCCACTAGGCGCATGTGGCGACGGAGCACTTGAAATGTGGCTAGACCGAATGGAGATGTGTTTAAGACGAAAACACACATCAGATTTTAAAGATTTCAAACACACGTGCACGCACGCGCGCGTGAGGATGGAAAATCTCTCCATAATTTTTATATTGATTACATGTTGAAATTATAGTGTTGTGGATATGTTGGTTAAATAAAATATATTATCAGTTATATTCATTTCTTTTTACCTTCTTTAATGTGGCTTCTAGAAAATGTAGAATTACAGGGCTTGCATTACATTTCTAACGGACAGTGCTGCTTGGATAATCATTTTCTGTGTGTCTCTGTGTCTATATACGTACTTTAAGAGCAAGATCATGGTACTTTCTATTTCATAACCCACATTCTTCACTTATTATTATATTGTTGGCATATTTCCATGTCTATAAATATAGTTCTTCAAGATTATTTGTAATAGCCACAACGTTCCATTGGAAAATCAGACCGTAATTTCTTGAACCAATATCCTATTATTAAACAGTGAAATGTTTCCATTTCCACTACTAAAAGAGCATCGTAATAAATATCCTTGGGCCCACATCTTTGCTAATGTGAGTGACTATTTTATTAGACTAATTTTCCAAAAGTAAAATTGCTAAATCAAAAAACACACATTTTTAGGACTTCTGTTACTAACTAAAAACTATCAAGTCACTCTCTAAAAATGTGGTGCTAATTTAAACTCATCAGCAGGTATACTTGGGTTCATTTCCTCATAGCTTTCCTTTCCTGATGGTTATGGTTTAAAGAAAAATCTCACTGTCTTCATTTTACTACTTCTGTTGTTAAGTAAAATGAAAGTGTTCTCCATTTTTATTAGCACTTTGTGATCCAACTTTTGTAAACTAACTTCATGTCTGCAGCCCATTTTTCTTTTGGAGAATTCCTCTTTTGTTATTGACTTACAAGGATTTTTTTATAGAGTAATTATATTAATCCTTGGTCACACATGTTTCATACATTTTTCTTAGTTTACTTGCCTTTTAATCTTTTATGTTATTTTTTGATGTTCAGAGGTTTTAGTACTCACATAATTTTCTTTTAAGATAACTGCCCTTGAGCTGATGTTAAGGAATTCCTTTCATACTTTAAAATGATGTCGTTATTCAAGTATAACGTCTTCCAGTATATTCTTTGTGACATTTTTTATATTTATTCCCTTACACCATATGGAATCTATTTTTGTATAGAAATTATGAGGCTTATCTTTTCAAAATGTTTAGCTACACAGCCCAATTCCATTTATTAACCAGCTGTCCTTTTTTTCATTGGTTTAAAAAGTGAGCTAACATGGAATGATTGAGTCCATACAAGGTCAAGTCCGTGTAACTTCACAGAAGTAGGATGGAAAAGACATATACCTGGGTCTAGGAAATAGGTGGGCAGGGATCAGGTAAATCAGAGCGGAAGAAGAGGAAGAAGGGGTCAGGCTACCAGCCTTCTGTATGTACTGTTCCCAGTCATGAGTGACCTTAGTTGAGTCTATGGTTTTAACCTGTTCAGAATCATGTACCACTTAAAAAGTCTGAGTAAATTAAAGTGTCTTGCCCCAGCAAACTGTGTACACATATCCATCTTTGAACATAATAGCATGAGGTTTACAGATCCCCTGAAGTCTGTCCAGGTACTGATTGGGGTACATAGACCTCAATGAAGAGGACTCTTTACCTTGTGGAAGAGAAGATCAAAGACCTAGAGGTAAGTCATACTCCAGGTAAAGGCAGGTGCAGGGTTCTACTCCTCCCTTTATGCTGTCATACTGAATACTTGCCAGCCCCCAAACTAAGACTATACTTCTCAGTCTCAGGCCTCTGTTCCTACTGACATCTTGTCTAAAATGGCATTTTCTGCTGCAGTGGATATTGCCTCCCGAGCATCCATTCTCCACCCTGAAATTTCTATCAGAACCCTTAGTTATCCTTCCACTCCAGGAATGGACCCCACCCCTCCCAGCACCAGGGGTGGATCCTGGTTGACTCAGACCAGCCAGGACACTATATTCTTTGACCATAGTCCATGGTCCAGGAGTGGACATGTGATCTAAGCCATACACTTGATGGAAATGGAGGTCTCTTGCTTGGGCAAAAGCTGGAACAGAAGCACTCTCTCTCCCACTGGACACAAAAGGGCAAGCAAAGGCACCACCTGCTGCTGTTAGCCATCCAACCAACCAGCTTTAGAACAAAGGCAGCACCATGGAAGGCAATGTGAGGAGTGGAGGAAATGCCTTAGTGAGATGCTGAGCCACCAGATCCATCATCCTCGAGGGCTGCCCTAACTCAGGACTCCTGTTACTCCAATCAATAAATTACTCTTGTTGTTTAAGCTATTCTGAGTCATGCTTTTTGTTCCACATAACATAAGTTTCCTAACTGATACATCCTGGCCTAGGGAAACCCGCCGAGACACTACCTTCTCTGTGCCTTCCATGGTTAAACCAGGTAGAAGGGATGCCTCCCTCCAATGCATCTCTACAGCCTTTTGTTCTTCCCTCTCATATTGTATGAATGCCCCTTACTAGACTGTACACAAATTGTAGGTCAGGAACCACAGCTTGGGACCTTTCACATCCTCACAACACCTAGCTGTTAGCTGGTGTTCAGTGACTTTTTGAAAGCTACACTACGATTGCCTCACTCCATGACTGGGTCTGTGGCTTCCTTTATCACCAAGATAAAGTTTTTTAAAAGGGCTGAAAGAAAGGTTAATAGAAGTTTCCCTGATGCCCAGAGAACCAGCGAGTTTCACAGGTTGTGATTCTCCAATCTGAATGTATTTTTCATTCACTGGAGAATTTTTTAAAATACAGAGGGACTTCCCTGGTGGTCCAGTGGCTAAGACTCCATGCTCCAAAACAGGGGGCCCGGGTTTGATCCCTGGTCAGGGAACTAGATCCCACATGCCACAAATAAGAGTTTGTATGCCTCAACTAAAGATCCCACATGCCACAACTAAGACCCAGCGCAGCCAAATAAATAAATCAATATAAATAAATAAATAAATAAATAAAATATAGATTCGGGGGGGCTGGTTCAAGAGGTAAGAGTAACCTCACATATTTACTACAACGGCAATAAATAAGTGGTCAGAAGATGATCTATTATTAATAAAGGAGTGAAAATGGTGAAGGAAATGAGAGACACTGATGAATCTCAGGGCAGAGTGGGACTGGAAAGGGGCGTCACAGTTCAGAGGATACAGAGAGAACAGCTTGAGAAAAGTGCTGGTTGCTGGGTTGCTGGGTAAAAAGAGTGGGAGTGGCAAAGGGCCACAAATTGAAATGACTCCTACCTCTAGGACATGTAGCATCAGAGTTTGCCCCTAGGAGGGGAATTCAAAATAAATGAACAACGTGATTGGATGTCTGATGAAGGGGTTGCACCTTTGGGCTTGACTCTTTCTGTCTTGATATTGAGGGTCACTGAGTGATCACCTGGTCTCCCTGGGCCCCCTAAAATGAAGCCTTCTGGTTGATCCATCTGGTCTACTTATACAGAGCTTACAGGCAGCCTATGAAGGAAATGGAACTTCAAAAAGGTAAGGAAAACTCCAGCCACTTATCCATATTAATTGCCATAGTTATTCTTTCATGTATAAGATGGAACAACCAAGATTCACCAGCTACTGCAGCACACAAACAGAACAAATAAGATGGGCCAATATGAACAGACAGAACAGTGGCCCCAGAAAAGCAGCAATAATTTCTGAAGGAGCAAAGAACTTTAAAGAAATCTCATTTCTCTCCAGAAAGTTAAGTGGCTACCTCATCCATTAAACAAGAACATGCAGCTATAAAAAGGAGCAGTAAAAGAATGAGTTCATAAATTATATATATAATGTATAATTTCACACATAATGATTTTATATTTGTAAAAATTACATGCATATGTATGTACATATGATTTAAATTTAGTTTGCCCCACTAGAATGTAAGTTCCATGAGGGCAGAGACTTTGTTTTTTCCATTTGCTGTGTTCCTACTACCCAGAATCTGACACAAAGAAAGAAAAATAAAAATATAACCATCCCAAAGGAAAATAGAAGGGGGTGAAAGGGATACTATGGATGAGCTAAAATTCTTGCCTTTCAAGGTAGAGAGTCAATAGATATTTCTTAAAGTTGAGAAATCACGAGAAAATACTATAGGACTTCCAGGTCAAGATGGTAGATTGAACATGTGGATATACTTTTTCTCTGTCTCAAATCCAAATAACGTTTGGAAACTGGAGAGTAGATGGATGAGGACTAACTTTCTTAACTGACCTGGAGCACCTGAATTCCAGGCTTATAGGAGAGAAAGTTGTGAAAGGTCCATTGGTAAGAGATGGGGTGCAGAGTATGTACGGTTTGATAAGGTAGAGGTGAGATAAAAGAGGACTGGACCTGCATCTTCTGAAGAGGGAGGATGATAAATACTAAAAAGTTGAGAAGTGTGTGTGTGTGTGTGTGTGTGTGTGTGTGTGTGTATGTGTGTGTTCGTATATACATTATATCTATATCTGTCTATCTATCTATCTATCTAAAACTTAGTATATGGAGGTAACTACCAAAAGAATCTGCTAAAAGAATTTAAAGCAGTTAACTCTGAGGAGAGCAAAATGAGAAGGGGGCTTCTGTTGTTTGTAACAAATTTTGTTGGACAATTTGTAAGCTGTGTACTTATATAACCATAATAATTTTTTTAATTGTTGAATAACAATAAAAAGTTATACACTACCAGGTGAAAACAAATAGCTAAAAGTAGTCACCTCGGGAAAGCAGGATTATGATGGAGGGGGCTGAATGAAGCATAGAAATATTTTCATACCTTTAAATGTCATTTGAGCTTTTATCTCCATGTGTGTTCAGTAAATATCTCTCTTTCTTTCTTTCTATCTATCCATCTATCTATCTATAAATAGACTGATTACAAAAATAGTCAAGATAATTGTCCTCCTTGTATCCATGCCCTTGTGTAGTACCTTCTGCGTTGGTCTCTGGCTTTGGCCACTTGACTTGCAATGGCCAACAGGACAGTAGACAATGGGACACAAATGGGATAGAAGCTTGAAAAGTGCTTGTACATTGGGGTTTGCCCTCTCTTGCTGCTCTTGGGACTCTTGACAGTGCGGTCATATAAAAAAGCCCAGGCTAGCCTGCTGGAGGATAAGACAACATGTGGAGCAGGTACCAACTATTCCAGCTGAGGCTCTCTGAGAGCAACTAGACCCTGGTCAACCTGGCAGCTGACCACAGAGGCCCAGCAAGACCAGCAGAAGAACCACCTAGCTGAGGCCAGTCCAAATTCCCCACTCACAGAATCACAAGCTACTGAACAGTTACACGTATAAGAATGAAATTAGAACATTCTTTAACACCATACACAAAATTAAACTCAAAACGGATCAAAGACCTAAATGTAAGGCCAGACACTATAAAACTCTTAAAGGAAAAAATAGGCAGAACACTCTTTGACGTAAACACAGCAGTATCTTTTTTGATCCATCTCCTAGAGTAATGAAAACAAAAAAATAAACAAATGGGACCTAGTTAAACGTAAAGATTTTGCACAGCAAAGGAAACCACAAATAAAATGAAAAGACAACCCACAGAATGGGAGAAAATATTTGCAAATGAAGTGACCAACAAGGGATTAATTTCCAAAATATACAAACAGGTCACGCAGCTCAATATCAAAAAAACAAACAACTCAATCAAAAAATGGGCGGAAGAACTAAATAGACATTTCTCCAAAGAAGAATACAGATGGCCAGTAGACACATGAAAAGATGCTCAACATCACTAATTATTAGAGAAATGCAAATCAAAACTACAATGAGGTACCAACTCACATTGGTCAAAATGGCCGTCATCAAAAAATCTACAAACAATAAATGCTGGAGAGGGTGTGCAGAACAGAGAACACTCCTACACTGCCGGTGGGAATGTAAATTGGTACAACCACTACGGAGAACAGTAAGCAGGTTCCTTAAAAAACTAAAAATAGAACTACCATATGACCCAGCAATCCCACTCCTGGGCATATACCTGGAGAAAACCATAATTCAGAAAGATAAGTGCACCCCAATATTCACTGCAGCACTATTTACAATAGCCAAGAGAAGGATGCAACCTAAATGTCCATCAACGGATTAATGGATAAAGAAAATGTGGTACATATATACAATAGAATATTACCCAGCCATAAAAAAGAATGAAATAATGCCATTTGCAGCAACATGGGTGGACCTAGAGATTATCATACTAAGTGAAGTAAGTCAGACCGAGAAAGACAAATATCATATGATATCACTCACATGTAGAATCTAATTTCTAAAATGATACAAATGAACTTATCTGCAAAACAGAAACAGACTCACAGATTTTGAAAACAAACGTATGGTTACCAAAGGGGAAATGTGCGGGGGGTCGGGGGGAAGATAAATTAGGAGATTGGGATTAACATACACACACTACTATATATAAAACAGATAATGAACAAGGACCTACGGTATAGCACAGGGAACTCTACTCGATATTCTATAATAACCTATATGGGTAAAGAATCTGAAAAAGAATAAATATATATATATGTGCATAACTGAATCACTTTGCTGTACACTTCAAACTGACACAACACTGTAAATCAATTATACTCCAATAAAATAAAAATAAAAAAATAAATAAATAAAAATTTAAAAAAGAACCATGATCTAAATAAAAGTTTGGAGACCTCCCTGGTGGTCCAGTGGTTAAGACTCCACGCTCCCAATGCAGGGGGCCTGGGTTCAATCCCTGGTCAGGGAACTAGATCCCGCGTGCTGCAACTAAGAGCCCATATGCCCCAACTAAAGGTCCCTCACGTCGCAACTGAAAAAGATCCTGCATTCCGCAGCAAAGGTCCTGCACATGGCAATGAAGATCCCGCATGCCCCAGTAAGACCCAGCACAGCCAAATAAATAAATAACTATTTTATAAACAAACAAATAAAAGTTTGTATTAAACTTTTAAATTTGGGGCTAGTTATTATGTGTCAAATGTTAACTGATAGATGCAGATACAAAGATAGAAATAGAAATAAAATAGAAATCATATATTTCTAGATCCCAACCCAGATTTCTAGATTTCTGGATCCCAACCCAGATTTATGAGATCATACTAGAGGGTGTATCCTGAGAATGTGTGTTTAAAAATCTCCACAGTGACTCTAACACAACCTGGACAAGCATCTGAAAACCACTGGTATGAAGCAAAGATCAAAGGGTTTGGAGATCTGAGTTCCAAGCCAGGTACTTCTACTTACTAATTGTGTAATCTTGGGCAAGTGAAGTTAAACTTCTCTGAGCTTCCATTTTATCCTCAGGAAAAGAGAGGAAAGTTGTTATGGCGATTAAATAGGCTGGTGTATGCAAAGTGTCCAGCATCATACACGGAACTTCTTCCCCCACCTCCTTCAGCAATCCCTAACGGACCCTTACAGAGGAGGCTGATTCTGTGTATAATTCTGGAAAGCCTGCGGGTGGTTTGGCTATGATACTGGATTCTTATTGTCCTTTCTATCTTTAATAAAGCACAAGACAGAGAGAGGTTGATGGAAAACCACCCACAGAAGGGTTTTATTTCCCTCATTTGTCAGGGTGACTCTATAAAAATGGTATAGTGTGAAATAAGAATTTTCCAGGATAGAATGGAACAGGCCATAAGGAAAAAACAGGGCTGTTATCAGATTCATGATTTTGAACGAATGATTTGGAAAATCTCAAATACAGGATGAGAAGTTTCCAATGAGGGGACAAGACATCTTAGACCCAGAGCAAATAGCGTGACAGCAACCTCAGAATGTCAAATTGCCTCCACTTTCTGTTTGAGTCTGTAGAGCGAATTAGGGTGACTGGGAGCAAGCTTTGTAGAAGTTTGAAAGGCGCGGGCCTCAGTGTTCCCATCTGTAAAATGACAGGCTTGAATTAATTGCTCTCTGAGGTCGCTGTGAACACTGACATTCTATTAATTTACAGCCAGAACATTTCTCCTCCTTGTCTAACTGTATTGTGCTTTCTACTCTCTGTTTTGAAAAGACTTTCTTTAAGATAAGCACATATGTGGCCTATCATCTATGTCTGTGTTTCTTTTCTTTTTTTACATTTTGGAGCACCACACTATCCAAAGAAGAGCTATATGCATTGCCTCAGTTTCCCCTAAGTAACCAGCATTTGTGAGGACAAAAATAAAATGGCTTGGTGACATTAAAAACAAACAAACAAAGAAGCAAATAGAATGATTGGCCACACTTATTTGTCAATGCCTGTTTGCTCCCATATCAGCCAGAAAACTGGCACGAACTCAGAACATTCATTTTACTGTATTACAAACTGCATCATTAGTTGATGTTGGAAAGAGAACATATACTCTGTGTGGACTCCTAGTGACCAGAGTCCCAGGCTTTACCCAGGTCTTTGTTACCCAAGCATCTGTCCCTGAGCTTGGGGGCCCTGCCCGGGGCAGTGTCATGCACAGCCCCTATCGTGAAAGGAGTTATTATGCAAGAAAATTGGAACTGAATACAATCAGACAAGCTTTACCCATTCTGGACTCAGAAAACCATCTAACTGGCAAGCAATACGTTCTAAAAATACTTGAAATATAAAACGATTTAAAATCTTTTTTTAATCCTATCAAAGAGATTGATGGCGTTTTTTACAAAGTGAACATTTTAATATTACCACTTGATGATCTTTCCTAACATGATCATAAAACCATGCATGGGATACACAGACATGGCCATGGACACATTCACTGACTGCATATCCCAAACTAAAGGCACAGGGTAGGGGCTCTCTACCCTTGGAAGACTCAGTACATTACCAGCTAGGCCAGTGACAGCCCAGCTTTGCAGGAAAAGGGGAGTGAACACTACTACCCACATCATTGATTAGAACTTGGCCGCTCCAAGCATATTCTATGGACCAGGGGCATCAGCATCCCCTGAGATATTGTTAGAAATACGAGTACTCAGGACCCCACACCAGACCCAGTGAGTCAGAATTTGTATTGTAAAAGGATTCCCAGGTGACTCACGTAAATGCTAAAGTTTGAAGAGCACTGGAGTACAGTATCTCCCTTATCCAGGTGGGATTATTTTCTCACTGGGGGAGACTGTAAAAACTGGCCACAGATTTCTCCCACTTCTGTTTGCATTCCGCTTTGCTCCCCCATCAAGATGTGGAGTCTTTTTCTCTACCTCTTTGAATCTGGGCACTTTATGTCTTGCTTTGAACCACAGACTGAAGTAAAAGTGATGATGCTGGAGTTCTAAGTGTGGGCCTCAAGTGGCCTTGCAGCTTCTGCTTTCACCCTCTTGAAACGCTGAGAACACTAAATGAAGAAGCTCAAGCTAGCTGGCTAGAAGATGAAAAAAAATGAGGTGAGTGAGGCCCAGCCAAGAGCCATAACCATTAACCCAACATGTGAGTGAGTCATGTTAGATCATGCAGCCCTGGTTGAGCTGCCAAACGGTAGCAGCCTGGATAGTGTCCTCTGAAAGACCAGCAGAACAAAAAATGAGTCCAATTTCATCTTGGCGGAAGAAATCACCTTTGCTGATGTAAAACTAAGGGCTGGGTAAGTTTATTCCTCGGGAAGCCCCTTTGGTGATAGGTTCACAAATGATGGAATGACAGACCTATTCATGCTGGGTGATTAACACAAGCTCTACAACCAGTGTTACCCTCTCCACAGCTCCCTGGATGGATGCTATGAAGAAATACTAAATAAATAAAAGCCATGATCTGAAAGGATGCTCAACATCACTAATCATGAGAGAAATGCAAATCAAAATTACAATGAGGTGTCACCTCACACTGGTCAAAATGGCCATCATCAAAAAATCTACAAACAGTAAATGCTGGAGAGGGTATAGAGAAAAGGGAACCCTTTGCACTGTTGGTGGGAATGTAAATTGATACAGCCACTATGGAGAACAGTATGGAGATTCCTTAAAAAAATAAAAATAGGGGCTTTCCTGGTGGCGCAGTGGTTAAGAGTCCACCTGCCGATGCAGGGGACATGGGTTCGTGCCCTGGTCTGGGAAGATCCCACATGCCGTGGAGTGGCTAGGCCCATGAGCCATGGCCGCTGGGCCTGCGCGTCCGGAGCCTGTGCTCCACAACGGGAGAGGCCACAACAGTGAGAGGCCCGCGTACTGCAAAAAAATAAATTAATTAAAAAAATAATAAAAATAATAAAAATAGAACTACTATACGATCCAGCAATCCCACTACTGGGCATATACCCTGAGAAAACCATAATTCAAGAAGAGTCATGTACCACAATGTTCATTGCAACTCTATTTACAATAGCCAGGACATGGAAGCAACCTAAGTGTCCATCGACAGATGAATGGATAAAGAAGATGTGGCACATATACACAATGGAGTATTACTCAGCCGTAAAAGAAACGAAATTGAGTTATTTGTAGTGAGGTGGATGGACCTAGAGTCTGTCATACAGAGTGAAGTAAGTCAGAAAGAGAAAAACAAATACTGTATGCTAACACATATATATGGAATCTAAAAAAAAAAAAAAAGGTTCTGAAAAACCTAGGGGCAGGACAGGAATAAAGACACAGACATAGAGAATGGACTTGAGGACACGGGGAGGGGGAAGAGTAAGCTGGGACGAAGTGAGAGTGTCATGGACATATATACACTACCAAATGTAAAATAGATAGCTAGTGGGAAGCAGCCGCATAGCACAGGGAGATCAGCTCAGTGCTTTGTGTCCACCTAGAGGGATGGGATAGGTAGGGTGGGAGGGAGCTGCAAGAGGGAGGAGATATGGGGATATATGTATATGTATAGCTGATTCACTTTGTTATACAGCAGAAACTAACACACCATTGTAAAGCAATTATACTCCAATAAAGATGGCTAAATAAATAAATAAATAAATAAATAAAAGCCATGCTCACAATTTCCTGATATCTGGCTCCCAGATTTATGCAGAGACCTCTGGCCTGTCTGGCTGCTCTCTTCCCCATGCCTGATAGTTTCTGCTCGAATCCAGACACCAGCCAAGGCAGTGACTTAGGGGTCTTTGGTGAGCAGTGCTGAACTGGAAAGACTCTAAGCTTTGGGGTCACCCAAACTGAGATTCAATCCTGACCCTGCCACTTGCTAGTTAGGTGATTGGGGAAATTATCTAGCTTTTATGAGACTCAACTTTGTCATCTGTCAATTTAGATTAAGAATCCCTATCTATCAAGATTGTTGAGATTATGTATAAGAAAGAGAGCATATTATGAACGCTCTCTAGTATATTCTGCACAAATGAGGCTAGGGGTGTGAAAGCCATAACATCCCCGACAAGTGTCATTTTGAAAAAGACAAAACACCAGCCCCCACCCCCTGCCCACCCTTCCAGAACACCAGCCTTCTACGCGGCTGGACACTCCGACTACAGTCTGGATGTTTATCTGATGCCTGGTTGGCAGCCACTCCATTTACAGCCATCGGAAGGAGGGGGCAGGGTGATCAGCATTCATCTCTGGGTCACCAGGTCAAGTGGGTACTAATCAGGAAAAATGTTTGGCTATTAAATGCTCCATTGAGTGCTTTAAATATCACCTGACGTGTCATACATCTGGATTAGCGTGTCATACATCTGGATTAGCCGTAGAAAATCAATCTTTACCATATGCAAATTAAGGACGAAATGAGATTGTCCCCGTGAGCCATTGCTGTGCCTTAGCACACTGGTTCTTCAGCTTTATTTAACTGGCCTGAATTTTCTCCCATTTTGCTTCAGTTTGTGACTTGAAACCCATTATCCCTTACACAGTTTATGGTCAGAGAGTGCTGATCCCAAAGATAACCTTTAGAGGGATTCTGCGAGTGGCCACTGGCTTTGTTTCCTCATCTCCCCCGTGTAGACTTAGCGGCCACCGGGAGTGAACTTAGCTGTGCTGGCCTTGGCCCTGAAACCATCTCCTAAAAACTGGATGTTTATCTTGGTCGTGATGCACATGGTGCGTGCATGTGTGGGTCTATGGGTGCAAATATGTATTCTAGGAATATATTCAGGAAGTTAAGTTTTCCCTTAAAAATAAGATACAATCTTTATTAGTCACTCTTCTTGATTCTACAGAGCAGTAAAGCCTTGGGATCAGACTTCTCAGAGCTGGATTGAATCACTGGTCTTGGGATGTCAGAAAACAGGCAAGTTTTTGACCACTCCCCACACTGCTCTGTTCCAGCCCATACAAATCACTGTAGCAAAAAACCTCAGGTAGGGAAATGCAACAAAATCATTGGCGACCTCCCAAGGGAATGAAATGCTAACTTTAAGGCCCAGCAGCCGCCAGCTACCCAAGAATTTAATCATGCTCTGCCTTTGTATTCGGCAAGCTTGCAATAGGATGCAGCTAATTAGCCTGCCTGGGAACCAACTGGCAGGGATTGGAGTGGGATGGAACGGAATGATGAATAATCGTAAACTCTGTGTACTACTCATAGTTTGCTAAAAACTTGCAATAAATTATCTCACTTAATCCTCTCAACAGCCATGTAAGGTTGGTTTATTATCCAAGTTACAGTATGAAAACTGAGATGCAAACAGATTAAATTAACCTACGAAAAACCTTAAAAATGTTCATGCCTTCTGACTAGTAATTCCTTTTCTAGGAATTTACCTTGGGAAAATTATAAGAAGTCCAACAATAAAGAGATTTATTGACAGATACCTAAAAGGAAGGTACTTATAATCGTAAAAAATTGAAAACAACTTACATTGTGCAAAAATAAAAAATTACTTGGATAAATTACAATAATTCAACATAGGGGATGCTCAATAATCTCTAAAAATCAGGTTTCTGGGGCTTCCCTGGTGGCGCAGTGGTTGAGAGTCCGCCTGTCGATGCAGGGTACACGGGTTTGTACCCCGGTCCGGGAAGATCCCACATGCCGCTGAGCCTGAGCATCCGGAGTCTGTGCTCCGCAACGGGAGAGGCCACAACAGTGAGAGGCCCGCGTAACGCAAAAAAAAAAAAAAAAAAAAAAACAGGTTTCTGAACATGATTTAAGGAATTAAGTGGATTATGATTTAAGGAAATAAGTTGACTATTTTAAGAAAAAGAGTATTTTAAAAAGAGAATTGCCTCCTTTACATACAGTATAATCCCTATTTTTCAGTATCTCTGTGTCTATGCCTGGAAAACAAGAGGAAAGAAATACCCTAAAAGATTAATAACGGTAGTGTGTGTTTCATGAGTCCATTAGCATGTTCCCCTCTTTTTATTTTTCTCTATTTTCATAACTCTCTATAATATATAAATATCATAATTAAAAGTGAATGACAATAAATTAATAAAATAATAGTAATATACATAAAATGTGTTAATGTTAGCTTACTCACGAGGAACTCGTGCAAATCAGGAAACTAAAACATATGAGATACTCGGAATGCTTTTGAAGGTCAGAGTAAACATATGCCAAATATACTTATTTTATCAAAACCATTTTGCCCATTTCTAACTCATTTATCTTTAACAAGATAAACAAGATTTCACGAGGCTCTGGTAATGATCCATCTGTGAAATCACTGGATGTTTGGCTCGTCCCTGCAATTTTCTATACTTATCTTCCTTATCCTTCACAAAGTACTGTCAGTGTTTGGGAAAATGGTTTTGTGAAACTTAGTAAATTGCTAGGTAAAATATTTCCTTGGATAATGGTGTGTCTGACACTTTAAAACATCTGAAAACTCTCCGAGTTATTAGATCTCGGGTAGAGGAGGTCAGATAATATCTCTGGAGACGGCTCCTATTAGGGGAGCTTTGGGTGATAAAAAGTATGAGCCAGGGGTGGAGGGAAATGGCAGGCTCCAACTGCAGAATTCTAAACAGACATTTAGAAGGAATTTCCAAACAAGAGGCACAGGCCCTGTTTCTATCAGAGTGGAGGGAAGCAAATTGATTCTGCAAGGGAAAAATCTGGCCTTAATGAGGAGACTTCTTATGATGCCCAAATTCCATTTCTTAACATTTATTTTTTGGTTAAGCTGCATTGAAAGCTATAATTTTAGCATTTTTGATTTGGGGACATCGAACTTTCAATGTATGGGTTTTCCAAAATTATTAAACTCATTTGGATTGTAGTGATAGCTTTTTAAATGTAATTTTTTTTCTTTTTTTTTTTTTAGTTTTTGGTTGCGTTGGGTCTTCACTGCTGCACATGGGCTTTCTCTAGTTGCGGCGAGCGGGCGCCACTCTCCATTGCGGTGTGCGGGCTTCTCATCGCAGTGGCTTCTCTCTGTTGCAGAGCACTGGCTCTAGGCGCAAGGGATTCAGTAGTGGCACATGGGCTTCAGTAGTTGTGGCTCGTGGGCTCTAGAGTGCAGGCTCAGTAGTTGTGGCACACGGGCTTAGTTGCTCTGCTGCATGTGGGATCTTCCTGGACCAGGGCTCAAACCCATGCCCCCTGCATTGGCAGGGGGATTCTTAACCACTGCACCACCAGGGAAGTCCGTACATGTAACTCTTTTTTTTTTTCTTTACCATCTTTATTGGAGTATAATTGCTTTACAATGGTGTGTTAGTTTCTGCTGTATAACAAAGTGAATCAGCTATACATATACATATATCCCCATATTTCCTCCCTTTTGCATCTCCCTCCCACCCTCCTGATCCCACCCCTCTAGGTGGACACAAAGTACCAAGCTGATATCCCTGTGCTATGCAGCTGCTTCCCACTAGCTATCTATTTTACATTTGATAGTGTATATATGTCCATGCCACTCTCTCACTTTGTCCCAGCTTACCCTTCCCCCTCCCCGTGTCCTCAAGTCCATTCTCTACATCTGCGTCTTTATTCCTGTCCTGCTCCTACGTTCTTCAGAACCGTTGTTGTTTTTTTTTTTTAGATTCCATATATGTGTGTTAGCATATGGTATTTGTTTTTCTCTTTCTGAATTACTTCACTCTGTGTGAGAGTCTCTAGGTCTACCCACCGCACTACAAATAACTCAATTTCATTTCTTTTTATGGCTGAGTAATATTCCATTGTATATATGTGCTACACCTTCTTTATGCATTCATCTGTCGATGGACACTTAGGTTGCTTCCGTGTCCTGGCTATTGTAAACAGAGCTGCAATGAACGGTGTGCTACATGACTCTTTCTGAATTATGGCTTTCTCAGGGTATATGCCCAGTAGTGGGATTGCTAGGTCATATGGTAGTTCTATTTTTAGTTTTTTAAGGAACCTCCATACTGTTCTCCATAGTGGTTGTATCAATTTACATTCCCACAACAGTGCAACAGGGCTCCCTTTTCTCCACATATTCTCCAGCATTTACTGTTTCTAGATTTTTTTGATGATGGCCATTCTGACTGGTGTGAGGTGATACCTCATTGTAGTTTTGATTTGCGTTTCTCTAATGATTAGTGATGTTGAGCATCCTTTCATGTGTTTGTTGGCAATCTGTATATCTTCTTTGGAGAAATGTCTATTTAAGTCTTCTGCCCATTTTTGGATTGGGTTGTTTGTTTTTTTGATATTGAGCTGCATGAGCTGCTTGTAAATTTTGGAGATGAATCCTTTGACAGTTGCTTCATTTGCAAGTATTTTCCCCCATTCTGAGGGTTGTCTTTTCATCTTGTTTATAGTTCCCTTTGCTGTGTAAAAGCTTTTAAGTTTGATTAGGTCCCATTTGTTTATTTTTGTTTTTATTTCCATTTCTCTAGAAGGTGAGTCAAAAAGGATCTTGCTGTGATTTATGTCATTGAGTGTTCTGCCTATGTTTTCCTCTAAGAGTTTGATGGTGTCTGGCCTTACATGTAGGTCTTTAATCCATTTTGAGTTTATTTTTGTGAATGGTGCTACGGAGTGTTCTAATTTCATTCTTTTACATGTAGCTGTCCAGTTTTCTCAGTATCACTTATTGAAGAGACTGTCTTTTCTCCATTGTATATTCTTGCCTCCTTTATCAAAAATAAGGTGACCATATGACATGGGTTTATCTCTGGGCTTTCTATCCTGTTCAATTGATCTATATTTGTGTTTTTGTGCCAGTTCCATACTGTCTTGATTACGGTAGCCCTGTAGTATAGTCTGAAGTCTGGGAGCCTGATTCCTCCAGCTCCATTTTTCTTTCTCAAGATTGCTTTGGCTATTCGGGGTCTTCTGTGTTTCCATACGAATTGTGAAATTTTTTGTTCTAGTTCTGTGAAAAATGCCATTGGTAGTTTGATAGGGATTGCATTGAATCTGTAGATTGCTTTGGGTAGTAGAGTCATTTTCACAATGTTGATTCTTCCAATCCAAGAACACTGTATATCTCTCTGTTTGTATCATCTTTAATTTCTTTCATCAATGTCTTATAGTTTTCTGCATACAAGTCTTTTGTCTCCTTAAGTAGGTTTATTCCTAGATATTTTATTCTTTTTATTGCAATGGTAAATGGAAGTGTTTCCTTAATTTCTCTTTCAGATTTTTCATTGTTAGTGTATGGGAATGCAAGAGATTTCTGTGCATTAATTTTGTATCCTGCTGCTTTACCAAATTCACTGATTAGTTCTAGTAGTTTTCTGGTAGCATCTTTAGGATTCTCTATGTATAGTATCATGTCATCTGCAAACAGTGACAGCTTTACTTCTTCTTTTCCTATTTGAATTCCTTTTAATTATTTTTCTTCTCTGATTGCTGTGGCTAAAACTTCCAAAACTATGTTGAATAAGAGTGGTGAGAGTGCGCAATCTTGTCTTATTCCTGATCTTAGTGGAAATGCTTTCAGTTTTTCACCATCGAGAATGATGTTGGCTGTGGGTTTGTCATATATGGCCTTTATTATGTTGAGGAAAGTTCCCTCTATGCCTACTTTCTGGAGGGTTTTTATCATAAATGGGTGTTGAATTAAAGAATTAAAGAATTAAGTGAATTAAAGTGAATTAAGTGAATTAAAGAATTAAGTGTAGGTGAGAGATTACTACAAGCAACTATATGTGAATAAAATGGACAACCTGGAAGAAATGGACAAATTCTTAGAAAAGCACAACATTCCGAGACTGAACCAGGAAGAAATAGAAAATACAAACAGACCAATCACAAGCACTGAAATGAAACTGTGTTTAAAAATCTTCCAACAGGGCTTCCCTGGCGGCGCAGTGGTTGAGAGTCCGCCTGCCGAAGCAGGGGACACAGGTTCGTGCCCTGGTCCGGGAAGATCCCACATGCCGCAGAGCGGCTAGGCCCGTGAGCCATGGCCGCTGAGCCTGCGCGCCCGGAGCCTGTGCTCCACAACGGGAAAGGCTACAACAGTGAGAGGCCCGCGTACCGCAAAAAAAAAAAAAAAAAAGGCCCAGCCCCCTGGCCCCAACTTGGAACAACTCCAAAGGGCCATTTCATACCAGAGCTCCCTGTGGAACGGGCTGAGACCTATGATGTGACTGCATCAGGTTCACCTCCCTCTGCCCAGTCTTGCTTCCATAACTCCCCTACCGATGCTATTTCTGAGACTACTCCCAGTTAACCTCCTGAAGGTGAACTTCTGCTACAGAGTCTGTTTCCAGGGAACACGACCCAAGTGAATGTAGAACACAGCCTGACACATAGTCGGCTTTATCATATTTCTTGAACGAATATACGCAAAATTTTTTAGGGGTCCCTCCTTCATTCCTGGTGATTCTCACTCTTCAGCAAAGAAGCAGAAGCTCCATCACGCCCCACGAAGTGAGAAGTCGTCAGCTATTCCTGTGCAGCCACCAACACTACTGCAGCTTCTTCTCATTACAGCATCCTCGACTCTTGATGATGCCCCAGG
This sequence comes from Delphinus delphis, assembly GCF_949987515.2. Classification (NCBI taxonomy): domain Eukaryota; kingdom Metazoa; phylum Chordata; class Mammalia; order Artiodactyla; family Delphinidae; genus Delphinus; species Delphinus delphis. The sequence goes on from NC_082692.2 coordinate 59,851,532, forward strand.
GCCCCATCCACTGCTTGTTAAAAACAGTGACCAGGACAAGATCCCAGCTTGCCTACTCATTCTGGGTAGCTCTGCACCCAAACTCCACTGTTCTCCCCAAATCCTGAGGCTTCTTATCACTGCTTACAGAAGCCAGGGAATCTGCAGAGATCCCAACCCTGCTAAGCCTGCATTCCTGGGTCTCTGCCCAAGTTACAGTGGTCCTGGAGGGTGGGAAGGATGCTCCCTCCTCAGTGTTGCCCACGTTACAGTGGTCCTGGAGGGTGGGAAGGATGCTCCCTCCTCAGTGTTGCCCAAGTTACAGTGGTCCTGGAGGGTGGGAAGGATGCTCCCTCCTCAGTGTTGCCCAAGTTACAGTGGTCCTAGAGGGTGGGAAGGATGCTCCCTCCTCAGTGTTGCCCAAGTTACAGTGGTCCTGGAGGGTGGGAAGGATGCTCCCTCCTCAGTGTTGCCCAAGTTACAGTGGTCCTGGAGGGTGGGAAGGATGCTCCCTCCTCAGTGTCTTGTTCAGATAAGGGCACTCCACAGTGGAAGTGGCCTGGTTTCAACTTTCAGATCTTGCGTTCATTAACATGGCCACTTCTTGAGAGCATGACCCAGCCAGGATGACTGTGTTGGGACAAGTAAGACAGATCTGGAAACCAACACATGCCCCCGACTCTTGGTCAAGTCGTCACCTACTCTTCTGATGAAATCTCTCTCTGGGCCTATCTGAGGTCAGGATACCTAGAAACAGAGCCTGAAATTGGGTATTCTTGACCATTAATTTATTGAGGAACACTCTCCAAAGAAAGGGAAGCAGTATGGGGAAGGGGGAGGAACTAAAAAAAAAAATGTGGTCTCTGCTGAGTCAGCTCCAGCCTGATCCCATGGGGAGCTTTGGAGCAGAGGCTGTACCAAACATTTTTGAAGAGCTGGAAACTAATTCCTATAAGTTGTTGTCATTGTTCTTTTTTGCAATAAGATACAGCACTTGATACACTGTAGAAAGTATGACTGTCGATAGGATCTGACAGAATCCACATTACACTGTGAGGCGCCAATACATCTGTTATCAAAATTTCCCCTTTGGTTCACCCACAGAACATTTTCATTGCAGCCTCTGAATCAAGAAATGAAGCTTCACTCAATTTCACAGACAATCAAGGGGAAAAAATGATGGGTCAATATCCACAAAGCAATCAATGTGATAAACCACATGAACAAAATGAAGGATAAATATCACATGATCATCTTGATAGATGCAGAAAAAGCTTTTGACAAAATTCAACATCCATGCGTAATAAAAACTTTCAGAAAAGTTGGTATATAGGGAACATTTCAACATAATAAAGGCCATTTATGACAAACCCACAGCTAACATCATACTCAATGGTGACAAAATGAATGCTTTTCCTCTAAAATCGGGAACAAGACAAGGATGCCCACTCTCACCATTTATATTTAACATAGTATTAGAAGTCCTAGCCACAGCAATCAGACGAGAAAAAAAAAAATAAAGGCATCCAAATTGGAAGGGAAGAAATAAAACTGACACTATTTGCAGGTGACATGATACTGTATATAGAAAACCCTAAAATCTCCACTCTCAGGTACACACCCAAAAGAAATGAAAACCTATGTCCACACAAAATTTTGTACACAAGTAGCAGCACTACTAATAATAGTTGAAAAGTGGAAAGAACCCAAATGTCCATCAACTAACGAGTGACTAAAAAATATGTGATATATCCATACAGTGGTATGTTATTCAGTATAAAAAGGAATGAAGTATTGATAAATGCCAGAAAATGGATGAACTCTGAAAATATTATGCTAAGTGAAAGAAGGAAATCACAAAAGGCCACATATTGTATGTTTCAATTTATCTGAAATGTCTACAAGAGACAAATCAATAGAGACAGAAAGTGGATTAGTGGTTGCCTAGGGTGCATGAGTTCGTTGGGGGTTGGGGGTGGAGAAATGACTGCTAATGAGTAAGGGTTTTCTTTCACGGTGATGATAATGTTCCAAAATTAGATTGTGATAATGGATGCACAATGCTATGAATATACCAAAAAGCACTGAATTGTACACAAACAGGGCAATTTTATGGTATACGAATTATATCTCTAAAAAGCTGTTTAAAATAAAACTAGCACTATCTCCATAAAAGGCCCAAGAGTTAATCCACAAATTAAAGACAAACCGTTAACACTCACAATTACAATGCCCATACATTGCACAAAGTCCCATCACTTGGAGGGATGCAACAATAAATTTCCCATCACTATGAACAGCAAATCATGGCTGCCAACGTGAGCATTTAGGAGGAAAAATACCGACAGCAAATACGGAAATATACATCAGTTTGACACTAATTAGTGTTGGTTTCAGTCCCTATTTTGTGGGTTGCCATATAGGTTTTGTATTTTTTCCTCCAACCTTTACATCCATTGCCAAAATCAGGACATTGCATGTCTTAGGGAGGGGTTTCCTGCTAAACCAGAAGAGTCTCAAGCAAACCAGGATGGTTCATTATTCATGGACAAGAGAGAAGGAAAAGGTCTTTCCTTCCCTGTGTCATGCTCCATGTGAGGGCAACAGACTGGACTATTTGAACCCCAGTGTCCTGCAGAATTTTTATTCCTAATGTATTTCATCTTCTTTGTCGATCTTACGAATGAGACATTTTCTTTTATATTCCATTTATTGTTTGTATATAGAAAGACTGCTGACTTTATATATTAATTTTCTAACTACCTTACTGAATTTTCTTATTGTCTCCTAGGTTTTCAGTTATTTTTTTCTGGGTTATTCAAGGTTTATAATCATGGCATCAGGAAATAATTATAATGTTGCTTCCCCCCACCCATCCATTATTTTAATCCCTTACTTATAAACCACTTTATCTGTAAAGGCTAAAACTTCCAGAAAACCCCAACAGTCAATTCAGAAGGCACATCTTGTCACTTGCTTTAATGACAATACTGCTATTAAGTATTTCGCTATCAAACTGACTTTTGGGCAGAGACAACTTTAGCATTTCAAGGAGTATCTATATATTTCTATTTTATCTCAAGATTTTATGAAGAATGGATATTGAATTTTTTTCAAATGACTTTTTTGAATCCTTGATATGAACATACAGTTTTTCTCCTTTGATTGGGGTGAATTGTATTGATGATTTCATAATATTGAATCATCCCTGGCTTTACTGAAACTGGATCTCACTGAGCCATGGTTCATAATTTTGCTAATACAATGCTCAGTTCTAGTTACTAATTTTTATTACAATTTTTACATCAGTATTCATGAATGAGCTTGGAGGTCTTCTCTGTGTTCTGTCTGATTTGAATGCCGGTGTTATTTTTGGCTTCCTATCTTTCGTTGTTGGGCTTGGAGACAGTTTTCAGTGTCGGATTTCTCTGTTCCTTGAATGTTTGAAATTATTTACCTGAGAAACCATCTGGGCCTGGTGATTAGGGGATGATGCATTTTCACTTTCTTCTCTGATTATTGGCCTGTTTAGAATTCTTATCTGTTCTAGAGTAAATTTTGGTGATTTCTATATTTTCTAAACAATTAATCACTTCATCCACGTTTCAATCTAATTTGCACCTAGGTTTGCCAATCATTCCTTGAAACTTCTTTTAATATCTTCTGTACCTCTTGTTAATTCTCCTTTCTAATTTTTTATTTATTTCTAATATAAGTGGTTTTGTCAAAGAAATGGCAATCAGATTTTTAATTTATTGATTCTTCTTTTTCTGCTTTGTAATTTATTAATTCTTGCTCTCAATTTATTACCCCTGATGGTTTTTCCTAACCTCCTGAATGCAGTTTTAAAAATTTTTCCTCCAACTTGTAGTTTCTAATACATATATTTATGGCTTTATTTCCCTGTGAAACCAGCTTTGGCCATTTTCCATTAATTTTGAAACTCTATATTTTATTATTGCTAATTTCTAACATCTGCAATTTCAACTTCAATTTTCTCACTGACCCAAAAGTGGTCTAAGAGGAAAATTAAGGGTTTCCCTCCTTGTTATTGCATTATCAAATAAATGTAATTACACTAATAAATATGATATTGCTTATTGGTTTATAAAAAATATTATTCATCATGCTAAATTAGTCAAGACCCTGGCAGGAAGCAGAGGGCACACTGAAAAGAATTTAACTTAACAGAATTGAATGAGGATACTAAGTATAGACACATAGGCTGGGTTGAGGGAACTGAAAAAAGATAGTGAAGTGCTCAGGACCTAGCAACAATGAGAATCCATTACCACCCCTAGGCCTGAAGAGACAAGGGCAGGGAAAAATATTACTGCAGCCACAGAGGAACACCACCACTGCTGAGACTCCAGGGGGTGGAGTGGAATGCAAAGAATAATTATCCAACCCCTCGTTCTCTTCCAGGTTTCTGCCCACATCCAACAACCAAACACAGAGGACCCAGTAGATACAGCCTGCGGAAGTCAGCCTCAGAACGACACAGAACAGGGTAGAAAAGGGAGGAGAAAAAAAGTTTGGGAAAAAAAACTGGGAATAGCCCAGTAGTAAATATCATTTTCCTCTTATTCAAACATCAGAAATAGATATAAATTCCGTTAATGCTCTGTGGTCTGGTGATGAATTCTATTTATTGTTTATATAATTTCAAAGCATCCTTGCATTCCTAGATCCCCTGACATATTCTCTTCATTATACTTTTCAGTTGCTGTAACCTTTTATTAAGAATTTTACATCTACGCTCATAAATGAGACTGGTCTATAATTTTCCTTTTTGAATGGCAATCAGTGTTATGCTTGTCTTGTGAAATGGATCAGAGGAACTTTTCACATTTTTAAGTTCTGCAATAATTTATATAACAAAAGAATTGTGCATTTCTTAAAAGTTAAAAAAATTATTCAATCATGCTCCTGCTAGGAACTGGTGGTCTTCTTTCGGTAATTCTTGGATAATTTTTAGAGTTTTCCATAATTATTAGTTTGTATAGATTTTCTACTTTTTTTTTTTTTTTTGCAGTACGCGGGCCTCTCACTGCTGTGGCCTCTCGCATTGCAGAGCACAGGCTCCGGACGCGCAGGCTCAGCAGCCATGGCTCATGGGCCCAGCTGCTCCGCGGCATGTGGGATCTTTCCAGACTGGGGCACGAACCCATGTCCCCTGCATCGGCAGGCGAACTCTCAACCACTGCGCCACCAGGGAAGCCCTAGATTTTCTACTTTTTGAGTCAATTTTGGTCATTTATAATTTTCTTAAAAATGGCCCCTTTCCTGGAGATTAATTTTCTCCAATAAGTCCATTTTCCCCAAACTTGGGGTAAAATGGTCCTGGTAAAGGGCTTCTGCATCTCCCGGGCCAGCCCAAAGGGTTGTCATGGCTGCAGCATGGAGAGATCCTCAAAGGTAGGTTAAAACAGTTAAAACTAATAAGAGGGGTTTTATCTTGAGACAGGATTGTTCAGGCTCCCCCACAGCTGTTGACAAAGGCTGTGCCCCATGGAGCTGACCACAGGAGAATAAGCTTAAGGTGACCTTCCATCCAGAGTGATTCACCATGCAGTTGGGTAAACTCAGCACCTGTCTACCCTGGAAACTGACCTCTCAGAACCACGGCTGTGATTTAGCCTCCTGCTTAGCAAACGTGACAAGGAAGTGGGTGTGAGGAGAAAGACGGGGAAGCAGGGAGCCCAGCTCTAATGACGATGTGACTCCCTGGCTCGGCCACTTTGGATGTGTCATTGTGACTAATCTCACTGGGCTTCAGTTGTCTGATCACTGAAATGAGAAGCTCTGAGGACTTCGCAGATTTATGATTCTATTAACAGATTCCCCCCAGGAGTAAGTTTAACACAAACAGTTTCATGCCTCACCTCCAGTTCTCTCCCTAATAAGAAATGGATCCTCCTGTCTAAGTAACAGTGTCTGAGATCTGCTGCGGGCGGGGGGGGCGGGGACCAAAAGTCCCTGCTGTTTCCCATATATCTCCCCTCCAGCCTAACCTGCCTTGGACTTAAAAGTTTTCGCATGCTGGGTTTAAGGCATCAACAGCCCGAGCGAGAACACTGTCCTAGAGAAACAACCTTTGGAGTATCTGACAACTTCAGAGGCACTAATGCATCCAGTTGGTAAGGTCCTGGGGCAGCAGAACGAGCTGATGGGGATGGAGAGGTCTAGTGCATGGGATGCGGCTGGGGAAGGCCAGCCTGGAATGACAACCACAACTTCAGGGGATGGATGGGGAGAGGTACAACTGGCAGGCAGGGGACAACATGGTGGCTTTTGGGCCGCTAAAGGTGGAAGTGGACAGAAACACACATTAGCCTGTGGGAGTCTGAGGAATGATGAGTTTCAAGGACTCTGGCAATGTAGTATCTTTGGAAGCCAACCAAACTGGGTTTCCACCCCAGTTCTGCCACTCACTACTGGGCTACTAAACCTCTGTGAGCCTCTTTCCTCAACTGCAAAATGAGAATAATAATGCCTGTCTTTAGGGCTGATAGGAGAGTTAGGTGAGATAATGTATAAAAAGTACTTAACCATGGTGACTGGTACAAGTGAGAATTCAATCCATATATCTATTATTATAATAATTCCCAGTTTTACCACCATCCTTCTCCGGAAGCCAATTTTAATTAATGTAACTAATTACAAATATTTTTGTGTTCCTGCCAAGCACCGTGCTGTTCACTGTTTGGGTTTGAAGGAAGAATGTGGCATATTCCCTACCCTCCAATAGCTTCCAATCCAGTGGAGTAGATTTGTACACAACCAAGTAAAACACACAGCAAAACAAGCACAAGAAACAAATAGAGATGCCCCAGCATACTGTGGGATACCTAGGAAGAAGCCATGGACTCTCAGGGTGGGAGTGGAGAATGTGTCGGGGAAGAATCCTTGCAGGTGAATTAGGCCTTAGAATCTGAGAGGGTCCTCTAGTCCAACACCCTCACTTTGCAGTTAAGGGCCCAGGCAGATTAAAACAATCCAGGCTTAACAATCACTCAGACAGTGAACCCAGACTATGTGCCAGTCATTGTCAAGACTGACTTTTCAAACCTCACAATAACCCTATGAGATGGAAATTCTTGCCATCACCATTTTACAGAAGAAGAAACTGAGGCACGGTGAGGTGAAAAGACCTGTCCAGGGTCACATAGCTTGCAGGTAGGAGAGCATGGATTTGACCCATGTTGTCCTGTCCACCACAGCTGCCTCTCTTAACAGCAGAGCTAGAGCTTAAGCACGCGACTCATGACTTAAAACCCCAGGTTCCCCTGTGCTCTCACACAGCTGCTTCCCAGAGGAAGAGAAATGTTTCAGAAGGTGAGGAATTCTGGGTGATCTTTCCAGGCTGAGGACAGAGCAGGAGCAATAGCATGCAGATCTGAAGTACTGTGTTGTCGGAAGAGTGTGCAGATTCTCATAGCTGAAGGGCAGAATGAAATTAATCAATAAAAGACAGCAGCTGAGGTTCCTGCACCATTACAAACCTCAAATATCAGGAAAAGAAGAAGCCAGGAACAGCAACATTCGATAAACTTTAGACATAAGTGGAGGAAAAGAGCTGTCATTTGGGCATCAGACTCCCTAGTCAGCACAGAGACGATAGGGATTTAAAGCAAACCTCCATATATCTGGAGAAAACCATAATTTGAAAAGATACGGGCACCCCAATGTTCACTGCAGCACTATTCACAATAGCCAAGACATTTAGGAAGCAACCTAAATGTCCATTGACAGAAGAATGGATAAATAAGAAGTGGTCATGTATACAATGGAATATGACTCAGCCACAAAAAAGAACGAAAAAATGCCATTTGCAGCAACATGAATGGACCTAGAGATGATCATACTAAGTGAAGTAAGTCAGAAAGAGAAAGAAAAATATCTATGATACCACTGATATGTGGAATCTCATTTCAAAAAAATGATACAAATGAACGTATTTGCAAAATAAAAACAGACTTATATCAAAAACAAACTTATGGTTACCAAAGGGGGAACATGGCAGGGTGGATAAATCAGGAGCTTGGGATTAATATATGCACACTAGTGTATGTAAGACAGATAATCAACAAGGATCTACTGTAGAGCACAGGGAACTCTACTCAATATTCTGTGATAACCTATATGAGAAAGGAATCTGAAAAAGAATGAATATATGTATATGTATAACTGAATCACTTTGCTATACACCTGAAACTAACACAACCTTGTAAATCAACTATACTCCCATAAAATTTTTTTTTAAATAAAGCAAATCTCAACTCTAAACCCACTCCTCATCTTGGGTTCTCTAGCTCTGCAAATATTGATACTTCCACCATCCATTCTCTTGCTAGTCAGAAGACCAGGAGGCATCGTAAACTCATCCTTCTCCCTCGTTCCTCTGTCAAGTCTATTTTTTAAATAGTTAAAATATTTTTAATTTTGAAATTGTCTCCTGTGTTAATCTAGGTTCTCCAAGGAGCAGATGCCAAGTGTGTGTCAACATGCAAGGATTTTGATTAAGGGAAATGCCTACGAGAGAAAACATGGAGGAAGCCAGGAAGGCGGGAAGAGTCATCAAACCACGATGCAGTGTGACCCCAGGTGAGAGAGAGGGAAGGAAGGTTGGGTGGAGGTGTCCTATACTGCTGTGTAGTGTAAGGAAGTTTCCACAAAGCCATTGGGGAGTTCTGGAGCCAAAACCAGCCATGAGAGGAGTCCACGGTCTCCTGGGAATATTCCTGCATTTGTATTACTGCCACCCTCAATGATTGGCGGAGAGCAGTCCATGGGAAACATGGCTCAAAACAAGCATGATGTTGGATTGCAGAGCACGACAGCAGGGCGCTTGATCAATTATGTTCCCTGTCACTGGAGATCTGTGAGACTGGGCTCATAGGTACCACCATGTGAGGATAGACTCCTGGCTCCTCACCAATCCTACCATCACCAGCCCAGTTTAGACCCTTCCATTCTCTGGAGGGTTGCAGCAGACCCCCAACTGGTCTTCCTGCTGCTAATCTTTATCCCCCTAAACCTTTTTCCACACAACAGTCAGAAAGACCTTTCTAAAACGCATACCTAACATGTAAATCTTCTAATGAGAGCCTTCGATAACGATTTTACCAATTCCTTTGAAATCTATAAATGGAGTTCTTGCTTTGAATAAGAGATTGATTGAACAATTAATCAAAAAAGATGTCCTTCAACTAGTTAACACGTGCATTATTCCAGCACTCAGACCTCTGGGTGAGGTAAGACACTATGGAGACTGAAAATATAATTTAACCAAGATACTTAAAGCATTATCTCCACTGAAAGTCAATAAATGTCTTGTTGATCTTGTTGGGGAATTAAAACTTTTGTAAAATGTGACTTTGCTAAGCTTATTAACAGCTGATCATTAATGATATTACAGCAAAAACACAATTAAACTCAAGCAACTACACTTGGAGTTCTTCATTTGGAATTTTGTTGACCTTGGGATTTTCCAATACTTTACGGACACCCTTGCCATCTAGGACTCAGGGGTGGTACCACCTTTTGGAAATGGTATTAACTGATCCTACCTAATCATGAGGTAAACAAATCATTAGCCATGGAAAGACTGGAGGAAGTTCTTGCCACAAGACATGAGAATCACAGTGCGGTTCCCTGGGAACACAATGTAAACAGCTGCTTTCACGTCAGTAATTTAAAAGTCTGTAACTCCTGGGACAACTGGACCATTACACGTAGCCCTGATCACTAGCTTTTATCTAAGGATGAGACCATAATTTTTATGTTCACTCCCACGTATGCAATGCTGAAATCCTTTGACACAGCAATATACAAGGAGAAATACCGATTAGGAAGATCGGAATACCACTGAACATTGTCATGGTGATCAGTTAATCATGTGAAACCTGAAATTGGTTCATAATGTAAACTGAATATGACTTCTAATACAAAGGAATTTGAATCACCCTTTAGTATCGGGACCAGTTCATATCTGCCTGAGAAGCAGCATGGTTTCTCCAAAAGACATTCATCATATTAGTTTAGCTATTATACAAGTGGTCCTCCAGGAATTATCTACATGAAAGTTTGAAAAACTCCTAGGCTTGATGGCTAGTTATTAATCCCAATAATGCCAACATGTACCAAAAAATCATACACCAGCACACTATGACACTGGCTTCTAATATCTTCCGTGATCAAGTAACTCATAACAATCATTTCAGGTAAATGGCTTCTTGATTGTGGTAGATTCTTTTTCCAAATGCCTCCAAGCTACTAAAGATTGAGGGTCAGAGGACAAAGATTCTAAATCCCTCAATCTTTGGCCACCAGCCCGCACCTTTGGCAGGTTCCTAGGAAAGAGACAAGAAAGAGGCTAGCGTGAGGGAAATGCAAGGTTGCTCTTGCTTTGGCCCCAGAACTACACAGGAAGAGTCCAGGCTTGGTAGCTGAGTTGGACCACAGAAGGGTGACAATGTCTTTGTGTCTCTGGCCAATAACTACACTAAAAACCGTCTGTGATGGTCTTATGTGTCAACTTGGCTGGGCCATGGTGCCCAGATAGTTGGTCAAATGTTATTCTGCAAGTTTCTATGAGGGTGTTTTTGGATGAGATTAACATTTTTATTGGTTGACTGAGTAAAGCAGATTCCCCTCCATAATGTGGTGGGCCTCGTCCAATCAGTGGAAGGTCTGAATAGAACAAAAGACTGACCTCCCCTGAGCAAGAAGAAATTCTGTACACACACACATGCGTGCACGCATGTGCAAAAATCAGAACGCCACTGAACATTGTTATATATATAAATATAACAATCATATATAGATACAGATATAGATATAGATCCTGTTGGTTCTGTTTCTCTGGAGAACCCTGACTAATACACAGGCCAGGAGGGCTTCTTGAACTTTCTCTCAGCCCACAGCTGTGAAGAAGAAATGAAAGGTAAACCTCCCCCCCCCCCCCCCCCCCCCGCCAAAAAAAAACCTGACGCACAGAGGGGGTGTTTGTCTCTCACTAGGGCTGATAGCTGATCTGCCTAAGCTCACACACTGAGGCTCTCCCAGGGCAGAGGGAGCCTCCGAAGTAGGCATTTGACAGTGAAGCGTTTCCACCCCAGAGTGCTGGAGCCTATTTTACACTAGGCCCACATCACCTAGATGCTCAGAGTCACCAAGATGCCCTGTGCCGGATATTTTCCACTTGACCCTTTCTATCCAATCTGCCTGTCCATACCAACCCAGGAAGCTGATTTTGTGAGCCACATCAACAGGCTCTCTTGCCTCCAGGCCTCCAGTTGGATTCAGCCACTCCCCCAAAGGTCATTTCTCCCATCTGCATCCCTCCCCAGGGGGCGTCTCTGTCTCGGGGTTCTGAAACCTCTCCCTCTCCTCAATCCTTTAGAAGCACTCATTGAACCCTGCTGTTTCAAACTCCTATCAGTCTATGTGTTCTGCTGAAACTGTCCACACCTCTGTAAATAATCTCTTTTTGAAACTCTCTTCAAATTAACCAATTTAAACGTGTGATCTCTTTTCTGACAAGACCCTGACTGATCTACCACCTCCATTAGGGTTGAAAGATTTAACAAAATAAAAATACAGGATGCCCAGGTGAAGTTGAATTTCAGATAAATAACAAAATTTTTTTAGTATAAGCAGGTGCCAATATTCATTGTTTATCTGAAAAATTAAAATTTAACTGGGCATCCTGTATTTTAACATTTTAACTGGCACCTCTAGCCCTCACCATCAACTAGGAAAATATCTTGGGGCTTTTGGTGAACTTCAGCTGATCCCTGAAATAAACAAGGTTAATGACAGACTCAGAATCTTAATACTCATGATGCACATATGGTCCTAATTTTCAGGACTGTTCTCTCTCTCTCTCTCTCTCTCTCTCTCTCTCTTTTTTTTTTTGCTGCACAGCATGTGGGATCTTAGTTCCCCTACCAGGGATCAAACCCACACCCCTTGCAGTAGAAGCATGGAGTCTTAACTACTGGACTACCAGGGACACCCTGCAGGACTGTTCTCTGAATTGTATACGTGTGTGTGTGTGTGTAAATGTGTGCATATACACTGAGAGAGAAAAAGGAAGAATGTGAGGAAAGGTGAGAGCAAGAGAAATTAATGGGATATAAGCCTGGAAAGGAAGGATGGGGCTGGTTATTCAAGAACTTAAATCCAATGATGACAACTTGGGCCAATCCACTCTCTATGACTTTATCAAACTGTTGGATACACAATAAGAGTTCTGGCCCTCCTCTGCATTATCCAGATTTTCTTACATATCTTTTATGATTGACTCTGATGAATTTGGCTCTCCAAGTTTGCTTTGTCTTTTAAAAAAATCTCGTGAGGGCTTCCCTGGTGGCGCAGTGGTTGAGAGTCCGCCTGCTGATGCAGGGGACACGGGTTCGTGCCCTGGTCCGGGAAGATCCCACATGCCGCAGAGCGGCTAGGCCTGTGAGCCATGGCCGCTGAGCGTGCACGTCCGGAGCCTGTGCTCTGCAACGGGAGAGGCCACAACAGTGAGAGGCCCGTGTACCACAAAAAAATAAATAAATAAAATAAAATAAAATCTCCTGAGATTTATATCAAAGGATAAAATTGGACTCTAGGAATCCTGCTAGTCCTACTACCTTTAAGCAACCTTTGGATCTTATTTCATGTTCAATTTGTAGGACAGATTCTTGATCATAAGGTGAGATAAAAAGATTCAATTTAATTCCCCTTTTCTTATATTTTTCTTACAAAGACAGAAAGAAAGAAAGAATAAGAAGGTGAATATAAGGAGCTTTGATAGCTCAAATTAAGTGTGCTGGAAAAAAATGGAAAAGTTGTAGCTCTAGTAATCTATAGGGAAAAAAACAGAAACATGATGTAATCACCAAATAAGTTATTATTTTTCTCAGCCTCCAGCTATTATAATTTCACTGGATATCTTATAAGCTCTTACTGTTCTGGGAGATACTCCAAGACTTGCTCCAGTATTTCACAAAGAAAAATTTGCCACCAGTCTAGAAAGTGTTTGATGAAGTATTATTGCAAGTGCCTTTTCAGCAGCATGGTGGGGTGAAGCAGGAAGAGGAGGGGCTTCTTTCTTAAGACGCATGAAATTGAGATCGTTGTTTGAAGGACGAGAAGTGAATACAGAGCTCCTCTGAGAAGATATACACACTGTAATGACTCAAGGAGCTGAAATTTTTGAGATGAGTATCAGAGCAAAAAAGTAATAGTGAACATGAAGGAGAGAAAGAGGACAAAGAGAAGGAGGAAGAGGAAAAGGAGATGGGCTAAAAGGAAAACAATAAAGGAACAATTGAGGTTTTTTCTAACTCAATTGTTAAAGTACAAATTTTTATCAGTGGATAATAAATTAAAACCTTCCTTAACACCAGAAAACCTTTCTGCTCTATATGAATTTACCCTGTAGAGCAGTGGTTCCATTATTCCTTAAGAGTCTTAATAAATTCACCATATTGGATCCCCCTTGTTGGAATGAAAGATCCCAAAGTCATGAAAGAAACAGATATGAAAAGGTGGGGCCCACAGAATTTCTAAGATGCAAGTATTAATCAGCAAAATGTCACTTAGGCAGGTATCCCTAGAAGCAGACCCTGAAACAGAAATTCAAAGGCACACAATTTATTGAAGGAAAGTCTTAGGAGAAGGGGAATGGAGGGAGCAGGATGGGGCAAGGAAGAAGCTAAGCTTGGGTGTCGTCCCCACTGGAGACAAGCCTCAGCCTGACCCCCTGGGTTGTTCTGGAGGATGAAGTGCAGCATAACTTTGGTCCCACTTTAAAGCCAGCAGCTGGCCTTTTGTGCCCCCATATCAGTCAGTCATGGGCTGCCTCTCGAGGTGAAATGTGTAACCTCAGGTTCAGCCGAGGGCAATCCTCTGGAGAAGGAAACAAATTATGAGCCATTAGCAGCCAACACTCACAGCAGGCAGAAGCTGGGTACACCAGCAGGTAAAGGGCATCTGGTGGGAGGCTAACTCCAACTGTAGGCAGGATGTGAGTGTTCTTCCCTGGAAGTTCCCCAGCCCCAAGCAAAATCAGAGGATAGAGACGGGGACCACCCAACTCCATATGCCAGAAGCATTCAGATATCCAGCCCTGCCAGGACACTTAGTGACACCTGTTTTAGCCCTAGTCTTTGCCTTTCCCTCCCTTCCTAGGGTCACAATTGACACAGTCCTGGCCCCTGATCCTTCTGCATTCCTGTAACCCCCCGGCCCTCTCTACCATCTCAATCTTGGCTTAGGGCCTCTTGGCTACCAGTCCACCCTGAGGCGGGCACTCTGTCTCGCTGAGTCCTCATCCCTGCTGGGATTTGGTCTGAGAGACCATAGGAGCCTTTAGGCTTAGGAAGGACATACAACACTGGAGCCTGAAGGACCTTCAGAGACTCATGCAGTCCACATGCAGGCCACAGGGTCTGTGGTGGGGAAGGACCTTGCCACGTGACTGGTCTAGTCTCTTACCACAGAGCCCAAAAGTTTTACAAGCACCAACCGGCTCAGATGTCCACTCCCAGTCCAGGTACCCTTGGTTAGAGTCTTAAGGTACATAGGGCAGTCTCTCCTAGGCAAGGACTGTGGGTAGAGCAGGCAATGAACATACATTCATCTGACCCAAAGACAGCCTATCCACTGGCTGGTCAAGAACCAATCAGATTTTCTTCCTCAAGGATGCAAAATGAGATGCACAGAGATTATGGTTAGCAAGGATCAGTACCCCCACCGCCTAAAAAGCGATCACGGTGTAGAGAGAAGCCAGTGGAGGTCATGTAGGATTTCAACAATATCTACAAGTCAGGTACTTTCATAGGTTAAGAGATCTTCACACAAGGACACTGACAATTATGGAGGCAAACGTGAAAATTCATGCAAGTTTCTGTTGCTTTTTCTTGTCTACACTGCAGAAAACACAGTCCTTGCCCGCCCCCCCCCCCCCACCCCGCCACCAAGACTGGCATTTTGGTAAGGTTTTATTTTTTTTAATTTTTTTTTTTTTTTTTTTTTGCCACACCATGCAGCTTGCGGGATCTTAGTTCCCGCACCAGGGATCGAACCTGGGCCCACGGCAGTGGAAGCACGAAGTCCTAACCACTAGACTGCCAGGGAAGTCCCTTGGTAAGGTATTTTAAATTCTGCTACTTCCAAATGACAATTAACCAGTTTCTCAATTTCAAAAATCTAGCCTGCTGTGAACTGAGTTAGGAATGGTAGAATTTGTCTAAGGAGCTTGACAGTTTTATGCATTTTGCCATGGAGATTATAGCCACTGCAGCGTGGGGACAGGGGCTGGCTTGGGGGGAAAATGAGTGCTCATTGAGCATTCTGTTCAGGCAACTGCCCATTATCCAGGGGGTGGATGATCCAGTTTGGGGATTTTTCATGCTTCTGGCTTCTCCTCCCTGCTACTGTCTGCCCTTTGGCCACATTACAGATCAAATTAGAATGTCTTTGAGGAGATAGAAGGGGAAGGGACAGGTAGAATTCAAATAGGTCAGTCTTGCAGCTTGTTCACAGTTCTGATGCATAAGATCAAAACCAAAGGCTAACGTGGGGTTTTGGATTATCAGTGGATGATACTGAACCTATAACAGACCTCCCCTCCATTCCTAAAGAAACTGGAGTCTGACGAGGATTCACTATACTTCACATGGACGTCAGGGCTCAGTACACAGAATCCCAAACACAAGCATTTTAAAAGTTTAGAGCTGGAAGGGGCCTTAGATGTGATCCAGCCTTGGAAAACTGAGGCTCTGAGATCTGAAGCGAAGTGTCCAAAGTCACACCATAAGATGATTGCCGGTGGCCAGTGGACAACATGAGAGGAGAACTGAAACCAGTTAACTCAAAAATTACATATCTGTGGCTGGTTGATACGTGACATATTAATTAAATGTGCCCTTTTTTGATGCCCTGTGGCTTCTTGTTGGGACTCTCCACCAACCGGGAACTAAAATCAAAATCATCCACTGAGGCACAGATGCTTCCAGCACTGGGAATAGAACCCCTGACCCTAAAGAGGATGTGGGGGTGATCTGGTGGCTGTCCCCTTCCTCCCTCACTGCTCCATGTGCCTCCCTCCTGAAGCCGTGTGCTTGGTCAAAGAGGACAACCTTCCCAGAAGGAAGAGAACCCTTTTCCAATCAAGGCTATGTGAGCAACAGCGCTCCCCTGCTAGGACCTCCAAACGAGAACACAGCTCTGAGACTGAGACTGGACAGACCCCAAAGGGGTGTCAGGGGGAAAAAACCAGGTTTTCCTTCTGCTTGACTGGAGGAGGGCAGAGTTTAAAGATCAAGAATGAGAAGCCATGTGTTTCACTGCCCACACACACATCATCATCATCATCATCATGACCATCATCACCATCACCATCATCCTCAGAGAGAGGAGAAATAGAAGAGGGTTCTTCATGAGGTTTAGGGAGAGCTGAGAGAGAAGAGGAAGGCCTTTTGCTTCTCTTCTGGAGGTTTCCCAAGGTGGCACTCTCACCCAGGTACCTTGCTGGAGCCAGCAGGGTGTAAGGGAGCTGGTACAGAGGAGAGGAGGGAGGCAGGCAGCACGTTCGCCAGCCGTGGTGTGGTGGGGAGGCTCCCATGGTCCCAAATCCCCCCGTGGAAAGAGCCAGCATGCTGCCTTAGAAGCTGCCAGGTAAACGAGATAATTCACGCAGATACACACCAAAAGGGAGCACAATTTATGTGCTGAGGGTCAAAGGTAGGCATGACTGATTTGGTTCTAAGCGAGTTTTTGGAGACCAGATCACCCACAGGCCACACTCAGAGTATGAATTACATGAGCAACATGCCTCAGCAAGGCTGTCAGTATCCTACCCACCTGTATGGGGGAGCCACCCCACCCTCCACGCAGCACCCAAAGCAGGGCAGAAGGAGGTGGCTGCTACCTACTAACCCACAGCAGGTCACCACAGATCATCACTCACTGCCTGCTCCCAAAGCCCAGCAGTTTAGTAGAACCAGGAGAGGCACAAAATACCACCGTGTCATTCTGGGACCAAATTGTAAATTGTAGATCCTGAGTTGACCCTAGAAATGAACTGGATGAAGTTTTCTGCTGTCCAGGGGAACTGGAACTTATTCCAGGGAGGGAAAGAAAAGGAACTCCCTTGCTGTATTTGGTGTCTGGAAGGTTGTTGTTTTTTTTTTTTTTTTTTTTAACATCTTTATTGGGGTATAATTGCTTTACAATGGTGTGTTAGTTTCTGCTTTACAACAAAGTGAATCAGTTATACATATACATATGTTCCCATATCTCTTCCCTCTTGCGTCTCCCTCCCTCCCACCCTCCCTATCCCACCCCTCCAGGCTGTCACAAAGCACCAAGCCGATATCCCTGTGCCATGCGGCTGCCTCCCACTAGCTATCTACCTTACTACGTTTGTTAGTGTGTATATGCCCATGACTCTCTCTCGCCCCGTCACAGCTCACCCTTCCCCCTCCCCATAACCTCAAGTCCGTTCTCTAGGAGGTCTGCGTCTTTATTCCTGCCTTACCCCTAGGTTCTTCATGACATTTTTTTTTCTTAAATTCCATATATATGTGTTAGCATACGGTATTTGTCTTTTTCTTTCTGACTTACTTCACTGTGTATGACAGACTCTAGGTCTATCCACCTCATTACAAATAGCTCAATTTCGTTTCTTTTTATGGCTGAGTAATATTCCATTGTATATATGTGCCACATCTTCTTTATCCATTCATCCGATGATGGGCACTTTGGCTGTTGTTTTTTTTTTCCCCACTTTTTCTTTTTGGATTTTTGAATTTTATTATTTTTTTATACAGCAGGTTCTTATTAGTCATCAGTTTTATACACATCAGTGTATACATGTCAATCCCAATAGCCCAACTCATCACACCACCACTGCCACCTCCCCACTGCTTTCCCCGCTTGGTGTCCATACATTTGTTCTCTACGTCTGTGTCTTAATTTCTGCCCTGCAAACTGGTTCATCTGTACCATTTTTCTAGGTTCCACATATACGCGTTAATATACGATATTTGTTTTTCTCCTTCTGACTTACTTCACTCTGTATGACAGTCTCCAGATCCAGCCACATCGCAACAAATGACCCAACTTTGTTCCTTTTTATGGCTGAGTAATATTCCATTGTATATAGGTACCAAAATTTCTTTATCCATTCATCTGTCAGTGGACATTTAGGTTGCTTCCACGACCTGGCTATTGTAAATAGAGCTGCAATGAACATTGGGGTGCATGTGTCTTTTTGAATTATGGTTTTCTCTGGGTATATGCTCAGTACTGAGATTGTGGGTGATATGGTAATTCCATTTTTAGTTTTTTAAGGAACTTTCATACTGTTCTCCATAGTGGCTGTATCAATTTACATTCCCACCAACAGTGCAAGAGGATTCCCTTTTCTCCACACCCTCTCCAGCATTTGTTGTTTGTAGATTTTCTGATGATGCCCATTCTAACTGGTGTGAGGTGATACCTCATTGTAGTTTTGATTTGCATTTCTCTAATAATTAGTGATGTTGAGCAGCTTTTCATACGTTTCTTGGCCATCTGTATGTCTTCTTTGGAGAAATGTCTATTTAGGTCTTCTGCCCATTTTTGGATTGGGTTTTTTTTTTTTTAATTGAGCTGCATCAGCTATTTTTATATATTGGAGATTAATCCTTTGTCCATTGATTCGTCTGCAAATATTTTATCCCATTCTGAGGGTTGTCTTTTCATTTTGTTTATGGTTTCCTTGCTGTGCAAAAGCTTTTAAGTTTCATTAGGTCCCATTTGTTTAGATTTCTTTTTATTTCCATTACTCTAGGAGGTAGATCAAAAAAGATCTTGCTGTGATTTATATCAAAGAGTGTTCTTCCTATGTTTTCCTCCAAGAGTCTTATAGTGTCCAGTCTTACATTTAGGTCTCTAATCCATTTTGAGTTTATTTTTATGTACAGTGTTAGGGAGTGTTCTAATTTCATTCTTTTACATGTAGCTGTCCAGTTTTCCCAGTACCACTTACTGAAGAGACTGTCTTTTCTCCATTGTATATCCTTGCTTCCTTTCTCATAGATTAGCTGACCATAGGTGCATGGGTTTATCTCTGGGCTTTCTATCTTGTTCCATTGATCTATATTTCTGTTTTTGTGCCAGTACCATATTGTCTTGATTACTGTAGCTTTGTAGTATATAGTCTGAAGTCAGGGAGTCTGATTCCTCCAGCTCTGCTTTTTCCCCTCAAGATTGCTTGGGCTATTCGGGGTCTTTTGTGTCTCCATAAAAATTTTAAGATTTTTTCTTCTAGTTCTGAAAAAAAAAGTCATTGGTAATTTGATAGGGATTGCATTGAATCTGTAGATTGCTTTGGGTAGTAGAGTCATTTTCATAATATTGATTCTTCCATCCAAGAACATGGTATATCTCTCAATCTGTTGGTATCATCTTTCATTTCTTTCATCAGTGTCTTATAGTTTTCTGCATACAGGTCTTTTGTCTCCCTAAGTAGGTTTTTTCCTAGGTATTTTATTCTTTTTGTTGCAATGGTAAGTGGGAGTGCTTCCTTAATTTCTCTTTCATATTTTTCATCATTAGTGTATAGGAATGCAAGAGATTTCTGTGCATTAATTTTGTATCCTGCAACTTTACCAAATTCATCGATTAGCTCTAGTAGTTTTCCGGTGGCATCTTTACGATTCTCTATGTATAGTATCATGTAATCTGCAAACAATGACAGTTTTACTTCTTCTTTTCCAATTTGTATTGCTTCTATTTCGTTTGCTTCTCTGACTGCCCTGGCTAGGACTTCCAAAACTCTGTTGAATAATAGTGGTGAGAGTGGACATCCTTGTTGTGTTCCTGATCTTAGAGGAAATGCTTTCAGTTTTTCACCATTGAGAATGATGTTTGCTGTGGGTTTGTCGTATATGGCCTTTATTATGTTGAGGTAGGTTCCCTCTATGCTTACTTTCTGGAGAGTTTTTATCATAAATTGGTGTTGAATTTTGTCAAAAGCTCTTTCTGCAGCTATTGAGATGGTCATATGGTTTTTCTTCTTCAATTTGTTAATATGGTGTATCACATTGATTGATTTGTGTATATTGAAGAATCCTTGCATCCCTGGGATAAATCCCACTTGATCATGGTGTATGATCCTTTTAATGTGTTGTTGGATTCTGTTTGCTAGTATTTTGTTGAGGATTTTTGCATCTATATTCATCAGTGATACTGGTCTGTAATTTTCTTTTTTCGTAGTATCTTTACCTGGTTTTGGTATCAGGATGATGGTGGCTTCATAGAATGAGCTGGGGAGTATTCCTTCCTCTGAAATTTTTTGGAAGAGTTTGAGAAGGATGGATGTTAGCTCTTCTCTAAATGTTTGATAAAATTCACCTGTAAAGCCATCTTGTCCTGGACTTTTGTTTGTTGGAAGATATTTTATCACATTTTCAATTTCAGTGCTTGTGATTGGTCTGTTCATATTTTCTATTTCTTCCTGGTTCAGTCTTGAAAGGTTATATCTTTCTAAGAATTTGTCCATTTCTTCCAGGTTGTCCACTTTATTGGCATAGAGTTGCTTGTAGTAGTCTCTTAGGATGCTTTGTATTTCTGCGGTGTCTGTTGTAACTTCTCCTTTTTCATTTCTAATTTTATTGATATGAGTCCTCTCCCTCTTTTCTTAATGAGTCTGGCTAATGGTTTATCAATTTTGTTTGTCTTCTCAAAGAATCAGCTTTTACTTTTATTCATCTTTGCTATTGTTTATTTTGTTTCTATTTCATTTATTTCTGCTTTGATCTTTATGATTTCTTTCTTTCTGCTAACTTTGGGTTTTGTTTGTTCTTCTTTCTCTAGTTCCTTTAGGGGTAAGGTTAGATTGTTTATTTGAGATTTTTCTTGTTTCTTGAGGTAGGCTTGTATAGCTATAAACTTCCCTCTTAGAACTGCTTTTGCTGCATCCCATAGGTTTTGGATCGTCGTGTTTTCATTCTCATTTGTCTCTAGGGTTTTTTTTTAATTTCTTCTTTGATTTCTTCAGTGATCTCTTGGCTATTTAGTAACGTACTGTTTAGCCTCCATGTGTTTGTGTTTTTTACGGTTTTTTCCCTGTAATTCATTTCTAATCTCATAGCATTGTGGTCAGAAAAGATGCTTGATATGATTTCAATTTGCTTAAATTTACTGAGGCTTGATTTGTGACGCAAGATATGATCTATCCTGGAGAATGTTCTGTGTGCACTTGAGAAGAAAGTGTAATCTGCTGTTTCTGGATGGAATGTCCTATAAATATCAATTAAATCTACCTGGTCTATTGTGTCATTTAAAGCTTCTGTTTCCTTATTTATTTTCATTTTGGATGATATGTCCATTGGTGTAAGTGAGGTGTTAAAGTCCCCCACTGTTACTGTGTTACTGTTGATGGCCTCTTTTATAGCTGTTAGCAGTTGCCTTATGTATTGAGGTGCTCCTATGTTGGGTGCATATATATTTATAATGGTTATATCTTCTTGGATTGATCCCTTGATCATTATGTAGTGTCCTTCCTTGTCTCTTGTAACATTCTTTACTTTAAAGTCTATTTTATCTGACACGAGTATTGTTACTCCAGCTTTCTTTTGATTTCCATTTGCATGGAATATCTTTTTCCATCCCCTCACTTTCAGTCTGTATGTGTCTCTAGGTCTGAAGTGGGTCTCCTGTAGGCAGCATATATATGGGTCTTGTTTTTGTATCCATTCAGCAAGCCTGTGTCTTTTGGTCAGAGCATTTAATCCATTCACGTTTAAGGTAATTATCAATACGTATGCTCCTATGACCATTTTCTTAATTGTTTTGAGTTTGTTTTTGTAGGTCCATTTCTTCTCTTGCATTTCCTGCTTAAAGAAGTGCCTTTAGCATTTGCTGTAGAGCTGGTTTGGTGGTGCTGAATTCTCTTAGCTTTTGCTTGTCTGTAAAGCTTTTGATTTCTCCATCGAATCTGAATGAGATCCTTGCCAGGTAGAGTAATCTTGGTTGTAGGTTCTTCCCTTTCATCACTTTAAGTATATCATGCCACTCCCTTCTGGCTTGTAGCATTTCTGTTGAGAAATCAGCTGTTAACCTTATGGGAGTTCCCTTGGATGTTATTTGTCGTTTTTCCCTTGCTGCTTTCAATAATTTTTCTTTGTCTTTAATTTTTGCCAATTTGATTACTATGTGTCTCAGTGTGTTTCTCCTTGGGTTTATCCTGTGTGGGACTCTCTGCACTTCCTGGACTTGGGTGGCTATTTCTTTTCCCATGTTAGGGAAGTTTTCAACTACAATCTCTTCAAATATTTTCTTGCGTCCATTCTCTCTCTCTTCTCCTTCTGGGACCCCTATAATGCAAATGTTGGTGCGTTTAATGTTGTCCCAGAGGTCTCTTAGGCTGTCTTCATTTCTTTTCATTCTTTTTTCTTTATTCTGTTCAGCAGCAGTGAAATCCACCATTTTGTCTTCTGAGTCACTTTTCTGTTCTTCTGCCTCAGTTATTCTGTTATTGATTCCTTCTAGTGTAGTTTTCATTTCAGTTATTGTATTGTTCATCTCTGTTTGTTCTTTAATTCTTCTAGGTCTTTGTTAAACATTTCTGGCATCTTCTCGATCTTTGCCTCCATTCTTTTTCCGAGGTCCTGGATCATCTTCACTATCATCATTCTGAATTCTTTTTCTGGAAGGTTGCCTATCTCCACTTTATTTAGTTGTTTTTCTGGGGTTTTATCTTGCTCGTTCATCTGGTACATAGCCCTTTGCCTTTTCATCTTGTCTATCTTTCTGTGAATTGGGTTTTCGTTCCACAGGCTGCAGGACTGTAGTTCTTCTTGCTCCCGGAGGGCTGTTTTGACTGTGAAATTCCCTATCCAAAACATTCGTGGTTGAAGGCATGGCTGTCCTTTGTCTCCTGAAAGCAATGTGAGAGCATTTGGCCTCAAACTGTGGCTGATGAGACAGTTGGAACTACCCACTAGGCCTGCAAGGACAAACTGGTGAAAGGTATCAGCAACCAGTGAGCAGCTATAATGCCCCACACTGCAGTCAGTGCCTGCAGCTTTCTCAGCACCCTTCTTGGAAAGTCTCCACACAGAGGAAGTGTTAGAAAAATAGGTAGTATGTACCAGCATGGGCACTCACATCAGGTCACTGAGACGCCAAAGCCCTTTCCTCCTATGCCAGGTGCCTCCCAGCACGGTTAATCAGAGAAGCTGAGAACCATCCTCAACCTCCAGCCTCACCCCTCCCTCCTGATATCCCCTCCCCAGGTGCTGTAAGAGTAGGACGGTCAGCAGCTGCGCACACTAATGCAGCCCTGTCTGGGAACAGAGAACCCAAGGAGGATGCAGTGGTGGCCTCTGGAGGGGTCAGCGACTTGTCCAATTGAAAGCCTACCCTCCCTTTGAACCAGGCACAATCCCCCCGAGGGGCTGGGTTGTGTCTTTCCCTTGGCAAATCACACCAGCCCTTTGGGAGGGAGACTTGCTGAATGTGGCAGTGTTGACACAGCAGTCACTGGACATGTCCCGGGAAAGCAGGCCCCAGCATGTGAGATGAATTTTCTCTGAACCGTGTGGTTTCCAACGTGTCAGAAAAACAAACTTGGAGAAGTCTGTCTGGCTTGTGTGCCTATACAGACCCCCCTTCCAGAGCTGAAAATGCAGTTGGCCATAGCCTCTTCTTGCTTTAAAACAAATAAATAAAGTCGGTCCTTGAGTCTGGTTCTTTGAAACATGAGGCGTGGACAATGGGGTCTCTTTCAAGTAGCAGCCCCAGTGGCCACGTGACCAGGCCTGTGTGCCCAAGGAGGCCAGTGGAGGCTGCCTCTGCTCTGGGCACTGGGGTCATTTCAGCTGAGCTGCTGGCCCTCCCCTCGGCCTGCCTGCCTCCAGGCCCTTGGCTACTCCTCTTCCACCCAAACATCTGAGTTCCTGTTCCCAAAATAGCTGTGCAGAGGAAACCACCAGGACTCAGGGCCTCTGCAGTGAGTGAATTCTCGTACCGGCAGGGATGCAGGGAATAGGCAGGGCCTGGGTGGAGGGGGCAGGGGGAGTGACTGCCTGTCACTCCTGCAATTCACTAGTCAGGGCTCCAGTTCACCAGCTGGGGAGATGCCAGGAGGCCCGTCAACACCCAATCCCCTCGCTCCTCCCACTGGAACTTCTGTTTTTCCCATACGAGCAAGGCGAGGCAGCAGCCCAAGACAAACTCGTTTCATTGCTTTCCCACCCTGCAGGAAAGGCACTCAAGTGTGTCTGACCTTCACATGAACTGCCAGGAACTCCTCCTTTCTCTCCAGGGACTGTGGCTAGCTGGGCACATGCAAAGGGAAGCATTCTAGCTGCTCCCCACCTCCCACCTTCCCAGGAAATGATGCCAAAGAGGCCCCCTTTGTTTGTGGCAAAAGAGAGGGGTCTTTGCTCCTCCCTGGCTGGTAGCAAGGAGGAGGGGCTGGCCTTGAGTCAGAGTCCTGGGAGGGGTTCAGCCTCAGCGCCCTGGGCGCTAGAACTCCGGCAAGGGGGCCACTCCTCTCCCTTCCATTAACATAATGAGGAGAGAGTGTCACCCAATTCTCTAAGCCAGGCGTTCTCAGCCCCAGCTGCACATGGAGATCACCTGGGGGGTCTCTCAATAACCCCTTACACAAGCCGCCCCCTGACCAAGGAAGTGAGACTCTCTGGGAGGTGGGACCAGGAGCTGGTATTTTCTAAAACTCCCCAGGTGGTTCCACTGTGCAGCCACGTTTGAGAACCACCGATTTCACAGTCCTTCTCAAACTCTAATACCTATGAACCACCCGGGATCTTGTTAAAAATCTAAGTCCCTGTGACCACCTAGAGGGGTGGGATAGGGAGGGTGGGAGGGAGAGAGACGCAAGAGGGAAGAGATATGGGAACATATGTATATGTATAACTGATTCACTTTGTTATAAAGCAGAAACTAACACACCATTATAAAGCAATTATACTCCAATAAAGATGTTAAAAAAAAATAAAAATCTAAGTCCCAGTTCAGCAGATGAGAGCAGGGCCTGAAGTTCTGGAGGTTGAACAAGGGATGCTGCCACTGCTGGTCCATGGAACATACCTCACACACTTCGAGTAGCCAAGCTTTAGGAGACCTTAAGAGTCTCTAATAACACCCTGTACTTCTCCCTGGCTAATCTGATAGGAGCAATGAGGAGAGAAGATGAGGGAGTCAGACTTCTAGGGCTGGAAGGGACTGCTAGGCTAGAAGCCATGTCCATGCATCTGGAAAATCTCTTCAACGGAGGAGAGGTCTGACAGTGGAACTAGCACTGAATTCAGGGTGGAGTGAAATATAAAGGTAAACCTTAACCTTCAAAGCTGGGATGCAAGAAATGGCAGTGTAAGGGGTTACCTCCGACAAGCCAGCTCCACACCTGAGGCTAATGGTGGCAACACCCATCTTAACGCTGACACAACAGAGTGACATAAAGCCCCATTTGGGGTTGTCCAGAAACATCTGGCTGAACAGGGTGATGGGATCCCAGTGGGTTAAGCAATGAGAGGGAGAAGGCGTTTACTTGTCTCGGGGGGTTCCCAGTATCTCAAATAGGGCTGACATGCTCTGCCTACAATAGGGAAAGCTTTTCTGCTGCTTATAACTTTTTCTGTTTCAGTCATCGCCTTAGAGAATAAGAGTAGCATCAGAATCTCATCATAACAGGTTTCTCAAAGTTATACAGGCACAACATCCAAAGTCTTTGAGCCACAATTGCCAAGCATTCCCTACTTCAACTCTTAAGTCAGAAGGGCTGGAACAAAAAGCATCGACACAGGCAGGATTTGGGACACACTACTCTGCCCAAAGCTCTTTAACATTGGTAAGATGGGGGGAACAAAAGGACCTACCTCATTGGATTACTGTGAAAATTAAATGAGGCAGTATATGTAGGGCACATAGCACAACACCTGGTACATAGTAAATGCTCAATAAATGCTAGTTGCTATTATAGTTATAATAATAGTAATTACTATTAAAATAATAATATTCCTCTCATAGGATGTGAAAACACCTAGCATAATGCTTAGCACAGAGTAGATGTTCAATAGACACTAGAGCTAAGCAACAGCTAGGTTAAGTTTTCCTTCTCTGCCTCCCACTTTTTTAGGGTAAATCAGCCTTTAGTTGGTTTCCATCTACCCCTCAGTCAGGTTTCTTGGCCTCAGCCCTAAACCTGCTCCCGAATCCCCATCCGACAGCACAGAGAAGGTTTAGAATGCAAATTCCCCTGGGATAAGTGCAGCCAGAAGACCTGCCTGCTTTCCTGAGAAGAGGCCTTCCTGGTGGGAAGTAAGAGGAAAGGGTAGGGCTTGGGAAAGGAGCGCTTATTTAGAGACCCCGTAAGTGAAGGGCTCAGGACCCGGTGCCGCGCAGATGCTACTCAGTCATGGCCAGCATCCCTCCCCGCTTGACGAGGAGGAGTCATCCACACCTAAGATGAAATACATGCCTTGGCACCAGGTACCCTTGGCACCCATCCACGTGCTAGGAGAATGGCTTTAAAAATCATTTCTTCACCACTGCAAGTTTCTGCCTCTGTTGGAAAATACATCTCTCTCTCTCTTAGGACTCAGAGCAGTAAGTCTGGATGGACCTACAGCAGGCTCACAGTGTCCCCTTGAATTTAAATAGACGAAGACTCCGAGGGAGAGGCTGGGGCTAAGGAGGAGCCCTGCCCTGGAATGTGACAGCATATGTTCCCTCGCGGAATTCTACTTCCTGATAACCCTGTGCTGGAGGATCTGCTCTCTGCCAACCTCGGTCTCCATCTAGCTCAAGACATTCTGGGGTGGGAAGTGGCAGAGCAGGCCCTCTGGAGCCCACAGAACCTGGGAGGAAGGAGGCCTTCTGACAGGCGGTCCACGTGGCCTTGGTTGTTAGAAGGGGGCCTTGGTTGTTAGATGCTGAGCACAGTGTGGGTTTGTCTCCCCGGCCCCGTGGACTCAGGTCTGTCCCGGAGGAGAGAGCACTAACAGGGGACATGGGAAGGCCCGCGGTGTGAAGAATGTGAGGCTCTGGGGAGAGAGTGTAGCCCAGCTCTGCCTCTCCTCTGCCTTCTGTGAGCCAGAGTGGAGAGACGCCTTCCTCTCCTCCACAGAGCACTCTGTCATGCGGAGGGCTCTAGCATTTTCTTTGGCCGGGCTGGCAGCTCCTGGTGTGGAGTGGAACCACAACCTGCCAGAGGTCGTGACATCCGGTAGGCATGGCAGTGCCCAGGACAGGCTGCAGTGCCTAGTGAGAGGGAAGGATGGAGGTGCCCATGCTCCCAAGTCCAAGCTCATACTGCTTGCCACACGACAGGGCAATCAATCGAGAGAGTCTGGGGGGCAAGGAATAGCAACTTTACTTAGAAAGCCAGCAGACCAAGAAGCCCGTGGACTAGTGTCCCAAAGAACCATCTTGCCTGGGTTTGGGTGCTAGGTTTTTTTAATCGAACAAAGATGGGGAGGTGAGGACGTAAAGTAAAAAGGCAATAAGTCATTGCAAATATTTCCTGGTTCTGGCCCGAAACAGGCAATGCTCTAGGCCAAAGGGCAGCAAAAGAGGCAGGGGAGGACTTCCCTGGTGGCGCAGTGGTTAAGAATCCGCCTGCCAATGCAGGGGACGTGTGTTCAAGCCCTGGTCCAGGAAGATCCCACGTGCTGCGGAGTAACTAAGCCCATGCACCACAACTACTGAGCCTGTGCTCTAGAGCGCACGAGCCACAACTACTGAAGTCCGTGCGCCTAGAGCCCGTGCTCCGCAACAAGAGAAGCCACCGCAATAAGAAGCCCGCACACTGCAACCAAAAATAGCCCCCACTCACCACAACTAGAGAAAGCCCGCATGCAGCAACAAAGACCCAATGCAGCCAAAAATAAATATATATAAAATAAATAAATTTTAAATATATATATATTTAAAAAAGAGGTGGCGGAGCCGGGGACACCACGTGGTGGCCAAGTGGGCTTGGGCTTGAGCTCCCAGAGGGTTCCTAGGAACCCTGTACGGGAGGAGTCGCCAGGAACCGAAGCCCTGTATTGGCTGGTGGTGGGTGATTACTGTCTACATCATTTAAGTTTTCACCCAAGCCTGGGAGGGCCCGAGGAATGCTGGGACATTTGTCAATTTACCAATATCATTGAGATGAAACCTGTTTTATGCACATGGCCTTAAGCACTCCCCCCTTTCCTCTCTCTCTTTTCTTTGCCTATCTGGGTTTTTGTCTGCCTCTGCCTTCCCTCCTTCCCCCCATCTCCACTTCTGTCTCTCTCTGTCTCTGTCTTATTCACCCCTTCTCCCATTCCCCACACAACGCTTGACCCATGACAAGCATTCAACAAATATTTTTTTAACTTCATATTATAGACAAAGTCCAACAGACACAAAAATAGCAGAATAATTTCCGGAACCTTTGGGTGCCCATCACCCATCTTCAACAATCTTGGAAGTCCCCTCCCACTGCTCCCCCCACATTATCTGGAAGCAGGCTCAGACACTGAATTACTTCACTCATAAATATTTCAGAAGATGTCTCTAAATGATAAGGACTCTGTAAAAACCATAACTATGATCCCAGTAACACTCAAAAATGATCAAACATCAAGTTAATATTATCAAACATCAAGTCAGTGTTCCAGTTTCTCCAATTGTCTGATTTTTTTTCACAGTTTCTCAATTCAAATCACCTAAATACAATCCACTAATGTGTTCTGTTAATAAGTGTCCTAAGTCTGCCAAGTCCCTCTTAAGCTGTAGCCAACAGATATTTCAACTGATCACGTCTCTTTCTGTTTCTCTGTGACTTTCCATTTTTCTATCTCCCCTGTATCTATATCTATCTTCCTGTTCCCCACTTTGGTTTCTGTCTGTCTCTGGCTGTCTGTTTCTATCTAACTTTATTTCTCTATGAATATTTTTCTCTCTCTGTGCCTTTATCTGTAACTTACTCTCTCTCTGCCTCCTTCCCAAGCCTTTTCTTTGTGTCTCTCTCTCTCTCTCACACACACACACACACACACACACACACACACACACACACACACACACGCGCGCGCGCGCGCCCAGGAGAGTCAGTAAGGAGGCACTACACACACCTTTGACTGAAAGTGTATGAAGAGTTGGGTACCTGACTGAAAGGTTAGTGCAGCTTTACCGAGGCACCTCCTGCTTTTTTGTGCTAAGCCCGGTCCACTGACTCTCTTGAGACCCTCTGCTTACTGAGCGCCCCTCGACGATCTACATGTAGGAGACAGCTGGGACCACAACTGAATAACCAACATGAAGGCTGAGGAGTGCTGCACAGATGTCCGTGGCATTTGTTACTTTATCTCCTGGTTCTTGCTGGCTGGCTACGTGCATCTCCATTGGGTCTGCTGCGGAAAGCTGCTAGGGTGGCCCAAGGCAGCAGAATCTTGGTTCGCAATCAAGGTCAATGATATATAAGCTCAGTGGAAAATTACGTTATTCTGTGCAGCTCAGAGAATTGAGAAACACCTGAGCTTCAGGACCAGAAAGACTGCACATAGATTCCAGCACCACCACTTTCTAGCTAAGCTTCGGTTTCCTCACCTATGAATCAGGATGATGCCGCCTACCTAGTTCACAGTGTATTTTCACATCAGTTATCTCTCAGCAACGTTGCGAAGCATACTGTGATGCTAACTTTATCAATGAAGAAACTAAGCCCCAAAAGGACTCACCCACCCCGCCCCACATAACAGGTGAGTGTCCCAGGTGAGCTGATCTTCACGTGGCTCCTGGTCCACGCTTTTTCCATCGCCCCGTGATAATGCTGCCTCTTGTCTAATCTCCAGTTGGACCAATGAGAGCACAGGGGCTGAGAAATATTACATCTTAAAACAGCCAAGATTCAAATTTATAGAGAAAGAAAATAGACTACTTGTTGCCTGGGGCCGGGGTGGGAATGGAGATTAACCGTAAATTGGCACAAGAGATCTTATTGGGGGATGAAAATGTCGTAAAACTGATTTATGGTGACAGTTGCACAAGTCTGTAAATTTCCTAAAAAGCATTGAATTGTGTGCTTGAAGTGGCTGAGTTTTATGATATGTAAAATATACCTCAATAAAGCTGTTAACAAAAGCCAAGATTATAAAATATGTAGTTTCTTAGAATTGTCTGTTTTACTGATCATAGTTGGAAGCAACTAGTATTAGTTTATTGCCTTTAAAATGTGTTCCTTGTCATTACTGATTTGAGAACACAGAAAGATCCACCTGGCTCTATGGTAACCATTAGCAATATGGTTAATGTCTGCTTCACCTGGTTCTCACTGTGAGACCATAGGCTGGTGACCATGACATTGGTCAACATTAGAGGTAATACATATAAAGAGCTGGCGGGGGTCGGGGGGAGGGTGGCAAATGGTGGGCTTTCACAAATGGCAGGGTTAGAGGCCTGGAAACACCTTTATACCTGACCATCACAGGGCGAGTCATCGGCACGGTGCAAGGCTGTTGTGACAATTAGAAATACCACGGGAAAGCACCTACAGCCCTCCTGGCACTTAATAAATCAAGGCAATAAACATCTTATGTCCACCGGACCTACTGCATCCCCGGGACCTCAGCTCTGCGGCAGAATCCCTCCTCCTCAGGAGACCCCACCCATGTCCCCAGTTCAAATCCTGGCCTCTTAGAGGCTCCATTTCTGCCCACTGTGCTGTCAGGTACATGGGAGAGTGTTCCATCACTAATTCTTGCCCGCGAAGGACCAGGAGGGGAAAATTCCAGCAGGGCTGTATTTTAAGAAAGGGCAGTGACTGCAGGGCTGCCAATGTGGCGCTTACAGTTGGTATTTTGTGATGGCTGATTCTACTCCTCCATTGGATTAGAATTGAAAAGTTAAAAGAGCAGCTCTTTGTTGCTGTTTTATAAAGGAAGTAATTTCTGCAGTTTGGTGACATACGTTTTTCAGAGTGCTGGGGCTGGTGCCTGGGTAGGAACAGCCAGGTTCCATGTTGGTAGGCGGGAGCGGACTTATCAAGGGCTTTGCATCACCCCATGTTGTCTCCAGAACCAACTGTGATTGTAAGAAAGAGAAAAGAAACCACAGAGGTGTTTGCAGCCCTTTGTCTTAACTGGATCCCTCTGGAAGCAGGGGAACAGGGATTTGAGTGCAAGTAGTTTATTTGGGAGATGATCTCAGAAAGCACCAGTAGAGGAGTAGGGGAGTGGTCAGAGACGCAAAGAGAGACTGAGCAGGGCACAGTAATAAGCAGGTTACCCCTGGAGCAGCCAAGCCTTTGGGGAAGGACTCTAAGAGACTCAGTAGAATAGATTCTCAAACTTGAGCACGTATCAGAATCACTTGGAAGGCGTAGGAGAACAGATAGCTGGGCCCACCCTCTGAGTTTCTGATTCAGTAGGTTGGAAGTGGGTGGGGCTGAGAAGTTGCATTCCTATCAAGTTCCCAGGTGTTGCCCAGGCTGCTAGTTTTGGGACCACTCTTTGAGAATAACAGTGAAGAAGTAGCTGGTCCAAAGGGGGAGAAGATGAGGTATTTATATACTGATTCCCATCTCTCATTGGCTGAAGGCTGTCCTGGGGCGGTTAACTCCCTAGTGCCCTGTGTACCAGCCTTGCACGGCCCTGCAGCCAAAGTCCTTAGGTTGAGAGTAACAAGCACTTGCTGTAAGGAGCCACAGGGCTGTATGGGAGCAGAGTTCTGGGGCTCTCACAGGCCAGCCACACCACCTTCAGGAACAGTGTATCTCTCAGTAAAATCGCCATCCCCTGAGTTAGATGGAAAGAGCACTAAAACACAGTGGTACCAAACAGGGTTAGTGCCCCCGCTGCTCTCCCACTCACAGCTGTGAGATTTCAAACAAATCTCTCACCCTCTCTGGACCCCCAGCTGGAAGATTTCCAAGGCCTCAATTGTCTCAAAGATTCCCTGGTTCTCTGCCAACTAGATCCAAGGTACCAGGCCCAACCACAGCCTATGGAAGGGTCCAACTGAGCAGAGCTCCAAAAAAGCACGGACGTTTACATTTGTTGCCCCCACCCAGTCCTTCCCCCAGGATGTGACCTTTGCCCAGACAAGTGCTGCCCCCAGAGTGCCAAGCAGTGTCCTGCAAAGCCCTCAGGCTCCCTGGGCTGGGCATCCAGGGGAGGTGGGGGTCTTCAGGCCCTGGTCCCCAGGCGCCAGGCTCACTGCTTTCCCTTCACGTCCTTGACAGGTGTATCAAGCATTAATGAGGCACTTAGTCTCAATCAAGGACATAAGACTACATGCATTTTCTTTCTTTTTTTTTTTTTTCATTTTCTTTTCATGGGTTATGCAGTTAAAATAATAAGCTGCTTAATCTTTCCATTTGGGGCAAAATGATGTATTACAGGAGACGTGATTGTTTCGCCACCTCCCGCCATTTCCCTGGACAGATTGGCAATGACCACTGCCATATGGTTGAGATTTCTGGGCACTTGTGTATAAACAGCAAGCCTGGGGCTCTCCAGGGCACTACAAAGGGCAGTTTGGCCTTTCCAGTGCCAGGGAAGCTCATGGCTCCTGCAGCCGATGTAAAGAAACACATGGGACTCAGATTCTGATAGAGTGGGCATCTATGGGTTTTGTCTTTCAAACAGTCACATCTTTTGTCAGAAACAGTTCTGCAATTTTTTATGGACATCCCACACTTCCACATTCTTAATCCCAGTTGTTTGGGATGATAAGAGCCACCTGGTCCTAGGTGAGCCTCATCAGCATATTTCATAATATTGGTCCAGTGAGGATCAGTCCAGCAATAGCCAGTGAGGATGCCAGTCCACTAAGGGAGTTCCTGCTCCAGGTGCCAGAAAATTCCAGTACCAAGATTCTGGACTTGCTTACAATTTCGTGAGTTAGATGGAAAGAGCACTAAAATACAGAGCCATCAAAAACTGTCCACGGGCTTCCCTGGTGGCGCAGTGGTTGGGAGTCCTCCTGCCGATGCAGGGGGCATGGGCTCGTGCCCCAGTCCAGGAAGATCCCACATGCCGCAGAGCGACTGGGCCCGTGAGCCATGGCCGCTGAGCCTGTGCGTCCGGAGCCTGTGCTCCACAACGGGAGAGGCCACAACAGTGAGAGGCCCGCCTACCGAAAAAAAAAAAAAAATTGTCCACGCCCAGCTGCTCTTGTACTCACAGCTGTGTGACCTCAAACAAAACTCTCACCCTCTCTGGGCCCCCAGCTGGAAGATTTCCAAGAGCCCTCCTATCTTGAAAATTCCCTGATTCCTTGCCCAGAAAAGCCCTGCAGCCTGACAACTAGGTCCAAGTTACCATGCACAGTCACAGCCTGGGAAACATGATGGTAGATAAGTCATTTTGTAAGTCCACGGATGGTAGTTTTGGCAGAAACATGAGTGCAGGGAAGGCAAAACCATATCCCGAGTAAGAGTCTATTCCAGTAAGGACAAAAGGCTGCCCCTTCCATGACGGAAGCAGCCCAACGTAATCAAATATCCTCTTATACGGTGCTCTAGCCTAATTACCTTGGGGCTGGGAGGAGTGTCCCAGGAGGCACACGCAAAGCCAGGGTCAGGAAGGGAGGCTTAGCCAGTACAGAAGCCCAGGGCTTTCCTAATCTCTGAGCTTCACCCACCCAGAGACCTAGCGAGTGTTTGGTTAATCTGACCCAAGTGGATGGATGGATTTAATAATGCAAGCCAAAAGTCACCCATATCTGGGTCTGGAATCCCTCTAAAGGCAATAACTGCTTCTGATTTTTAGAGACATTTCAGGAGGAGCCCAAGGATAAGGAGGGGAACAGGAAGGATCCAGGGCTGTGAATGTCTTTGCTTCCTCAGGAGGAAAGTCAGAAGATACTCCCTCCATCCACTCTACTTTGCAAGTTAGTCATTCCAACTGCTTTGGAGATCTTCAGCAGGAAACTAAATGCCCAAGTACTTATCATTTGTGTCCTGCCTACTTGCTACAATGGACCCGAAAGAACTTACAATAAAAGCACACGTGGTAGTTTGGGAAAACTGCAATAAAGATGAGAAAGAGACTGTAGAGAAAGAAGAAGGTCACTGTTTCATTTACCAAGGAAGAGAGTTAGTTTAACAGTAATTGAGCTTTGAGCTTCCTGGGATGGAGAAGCCTGACCCCTTCCTCACAGTTGTGAAGGAAAAGGCAGCAGCCTTTCTCCAGGCAGAGGCATGACAGGGATGGTGTCCCCTTCCTGTGAACAGAGTCCCTTGAGCTGTCTTGGTACTGGTATCGGGTATTCCCTGATCTGGTGACCCTGGGGGACGAGGGGGATGAGGTCAGATCAGGGGGTGAGGGGATTTCCCCCAAGAACCACAGTGTATGGGTTTACCAGCCAGAGAGAGCCCTCCAGGCCTGCACTCTCAAGGCAGTTGCCAAATTAAACAGCCAGAGTGGGTTGTCCTTCTAGCCTGGCCAGATGTCCTTCCTCAAACCTAAGCCTGGGTTTCCTTGCCTTCCAAACAGAGGAGTTTTATCTCTAAAGTCCCTTCCAAACTCAACAGTTCTGAGCTCTGAGTGAGAGTGGAGTCTCTTGGAGGATGTCTTAGGTGAGTTCCCCTGGAAGCAGAGCCTGAGACAGGGATTCAGTGCACAGGACAGAGGGAAGCAAGACAAGGAAGGGGAGGGGCTGAACTTTTCTACTCTCACGTAAGTTTATCCTGAGCCCAGTGCCGGGCGGCAGGGGGGCGGAGGGTGTGCTCTGGAGCAGAAATTCTACTACACAGTCTCCCCCTAAAGCAATTAAAGGCTTTGTACCCCTTTGTCAGTCAGTCTTCACGGGCTGCCTTGGATGTGGTGTTCATACCTCCTGGGCAAGGTGGGCTCCGAAGGCAATTCTCCAGAGAAGGGGGGCTGCTGTGAGCCATGGCAGCCCCTCGTAGCAGCTAGGGGAGGGGAGAACCACAGCCACCAATGCCTGGGACACACAAACATTAATTCTGTCAGACCTTTACATAGAAGAGACTTGCTGGGGATGGAAGAGACATCCAGCGTTCCATAAAGCCCTCCCCTTTCATTCAACTAATGTGACTGAGATCCTGCTACCTGCCAGGCACCATTCTGGGTGTTGGAATATGAGGCTTGGTTTCCCAAAAATCATTACAAATATTCTGGTTACGGTCCCCCTCTCAAGAAGGGCTGGATCCCTGCTCCACGGCAACCCTACCCAGGGGAGAGTTAATCACCAGCCGCTGACCGGCATCTTCTGGGCTGGGAAGGACGGGCGGAGGAGTGGTGTAGGACGGCAAACGTTAGGTTTTGAAACGCCTAACGTGGCACATTCAAGCAGAGCTGCAGCAGCCACTCTGGGCCAATTTGGAGGCAAGTCTGGCCCCACTCTCCAGGAGTTTCTGGCCAGGAAGCTTACTGTGCAGCTGACTGCAGCCTTCATATGTTTGAGCAAATTCCACTTGGCAGGTGGAGAGCAAGCATTTGCTAGGCAGTCCTTTCCCTTCAAAGCCTTATGCACTTCTCTCTCACCTTTTAACTTGCATCTGTGCTCACCTCTACAGCCCTACTTCTGTGGGATCCTTTCCCAAGGGCCTGGGCACTCACACTTGGGCAGCCCAGGGGCAGCTCTCACACCCCCAGAGATCGACGGGGTGGGTGGGGGGAGGATGTACGGTGCGAAATGTGAGCCTAAGAAGCAGGGTCAGATCTGGGCTCCTGCCTGGAGGTCCACAGCAGGCAGGCAGTGAGGGAGGGGCCCCCAAGGAGGGGGACAGGACCACAGCCTGTGAAGCCAGGTTGTTCAATGTTCCGTCTTCAAGCTCAAACTCCTTCCTGTTCATGGAATTATAAGAGGGATGTTTGAGGCGTAGGAGCAAGGGGCCTAAAGCTAGCATTGTGCTAGTGAAAGTGGGCAGGCCTGGGGTGCTGGAGAGAGGTCCCTCACAAAGCACCCATTAACACTCTGGGAAAACCAGGCAGTGTCTGGGGACTCATGCATGGCAACAATGCCAACTGCAAACTGAATTTATTGATGGTTCCAAGCCAAACTATCAACCAGAGACAACCATCATGGGGCTCACAGTTCTGTCTCTCCCTCTGTCTCTGTCTCTCTATCTCTTTCTGCATCTATCTATCTATATACACACATATATATCATATACACACACACACATTTCTCTAAAATCTGGACCAGACCACGTTCTATCTTTCAGAGTAAGGTCCAATAGCAAGCCAATTAGGTGGCCACTAGTCTATAACACATGGCCATAATTGTAGGATTCCTGTGTCATTCCA
The DNA here is from genome assembly GCF_949987515.2 of Delphinus delphis. Lineage (NCBI taxonomy): Eukaryota > Metazoa > Chordata > Mammalia > Artiodactyla > Delphinidae > Delphinus > Delphinus delphis. Next base: position 59,887,777 of record NC_082692.2, read on the forward strand.
GGGACAAATAAAATACGTGACAGAAAAGATATTGACCAAAACGCTAACATTCATTGAGCACTTCATGTGTGCCAGGCACTGTGCAAGCCCTTTCCTTGCATGATCTCAGTTCTCCACAGAAAGCCCAAGTATGAGGATCATTAGTGCTCCCTTTTGCAGGTAAGGAATCTGGAGCAGAGAAGAGAACCAACTAATCCAAGCTCGCACGGCCAGGGCAGGGGGTACTCCCGGCCCAGCTCCTCACTGCTGACTGTAGACAGACGTAGACGCCAGTACAGCTCGGCCTCATGCAAAAAGTCTTCAAAAGCAGTGTCAAAAATAAACTTGTACAAATGAAGTCCAGTAATAAATAGAAGAGAAGGACTGCGGCAGAGAGGCGACAAGGATGGAGAGGGAGGAGAGAGCAAATAACCACAAAGAAAAATGAAGCCAGGGCGAGGGATGACGCCAGGCCGGACGACTTAGCCCAAGGCGTCCTGCGAAGTAAGGCCAAGGACACGAGGGGGTGGCATGCTCTCACCTGGAACAACTCAATTCACTTTGTCAGAAAACAGACGTTCCCAGCCCTAAGTCCTGAAATGGATCCGTCCCAGTTTTTCTTACTTAAAGAAAAAAATTCAGAGATTGTTATCATTGAGGAGGAGGATAAGGACGCTTGTCCTTTTGGTTGGTATTCGTTGAGAAAAACTTCTCTGAAAGGAACCCTTCCTACACTGTTGGTGGGAATGTTGGTTCTCTCTATGGAAAACAGTATAGAGGTTCCTTAAAAATTAAAGATAGAGTTGCCATATGATCCAGCAATCCCACTCCCGGGCATATATCCAGAGAAGACTCTAATTTGAAATGATACATGCACCCCTATGTTCATAGCAGCACTATTCACAATAGCCAAGACATGGAAACAGCCTAAATGTCCATCGACAGAGGAATGGATAAAGATGATGTGGTACATATATACAATGGAATACTACTCAGCTATAAAAAAGAACGAAATAATGCCACTTGCAGCAACATGGCTGCAACTAGAGATTATCATACTAAGTCAAGTAAGTCAGAAAGACAAACACCATATGATATCACTTATATGTGGAGTCTAAAATATGACACAAATGAACTTATCTATGAAACAGAAACACACTCACAGACATAGAGAACAGACTTGTGGTTGCCAAGGGGGAGGGGGGTGGGGGAAGGATGGAGTGGGAGTTTGGGATTGGCAGATGCAAACTATTATATATATAGGATGGATAAGCAATGAGATCCTACTGTATAGCACAGGGAACTATATTCAGTATCCTGTAATAAGCCATAATGGAAAAGAATATGAAAAAGAATATATATATGTTTGTATATATAACTGAATCACTTTGCTGTACAGCAGAAACTAACACAAACTTGTAAATCAACTACACTTCAATTTAAAAAAAAGAAAGCCTTCTCTGCCTCAGGTGCCTCTGTGAGGGACTGGGGAGTGGGTAGTGGCCACTGACCAAGGCTGAACTCCTGAGTTCTAAAAAATAGAACATCCATGCCCACATGTATGTCTCCCATCTGATGTTCTCTTACCACCTCTGATCTCTCCTTGTTCTACACCCACACCAATGCCCTGCAACACTGAGGGGGCCTGACATTTCGGTTCTGCAACTGATGGATATGCACTTCAAGTTGCTACCCACTTAGGTGATAGTAAACTGGACTCAGTTATGTGTTCACCCTTACTGACCCCACATCTCATTCCCACTCCTGGAAACTCCTTCTGAAAAGGACTCTGTGCAGTGTGTGTCTGCAATGGTGCATGTTCCGTCTTATTCAGATGGAATAGTTATAATTATAATGAATTATAATTCATTATAGTGTGTGTGTGTGTGTGTGTGTGTGTGTGTGTGTGTGTGTGTGTGTGAATCTATCCTGCCTGGCATTCCATGCACCCATCAAATCAGAGGGCTTAATTATTTCATAATATCTTCAGTCTTTAGTTCTTCATATATTTATTTTCTCCCCTCCATTTACTCATCCCCCTCTTTGTGAGAGTTTTAGGGGAAAAAATGGTGACACTTCTAATTCTAGCCTCCATATTGTTTTCTGTCATTCTTTCTATCTCTTTACCTTTCTGATACCTTCTGGAAGAGGGATGACCCAAATATCCCTCTCGACAATCACTCTCTAGCTAAATCCTCAGTTTCTTCAACCCATACACTGGGTGCTCTATTTTAACTCTACTTTTCATACCTATTACCTCCAACTAGTTTCCTTCATAAAGGTTATTTCTACTTCCTGATCTCCCTGAGGAAATTTATTACGCTTATTTAAAATTCTTGATCTATTTGTTCCATCAGTTCTGCTCCTCCTACACAAGTTGCCCCATTTGCTGGGTCTCTTAATAGCACATGCACCCCTCGGATGTCTTAGAATTTTTCCTGAGAGCACTCACCCCACCCTCCTTGGGATTGTCAGCTGACAGCCAGAACAGTCCACTTGCCTGGAGATGGAGAGCTCCCACTACGCTCCTCCGGGGTAGAGCCCCTAGGTAGCACTCTGGGCTCAGCCCCAGGCAAGCGTGCCCCTCAGGGTGGGACTGGGGAGGAAGATCACCAGCCCACCTGCACATGTTGCCATCCTCTGCCCTGATGGCACTGTGGGACTTCTCTCTGGCAAGACTGCATCCTGCCCTGTGGAAGATCAACACAGAGGGCAGCCATCCACCCAAGGCAACGTGGGAGAGAAAACGTGCAGCTGCAAAGCCCCGAACCTGCCACTGTTACTCCACCCTGGAGCCCTACCGCCTTCACTGTCCCAGGGTTTTCTCCCAGTTTCTGTGTTGGTTCTGGAGATCCAATCACCTCTCTTGTGCCAGAGGCATTTCTACATTTGGAAATGACGATGGAGCAGCCCATGCTGGTGGCCACCTTGTTCAGAAACCTCTTTCCATTTCTGAGACTCCATTCTCTGACCACCAGGCCCTTCTCAGGGAGCACAGCCTCCAACTGCCAGCCACTGCCTAAATCAGGGCCCTTCAGAACAAGAGAATTTATGGAAGCAAGCCAGGATTTCTTCAGGGCTTCTGACATCTTTGAACGAAGCCAGGCCACCAAAGGCTGATCTTGACCTCACTTCCCATTTGCCTCCAAAGAATTGCTCTGGCAAGCTACTGTCCACCCAGCCATACAAGAATCCCATTCCAAGAATCCCTCTGGAATCTTGTACCCAAGACATTTCTTACAGTCAAGTGCTGAAACCTTTACTTCTCCTGAGAAACAGATATGTTGTGTTCTCTCTGCTGATAAGGAATATATAACTGACCCCTTTTTCCCCTTTTGGCTTTGGATGTTATAAGGTTCAGAGCCAGGACTTGAGCTGAGATCCCAGCACATACATGGAGAGACTCATAGCCTGCATATCCTGATTTACTATTGGGTCTTGTTGACCTTTTTACTTGTCTATTTATTTAGACCCTGATTAGCTGATGGTTAAATATATATATATATAGAGAGAGAGAAAGCAAGTCTCTTTTAGAGATCCATGAAATAGGAAAAGAAAAGAATAAGCAAAGGAAGTGACTGTACTTCTCCAGACCTGCATTTTAATTCTAAGCTATATTTTACCATTTTATTTCATCTGTTTCTGTTGTATGTCAACTCAGTTCCACTGTGGAATGAGGCTGGGTACACAGAAACATATACAAAATAAAACACATAAAGTCTGTGGACTGTGACTTTGTGAGTAATCCTATAAAACACCAAGATATTCTACACATGGCCATTCGTTACATTCAGCCTTAACGAAAGTCGAGGTTGACCAATCAGTGGAAGTGCCCCTGATTTGCAGCTGATCAAGAAGCTTTTGTTAGAATAATGAAGGCACACACTATGGCCTGGGCTGGGGCTTGAGCAGATTCATCTCACAGGAGGGAAGGTGCCCCTACCGCAAGCTACTTTCTTATTCAGTGAGGATGCTACCAAACCTTCATGAATAAGGTACATACTTGTTAGGGGATGAATTTGCACTGAGCTTCTCATGCTCTGTTGGCCCATCTGCCCACCAGCAAGGGCTTCCCAGAGTGCAGGTGCAGGTGAGGATGTTAACTGGCCCATGGAGGGGGTCCATGACCACATGAGCATTGAGGGGGAGGAGCTCTAAAGTTTCAAGAGAATTCCAATTCCACCAGTTGGAGCCCTGTGATTTTCCAGGCATAGGAGGATATGTTAAAATTCCTGGCTGATCCACAACTGGCCCCTAAAAGCTTGCTTTCTCCTGCAGGAGAAACTCTTAGAGGAAAACATAGGCAGAACACTCTATGACATAAATCAGAACAAGATCCTTTTTGACTCACCTTCTAGAGAAAGGGAAATAAAAACAAAAATAAACAAATGGGACCTAATCAAATTTAAAAGCTTTTGCACAGCAAAGGAAACCATAAACAAGACGAAAAGACAACCCTCAAAATGGGAGAATATATTTGCAAACGAAGCAACTGACAAAGGATTAACCTCCAAAATATACAAGCAGCTCATGCAGCTCAATATCAAAAAAACAAACAACCCAATTCAAAATTGGGCAGAAGACCTAAATAGACATTTCTCCAAAGAAGATATACAGATTGCCAACAAACACATGAAAGGATGCTCAACATCACTAATCATTAGAGAAATGCAAATCAAAACTACAATGAGGTATCACCTCACACCGGTCAGAAGAGCCATCATCAAAAAGTCTACAAACAATAAATGCTGGAGAGGGCGTGGAGAAAAGGGAACCCTCTTGCACTGTTGGCGACAATGTAAATTGATACAGCCACTACGGAGAACAGTATGGAGTTTCCTTAAAAAACTAAAAATAGAACTAACATACGACCCAGCAATCCCACTACTGGGCATATACCCTGAGAAAACCATAATTCAAAAAGAGTCATGTACCACAATGTTCATTGCAGCTCTATTTACAATAGCCAGGACATGGAAGCAACCTAAGTGTCCATCGACAGATGAATGGATAAAGAAGATGTGCCACATATATACAATGGAATATTACTCAGCCATAAAAAGAGACGAAATTGAGTTATTTGTAGTGAGGTGGATGGACCTAGAGTCTGTCATACAGAGTGAAGTAAGTCAGAAAGAGAAAAACAAATACCGTATGCTAACACATATATATGGAATCTAAAAAAAAAAAAAAGGTTCTGACGAACCTAGGGGCAGGAGAAGAATAAAGATGCAGACATAGGGAATGGACTTGAGGACATGGGGAGGGAGATGTGTAAGCTGGGACGAAGTGAGAGAGTGCCATGGACATATATACACTATCACATGTAAAACAGATAGCTAGTGGGAAGCAGCCACATAACACAGGGAGATCAGCTCGGTGTTATAGGACCACCTAGAGGAGTGGGATAGGGAGGGTGGGAGGGAGACACAAGAGGGAGGGGATATGGGGATATATGTATACGTATAGCTGATTCACTTTGTGATAGAGCAGAAACTAACACACCATTGTAAAGCAATTATACTCCAATAAAGATGTTTAAAAAAAGAGAAAGATACAAGAAAAATCTCAAATAAACTATCTAACCCTACAGTTAAAACAACTAGAGAAAGAAGAACAAAGAAAACCCAAAGTCAGTAGAAGAAATCATAAAGATCAGAGCAGAAATAAATGAAATAGAAATGAGGAAAACAATAGCAAAGATCAATAAAACTAAAAGCTGATTCTTTGAGAAGATAAACAAAATTGATAAACCCTTAGCCGAACTCATCAAGAAAAAAAGGGAAAGGATGCAAATCAATAAAATTAGAAATGAAAAAGGAGAAATCAAAACTGACACCACAGAAATACAAAGGATTATAAGAGACTACTACAAACAACTATATGCCAGTAAAATGGACAACCACAAAGAAATGAAAACATTCTTGGAAAGGTACAATTTTTCAACACTGAAGCAGGAAGAATTAGAAAATATAAACAGACCTATCACAAATATTGAAATTGAAACCGTAATTTAAAATCTTCCAACAAACACAAGTCCAGGACCAGACGGCTTCACAGGCAAATTCTATCAAACATTTAGAGAAGAGCTAATACCGATCCTTCTCAAACTCTTGCAAAAAATTGCAGAGGGAGAAACACCCCCAAATTCATTCTATGAAGCCACGATCACCCTGATACCAAAACCAGGAAAAGATATCACAAAAAAAGAAAATTATAGACCAATATCACTGACGAACATAGATGCAAAAAACCTGAACAAAACAGTAGGAAACAGAATCCAACAACACATTAAAAGGATCATACACCATGACAGCTTCCAGATAAATTTCCATTAGAATAAGTTCTGCTGCTTAAAAAGAGGTTTAATAACCTGGACTAGAGGATCTCTTGAGAGTTTTTTATTTGGCTTTTGTTTATCTCCCAGCTCTGAAAGTCTACGGTTCTTCAACACAGAGCTGCAGCCCATGTGGTTTAAGAGACTGGGTATTAAATTATCCCATTAGGATTGGAAACAGTTCCTAAATCACACCCTAAGAGTGCCTGAAGCAAAGGCCCAAACATAGCTGGGAGCAGCAATTTTCAGCTCAGAAAAATCTAGTCACAAAAATATAAGAATTACTGAATCCTACCCATCAGAGATGACACACAGTAAAGGAGGCATTGCAGCTCTACCCCACCTTCACCCCGTCCCTCTTTCCTTCCCCTCTGGAGGTTTCGGCTAACGATAGAAATTGGGTAGGTGCTGGTTCCCATGTTGCAAATTTTTCTTCATTGATATATATAATTTTATTTCATTTCCATTCAATAATTCTTTGGAATAAACCTCAAGATATGCAAAATGAGCAATGAAGATGAAACTGTGAGATGTTAAAAAGTATCCTGGAAAAGATATTTCTAACCCTTTCTCCCTCTGGGCACAACTTTGAGGTTGGGTAAATTTTCTTGATTCTCAAAAAAATAAATCATAAAAAGAATATATGAGGGGGTCCTCTAAACTATCAAAATGTTTACATTAAAATTTAAGATATTTAGTGAGTTCACCATCTCATACATATTTATACCTAAGGTACTGTTATATCCCGTGACACAGCCATATTTCCTGAGAAAAAGAGCAACTTCAGAGCCTACATTGCAAATATCTCATGTTTTTCATTCTTTGGAAATATTTCACCACTGGCAAATAAAACGATGGTAGAGGAGTTTGTTCATTTCAACTGTGCATAAAAAGATAAACCTGTTCTTTCTTAATTGCCAACAGGAGAAAATACATGAAACTTCTAATGGGATATTGAAACAAATTAAATTCTTGCAACTGCTTGTAAATACTTTGTGTAAGCAACAGCTAGAACTCAGGAAGAGTGAGATACTGGTGATACTAATTCCAGTCACCCATTTAACCATTACCGAGTGTCTTCTGTGCGCCAGCACTGTCCTGGGTGCTGGGGACACAGCAGTGAATGAATCTCTAAGATGCCTTCAAACGTTGAAATATTAGTCCCATCATTTTATGAACTTGGCATATGTATTGGAAAGATGTTTCCATTTTTAAATCTGTCTGCTGCTCTGATAAATAATGTTCTCCCAGGTTCCCAAAAGGAGAATTAATTTGGCGAGACAAATCAGTTGTTGTTCCACTCATTGTTATGGTAATAGAAAAATTAGGTTTTTAATTAAGGCTGAGGAAGGATGGAAGAGCAGTAGGCAAATAAACGCCCACATGGTTTGATGCAGAAGGGGTACAACAGAGTCTCCTTTTTTTCTATGGGATCTAAAATTCTCATCGTTAGAGCAGCTTCTGTAGGTGAAGGCATTTTATCTAGGAGGTCCCAGCTACATGCAATTTTTGCCTTGGAAATATGTTAGCACCCACTGACTTGGCATAAGGATTGAATATCAGCCACTTTAGGGAGATACACTGTAGGTATCACTGTTTTGAAAATGAGTAAGCTGAAGTTTTGAGAAGGTAAGAAACATGCTCCGGGTCACACAAATGTGAGATGGTGTGAGGATTCAAGTTCAGGCAGTTTGATTTCAGGATACTCTGACCCTTTAACCTGTATTGACTTTTACTACATAAAGGTCTCGAAGTATCCAGTATATTGATCATCCATATTTATTTTTTGAAATCACTACGCTATGTTAAATTACAGAAGGAATGCATGTTAATTGGAAGAAGAAGAAAAGAAGGAGGAGGAAAACAAGAAATGGGGGGAGGGGAGTAAAGGAAAATACAAAAGAAGCATAGAGACAACTGCTCTATTTCTACTACTCACAGACTGTGCATTCTCAGTGGGGACGGTATGGCTCCTAAGTGATCAAAAGTCGGTCCTCATTGGGAGAAAAACTTATTCTCTACATATATAAAGTAGAGATAGCCATATAAGACATAACCAGCTAGACACAGACTATATCTGTGGTATTAAAATTTCATTGGGGGGCAAAATTTGGGGGAAAAAAGGCTTGGAGGGGGTGTGATAATTTTTTTAAAAGTTGAGCATACTGACATAGGTATCAATTTTAACATACTGGTAGCCATCTGTACAGATTTTTCTATCTATGCTATGTTTTCTTTTTACAAGAATGGGATTATGTGCACATATCCTGCCTATGTCAATAAAAAACCTTCATAATAATATTTTATACCATTAACAAAGCACTCCTACATATAGTATCTTATTTGATCCTTACAATAACTTGGAAAAATAAATATTTTTATTATTATGTCCATTTTACACCAGAAGACACTGAAGTTTAAGGAGGTGAATTAACTCACCCCAAAGTCTCTTAGCCAGTGTAAATAGCAGAGCCAAGATTTAAATCCTATTTCTTAAGATCTTTGGATTTATCTTGCTATTTTTTTCAAGCCTCTTGAATAGAAAGCTTAGTTCACTTATTTTTCATCTTTTTTAGTTTTCTGATAAAAGCTATAAATTTTCCTGTAATATCAGTTAGGCTTTATCACAAGGTTTATACTGTTTCTCCATCAGACAGATACAAGAAAATCTTCCTTATCCTTGCAAACTTGTTACAAGTTTCCAGTCAGATACTGTTGAGGGAAAGGACTTTGTGAAGCTTAAAGAGTTTTCCTTATGATACGACCTTGTACCTTCTTAGAGGATGCTGACTATCTGTCCCTAAACAGGCCTTAAACAGATTTCTGGGACTTCCCTCGTGGTGAAGTGGTTAAGAATCTGCCTGCCAATGCAGGGGACACGGGTTCGATCCCTGGTCCGGGAAGATCCCACATGCCGCAGAGCAACTAAGGCTGTGCGCCAGAACTACTGAGCCTGCGCTCTAGAGCCCGTGAGCCACAACTACTGAAGCCCACGCACCCTAGAGCCTGCACACCACAACTACTGAAGTCCGCGCACTCTAGGGCCCGCGTGCCACAACTACTGAGCCTGAGCAGCACAACTACTGAAGCCCACATGCCTACAGCCCATGCTCCACAACAAGAGAAGCTACCACAGTGAGAATCCGTGCACCACAACGAAGAGTAGGCCACACTCGCCACAACTAGAGAAAGCCTGCACGCAGCAGCAAAGACCCAACGCAGCCATAAAAGAAAACTAAGGGAAACCAGGAAAATGATGTATGCACAAAATGAGAATATTAATAAAGAGATGGAAAATTAAAAAAAAAAAACAGATTTCTGGCATCAGGATGCTATAATAGGCATGCTTTCCCGGGTGAACTCCTTTGCCTCTACCTTGTTCTGGATGCCGTGCCCAGTCCCGACACTTGGGGTCTTGTTCACAGCTTGACTGTGGTGGGAACTGAGGGGCTGACTATTGGTTTAAATCAACAGCAGGCAACCAGCAGCAAATAGGCCTTGAAAAGAAATGACACTAAGAAACACTGGTTTACATTTGACCATGAATTTTTTTAGGGATTTTTTGTTTTGATTTTTTGAGAAGAAGATGGAATTTTCTGTCCAGCTCAAACCTTGCTGGCCAAAAGGTAGAAAGAGAGCATGGGTTTGGCAGGCAGGCACTCGGGTACCAGCAGATGAACTTCTGCACAGAGTTGTCCTTACCTGCTGGGACCCTGAGTCCTGCAGAGTGTCCAGAGAAGGGATCCACATGTAATCTGACCCTTCCCTGGTAAATCACTCCAAATACACGGGCAGTGTTCCTCTGCTATGTCTCTACCTAGAATGGTTTGGTGTCTTTTCAGGGCCTTTTCCCACTGCCTTCACTGCAGGCCACTCTGAGCCAGTTTAGCCCAATTCAGGCCCTGCTCTTCCAGTGACAGCATGCAGGAAAATATTCTGGTGTCTTGTGAAACTTGTTCAGCTGAGAACTTGGTTACAGGGTTTGCTATGGCAACCTGAGCAGATGATTAGGGAGAAAGCTGTGCTTCCTGCTGGGGTGTGGGATGTATGTTCGTGTGTGCACATGAGCATGTGTAGCACGGAGGAAAGGAATGATGACTAAGAAAACAAACTTGTTCCTAGTCGAATGGACCCTGGACTCAACTGCAATTGCAATTTCAAGATAGCCTGAAGCCAATTCTTTTCGAGTTGGTTAGATTAGTTCTTTCTTTGCTGTGGAAATCTTCCCCTTAAAGTGTGTTTCCACCAAATTTTATTGAGATATAATTTCTTCATAATCTCCCAAGATAATGGACCTGCAAGTAACCATAGGTGGATGGACGCTATGCCTATCAACTTGCAAATGTTGTTAGTGGCAGATGACAGGTACGTCAAGACTGCTTATAAGAATCGGATGCATCTTTAAATGTTAACTACTTAATTTTTTTGAAATTAAGTCTAGAATTTCTACAAGGTATGTCATCAAACATGATTTACAGATTTTGAATTTCATGTAGTACACTCAATGTCTGTAAAAACTTCTGCATCCTCGGTACCTATTTCTATAATTAAAGAGTTTTACACACTTCGAATATTTATTTCATAAAATATTTTAACTTCTCAAGTGTAAAACATCTGAATCACATGTAACTGAAAAAAAGTGGAAGAAATGCTATAATTGGAGATTTTAAAAATTAGAGACAAGATGAATCTCTATACATCTCCCTCTCCTCTCAGATATGAATAATAACAAAAGATTTACTGGGTGCTTATCATGTACCAGGCTCTGCTCTAAGAATTTTATACGTTCCTATTCACTGAATCCTAACAAAAACAGCACGCAGTAGATATTATTATTATCTCTGTCTTACAGAAAAGGGAATGCAGACACAGAGAGAAGTTGCCCAAGTCAGAAGGCAGTGAATGGCGTCACTGGGATGCAAACTGGGTGACCTGGCTCCTCCACCCTTCTGATAACCCTCCCCAGAGTCCTCCCAGACTAGGGATCCGCCCCAGGGTGGGGGAAAGGATGGAGATCCCTGCTCAAAGCCCACCCCAGCACTTTTCTATATTGCTCCCTCTCCAGCTCTCTGACTCTCACCTCCTACAGATCTTATTTCCTTTCAGGTAGGAAAACAAGTTCATCATCCTGCTCTCCTTCAGAAACTATCGTTCAGAGCATAAACTTTGGGCGTCTGGTATTCAAGCAGCCTAAAATTTTAAAAGTCTTATCTGTCAAAGTTACTGCCTCTGCCATGAGCTTCAAAAATCTGTTTCAAAACCCAAAGCTGAGCACTGGCTCATTTCTATCTCCCCATTTCAGTCCATTCCTGAGGAGGGAAACCTCAGCCTCACTGTCTAATTTTAGCTGAGGAAGGACTGTAGATTAAAATGAATTAGTAAGAATGAAGACACTTCAAGCAAAGTTTGAAAATATTATTCCTCTACATGTTGTATCTAGGAATAATAAAATCATTGATTGCATTTGTGAGAAGTATATGAACCAGTAAATAAAATGTGTTAATATTTTAACTGTTCAAATGGGCTGTAATGTGTATGTTATTCAAAGTAAAGCTGGTAGATGTACAAGCCCTCTGGGTCAGAGTGCCATTTCTGAACATTCATTCAACCTTTTGGAACAAAATCATCCCAAATTTTAGCCACCTAGGGTCTATATTTCCCAGCCTCCCTTGAGCTAAGTGTGGCCATTTGACCAAATTCTGGTTTAGGACACTTCTGCTTACTGGCCTTGTGAGCTTGAATAAGCCATAGAGCCATAGAACGCACCAGAAAGAAGCATGGAGATAAACTACCTGAAAGCAGAGGAGGGATGAAAGACCAGAGTTGGGAAGTGAGGTTCCCAGGTTCCCCATGATCCACTGGAAGGGCTGTGTCTGTAGCCCAGTTGTCTGCTGGCTATGGAAAGTTCTTTATACTACCCCTCAGCCCCCTCCCCTTCTCTTCCCTAAAATTCAGCTTCTTCGTCTGCAGTGTGAGGGCAATAACAGCACATAGGTAGTAGACATAGTGGATGACTCCCCAGGTTCCGTTCCACGTGGCAATGAGGTTTGAAAAATGGAGACTCACTCCAGAGGTGAACCCTGATTAGTCTCAGCCAATTATAATTTCCCCCACTTCCCCTACCAGTGATCGATTCACAGCCCAGGCCTCAGCTAATGAGCCTTTGATATTCCCTTGGTACAGTTTTTGGACAAGGCATGGGCACGTGATCTAGGTTGGTCCAATCAGAATTAAGATTTTTATTTGTTGGCAGGGAAGAAGTACACCCTCCCCCTCCCTTTCCCTCTTCCTCTCTCTCTTCAAACATGAAGGAGAAAGCCTACAGTGCTGCCTGGGTAGCCATCCTACGACCTAAATTATTCTTGTCCTGATGTGTTGTGAACCTAAAAGAGGCAACATAGGTAAAGCACTTAGCGCAGTGCCTGGCCCATAATAAGTGCTCAGATAACAAAACAGTCTGTCCACAGCTACCCTGGCTCATAAGGAAATTACCACATGGTTCCATGCCTTCTACGTTAGTCAAGGTGCAAGGTTTACCTTTATAGCCCACCCCATGCAAATAGTTAATATCTCCCACTCAGTGTTCAGGAGGGTGTTTCAAGGGGGTCCTGGTGGATTGTCTTCCAGCTATAGATCAGTGGGAGTTCATCAGGGAGAAAAAAGTACATCTCCCTTCCACCCCATTCCTCATCCTAAAGACAGGAGGGCCTTCCTCACTCTCACTCCCTTTACTCCAAGTATTTGCAGTTCCTCTGTACCTTCCTCCCCAGTCTGCCTTCTCTTCCCCCGCCCACCAGCCCCAGTCGTACTCGGTTTGGGAGAACAGAAAAACTTGCTTTAAAACACCCATCCTAATTTTTCTGTTGGTCACTGTAGCCTACAGCTTCCTTAAGCCTTTGTTTCTGCCTCATTAGGGAAATAAAGAGTGGTTTTCAGTGTACCTGTGAGAGAAAAGGAGGGTAGGAAAAAAAAGAACAGGGTACATAAAGATAGACTCTCCACCCTGTTGAAGAACAAATGCATTCACCCGTTTAAGCATCCAATCAAGTGTCCGGCTCGTTACAAGGACCTAAGTCATAATAGCTATTGTCATGTGTAATAAGTTCGTTGCAAACATAGCCCCAATTCTCTGTCTGCCTCTTCTCATATCTTTGCCCTTTTGCCATGTGACTTTGCAGCCCCTCCCTTCAAGAGATGGAGACTACTTCCTCACCCCTAGACTCTGGGCTAGCTTGTGATTTACTTTAGTCAGTAAGATTCTGGGAAAGTGATGGCATGCCAGTGCTGAGTGAATGCTTTCCTCTTCCTCTTAGAACCCTGCCTCCATAGCATGAAAATAAGCCCACACTAACCTGCTGGAAGATGAGAGATCACGTTGGGGAGAGACAAGCCACCCTAGTGACTGTAGATGCTTGAGTGAGCCCAGCTGATACAAACAGAGCTTGGGCAAGATTCACAGACCTGCCCAGACCATCTATAGATTTGTGACCTGAGATAAATATTTACCGATGTATGCCACCGAGGTTTTTCTGGTTGTTTTTTCATAAATATGATTGTGGCTATAGCTAACTGATGTGTTGTTTATTATTACTATTATTTTCAACAGGCTGTTGGCTGAAGACAAAAGAGCAATTTTGTGGGCAGGCTGGCTGAAGGTTGCTCAGGCAGAGTCCCATAGACAAGTTGGCCGTGGATTGGGGAGGTGCACTGGGCAGAACCAGGAAGGGGAAGAAAGCACCTCCTGTCTTTGCAGCAATGACCTTCCCATAGTTCCACGGTCATCACTTTTTTGCTTACATGCACATCTCAGAAAGAATTTTGAAAAACTATGTACCCCATTGCATATTTTTAAGTTCACATGTAAAAGTTTTCATCCTAAGTTTAGTGATTAAAAGAGACGTCATTTTCTCTTTGCTGTAAATATTGACATTTAAACATAAAACTATCAGTCATTGAAAATACTGAAGGGAATCTGGGCTCATGATCACTTCATGCTCACTACCACCCAATTTAAAATATGTGAATAATTTCTTCTTCACTGTTGAGAAATTTTACATTTTTCTCCTTGAATTCATATTTATTTGCTACTTCTTTCATAAACCTTTAACATAATTTTTAAATTTGAGAATCTTTTATTGATCGCCCTATCATACATTAAAAATACATTAAATATATATTTTAATACATTAAAAATGCATTTTATTCTTGTGAATGTAAGGCTCTCTGTGTTTCAAAAAATTGCTTCTGGATTGAATTATCACAAAACGGACCAAAACTTCAAAAAATATATATATGACAAATTTTGATAATTTTTAAACACAGAAAGTGAAATATAATTGGAAAGGCATCTTCTAATGAGTTGAAATATGATCTAGCTTTTCATATGCATTTAATGAAAGAAAAGGTACATTCTGCTGAAAATTAATCAGTCCAGAAGCTAGAATAATATTATTCTTGTTAATAGGAGGTAGAAAAGATTAAATATTTTATATGGTAAAATAAAATGAGCATTAGCTATCTTTGGATGATTTCATAAAAATGATTTTAAATTACCTTACCTAATAGCATACACTACATCCAAAACAAGTCGCCTAAGCTTTTTATCTGTGGGTTTATTTGATGTATCCTGAATGTCTTGGCAAGCCTTTCAGCTATATTTAAATGAATCGGTGTCACTAAGCTACATGCTTGGGCTGTGCTATGGTGTTATTCCTTTCAGCTGAAGACCTGACCTGGGTTTAGTACTGAGTGTAGTTGGAAAGTACTGCTTACATTTAAATACATTTTAAAAATCTGAGCTCTTTCTTCTTTAGAATTCAGTGATTCCGGCTGACGATCTTTTTGCTTTGCTGTCATTGGACTGTCCTTCAAGAAGCAAAGTTATCTTGACTCCTCCCATGGAGGCTATGTATCCAGAACATCCTAACATGGTCAAAATACTGTTTCTTAGACCATCTTTCCTCTAAACACAAAATGTATTTACATACCTTGTAGCAGTGAATCTTAGTCAGGTTGGGGGTAAGTGAGGGGTATGCTTTTTGCTTTTTTTTAAAAAATAAATAAATAAAATGGTAGAAAAATTTTGTAAATTCAAAGGTATTCTCATTCAAATCAAACCAGAAAAATGTGTGTATGGAAATTAAGGATCTAGACAATGATTCCCTTAAAACAACCCATGCTCAGTACCCCTATGAACTTTTTCACAGGCCCCTAGGTGTTACTGCCTTTGTTCACAAGGTGCTTTCCTACCTATACAAAAGGCTCTGGCATCACTGTCTCATCTGATCTTGCAGGACTCTGTATCCACTTTAAAGATGTGCAGACAGAAGCTTGGGAACATTAGGTGATCGTTCCAGGCCATGTATGCGGTCAGGGATAGCGTCAGGATCCCAAATCCAGTGCCTAGACCTCTCAGCCTGTAGATGAGGGCCTGGATGCTACAACGTGTTGGCAAAATGTTCACTGTGTGTCAGGCACTGGGCCAGGCTGGAGGACGCATCCATGGGCCTCCAGCCAGGGTTGAAATAATATTGATAAGCTATTCATAAAGAAATACGTCTATTATCAATCAGTGGATAGATGGATAGATAAGGACAGAGAGAAAGAATAAGAAATTATGTAATTCTTGTTAGGACTGATCATTTTCAACATGAGAAAAAAGACAACTATAAAATTTTTAAATTTAGTCATAAACCATATAACCTTAAATTTAAACAGGAAATAACAGTATGAACACATGATTTCTCTTTCTAAAAAATGTCTGTTTCTTACCACTGTCCATTGGAAAAACCTATAAGTAACAATAACTCAGAGGCAGTGAGCACTCCTAATGGCCCCCAGCTACCAGTTTACAGAAAGTACAGAGGATGGAAGAACATGATAACCAACACAGTGGAGATGCAACGCTGAGGCCAGAATGTGGAAATTCTCCAGGCCAAAAGCCCTGATTTCTCCAACAAATAAATGGCATAAGAAAGTGGAGGGAAGGGTGCTAGACATGAGTGGTCAACCAAATACAATCTGTAGTCCTTGTCTGAATCCTGCTTTAAACAAAATAACTCTAAAAAGATATATTTGAGACAATCTAGGGAATCTAAACACAGAGTAGGTATAAAATAATATTAAAGAAATATTGTTTTATTAGGTGTTATGTTATTATGGTTATGAAAAGTACCTTCAAATATTCAAGATATAGATGCTATATACATGGAATCTAAAAAAAAAAAAAAGGTACTGATGAACCTAGTCGCAGGGCAGGAATAAAGAGGTAGACACGGAAAATGGACTTGAGGACATGGGATGGGAGGGCGAAGGTGGGGCGAAGTGAGAGCAGCATCGACGTATATACACTACTGAATGTAAAATAGTTGGCTGGTGGGAAGCAGCAGCATAGCACAGGGAGATCGGCTCGGTGCTTTGCGATGACCTACGGGGGTGGGATAGGGAGGATGGGAGGGAGGCTCAAGAGGAAGGGGATATGGAGACATGTGTATACATACGTCTGATTCGCTTTGTTGTGCAACAGAAACTAACACAGTATTGTGAAGCAATTATACTCCAATAAAGACCTATTTTAAAAAATTTAAAAATAAAATAAAATGCTCCACTAAAAAAAAAAAAGATATATATGCTAACATATATATACGTTTACAAATATATATATTTACGGACAAAATGACTGATGTTTGTGATCCCCTTTGAAATACTGCATTGCTGTGGGTGGGAGGTAAATAAGGGGAGGATAGAAGAAATAGCGATTAAGTAAACATCATCTTGAAGTGCTCAGAAAGGAGTGCTCTCCTAAAGATACCTAACCAAACCAGTGCTGGACACTGTGGCTGCCCTGCCCAGATCCCCACCCATCCCCTTGCTGCTGTGAATGATGCCCACGGGCCCTTCTCTGCAAAACTGCCCTTGGCCAACTGAACCGCAGCCATCTTGCTAGGAGGTTAGGCATGGCCCCGCCCCACAAGCCATCAGTCAAAGACTCACGCAAGGGTCCAAAACGCAGGCACCCTTGCCTCTGTGGTGCAATTTACTCTCCAGAGATCCCCGCGGGATCAGGCTGAAGTGGACACCCACCCAGACGGCATCCTTTTTAGCCCCTTCCCCTGCCTCATCCTACTTCCTTCCCTCCCTCTGTCCTGAGAGCTCTCTCCCATTCAAACGTGTGCCAAAGAACCCCACCTCACGTTCTGCTTATGACAGACTTGGTGTGGAGAAGAGGGCGAGGTTGTCCCCATTGTGACAGTAGAGGATAAAGCCAAGGACCCACCAAGTTGGACTGGAAGGATTAGAGAGAAGTTGCTAGGTGTGTGCAGTCGGGGCATAGTAGGATTAGTTATACCAATAAAACAGAAGGACTTGGGGATAAGCATGTCAGCAGCAGCAGGAGACTCCTTATACCTTCAAATATCCCTTTAGAGCTCCCCCATCTGAGCAAAAGGGAGCTCCGGACAGTGACCCTTTAGTTCCAGAGGGCTGGGCAGGTGAGGGATGGGGAGTCTGGCGGGCTAGCTGAGCAGCACTGGGACAGGACCTCACCTGGGGCTCCAGAGACCTGCCTCCTCAGTGCCCAGAAAGTCCCTGGAAGTAACTTTAGCCCTTGCCTCTGGGATTCACCTGATCCTGTGCTCTGGCTAGAATGAACATTTTATTTACATCTGCTCAGAACAGCCCTCCTTTTCTGGGAAATATTCCTCCAACCTCATTCTAGTGAAGGTTGCCAAAAACAGTACCTCACCCTAGACATAATGATTGGTCCAGAGACAGGCACATTACTAGGCCAAGACAAACAAGGGCTAGAATTTTCAACTTTTAAAAAAAAATCACAGTATTTAATACCCTAACTAGGCAATACAGTTGTATAGTTCAACAATCAAAAAGTCTAGAAAGGTATAAGGCAGAGAGTTCTCCTCCACAACTAGGCAATTTGGGTGCAAATATAAACAAATACAAATTTATCAACTCACCCTCCTTTTATGTTACTTAAATGGCAGCGTAAAGTACACATTTCCTGCTCCTGGATTTTTTCCCTTAACATTGTATCTTGGTGGAGATCTTTCCGTATCACTCTAGGAAGTACTTCCTCACCTGTATTTTTTTAAACCTAGAGCTACAGAGTATGCTATTGAATATATGCAGCATGGTTTAATCAGTGCCCTTTCAATGGACATTTAGGTTATCTCCTATCTTAGCTGTTTCAAACAACGCAGCAATGACTAATCTTGTACATATGTCATTTTACGTGTCTGGGAAGATATGTATGACGAATTCTTAGAACTGAAGTTGCTTGTCTTGCTATATGTGAGCTAATCCTCCTCTACAGGAATTACACCAATTTTCCGCTCTCACCTTTAACGCACAGAAATGCCCATTTCCCCACAACCATGTCAATAGAGAACCATCAAAATTTTAGATTACTGCCAATCTGGAGAGTTTCAAAATGGCCTCTTGCGGTAGTTTTAATTTTCAGCATTTTTTAAATCTTTGGATTGGAAGACCAGATGCATGCAAAGCTCTCAGGAGGGGACCCAGGCTGTCAGTCTCCACACCTCAGCCCTACAGAGAAGGCCAGTTTGGGAGACAGTCAACCACAGGCAGACAGTAGCAGAACTGAGGGATAGAAAGGAGGTGGAGGGTCCCTGGCTCCAGGTACCACCCCCCAGTACACAATGGACTGCACCATCCAGTGACTCCCCTCTTGATTTAAGCTGGTGCAAGCTGGGGTTCTGTTGACCTGCATCCAGATTGAGGAACACAAACATCCTCTTCAGGCTACCATGATCTGGTTGCCAGGTGGACCTGCCAGCTGTCAGGCCAGGAACAAGAACATCTGTAAGATGCTACTGTAGGTACAATACACCACTTTGGGAAACCGATGGTTTCTAACAAAGTTCAACATACACCTACCCTAAGGACCAGCAATTCCACTCCTAGGTATGTACCCTGGGGAAATGACTGCCTATGTCCCCAAAAAGTCATAGCTGCTTTTGTCATAACAAACACTAGATATTACCCAAACGCCCATCAACAGGAGAATGAAAAAAGAAAAAACTGAGGTATTTCTTTGGATAAAATACCACTCAGCAATAAAAATGAATAAACTACCAATACACACAACAACGTGGAAGAATCTCACAAACATAATGTAGAGCAGAAGTCAGACATAAAGGCATACATCTCACATCGTTCCATTGTTATGAAGTTCAAGAAAAGGCAAGACTAATCTACAGTGATGAGTTGAGAACAGCTGTTACCCCTGCAGAGTGCATTTCCTGGAAGGAAGCGTGAGTGCACTTTCTGGGATAATGAAAATGGTCCATGTCTGGATAAGTCATTCTTTTGTGTGCATCACACAGATCATGTTCACACGATCTCGGCTGTTACCATTTGCTTATCCAACAAAGTCATCCAGTCAGAAGTTTAAGGAAATAAACAGATAAGCATATAAAGGAACCGAGACTCTGGGGCACATTGCCTCTGTGTGCTCTCCTCTAAACACACTAGGAAATCGGCCTTGACCTTACTTGGGATTGGCTGAGGGTCAGAGAAGTGGGTCCAGTTTGCATTTTTTTAAATACTTAAAATATTTTTAAAATGTATTGGTTGTTCCAAGTTTACTGTGAAAAGAATTTTGCATTAAACAAAACAAGTGATGGGAAAGCAACTGTGAAGAAGTGTCACCTTTCCCCAACCTCAAGGATGACTTTTCCTAGTTCATGTCTTGAAAAGGCAGGGTGTCCTAGGTTATCTCCTCCATCCTCACTGGCCACCTCTGGGACCCTGGCACCAGCCTCCTCTCTGGGATACTGCCCAGCACAGGCTCCAGCAGAGAGCAATGTGAATGAGCCACTTTTGTCATGACTGCTTGACTTTTAACTCCTATAAGCCACGAGCTCTGATTTTCCAAAGTCCCAGCCTCCTCTTTGCCCAGCCTCTGGTTTCTAGGAGGGACCTGCCTACTAGAAGCTTTTCACTGATAGCTGTGTAGACATCCAGCCAGACAATAATCCTGGACAATAACGTGTAAGGCTCTGCCCCTTCGTGAGGGAGCAAGAGGAGGATCTCTCATAACACATGTATAACTGCTCCCGTCATGTAAAACACCAGTGGGAATTCCTTTAAGCCACGTCAACACGTCTCAATGATTTTCAAACATGATGTGCAAAAGAAATACCTAGGATGTTACGTGAGATACATATTCCTAGAAAATAGATGGCAAAGTCAAATGAAGTAATTAAAGAGTGGGTTTTTTTTAAGATTTATTACTTATTTATTTTTATTTTTGGCTGCGTCGGGCCTTAGTTGCAGCACACAGGATCTTCGTTGAGGCACGCGGGGTCTTTCGTTGCAGCGCACAGGCTCTTTGTTGTGGTGTGCGGGCTTCTCTCTAGTTGTGGCGTATGGGTTTTCTCTTCTCTAGTTGTGGCGTGCAGGCTCCAGGACACGTGGGCTCTGTAGTTGTGGCGTGCGGGCTCTAGTTAAGGCATGCGGGCTTAGTTGTCCCGTGGCATGTGGGATCTTAGTTCCCTGACCAGGGATCAAACCCACGTCCCCTGCATTGTAAGGCGGATTCTTTACCACTGGACCACCAGGGAAGTCCCAAGGAGTATTTAATAAATGAACTATTTACAAACATGGGGGAAAGATTAAGGGAAACGGACAAGGGTGGCACAAGAGTGGGACCTGGTGCCATCCCTAGATCTCCAGGGTCAACTGAAGGAAACCAGGAGGAAGAGTTGTTGGAGAGACATGCCTGAAAGGAACTGCAGCATAGAGCAGAGGGCAGAGCAGGAGGGAACCAGGGGAATAAAACCAGGATCTCTCTCTCTCCTCCTGTCCTCTCTCACTGGTGCTCTCCACTGACAGAGAGCAAGGGAGCCCATCCGTGAAACCCATGCCAGCCACAGAGCTGCCTCCCAGGCTCAGACCTGGTTGGTGAAGTTGGAGAATAGATTTGGAGAGACAAACAGAAAATATATTCAGATCAAGAGTGATTACCAATCTGATAACTTAATTGGATTATCTGGTAAATTCTAAATGCCACAGTTGATTGGTGATATTGGCAAACTGGCCATGAACAAAATAAGAGTGATGAAGGTGTTGGGAAGTTATTTTGAGGATGGTTTTATAAAAATGGGAATATTTAGTCTGAAGACAAGATCTGGAAGGGATAGCCAGTAACTATCTAGTTTAACTGGTTTGATCTAGTATGACCTGTTTTGATGGTTTAACCGGTTTGAACCACTCCACAAATGCATGTCAAATCTCTTTACTTTTTCTAATTACCTACTTGAGTACACAGAAGCTTCATCAACAGTTGGTTGAGTATATCCCTCTTGAGGCTTCCCATCCATCCAAACTGTATTGTCCAAAAACCCCAGAGAGTTACTTAGTCCCAAAGGAAGCAGTCTACTCCAATGCTGCCTGAGGGAACTGGAATCTGGGCATTCTGTGACAACCACTGTTTCTCACTGCCAGACTGTGGCTGCTGGAGCTTAGACCCACACCATTCCTTGCATGCTCGTGCCCAAGCATAGTCCCTGGGCAAGCACCACAGGTCACAAGCTCAGGCACCAAGGTGACAGCTCTTCTAGCCCACATTTCACCCTTAGTCTCTTCCCCAGGGTAGAAATGGGCAAGCTGTCCTCAGAAGTGCCCGGGCAGTTTCTCATTCTAGCACCTGCCACATTACAGACTATCAGGGAGAAAGAAAACCTTTTCTCTACCCTCTTATGTTCAGTCCTTGGGGGTGTGCAAATTAAACTGACAAAAGACAGATTAGCAAGAGAAAAGAAAGATTTTTATTCATGGCTGTACACAGGAGTTCACAGGGAAAAAATGTGACTCATGGTTAGAATTGCATCTTATATAACATCTTAACAGGAGAAGAGGAGGGCAGAAGGGCACTAATGGAAAGACAGATGACTTTTTAAAAAGATAAATGGACGCTTAAAATAACAGATAGGAATATGATAATTTTGTGACAAGGTCTGCCTGAATGTGGTGCCAAGTTCTCACCTCTGAGAAGATTAGAGTTGTTCCTGGAGAGGGTACTGATGACCACTGAGTTAGTGGGGGAGGTTCTGCTTTTAGGTAGATACGGGATTTCAGGTTATCAAATGCCTTGAACTCAAAATAATCTTTTTTGCCAGAGCGGTATATCCTGATGCCCTTGACGACTCAGAACCAATATCTGTTTCTTCTTCCCCACCTACCTGTCCGACTCCCCGTGGGTAAGCCTGATTTGTTTTCAAACCTTTAAAAAGCTTCCCTGGTGGCGCAGTGGTTGAGAGTCCGCCTGCCGATGCAGGGGACACGGGTTCGTGCCCCGGTCCGGGAAGATCCCACGTGCCGCGGAGCGGTTGGGTCCGTGAGCCATGGCCGCTGAGCCTGCGCGTCGGGAGCCTGTGCTCCGCAGCGGGAGAGGCCACAACAGTGAGAGGCCCGCGTACCGCAAAAAATGATTCTCCCTTGACAGTTGAGGCCATCCTCCTTACACCCAGACTTTTGAGAAAGCTGCCCTCAGAGGTACCAAGATAGCTTTCTCAGCAGCTAAAGTATGACACAGAGGATGACTTCCTCTCACTAAGAAGACAACAAGGGTAAGGTATATTCCCCTGCAAAGTGCTCTGACGGTGAGCCATCTTTCCACAGAGCTACTCGACACATTTTTGACAGAATGACACCATACGGGCCCTCATATTTGGGGGCTACAGGGACAGAAGGTTCAGAAAGTGAAAGAGAGTGACAGATTTCAGTTCGATACTAAGAAGAAATTTATAATGATGAAAGCTGTTCTAAGAAAACTGGATCTAGAGTGCTTGCGAACTGTGCATATGCACAGCTATGCACAGATTAGGAGGATCACAAACTAAGAAGAAGAGACGGATTATTGAACAAATGGTATTGGGGAGAATGACCATTTCTGAAGGGGAGAAAAGTTAGACTTCATTCAGACTTCACAATAAACATCTGTGTTAAATATGTGCTAAATACTTTTTAAAGAATGTAAAAATATAGATTAAAATGTAAGTGATACTTAAGGTTTTTTCAGAATGGAGGAATGTGTCTATGGATAAAAACCGTAAAAAATTTCATTTATTTATTTTTTTATTTTATTTTATTTTTGGCTGTGTTGGGTCTGCGTTGCTGTGTGCAGGCTTTCTCTAGTTTTGGCAAGCAAGGGCTACTCTTTGTTGTGGTGCGTGGGCTTCTCATTGCAGTAGCTTCTCTTGTTGCAGAGCATGGGCTGTAGGCGCACAGGCTTCAGTACTTGTGGCATGCGGGCTCAGAAGTTGTGGCGCATGGGCTCAGTAGTTGTGGCTTGTGGGCTCTAGAGCACAGGCTCCGTAGTTGTGGTACACAGGCTTAGTTGCTCCGCAGCATGTGGGGTCTTCCTGGACCAGGGATCGAACCCTAGTCCCCTGCATTGGCGGGTGGATTCTTTTTTTTTTTTGCAGTATGCGGGCCTCTCACTGTTGTGGCCTCTCCCATTGCGGAGCACAGGCTCTGGATGCACAGGCTCAGCGGCCATGGCTCACGGGTCCAGCCTCTCCGTGGCATGTGGGATCTTCCCAGACCGGGGCACGAACCCGTGTCCCCTGCATCGGCAGGCGGACCCTCAACCACTGCTCCACCAGGGAAGCCCAGCAGGTGGATTCTTAACTACTGTGCCACCAGGGAAGTCCCACAATAAAAGATTCCAGAGAGAAAAATACAACTCCATAAAATTAAAAATATCTTTCCATCAAAACCAACAATAACAAAAAGGCAAATTATAAATTAGGAAAGAAATATTAAAATAAGTATGAAAAATATAAAGGTTATTGTTTTAAGTCATAAAAAGTTCTTTTAAGTTAATTTTAAAAACAGTATCATCCAGCAATCCCACTCTTGGGCATATATCCAGAAAAGATGAAAATTCGAAAAGACATTTATACATGTACCCCAATGTTCATAGCAGCACTACTTAAAATAGCCAAGACATGGAAACAACCTAAATGTCCATCAGTAGATGAATGGATAAAGAAGATGTGATATATATATATACAATGGAGTATTACTCAGCCATAAAAAAGAATGAAATAATGCCATCTGCAGCAACATGGATGGACCCAGAGAATATACTAAGGGAAGCAAGTCAGACAGAGAAAGACAGATACCATATGACATCACTTATATGTGGAATCTAAAAACATGATACAAATGAACTTATTTACAAAACAGAAAGAGACTCACAGACATAGAAAACAAACTTATGGTTACCAAAAGGGAAGCGGGGCAGGGATAAATTAGGAGCTTAGGATTAACAGATACACACTACTATATATAAAATAGATAACCAACAAGGACCTACTATGTAGTACAGGGAACTATATTCAATATCTTATAATAACCTATAATGGAAAAGAATCTGAAAAAGAATATATATATGTGTGTGTGTATATTTGTATAAATGAATCACTTTGCTGTACCCCTGAAACTAACACAACATTGTAAATCAACTACACTTCAATTTAAAAAAATAAATAAATAAAACAATATCACACCAATAGAAAAAATGAGCAAAGAAAAGGTAGAATTAAATCACAACAGAATGAATATCCATTGTAAGCATATGAAAAAAGACGCTCAACGCCTCTAGATCAAAGAAGTAGGAAATAAAACACTGGCAAGTATAATTTTTTGACTATAAAGTTGACAGGGTGTTAGAATGACAAAGCAGGCAAACTTTTATTGAGAGAGGCTCTCTTTTTTAAAAAGAGGGGCAAGATAGGTTTTGCAGTGGTAAGCTTCCCATCTCTTGAAGAGATTTAAGAGCAACTGGGTACCAGCTCTTAGAGACAGGGCAGTGAGGATTCTAGGCTGCAGGGAGATGTTGGGGCCTGACGAGTGACAAGCAACCCCCTGCTTCTGTGGGCTTTCAGTGCTGTTCCAGAGTTGGACTGCCACACAGCTCACTTTCACAGTAGAGATCCTCCAGAAAAACAGGTTTTCCAGGACCTTACTTCCTACATTTCTATGTCAATGCCTCCAGTGCTTACAGGTAAAAACTAGAGCAAAGACGCTGTCCTTAAAGCACTGGCATAGGGGTGGGTGCGCTATCGAATTAAGGACAAGCTCAGTTGTCCAAGGTGATGTGATGCAGTATGTATCAAAAAAAAAAAAAAGGTCTGCCTACGCTTGTCTGGCAGCTCTCTTGTGAGTGATGAGTTATTGAATGCCACCCAGTGCAAGGGCACTCAGGAGGCCCAGTCAAGCTGGCATGGCATGACAGCTTCTTGCATTCCTCCGGGGAAACAGCCTCAGTAAGTAGCAGCTATTGCTGCAAACCAGAAACCAGTAACCAAGAGGTTCACTGCACAAAGTATTGATCCTTAATTATTGATCTTCTTTTAAAAAGAAAAGTAGTCTCCCTCTCCCTGTCCTGCTTCCTCTCCCCTTCTCTCTCTTTCTCTTTCTCTCCGTTAAGACACCTACACAAGTAGGTATGTCAGGGAGAAAACATTCAAAATGGGTGCAACGCGCTCAATGAGTCCCCTCTAGGCCATCACTGAACCACAGTGGCTGGCTGACTCACTGTTAAGCTCATCCCCAATAATGTTAACCTTTCCTCCTCCATCTCAAGGTCAACTTCACTCTTCAACTGCATCTAAAAATACTACCATTTTGAATGTCCTAGAAATTAGCTGCCACCTTGGCTACTGTGTTAGTGCCAGTCCCTGTCAGATTCCCCCACCCCACCCCCGACCAAGAGGCAGAGCACACTTTTCCTTGAGCTCCAGGACAATCCAAACCCTTAAGAGTGCTGCAGATCTCAGCTGGGTAGGTGAATGCTCTATATCCCCTGTTGCAGGGCTGGGTCTATAGGGGCAGGAGGCCTTGGACCAGCCCTCTTTCTCTCTCACACATACTCAGCCCCCAGGCTCACTTCTGCTCTTAAATGTGTCAAGCAACAGACCCCAGGAGCCCCATTCAACAGAGCCAGACTGCGGTGCTACCCAACTCCTTGCTGCAAACAAGACCTGGTTAAGACCTTTAAGAAGCCCTGAGCACTGAAACTATTATGATGTTACATATCTCAATCAAAAATATTAAACAATAAAATACACGTTAAAAGATTTAACAAAGTTCTGATTTTTTCCATCTATCTTCCTTGGGTTTTCTGAGGTAAAACCGACATAAAATACATGAGTTTCAGGTGTACAACATGATGATTCAATATTTGTATATATCACAAAATGACCACCACAATAAATCTAGTTAGTTAACATCCATCCCACACAGAGTTACAAAGAAATTTTTTTCTTGTGATGAGAACTTTTAAGATCTACTCTCTCAGCAACTTTCAAATATGCAATACAGTATTATTAACTATTGTCACCATGCTGTACAGTACATGCCCAGGATTTATTTATTTTATAACTGGAAGGTTGTACCTTTTGACTCCCTTCCCCCATTTTTCCTACCACTCCCACTTCCAGCAGCCAACAATCTATTCTCTGTATCTGTTTGTTTGTTTTTAAGATTTCACATATAAGTGATATCATACAGTATTTGTCTTTCTCTGTCTGACTTATTTCACACAACATAATGCCCTCAAGATCCCTCCGTGTTGTTGTAAATGGCAAGATTTCATTCTCTTCTATGACTAAGTAATATTCCATTGTATCTATGTGTGTGCCTGTGTGTGTGTGTGTATATATATATATATGTATATATATATATATATATATATATATATCTCACAGCTTCTTTATCCGTTCATCAATTGATGGGCACTTAGATTTTAACTCTTTTTTACATATATATATTTTTTTCAGATTCTTTTCCTTTATAAGTTATTATGAAATATGAAGTATAGTTCCCTGTGCTTTACAGAGAGGCTAAGTCATTTGCCCAAGTCACATAGTTAGTATATAATGGAGCTGGCATCTAGACATCTCTGAACTGTCCAGGAGTCACTGACACTGGTGAAATGGAGGAGGGATCTTACCACCTGGCAATCATTTTCAAATGAGAACCTGGGCTGGAGGTCTCTCTGCCCCTTTGATCTGCAGGATGCCCTTCCTGGTCCATGGTGGGCAATCTCTCTCTGTGGGAGCAACAGATTCCACGAGGGCCGGGGGAAGTGAGGAAAAAGGGATAAGCATTTCCTGAATGTACTCATCATCTTCCCAGAGCTTTCTAGTAGGATAGCTGGTTCTTGAGAAATAGGAACTCATGCTCCAGCTGGCTCTGCGCACTCAGGTGTTCACCCAGGTGGCATCCGTGTGGCCAATAACTACTTGTTCATCCAAAGCAATAGTGGAGTCTCAGAGCTGCTAGAACCACTGGCCGGGAAGCTGCCCTCTTTCCTACTGCCCACAGCCATCCAGTTTCCTCCTGTGACTGCCAGCCCTGAGTGCCTGTTTCTTCCCTTCACAGTCATTACCAGCAGCAGGCTGGCATGGGAGATGGAGAAGGACGATGTTTGTTTCCAACCATCAACGGTTGGACACAGGACCCGCCCCAAGCCGTGGATTCCAGGCCCAGCCCTCCCTTCTGCAAGGTGTTAGTCTGACTTGGACGGAGATGTGTCTGCACCTGCCAAGTTCAACACACAGTGGAGACAAACACAGCTCTATCCCTGAAAGGCCCCGCCTAAGGCAAAGGCAAAGGCAAGGCACAGGGCAGTTCATCTGGCAAACAAGGCGACTGCGGGGTGGGGGGTGGGGAGGGTACACCAGGCTCCAGGGCAGCCGGATGGAGCGGGGAGAGGGTGGCTAGAGGGCTGCACACCGAGGCTCTGGGAGAGGAGCGGCAGGCCGAGTTTCTACTGCTGCCCACCTCCTTTTTCCATCTAGATATTTTCCCTTTGGCCTTAAAATCACCCCACAAGGTTTGACTGATGTCTTTGGTTGTTGTTTTAACTGGTCCTCCTCAGAAAGGGTTTTCAGCCTTTCCAGGAGCTGGCGCAGCTTCAGAGCAAAGCAAGCTCTCCCACACACACTCCCTTCCTCACCAAGCACCAGGCCAGACCCCTGGGCTACAACTCCACCAAACACCTCCTCCCCCGCACCCAGCTTCAGCCCCTTCTCTGCCACCTTTTCACCCAGTAGAAAATGCACCAGTTTAAAAGAGATTCAGCCCAAACCAGTGGCATCCCTGGAATGTAGAAGAAATCCCTGCTAGGGCATCCAACAGCCCTGCATTATGTGTCCTGGGCAGAAAGGGAGGACGGGGCAGACCACAGTATACTACTTCTAGATGGTTCCTACCCCCATCCTATAATCAACAGCTTTGACCTCCTTGAAGAGGTCTTTACAAGTCTCCACATTAGCTGATTTGACTTTTAGCCACTGTTCTCTAATGGAGACAAATTAAAAAAAAACCTAGGCAACCACCCACCTGGATAGCACGCACCTTGATAACAAAAAGAGTCTGTAGGGCGCATTTCTAGATTGAGTTGAAGCTGATCTGAGACACTAAGTGACTTTATAGTTAGAGTTGAACTTCACTCATTATTACAAAATACTAGTTATACCAGTCCTGACACATCTAATACCAACTTAATGGTTGTTTATTAAACTCTCCCCAATTATGGCTGCTTATCATATCAAAGGGCTGAGAAAACACCCCCCCCCCCAGATAACCTTGGGAAGACAAAACAGTCCCAAGTATAATGGGGCTTAACAGAGACCTCAGGAAGAGAGCAAGAAAGAAGGTGAAAGCCATCCTTTAAATAAACCATGTTACTGTTTGCAGGTGACATGATACTATACATAGAAAATCCCAACGATGCCACCAGAAAACTACTAGAGCTCATCAATGAATTTGGTAAAGTTGCAGGATACAAAATTAATGCACAGAAATCTCTTTTATTCCTATACTAACAATGAAAAATCAGAAAGAGAAACTAAGGAAACAATCTCATTTACCGCTGCAACAAAAAGAATAAAATACCTAGGAATAAACCTACCTAAGGAGGCAAAAGACCTGTACTCAGAAAACTATAAGATATTGGAGAAAGAAAGCAAAGGCAACACAAACAGGTGGAGAGACATACCACATTCTTGGACTGGAAGAATCAATAATTTGAAAATGACTATACTACCCAAAGAAATCTACAGATTCAATGCAATCCCTATCAAATTACCAATGGCATTTTTCACAGTATTAGAACAGAAAATTTTACAATTTGTATGAAAACACAAAAGACCCCGAATAGCC
Source organism: Delphinus delphis (assembly GCF_949987515.2). Lineage (NCBI taxonomy): Eukaryota > Metazoa > Chordata > Mammalia > Artiodactyla > Delphinidae > Delphinus > Delphinus delphis. The sequence continues at coordinate 59,917,310 of NC_082692.2, forward strand.
CAAGCAATCTTGAGAAAGAAAAAAGGAGCTGGAGGAATCAGGCTCCCTGACTTTAGACTATACTACAAAGCTACAGTAATCAAGACACTATGGTACTGGCACAAAAACACAAATATAGATCAATGGAACAGGATAGAAAGCCCAGAGATAAACCCACACACCTATGGTCACCTAATCTATGACAAAGGAGGCATGAATATACAATGGAGAAAAGACAGTCTGTTCCATAAGTGATGCTGAGAACACTGGACAGCTACATGCAAAAGAATGAAATTAGAACACTCCCTATCACCATACATAAAAATAAACTCAAAATGGATTAAAGAACTAAATGTAAGGCCAGACACTATAAAACTCTCAGAGGAAAACATAGGCAGAACACTCTTTGACATAAATTGCAGCGAGATCTTTTTTGACCGACCTCCTAGAGTAATGAAAATAAAAACAGAAGTAAACAAATGGGACCTAATTAAACTTAAAAGCTTTTGCACAGTAAAGGAAACCATAAACAAGACAAAAGACAACCATCAGAATGGGAGAAAACATTTGCAAACAAGGCAACTGACAAGGGATTAATCTCCAAAATATACAAACAGCTCATGCAGCTCAATATCAAAAAAAGAAACAACCCAATCAAAAAATGGGTAGAAGACCTAAACAGACATTTCACCTAAGAAGACATACAGCCAAGAGGCACATGAAAAGATGCTCAACATCACTAATTATTAGAGAAATGCAAATCAAAACTACCATGAGGTTATTACCTCACACCAGTCAGAATGGCCATCATCAAAAAATCTACAAACAATAAATGCTGTAGAGGGTGTGGAGAAAAGGGAACCCTCTTACACTGTTAGTGGGAATGTAGATTGATAACAGCCACTATACAGTGTGGAGGTCCCTTAAAAAACTATAAATAGAACTACCATATGACCCAGCAATCCTACTCCTGGGCATATACCCAGAGAAAACTGTAACTGCAAAAGATACATGAACCCCAATGTTCACTGCAGCACTATTTACAATAGCTAGGACAAGGAAGCAACCTAAATGTCCATCAACAGAGGAATGGATAAAGATGTGGTGTATATATACAATGGAATATTACTCAGCCATAAAAAGGAATGAAATTGTGCCATTTGTAGAGATGTGGATGGACCTAGAAACTGTCATACAGAGTGAAGTCAGAAAGAGAAAAGCAAATATATGTTAATGCATATATGTGGAATCTAGAAAAATGGTACAGATGAACCTATTTGCAAAGCAGAAACAGAGACACAGATGTAGAGAACAAACTTATGGACACCAAGGGGGGAAAGGGGTGTGGATGAACTGGGAGATTGGGATTGACATATATACACTATTTGATACTATGTATAAAATAGAGAACTGATAGGAACATACTATACAGCACAGGCCACTCTACTTAATATACTCTAGTGTCCTAAATGGAGGGGATATATGTATATGTATGGCTGATTCATTTTGCTGTGCAGTAGAAGCTAACACAACATTGTAAAGCAACTATATGCCAATAAAAATTAATTTAAAAAATAAAAAATAAAATAGATAACTAATGAGAACCAACTGGATAGCACAAGGAACTCTACTCAGTGCTCTGTGGTGATCTAAATGGGAAGGAAATCCAAAAAGGAGGGGATATATGTATACGTATAGCTGATTCATTTTGCTGTACAGCAGAAACTAACACAACATTGTAAAGCAACTGTACTCCAATATAAAGCAAAAAGATAAATAAACCATGGATTGAAAAAGTGCTAAAATACTAGACGTACAGAGGAGCCTGTTGTACAGTATTCAACAACTCCCTCTTTTAAGTATTATCATTCAAAATACTGTAATGTGTTTTGCTCTTGGACTCAGCATTATATAATTTCCATTGTAGTGACAAGTAAACTCTCATATGTACATGCTCTTTATAAGATTATAAACACAAACCCTGGTACCATACCCTCTGGGTAAGTTAAGTGATTTTAATCCCTCATATTCACCAAGCTTGATTTTTACCTTGCGCTGTCTTTAGACTTTAACAGGTGAATGGAGATGGGATGCCCCTGTGCTACCAGTGATATCTGCATTGCGATTTTACTGTGCATCAGGCACTTCACATAGTCATTTAATTTAATCCTTAGAAAAGTTCTTAGGTTTTGTTATTATCCCCATTTTACAGATGAGGCACTGAGGTTCAGGCAGACTTATGTTAACATGCCAAGGTCACAAAGCTAAAAAGCGTCCAAAGCCAAGATTTAACCAGTGGGTAGCAAACCTCAGATCCCATAGCTTAATCATTATGCCATACACTTCCCTAGTTTGATAGACAACTGATTCGTCAACTACTGATTTAAAATGTTAGCTCTTTGATTTAGTTTTCTGATTTAAAGGGAGTAGATATCGTTGGGGCATGCTCTCCCCCTGTTCAATAAACCTTTGCCTTTGTATTAGTTTCCTATTGCTTCTGTAACAAATTGCCTCAAACACAGTGGTTTAAAACACCAAGTACTTATTATCTTACAGTTCTGGAAGTCAGAAGTACAAAATAGGTTTCATGGGGTGAAAATCAATGTGTCACATGGTTATACTCCTTTGGGAAACTCTAGAGGAGAATCCGTTTCTTGCCTTTTCCAGCTTCTAGAGGCTGCCTGCATTCCTTGGCTTGTGGCTCCATCTGCAAAGCCAGCAATGGCATCATTCTGATCTCAGCTTCTGTCATCACATCTCCTCTGACTCTCCTGTCTCCCTCTTCCACTTATAAGGCTCCTGGTGATTATACTGGGCCCACTGGGTAATCCAAGATAATCTCTCCAGCTCAGGAGCCTTAATTAATCACATCTGCAAGGTCCCTTTTGCCATCAAAGATAAAATAGTCACAGGCTCTGGGGATTAGGATGTGGACATCTTTGGGGGTTGTTATTCTGCCTACCACAGCCTCTAATGGTTATGACTGTTTCTTCCAAGGACTTCCCTTGGGCAACTGGAGTCACTTTTCCTGCAGCATAAAGAGCTGGAAGTGTCTGTTAGTGTTGCCAACTATCCTTGCCCCAGCTGAAGCATTTCCTGGGACATGAGATTTTTAACGCTAAAACCAGGATAGTCCTGGACCAACTAGGGTGGTTGGTCACCTTATCCCAGAACAGACCTTAGCCCATTGGATTATGAAAACCCAACTCTCTTGCCTCAAGTTTGGACAAACTCTGAGGGATCATTTACACTCCAGAGTTCCCCTACGAGATTAGGCTGAGGCTGCTAATTTTGCCTAAAATTATATTCTTGACTCACTTCTCTCCCTTCCCTGTCCTGCTTTCCCCTCCCTTAGTGAATTCTACTGGGAGCAGTTCTTTAACAAACCGTACTTTGGGATGACCAGGCTAAGAAAGAAAGGTTACTATAGCTTTGTTTACATTCATTCAACAAACACTGAGTTCCTATAATGTTTCAGGATGAAAAGTTAAACAGAAGCCAATCCTAGCCTGCAGGAAGCTCACTAAAAATGCAGAGACAATTGAGTAGAACCAGTACAATGTGATAAGCACTGAGAGAGGCATTCAAAAGACAGCATGGAAAAGCAAAGGAAGGGTGCAGACCTCGAGGGAAAAGGTACAGGCAGGGTTGATCATTAAAGAAGCCTGGACTTTATTTTGAAAGCTACACAGAGCCATTAAAGTGGACACACATTGCAACCAATTTGTGCAGGTCAGAGGTAAAATCTCCTTGGAGGTGGACAGGGAAACATCCTCACCAACACTTGTTAGTTATCTTTTTGATAACAGCCATTCTAACAGGTGTGAGGAGATATCTCACTGTGGTTTTGATTCAAAGCTTTTTGATTAAAAAAAATGAAGACCAGTAAGTGTAGACTTGTATTTGATATTTTTAACTATATATAGTACTTTGATAAAAATCAAAATCATTTTTTAAAAGATCACTCTGCCAGAAGTGTAGAAAGAGATTTGATGAATGGGAGCACACCAGGGGATAAGACTAGAGTAAGAGACGGATGGCAAGGCTAATGCAATAATGAAGTGACCAGATTTAAGGACCTGGAGTAAGGCAGCAATGATGAGAGAGAAAGAGATGAATTTGAGAGATACTGTCAATGTATCAAATGGGATAGGTAAGGGAGAAGGAATAATCTAGGGCAAAGCTCAAGTTCTTGCTTTGAGAAACTGAGTGGGTGGAGGTGCCATTAACTGAATGAAGAACACAGAAGGAAAGGACTTTGAAGGGCAAGGAGACAGGAAGAATTGGGCCTGTGAGATTTTCATTAGGACATGTTTAAGAGGCATGTGAAAACATGTGGGCTAATATAGATTTTATAGATCCAATGATAAGGTCCCTAAGGGAAGGGGACAGGGAGAGCAAAGTTGGAGTGGGATTTACACACCCAGCCCTCTCCCTGCTTTGCTTCCTCTTCTCAATGAAGTTTTGTCCTGGGGTGGGGTGGGGGGGTGAGGGCGGACGACCAAGCCCTGAAGTCGGTACCCTAAGTTCCCATCCCCTAAACCTAGGAGGCAGCTAACACAGCTGTAGATGCCCCTGGGTGTCCTCTCATAAGAAAAGGAAATCGCTTCGCAGAAAAGCCACTTCTAGGTTCAGTTAATGGATAAAGTGTTAATTGACAACTCCCTTTGATAAGAGAAGCTGAAAATAATTCACTTCCTTCTATCCCTACAGATCAAAACTGGGGAAATTGTCAGAAAGAAATACTCCACAAAAATGTGACAGTTTTAAACTGTTTCGGGGGTGAGTTATTTCAAAATCAAACCTCGTATGCTCTTTAGGACATATCAGAGAAAAAGGAAAGGAAGAAAATATCTTCATTCTTTTACAGACATTGACACAGTACTGATACCAGAATCTGTCCGTGATAATTAAAAAAAAACTCCAATACTTATAAATACACATGAAAAGTCTGAATATAATAGCAATAGAATCTAAGGATATTTTAGAAATTAATTCAAGTGGGATTTATTCCAAGAATGTAAGCACAGTACAAAATTAGGAAATCTAATACTGTATTTCTTCATATTAATGAATCAAAGGAGGAAATCATGTGATGATCATGAGAGGTTTCCAAAAAGCGTAACACCCTGATTTTTTAGAAATTCAGTAAAATTAATAATAATATATACATACACAAAACCAATAACATATCCTGCTTTATGGTGAAACAAGTATTCTGATTAAAGTCTCAAACGGAATAAACATGTTAAATATAAAATAACTAAAAATTAAAATAAAGGTCATTAATATTCTAAATGAGACAGCACGTTTCCCACTATTCGTGTATATTGTCATTGCATTCCTCAAAAACACAAGAAAATCAACTGAAAACCTATTGGAAATAATAAGCAAATTCAATAAAGTGATCGACTGCAAAATAAGTGCAAAAAATCAGTAGGTTTCTTATACACCAAGAAAAAAAATTCACTTAGAAAATACAATATAGGTTCAAGATGGCAGGCAGAGTAGAAGGACATGCGCTCACTCCCTCTTGCGAGAGCACCGGAATCACAACTAACTGCTGAACAATCATCGAAAGGAAGACAATGGATCTCACCAAAAAAAGATACCCCACATCCAAAGACAAAGGAAAACCTGCAATGAGAAAGTAGGAGGGGCACAACCACAATAAAATCAAATCCCATAACCGCTGGCTGGGTGACTCACAAACTAGAGAACAATTATACCACAGAAGTCCACCCACTGGAGTGAAGGTTCTGAGCCCCACGTCAGGCTTCCCAACCTGGAGGTCTGATAACAGGAGGAGGAATTCCCAGAGAATCAGACTTTGAATGCTAGCAGGATTTGATTGCAGGACTTTGACAGGATTGGGGGAAACAGAGACTCCACTCTTGGAGGGCACACACAAAGTAGTGTGTGCATCACGACCTGGGGGAAGGAGCAGTGACCCCATAGGACACTGAACCAGACCTACCTGCTAGTGTTGGAGGGTCTCCTGCACAGGCGGGGGCAGCTGTGTCTCACCATGGGGCAGCTGTGTCTCTTAGATACACTAGCAGCAGAAGTTCTGGGAAATACTCCTTGGCATGAGCCCTCCAAGAGTCAGTGGTTAACCCACCAAAGAGCCTGCAGGCTCCAGTGCTGGGTCACCTCAGGCCAAACAACCAACAGGGAGGGAACTCAGACCCACCCATCAGCAGACAAGCGGATTAAAGTTTTACTGAGCTCTGCTCACCAAAGCAACACCCAGCTCTACCCACCACCAGTCCCTCCCATCAGGAAGCTTGCACAAGCCTCTTAGATAGCCTCATCCACGAGAGGGCAGAAAGCAGAAGCAAGAAGAACTACAATCCTGCAGCCTGTGGAACGAAAACCACATTCACAGAAAGACAGACAAAATGAAAAGGCAGAGGACTATGTACCAGATGAAGGAACAAGGTAAAACCCCAGAAAAACAACTAAATGAAGTGGAGATAGGCAACCTTCCAGAAAAAGAATTCAGAATAACGATAGTGAAGATGATCCAGGACCTCGGAAAAAGAATGGAGGCAAAGATCGAGAAGATGCCAGAAATGTTTAACAAAGACCTAGAAGAATTAAAGAACAAACAAACAGGATGAACAGTACAATAACTGAAATGAAAAATACACTAGAAGGAATCAATAGCAGAATAACTGAGGCAGAAGAACAGATAAGTGACCTGGAAGACAGAATGGTGGAATTCACTGCCGCTGAACAGAATAAAGAAAAAAGAATGAAAAGAAATGAAGACAGCCTAAGAGTCCTCTGGGACAACATTAAATGCACCAACATTTGCATTATAGGGGTCCCAGAAGGAGAAGAGAGAGAGAATGGACGCAAGAAAATATTTGAAGAGATTATAGTTGAAAACTTCCCTAACATGGGAAAGGAATAGCCACCCAAGTCCACAAAGTGAAGAGAGTCCCAGGTAGGATAAACTCAAAGAAAAACACACCGAGACACACAGTAATCAAATTGACAAAAATTAAAGACAAAGAAAAATTATTAAAGGCAACAAAGGAAAAACGACAAATAACATACAAGGGAACTCCCATAAGGTTAACAGCTGATTCCTCAGCAGAAACTCTACAAGCCAGAAGGGAGTGGCAAGATGTATTCAAAGTGATGAAAGGGAAGAACCTACAACCAAGATTACTCTACCCAGCAAGGATCTCATTCAGATTTGATGGAGAAATCAAAAGCTTTACAGACAAGCAAAAGCTAAGAGAATTCAGCACCACCAAACCAGCTCTACAGCAAATGCTAAAGGAACTTCTCTAAGTGGGAAACACAAGAGAAGAAAAGGACCTACAAAAACAAACCTAAAACAATTAAGAAAATGGTAATAGGAACATACATATCAGTAATTACCTTAAATGTGAATGGACTGAAGGCTCCAACCAAAAGACACAGGCTCGCTGAATGGTTACAAAAACAAGACCCATATATATGCTGTCTACAAGAGACCCACTTCAGACCTAGAAACACATACAGACTGAAAGTGAGGGAATGGAAAAAGATATTCCATGCAAATGGAAATCAAAAGAAACCTGGAGTAGCAATACTCATATCAGATAAAATGGACTTTAAGATAAAGACTGTTACAAGAGATAAGGAAGGACACTACATAATGATCAAGGGATCAACCCAAGAAGAAGACATAACAATTATAAATATATATGCACCCAAAATACAAGCACCTCAATACATAAGGCAAATGCTAACAGCTATAAAAGAGGAGATCGACAGTAACACAATAATAATGGGGGACCTTAACACCTCACTTACACCAAAGAACAGATCAGCAAGACAGAAAATTAATAAGTAAACAGAAGCTTTAAATGACACAATAGACCAGATAGACTTAATTGATATTTATAGGACACTCCACCCAGAAACAGCAGATTACACTTTCTTCTCAAGTGTGCATGGAACGTTCTCCAGGATAGATCACATCTTGGGTCACAAATCAAGCCTCAGTAAATCTAAGAAAATTAAAATCATATCAAGCATCTTTTGCAACCACAACTCTGTAAGTTTAGAAATAAATTACAGGGGAAAAAACTGTAAAAAAAACACAAACACATGGAGGCTAAACAATACGTTACTAAATAACCAAGAGATCACTGAAGAAAGCAAAGACGAAATCTAAAAATACCGAAAGACAAATGACAGTGAAAACATGACAATCCAAAACCTATGGGATGCAGCAAAAGCAGTTCTAAGAGGGAAGTTTATAGCAATACAATCCTACCTCAAGAAACAAGAATCATCTCAAATAAATAATCTAATCTTACACCTAAAGGAACTAGAGAAAGAAGAACAAACAAAACCCAAAGTTAGTAGAAGGAAAGAAATCACAGAGACCAGAGCAGAAGACTTCAGAAGCCTCCGCCAAAGAGCGAAAAGAAGATTGGAGCTTAGGTTAATATCAGAGATGCACATGACCTGGGGAATCTGCCTGTGATGCCAGTTGAGCCTCAGAAAGTCAGCGTGACCACAAAAGTGCCGAGCAGGGAGAAGGCTCTGCTGGACAAGCAGTTGGAGTGAGAATAAAAACGACCAGATCACAGGGCCAGACCCTGCACGATCCACGTGACATTGGTCTAATCCAGTTATCACCCATTGAAAACACTTTATTCAAGCTACTTTGTGAAGTTTCAGAGGATAAGAAGAGGCTACAGCAGTGTGTTCACCAGGAAGGACATAGATTGACACTCATTGGAGGTTACATTCACTAAATCTCCTACAATCTGAAGGTGAATGACATCATCCTTGGTTCTACTCAAGAGACAGGATTCCAAGCCCAGGAGGCAGTGAGTACTGGTGGAGAGAGAACACATCTTTTTGTTTGGGACTCTGATAAGACTTTGGCTTTGATTTTGTTTTGCCCTCTTCCCAGCTTTGTGACCTTGCACGTGAGCAAGAATGCCCATTTCCTCACTCTCTTGTCAACTCTCCACTGTATCATTTTTTGGCCTCATTATAAGCCAAATTAGGTAGAAAAAGTAAACAAATAAAATAAATAAATAAAAAGAAGAGCACCAAAAATAGGGCATGGATTACAAGCATGTTAACATGTAGAAATGTGTAATAAGAGACTTTGAGGTATTATAATTAATAGCTTAATATTCAATAGACTTTTTGGTAAAGTTGTTTAAACTTATAGAGCATTATTTTGTATGTATGCATAGTAATAGCCATTTGCAGTCGCCAATAACTAGGTCATTTAAATGACCAAATTACATAATTCCCATAGGCTGTCTTTACAGAAGGAAGTGGTTTTTTTGGAAGTTTTATTTTTCTATGTTGAAAGTGATAAAATGTTCATATATGTTTTTTTAAAAGTGATACACAAGAAGTAGGTGGACTGTCGACATTTTTCCTGAAGAATTAAAATGATCTGCAGATCAAAAAGATTGAGAACTCTTGAGAAAATAAAGGATCAGATAAAGCAGCTAAAGATACAGTCAATTTCCTCCCAGCCCATTCTAGGCCACAGACTCTCTTTGACACCATCACCCACATTTATATTGTGTTACATACACATCTAGATGACACATACAACAAACAAGATATAGAAGGAAAGGTACTTGGAGACACAAATGACTCATTCTCAGCTCTTTTTTTAAAAAATTTATTTATTTTTGGCTGCGTTGGGTCTTTGTTGCTGCGTGCAGGCTTTTCCTAGCTGCGGTGCACAGGCTTCTCTTTGCAGTGGCTTCTCTTGTTGCAGAGCATGGGCTCTAGGCTTGCGGGCTTCAGTAGTTGTGGCTCGAGGGCTCTAGAGTGCAGGCTCAGTAGTTGTGCCGCATGGGCTTAGGGGACAGAGGTTCGAGCCCTGGTCCAGGAAGATCCCACATGCTGCAGAGCAACTAAGCCCATGTGCCACAACTATTGAGCCCGCATGCTACAACTACTGAAGCCCGCACGCCTAGAGCCAGTGCTCCGCAACAAGAGAAGCCACTGCAATGAGAAGCCCATGCACCACAATGAAGGGTATCCCCCACTCACTGCAGCTAGAAAAAGCCTGCACGCAGCAACAAAGACCCAATACAGCCAAAAATAAATATATTTTTTTAAAAAGAAAAAATTAAAAAAAAGAAAAAAGGGAGAGGACTCAAATCAATAAAATTAGAAATGAAAAAGGAGAAGTTACAACAGACACCACAGAAATACAAAGCATCAGAAGACACTACTACAAGCAACTCTATGCCAATAAAATGGACAACCTGAAAGAAATGGACAACCTAGAAAAAACAGACAGATTCTTAGAAAGGTATAACCTTCCAAGACTGAACCAGAAAAATATAGAAAATATGAACAGATCAATCACAAGTAATGAAATTGAAACTGTGATTAAAAATCTTCCAACAAACAAAAGCCCAGGACCAGATGGCTTCACAGGTGAATTCTATCAAACATTTAGAGAAGAGCTAACACCCATCCTTCTCAAACTCTTACAAATAATTACAGAGGAAGGAACACTCCCAAACTCATTGTATGAGGCCACCATCACCCTGATACCAAAACTAGACAAAGATACCACAGAAAAAGAAAATTACAGACCAATATCACTGATGAATACAGATGCAAAACCCTCAACAAAATACTAGCAAACAGAATCCAACAACATATTAAAAGGATCATACACCATGATCATGTGGGATTTATCCCAGGGATTCAAGGATTCTTCAATATATGAAAATCAACCAATGTGATACACTATATTAACAAACTGAAAAATAAAAAACATGATCATCTCAATAGATGCAGAAAAAGCTTTTCACAAAATTCAACACCCATTTATGATAAAAACTCTCCAGAGAGTGGGCACAGAGGGAACCTACCTCAATATAATAAAGGCCATATACAACAAACCCACAGCCAACATCATTCTCAGTGGTGAAAAACTGAAAGCATTTCCTCTAAGATCAGGAACAAGGCAAGAATGTCCACTCTCTTCACTATTATTCAACAGAGTTTTGGAAGTCCTAGCCATGGCAATCAGAAAAGAAAAAAATCAAAGGAATACAAATTGGAAAAGAAGTAAAACTGTCACTGTTTTCAGATGACATGATACTATACATAGATAATACTAAAGATGCCACCAGATAAGTACTAGAGCTAATTAATGAATTTAGTAAAGTTGTAGGATTCAAAATTAATACACAGAAATCTCTTGCATTCCTATACACTAGCAACGAAAGATCAGAAAGAGAAATTAAGGAAACAATTCTATTCACCATTGCAACAAAAAGAATAAAATACCTAGGAATAAACCTACCTAAGGAGGTAAAAGACCTGTACTCAGAAAACTATAAGACACTGATAAAAGAAATCAAAGATGACACAAACAGATGGAGAGATATACCATGTTCTTGGATTGGAAGAATCAACAGTGTGAAAAGGACTATACTTCCCAAAGCAATATACAGATTCAATGCGATCCCTATCAAATCACCAATGGCATTTTTTACAGAACTAGAACAAAAAAATCTTAAAATTTGTATGGAGACACAAAAGACCCCGAATAGCCAAAGCAATCTTGAGAGGGAAAAATGGAGCTGGAGGAATCAGACTCCCTGACTTTGGGCTATACTACAAAGCTACAGTAATCAAGACAATATGGTACTGGCACAAAAACAGAAATGCAGATCAACAGAATCAGATAGAAAGCCCAGAGGTAAACCCACACATCTATGGTCAACTAATCTCTGACAAAGGAGGCAAAAATATACAATGGAGAAAAGACAGTCTCTTCAATAAGTGGTGCTGGGAAGACTGGACAGCTACATGTAAAAGAATGAAATTAGAACACTCCCTAACACCATACACAAAAATAAACTCAAAATGGATTAAAGACCTAAATGCAAGACCGGACACTATAAAACTGTTAGTGGAAAGCATAGGAAACACTTTGACATAAATCACAGCAAGATCTTTTTTGACCCACCTCCCAGAGTAATGGAAATAAAAACAAAAATAGATAAATGGGACCTAATGAAATTTAAAAGCTTTTGCACAGCAAAGGAACTAAAAACAAGTCAAAAAGACAACCCTCAGAATGGGAGAAAATATTTGCAAACGAATCAATGGACAAAGGATTAATCTCTAAAATATACAAACAGTTCATTCAGCTCAATATTAAAAAAACAAGCAGCCCAATAAAAAAATGGTCAGAAAACCTAAATAGATATTTCTCCAAGGAAGACATACAGATGGCCAAGAGGCATATGAAAAGATGCTCAACATCACTAATTATTAGAGAAATGCAAATCAAAACTACAATGAGGTATCACCTCACACCGGTTAGAATGGGCATCATCAAAAAATCTACAAACAATAAATGCTGGAGAGGGTGTGGAGTAAAGGGAACCCTCTTGCACTGTTGGTAGGAATGTAAATTGATACAGCCACTGTGGAGAACAGTATGGAGGTTCCTTAAAAAACTAAAAATCACCATATGACCCAGCAATCCCACTACTGGGCATACACCCTGAGAAAACCATAATTCAAAAAGACACATGCACCCCAATGTTCACTGCAGCACTATTTACAACAGCCACGTCATGGAAGCAACCTAAATGCCCATCAACAGACAAATGGATAAAGAAGATGTGGTATATATATACAATGGAATATTACTCAGCCATAAAAAGAAATGAAATTGGGTCATTTGTAGAGACGTGGATGGACCTAGAGACTGTCATACAGAGTGAAGTAAGTCAGAAAGAGAAAAATATCGTATATTAACTCATATATGTGGAATCTAGAAAAATGGTACAGATGAACAGGTCTGCAAGGCAGAAATAGAAACACACATGTAGAGAACAAATGTATGGACACCAAGAGGGGAAAGCAGAGGCAGGGGTTGGTGGGATGAATTGGGAGACTGAGACTGACATACACTAATGTGAATAAAATAGATAACTAATAAGAGCCTGCTGTATATCCCCATATCTCCTCCCTCTTCGTCTCCCTCCCACCTTCCCTATGCCACCCCTCTAGGTGGTCACAAAGCACCAAACTGATCTCCCTGTGCTATGTATACGTATAGCTGATTCACTTTGTTATAAAGTAGAAACTAACACACAATTGCAAAGCAATTATACTCCAATAAAGATGTTTTAAAAAAAAAGAACCTGCTGTATAATAATAAAATAACATTCAAAAAAAGAAAATACAATGTATAAACAGATTTCACTCACATTAATACAAGGTACATATGAATAAATTCCACAAACTGGTACATGACCTATAAGATTAAAACTATAAAACTGTACTAAAGGATCTAAGAGAACATACGAATTATGGAGAGAGATGCTATGTTCTTGGATAGGAAGATTAAAAATGTAAAAATGTCACTTCTGTAAATCTATAAATTGAACTGTCAATCAAAATTCCTCGGTAACTTTTCTAGAAACTTGATAAAAATGATTCTAAAGTTCATCTGGGAAAACAACTGTGTAAGAATAGCCAGAATATTCAAAAAATGACAGTAATTAATGAGGATTCATTCTGTCATATTAAATGTGCTATGAATCTATAGTTATTAAACAATGATAATGGAAACAAAAGAGGGCTGTATATTTAAAGGATGGAATTTCAAATCAGTGCGGGACTAAGGAAAATAAATGTATATATCTGCTTTTCTTCTTACATAAAAACAATCTTTTTCCTAAGTCTGCTCCCTAATAAATCATTTCACATGAATCCTCAACTCAGAGTCTGCTACTGGAGAATCCAATCGAAACTGCACCACCTTATTTAATTTTCAAATACAAATGTATGAGGCAGGTTTTATTCTATTTTACAAATAAAGAAAACTGAAATTTAGAAACTTAAGAAATGTGCCCAAGTTAAGTAGAAGACCTGGGAATAAAAGCCAGGTCGGGGAGGTTCCAAAGCTTATTTCTTCAGCCACCTTAGAGATCTGTTCCCATCCCAGTCTCTCACTGGTCCCACAAGGTCGAGGACTGGAACAGCTCTTCTGAAAGTTTACCCCAGTGAGTCACATCTGTAAGGCTGGCACGTCATGGACAAAGACAGGTCTTTGCCTAACCACTGCCCCGAGAGTCACAAGATAATTGCAAATAAAATACTTGAAACATTTGCAAATTCTGCTCACTATCAAGCGTCCTACCACCATATCACACCATTTTCAAAAAGCACCACTTCTGAAATTCTATCTCTGACCACACAGTCTATGCCTGAGAATGTCAGGTGTATTCAACTGAAAATATTTCTAATTGTCCTCTTTGCCTACCCCCACTCACCCAGTGAGTCACCATTGAGCAAACGGGACAAATCCGGAGTTACTGACTCCACGCAATAGTTAGAGTAGATTAGTTACCTTCCAAGAAGTCTTTAAAGCTTATACCAAGCCTTCTCGTATGTACACACCCCTAACAGTGCACCAGTCACACTAGTTTCTAAGCGTCTTTCTCCTTGTTTACTTATGGACTCTCTGAAAACAGAAACTAATTCATATTCCTAAAACCTGTGAAGGTGCCTGGCATTTGGTAGGTATTTAATGTTTGTTGAATGAATGAATGAATGAACAATGATACATAAATGGATAAAGGCGTTACTCTTCAGACTAGAACAGAAGACAAATCCCAGAGAGGACACTGGTAGGCTGAGTGTGGGTACAGCCACTTGCCTTCCCTAACGTACCTTTTCGTTCACAGCAGAGTCTGGGGGATCTTGGTTAGACTGACTTAAAGTGGGGTGGCCATGGTGAATCTGGCCCAGGTAACATACTCTGAACATAATTTACATCCATCCCATTGGTCATTCAGGGTTGCAGTCAACAAAGGAAATAATGTTGTGCTGAGAGGAAAAACAAATTAAAAGGAAACAAAGCTTAAGCATGCAGCCTAGCTGCAAGCCAAGAATACTTCCTTCTTAAACAGGAAGCTGGAGCAATGAGCATGACCCCAACCTTTGGAGGCTGCAGATGCTATATCAGAGTGGCCATCTGGAAGGAGAGTTCTCCATTCCAAGCTCTGCTGTCAGTCAGAGGAGGCCACAGAGTTCAACCAGAAGCTGGGAGAGAATTATTATTGAGCCTCTAGGAGAAATTCAACATTACAATTACAGAAAGTATTACTATTATTTAATCTTAAGAGGTCTAACACTGTCCTACGCCATTATTAGTCCTTTGAGAAACACAGTCGTCCTTTGCTAATAATAACCTAAGACATTTGTGGAATTAATATATTCTGTTCACATTTTATCTGCATAAAATTCCCCAAGAAATTCATTAACCAGGATTTTTATTATAGCAAAGTAACTCATATTTAAAAAAATAAACTCAGGTAAAGATGACCCCTAGATCTTTCTCTATAACCTGGGAAGCAGGTAACAACTTAAGATGGTCTCAAAAGATCCTACTTTATAACTAATCTAAATCCCTTGTATCAAATAGAAAGCATTTTGGAGCAGGTTCAAGCCCCAAACTACCAGAGTCCTCTCACTTTGTCTGCAGTAGAAATTGAGATAAGTCTATGCCTAAATCAATGTAAACATGACTAGAGATGTATAAGGCTCTTTTTGTGTGTATAAACACACACACACTCTCTCTCTTTTTCTATCACCGTAATATTGTTAATTTGCTCTAAAGGGTTTTTTCTTCTAAAAAAAACCCTTTTCTCTTTTTTCTTCAGCTACTACTGGATCCTTTAACTTTATAGGTATTTTCCAATTCACTGATCAGCATAAATCTCCCCTAAACCCATGACAAGTTCTCCGTAAACCTGTAACTACAAAACCTGACACTGAAGAATATACCAAACCATTCACTACCGCCACAAATACAAAAGGAGAGGCAAGATAACCGGAGATTTACTGAATCAGGATTTTTTTTTAAATCAATGCTTTAGAAGCATGGAAAATATTGGGTTGGCCAAAAAGTTCGTTCGGTTAAGGAATACATTGTTCAATAAAGTTCTTGGTGAAACTGAAAAATGTGTCTACTTAAAACCCAACAAACTTTCTGGCCAACCCAATATTTACTCACACCAACCATCAACTCTAAGTGTCTTCTTCTACCTCCATGCCCCAGAACATGAGACGTCACCATAAATGAAATCCTGGTCTTGTATTTCCTGCCTTATACGAGCACTGACTTATTTTTTTTTTCTACTACTACTTTCACTGAACAATTTTGGGTCCATCCTTGCTTCTTGAGATATAAAAATGAATAAGACACACTCCTTGAGCTCCAGAAAACAGTCAAAAGGGGAAGAATGGACATGCAAATAAAAAGATTAAAAGCTACACTATGAAAAGAAACAATAAATATCATTACTGAGTATTTACAATATGCTGCTCATGGAACTAAACATATCTCCTGCAGCCTTCCACCCCAGTCCTATGACGTAGACCCTGGGATTATTCCCATCTGACAGATGAGGGGACTGAGGCTTAGAGAGACCAGTCACATACTCAAGAGTCCTATAACTAGGTAGTGGGAAGATAGAAGAGGCAGCTCAGCCTAGGTAATGCACAAAAGACTTCAAGGAGCAGGAAGTCCCCAGGTTAAGCCTTGAAGAATGAGTAGGAGACAGAATATATATATATATATATATATATATATATATATAAATTTGCTGTACACCTGAAATTAACACAACACTATAAATCAACTACACTTCAATTTTTTTTTTAAAAAAAAAAGGATGAGTAGGAGGCTTCTGGGTCAAAAACTGTCTGGCTAGGAATTTTAAATAGACAATGTTGCAGGAGGTTGAATTTCTAAAAGAGCTTTTAGAGTCAGCAACTGGAATTTCTTTTTGGTTTGTTTTCCTGTTTAGCCAAAACAAAGCAACAAGATTGCTAAAAAATTGAATGATGTGAAATAGAGTACACAGAGAAGACCCTTTTCTAACCTCCCTCCACCCCACTTGACCTTCCTCTCTTCCTAAGATGTTACAATCAGAGATTCATTCTTCTGGGTTAAGGTGTCTTGTCTGCTCTCTGGCAGTTCCCTATTAAAAGCACAGATTAGACACATGCTAGTTATTACCCATTAACACTCTAGCATGAACCAGTATATCAGATCAATGCTATCCCTGGGGTTCCATTGCCAGTTACTACCTGGGTGACCTTGGGCAATTCCCTGAACTATAAAACGGGAATGATTTATCTACCTGATAGGGTTGTTGCCAGGATAGGAGATGATACATGCAAAGCGCTTAATACAGTGCCTAGCACATTGTCAGCACTCAATAAATGTTAGCTAATCTAATAATTAACAAGACCCTGAGGAAGGGTGGATTAGAGGGGAAGTGTCTAGATGAAGGTAAGGCCAGCAGGGGCAGGTTTGGAAGAGACCATCACTGTCTCCAGAGACTTAGCTCCAGAGAGACATAGGGGAACAAGAAGTCAGTGACTGCGCAAGGGGAGATCTGAGGGTCCCATGCCTGGTAAGCTACTGGTTAAGTCTCATATGGTTACACACTGGTTTCCCCATGAAACTTAACAGTCTTATTCATCACTGTATCCTCAGCACCCAGTGCCTCCTAAGTGCTCAATAAGTGATTGTTGAATGACTAAATGACTGAATGAGGAATTACCTTTTGTATTTAAAAAGACACATAACATATAGAACAAAGGCAGGAGGGACACACTCTAAAATGTCCATTGTAGTTACATTCACAAGATTACACATGACTGTTTTTTCCTTTGTACTTCTGTTTTGTTTTGTTTCAAATTTTCTGCATCGATCTTTAGTTTTATAATTTGGAGAGGGGGAAAATTCAGATAGTCTTTGGTTTTCTAGACTATCCAAGGTTAGATTGCTCATACTTTTCCCTCATAAAGGAGGGAATTTGATGAAACAGAGCTTCTCAAACTCTAATGTGCTTCAGATCACCTGGAATCTGGTTAAAATGTAGATTCAAGTTCAGCAGGTGTGGGGCAGTGCCTGAGAGTCTGCATTTCTAACAAGCTCCCAGGGAATGCTGCTAGTGTTGGTGTGCGTACCACACTGTGATAAGGCAGGTTACAGTCTAATGTAAAATAAACCCCAACCTAAACATATATACGGAGAAAACAAAAGCAGGAAGAGAAGATGTGCCCACAGCAGACGGCATCTCATCCTGAAGCCAATGCGATTTCAGGACATTTATCTCTTAGATTGTGCATTTCAGAATTCTATTTTGCTCACTTGGTCTACTTGGAGGCTGCATTGTTCAAAAGAAGGGATTAGAGTCTACGAAAGCCCTGGGGATACTCATATTTTCTCAACAAAAGGAAGGGCTGTGGCACACCTGGCTCATTTGTTCACTCTGTCTTCCATTAAACACCACCACTGTTGCTGTCAGCCGAGTTCTCTTTAGATTAATGTCTCCGAAATTAATTTTGTGTTCAATAAACCTCCATAAATATGTCTGTTCAGCAGACCGAATTGGACCCTTAGTTTTAACTAAGGCTAGAAGAGCAGCCACACGACACTCGTCCCCATTCACACGCTGTCGGCCCTGCTCTTTCATTAGTCACTGTCACCAGTGGTGTTCACTGGTCCCTGCTAAGCTCCTCCATATAATAAAATGTTGCTTCTATTGAAATATAATCCTCCCAGAGCACAGAGGCATTTTAGAAATTGGCTGAAGAGGATTACAAAGCATTGGAGAAGAAAATAAGGAAAAGTGGAAGCAACCCTTAATTTAAGGTTCTCTGACAGCAGGCACCAAATCTTCACTTTTTTTTTAACCCTCGTTTTCTCATAGAAATTTTCATACACTCCCCTCTCACCAACCTTGTCCCATTCCACCCCCACAGTCTGTTCCCTAATCCTAATATTACAGACTTCCGAGTTGGTTCAAACTCCACATTTTACATATAAGGAGTCTGAAGCCCAGGAAGGTTGGACAACTTTCCCAAACCCTCGTTTTTGCCCCATACACCAGGGCTCCCTCCAGGACCTCAAGCTGTGGTCTTAAATTGCTTGAGACCATCGACTCAGGAGTGAACAAACCAGGTTTGTTGTTGTCCTGCCATCAGGGTGTTCCTGGGAAACAGCTTCAAAAGTCAAATGGTGCTTTAATAATAATAATAATAATAAGTGGCCCTGGATTTTATAATTTTTAATTATAGAAAGTTTCAAACATACACAAAAGTAGAGAGAACAGCATGATCAATCTCCATGTACCTGTCATACAGTTTCAATGATTACTGACATTTGATCATTCTTGTTTCATCTATTTCCCATTTTACCATTTATTTATTTTTGTTTAAGCAATCGTTTTTAACACGTTGGGTGGTTTTTTACTGCTATGTCTCCAAATGATATAACAGTATTTGCTGTTATCTCCAGATTTAGATATCACCAATTTTAAATATCACCTACTGATTTCCTGTTAAGGCAAATCAAAATAGAGCTGTATTTCCCAGCCCCGCATCTTACCCTCTCTGATTCAGTTTCTCCAAAGACTAAATTTTAGGTCTCCTGCAGAAATGGGATGAGAATCTAATACCTAACTTCTTCATACAACGACTTTCAAATAACTACTGTCTCCAGTGCCCCACCTCACCCAGCACTTCTTTTTTTTTTTTTGGCGTAACCACAATCGCTGGCAAAACCACAGTCGCTTGCAGGCCCCCAGCAGTGGAAGCACGGAGCCCTAACCACTGGACAGCCAGAGAATTCCTCTCACCCAGCATTTTAAAGCTCCTGTGCTCTCCGTATCTGAGCCTTTCCTGTATACTGCGTGACAAAAGCAAGAAGTAGAGCCTGTGTTCAAACTCACACGCACACTCACAGGCACACTCATACACACGATCACACATACCTTGCAACCACTCAGTTTTGAGCTTCATCCTCTTAGCGAAGCCATGAACCGTTTTTCCCTCCTCTCTCTGACTTGGTGTGTGATTCAGGGTTCCAAATGCTTTATATTTCTTGTTCTCCCTGTTGATTTTGGATAATATCTGGAGAAAGGCTCTGGGAAACACCTTTACTTCATTGTCTTCCAGAATATTCTACTGACCAAGATTTGAAACTGGCTCCCTCACTTATTAGTTATGTCATTTTGAGTGAGAGACTTATCTTTTTTTGAATCTCAGTTTTCTCAACTTTCCTAATAATCTTCTCTTCCTAGGATATATGGATTGAATGAGCACGATGCCTGGAACACACGAGAGTCCTGTTATATCAAGAGATGGATAATGGGGAACTCCCTGGAGGTCCAGTGGTTAAGACTGCGCACTTCCACTGCAGGGGGCGCGCGGGTTCGATCCCAGGTCAGGGAACTAAGATCCTGCACGCCACATGGCGCAGCCAAAAAAACGAGAGATAGAGAGAGAGAGAGAGAGAGAGAGAGAGAGAGAGAGAGAGAGAGATGGATATGGCTGGCACAAAAAGTGCTAGAACTTCTGGGGAGGGGGGTGGCTGGAGAGGAGAGCAGGTCCCAGCGGTAACTTGATACCCTGCTGGGCACCTCCACCTGCATTCCTAACTCAGCTAATTGCCCAAAGGCCATCCAGGAGCTGGTAGGGCAGGCAGAAGTGATCATCCCCATGGTGGAGCATCCCACTACCCTGAGGAAGAAACTAGAGGTCAAAACTCATGGTCATCCTCACAGATTTGAAATATTGCATTCCACTTTAGTGTTTAATTTGTGTATCTATAAAATTATGGTTTGGTTCAGCAATCCCACTTCTACAAATCTATCCCAAAGACACACTGGCAAAAATAAGAAATGACGTGTTCATATGACTATTTGCTGCAATGTTATCTATAATAGTAGAAAACTAGAAAAAAATTTAAATGCCCATCAGTAGAAAAATGATTGAATAAAGTATGGTATATCCACATAATGTAGTGTTATACATCTGTCAAAATAAGATATGCATATGTATACAAACACATATTTTAAAACAGAAGAATGAACCATACAACTTTTTAAATGGTTACCTATAAACCCAGGGGAATAGAGAAGATAAAATCCAGGCTTCTCTGAATATATACAGTTTTGAGGATTTTACTTGACACCATGCAAATAATTTACATAATTAAAAAATGAAATTAAAATTTTAAAATGCAATCTCTAAAATCAAAAGCAAAATTAAACAAGTGAACACAGATATATATAGCCTTTGGTAGCCTAGTCCCAAGGGAAAGCACTCTAAGAGATTCTAAAATAAATAATCTGTACATCCCTAGGAATATATGTCTTAAAGACAAAACTGCAAAATTCTTAAGTTGTTTTCAGTAATCACATTGTTGATGAGAGTGTTGGTATTATTATCCAAGAGTTTGTTGGGTGTGTTTTGTTTTTTTTTAAAATGTGCACTTGTGATGGTGTCACTGAGAATAAGGCTGCTCAGTGTGAGGAAAAAGAGACACAAACGTCAGATCAGTGAGGTTTGCTCTATAATCCTAAATCTGAATTGACAGTATCAATGCAAACAAGGTTTTTTTACTTCTTTCGGTTTTTATCATTCTTTTAACGTTTAATTTTGAAATAATTATAGATTCACAGGAAGTTGCAAAAATAGAGAGGTCCTGTGAACCCTTCTAGCTTCCCCTAATGGTTACTTGCCATTTATAACTATAGTACAATATCAAAACCAGGAAACTGACATTGGTACAAAATGTGTATATAGTTCTATGTCATTTTATCACATGTATGAATTTTTGTAACCAGCACTGCAATCAAAGTACAGAATTACCGTCACCACAAAAATCTCCCTCATGTTAATCCTTCATGATCGCACCTACCTCCTCCCATTCATCATCCCTAACCCCTGGCAACCACTAATTTGTTTTCCATATGTATAATTTTATAATTTCAAGAATGTTATATAAATGGAATCATGCAGTATGTGACCTTTTGAGATTGGCTTTTTTCATTCAGCATAATGCCTTTGAGATCCATCCAAGTTGTATCATTTTTTGTTCCTTTTTATTGATGGGTAGTATTCCAATGGTATGGATGTACCCCAGTTTGTTTAGGCATTCACCCACTGAAAAATATTTTGTTTCCTCTTTTGGGCTATTACAAATAAAGCTGCTATGAATGTTCACATTATGGTTTTTGTACAGACATAAGATTCAGTTCTGTGAAGTAAATAGTCAGGAGTATGGTTGCTGGGTTGTTCTATAAGTGTACGTTTCATTTGTAAGAATCTGCCAAACGATTTTTTCATTGTGGTTGTGCCCTTTTAAATTCCCACCAGCAATTTATGAGAGAACCCGTTTCTCTGCATCCTTGTCAGTGTCTGGTATAGTCACTATTTTTTACTTTAGCTATTCAAAAATAAGATAGTGATATCTCTCTGTAGTCTTAATTTGCATTTCCCTAGTGGCTAGTGATATTGAATATCTTTTCATGTGCCTATTTGCCATCTGTGTATACCTTTTAGTGAAATATCTCTTCATGCCTTTTGCCCATTTTCTAATTGGATTGTGTTTTTTTACCATTGGGTGTTGAGACTTCTTTATATATCCTTGATTCATGTCCTTTGTCATATATATTGCTTACAAACTTTTCTCCAAGTATACAGCTTGTCTTTTCATCCTCTTAACAGGATCTTCTGCAGAGAAAAAGTTTAAATTTTGGTGAAGTCCAATTTATCAATTTCTTTCTTTTATGAATCATGTTAGGTATTTTGTCTAAGAACTTTTCACCAGGCTACAGGTCCCAAATATTTTCTCCCATATTTTCTTCTAAAAATGTTATAGTTTACCCATATAGTAAGTCTTAAAATCAGGTGGATTGATTTCTCTCACTTTTTTAAAAGACTGTTTTAGCTATTCTTATTCTTTTACCTTTCTATATAAATTTTAGAATAAACTTGTCTATTTCTACAAAAAAAATCTTGCTGGGATTTTAAGTGGAATTGTGTTGAATTACAGATCAATTTGGGAAGAAATTACATTTTCTATGTTTAGTCTTTCAATCCATGAACATGGTATATCTCTCCATTTATTTAGATCTTCAATTTCTTTCATTAACATTTTGTAGTTTTCAACATACAACTCCTGTGTAAGTTCCGTTGGATTTATACCTAAATATTTCTCTTTTTTAAGTGATCATAAATGGTATGTTTATTATTTCAGTTTCCATGCATTCATTGCTAGTGTATAGCGATACAGTTCAGTTTTTTATGTTGATCTTTTATCCTGCAACTTTACTAAGCTCATGTATTCTAGAAGTTTTTTTGTAGATTTATGGAGATTTCCTATATAGGCCATCATGTCATCTGCAAATACTTTTATTCTTTTCAATCTATATGTCTTTTATTTCCTTTTCTTGCCTTACTACACTGACTAGGACCTTCAAGTACTATGCTGAATAAGAGTGGTGAGAGTACCAGGTGAGGGTGGAGGTCTAGGCTCCCCACTCAGCCTCTGTTGATGGGGATGAGGAAAAGCCATGTTTAGTTTAACTGAATGAGATGATAATCTGTAATAATTATCAAAACATTTTTCTAGGGACTTCCCTGGTGGTCCAGTGGTTAAGAATCCACACTTCTACTACAGGGGCTGTGGTTCAATCCCTGGTCAGGGAACTGGGATCCCACACACCATGCATGCGGCCAAAAGAAAAAAAAAAATTCTATCCTTCCAGGTTATACCTTTTGTGGTACTTTGGCTAAAGAGAGAAATTTTTTCTTGCCCTATTTTTACCTTTACCCATTGATATTTCTGGATTGCCAGCTTCTGGACAGCTGTACTGGGTTGCAGCCAGTCTGGGATATAAGGAGGCCAACAGAAAACCCAGGGAACTAACAACTGTGTGGTTCCTCAAGTTCTGAAGTCTCTGGCTGATCCACCTCTTCCCTACATTTTTCAGAACTTTCTTTTTTTCTTTAAATTTATTTTTGGCTGTATTGGGTCTTCGCTGCTGTGCATGGGCTTTTTCTAGTTGTGGCAAACGGGAGCTACCCTGCATTGCGGTGCGCAGGCTTCTCATTGTGGTGGCTTCTCTTGTTGTGGAGCATGGGCTCTAGGCATGCGGGCTTCAGTAGTTGCAGCACATGGGCTCAGTAGTTGTGTCACATGGGCCCTAGAGTGCGTGGGCTTCAGTAGTTGCGGCATATGGGCTCTATAGTTGTGGTATGCGGGCTCTAGGGTGCACGGGCTTCAGTAGTTGTGGCCTGTGGGCTCTAGAGTGCAGGCTCAGTAACTGTGGCGCACAGGCTTATTTGCTCCGCAGCATGTAGGATCTTCCCAGACCAGGGATCGAACCCGTGTCCCCTGCACTGGCAGACAGATTCTTAACCGCTGCGCCACCAGGGAAGTCCCAAGTTGCCTCCTTTTAAACTTGGTCTTTGTTCTCTGACATCAGGATTACCCAGTAGAAGTGCAGAAAGTTAGGCACCAAGGATCTAGACATGGCTGCCAAATGCCACCTCCTTCTCTGGAACTTCCTATTGCCAGTCCTGTCCTCTCATCATGTCACATCTATACCTTAGTGTGATTTTCTATTTATTCTACCTATAATACAGACAAGCTGGGAAGCCCTTTACCCCTTGGAGATCTGGCTTGGACACTGCCAATTCCACAGCCTTTGAAAGTCTGGAGTTTTCCCATGAATTCTGCTAATTTCCAAGGACTAATAAAAAGAAGACATCATTCTGAGGGTGTGACACAGATGGGAGAAAGTGTACACATCTTCAGCACACAGCTCCATGAGCTTTCGCACACTGAATACACCTGTGAAACCAGTACCCAGGTCAGGAAGCAACTTATTCCTACTGCTAGTGATTAGCAGAGCTGAGATTCAACACAGCTGTCTGCCTCCAGAGCCACAGTCCAGAACCACTAAGTTGTGCTGCCAAAAATATGGAGACCGGAGAAGGAGTCTGAATCAAAGTTCTGGAAGAATCACCTCCACGTGGTTCTTTGTATGTAACTTCTATGTGCTCTTTTGTTTATAATCTTCCCACTTGCCTCTCAGAACCCAGGGAGAGAGTGTGAGGCTCAGAGCCAGGAAGGGGCTAGCCCAAGGGCCACAGCTGGAAGGGCAAATTAGGGTTTGAGCCCAGACTAAATCAATGTCCTCTCATTTTACATGGGGGAAACTGAGACCAGGAGGGGCTGACTTACACTGCCCCTCCCTCCAGTAAACCCGGCACAGGGTTTTGCTCATGGATGGGGTTAATGTGTCCTTAGAGTCCATGTCTGGACTGGATGATGAGGCACTTGACCCTGCAGACTCCCTGGTAGAGCCTGGGACCTTGGCTGCACTTGTGCTGGTGACAGGAGATCACCAGAGACTCAGGCAGAAGCTGTAGGTGGAAGAGAGGACAGTAAGAGGATGTGTGCAACACAGGGTGAGCAGGGCAGAGGCCTCCGTATATTTGGGGTCCAAAGGGGGATGACCTTTGGGCTTGACCTTCAGGGACAGCCCACAATAGCCTTGGCACTTCCTGCACTTTCCCATCATAATATTTATCGTACATTATTGTGGGTGCAGAAAGCTCCTTGAACGAGGACACAGTGATGGCCATCATCTGTTCCTCCTCTAAGTCGTCAGTGCAGCCCTTAAAGAAGTGAGTAAACTATGTTCTTCCAGAAGTAGTAAGTGGCTGAGTGTCCCAGAGGCAGTTCCTTGCTAGATCTACCATAAAAGGTGTCATAAGCACTGAATTCCCTCAGGAACAGAGACACAGTCACTAGGACTTAAGCAGATAGATTTTTCCCTGAATGAAATATGACTTTAATTTGCACAATATGCTCATTTATATTAATAATAGCTGGATGAGAAGTGCAATAATAAGTCCCTAATGCTAACCTGGGGCAAAAATCTAATACAAATTAAATTGGCTCTGTTCCTAGGAATTTTAGTATATTGCATGGTGATTTTTTAGCCAAAATTGTGCAGAGCATAGCTGATAAATATTTTAATTAAGATCAGAATGGGACAATAGAAAATTGTTGGTTTTCTCCAGTAATGAACAAACAAATGCCTTCCCAATAAAAGTAGGTTTCCAACAGACATCTGAATGAACAAGGCTCTATCTTCTGTGGAACAAGATAGCAGGCCTACCTAGAAGGTTGTGAGGCCTTGAAATGCTGATGTCTCCAAAATCTACCCCATGAATGTCCTTTTGACTGCAGAGGCATTTTTGGCCTTTGGAGGAAACCTAGATATGGGCAATCAATCATTTTCTTCTCTATTATACCCCAACACGGAGAAACTCTCCCACTCACAATCTTGAACAGGCAGCCAACTATATGATTGTGCCTTTGCTCACAGATGGTTGAAACAAATGTAGGTACTTGTACCAAACCGGGTCAGTCCCAAGGGTACGTGAACATAGGGAGCTGAGCTAGAAGGACAAGTGGTCTTGGGGTCTGAGGGAACCCCCTGAGGGCTGCCATGATGCTCACTGTGAACCTCAGTGAATGGGAAGAACTCCAAGTCTGCAGGGCTGGCAACTGTAGCAGTCAACACAGCAGAGAGTGGAAACCGTGAGGATCCAAATGGCAGAGAGAAATGAGAGTGCATAAAATCTCCCAGAGTGCTTAAAATAAACCCTCCTTTTCATAATCTAGTTTGAGCAGTTTTCTATTCCTTGCTAACCAACAACTCCAAGATGGGGCAGACTAGGAAGATGTGGAGTTTGCATCTCCTCACAACTAGGGTACCTACCAGGCACTGGTGGGGGAACCACAGACACCTAAGGAAGTACTCCTGAGTGATGAGGTAGGACGTTTGCATGGGGGGAGGGGGGAAGAAGAAGTGGAGGCAGGACAGGACTGGTGACCCTGAGGGGTGGCTGGGGGAGGGGAGGAGTTTCCACAGCCAGAGGGGCCAACCCATGGTGAGGGAATTTAACAGCGATGGGGAGAGACCCTCGGGAGATTGGAGGAAAGGAAGGGAATGGCTCTAGCATTTGCCCTGCCCACTTGAGCCCCGGGGAACCTCCTGAGGTCCTGGGCCTAATCCTCCACCCTCTGAGGATCCCTCCAGCCGAGCTGTGCCTAAGCCCCACCCCCACACCCCCACCCAGAGCCTTACCTCCAAACTCCGAACTCCACACTTCAAGGCCCCCTCAGGCCATGCTGCCTTTTCCAGCTGCAGGGGTCCTGAGTCTAGGCCCTGCCCCCACCCTAAACCCCGTCCCCACCTAAGCCCCACCCTTGCCTAAGCTCCATCCCCAACAGGTAAGGCCTTTTCCAGACCCCACCTCTTTTTTAAGGTTGTGTTTCTGTTTTACCTTGTTGTTTCATTTACATTTTTTTTTTTTTTTTTTTGCGGTACACGGGCCTCCCGCTGCCGCGGCCTCCCCCGCCGCAGAGCACAGGCTCCAGAGGCGCAGGCCCAGCAGCCACGGCTCACGGGCCCAGCAGCTCTGTGGCACACGGGATCCTCCGGGACCGGGGCACAAACCCATGTCCCCCGCATCGGCAGGCGGACCCCCAACCACTGCACCACCAGGAAAGCCCTCACTTACATTTTTATTTTTCTACTAAATTTTTTATTTTTCTAACATTATTTTACTCTTTAGTTTTCTAATATTATTTTACTCTCTATTATTATTCTGCCCCTTTTGGCTTGTTCCTCCCAACTTTTTTTTTCTGTTGTGATTCTGTTTTACCTTGTTGTTGTTTCACTTATATATATTTTTTCTAATAATTTTTTTATTTTTCTAATTTTATTTTTTATTCACGTTATTGTACTGCTCCTTTTTTTCCTCTTTTGCCATACCGTGAGGCTTGCGGATTCTTGGTTCCCAGGCCAGGGGTCGGGCCTGAGCTCCTGTTGGGGGAGCGTTGAGTCGAAACCACTGGACTAACAGACAACCTCAGACTCCAGGGAATATTAACAGGACTTAGGTCTCCCGGAGGTACTCATCTCAGCACCAAGACCCAGCTCTACCCAACTGCCTGCAAACTCCAGTGCTGGATGCCTCACGCCAAACAATCCATAAGACAGGAACACAGCCCCACCCATCAAAAAAATATATTACGGATGAAGGAGCAAGGTAAAAACCTACAAGACCAAATAAATGAAGAGGAAACAGGCAACCTACCTGAAAAATTATTCAGAGTAATGACAGTAAAGATGATCCAAAATCTTGGAAACATAATGGAGGCACAGATCAAGAAAATATAAGAAATGTTTAACAAAGACCTAGAAGAACTAAAGAACAAACAAACAGTAATGAACAACACAATAAGTGAAATGAAAAATACACTAGGAGGAAACAACACCAGAATAACTGAGGCAGAGGAGTGAATAAATGAGCTGGCAGACAGAATGGCGGAAATAACTGCTGAGGAGCAGAATAAAGAAAAAAGAATGAAAAGAAATGAAGACACTCTCAGAGACCTCTGGGACATTAAATGCACCAACATTCAAATTATAGGGGTCCCAGAAGAAGAAGAGAAAGAGAAAGGGTCTGAGAAAATACTTGAAGAGATTATAGTCGAAAACTTGCCTAACATGGGAAAGGAAATAGCCACCCAAGTCCAGGAAGCGCAGAGAGGCCTGTACAGGTTAAGCCATAGGAGAAACACACCAAGATACATATTAATCAAACTAACAAAAATTAAATTCAAAGAAAAAAATTAAAAGCAGCAAGGGAAAAGCAACAAATAATATACAAGGGAATCACCATGAGGTTATCAGCTGATTTTTCAGCAGAAACTCTGCAAGCCAGAAGGGAGTGGCAGGATATATTTTAAGTAATGAAAGGGAAAAAGCTACAACCAACAATACTCTACCAAGCAAGGCTCTCATTCAGATTCAACAGAGAAATAGAAAGCTTTATACACAAGCAAAAGCTAAGAGAATTCAGAACCACCAAACCAGGCTTACAACAAATGTTAAAGGAACTTCTCTAGGCGGGAAACACAAGAGAAGAAAAAGATCCACAAAAACAAACTCAAAGCAATTAAGAAAATGGTAAGAGGAGCATACATATCGGTAATTACCTTAAATGTGAATGGATTAAAGGCTCCAACCAAAAGATGCAGACTGGCTGAATGGATACAAAACCAAGACCAATATATATGCTGTCTACAAGAGACCCACTTCAGACCTAGGAACACATATAGACTGAAAGTGAGGGGATGGAAAAAGATATTCCATGCAAAGAGAAGTCAAAAGAAAGCTAGAGTAGCAATACTCATATCAGATAAAATAGACTTTAAAATAAAGACTGAGATAAGGAAGGACACTACATAATGATCAAGGGATCAATCCAATAAGAAAACATAAGAATTATAAATATGTATGCACCCAACATAGGAGCACACCTCAATACATAAGGCAAATGCTAACAGCCATAAAAGGGGAAATCGAGAGTAACACAATAATAGTTGGGGACTTTAACACCTCACTTACACCAATGGACAGATCATCCAGACAGAAAATTAATAAGGAAACACAAGCTTTAAATGACACAATAGACCAGATAGATTTAATTGATATTTATAGGACATTCCACCCGAAAGCGGAAGAATACACTTTCTTCTCAAGGGTACATGGAACAGTCTCCAGGATGGATCACATCTTAGGTCACAAATCAAGCCTCATAAAATTTAATAAAATTGAAATTGTATCAGGCATCTTTTCCGAACAAAACGCTATGAGATTAGAAATTGATTACAGGGAAAAAGCTGTAAAAAGCACAAACACATGGAGGCTAACAGTGCCCTGCTAAATAACCAAGAGATGACTGAAAGAGGAAATTTAAAAATACCTAGAAACAAATGACAATGAAAACACGATGACCTCAAACCTATGGGATTCAGCAAAAGCAGTTCTAAGAGGGAAGGTTATAGCAATTCAATCTCACCTCAAGAAACAAGAAAAATCTCAAATAAACAATCTAACCTTACACCTAAAGCAACTAGAAAAAGAATAACAAAGAAAACCCAAAGTTAGTGGAAGGAAAGAAATCCTAAAGATCAGAGCAGAAATAAATGAAATAGAAACAAAGAAAACAACAGCAAAGATCAACAGAACTAAAAGCTGGTTCTTTGCGAAGATAAACAAAATTGATAAATCTTTAGCCAGACTTACCAAGAAAAAAAGGGAGAGGACTCAAATCAATAAAATTAGAAATGGAAAAGGACAAGTAACAACTGACATTGCAGAAATACAAAACATCATAAGAGATTACTACAAGCAACTCTATGGCAATAAAATGGACAACCTGGAAGAAATGGACAAATTCTGAGAAATGCACAACCATCCGAGACTGAACCAGGAAGAATTAGAAAATATAAACAGATGAATCACAAGTAATGAAATTGAAACCATAATTAAAAACCTTCCAATAAACAGAAGTCCAGGACCAGATGCCTTCACATGTAAATTCTACCAAACATTTAGAGAAGAGCTAACACCTATCCTTCTCAAACTCTTCCAAACAATTGCAGAGAGAGGAACACTCCCAAACTTGTTCTACGAGGCCACCAGCACCGTAATACCAAAACCAGACAAAGATATCACAAAAAAAGAAAATTACAGACCAATATCACTGATTAACATAGACACAAAAATCCTCAACAAAATACCACCAACCAGAATCCAGCAACACGGCCAGTGTCCTTGTCCCCATGGTGAGCCACAGCCACCACCAACCTCTGTAGGAGACCCTCTAACACTGCAGAAATCAACAGAGAAGACCAGCCAATCCCCAAATGCCGAGTCTGTTCATGCCATCTCTGGACTTCCTTATTGCCCTGGCTCAGCTACTCTGATCCAAGTAAGAAAGAAGACCACTGGCCGTGTGGATGACAGGATCTTGATGCTCCAGCCAGGCATCAGGGCTGTGCCTCTGAGGTTGAAGAGACAAGTTCAGGACACTGGTCCACAAGAGACTTACCAGCTCCACATAACATCAAATGCCGAAAATCTCCTGAGGATCTCCATCTCAACGCCAAGACCCAGCTCCACTCAACGACCAGCAAGCTACAGTGCTGGACACCCTATGCCAAACAACTAGCAAGACAGGAACACAACCCCACCCATTAGCACAGAGGCTGCCTAAAATCATAGTAAGGCCACAGACACCCCAAAACACACCACCAGATGTGGACCTGCCCACCAGAAAGACAAGATCCAGCCTCATCCAGCAGAACACAGGCACTAGTCCCCTGCATAAGGAAGCGTACACAACCCATTGAACCAATCTTAGCCACTGGGGACAGACATCAAAAACAACGGGAACTCTGAACCTGTAGCCTGCAAAAAGGAGACCCCAAACACAGTAAGTTAAGCAAAATAAGAAGACAGAGAAACACACAGCAGATGAAGGAGCAAGGCAAAAACCCACCAAACCTAACAAATGAAGAGGAAATAGGCAGTCTACCTGACAAAGAATTCAGAATAATGATAGTAAAGATGATCCAAAATCTTGGAAATAGAATAGAGAAAATACAAGAAATGTTTAATAAGGACCTAGAAGAACTAAAGAGCAAACAAACAGTGATGAATAACACAATAAATGAAATTAAAAATTCTCTAGAAGGGATCAATAGGAGAATAACTGAGGCAGAAGAATAGATAAGTGACCTGGAAGATAAAATAGTACAAATAACTACTTCAGAGAAGAATAAAGAAAAAAGAATGAAAATAATTGAGGACACTCTCAGAGACCTCTGGGACAACATTAAACGCACCAACATTCGAATTATAGGGCTCCCAGAAGAAGAAGAGAAAAAGAAAGGGTCTGAGACAATATGTGAAGAGATTTATAGTTGAAAACTTCCCTAATATGGAAAAGGAAATAGTTAATCAAGTCCAGGAAGCACAGAGAGTCCCATATAACATAAATCGAAGGAGAAATACGCCAAGACATATATTAATCAAACTATCAAACATTAAATACAAAGAAAAAAATATTAAAAGCAGCAAGGGAAAAACAACAAATTATATACAAGGGAATCCCCATAAGGTTAACAGTTGATCTTTCAGCAGAACCTCTGCAAGCCAGAGGGAGTGGCAAAACATACTTAAAGTGATGAAGAAGAAAAACCTACAACCAAGATTACTCTACCCAGCAAGGATCTCATTCAGATTTGATGGAGAAATTAAAAACCTTTACAGACAGGCAAAAGCTATCAGAATTCAGCACCATCAAACCAGCTTTACAACAAATGCTAAAGGAACTTCTCCAGGCAGGAAACACAAGAGAAGAAAAAGACCCACAAAAACAAACCCAAAACAATTAAGAAAATGGTAAGAGGAGCACACATATCGGTAATTACCTAAAGTGTGAATGGATTAAAGGCTCCAACCAAAACACACAGACTGGCTGAATGGATACAAAACCGAGACCAATATATATGCTGTCTACAAGAGACCCACTTCAGACCTAGGGACACATACAGTCTGAAAGTGAGGGGATGGAAAAAGATATTCCATGCAAATAGAAATCAAAAGAAAGCTGGAGTAGCAATTCTCATATCAGACAAAATAGACTTTAAAACAAAGACTATTACAGGAGACAAAGAAGGACACTACATAATGATCAAGGGATCAATCCAAGAAGACATAACAATTGTAATTATTTATGCACCCAACATAGGAGCACCTCAATATATAAGGCAAATACTAAGAGCCATAAATGGGGAAATTGACAGTAACACAGTCATAGTAGGGGATTTTAACACCCCACTTTCACCAATGGACAGATCATCCAAAATGAAAATAAATAAGGAAACACAAGCTTTAAATGATACATTAAACAAGAGGGACTTAATTGATATTTATAGGACATTCCATCCAAAAACAACAGAATACACATTCTTCTCAAGTGCTCATGGAACATTCTCCAGGATAGATCATATCTTGCATCACAAATCAAGCCTTGGTAAATTAAAGAAAACTGAAATCGTATCAAGTATCTTTTCCTACCACAACGCTATGAGACTAGATATCATTAAAGGAAATAATCTGTAAAAAATAAAAACACATGGAGGCTAAACAATACACTACTTAATAACCAAGAGATCACTGAAGAAATCAAAGAGGAAATCAAAAAATACCTAGAGACAAATGAGAATGAAAACACGATGATCCAAAACCTATGGGATGGAGCAAAAGCAGTTCTAAGAGGGAAGTTTATAGCTATACAAGCCTACCTCAAGAAATGAGAAAAATCTCAAATAATCAATCTAACCTTATACCTAAAGAAACTAGAGTAAGAAGAACAAACAAAACCCAAAGTTAGCAGAAGGAAAGAAATCATAAAGATCAGAGCAGAAATAAATGAAAAAGAAATGAAGGAAATGATAGCAAAGATCAATAAAACTAAAAGCTGGTTCTTTGAGAAGATAAACAAAATTGATAAACCATTAGCCAGACTCATCAAGAAAAAAAGGGAGAAAACTCAAATCAGTAGAATTAGTAATGAAAAAGGAGAAGTAAAAACTGACATTGCAGAAATACAAAGGATCATGAGAGATTACTACAAGCAACTATATGCCAATAAAATGGACAACCTGGAAGAAATGGACAAATTCTTAGAAATGCACAACCATCCGAGACTGAACCGTGAAAAAATAGAAAATATGAACAGACAAATCACAAGCACTGAAATTGAAACTGTGATTAAAAATCTTCCAACAAACAAAAGTCCAGGACCAGATGGTTTCACAGGCGAATTCTATCAAACATTTAGAGAAGAGCTAACACCCATCCTTCTCAAACTCTTCCAAAATATAGCAGAGGGAGGAACACTCCCAAACACATTCTACGAGGCCACCACCACCCTCATACCAGAACCAGACAAAGATGTCACAAAGAAAGAAAACTACAGACCAATATCACTGGCTTCCCTGGTAGTGCAGTGGTTGAGAGTCCGCCTGCCGATGCAGGGGACATGGGTTCATGCCCCAGTCCGGGAAGATCCCAGATGCCACGGAGCAGCTAGGCCCTTGAGCCATGGCCGCTAAGCCTGTGCGTCCGGAGCCTGTGCTCCGCAACGGGAGAGGTCACAACAGTGAGAGGCCCACGTATCACACAAAAAAAAAAAAAAAAAAAAAAAAATCCTGAACAAAATACTAGCAAACAGAATCCAACAGCACATTAAAAGGATCATACACCATGATCAAGTGGGGTTTATCCCAGGAATGCAAGGATTCTTCAATATACGCAAATCAATCAATGTGATACACCATATTAACAAATTGAAGAATAAAAACCATATGATCATCTCAATAGATGGAGAGAAAGCTTTCAACAAAATTCAATGCCGATTTATGATAAAAAACCTTCCAGAAAGTAGGCATAGAGGGAACTTTCCTCAACATAATAAAGGCCATATATGACAAACCCACAGCCAACATTGTCCTCAATGGTGGAAAACTGAAAGCATTTCCACTAAGATCAGGAACAAGACAAGGTTGCCCACTCTCACCACTGTTATTCAACATAGCTTTGGAAGTTTTGGCCACAGCAATCAGAGAAGAAAAAGAAATAAAAGGAATCCAAATAGGAAAAGAAGAAGTAAAGCTGTCACTGTTTGCAGATGACATGATACTATATATAAAGAATCCTAAAGATGCCAGCGGAAAACTACTAGAACTAATCAATGAATTTGATAAGGTTGCAGGATACAAAATTAATGCACAGAGATCTCTCACATTCTTATACACTGAAAATGAAAAATCAGACACAGAAATTAAGGAAAAATTCCCATTTACCATTGTAACAAAAAGAATAAAAAACCTAGGAATAAACCTACCTAAAGAGGCAAAAGAGCTGTACTCAGAAAACACTGATGAAAGAAATCAAAGATGACACAAACAGGTGGAAAGATATACCATGTTTCTGGATTGGAAGAATCAATATTTTGAAAATGACTATACTACCCAAAGCAATCTATATATTCAATGCAATCCCTATCAAATTACCAATGGCATTTTTCACAGAATTAGAACAAAAAATTTTACAATTTGTATGGAAACACAAAAGACACCGAATAGCCCAAGCAATCTTGAGAAAGAAAAATGGAGCTGCAGGAATCAGGGTCCCTAACTTCAGACTCTATAAAGCTACAGTAATCAAGACAGTATGGTACTGGCACAAAAAGAGAAATACAGATCAATGGTACAGGACAGAAAGCCCAGAGATAAACCCACACACATATGGGCACCTAATTTACAACAAAGGAGGCAGGAACATACAATGGAGAAATGGCAGCCTCTTCAATAAGAGGCTGGGAAAACTGGACAGCTACATGTAAAAGAATGAAATTAGAACACTCCCTAACACCATACATAAAAATAAAATGGATTAAAGACCTAAATGTAAGACCAGACACTATAAAACTCTTAGAGGAAAAAACAGGAAAAACACTCTTTGACATAAATGACGGAGAAGTATTTTATGACCGACCTCCTAGAGTAAGGAAAATAAAAACAAAAATAAGCAAATGGGACCTAATGAAACTTAAAAGGTTTTGTATAGCAAAGGAAACCATAAACAAGACAAAAAGACAACCCTCAGAATGGGAGAAAATATTTGCAAATGAAGCAACAGACAAAGGATTTATCTCCAAAATATACAAACAGTTCATGCAGCTCAATATCAAAAAAAACAAACAACCCAATCCAAAAATGGGCAGAAGACCTAAATAGACATTTCCCCAAAGAAAACATACAGATGGCCAAGAGGCACATAAGAAGTTGCTCAACATCACTAATTATTAGAGAAATGCAAATCAAAACCTCAATGAGGTATCACCTCACACTGATCACAATGGCCATCATCAAAAAGCCTATAAACAATAAATGCTGGAGAGGGTGTGGAGAAAAGGGAACCCTCTTGCACTGTTGGTGGGAATGTAAACTGATACAGCCACTATGGAGAACAGTATGGAGGTTCCTTAAAAAACTAGAAATAGAACTACCATATGACCCAGCAATCCCACTACTGGGCATATACCCTGAGAAATCCATAATTCAAAAAGAGTCATGTACCAAAATGTTCACTGCAGCTCTATTTACAATAGCCAGGACATGGAAGCAACCTAAGTGTCCATCAACAGATGAATGGATAAAGAAGATGTGACACATATATACAATGGAATATTACTCAGCCATAAAAAGAAACAAAATTGAGCTATTTGTAGTGAGGTAGATGGACCTAGAGTCTGTCATACAGAGTGAAGTAAGTCAGAAAGAGAAAAACAAATACCGTATGCTAACATATATATATGGAATCTAAGGGGAAAAAAAGGTCATGAAGAACCTAGGGTAAGACGGGAATAAAGACACACACCTACTAGAGAATGGAGTTGAGGATATAGGGAGAGGGAAGGGTAAGGTGTGACAAAGTGAGAGAGTGGCATGGACATATATACACTACCAAACATAAAACAGATAGGTAGTGGGAAGAAGCCGCATAGCACAGGGAGATCAGCTCGGTGCTTTGTGACCACCTAGAGGGGTGGGATAGGGAGGGTGGGGGGGAAAGAGATGCAAGAGGGAAAAGATATGGGAACAGATGTATATGTATAACTGATTTGCTTTGTTATAAAGCAGAAACTAACACACCACTGTAAAGCAATTAAACTCCAATAAAGATGTTAAAAAAAAATTAGGAATAGCACTACCATATGACCCAGCAATCCCACTACTGGGCATATACCCTGAGAAGGCCATAATTCAAAAGGTCACATGTACCTCAGTGTTCACTGCAGCACTATTTACAATAGCAAGGACATGGAAACAACCTAAATGTCCATCAACAGATAGATGAATAAAGAAGATGTGGTACATATACATAATGGAATATTACTCAGCCATAAAAAGGAATGGAATTGGGTCATTTGTAGTGAGGTGGATGGACCTACAGTCTGTCATACAGAGTGAAGTAAGTCAAAAAGAGAAAAACAATATCGTATATTAATGTATATATGTGGAATCTAGAAAAATGGTACAGATGAACCTATTTGCAGGGCAGGAATAGAAACACAGATGTAGAGAACGGATGTGTGGACACGGGGGGGAAGGGGAGTGTGGGATGAACTGGGAGATTAGGTTTAACATAAGTACACTACCATGTGTAAAACAGATAGCCGGTGGGAACCTGCTGTATTGTACATGGAGCTCAGCTTGGTGCTCTGTGATGACCTAGATGGGTGGGATGGGGGTGGGGAGGGAGGACCAAGAGTGAGGCAATGTATGTATACATAGAGCTGTTTCACTTCATTGGACTGCAGAAACTAACACATTGTAAAGCAATTATACTCTAATAAAAAATAAATTCAAAATAAAAAAAGGAAGTAGCAGCACAGGTCATATGATTTCCTGCCAAGATTCTTAACTTCACTCCTGGTTAAGAACTGTACCAATGTCTTGGATGAGGGCAGAGGTGATATCCTGAGGAAAACTGTGGAGAACGTGAAAGTAACGGGATCAGCAAGAATAAAGTGAAAGAATCAGGAGCCAAATAACTGGAAATCTGGTAAATCTAACAAGAAAAAGATCAATATGGATGAAGCTGAAGACCCATGCTTGGACTGCGGAAAAGACAAAAAATTAAGCAGACATTTCAGGATGAGTAGCAGAAGTGGAGAACTGATCTAAGAGTAACACACATTGAAATAACTGAGGGCATTTATTTGAAAAACATGTCCAATATATGCAAGCTCATGAATTCAGCAACCACTATATGCCCCTACTGTATTAGGTGCTATACATCAAAATTTTACTGTGGCCTTCCTGATATCTAATAAATATAGAAGGCCTCCTTTTCAGCAAAGTGCTCCACAACTGTACTCTTTTGGCTCGGTATAAGGTTCAAAAGAAGGGCTGATTCTTTTATAGCAAGCAGAAGATGGCAGAATCAGGAGTCTGTGAGAAAGGAAGAGGAAAGAGAGTGTGCTGTACAAAGTTCCTGCCACCACGTGGCACGAGAAACACGTCTGGCAGAATCCTAAGGTGCATCTCTTCACTAAATGTGCACAAGCATCCCAGGGTCTGAGCATCTAAAACTCCCATCACAGCAGCAAATTCTAAGCAGGATATTCATTTTCTAATGTGACCCAGTAAGTCAACAGGGCCCCAAGACACCGAATAAGTTGGATGAAAGTGAAATTCTTTCTTTCTTCATAAAGTCCTTGACTTTGTTCTCTTTTGCACTTGAAATTAGAGAATTATGACAAACCGACTCACAACAAGGAAAGTATATGGTTTTACAGGAGAGGCAAAACCTAAAGAGAAGCTCAGAACTAGATGGAAATTCAGAGATGAACTAGGGCAGCCCCTTCATTTGACCCCAAGCTATCCAAATTCAAAATGCTTAACATAGCTTAGAATTGTTGAGCTGGCTCCAGAACATTCTAGAATATGTCTCCTGCCTCATCACCCTTCATCCCCCACACCCCCACCTTCCCCTTCACCATGCTTACCACATACCTTACCATTCCTCACAGAGAAACCTAGAACAAGGGTATCAAATTCTAAAGGCTGAGGGGCCAGGCAGAGGACATACGTGAGTAAAGTGAGCCAGATGGGGCCTGCGGTGATCTAGGGAAGATTCCCCCAACATGGGAGAACAGCCACCACTTAGCCAATTTTACTACACAGGTATGCAGTCCACCATGGCCAGATGTTCTTCAAGAGAAGCCCAAAACCTAGCTTTTTATGCGAAATCTCCTGGCTTTTTTTTTTTTTTTAATTTTTTTATACAGCAGGTTCTTATTAGTCATCAATTTTAAACACATCAGTGTATACATGTCAACCCCAATTGCTCAATTCAACACACCACCATTCCCACCCCGATGTGGCTTTCCCCCCTTGCTGTCCATGCATTTGTTCTCTACATCTGTGTCTTAACTTCTGCCCTGCAAACCAGTTCATCTGCACCATTTTTCTAGGTTCCACATATATGCGTTAATATACGATATTTGTTTTTCTCTTTCTGACTTACTTCACTCTGTATGACAGTCTCTAGATCCATCCACGTCTCAAACAAATGACTCAATTTCGTTCCTTTTTATGGCTGAGTAATATTCCATTGTATATATGTACCACATCTTCTTTATCCATTCGTCTGTCGATAGGCATTTAGGTTGCTTCCATGACCTCGCTATTGTAAATAGTGCTGCAATGAACATTGGGGTGCATGTGTCTTTTTGAATTATGGTTTTCTCTGGGTATATGCCCAGTAGTGGGATTGCTGGATCATATGGTAATTCTATTTTTAGTTTTTTAAGGAACCTCCATACTGTTCTCCATAGTGGCTGTATCAATTTACATTCCCACCAACAGTGCAAGAGGGTTCCCTTTTCTCCACACCCTCTCCAGCATTTGTTGTTTGTAGAGTTTCTGATAATACCCATTCTAATTGGTGTGAGGTGATACCTCATTGTAGCTTTGATTTGCATTTCTCTAATAATTAGTGATGTTGACCAGCTTTTCATGAGCTTCTTGGCTATCTGTATGTCTTCTTTGGAGAAATGTCTATTTAGGTCTTCTGCCCATTTTTGGATTGGGTTGTTTGTTTCTTTAATATTGAGCTGCATAAGCTGTTTATATATTTTGGAGATTAATCCTTTGTTGCTTCATTTGCAAATATTTTCTCCCATTCTGAGGGTTGTCTTTTTGTCTTGTTTATGGTTTCCATTGCTGTACAAAAGCTTTTAAGTTTCACTAGGTTCCATTTGTTTATTTTTGCTTTTATTTCCATTACTCTAGGAGGTGGATCAAAAAAGATCTTGCTGTGATTTATGACAAAGAGTGTTCTTCCTATGTTTTCCTCTAAGAGTTTTATAGTGTCCAGTCTTACATTTAGGTCTTTAATCCATTTTGAGTTTATTGTTGTGTATCGTGTTGGGGAGTGTTCTAATTTCATTCTTTTACATGTAGCTGTCCAGTTTTCCCAGCACCACTTATTGAAGAGACTGTCTTTTCTCCATTGTATATCCTTGCCTCCTTTCTCATAGATTAGTTGACCATAGGTGCATGGGTTTATCTCTGGGCTTTCTATCTTGTTCCATTGATCTATGTTTCTGTTTTTCTGCCAGTCCCATACTGTCTTGATTACTGTAGCTTTGTAGTATATAGTCTGAAGTCTGGGAGTCTGATTCTGCCAGTTCCGTTTTTTTTCCTTCAAGACTGCTTTGGCTATTCGGGGTCTTTTGTGTCTCCATACAAATTTTAAGATTTTTTGTTCTAGTTCCATAAAAAATGCCATTGGTAATTCGATTGGGATTGCATTGAATCTCTACATTGCTTTGGGTAGTATAGTCATTTTCACAATATTGATTCTTCCAATCCAAGAACATGGTATATCTCTCCATCAGTTGGTATCATCTTTAATTTTTTTCTTCAGTGTCTTATAGTTTTCTGCATACAGGTCTTTTGTCTCCTTAGGTAGGTTTATTCCTAGGTATTTTATTCTTTTTGTTGCTATGGTAAATAGGAGTGTTTCCTTAATTTCTTTTTCAGATTTTTCATCATTAGTGTATAGGAATGCAAGAGATTTCTGTGCATTAATTTTGTATCCTACAACTTTACCAAATTCATTGATTACCTCTAGTACTTTTCTGACAGCATCTTTACGATTCTCTATGTATAGTATCATAGCATCTGCAAACAGTGACACTTTTACTTCTTCTTCTCCAATTTGTACTCCTTTTATTTCTTTTTCTTCTCTGATTGCCGTGGCTAGGACTTCCAAAACTATGTTGAATAATAATGGTGACAGTGGACATCCTTGTCTTATTCCTGATCTTAGAGGAAATGCTTTCAGTTTTCCACCATTGAGAATGATGTTTGCTGTGGTTTTGTCTTATATGGCCTTTATCATATTGAGGTAGGTTCCCTCTTTGCCCACTTTCTGGAGAGTTTTTATCATAAATCGGTGTTGAATTTTGTCAAAACATTTTTCTGCATCTACTGAGATGATCATATGGTTTTTATTCTTCAATTTGTTAATATGGTGTATCACATTGATTGATTTGCATACATTGAAGAATCCTTGCATCTCTGGGATAAATCCTACTTGATTATGGTGTATGATCCTTTTAATGTGTTGTTGGATTCTGTTTGCTAGTATTTTGTCAAGGATTTTTGCATCTGTGTTCATCAGTGATGTTGGTCTGTAATTTTCTTTTTTTGTAGTATCTTTGTCTGGTTTTGGTATCAGGGTGATGGTGGCCTCATAGAATGAGTTTGGGAGTGTTCCTTCCTCTGCAGTTTCTTGGAAGATTTTGAGAAGGATGGGTGTCAGCTCTTCTCTAAATGTTTGATAGGATTCGCCTGTGAAGCCATCTGGTCCTGGACTTTTGTTTGTTGGAAGATTTTTAATCACAGTTTCAATTTCATCACTTGTGATTGGTCTGTTCATATTTTCTATTTCTTCCTGGTTCAGTCTTGGAAGTTATACCCTTCTAAGAATTTGTCCATTTCTTCCAGGTTGTCCATTTTG
The DNA here is from genome assembly GCF_949987515.2 of Delphinus delphis. Taxonomy (NCBI): domain Eukaryota; kingdom Metazoa; phylum Chordata; class Mammalia; order Artiodactyla; family Delphinidae; genus Delphinus; species Delphinus delphis. Next base: position 59,958,673 of record NC_082692.2, read on the forward strand.
TTGGCACAGAGTTGCTTGTAGTAGTCTCTTAGGATGCTTTGTATTTCTGCAGTGTCCGATGTAACTTCTCCTTTTTCATTTCTAATTTTATTGATTTGAGTCCTCTCCGTCTTTTTCTTGATGAGTCTGGCTAATGGTTTATCAATTTTGTTTATCTTCTCAAAGAACCAGCTTTTAGTTTTACTGATCTTTGTTATTGTTTTCTTTGTTTCTATTTCATTTATTTCTGCTCTGATCTTTATGATTTCTTTCCTTCTGCTAACTTTGGGTTTTGTTTGTTCTTCTTACTCTAGTTCCTTTAGGTGTAAGGTTAGATTGTTTATTTGAGATTTTTCTTGTTTCTTGAGGTAGGCTTGTATAGCTATAAACTTGCCTCTTAGAACTGCTTTTGCTGCATTCCATAGGTTTTGGATTGTCGTGTTTTCATTCTCATTTATCTCTAGGTATTTTTTGAGTTCCTCTTTGATTTCTTCAGTGATCTCTTGGTTATTTAGTAATGTATTCTTTAGCCTCCATGTGTTTGTGTTTTTTACATGTTCTTTTCCCTGTAATTCATTTCTGATCTCATAGCATTGTGGTCAGAAAAGATTCTTGATATGATTTCAATTTTCTTAAATTTACTGACGCTTGATTTGTGACCCAAGACGTGATCTATCCTGGAGAATGTTCTGTGCGCACTTGAGAAGAAAGTGTAATCTGCTGTTTCTGGATGGAATGTCCTATAAATATCAATTAAATCTATCTGGTCTATTGTGTCATTTAAAGCTTCTGTTTCCTTATTTATTTTCACTTTGGATGATCTGTCCATTGGTGTAAGTGAGGTGTTAAAGTCCCCCATTATTACTGTCTTACTGTCGATTTCCTCTTTTACAGCTGTTAGCAGTTGCCTTATGTATTGAGGTGCTCCTATGTTGGGTGCTTATATATTTATAATTGTTATATCTTCTTCTTGGATTGATCCCTTGATCATTATGTAGTGTCCTGCCTTGTTTCCTGTAACATTCTTTATTTTAAAGTCTATTTTATCTGATATGAGTATTGCTACTCCAGCTTTCTTTTGATTTCCATTTGCATGGAATACCTTTTTCCATCCCCTCACTTTCATTCTGTATGTGTCCCTAGGTCTGAAGTGGGTCTCTTGTAGACAGCATATATATGGGTCTTGTTTTTGTATCCATTCAGCAAGCATGTGTCTTTTGATTGGAGTATTTAATCCATTCAGGTTTGAGGTAATTACCGATATGTATGTTCCTATGACCATTTTCTTAATTGTTTGGTGTTTGTTTTTGTAGGTCCTTTTCTTCTCTTGTGTTTCCCACTTAAAGAAGTTCCTTTAGCATTTGCTGTAGAGCTGGTTTGGTGGTGCTGAATTCTCTTAGCTTTTGCTTGTCTGTAAAGCTTTTGTTTTCTCCATCGAATCTGAATGAGATCCTTGCTGGGTAAAGTAATCTTGGTTGTAGGTTCTTCCCTTTCATCACTTTAAGTATATCATGCCACTCCCTTCTGGCTTGTAGAGTTTCTGCTGAGGAATCAGCTGTTAACCTTATGGGAGTACCCTTGTATGGTATTTGTCATTTTTACCTTGCTGCTTTCAATAATTTTTCTTTGTCTTTAATTTTTGCCAATTTGATTACTATGTGTCTTGGCGTGTTTCTCCTTGGGTTTATCCTGTAAGGGACTCGCTGCACTTCCTAGACTTGGGTGGCTATTCCTTTCCCATGTTAGGGAAGTTTTTGACTATAATCTCTTCAAATATTTTCTCTGGTCCTCTCTCTCTCTTCTCCTTCTGGGACCCCTATAATGCGAATGTTGTTGCATTTAATGTTGTCCCAGAGGTCTCTTAGGCTGTCTTCATTTCTTTTCATTCTTTTTTCTTTATTCTTTTCCTCAGCAGTGCATTCCAACATTCTGTCCTCCAGGTCACTTATCCATTTCTCTGCCTCAGTTATTCTGCTATTGATTCCTTCTAGTGTAGTTTTCATTTCAGTTATTGTATTGTTCATCTCTGTTTGTTCTTTAATTCTTCTAGGTCTTTGTTAAACACTTCTGGCATCTTCTCGATCTTTGCCTCCATTCTTTTTCCAAGGTCCTGGATCATCTTCACTATCATTATTCTGAATTATTTTTCTGCCTATCTCCACTTCATTTAGTTGTTTTTCTGGGGTTTTATCTTGTTCCTTCATCTGGTACATAGCCCTTTGCCTTTTCATCTTGTCTATCTTACTGTGAATGTGGGTTTTGTTCCTCAGGCTGCAGGATTGTAGTTCTTCTTGCTTTTGCTGTCTGCCCTCTGCTCTCCTGGCTTTTTTTTTTTTTTTTTTTTTTTGCATTATGCGGGCCTCTCACTGTTGTGGCCTCTCCCATTGCAGAGCACAGGCTCCGGACGCGCAGGTTCAGCGGCCATGGCTCACAGGCCCAGCCGCTCCGCGGCATGTGGGATCTTCCTGGACCGGGGCACGAACCCATGTCCCCTGCATCGGCAGGTGGACTCTCAACCACTGCGCCACCAGGGAAGCCCCTCTCCTGGCTTTTAAATGAAGAAAATTAAGTTGGATTGTTTTTAAACACTGTACACCAAGCAAAGCCACATATGGCCCACAGTCTGCTGTATCTGCTTTGGATGATAGACCCCATGAAGGAATCGACAACCCCTCATTGCTCACCACTGGGTGGCCTGTGATGAGTTGGTGTCTCTGAGCCTTGGTCTCTTCATCTATAAAAAGGCTGTTGTAAGAACTAGGTTTATATAGATAAACTGCACAGCACGGTGGCTGGCTCAGGCAATTCTCAGTGAGAGACAGCTGCTCACTTCCCTGTACTGTGGAGACACCTGCATGTGGCTGTTGGGAGAATTCTCCACAGCCTTCCACCTGTTCCTTTCCCTACTGTTATGAAAAAGTGGCCACTGCTCAAGGCAGTAGAGTGGGGTGGTCTTTAATCAATCATCTTTACCCTAAATCAGGATTTTTACCAATCAAAAAATTTGGTTTTACATGTTTCCTGGCCTAAGGACAATAAGAATATACACATACATAATCAAAATAAACAAGGTGTTATCCTTACGAGTAGCATTTAAACAGAAAACATCACAGTTTTGGACAATGAAGGCAGGGTGCTCACTTCAGGCCATAGCTGCCGAAGTTTACACTACAACACATGTGCTCAGATCCAATTTACCACGTCCTGCTGGGTGGCCAAGGGCAGAAAGCAGTTGGAAGCTGAGAACATACTCATGTCTTCTCTGCAAAGGTGAGTGGGTCACTGCCTTCAAAAGGACTGAGCTGGGCTGCATTTAGCTGTTGACAACGTTAACAGCAGGAAGTAGGGCTAGGGCTTAGGGTCAGGGCAGATGCCACTGGAACTGGGGGAGTCCTTGGAGCACCAGGCTTGTTCACAGACTCCCCCCGTCCCCTCCTCACCCATGACATGGGATGTCTCATAGCAGTGGGACGCTTGAGGTCAGATTCAGGCCTGGGTTATTGGTTGGAACTTCTGTGTTTCATTCTCATTTCTATTTGGTGACGATTTCATATCTGAATCATAACAGGCAGAAAATATTCAAAGATGCATTTTCTAAAGTCCATAGGATTCTTGTGCAAAGTCATTACAGAGTCAAACAACTGGGGACATCTCAATTCCTGCCAGGCAAAAACATTCTCTAATTTAACATTTAATAAGTGACACAGGGAACTGATGACCCCTGTAGGCCCACCAGCCCCTAGCACTAGGTCTTCATACAGTAAGCACTCACTCCATACCGGTTATTGAATAAAACTCTTGGCCAGAGGAAATAATGACCCATGATGTAGAGCCAACTGTACAATGAAAACTGAAACTCTCCAAAAGCATGAATTTACTCTTGTATTCTATTTCTTAGTCACCAAAGGTCTTTCTCCATTGGCTTACTCATTCATTTAGTCATTCAATAAATGTTTACTGAGCACCCACTATCCTTCAAGCACACCATTAAATCCTCAGGATAAAAAAGATGATCTTCTACACGCAGCCCAATGTTCATAGCAGCACTACTTACAATAACCAAGACATGGAAGCAACCTAAATGTCCATCAACAGATGAATGGATAAAGAAGATGTGGTGTATATATACAATGGAATATTACTCAGCCATAAAAAAGAATGAAATAATGCCATTTGCAGCAACATGGATGGACCTAGAGATTATCATACTAAGTGAAGTAAGTCAGAGAAAGACAAATATCATACGATTATCACTTACATGTGGAATCTAAAAAAAATGATACAAATGAAATTATTTCCAAAACAGAAAGAGACTCACAGACATAGAAAATAAACTTACAGTTACCAAAGGGGATAATGGCGGCAGGGGTCAGGGGGGGATAAATCAGGCGTTTGGGATTAACAGATACACACTACTATATATAAAAACAGATAAACAACAAGGACCTACTGTATAGCACAGGGAACTATATTCAATATCTTGTAATAACCTATAATGGAAAAGCATCTGAAAAAGAATATATGTGTGTGTGTGTGTGTTGTGTGTGTGTGTGTAGATACACACACACAACACACACACATATATGTATAACTGAATCACCCTGCTGTACACCTGAAACTAACAAAACGTTGTAAATTAACTATACTTCCATTTTTTAATGGTTTAAAAAATATTCATTGGGGGAAAAAAAGATGATCTTCAATTAAATCATTATAGCTACTCTGTGAAAATGACGTGGCCTCAGAATGTAACGGCAGCCAGATCACCCACTGTGGACACCAATCCATAAAGCCCATCTGTCGAAAGCAGCAGGTGTGCTAGAAACTGTTTGGCTCTCAATTTTCCTCTGCACTGCACTGACACAGCATAAATGTCACTTGGTTTGCCCAAATTGAAAAACAGCTTAAAAGAGGGAGGGCGTGTTTATGAATTCATCATTCTTTGGGGTTATGAGTTTATTTCATGTCTGAGCTGATGACTCTCGAACCAAAAGCCTTCACTTGCAATATAGCAGTACTGTCCCAGATCAGTCTGTCATTAAGAAGAGTTGATCAGAGGAGTAAATGTGACAAAAACAGGGAACTTTCAGGTATACTATAAACGTCATTTAACCACAGTTTGCATGAAGAGAGCTACAAGGCCAAGGGTAATGCCAATTAGAAGAATATGGAATTCCCTGGCAGTCTAATCGTTAAGACTCTGCGCTTCCGCCGCAAGGGGCATGGGTTCGATCCCTGGTCAGAGAACTAAGATGCCGCATGCCACGTGGCGTGGTCAAGAAAAAAAAAGAAAAAAGAACAAATAATGCTTGCTGACTCATAAAATCATTTGTCACTTTTACTTACCTTGAGTACTTTGTGCCATTCACTGTGCTAAACATTTTACCTATGTTATCTTCTATAATCTTCACAACTCTGTCATTACCTTTCACTTTATAACTGAGAAAACTAAGGTCTTTCCAGGGGGTTAAACACCTGCCCAAGGTCACAAAGTTAAGAAAAGATGAAGCTAAAAATCCAAACCCAAATGGTCTGATTCAGAGCCCCAGTTCTGAACCACACAGTTTCTGCAGTTCTGTCATAATCATAACTTCCCTTGAGTGTCACCACCAACCCACGGCAGTCAGAGAGCCTCTACTGCCATGGGGAATGACAACTCAGATCTCATGGGCACCGTGTTACAGGAGAACAGAGCACAGATACACCACCTCTGGCTGGCAGAGACTCTAGGAATCTGGAAAGACCATAGCTCCTACTTTGCAATGTTCTAAGATACTGCAACCAAGACTGAGCTCTGGTCACATGCTCTCTGTTCAACTGAATGCTTTGACTGGTGGCAGCAGCCTCTAGAGAAATGAAATACCAAGCACTAGTCTGAATGTGCCCTGGACCCTCCTGAAATCAGATTCAAAGGGCAGGAGCAGATATCCATGAAAACTGTATCAATAAATACATTTACCTCTTGACCAAATAACCCTACTTTTAGAAATGTGTCCTGATATTCCTGCACTCATGGAAAGATTATTCTTTGCTGCACTGTCTGCAACAACAAGAGTGGAAACAACTCAAGCATCCTTCAAGAAGGTACAGGTTAAATTAATTATGGTAAAGCCCTTTAATGGAATACTGCGTAACTGTGAAAAAAAAAATGAAGAAGCCGTGTACTGCTATGTACTGATATGGAAAGGTGTCTAAGATTTATTGTTAAACGAAGAATGTAAAATGAGGCACGTCTGTGTATATATGCTTACACTTACCTATTAAATATATTTATTTATGTAAACATAGATAAAATTTACATTTACATAAACTCTAGAAGAATACACAAGAAACTAATAAAAATGGTGACCCGCTGGTGTGTTAGGGGAGGCATAGAATATAGGATAGATAGGGCAAGGTTGACAGTGACCACTATATATCTTTTCATAACATTCTGCTTTTTGGACCATGCGACTGGATTACCTATTCAAAAAGGATGACCGTCTTGAACCCAGCTAAAGATTATCTGGATGATTTTGGGAATTCAGCTGCAGAGTCTGATCATGAACAAGTGTGTACCGGAATATATGTACACAGATTTGGGGACCACCTTCTCTTCCCTGCCACTCCACTGGCTCAGACTGGGAGTATTCTGTATTATTCAGAGCAGACCAAGCTGCTGTGATAAAGAGCTCTACACATGTAATATTCTGACAGGGTGAAAGTTTGTCTTGCTCATGTACCCAGAAGGGCACTCAAGTCTGCAGGTTGCTCCCCTCCTCATGGTCATTCAGACAGTAGGAACTTTTCCACCGGCCTCATTCCCTCAGGCCTTGGCATCACATATATCCAATTGGCAGAAGGGGAACAAGTGTGGAGAGGGCGCACATGGTCCAGTAGCAACAAACATCACTCCTCACATTCTATTGGTGAGAACAAGTCACATGACTACACTCACGTACAAGGCAAGTTAGGAAATACTCTTTACCTGGGCAACCTCTTTCCAGCTCAATATCTCCTATGGAAGGGGGGAGTGGACAGTTACCCATCTCCAATGCCATCTCTTTCTCCATCACTGAAGGAATTCTGGGAGGGTTACTAGGTGTCATTCACCCAACAAACCTTTCCCAGGCACCCCTGTGTCAGTCCTGCCAATATAAAGGAGACTTTGATGTGGTTTGTGGTTTGTAGAGATGAAAAAGCTTATCTCCAGTTGGAATGATGAAGAGAGCCACAGGAACTAGTCAGAGACCCCACTTACCCGAGCCTCCATGTATTGCAGGATAGAAATCAGTCACTGTCTTTCCCATCCCCCATCTCTGATTCTCTCACCAATGTTTCCTTGCTCCCCTCTGACTTTTTCTGTTTAGTTTGTCACCTACTTCATGGCAAGAGGACCCTTCAGTGACCTATTCTGTGTATTCTTCTTGATCCACCTGACTCCGGTTCCAGCCCTCATTTCCACTGGAGTGGCTTCTTTGCTCCCCAGGAGATCCCCCTCCTAGCCCTGTCTGCCCAGTGCCTTCACATATGCCTACAATTGTGTGTGCACACACACATGCACTGAGGCTGTGAGGCAGCTATTACTGTGCCCGGCCCCAAGGAAGCAGAAGCAAAATGGCACAGGGGACAACCCTACCCACAGCCTGTAGGAAGGAAGACAGAACACACTGACAGGTATCTGAGGGGCAACAATTAGGGATGGATTTTTAGCTGAAATACCTCTGCCAAGAACCTAAAGTGACATAGATGTGATCTAAGTCCATGGAATTCACCAGGTGGAAGCAACAGATGCAGACTGCAAACGCTGCTGCATTAAACCAGAGCAAACAAAAGTAAAATTTAACCAGACCATGCAACTCTAGGAGTTACTCACGTTTTCACCACCAAGGGCCCATTTAATTATTTCTATACATCACATGGGCTCATGTTTGCAAAGACTCTTCCTCCCAGAGAAACTACATTTATTAGAGAGTGATGTCTTCATTTCCCCTGTGTCTTATTAAGCAAAGACATATGCAACTACCAAGCGGGGTTTGTGATCACTCATTTGTTCATTCAACAAACATTTACTGAACCTTTGCCACATGCCAGGCACTAGGAATACAGTAGAGAATATAGCAGACAAGGTCCCTGCCTTCAGATTCTTACTGTGGGGCAGACGTTCATCAAATGACCATAAACAAGTAAGTACAAGTTAGAAAGGAGAATAAAGGAGGCCAGGAGAGAGCATGAGGTGAGCTTTGCATGAGGTACAGCTTCAGGGAAGGCATCTCGCCTAAGGGACACCCAAGCTGGGACCAGATTCTCAAGAGGTGTGACTGCCCTAAACTCAGTAATTCCCTCTAAAAGAGAAGAAAACACAACTTTAAAGGAAGCTGATACTGTCTACATGTCTGCTCTGTGAGAGATACAGGGCTGGGCCATTTCCTGGCACTGTTTCATCTCCTCCTCTGCCCAGTGCATCCGTGGTGGGTGACCTGCTCCCTAATTTTTACAGATTAAGAATCAAGGCTCCAAAAGGTTTAGTAGACTGACTGCATCTCGTGGGTAGTAAGAGGCAGATCAGGGAGTCCAACCTGGATCCAAAGCTCTAAGGAGGCAGTAAGGAGGGATGCTTGAGGGGACTCCACTCCAGTACTGGAAGGCAAGACATGAAGAGGCACCCACATGTGCTGTGAAGGAAGGGTGGATCCACCCAGGTGACACCTAGGTGCTTAAACCCCTAGAGGGGGCATGTCAACAGACCATAACCACACAGGCCCCTTGGACCGCCACATCTCCTTCCCAGGCTGTGCAAACGGGTCGCCCATGAGAGCAGCCCTGCCGTTAACAGAGAGTTGTCCTTTTGTACAGATTTCTATAAATGAACTCTGTAATTTGACAGAATTTGACCTCTCATGCTGAGTCCTTTGCAGCGTCCCATCATCATTCCTGGCAGGACTCCCAACCTCCCATAAAAAGGAACGTGTGACCTATTTTAAAATTCCTCCAGGGAAAGAGTCAGCATGTTTCCTTGGCAACCGATGCGGGCCATTCTAGGATTCCTGCTCGGTTCTTCCTTCGGTCTAACCTACTTCCGCCCTGATGTAATTCAAAGCCCACTCGTCCTGTGCTGGACTCCCAGGGGTGGAGGAGTGGACAGGATGATTCCCCATGGCCACACCCTCCCACCTCTCCCCTGCTCTGTGAGAGTTCTGGGGGACAGAGAAAGGGAAGGAGTGTGAAAAGGAGGGGAACTGGAGGACCACAGGAGGATCCTCTGACCCAGAAATGGAGTTTGTCAGAGTTTTGCTGACCCTGTCCCTCTGCCTTCCCCTCTACTGACCACTCTCACCCCCCGACCCAACAGCTTTAAGAAACCTGCCTCTCCACCAGCCACTCTGCCCTTCGTGAACTCCTGCAACCCTGACTGTCTACGTCTCCCTGCAGGGTTTACCCTGTGCCTGTAGCTTCACCTACACATGCATCCATCGCCCTTTCTCAAAACCAAAGTTCCTGGAGTCAAGAGCCCATGTCTGGTGTTTCTCTTCAGCCACCACATCCCAGCACTGTAATACACATTTCTACTGACTTCAAAGAGAGTTCCAAGACTTCTTTCCCCTGCTCTGGGTTGCTGAGCACACGCCCCAACTCCCCTTCACCCACTGTCGCTGTGGAGGAGAAATACCTGCACCAATAGGTATCAAGACCTTAATGGGACCCCCACAAGGCAAAGTCCTCTGTCCTGCTTCTACTTGGAAGGCGGGAAGCAGATCTTTGGTGGAAGGAGTAAGGGACTGGCACAATTACTTTCCAGGATTATTTCGGCTGCCAATGATAAAAGCCCAATTCAAACTGGCTAAAGCAAAAACAAAGGAGGAGAGAAGAAACCTGTGGACTCACTTCACTGAAAAGGCCAGATCCAATGGCCCCAACAACGTGGTCTCCATCTCTTAACTTCATCCTCTATTTTGGCGGCACTCTCAGTGGGTCTTCCCCATGTGGTAACAATGAAGACCACCAGCAGAACAGGTATCTACGCTCCCAGGCTTGTGACTCCAGCAGAAAGAAAATACCACCTTGCCCAGAGTTTCAACCAAGTCCCAGGATGGATGCTTCCAGGGTCATGTGCCAGCCCTGAACCAGCCCCCCAGGCCTGGCCTGAGTCTTGTGTCTGCTCCCTGTAGCTGGGTGGAGTCACTCTCACAAACCTTGTGGCCTTGAGTAGGGGAGCAGTGGCATCCCAAAGCAAAATCAAAGTGCTGTTAGCAGAAGAAGGGTACAGGGAGGCTGGCTGACAAGCGTAACAGATGTCCACTGCCATCTGCATATTCTTTTCTCTTCTTTTGTCGTGTTCAGAATAGTAACACATGGAGTTGAAGTATCTACCCCTTAAGTAACATCTTTAGTTCTGAAGGACTGGGCAGAGCCAGAGAAGAAAAGAGTTGAGGAAAAAAAAATAAAAAAGTGAGTCACCTAAAATTGGCATTGACACTAAGTTTACAGAGAGAGGACTGAATGGAGGTATTTTTTCATTTTCTCATTGAAATCCCCAGCTGTTCCACCTTGAGGCCTTTCTCACTGGCTGTTCATTGCCAGCCAGACTTCGCAGACATCAGAACATTTTTCTTAATTATATGTCTGTATTTAAAAAAAAAAAAAAACAGTGGTGCTCATCACTCTGCCTGCACATGGGAACCTGGACGAGCCCGCTGACACAAAGCAGTTTCTAAGCAACTTGCGGAGCTGGTGCCTAATGCAACAGCCGCAAGAGCTGGAGGAAAAACAAAATAAAGTCCATGGAAACTCAAAGTGGAACCAATTGTGATTGGTTCATCAAGGCTGCACAGGGTCCTATGGGAGGTTAATTCCATCTCAGGCTGATGGGAAGGGCCTTGTTTCCGGAGGCCCGGGACCTCTCTGGTGTGGGATACTTGATAAGAGGTTTCTGGAAGATTCCAGTAAGCACTCTGTCCCAGGGACACCTGCCGCTGATAACGTGTGATAACAGAAATGCTGATGTTCAGAACTATGAGAGGCTCCAAGCATTGCCAGCAACTCCAGGGAAGACGGCGAGGTGAGGAGGAGGGGCAGGCCGAGGTTTCCTTGTGCCTCCGCTGCCCTTATCCCAGTGTGGCCTTAGTGCCCCAGAGAGGGGATAGGCATCCTGACCGAGAGGAGTAAAGATTCCCATCTATAGGACTGACCTTACAGTGTACAAAGAGAGTGGATAATTACAAGCAAAGTGGTGTCTCAAAAAAGTGCATGGGCTTTCCCATCAATGACATTAACATTTGCAGCTGGTTACAGGACTCACCATCTGTATGACTCCGGAAGAGTCATTTAACTCCTCTTTGCCTAAGTTTTCTTGCTTTTCTAGCAGGAATACTAACAGGATCGTCATGAGGATTAAACAAAGTAATGATAGCAAAGCTCCCTGTTCCTTGTAGGTGCTTAGCAGATACGTATTTGGTCCCTTTGGGACCTTCCAGGTATAGACCCCCTCCCTATGTCCTCCACCTCTTGTCTGTAGAAAAACTTTAGCCTCCTAGGCCTTCCCTGAGTTCCAAAGAGTAAATTTAATCAGAAGTGAGAACATGCAGAAAGAAAGGAAAACAGTCAAGCAAGACAAAATAATAATAGTTTAGGCATTAAACAAAGTCAGGGACCTTTAGTTCCTCCTCAAGGACTATAGGTAATATTCTGAGCCATGTCCTTTGAGCTGTTTTGCAGATACTGAAACCCCCATCAGGCGGAAGAAGTTAACTGTATGCTGACCACAAGCACATAGACCCCAGACTGGTTGGAAACAGAGGTTGATGATGTTGACTCCTGATTACCTCACCACTAACCAATCAGGAGAACATCCACGATCTGATCACACACACTGCAACCTCCCTCCCTCACCCTGTCTTTAAAAACCTTTCCCTGAAAGCCTTCAGGGAGTTTGGGTCTTTGGGACACTAGCTACCTGGACTCCTTGCTCGGTGCCCTGCAGTAAACACTGCACTTTCCTTCACCACAACCCGCTGTCAGTAGATGGGCTTTACTGCATGCAGGCAAGAGAACCCAACTTTGGTTTGGTAACAGTAGGTGCTTAGCAAATACCTATTTGTTCCCTTTCCCTCAAAATCTTCTCTTACCTGCTCTGATGTTTTTCTTTCCGTCAATTAAATTCACGTATCCATTCTACAGTAGCACTTGAGGGCCTGTAGCACACCAGGCACCTGGGGCCGTACATACAGAAGCCACATGGGCCTACCTGGCCCTGGAGGTGCTCACAGCAGCTGGAGCAGCCCAGAGACCAGACAAGGTGGGCAGACAATCACAAGTTGACGAGGTGAGTGCCAGACAGGCCAGTGCAGCAGGGAGCACTGCCGGGCAGGTGGGCAAGGGGTGAATGGGGGCCACAGATGCATCCAGTTTGAAACCTGCAGGACTAGGGGGCAGGTGTGAGCCACTAGCCTAGAGAGCTGGATCACCCAGGACCCTGTGAGCCTTGCTAAAGGGTTGGTGCTTCATCTTAAGTATAGGAAAGTGAATGGATCAGATTTTCATTTTAGAAAGGTCACTCTGGCTGTTGGGAGGAAAACGGGTTGGAGGAATGGGGTGGGTCAGATTGGACACAAGGCTACAGGAGAAATGGCTGGAGCAGAAGATTTCAGTGCCCTGCCCACACCCCTCACCCCAACCACCTGGAGTACCCACTGGCCTGTCTCTCTGCTGCCAACGCTGGCATCTCTTTGCCAGAGGGCCTTCCCTTGCCCCTGTTTTGCCGCTACTTTGCAAACTCCACAGCAGGTCAAAAGCGATGACTGGCTGGAGTTAGGGTATAAACACCTCTGCTTTCTCACCCCTTGTGTGGGATAGCTCTGAGACATGGGTCTACTGTGGCTTCCCAAGCCTCTCCCATGGGGTTAAAAGCCAGTTGCCCAAAGCAGTAGCTAGAGTGCCATGCATTCTACATTGGCTTCCTCTCCTTCTTTGACTCACTTTCCCTTCTGCCCATTTCACTTTCCAAATGAATAGCTTATACAGGAATCCTTGTCTCAGAGTCAGCTGGAGAAACCCAAACCAAGGTTACCAATAGCGAAACCTTTCCTAGAAGTGGTTTTGATGTTGGGGAAGAGAAAAAAGGCACTGGAGTTCATAGGAGAACAGGCTCAGGGGATAAAGTTTGCCTGTACCTCCCGTTTCACTCCATTCTGCTCCAGTAACATGAAGGACTAAGTGGGAATTGAGAGACATCTCAGACACCATACATGTCACCATTTAGCTCTACATGGAATCCCAGAGCCCTGGGACTGTGTGGAGGATCTTTGGGCCTTCCTTAAGCATCCTTTGGCATTCTCCTTCAGCTGAGGTAGCAGAAGAATACTTAATGCCTACATTACCAACACCCAAGACTCTGCTGTGGAACCATTTGCAGAGGCAGAAACCAAGTCCTGGAAGGAATTCAGCATCGCAAAAAAAAAAAGAAAAAGAAAAGAAAAGAAAACCCAAAGCTCCAAGCTCCAGCATTTGGCAATCATTCATTTGCTAGTAAGAAATTCAGTAAATATTTATTAAGCGCTTCTTGTGTGCCAGGACTCATGGTAGGTCCTATGGATGTGACCTCGAACAAAGAGAGAGTTTCCTTTGTTCTCCTCATGACCAGATGTATTGGCAATGGTTACTTTCCTGGCTGAGCTCTCTGAGTTATGTGCTCAGTTGAGGGCAGATTCCCTCTACCTCTCAACATGAACCTCATCTATTTCAACAACTCAAAGCAACGGAAAAAGACCAACAACCCAACAGCATATAAAAATAGGCAAATGACAAAGACAGTTCACCAAAAGAAAACCAACAACTCAAACATATGGAAAGATTCACAGTGTGCTCCTAATAGAGGAGTTATCAGCTCATGAAAGACCAAAACACTGATTATCATATTGTGTTGGAGAGGGTGTAGAAAAATAGGCACTTTCATATACTGCTGATAGAAGCATAAAGTGTAAAATTTCTATAAAGGAAATTTGGAAACCTTCAATAATACAAATGATTCCAATTCTGGTCATTTTTCTTTAACGTAAACTCACATTTTTGTGAGCAATGGCATATATATAAGGATGGGGTCATTGCAGCATTTAGCCTGCAAACAAGCTAAATGGTAAACAACTTGGAGGTGGTTAAGTTAATTATAATATGTCCATCAATGTAATAGTACACAGTTGGGGGGAAAAGAAGCTGTTTATGTACTATAAGGAAAGTTCTCCATTAGTGTTAATTTTTGTTTAAGTAAGGAAACAACAGTATGTAAAATATGCTACCATTTGCAAAATACATATATATATGTATATATAAAAGTATTATACGTTTGGAATATATATATTCACTTATTTGCACATGCACAAAATATCTCTGAAGGAAACAAAGGAAATATCTAACATTGCCTTGAAAGAAAAGATTCAATGGCTAGAGGATAGATGAGGAGATTTTTTTTCGTTCCAAATCTTATTATATCTTTTTAATTTTGAAGCATGTGAATCATCTAATTTTTAAATGTATTTACAATAAATAATAAATAAATTGAATCTCTTGGAAATAAACTCCCTCAGAGCCCTAAGGCATTAATTGTGCCTTGTCTCTAACTAGGTATTAGTCAGGGTAATCAATGCCAGCTGCTGTAACAAACAATTCCAAATCTCAGTAGCTTCAAACACCATAAATAACTTACCTCAAAGATGGATACAGTTGAGGTACCCTGTTCAAAGCAGCCTGATTCCATCTCGAAGCTCCACCATCATGGTCTCTGATGTCACTCTGGTTTCATCCAGCTGGCAAATGAAGTAAAGAAAGAGTCTGAGTAATGTATACTGAACACTCAATCACTCCAGCTCAGAAATGACACTCATTACTTCTGCTCACATGACATTTGGAAGTAGGCTTGGAGATTTAGTATTCCTATATGGCCAGGAAGAAAATGAAATAGTTTACAGAGCACAAAGCATTCTCTGCCATAAAGGGTCATACTGTGCCTCCAAGGCAACTGCACTAAGATTCTGGAGATTCTGTTGGTCACTTTCTTGATCAACTCTTTATATCTGTTAACTTAAAAAAAAGAAAAGACTTTTTCTTTTAGAGCGGTTATAGATTTACAGCAAAACTGAGAGGAAGGTACAGTGATATCCCATATACTCCCTGCCCCCACACATGCATAAACCAAAGTGATGGGTTTGTTACAACCGATGAACCTACAACACAAATCATAATCACCCGAAGTGCGTATTTTACATTAGGGTTTACTCTTGGCTTTGTACATTCTATGGGTTTTATCTGTTAACTTTTGCTATGTTAACGAATCATCCAAAATGTAGTGACTTAAAATGACAACAATTTATTTAGCTCATGATGCTTTGTTTTGACCATCTGAACTGGCCTCAGATGGACGGTTCTTCTGGTCTCAACTCACTCATGCCTCTGCCGACAGGTGCCAGGTCAGCTGGGAACTAACTGACCAAGGACGGCATCAGCTAAGCTGGCTTGTCTCTATTCAACATGATCTCCATTCTCTAACCTGAGTTGTCACATGATGGCTGATCATACTCAAAACAGGCACCATGTCAGTGCCACCACATTCCATTGGTCAAATTAAATTACAGAGCCATCTCAGACTCAGAGCATAAGGAAATAAACTCCACATCCTGATGAAAGGAATTGCCAAGTCACACTGTAAATATGGGGAGGGGAGTAACCATGGCCATGTTTGCCATATACCATAGTTCTCCTCAAAGACCTCTGAGAAAAAAGCAATTGGTTCACATCCATACCAAGGCCTTGCTGGGAATAGTTCTCGCTGAAGTTGCTGACCAAGGACAGTCTTCTGCAAGAAAAGGCTGTGGAACGGCCGTTACACAATCCCTGACATCCAAACCTATACAGGTATCTATACCTCTAAACCATAGGTGCTAAAGCAAACCAAGGAGAGATAAAACACAGGATAATTTATGAAGAAATTTGCTAATAATACAAATCATTGACTCAGAGTTAGAACTGGCTTTAGAGATCATTTAATCTAGTGTTTTTTAAACCTGTGTGACATGAAACCAAAGGGAGTTCCAAGAAGGTGATTCATGAGTTCACTGAGGGGAAAATCAAATAACAAATAGCCATGCAGAGGAACTCTGGGTCTCCGCACCCCTACTTCTACCAGGGTGTCCAGAATTTTTTTTATAATGAAGCCATTAGCCACCTTATTGCAAAGATCCCTCTACTCATTATACAAATGTTCCCCTAGAATTGCCCTGTGTTTATTTGGACTCATTCGATTTTTACTACCCAACATCTTTTGAGGAGCCAATATATGTTGAAGGCCTACTACATACAAAGCATTGTGTTAGAACCTTCAATATAGAGTCTCATTCTCTCTGCCATAAGCCTTGAGAGTCTTTCAAATGTCTTCTCTACATCTGCCTTCATTCTAGACAGATGCTTGTCAATTCACCTTCCAAGTCAAGCCTTTATTCCAAGCCACGTTTCCAGTCTTCCACACTGCCCCATTCAAGGGTTCTTTCCTGCTATAGTGAACATCAACCTGCTTTTTAAATCCAACCACCACCCAGTTTTATGCTGTCTCAGACAGCTCTAGCCCACTCAGGTCTCCAAGTGCTCTCTCAGTCTGAGTAGCAGGAGATCCTCAGTAGCCCCCCACACTCCCACTTTCCACCTACAGCCATGGCTCTCCTTTGATAACACCTGCTCCAAGCCAACCTGGTATTAAAATCATATACCAAGCCAGGAATCATTTCTCCATTTCTCTTCAAGCCTGGTCCTCATATGACATCATCTCATTTCTGCAAACTCCATTGCTACATGATAAATAATAAAAAGATTAACAGGAAATGACTGAAATCTTTATTTTGAAATAAGAATCTCACATTGCAACATGAGGTCAGTTGCTATTTACTCCTTTTACTCCTTCTCTCCCTCCTGTTGGTGAGAGGGCCACCAACGACCTACTATCTCCCTAAATTTCCAGCTCCCAGGCCAGCTCTTTGGAAGTGCTGGTGAACAAGGATGCTAAGAGTTAATGGGAATGTCCCCATCCCAAGAGAATTCTGGGACTGCCTGGCTAATTCTATCTGTTGAGGCTCCATAAATGTCAGAAGTTAGTGGGGTAGTGTGTCTAGCTGGTAATTGCAATGGGATTTCCTGTGTGCATTAATAATATCTACCTCCTAAATGGTGCAACCACTACAGAAAACAGTATGGGAGTGTTACCAAATGCAAGTCCGTGTGCCCGACACACAGTGAGACCAAACAATACTGAAAAGTCAGAGTCTAGAGCAGAGAAAGGTTTATTGCATGCAAGGAGATGGGTGGCTCACGCATTAAGAACCCCGAACTCCCTGAAGCCTTTCAGCAAAGCCCTTTTATAGAAAAAGTGAGGGAGGGGCATGGTTAGTTGTTGGAAACTTCTTAGTGTGGGACCCTTTGTTCTTGCAGCTGTCCGCGTAAGTCAGGTCACAGTCAGGTCACAATGTTCCTATAAACCTCCATCAAAACAAAGGTTATTCCCTGTTCTGCAACATTTATTTATTCATTCATTCATTCATCCATTCATTCATTCATGGTTGCATTGGGTCTTCATTGCTGCCTGCAGTCTTTCTCTAGTTGAGGCGAGTGGGGGCTACTCTTTGTTGTGGTGCACGGGCTTCTCATTGTGGTGGCTTCTCTTGTTGCAGAGCACGGGCTCTAGGCGCATGGGCTTCAGTAGTTGTGGCACGTGGGCTCAGTAGCTGCGGCTCGCAGGCTCAGTAGTTGTGGCACACAGGCTTAGTTGCTCCGTGCATGTGGGATCTTCCCAGACCAGGGCTCGAACCCGTGTCCCCTACCCCCTGCACTGGCAGGCGGGTTCTTAACCACTGTGCCACCAGGGAAGTCCTGCAACTTTTTATCTAAAGGTGTAATACTCTTAAAAGTCATGGCCTTGAGAATTATACAAGAAATGGAAGGGGAGGCATTGAGTTCTTTCTCCATGCCTCCTTTCAGCTTTTAACACTTAACAAATGCATAAGCAAAGTGACATCATTACCTCTCATTTAACTTGTTCAAGGTCCCAAGGCTCAACTTTCACCCTCCAAGGTCCAGGCCCTGGCTAAAAGGAGAGGGTCTCTACACAGGCCAGTCACCCTGCCCGGAAGCACTCATCCAACATCCAATCTGGGTCCTCCCGCCAGTGCCCAGGCCCAGCTGAGGAGGCAGATCTCAGCTGGCAGCGCCCTCAGGGCCAGGTCCCCAGACCCTGCCCAGCCGTCACCACTGAGGGAGCCAGGTACCCAGGACCCAGCCGGCTCTCAGGCTCCTCAGTCCAGGCAAATGGGCCACAGCAACGCTGACCACTGGTGGAGCAGAACTGCTAAGGGCCGTGTGTTAACGGCCAGGCGTTAACGACCCTGCACCCACCCCACCCCTATTACAGAAGTTCCTCAAAACAATTAGAAATAGAACTACCATATATGATCCAGCGATCCCACTTCCGTGTATTTATCCAAGAGAATTGAAATCAGGATCTCAAAAAGATATCTGCGCTCCTATGTTCATTGTAGCCCTATTCACAACGGCCAAAAGGTGGAAACAACCTAAGTGTCCATCAGTGGATGAATGGATAAAGAAAATGTGGTATATACATACAATGGAACTTTATTCAATCATAAAAAAAGGACGAAAATCTTGTCATATGATACAACATGAATGCACCAAGGACATTATGCCAGATAAAAATAATCCAGTCACAGAAGGACAAATACTGCATGAATCCAATTATATGAGGTATCTAAAGTAGTCAGACTTATAGAAACACAAAGTAGAATGGTGGTTGACGAGGCTGTGGGGAGAGGGACAGAGTGGACTGCTGTTCAATGGGTATAGAGTGAAAAAGTTCTAGAGACCTTCTGTACAACACTGGACCTATATTTAGCAATATTATACTGTACACTTAAAACTCTGTGAAGAGGGTATATCTCATGTTATATGGCTTTTACCACAATAAAAAATGATAATGATAATATCTATCACTTACCTTTCTACTGGTGGGTGATAGGGAAAATTAATGTGAAAATAGTTGGAATAGGTACAGAACTATACAAATGTAAGAGATTATTACTATGATTATTACGGTACCCCACCTTCTTTTTTCTTTCTATTTCAGCATGCAAGATTATTCTCTAATTAAGTCTAAATTAGTGGGGGTGGGAGGAAGGCTATGTTTTACATCAGGTCCTCCAGGAGTCCTCTGGTGCCAAAGACCAGACAAAGCGGCAGCACAAATGAGCCCAGGCAGGCAAAACTCCTTAACCACAGACAGAGAGGAGCTTATAGTGTAAAGCTGAGAAAACACTGCCTTATGGAACTTTCCTCAGCTCATGTGTATATCCAAAGGCAGAGCTATGCTCTCCAGCTAGGAAAGCAAAGATATTTTTTCACACCCTGGCCAGAAATGTTTCAAAGTCCTGGGAAATCAGAGATGGGAGCATACAAATAAAACGCCATTGCATCCCCAGCTTAAAAGGAAAAAAAATACCAATTCATCTCCAGAAGCTAGCACAGTGCCCAGAACACAGTATTCATCAGCCTAAGTACACAGAAAATATTGGATGGATGGAGGATGGATGGAAGGAAGGAAGAAGGGGAACAGGAATGAATGAACAAGCAAAAAATGTCCCCAAGTTGGGCTTCTATCTTTAGGAAGAGATGTCTCTCCACCAAAATGAACATAAACTGCTATTTCAACAAGTACCAAGGCAGGCTTTGCTCATGAACAGCTTTTCATGACCCAATGTTCACCACAATGCTTCTGTAGGCTTAAAGAATAACTTCCTACAAAATTATAAAAATTATCCCCTCTTATCATACACCATGATCAAGGGGATTTATTCCAGAGATGCAAGGATGGTTCATATTCTGCAAATCAATCAGTGTGATACACCACATTAACAAAAGGAAAGATAAAAATCATATGATCATCTCAACAGCTGCAGAAAAGGCACCTGACAAAATTCAACGTTCATTTATGATTAAAAACTCTCAATAGAGTGGTATAGAGGAAACATACATCAACATAATAAAGCCCATATATGACAAACCAACAACTAACATCATACTGCATGTTGAAAAGCTGAAAGCTTTTCCTCTAACTTCAGGAACAAGACAAGGATGCCCACTCCCGCCACTCTTATTCAACATAGTACTGGAAGTCCTAACCACAGCAATTAGGCAAGAAAAAGAAATAAAAGGTATCCAAACTGGAAAAGAAGAAGTAAAACTGTCACTGTTTGCAGATAATATGATGCTACGTAGAGAAAACCTTAACAACAAGACCAAAAAACTTAGAACTAATAACTGAATTCAGCAAAGTTACAAAATGCAAAATCATACAGTATGTTCTCCTTTTTGTCTGGCTTCTTTAACTCAACATAATGTGTTTGAAGTTAGTCTGTTACTGTGAATAGCAGTAGCTCATTCCTTTGGGCACTGAGGAAGATATTCCAATGGCCAGATCACCTATGGAAAGGTGTTCAAAGTCACTAATCATTGAGGAAAGGAAAATCAAAACCACAGTGCAAGACCTCTACACACTCACTGGAATAGCTACAAGCAAAGGCTGACAACACCAGGGGTTGGTGAGGATATGTAGAAACTGGAACTCTTGGACACCTCTTGTAGGAGTGTAAACTGGTAAAATCACTGTGGAAGACCGTTTAGCTTTCTACTGAAACTGAAACATTCACCTCTTCCATGACCTGGCGATTCCACCCCTAGATATTTACTCAAGAAAAATGAAAACATAAATTCACAATAAGACCTGTACAAGAATGTCCATAGTAGCTCTATTTATAAAAGTCCCAAGTGGAAACAGCTGAAATGTCCATCAATAAGAGAATGGATAAATAAATTGTAGTATGTCCATAAAATGGGCATAAGTCTCTGGGGCTTCAGTTTATGGGAAGAATAATGTTTATGCCATACACAGAATTGTTAGTGGAATAATGTGGAAAGTGGCTTACAAACATAGGATTTTTGTTTCTGTTTTTGGTTTTTTTGTTACGTAAGTAAGAGAAAGACAAAGAAAAGTAGGTGAAAAAAGAAAAAAACCAATGTGCTGTTGCCTGCCAACTCCTAAGCCTACTTAAATTTCTCATCTCCCTGGATCCAGCTGCCATTTCTCTGACCTACTGCAAGCAGAAAGTAGTAGTCAGGAAATAAAACCATTTTTGCCAAAAACAAACAAACAAACAAGGTAACCATAAGGCTCTGTTGTAGAGCCTTAACTTTCAAGAAACAGCCAAATTTCCTGCACACGTTTAATCTGTTCAACTCAGAAATCTTGAAGTGCCTACTTCTGCATCCTTTCCATTATCTTTATTCCATTTTATTATTAAATGATTCATTTCCTATTCTGTTTTCATCACCAAACCACCTCAAAACTCTTTGGAAAGAAGCAGGAAGATAATCACATGCACTCATACAGACACACAGATGCACACACACATGTACTCAAATACAGACACACACACATGTTGCCTTCTCTACCTATGTACACAGGGAAGTCTTCATATTTCTACGCTGATGTACAATAAACATCATATCAAACAATGAGTCACTTGATAGCAAACATACCAGAACATATACACTTGAGTGAGGTTCCCCAAAGGGCAGAGCCTCTATTCTTATTCTGACGATGCCGTTCTTGCTCAAAACATTTTTGGATTTTTGCAAGTTACATAACATAGCTGAAGAACTGTGAAAATAGCAGAGCCTGTTGAGCCTAGAGGAGAAAACCTGCCCTTAAATATTCAAAGAGCCACTGTTCGAAAGAAGAACTACATTTATTATCCCCAATTTACAGATGAGGAAACCGAGGTTACATCACTTGTCCAAGGTCACTTGCCAATAAGGGGTGATGGCTCAAGTCTGCCCCTGATCTGCTTTACCACTGCCCCCCTTAGAACAGAATGGAACAGACTAATGATGAAGAATGATAAAGCATCCCAGGTGCCTCCACTCTCCGGTGGAAGAACACTGGGGTACAGTGGGTGCTTCAAGGGGCAAATGCTCAATCAAGCCCCGGGGCTTGGGCTGGGGGAGTAGTAGGTATCAGGAAGAACCTCGTGGAAGAGCTGCTATTCACAGGAAGGGACTTTAAAAAGGTGATTCAGCTCTTTGCAGACTGATGGGTTTTTATTTTCTCACCTTTTTCCAAGGTCAGTTCAGAAAAAGCCAGGAGGGACTTGTAACATCCCATTCCTCAGTCACTATGAATACTCTTGTCTGGTCCTCAAAGGGCATTTGACCCCTCTCGTGGGATCTTGAGACAGCCTTGGAAAATGGGACCACTATGCAGATTTAAGCGGGCTCCCAATGCCTTCTCCAATCTGCCTCCCAGACTCCAGATACCCATCCTCAGATCTCCCTTAGCAGTCAGGTGATGGTCCGAGAAGTGTATGTGCGTGTGTGCATGCGTGTGCTTGTGTGTGTCGGGCACGAGGTGGGGAGGGGGGCCAAGGCCTGGGGGCCGTCTCTCCCCCAGCCTCAGAGCATCCAGCTGCTGCACACATGAAGCTGAAGCTGCCTGGCCCTTTGATCGGGACCCCATGCTGTGCCTTGTTCAGGGAATTTTTAAATTCTCTTTCATTTTATTGCACGGCTTCCCTCCCCACCTCCCATCCCCGAGCCAGGTCTCAGGATTATTGGGTCCTTTTTTCATTGATTTGTTTTTCTGACCTTTGTAGTAGATACAGAAATATACGGATGAAAGAAGAAAGGAAGGAAGAAAGACAAGGGGAGGGGGCCCGGGCAGCCTCCAGAAGGGAGGGCGCGTGGCGAGGGCCTTGTGTCTGGCCACATTTCACAGAAAAGAGTTAAGCAGGGTGGCAGCTGCCTGGTGCCCAGGAAGGGGAAGCCCCTGGCTCATGGGGGCAGCCACTGAAGACCAGGCAAGGCCACCACCTCATGTCCCCCATAAGCACCAGAGACTGACACCGGACCTCTGTTTCTCTATATGCTTTGCTTTCTGTTGAAAAGGCTCCTGAATCAGCTCCATGAATACCCACTCCACGTGAGACTCTGCACTTGGTGCAGGAACGCACACGTTCTTTCCTTTCCCTCCCTCTGTGAGCCCCGTTTTTGTATTAAACCCAGGTCCTCAGGCCAACCACATTGCTGCATGTTCCGTCCTTGACACTGAGAAGGAGGAAAATGAATATCTGTGGAGTACCCACTGCTCAGCACTGAGAAGGGGGTTTTATGTGTATTACTGGGTGTTGGGCAAGACTTTTCCTCCAGAAACAGAAGCTAGGACCCACGGCGCAGCCACAAACTGGAAGGCCATGCTGGATATGAGAGTGTGATTCCTCCCCCCACCCCACCTCAAAGGCAAGCGAGAAGGCATCAAGAGTCAGCCGTAAGGATCTGGGATTCCTGCAAGATGGGGAGTCTGGCCCCTCACCCCCCAGGGATGTGCTGTGCCCACCTAAGCAGGGACACACCTAGAGAGGAGGCACATGGCAGAAAAGGAGCACCTGGAACAGCCCGATTAGTGAAGCTGATGCTGCAAGTCCCCCAGAGGTCAAGCTGACATCACAGACTGGACTGGACCTGTCTTTCCTGTACTCCACTCAACAGGGCTGCCCACCAGGCACAGGAAGGCAGGCAGCAGGAGGCTGTGGAATAGACTCCAAGGTGAAAGCCGAGTGGGGAGTGGGAGAGGTCAGTCTCCATCAGGGAATGACCACAGGGCCCTTCAGGACCTAAACATGCACCTCACAAGCAAGCCTCGCCTTTGGACTCATGTCACAGAGAGCATCGACAACCAGTCATCGGCAAAAGAAACACCAGCACCCATCCAAGGGACCACCCAAGAGGGGTCAATTATGGAAAGAGATGCTTGACTTCTCTTCCTTCTACCAGGGACATCCTGGAGGAACCAGACTCTGAAAAGGAAGTAGGGGCTCCAAGTTTGCCTGGGGGGAGGGAAGTAATAGAGATGAGATTTAAATTGACTTTGAGAGTTAGCAGGCCCAGGGAACCCCCCTACTCATATCTCCTCACCTCTACCTTTGAGTACACACAGGACTGGCTTCCAACTGCCAGGTCCTGCACCTCTTTGCCTGCAGGCTTTCTCTGGCCACTAAAGCCCTGTCTGCCCACAAATCCATGCAGGTGAATTAACACGCCCTCAAAGCAGCCCTCATCCACTGGCAGGTGGGTATCTCTCATTTGGGTAGAATAACTCAGTCACTTGTCCTACACTGTATTAGTTATCTGCTACTGCATAAGAATTTCCTCCCAAAACACAGCAGCTTGAGACAATAATAAATATTTATTACCTCACGATATTTGTTGATCAGGAATTCAGAAGATGCTTGATTGGGTGGTCTGGCTCCAGGTGACTCATGAGACTGTAGTCAAGATGTCAGCTGGGGCTGCAATTAGTCCAAGGCTTGACTGGGGCTGAATGATCTGCTTCTAAGTTGGCTCATCTGGCTATCGGCAGGAGGCCTCAGTTCATCACCACACACACTTGCCTGTGTGGCTTCTTGAGCGTCCTCACAATCTGTGACTGGCTTCCCCCAGGGCTGTAATCCAAGAGAGCCCAAAGTATAAACAGCAAAGTCTTTTATGACCTCGCTTCTAAAGTCAGATGCTGCGTTAATTATCTACAGCTGCATAACAAATTACCCCAAGACTTAGCAGCTTAAAAAAATGTATTAACTCACAGTTTCTATGGGTTAGGAATCTGGGCACAGCTTAGTGGGCAGCCTCTTGGTGCCTCTGACTCAGAGTCTCTCTCAAGGCTACAGCCAGGGCTGCAGTCATCTCAAGACTCAACTGGGGAAGGATCCCCTTCCAGGCTCACTTGTGAGGCTGCTGGCAGACCTTAGGGCCTCAGGGGCTGTTGGCTGGAGACAATACGGGGGCCTCTCCGTAAGGTAGCTCACAACACGGGGACTGGTTTGTCCTCAGAGCCAGTGAAAGAAAGAGCAAGAGAACACAAGCAAGGCAAAAGCCAGAGTCTTTTTGTGACCTAATATTGGAAGTGAGATGCATCACCTTTGTTATTTTCTCTTGGTTAGGACGGAATCACTTCTCGTTGGTTATAAGTGGCCCTACTCTAGGAAAGGGGATTACACAGGGCATGAACACCAGGAGGTAGAGATAACTGGGGCTATCTCAGATGCTGCCTGCCGTGGACAGCATCATTTCTTCCTGCCGTGTTCTACTGGACACACAGGCCACATGCATAGTTCAGTGTGGGAGGGAATTATACAAGGACATGAACACAGGAGGCCAGGATCACTGGGGGCCAACTTGAAGTGTGGCTCCCACAAAAACTGTCGCCAGGGCACCCCAAGTGAGATTAAGCACCTGTTGATAATACACTCTCGGACGTCTTCCTTCCTCTCCCTGGTCACCTGCCCACTCCCCTACTGGTCTATCCTGGCATCAGCTCCCAAATAAACCACTTGCACATGAATCCTTACCTTGAGGCCTACTTCTGGGGGAACCCAGGTTAAGACAAAGAGAGAAACTTTAAACTAGACTCATATAAAAGTGTACGTGTGTGTGTTAAGAACTGATGCAAAATTTCATTTTTACTGTGGGACACAGCAAACATTTTGAAAGCCACTTTAGTAAGCACTACAGGATTTCAGAGCATGAGTGGTTTCATTTAACCCTGATGAAATCCTGAAAGACTAGGCCTTAGAGAAGATTCAAAGCGGGTAGAGAGAAGGCAAAGAAATAAGAAAAGTCGGAAAGCACACTGTGTGTCCAGAAACGATGTGTGAAACTGGGCTATTACTTCTTGAGCTCATCTCCCACTTGTCTTTCGGAGTTACAACATTATGTCTACCTGCTCATCACCTTCCTTCAACACGGGCCTTGTGTCAAGGTGCCCATATTCTGCTTGGGCTCCAACCAAGACTCATGCGCAGCAAATCTTTCATACATTCATGAGGGAGAATTGCTCTGTAACCAAATTTGAAAGATGAAATGCAAAACACTTCAGAGCATGTGAGGGGAGTGGGAGAGGTTCCCAGGAGTAAACTAAGTCACTTGAAACAACTGTACATTTTCATACATTTTTCAGAACTCACTTTGAGACTGACTGTAGGTAGACAGGTATCAAATGACTCTTGACCTCTAAGTACCCAAAACATGCCCAGGAGAAATCAAGGCCTTCCAATGCACTCAGTCGTGGGTCTATCAAGTGCTGGCTAGAGGAGCTTAAATCCAAATTAATTACCCAGACATCTCCAGCTCAGAAGTTGGGCCACAGACAAACTCATCAGCATGCAATAGCAGCACCATTCCCACGGTGAGAAGAAAAGGAAGCAGGATAATGAGGACAGCAGATAAAAGGGAGGCCATGGAGGAGGATCTTAATTGTATCTTAATTGAGTCACACACTTTCTCCTTCAGGCAGATCCCAGCCCTCAAGTCAGAAAGACAGTAGCCTTTCTGCTAGGGTGCTTCCCGTGTCCCAGCCCTGTGTGATGTCCAAGGTCAATATACTGTGCCACTTGATTAGAAAACAAGTGAATCTGTTAACTGTTGCTGCAATAATGCTATACAGCAAACCACCTCAAGTCTTAGTAATAATCACTCATTTTTACTCATGTATCCGCAGGTCTGTGGGTCCCCAGGTCAGCTGGAGGTTGGCAGATCCAGGCTGGGCTGAGTGGTGCTGCCTCAAACTTTGGATATAGCCTGTCTTGGCCCTCTCTGAGGTATGGCTCATATCTACTGCACATGGGTTCATTCCAGGGCCCAGACTAAGAGGGATTCAGATAGCTAGAAGGTCTTCTCTGAGCATAAGAGAAAAATCAGACACATCTGAGACCTCTCAAGGCCTGGTACCCACTCATTTCTGCCAATACACCACCGGAAGTCACACAGCAGAGCCCGAAGTCAAGGGGTGGAAACTACACCCCACCCACAATGAGCCATGGCAAGGATGAGGATGTAGGGAAGGTAAAGGACGCAGAGCCAATAATCCCATCTGCCAAAGACAGGGTCTTGCCTCCAAACTGGAGTTCTGATCCATTTATTGTATTTCCGATAATTAGGAAGCATGAAGGTGAGCGTGGCACGCTCACACACCTGCCAACCACAAGCCTGGAGGACAGTGGTGGGGGACACTACCCACTTCATTTGTACTGCAGGACTGGTCAGTGTAGACCATTGGCGCTCAGGAGACTGTACTGTCAGAATTGGTTATTACCGTTGTCCAGAGAGGTGCGGTGTTTCCTCTGACTTTGGAATGTGAGGGTAATTATGGGTTATGTGGTCATTCCCAGGGAAAGAAGAAGAAGGCCTTTCTTCAAAGACAGATGGCTACTCTACAATTATGAATGTTTTGTAACCTTGGCTGGCAAGGCTATTTCTGGGAAGGAAAAGGCTTCACTTCTTTTCTGAAGGTAGGGTCAAAAAAAGAAAAAAAAACAAGCTTTTTGGCCTGGATTGACAACTATAGAAATCTACCCCCAGACCACGCAGCATAGCTTGGACTCAGTTGTGACAGAAGTGCTTTCTCAGAAACCATAACTCAAAAAGACTCATGTACCACAATGTGCATTGGAGCTCTATTTACAACAGCCAGGACATGGAAGCAACCTACGCGTCCATCGACAGATGAATGGATAAGGAAGATGTGGCACATATATACAACGGAGTATTACTCAGACGTAAAAGAAACGAAATTGAGTTATTTGTAGTGAGGTGGATGGACCTATAGTCTGTCATACAGAGTGAAGTAAGTCAGAAAGAGAAAAACAAATACCGTATGCTAACACATATATATGGAATCAAAAAAAAAAAATGGTTCTGAAGAACCTAGGGGCAGGACAAGAATAAAGACACAGATGTAGAGAATGGACTTGAGGACACGGGGAGGGGGAAGGGTAAGCTGGGACGAAGTGAGAGAGTGGCATGGACATATATACACTACCAAATGTCAAATAGATAGCTAGTGGGAAGCAGTCACATAGCACAGGGAGATCAGCTCGGTGCTTGATGACCACCTAGAGAGGTGGGATAGGGAGGGTGGGAGGAAGATGCAAGAGGGAGGGGATATGGGGATATATGTATATGTATAGCTGATTCACTTTGTTATATAGCAGAAACTAACACACCATCATTAAGCAATTATACTCCAATAAAGATGTTAAAAAATAAAATTTGCTTTCTCAGGCCCTGTGAGCCACCCCCTGGGTGTGCCCAGGGTCACAGCATACAGACCTGTCAGTTGACCTGGCACTAGGGTGCCTCCCCAGGGAGCAAGTGGGGGCTGAATTCCAGCCCATCCTCCACTTGCCAAGCCAAGCACCCAGACTAGGGGTGTATCATCCTAAAGGAAGAAGCACCTTTGCTCACTGATCTGCCCACAAGGGGCATCTTTTGGTAATTCACAGGACAACTCACCACCAAAGGGGAATGAATCTCCTTGGACAGGAGATGTATGGCTCTACCAGACTGCCCAGGGGCAGCCCAGAGCATGGGGCCTGACACAAATGTGGCAAACTGGATCACTCTTTCCAACTCTTCGGTACCCCCACAATAGCATTATGTATCCACGTCCTTTGCCACGTGACTCTGCAGTGCCCCCCCCACTAGACAAGGGGGGATGTACATCCCCATCTCTCTCACAAGGGTCTTGGCCACAGAAGCATGCTCTGCTCAGTGGAATGTCAGTGGAGGTGAGGTAAGCAGAGGTTTTAAATGCACCTGCTTCATCAAACTTGGCCTCTTGAGCCTCTGCCACCTGCCAGGAGAAGGGGATGCTCCCAAGGGCCTCTGGCACCAGATGAAGGAGCCCCATGGAGAACCACAGTGTGAAGCAGAACCACCTTCAATGTCCCACAGACCAATAAGCAAAAATAATAAATGTATGCTGTTTGTTATGCTGCATTATTGCAATAACAACTGACTAATATACATGGTGATTCATGGAGTGAAATAAACTCCCTCAAAACAAAAAGCCTGGGTAGTCCAGCTAAAAGAAAGCACCCAGGGGTGAAAAGAAAACAGAAAAAACAAATCTATATTCTACCTGAGGAATGAGCAGGGAGGCTGACTCCAGCTGGAATGGAAACTGAGGACACCAGGCAAAAGTAAGTGAATTCAAAAGAGGACTTGGAAGTGATGCCTTCCCAGGTTCTGGAACTGAGCTTCCAGGACTTTACATGGCAAGCCTGAGGCTTCCACTGTGGGTGAGGAGGGGCTACTGAGAGTTCTGAGTGTGTCCAGATACTGTGATGTCAATCTAGGTGGGCCCAAAGTGAGTGCCATCCATGGGAGCAAAGGCCACCATACTAGGCACCACGGGGGAGACGGGGGACAGGATGCCTAGAACACCTTGCTTTCAGCACGAAAGCTGCAACGCACTCCAAGAGAAGCCCTTCTGAGGATGGCAGACATTTTGTCTGCGAGAGTCTTTCCACTGAGTCAGCCAGTTTTTAATGAGTGCTGTACACCAGGCAGTGTAGCCACCTTGCTGCCTTTTTTTTCCACCTTGACTGAAGCTCTATCCAGCTGCAGTTGATTTGGCTTTTGCTAATACAGATGCATTTCTCACCACTTGTAGCAATGACCTACAGAACATTCAGGTTTTACTGACTTGTAGGGAGAAACGCTGGAAAGGAGAAAGGAAGGAAATTCCTCTGCTACACTGCTTCCAACCCCAAAACAAATACCAAAGCCAAATGCTTAATTCCCGAAGGTCAGCTGGGAAATCAAGCCCACGTGTAACGTGTGTCATATTTGGGCAGAAAGAAGGACAAGACGGCCACTGTCCAAGTGGCCTGCGACCCAGGTACAATTCTGCCAGACTCCAGGGCCACGAGGTCAATGACATCAGGGTTCACCCCATTTAAATCTGTTTACAACAGTACCCAGAAGGAATAGCTTTGCTAAGAACTTTTTGAATAACAAGAAGAAGATTCTGTTGAGAATAAGTGGACCAACAGCAGGTAACGGAGCTTTAGTAAAAATATAGAACTGTAAACCGTTTTCATGTAAAACTGAGCTTTAGTAAAGTGATACGTATTGAAAACCCATCATCGGAGCTTTCACATGAATCACTGTTAATCCCCTAACCACCTTCAAGGTAAGTGTCATCATTCCTGGTTTGACACATGCAGGAATGAAGGTTAGAAAGGTAATACAACTGGGACTTCCCTGGCGGTCCAGCAGTTAAGACTGCACTGCAGGGGGCATGGGTTCGACCCCTGGTCCCCAGTCAGGTGGTTGGGGAACTAGGATCCAATATGCTGCTAGGCCAAAAAAAAAAAAAAAAGAAAAGAAAAAAACACAATTAACCCACAGTCACCCAGCAACTGATAGGACCTGAATTCGAATCCAATGCCAATCTGGCTCTAAAATTTATTTTCTTTCCATTATACAAAACTGACATTAACTTTATTATTTTATATAAAGCACATATAAAATCTCAGTCTACAAATACACATGTCTAACGGATATAATTTTCTTTGGTTTTCTATTACCCAACTTAATTTCTCTTTCAATTTCATTCCACCAGGGCCATGGTAACTTAAACTCAGGCAACTGCTTGCCCCTGTCCTTCCCAGGTTGCACAGCAGGCCCTCGGGAAGCTCCATACCACGTCCCCTCGGGCATCTGGTTTTAGCCCAGTTGCGGGTAACAGGTCCACAAAGGTCCACATACACTGCCAGTGCCTACGTCAAGCAGGAGCCACCATGCCTCTCTGCTTTGCTGCCTGAGTGGGGAGGTGCCCCAGCCTCCATGTCATCAAAGAAGACAATTTTGAGACCCAATCTTCCTGGGGTCTCCAGAGAAACTGAGCCCCAGGTCTTGCGGGGGTAAGTTGTTCATTACTGCCCCCTTTATTGGCTTCTCCTCCTTTCCTGACTCACTCCTCCCACCCCCTCACTTCTGCTTCCTGGGATCTCCTCCCAAATAAACTACATGCACATGAATCCTTGTCTCAGGCTCTGCTCTCAGGGAAACTTACGCTAACGTCCAAGTTCCTGGGAATTTCTACAGGGTCAAGGCATAGCAGGACGGATGGGATGGAACAACCAATGGGCCAGTCACCTGCTCCCTTAAGTATCAGCTAAGGCATCCCCATCCCATCATCCCAGTCACCAGGCTGCACAGTGCTGCTGAGTTGTCCCTTGTTCCTGTCCTCTGGTCCCTCAGGCCCCACAGCTCTCTTTCCTATTTCTATGCCAGGCCACATAGGGGTGACAGAATCCCTTGATCAGGCTCTCAAAACATTCCATATAGCCGTTCCCAGACGCCCAGGGCCCTACCAAGGGAAGAACACAGAAGCCCACTCTCAGGTCTCGTCTGCCTGTGTTGGCTTTGGCTGCTTCCCTGATGCTCCAGGGAGAAACCAGAGCTGGCGACCTTCTCTCTAGGACCATCAGAGTTTGTGCTTTCATCACTTTCCTTCTGGCTCCCTTTAGCCCCACCCTGGGAGAAGCCCTCTCCCCTCAAACATTCTTCCCTCCCTCATACTATGTCCCCTGAGCATTTTATCTATGCCCGAGTTCCCTCCATTCCCTGAGGGCCCCTGTTTGTGAAGCCCAAAGCCAGGAAGAAATTTGGCAGGCAAGCTTTCTGCTTGTCACTTTTGTCTCCTGAA
Source organism: Delphinus delphis (assembly GCF_949987515.2). Taxonomy (NCBI): domain Eukaryota; kingdom Metazoa; phylum Chordata; class Mammalia; order Artiodactyla; family Delphinidae; genus Delphinus; species Delphinus delphis. The sequence continues at coordinate 59,990,279 of NC_082692.2, forward strand.
ACAATTATCTCAGGTTCTCCCCTGAGATCACTGGGATCACTGTGGTAAAAATAAGGGAACTGAAAATATAAACATGAGTTTCTATTGTTTTAATATCATCCTTCCACCTTTATGAGACAAATTAAGAATAATCCATGGTATGATGCAGTCCTAGTATGGAATTCCAGTATTTCTTCACCAAATAATTGGAAGAGAACCCCTCATTTCCTCCAGATCTTTCCTGTGTCCCCCACCATTCTGGACCGGTGTCATCATTTCCTGATGTCAGGGTTTCTGCACTATGAGAAGGGGCTGTCCAGTCCTTCTACTCACACTCTGAGTTCAGGCCTGACTACAATTCTGGAGACGCTGGTTTTCCTTCCTGTCAGCTTTTCTGTAAAATGACTGTTGTAACTGGCCATTGCCCCAGAACCATCACTCCTCCCTCCGCTCCTGTTTTTCTGTCCCCCTCCCCCCAGGGCGGCATAGTGCTGGGACCGGTACTTTCTGCTTGTGTGGCACCTGTCCCCATACCCACCAGTCCCTCCCCTCCTCCAGGTCCAGCAACTGCATGGCTGTCCCAGGCTTGTGTCCAGCCCCAGCAGACAACCATTCCATCAGCTCTCAGGAGAAACTGAGGCACAGTTCCTGATGGAGATGGCTTCTGACACTCACAGAATCACTGTGAGGCCCAAGCCTTTGACTGTCTTAGAAAGTAGAATCCCCTGGTTAAAAGGAAACATTCGTCTACTGTTTCCACAAGTGCCCTGACCTTGCTGCCCAGTTGGGTGGTTTGTGGCTGCTGCTTTTAAATACCAGCTCAAACTCTCTTTTTCTTTTTTTTTCTTTTAGAATATATATCCTTTTTTTCCTCCCTACTATTTATTTATTTATTTTTTTTGGCTGCGCCGGGTCTCAGTTGCAGCACACAGGATCTTCACTGTGGCATGTGGGATCTTTAGTTGCCGCACGCGGACTTCTTAGTTGTGGCATGTGGACATCTTTAGTTGTGGCATGCATACTTCTTAGTTGTGACATGCATGCGGGATCTAGTTCCCCAACCAGGGATCGAACCCGGACCTCCTGCACTGGGGGCACAGAGTCATACCCACTGGACTACCAGGGAAGTCCCTCAAGCTCTCTTTCTTTAAGAACCATTCCTAACTCTGGTTTTGGGAAGAAATATCACCAAAACCCACAAAACATGCTATATCCCATACAAAATGTACTGTACTGCCATTTTTAAAAATGAGGAAGATCTCAATATGTTGATTTGAAACCACAGCCAAGATATATTGCATGGGGAAGAAAGCAAGTGACAGAACAATGTATTTAGGATACCACTATTTGTGGATTTTAAAGGGTTTTTTTTATAAATATATATGTAAAGAATATCTCTCGAAAGATACATAAAAACAACTGAAAAATGTAGGAGTCCCTGAGGAGGGAGTCTGGGGACTAAGGATTATTTTTCCTTTTCATTGAACCAGCTTCACCATATCCCTATATGACTTTTAAAAGGGGGGAAGAAAAAGGAAAAGCACTATTAAATTAAACAAAGAGACTCATGAAAAATTATCTATGTGTATTATAATTACTCGAGGAACCTGTTAAAAATGGCAGCTCCAATGGGTCAGGGGACTCCAGGATCTGCATCTCTAATCAGTCCCCAAGTGATTCTCACATCAGTGGACTGTGCTCTGAGAAAACCTGCCACAAAATGCTAGCCCGTCGTAGGGCTGCAGGGCAGGCTGCTGAAGGCTCTGGAGGAACTGGTGGAATGGAGACAGACAGTGCTGAGGGCATCTGGGCATCACGGAGGGCTGTCCCGAGGAGGGCAGCATCTCTGCTCACCCTGACACGACACTGAATAAGAAAGTAAGGTACAAGCCATTTCACCTCTCAGATCCATGATAACAATGTCACTGGATAGCGTACTTGGCAGCAGCTTACTTTGTTTGCTCGCTCCTTTCCCTTTGTAGAGGATGCTCCCCTAACCTGAACGGTAAGCAAAATTAGAAGCAGCATAATTTTAAAAGAAAGGGGAAGCTGAGATTCACAAGCATGAATCTAAATTTGAAATCTAAACTTGAGCCCAACAAACCTTTGTAACAATCTTAAAAAAAAAAAAAAAAAAACAAGCAGAGACAAAGAAAGCAATGGCAAACAATCTCCAAAATGATTTAAAATTAACTGACACCTGGTCATAAAGGGAGAGAGTCACCAGGCACCCAAACTTGAGGCAATGGTGGACGCCTAATGAATCTTGAAGACTCACAAAATTGCAGTGACCACTGGGAAATAAAGAAGTCTCCATTAAATGGTGGTGGTGATGCAAAAAGCACTATTTGGTCCTTTAGGTTGGTTTCCTGGGACTGTGTAGGCAAGAGAAACAGGTGCAGAAGAAAAGCAGAGGAACCGATTGTTTGCAGGCCAATCTGGAATTTTAATTCACACAGGCTCCAGCTGCCTGGGCCAACAGAGTTCTCAGGTGCTCTTAAGTGCTTCACAGACTAAAGCAGGCACTGGTGATGGGATGAATCCTAGGCAAAGGCTCCAGGAGCCCTGCCCAGCCCCATCCTCCTGCATCTTTCCCCTAGAAGACCAGGGAAGGAGGGTGGGGTAACCAAACAAAAGACACATGCTGCGAGTCTGTGATCCAGCTTGGAGCTGGACCTGGGGATCCCATTGGACCCCAGGCCCACAGTAAAAAGGAGAGAAAAGCCAACGTTGTCTCAACCTGATAATGAGCCAGCTTCATTATAAGATTAGCTGCCGGGATGAACAACACTCTCTTAATAATGCACACATCGCTATGACAACCACTCACTTTGGTACCTAAAGATAACTTCATGGTGTGGCCATGCTTCTGAGACCGGAAGGAAGGGGGCAGGGCGCAACCATTAAAAGAATGACACAACCATTAAGAACAGGATTTGACAAAAACTGGTTAGAACCTAGGAAGCCCAAGACGGCAGAAGATTCGACTTCGGGTAGACCTTGAGCCCCATTCTGTGCTCACTGTAACACATTAGTATATGCTAAACGACACACTCACAGGCACCATGACAGTTCTGAGGCTGCCAGTAAAAGGCCAAAAAGTGGGTGGTACCCCAACTCCTGGAAATCCCTGCTGCTTCTCCAAGATAGCTAGAACATTCCTCCCACTCATCAGCCTATGAAACTTCCTAGCCCACGAAAACTAGCCACCACCACAACTTAGTGCCGCTCTCACCTTTGAGTAGGTCCAAATGCTGTCTATGGAGTGTGTATCTCCCGGGGCCGGGGCCTCTCTCGCCTTCTGAGACGGCCCACACTCTGTCTGTGGAGTCTCTCTCTACATAAACCTGTTTTCACTTTACTACCACTGGCTCTTGAACTCTTTCCTGTGGGAAGCCAAGGACCCTCGCTTGGCAGCCCGTCCCAGAGACTGACGGAGACCTGGGACATGCCCATCCTCTCGCCCCACTTTTTCCTACAGCACTTCCTTGTTGGAAAAGAAATGCTGTTTCCTGTGGTCTCCATCATTCCGCTCCTCACCGCGCCTCCGGCTTCGCGCACAGCCGGTGCCTGTTAAGTGTATATCAGCCGACCCCCGTGCACGTCTGTGCGTGCACGTCTGTGCGTGCACGTCTGTGCGTGCACGTCTGTGCGTGCACGTCTGTGCGTGCACGTCTGTGCGTGCACGTCTGTGCGTGCACGTCTGTGCGTGCACGTCTGTGCGTGCACGTCTGTGCGTGCACGTCTGTGCGTGCACGTCTGTGCGTGCGGGGAGGGGTTAGTAAGGAGCCCAGGGGGTCGTGGCAGTCTTGGTTGCAAGGGTACCGTCCAGTGCTCAAAGTTCGTCAGATTTCTTTTGGGCTCAGGCACCCAAGCGCGTTGACATAATTATTCAGGAAGTCAGGCTTGGCCAGGATTAATACTGTGATTAATTACGGTGAGAGCCTCAACAAGAGAGGGCGTGCAAGGAAGGGTCGGGGAGGGATGTGACAGCCCCTGTCTCGCCAGCTCGCCGGCAGGACGGCAGAGGAAAGTGTTGAGTGGAGAGCCGCATGGGCCTGACTGAAATGAGAAATGAGAAAAGTGCTGAAAAATTGATGGCGCCTGCAGATGGCGCAGGCTGGCGCGCAGCGGGATCCCTGCAGCCCGCAGCCCGCGCCGGGCTCCGTATGCTAATGCGGGCGCCCGGGCCACGGACGGGGAGGAAGAAAAGCTGGCACAAAGGAGAGAAATGCAAATGACAGGCACGGGGATCGGTGCCGAGAATCCCGGATTAACTGCGTGAAGCTGCTGCTCGCCTGCGTTTAACCCTTTCTGAACTGTGTTGGAACTGCAGGAGGTTGCTGCTGGGAGGTCTGGTCTGGATCTGGGTCCAGGCCGGAGTGGGGATGCAGGAAAAAGGAGATGGGAAGAACCCAGAAACTGGCTGGTTCTTCCAGAGTGGTGACTTCTTTGGAAAAGGTCCTGGGGGGAGGGGATGGTGAGGAAGTGACCTCTGGGGTAAGAAATGCAGTGGCCCAGCTTTGCGCATCCTGGTACTGTTGGCTCCACAGGCAGCCAGAAGAGCTTCTAAGACACAAGCAGTGGAAAAGGAGGCCACGAGGAGAAAGCACCGGGACGCTGCCACGTCCAGCACCTCGACCTGGGTGGTGGATATAAGGATGGTTCCAGTATCATTTGATATTGTAAATATCAGATGTGTGCACTTTCCTGTATCTCAGTTATACTCCAATCAAAAGTGAAACGAGGAAGAAAAAAAAAAAATGAGGCCAGAGCAGAAGAGCAGAGATCTGGTTTAAGGCTTTGCAGACTTACCTTCTCTGGGAGAGAAGAGCAGAGGAAATATTTCATGAATAGTGGGGGGCCCCAAACACAAGTCAGGGTCGTGGTGCTGTTGGGACCCTCCTACTTTGGGGTACACTCTCTCTCAGAGTATCACCGTGGTTGGTACTCATGGAGAGGAAAACATGCTAAAACACTGATTCATCCCCAACCTTCCTTCCTGGGGAACATGTTAGGATGAGAAGTCAGCAAGAATGCCCCAAGGAGTCCACAGGTATGTGATGTCAGGTCTGTAGACCAGCCAGGAGGAAGAAGGGGGTTCAGAATTCCAGACAATAGAATTCCGTGTAAATATAGGCAGACCTGGGAAGATACAGGTGCTGGTGATACAAGATGTCGGTGATACAGGGTTACTCAGACACGGGGGAGAACATACATATATACGCTTCAAGAGAGAATAGAATCAGAGATTACATCTATGTAATAAAATTTAAGTTATTCACATTTCTATAATATTGATTTTTTAGGTCTGAACGACTATATATCCAGCTATTAACAATAGTTCCCTCCATGGGATAGGAGGACTTGGACTATCTCTGTAGTGCTTGAATTTTTTTTATACTATTCAAGTATTAGGAAAAAGTGCATAAATATAGTTTCATTTTGAAAGGAAAAAATGACAAAGCCAATGGGAACCATGGGAGTAATAAGCTCGGCCTTTCTGGTGGCCTAATTCCCCAAGATAGACTTCTGGGTGAAGAGTCTTCCCCAAAGTTCTTCCCGTTTATGAGCAGCACTGCTGAAATCCCTGCCTGTGAGTCCAGAGCATTCCCGTCTGCTTCCCCAAGAAGCATTCCACTTGATCCCCACCATTTTACATATGGAGGCACAGAACTGCAGATCTAGAGATTTTCGGGTTGCCATTGTGGGGGGCAGGCTGAGTGGGGAGGTGATGTCTACTGACTGCCTATTTGGTGCCCACACTGTGCGGGACACTGCAACACAGGACTTCTGCCAAGTTGCACCCTGTCGTTTTCCTGATAAGGAGACCCTTTGTGAGCAATTTGGCTTTGCCTACAGAAACTCTCCCGGGGGAGAGTGTGGAAATAACTGTCCACCCCGGATTGTGGCCGCACTATCTTCGTCCAGTCTCCACAGCTCTCGGGTCCAGCCCAGGGTCCAGGACAGCAGCAGAGGGCCCACATCTGTGTGGAGAAAGGAATTAAATCTACAGCCAAGGAGAGGTAGGTGAATGTATACATATACGCACACACACCAGGAAAGGAGGCCACTTCGGGTGTTAGTTGTATTTTTTCCCCTGGGACAAACAAAATAAGGCAGATTGTCTATGCTAGAGTTCCTTTGAATCAGAAATTACAATCTTTGCTTGAAGAGACAAGAGGATTAGAAAACATTTTAAATGTCCTCCTTTTCTCCTTTTACTGCAAAGCTCCAATGAACTCCAAACCCGGGGGTATTCACTGCAACACAGCAGATTAACCATATAGGACTGGAGAGTCATTAGGGATCTTTTTTCCTTTAACTCAAGCCCCCATGTGAGGACAGGGCTTAGGGGTGGGGGTGGAGTTCCGGGAGGAGGCCACCTTTGCTAAGACGGACACAGCTTTGCTGGGCACAGCAATTATTCTAAAAACACCTGGAGCATGAAGTTTTAAAATGCCAGAATGACGGTGGGTTAGGCTGGTGCCGAAGGTATTCTTTGTGTGATGCCCCAGGAGAGGCCTGGAAGCTTTTCCAGGAGTTGAGATCTGTCCTCTTTCTCTACCTGTCCCGAAGCAATGGCTAGGGATTTGAATCCATTGGTGCCAGGATTCTCCCTGTCCTGATTCTCACACAAGAAGAAATCCGGAAATCACAGTGGATTGCTTATGCATCAACCCCATGGAAGGGTAGCCAGGTGTTCTTTGCTTTCTGTTTCACAGATACATTCAACTGACATTTAAAGACAAAAACAAAACAAAACAACAACAACAAAAAACCTGACCTGTGATGCTTTCACCAACTCCTTACCCTGAAAATTGTTACAAGAGAAGAATTAAGCAATCCTCTGCTTTTTAGGAATAGCAGTTTGCACGTAGTTGATGATTTTTTAAAAATCTTCTTTGCAGAAGAACGCCAGCTAAAAGATGTAGAAGGAGTGAGCACACTTAAAAATCTCCCAGTTTGCAGCCCTGAATGAGGTGATTCAGACAATGATTATCAATGAGATTTAAAGCCATTAGGAATTAGAGTAGAATCAAGTCATTTTTCGTTATGTGGAAGTGAGAAAATCTACGTCCCATCTGTACTTTCTCAGGAATTCACCAAGATGTGAGCCCCACCCCCACCAAATAAGGGAGCAGACATGGTCCCCAAGAAACAGTAGAGTCAGCAGAAATGGTGAGAAGAAGTCGGAGAGATGGGCAATCAGCTCAAACAGGAACAGAGGCCGGAAGGCTGGAGTCTGGGGGCGAGATTTGAGAGATCTTATACTGTCCAGAGTTTGGACTGAAGGCAAATAATTGAAAAACAAATGAAAAGATCTTTTTTAACTCCAGGAATAATTTAAAAACAAATGGAAAGATCTTCTTTAACTCCAGGAAAAATAAAAACCAGCCTGTTCAAGGAAGGTGCCGTGATCACAGCACACTAGCTGGCTCTGCAAGGAACCGTGTTTACGTAGTCACAACAATGCAGTCACTGTTTAATGATTTTCCACTTCAGAAATTTACCTAGAGTCAAGCAAGAAGACTCGGGATGAAAGGATACAACATGAACATCCTCCACCTTGACAGTGTAGACATTTAAGTACAGATACTGGAGTGGAAAGGGGTAGGAGATCTGTGAGGGATGTTAACACCTTCATCTTACCAAATGAGGAGGCAGAAGACACTATTATTGACCTTACAAGAAACAGAGTTTTGGGAGTTCCCTGGTGGTCTAGTGGTTAGGATTTAGTGCCTTCACTGCCAAGGGCCCTGGTGCAATCCCTGGTTGGGGAACTGAGATCCCGCAGGCTGTGCAGCACGGCCAAAAAAAAGAAAGAGTGTAAGCAAATCTCCAAAAGTGACAAATTTAACCCATAGAAACTGTAAAGAATGATACTAATATATTGGGCCATCGGAGAGAGATGGAGAGGTAGCGGAAGGAAACTAAGTCCCCATCTGTCATAGCAGGAGGTCAGCAATGAATGTCCAAAATTGATCAATCTCTACTTTAAAATATGAAGGTTATTTTCAGAAGAAATAGCTAAACGTGTTGATAAGGGCCATCTCTGAAGAGTGGGGCTCGGGGGGAAAGATGAAGGAAGAAACAGTTTATACACCTTTATAAACCTTTTTGAACAATTTGAGTTTTTAACCAAGAACATGTAGTACGCCTCTTAAAAGACCTTTATTAAAAATATAAGGAATTCCCTGGTGGCCCAGTGGTTAAGACTCAGTACTTTGACTGCCATGGGCCTGGGTTCAATCCCTGGTCAGGGAACTAAGATCCCAAAAGGTATACGGCACAGCCCAAAGTAAAAAAAAAATATATATATATATATACATATATATATATACAGTTATATATATAATATACAGTTAAAAGAAATGTACACCACCATTAATTTGGGAATTATTGTCACCCCATGGATAAGTATTATGTCGATTTTTTTAAAACATACATAGAATTAACAGAATTGCAACTCAGCAATTAATATGGTAATTACTGACACCCATAATGACTGGGTCTTCCCACTCTTGAGTAAGTATGTCTCTTAAATTATTCGTGTTTTCCTTTACGTCTCTGAGTAAAATTTTTGTCGTCTGTTTATATATTGTTTCTGTGTATTTCTTGTTGAGTTTATCCCTAAGATCTTTACATTTGTATTCCTATTTTGAATGGGATTTTTAAAGTAAAATCTATAAGTGATTATCGCTGACATAGAAAAACCATTGATTCTGCTATTTTTAAATATGACCCTCATACTGTAATCTTATATTATTGTAAATGGTTTTTCAGTCTAGTCTCTTGGGGTTTTTTTTTAAATAGGTGATAATAACACCATCCATGAGTAATGGTTAGCTCAGCCTTACTTCTGCTTATTCCTTTGCTCTATTTACTGTATTTTGTAAGTTGTTAAGTAACAGCAGCAAAGGTGAGCATCCTTGTTTCCTCCCTGATGGTAATGGGAGCCCATCTAATGTTCCACCCAAGCAGGTTTTGAGCTGGCTGCTATCGGAAGGTAACAGTTCGTGGTGGTCAAGCGGATGGACTTTCAGATCAGACTACCTGGGTCCTGGGTCAGATGGGATCCACCGTTTACTTAGCAGGGTGACTTTAACCAATTACTTAACCTCTCTACACCTGTTTTCTTGTCTGTAAAATGGGATAACAGTGCCTACTTCATTGGGTAGCAGTGCTCATTAAATGAGATTATATGTGCAAAGCACCTATACAATGCATGGGCAGCTCTAGTCCACAGCACTTTCAAGAATCTAATATATAACACTTGTGCTGTATCATCTTGTTAGATTTGGCCTTTTGTTAGTCCTTTGAGACTATTTTGGACCCGACTCTGTCATTAGTTTTCATGGTTTCCATTAGTTCAGCAGTTTGAATCTTGCTTATTCCCTGGGGATTGGGTGGAAATTTGAGGCGCTGTATCCATTTTACACAAGGAATCCTCAGTGCCACCCTAGCTCCCTGTGGATCTTCTGTCCTCTCTTCTTTGCATCTGATTGAGAAAGGCTCATAGGCTTTAAAATCAGACAGTGGGGAGATCACAGCTCTGGACTCACTGCATGGTCTTAGGCAAGCTCTTAGCATCTCTTGGTTTCCAGCTCCTCGTTTCTAAGTGGAATGAGAATGTCTCCCTCACGGGGCTATTTTGAACATCAAAGATGAGCAAAAGCTCACTCCTAGCCTGGCACCTGTACCACCTCACACTCTTCACTGCTTTCTGCTTCTCCACCCAGGACCTCTTTGTCCAAAGTCAGAAGTAGTGAGTGGCCTGGAAGGTGGGAGGAAACCAAGCTCCCTGTGATTAAGCCTGGCTCCACCTCAGGTGGCTGTAACAGTAATTTGGTCTTTCCAGGCTCAGCTCGGGTGGGAATCAGAGGCGCTGGCTCCCAGTCCTGGTACAGCAGCTAAGCATCTCAGGAGATGCTCTCGCCTCAGCAAAAGCCGTGAGAGGCCTCTCCCTTCACAGTCAGCAGTTCTGAAATCCTCAGCTGAGGGACTTGGTGTGCAACACAGAGATACAGCTCCCTCCCCTACAGAGGTCAATTCTTCCTCAGCAAGAGCCTGCTCAAAGCCCTTAGACCTTCCAGAAAGGCTCCCACAGCTCTTCGCAAAATATTTTTTATTAATATTTGGACGAGACAAAGGAATGCATTACCATGCAGCCACATCTGCAAGCAGCGGAGACGTTCAAATCGCTCTGAGTCACCCCAAGCAAATGCCACAAAACACAGACAAAAGCCCTCCTGCTGCCTGTCTTGGTTGACAGAATACCAATTATCAGCATCTGTGGATTCATCCACTTGGCACACGTGTGAGCCTCTGCTTTGTCCTGTTTGCCAAGCCATCTTCACCAAGGACACAGAGAGGAGCACAGAGATTCTGAGCCACAGTGACACTCCAGCCTCACATCCAGATTTTCATGAAAGTCATCCTTGGGAGGTTTCCCTGAGTGGCAGCTGGATCTATTAGACCCCTGTTATGTGGTCGGCATCCTTTAGTTGGTTCTTCCTCCTGCCCTCCCTGTCTCTCTGGCTCCAGCCACTCACCCAAACCAGAGACCTGGTGACCCCCTCAGGTCCCTCTCTGTCACCCCTCTATCCAGTTGGTCACCAAGCCCTGTTGATTTGATTTCCTAAATCAAACCCAAATATGTCCATTTCTCTTCCCCTTCCTCTTCAATGCTTCTTGAATTACTGCACAGCTTCCTCCCTGGTCTCGGAGCTCCAGCCTCTCCCTCTTCAATCCGTTTTCCACAAAGTAGCTAAGTTGATTCCTAGTCCAATGTTCTTACTACAAGACTACTGAGTTTGTTTCAGCCATCCAGAAACAGTTTTGGAATAAGGAACATCATAAGGCTCTTCTTCTGAATATAATTCACCCCCTGCCACAGTACCAAGTATCCACCCATGGTTCCATTTCAAGTTAAAACCATAGAATTTCCACGTTAAGACAGCATAGCAGCTCACAGATCCATTTCCCCCACTGTAGCATAGCACGTACCAGGGCAGCTATCAATTCTTAGTTAGCTCTGGTTGGTAACCTGGTAGGCCCCAAGAGCCTAGGACACAGGATGGGGTAGTGAGCCACGGCAGTGCTGCTGGGGTGAAGGGACAGGCCCAGTTTGGAGACAGGACGGTCATGACAGATCCTATCATCTTCAAGGTCAGCTGAGCCCATAAAGAGGAGGTGAGAGGACACAAGAGACTGGACACATCACAGTCTTCCTCAGTCTAAAGAGCAGCCAGTCCCTTCTCCTCCTCTGGAGTATAGAAGCAAAGCCTGGAGCAGCTGCAACCACACTAGCACCATGAGGGAAGCCCATCTGAGGATGAAGCCCACACAGAGGAAGATCTAGCCAGAGTTATTTCAGAGGCACAGTGCCAGAGCCACCATGATGACACCTACCTTCCTCTCTAATACCCACCTCCTCTGGACTGTTGTCCAAGGGTGTGAGGTGTCATATTTCCTGACGGCTTAAGCCAGATAGAGACGTGGACTAAGGTATTTGCTGCAGTAAGCATTCTAACAGATGCAATCCCTTTACCAATTCAAGGATTGGGAAAGACCCTTATGGGAATGTCATGGGAACATGAGAAAAACATAATGAAACCTTGGCATTTTGGTTAAAGACATGGACTCAAACTGTATTCAAATCCCAGCTATGATATTCACCAGCTCTGCTGCTGGGCACATTGCTTAACCTTTTTCAACGGTTTCATCTGCAAACTAGGGATAATAAGTCTTACCTCATTGGATGGTTGTGAAGATTAAATGAGATAATGCACAAAAAGAACTTTGCACAGTGTCTGGTGCACAGTAACAATAGTTGCTATCGTTTGGTAACAGTAGTAGAATGTTAGTGGTCGTGATGGTGGAGAGTAGGAATAATTATTCCATGTACATAAAGTGCCCCATAAGACCTTCAAAGTCATCCCATGCATGGCTCTGCCCTAGAGGTACTGATGGAATTTACAGTGTCTGTGACTCAGAGTTTGAGCTCATTGCACCTAACCGTCATTGTACCCAACGGTTGAAAATTCAGCTCTTTGCAAATAGACATTAATCTCCAATGAAATATTGGAGAGCTTTAATTAAGGTGATCGGGCTGATGAAAGATTCCCTCTGGGCAAATGCTGAGGCGCCCAGAAGTGGACCGAGAGCTTTCTGAAACACAGGCAGAGCAATCCATCAGCAATTTACAAATGACATCAGCTTTTCCCAGGCTGTGGGCTCTCAGCGCTGTACCCCATCCAGGGTTCCTGTGGCTACTTTTACAAACATAAACACACCTGCTCATCAAAAGGAAAGACTGGGTCACCAAGCCTTCGTGATTTTTTTAATTCTACTTTTAATTCTTCCCCTGTAAGAATTGAGTGAATGGACCAAGATGAGAAGTGGCTGCAGGGCTTTGGGGTAAGGAACTCCAGATTCTTGCTCCGTTCCACTGTTAATTTGGATTTGAGAAAGTCCCAGGACTCGGGGGTTCAACCTCCCTTAAACTCTGTGGACCCTCCCTAGATAGGATATCGCCCTCGGTGGGCCTCTCCCCACTTCCAGATGGAAAAAGGAGCCAAATGTGTATTTCTTCAGGGCCAACACCTCAGGCCAGCCCTTGTACTGGGTATTAGGGCTCCGAGACTGGGTGATGGCTCTGGAGTCAGGATTTGAATCAAAGAGTTGTTTCAAGGGTTAAATACATTAATTCACGTGCTTAGATCAGTGTTCCTCTCGTGGTAATGTGCATACGAATTATGTGGTGGTCTCCTTAAAAATGCAGATTCGGATTCATCAGGTCTGGAGTGGGGCCTGAGATACCGCCTCTCCTACAAACTCCTGGATTATGCCACTCGTGCTTGTCCGAAGACCACACTTCGAGCTTAGAAGGCCGCTTCACTTAGCAAGTGTTATATGTGGTAGCTACAACTGTATGTGTCCAATAATTGTTCTATGAACAGAATTGAGCTGAAACGTTTATAGTCTGCTGATGGTATAATCACTATTTTCATATCTCTCATCTCATTTAACACCCATAATTCGGCAAGGTAAAGAGTCACGACCCCATTTACAGGGAAGGAATTTGAGGGAATTCCTGAATATGAAAATAGGTGTCTTTCATCTATTCTGGAAAGTTTTCATCAGTTATTTCTTTGGCCATTGCCCCTCCCCATTCTCCCAATCAAATTAGAACCCAAACTAGGATATACACTTTACACTCTGTACATCTTCTCCTCGTACCACAGTCTCTGTGCTTCCTGTTTTTTTCTAGTTTACTGGTTCTTGCCTCAACTGTCCTGAATCAGCTACTGAACACTTCCATTGGGTTTCAAATTTTCATTATTAATTTCCACTGGTTTTTAATTTCCATAGTTATGCTTTTCATTTCCAGAAGTACGAGTTGGTTCTTTTTCAATTCTTTCACTCTCTTCCTCTTTGTTATGTTTTCAATTCCTTCTTTTATTTCTTTAAAAACAGTGGGAATATTTATTTTATATTCCATATCTGATAATTCTGATCTCTGAGACTTTACTGCATCTTTTTCTAAAGTATGTTGTTATGATATTGTGATTTATAAGAAATATATTTGGCCTTTATCCCTTCCTGGCACAGAGTTCCTAAAACGCTTGGAATTTCCTCAGTGATAAGAACTAGCTTATAGGTGTCTTTTGTTGTTCTTTATCAAGTCCCCTTCAACCACACCTGAGTCTATGTTAATGAAATGACTTTTAGAAATCCCTGAGGAAGGGGCTGGTTGCTAGAGGAACCAACCACGTGACCAAAAGGTTGACCCTTTCAGATATACCCCCTCCCCTCCCCTCCTTACCTCCAACCTCCAGGGAGGGAAGAGGAGTTGAATCGCCAATGGCCATGATTTAATCAATCATGCCTATGTAATGAAGCCTCAATAGAAAACCCTCACCAAAGGAGTAGGAGAGCTTCTGGGTTGGTGAACATGTAGAGGTGCTGGGAGGGTGGCACACCTGGAGAGGGCACAGAAGTTCCACAGCCTTTTCCACATACCTGGCCCTATATATCCCTTCCATCTACCTGTTGCTGAGTTGTGTCCTTTGATAATAAACCAGTGATCTAGTAAGTAAACTGTTTTTCTGAGTTCCGTGAGCCACTCTAACAAATTACTGAAACCTAGGAGGGGGTTGTGGGAACCTCCATTTTATAGTCGGTCTGTCAGAAGCACAGGTGACAGCCTGGACTTGTGATTGGCATCTGAAGTGGGGCCAGTCTTATGGGACTGAGCCCTTCACCTGTGGGATCTGATGCTATCTCCAAGTAGATAAGGTTAGAATTGAGTTGAATTGTAGGACAGCCAGTTGGTGTCAGAGAATTGCTAAGTATAAGGGAAAACCTCACATTTGATGACCAGAAGTGAAGTACTGAGAGCACTGATAGTACAGAGAAACAGAAGAGTTTTTCCTGTACAATTGTTTCTACTGAAACCACTTTCTCAGGCTGCCTTGTTTCTTTGTAAGTTTTATAATCCGTGAGTGTGTGTGAGCCCATAATCATTGGAATTCTATCGGGGGAATTCTTTGAGTCTAGAGAGGATCTCCACTTGCTTCTTTAAAGTACTGGGGGGCTTGACCATCCTAGGCCCGTGTTAAGTTACAATTGTCAGCTTGTCTACTTCGAATCTTGCAAATACTGGCATTCAGGCGCCAACCCCACACAAGGGCCAGCCCAGGTCCACAGATTCACGGAGGATAATTTTCCCCTCCTCCTCGGAATCAAGACCGCGCTGAGACAGGTGTGTTTCCTTGCATTTTTCCCTGGCAAGGAGGGTTTCTCCTGGTTTACTTTTTTACCACATGTGCAGCGCTTTGTGAATCATAGCTTTGTATGGAGTGGAGAGAAGACTCTAACTCTCCCCAGGTCTGATGCCTTGTCTGCCTCATATCTATGGCTGCAGGGGCCCCTGACGGCCAGCAATGTCAGCTCTCCCTCACATTCCTGCCCTTCTTCCCACCCCCACTCCATCCCCGGTCTCTGAGGACTTCCTTCATTTTCTTACAAGGTCATGCACGCATTTAAAATTATGCTCCTTACATAAGCATTTTTATCTAGCATTTTCAGTTGTTTCATAATAGAAGGGTTTTAGAATTTCTAGTCTTCCATTTTGCCAGAAACAGAAATCGCATCTTTTCCTGAACTCCTCACAGAGCTAAGTAAAGACGATAAAGTATCACATACATCCCCCCAGCAAGCAAACTACCAAGATTGTTTGCCTCTTTAAAGGGAATAAGAGGTTGGATATTATCCACATTAAGGTGTCTTGGGGATAATATTGCTCTGAAGAGCTTCACCAATAAACACTTGGAGGAAAACAGCATCATCAGGAAAAGATTCCATAAACTACATTCCTGGGAGAATTTTCTTCTTGGAACAGGGACAAGAACTTGCATCCAACTGTCGGGGGAGGTTTCTCTAAATACTCCATTGGAGATGAAAAACACGCTCCATTGAAGAGCATAATGGTAATAATTGTTACAACAGCTTAAAGTTTCTCGTAAAGGGCATTGTTTACAAAGTACTTCTATGATACTTATTTTGTGCTCCTTTTGACGGACGTTCCAAAAAGACCCCTGGGTTAAGGAGCTGTAGGTGGGAGCACTAGGGCACCTCCTCTGGGGTCAGAAGCCCTGCACCACCAACAACAGTACAATGAAGCGTTTTTGAGGAAGTCTTTAACAAGCCACCTGGAATTCAAGAACCTCAGCTTTCTCCCTTGGCTGCGTTTAGCTTCATCATATAAACTGAGCTCTACGGGGAGACTGGGACTCTTTCAGGGTCACTGGTATTTGCTAACCTCAGAGTTCCCATGGTCCTGACCATCCAGTACATCAACCAAAGTTCATCAGAGTTCATGTCCAGCACCCTCCCATTCCCAGTAACAGCCCATCCCCCAGGCTCTTAAAGCAGAAGTGGGTTGTAGGGAGAAACCATCCAACAGGGAATGCTGTGAACATCCCCCAGTCCCTCCACGATCCTACCACACGGTGGAGGACTTTCAAACAGCAGGCTCTCCACAGCCTGGGACACCTCTGGTGCAGGGACAATGGCCTTGTTGGATGAAACTCTAGCTCTAAGCAGAGCGATCAGAGGCACCTGGTCATCAGTGGACTCCACCATTGCTCTTTCTGAGCAGGTTTGGATAGAATCAGTATTTGCAAGATTGTTGAGAATGAGCTGTTGCCATGCGGCATGCTCCACATGGCATGGGATTTTTTTTTTTTTTCTAATTGAAGTACAGTTGATTTTATAATGTGTGTTAGTTTCTGGTATACAGCAAAGTGATTCGGTTAGATATATATTATTTTCCATATTCTTTTCTGTTATGGTTTATTATAAGATATTGAATATAGTTCCCTGTGCTATACAGTAGGACCTTGTTGTTTATCCATTCTGTATATAATAGTTTGCATCTACTAATCCCAAACTCCCAATCCATCCTTCCCCCATCCCCCCTCCTCCTTGGCAACCACAAGTCTGTTCTCTATGTCTGTGAGTCTGTTTCTGTTTTGTAGATAAGTTCATTTGTGTCATATTTTAGATTCCACATATAAGCGATATCATTTGGTATTTGTCTTTCTTTTTCTGACTTACTTCACTTAGTATGATAATCTCTAGGTCCATCCATGTTATTACAAATGGCATTATTTCATTCTTTTCTATGGCTGAGTAGTATTCCATTGTTTATATACACCACATCTTCTTTATCTATTCCTCTGTCAATGGACATTTAGGTTGCTTCTATGTCTTGGCTATTGTGAATAGTGCTGCTATGAACATAGAGGTGCATGTATCTTTTTGAATTACAGTTTTCTCCAGATATATGCCCAGGAGTGGGATTGCTGGATTATATGATGACTCTATTTTTAGTTTTTTAAGGATCTTTATTCCTTCAATGCTCTAATTCTTTTAGACATTCATTTATCTGTCCTTATTCAAAATCTTCAGTTCTTCTCAATCTTGCCCAATATAATAAAACCTCAGGAGATTTTTGGCCTTTTTCCTGACACCCTGACATGATCCAGAGGTGGATACAATCCAAGGCATGATTATAAATAATCACCTAAGATTTTGATGTTCAGTTCTTATTTACCTTCTAAACTTATCACAATTCCAGTTTCGAACAGAACACAAATACTACAAAAAAGTGAGGCACATACAAAAAGTAAGCAAACCAATGATACAGAGTGCTGTATATAAAATAAACAACAAGGATAACTGTATAGCCCAGTAATACTGAAGAAGTATAGTCAGTGTCTTGTAATGACCTATAATGGAAAAGAATCTGAAAACATGTATATATATATCTGAATCACTTTGCTGTACACCTGAAACTAACACGATATTGTAAATCAACTATACTGCAATTCAAAAAAAAGTAAAAAAAAGTAAAAGCAACCTAAACATCTACCAACTCATGAATGAATAAATAAAATGTGGTATATCTATACAATGGAATATTACCCGGCAATAATAAGGAATAAAGTACTGATACATGCTACAACATGGATGAAACCTGAAAACATTATAAAATAATGTTAAATAAAAGACCACATGTTCTATGATTCCATTTATATGACATGTCCAGAATAGACAAAAAGACAGACAATAGATCAGTGGTTGCCTAGAGCCAGGGAATGGGAGAGGGTAGAGTCAAAAGGATAGAGAGTGACTGTTAATGAGTCTTTTCTTTGGAGGATGGTAAAAATGTTCTAAAATTATATTATGAGATGGTTGCACAACTCTTAAGTATGCTTAAAACCATTGAAATACACAATTTAAATAGATGAACTTTATGGTATGTAAATTATATCTCAATAAAGCTGTTTAAAAATAAAAAGATTTTTTTTTAAGTAAGCAGACCAAGATCATTTACACATATGAGGAAGCTAGGGCTCAGAGCAGGTAAGTAATTTACTCCAGGTCACACAGACCCAGAGTCACACGTCAGGACACAAACTCAGGCCAACTGTACCCAAATCCTCTGACTTTGCCAGTACACCATGCTGCTTCCCCACTTTGGGTAGCTCAGTTCTTCCATATAACTTATCTTGTGAGGGAAAATGACCCTGATATAACCTTCCTGGATAGTATGGAAAGGCCAAGATTTCACCATGATGCAACAGCTGGGGTTAGCATGTTTATCAAAAGAAGGGTGACATGGCGGGGGGGGGGGGGGGGGGCGGTGGCGGGGGGGGGGGAGAGGTCTCTTCCTGAAGTGATTATTTGTCTTTGATTCATTTTCCTTTTGGACTTTTATCACCTTTCAGACTTCCTATTAATCTGAATTAGGACACACACACACACACACACACACACACACACACACCTGAATAATCTAAGAGAAATGTGTTCTAAGGAGGCCAGAGAAGTCGCCTTAAACGGAGCCTCAGCATCTCAGGGGTCAGTGCCTATCCTGAGGGGCGTGTGGGAGAAACACAGGCAGCCAGCTGAGGACTCTGTCCAGATAAACCCACAGCCTAGATAAGCAGAGGTCAGATAAGCCAGGCTTCCCCGTGCTCAGCTGCCTCTCCCAGGCAAGGTGGCCAAGGGTCAGAGAACAAAACCCACACCTGTCCCCAGGGCTGATCCAGTTCCTCCAATCATTCAGGCAATGGCTTATCAAGAATCGGGCCTGGATATACCCTGAGAAAACCATAATTCAAAAAGAGTCATGTACCACAATGTTCATTGCAGCTCTATTTACAATAGCCAGGACATGGAAGCAACCTATGTGTCCACTGACAGAAGAGTGGATAAAGAAGATGTGGCACATATATACAATGGAATATTACTCAGCCATAAAAAGAAACGAAATTGAGTTATTTGTAGTGAGGTGGATGGATCTAGAGTCTGTCATACAGAGTGAAGTAAGTCAGAAAGAGAAAAACAAATACCGTATGCTAACACATATATATGGAATCTAAAAAAAAAAAAGGTGCTGAAGAACCTCGGGGCAGGACAGGAATAAAGACACAGACATAGGGCTTCCCTGGTGGCGCAGTGGTTGAGAGTCCACCTGCCGATGCAGGGGACACGGGTTCGTGCCCCGGTCCGGGAAGATCCCACATGCCATGGAGTGGCTAGGCCCGTGAGCCATGGCCGCTGAGCCTGTGCGTCCGGAGCCTGTGCTCTGCAACAGGAGAGGCCACAACAGTGACAGGCCCACGTACCACAAAAAAAAAGACACAGACATGGAGAATGGACTTGAGGACACAGGGAGGGGGAAGGGTAAGCTTGGATGAAGTGAGAGTGGCATGGACATATATACACTACCAAAGGTAAAATAGCACAGGGAGATCACCTCGGTGCTTTGTGACCACCTAGAGGGGTGGGAGGGAGACGCAAGAGGGAGGGGATATGGGTATGCATGTATACGTATAGCTGATTCACTTTGTTATAAAGCAGAAACTAACACACCATTGTAAAGCAATTATACTCCAATAAAGAAGTTAAAAAAAAAAAAAGTACAGTGACAGATGGACTTTCAAAACCTAAAAAAAAAAAAAAAAAAAACAAAGAAAAGAATCAGGCCTGGATGGTGGCACAGTGGTTAAGAATCTGCCTGCCAGTGCAGGGGTTCGAGCCCTGGTCCAGGAAGATCCCACGTGCTGCAGAGCAACCAGCCTGCGCGCCACAACTACTGAGCCTGTGCTCTAGAGCCCGTGAGCCACAACTACTGAGCCCGCGCACCACAACTACTGAAGCCTGTGCACCTAGAGCCCGGGCTCCGCAACAAGAGAAGCCACCACAATGAGAAGCCCGTGCACCGCAACGAAGAGTAGCCCAGGCTCGCTGCAACTAGAGAAAGCCTGCACGCAGCAATGAAGTCCCAACGAAGACCCAATGCATAAATTTTAATAAATTTATTTTAAATAAATAAATTTATTAAAAAAAAAGAATCAGGCCTTTTAATTAGATTGAGCCTCGACCAGGAGCCAAGAATTCAACTCTCAGCCCCACCCTCCACTGACTCACCAGTCACAGGACCTCTTCTCTCTTCTGTCTCGCTTCCCCACGGCCCTCCCAGAAGGTAGACATGATGCCCAGAGGCCTTCCTCACAAGGCCACAATAAGATGTGTGATAAAAATAAAAGCTGCAACTGGCATTCATGAAGACCTACTATGTGCCATATTCTTCGCATTCATGATCTTAGCCTGCGAACAACTTTCTGAGGTGTTATTACCCTCTTTGTACACATAAGGAAGCTAAAGCTCAGGGCTTTGGATAACTTGCCTCTGGTCACAAGGACTTGGATTTGAACCCGGGTATATTTGGCTCAAAAACCTCTATGCCGCGGTGGCTGACTATTATTCCCACCTTCCTCACATCAGTTCTTTCCCCAGAGAAGAGCTGCAGGTCCACTGGGTGACTGGCTTTCCCACTTTTCTCTCCCTTCTCTCTCCTTTCTCCATTCACCCCTCCACCCTTTCCCCCACTAGTGGGCTTTTAATGTTGGAATTGGGGGTTGAGATCCAACTTTGGTGGGAGGTCAAGCCTATCAGTCCCTCATTCATCCCATTGTGGGTTTGGGAGACCATGTGATTATTTATTTTTCAGATGGTGCCCGTGTTCTCTGCAGAGGCACAGATGGAAAAGGATTCATAAGAGGAATTTCCGAGCATGTGTTTGTGATGTGTTGTGTTACGTCCACAGCATGCAGAATTTAGGAGCATTTGAGAAGTCAGCCCCCACAGCAAAGCACCTTCAGTGCTTCTCCGCTGCCAGCTCCCCGTGATGCCCAGGTGCTTCTGCCAAATCCAGGGATATTTAGCACGAACACTCCCTGCAATATCTGCAAAATAATGTGAAAGGAAGAGGGGCATCCTGGCCTCAGCCGCTGTGAACACACAGAGCCTAGGGTGCCGGCCATGCTCTCGCGCTTCCTCCCCTTTTCCCAGTCTGGCTACTGAGATCTTTCTCATGTGTTCTCAGGGATCTGAGTCAGATCTGTGTGTCAGTGGTGCCATTTGTACAAGACTGAGAATTTCCAGGACGCACAGAGCCTCCCACTTCTGAGACTCAAAGACTTGAGTGTAAGTTCTGGGAGGTTCAATGAGACAAAATGGCCCCAAATATTCTTATGTCTGCACCATCCCTCTTATTGGGTTTGGCCTGAATCAAACCTGCCTCAGAGCCCAGGACAGTTTCAGAAAATAAATAGTGCTTAGGGAAGGTCTAAATCTTTGGGGGGCATAACTACAAAGACCCTCTAAAAGTCTGTGGCAGGGTGAAGTGACTTCTTTTACCCTAGTCCTACCCTTTCACTACCCCATTCAACCCACCAGGAGAAAAATCTAGGGGTTACAGGACATTTATCTGGAGCCAAGACCCTTCAATAGTCAGTTAATTCCAGAAATTTCCATAGTGCAACTCAGAATGAGAAGGGATGGAATCCTAAGAATAGAGTTATAATGGACAAGAAATAAAGGCAACATTTTGATTATGTGAGGATTAGTCATATTTTCATGTAAAACTGAAGGAAATGAATTCTCTCCATGGTGAAATGTATTTCTTCTTAAGTTACCTTAAAAGGAAACAAGCAACAACCCAGGTTGAAGCCCTTTCCCCACTAACATTCTGTATTAGTCAGGGTTCTGCAGAGAAACAGAACCAACAGGGTGTGTGGTGTGTGTGTGCGTGTGTGTGTGTGTGTTTGTACAGAGAGAGAGAGAGATTTTACTTTAAGAAATTAGCTCATGCAATTGTGGCGGCTTGGAAAGTCCAGAATCTGCAGGGGGCACTGCCAGGCTGGAGACCCAGGGAAGAGTTGCAGTTTGGATCCAGATGTGGTCTGCTGGCAGGATTCCCCCTTCCCCTGGGGAGATTAGCCTTCTTCTGTGAAGGTCAACATTACTACTTCCATTTTCTGCCCCACCGCATGGTTCATGCAGAACCAGAGTACATTCCCATCTTTGACAGAACCAAAGGACCCAGCCAGCTAGAAGCAAAACTCCTTACTGACATTGAGCAGACCCCTGAGACTGGAGTGCTGGGAATGGGTCATCAGGGGATGAGAGGGGTCCAGAGGAACAATAGGACGTATGGGTCTAAGGGGGACACAGCCCCCCACCACCCTAAACCTAGCAGTGAGGGCTCATGCATGAGCAGCAGTTGGACAAAGAGCACAGCATCCAATACACACACTGTCTTACACTTATGGGATCACACTCTCTGTATGGCTCTATAACCACATAGCCAAAAATAATCTAGATCAGTTGATAGCTACCCAAACCCTCAGATATATGAGTGAGCCCACCTAACATCAGCAGAGCCACCAAGCCAACCACCCCTGATGCAAGAGCAGTAAAGGCTCAGTGTCATAGGCCACTGCAGTTTTGTGATTGTCATGCTTGTGACGTGGCAGTTTTGTGGCAATAGATAACCGACACACCTACTTTCCAAGTCAAGGAATGGGCTGACAAATTCAAATGTTGACAGGGAAAGACAGGTACTATAATCCAGTGAAGAGGTAAAGTGGAGTCTGTATTAAACTGGAAAAAAACACACCCATCTAAGGTGGACAGCTGGTACTCAGTTCCAATCAGTCACGCCAGGTGGAAATGTTGATTTAGCGTGGCTAAATTAATTTTTCAAGAGAGAAGGGGATTCAGATTTATTATGAAATGTATTAGTTTAAATGTTATCAATACATTTTATTTTCCTTGAAAAGTTGGGCAATAATAACAGAAATGCAAATTAAAACTATACTGAGATATAATTTCTCACCTATCCAAAAGATTAGCAAAAATCAAAAAGTTCAGCAATACACTCTGTTGGTGAAACTTTGGGAAAAACAGCACCTTTACATATTGCTAGAAAGAATGCAAAATGGTATAACCCCCACAGAAGAGAATTTGGAGATATTTAGCAAAATTACATATTCATTTACCCTTTGATCCAATAATCATACTTCTTGGAATCTATTTCAAATATATACTGGCAAAACTACAAAAGAGATATATGCACAAGGCCACTAACTATAATAGCTAAGACAGTAAACAACTGAAATGCCACAATCTGGGACTGGTTGAATAAATTACGTGCATCCTTTTGATAGAGTAATATATAACTATGATAAGGAATGAGGAATATCTCCATCTTCTACTATGGAGTAAGTTCCAAGATACATCATTAAAGTGATTTTTAAAAATTAATTTATTATTTATTTTTGGCTGCATTGGGTCTTTGTTGCTGTGTGCGGGCTTTCTCTAGTTGTGGCCAGCAGGGGCTACTCTTTGTTGCAGTGTGCAGGCTTCTCATTTTGGTGGCTTCTCTTGTTGCGGTGCGTGGGCTCTAGGCCTGCAGGCTTCAGTAGTTGTGGCATGCAGGCTCAGTAGTTGTGGCGCACGGGCTTAGTTGTTCTGAGGCATGTGGGATCTTCCCGGACCAGGGCTCGAACCCGTGTCCCCTGCATTGGCAGGCGGATTCTTAACCACTGTGCCACCAGGGAAGCCCTAAAGTGATTTTTTTTAAGTGCAGAAAAATGTGTATCATATTCTACTATTTCTATAATAAAGGAAGAGATATGTAGACATAAATATATACAGATTTAATTCTATTTTTCAGTGGAAGAATAAACCACAAAAAGTTTTAAGGGTTTTCTATAGGAGAGAGGAAGGTATAGAGTGGGTGAGACAGGGACAGAAGCTAGACTTACTTGCATGTATTTTGTTTTTTAGATATGTCTTTGATGCTATGTAATTCTTTTACATATACTAAGAGAAAATTAATTTTTTTTTTTTTTTGGCCACGCTGCACAGCATGCAGGATCTTAGCTACCGCACCCAGGGATTGAACCTGGGCCCCTTGCAGTGGAAGCATCGAGTCTTAACCACTGGACCACCAGGGAAGTCCCAGACAAAATTAAATTTTAAAATATTAATCCCAAATATAAAAAATAAAATGAAATAAATGAACCTAACTGTGTATCCATTTTGGTAGCAAAACTACACAGAGAGAAGCTATAGTAATTTGGCTGCACACTCCTAGCTCCTGTGGGACTGTAAAAACAACAACAAAGTAACTGTCTTCAGTAATGATATTGGTGGTGATAGTGTGTGGTTCTGCTATTCTAAAACTGTCATTATGGGTAATGTAATATGGGATAAAACTATTGAATAATTACATGATATTTTATCATCCACGGTGTTTTTGAGAACAAAGATTCTGGGTGTGGGAAGAAGGAAATGCAGGTGTTAAGAAGAGTTGAGTAAAAACCATATAATCCTGAAACTGAAAAGGAAGTATTGGTTCAAATTCATAATGTATTTCATGATTGATTAACCAGATAGCTAAATAGACAGGCGGATAGATAGGTACTCCCTATATTTCCTAGTTCTGTCCACTTAAGAGGACTGGAAACAGTGACAATGCTGATAGCACTGAGCACCCTTAGCACTCATATCAGGGTCTCTATATACCATTTCCCAAGAAAAGGAACCAAAGCTGCCTGGAGAAATAGCTAATTCCAGGTCTGGAACCGGAAATAAATAAAGAGGAGCGTAAACATCTAATTGTATTGGAAAGAAAATTATCAAAGACTACTGAGGTTATGCCAACTTGAAAAAATACTCCCACTGGCCAAAGATGGGACAATTTGAGCACCAGTAATAATAATCTTAAAAATAAATAATAAAATAATAAAATGAATCATAATAATCATTGCAAGTGAATTCAAACATGTCAACTATGATTAAATGCATGGATTCATAATGATTCTTTAATAAGAGAATTGAAAAATGTGAATTTTGATGGATATTACATAATATTAAGGAATCTAGAAGCAATAATGGTAATTGAGGTTATGTTTTTAGAAGAGTTCTTATATTCTAGAGATAAATACAGTCAATCCTCATTATTCACAGATTCTATATTTGTGAATTTCCGTACTCACTAAAATTTACTGGTAACCCCCAAATCAATAACCTCAGTGTTTCTGTGGTCATTCACAAACGTGTGAAGAGTGGCAAAAACCTTGAGTCACCTACCCTGCACATTCCAAGCTGAGGTTGATCAAGGGGCCTCTGCCTTCTTGCTTTAGCCTTCATACTATAAAAAAGTGTCCTTTCTGTGATCTATTTAATGTCACATTGTTCACATTTGTGTGCCACTTTTTGTTGGTAATTTCACTGTTTAAGATGGCCCCCGAATTATGTCCTGAAACGATGTTCCTAAGAGCAAGGCTGTGATATGCCTTATGGAGAATACACGTCTGTTAGATAAACTTCGCTCAGTCATGAGTTATGATGCTGTTGGCCGTGAGTTCAATGTTAATGAATCAATAATGTATATTAAATAAGTTGTCTCTAAACAAAAACACACATACAACAAGGTTATGTATTTATCGGTCGATGAAAATGTGGCCAGAGGCTCACAGAAACCTACTCCTGTATTTCCCCTGGGAGTAACGGTTCAGTGTTCACTAATTCAGCATTCATGGTGACTTTATGGAACCTAACTACCACAAACAACAAGAATCGACTCTATTAAAATAGTTGCAGATTATACGGAGCAAAAATACTATGCAACATGAATAAAATATATCTGCTGGCCTGGATTTGGCCCGCAGGACCCAACTGTCAGTCTCTGATCTATTTCAATCTAACCACTACACGGGACAGAATTTTTTTCAATCATTCCCCTACTGACAGACATTTGAGTTGCTTTCAGTTTTTCACTCTTATGATCGATGCTGCAGTGAACATCAGCACATGTGCAACAGTTTCTCTTGAGAAGACGCTGAGAACTGTAACTGCTGAATCACAGTGTGTGCACGTTTTACATTTTAATAGATGCTGCCAAATGGCCTCCAAAGTGGCTGTACCAATTAATGCTCCCACCAACAGTGTGTGCATGTCTGGACTTCCCACACTCTTGCCAATGCTTAATTCCACAAGTATTTTTGGAATCTGGATCCTGTGTGAGGCACTAATGAGGTGACGGGGGTGGAGAGGAAGCAGAGCAAGATGTAAGCTCCATAAGACATGGCGTCATAGCCCAAAGACAAGGTGTTCATCCTCTCCAGAGATTCACCCAAGATTCACAGAACAGGATGGTGGGAATAAAGAACAAGCAGAAGATTTTCAAACGTTATGCAGTGCCCCACTCCTCTTAAAACAATAATCCATAGAAATGAATTAATTAGCTTTGGAGTGCTAATATGTGCTATGTCTAGCCCAAGACTGTGTCAAGGGCAAATCTGTTTCATTTTAAAAATAAATTACATGTTTTTCTTATTATGTATGGATATCTATTTGACTATGTATATCAAAAAAAGGGGGGGGAATCCTTTAAACGTGCATGCTACTTAGCCAAGCAATTCTTTTTTTTTTTAAATAAATTTATTTATTTATTTTTTGCTGCATGGGGTCTTTGTTGCTGTGTGCGGGCTTTCTCTAGTTGCGGCCGGCGGGGGCTACTCTTCGTTGCGGTGCGCGGGCTTCTCATCGCGGTGGCTTCTCTTTGTTTTGGAGCACAGGCTCTAGGCGCACAGGCTTCAGTAGTTGTGGCACACGGGCTCAGTAGTTGTGGCGCACGGGCTTAGTTGCTCCACAGCATGTGGGATCTTCCCAGACCAGGGATACGAAACCATGTTCCCTGAATTGGCAGGCGGATTCTTAACCACTGCGCCACCAGGGAAGTCCCTAGCCAAGCAATTCTTTTCTGCATATATCTTAGGGAAATTATTTGAAAAATTGCAAACATTTAAGCACAAAGGTGTTCATTTGCAGCACTGTTTAATATCCCCTATGATGTAAACTACCCAAGTGTTCAAAAATAGAGAATTTAACAGTTAAATATATCAAACACTTTTGAACTGTTAGTTCAATAAAGTGTTAAATAAATGGAACCGTTAGGAAGTATTATGCAGCCAGCAGAAATGATTTATTTGTTGTCATGGAAAGATACTTGGAAAGTAGTATTGTTTTTTAAAAAGCCACCAATGTGCACCCATTTGTTCATTCCCTCACCAAGTGCATGCTGAGCACCTACTGTGCTGGGCGCTGGAGACAAAGTCATAACACGTGCAGGCAGAGTCCTTGCTCTGGGGATCCAAACTGTCTTGTCCCCCTTGCCTGCACTAGGGACTACACAGACAGGCTTCTCCAGCCTGGATCTGAGCATACGACTAATTCTTTGTTATTAAGCTCTTTGTGATTTCACGAGCACTAATGGATTGATTGCTTCTAATTCTTACACCACGTATAACTATGCTCCACTCGCTTAAAGTTTCTCCTTTCCAGTATCGTGGTACTTAGACTCATGGGAAGACAGGTTATCTTAACCGCAGAACCAGCAGAGCAGACTTCCCTTTCCCAACACCACTCTCCGAGGGAAAGCATCTAAAATAGTGGCAATACCGTGCCCGAGGGGTGAAAACAGTCCAGGCTCAGAGAACCTGTTTTGCTTTCTTGGCACCTGCCTTACCGTCTCCCACCTCTGTGTGTTCCCATCAGTAAGACGAGCAGGGAGGGTTGATGATAAATGAATCCCAACCACACAAGGGCTAAGATGATGCCTGGCACACAATAGTTACCCTTCAGATATGAGCCCCCCTTCTCATCTTCTATTTTCCTGTCAAAGATTGGTTTCACCCACAGAAATCACTAGTATGAAAAGTAGAGGGATGCGGAATTCGGCTGGGATGTTCTTTTCTTTCTGTCTCATATCTTTGAGGAAAAGAGTGGTCTGGCTTACCCACAGGTTCTCTGAAAATGGTCACAAATGCTGTCTGATGGTTAGCAAGTGATCCGACTCTAGAGGCACATATACATTCAAGGCTTCTCCCTTCTACAAATAGACGTCAGCACATGACACAGGCAAGCGTCTGCCCTTATCTACTTCCAAAACACAAGTCCCTTGTCCCTGCTTCCAGTCTCTCTAGTGTATGAAATGGTGTGGGTGGGGGAAGGAGAACAGGAGTATATAGAAGAGGACCTGAAAGGGAACCACAGGCACAAGACTCAGGACTGGGCAATCAGGCCATTCCATCCACCTGGCCTCCGTGATGGCTCAGAGATGTGCACGTCAAGCCAGTGGTTTGCAATTCTAAGATTTGCTTGGATTTTCTTCTTTCTGCTAGGGTGGTTTAGTTGGGAGAATATAAGCCTGGGACTGCTGGGAACCACTGTGTTAAGAAATTCTTCCTGGGAAGCAAGCAGGACCAAGTGATGGGAGGAGAGAGATCAAATCCTAATGACATTGTTTGAGTCCTCTGGATCCAACCTTACCTGAAGCCAAATCTATGCCTGGGCTCCAGTTATATGAGGCTAAATCAACCTTTCTCTCTCTCTCCCTCTCTTTCTCTCTCTGTCTCTCACTGTCTCTGTCTCTCTCTCTCTCTCTCTCTCTCTATCTCCCTCTCTCTCTCTCTCTCTCGGTTGAGGCTCCTTCTAAAAGGATGCATATGCAAAGAGTTTATTTGACAAGCATCTCAGAACACACCAGCAGGAGACTGGGGAAGGGAGACAGGGAAGAGAAGGTACATTACTGAGCAGGTAACTGCTAAAGGTCAACTTGGGCTCAGTCCCACTCAGGAACTCCGGGAGACCTCATGGAGCACGTATTTCAGAGCCATTCCACCTGAGGGGCAAGGGGGCTGGGGTACTGACCCATCTCTCTGCCTGTTGCTGTGTCAGGCTGCTCCTGGGGGGCCTTGGTACCCTTCATGGCTGACCCACCGTGAGAATGGGCAAAGCAGGCTCCTTGGGCAGCCATGGGGGCCGGCAGCAGGCAGTCAAAGTGGTCTGCCCTGTACCAAGGGGAAATGGGTGGAATCCTCTTGTTTTGTTTTGTATCCTTTTGGCACCAGGTGGGGGGATGGAGGGCAGGTTAGGCTAGACTTCCAGCCATTTGCCTAAATCATCCTGACTAATGTATGTAACACTTCCACCCAAGTCAGAAATCAGCTTAGAGTGTTCCTGGGATAAAAGAGCCCTGAATTTCTTCCTTGACCTAACCCCATCCCAGACATGACACCAGCCTGGTTACAGGAGGAACTCTTACCAATGATCTCTTCCGTGCCCTGCACACACGCAGGCACAGCAAACTTGTTCATTCAGACATCCCTGAGTAGGAGCAATGGCCACCCCTGTACCCGTCCAGAGTCAGCCAGCCCTCCAGGAAACAGCACTGTTCCTATGGCTCCCTGCTCCAGGCCGGGCCCTGGGCTCAGGTGACCACCCACAGTGACCACAACGGGCAACCAGCAGGCCCAGCCACCCTATGGCTGCTGCTCACAGCAGCTGTCATGAGCTTATACCTGCAGCGTGCCTCCAAGGAGACAAAAACCTCCCACCAAGAGAGCCAGGGAACCGCTGGTCCCCTATGCTCCGAAGGGTAGGGGCCAGGAATCCAAGCTGTAGTCATAACAATTCTCTCTCCCACCACGGAGGGATGCCTGGGACAGAGGGAGGAAGGTGCAGTGCATGTGTCTTCTACAAGTTTGCTCTGAAGTAATAAATATCTTTTGTTTCTATTGTGAGTGAGATCATTTTTTTCCATTATTTTTTCTAAGTGGTTACTGTTGGAAATAGGAAAGCTATTGATTTTTGTACATTTATTTTGTGACTGGCTGCCTTACTGAACTCTCATTATTTCTAATAATTTTTCAGTTCAATACTCCGAAAGCAAAAGATTTTAGGCGATGTGACAAAACTGACCAAAAAGCATGTGAAATCAGCCACCATTCTATTTGTTCTGAGATGGATAAAAAAATCAAGATAGAAACAAAATCCCACTCAGGCTACCTGCGAGTAGTCTGTTCCCACTCACCCCATCCTAATGTTCCCGTGCCCCTCCCCTCACACCACCCCTGGGGAAAGCCTACTCCCCTGTGTTGTGTGTGTGTGTGTGTGTGTGTGTGTGTGTGTGTGTGTGTGTGTTTGGCCGCATCTCGCAGCATGCGGGATCTTAGTTCCCTGACCAGGGATCAAACCCGTGCCCCCTGCAGTGGAAGCACCTATTCTTAACCACTGGACCACCAGCGAAATCCCTCCCCTCTGTTTTGAAGAAAGTCTTTGAGACCCACACTCAGAAAACTCCTTTGTTGGGGCAAACAGTCCAACCCTAAGCTTCTCTGGACTGTCAGGCTCGGGCAGGGGTCCTAGCCGTGAGGAGGGCCATGGCCTCCACGCCTGACCCAGCTTTTCACCCATCACCCCAGCTCCTCACCAAGCAGCCCTGTAGCCTAACTGAGTACCTCCTGTGGGCCAGGTCTGGGAATGTGAGAACCTCGCACTCTTGGATGTACATTTTCTTGTTGTCTCATTCTTTTCTTTGTAGGATGCAGCCACACAGGCAATGCCCTGCCCAGATGCCCTCCAATCCCTTTCACAGCTGCTGCGAAACCCTCTGGCTTCTGTGTGATCTGGCTTCTGATGCCTGCACCCGCGACTCCCATTGGAGGACTGCCCTCAGGCGACTACAGCTGCTTTGCCCACACCTGCAGAGATCGGAAATGCCTGGGAGGTGATGTCCCCCCAAGGCAGCCCTGAGCCAGTGACTGACAGGTGCGGTCGTCTCAGGCTCTGAGACAGACTCACAGCCCACCGCTCCCGTGCAGGGGCAGGATGAAGCCCCCTGCTGCGGGTCTATATCTGAGCTCTTGCCCTGCCCCTCCCAGACTCCCTGACCTATCCCCCAGGGAGCCCATCTTCGATGTATCACTGGCACGTAAGTCTTCATCTCATGGTTTGCTTCTGGGGAATCCAACCGAGACACAGAGCAAGCCTCTGACCCTCCACAGCCTTAGTTTCCCTATCTGTCAGGGTGGCCTAATTAGAAAGTCTCCTGAGAAAAGGGTTAGGATTCTGTTACAGACTGAACTGTGTCTCCCCCAAATTCATATGTCTAAGCCCCAACCCCAATGTGACTGTATTTGAAGATGGGGCCTATGAGGGGGTAATTAAGGTTAAATGAGTTCATAAGAGTGGAGCCCTGATCCAAGAGGATCGTGTCCTTATAAGAAGAGACACCAGACCCCTCTCCCCCTACCCCATGCACACACTCCAAGGAAAGGCCATGTGAGGACATAGAGAGATGGCGGCCTCCAAGCCAACAGAAGAGGTCTCAGAATGAAACTGAATTTACGAGCATCTTGATCTTGGACTTCCAGCCTCCAGAACTGTGAGAAAATAAACATCTGCTGTTGAAGCCACCCAGTCTGTGGTATTTTGTTACAGCAGCCCGAGCTGACTAATACAGATTCCTTCACCTGCTTTCTGGCTGGAATCCTGGAAAAGCCTCTTCTGCCTCCTTCAGATGACCCCTCACCACAAAACAAAAGGACTGTGGCTCTGGGAGCAACTCTGCCTCACTCCAGGGAAAATGAAATAAAATTGAAGCCATAGACCAGAGGTCGGCAATTTTTTCTGTAAAGAGCCCGATAGTAAATACCTTAGGTTTCACAGGCCATGTGGCCTCCGTCACAACTACTCGGTTCTGCTGTTGCCTTGCAAAAGCAGCCCCAGACGGTACGCAAATGACGGGTTTGGCCGCGTGCCCATTAAGCTTTACTTAGAAAAACAGGCCACTGCGGGCAGCCGTTCGCTGACCCCTGCCACAGGCTCTTTGAACTGGGAGTTTAGCAAACATCAGATCCAGCCCCGGATGGCAAGAAGAGGACCAGCGCAGACGGTGGGAGGGATTTGTCCAAGGTTCCCCGGGGAGCTAGTGGCAGTGAGACTAGAAATGGATGGCCCACTCCTTGTTTCTACCCCGTGGTTCAGAACTGAAGCGTATATGGGTAGGGCTGGATCCTGAGGGCTTCTGTGACTGTCGAAGATAGAGGGTGACATGCTGCCCCAGGAGGAGAAGGAAAGGGGCAGAGCCAAGAGCCAGGCATGGAGACAGTTGTCAGCATTCCCACCTGAGGTCAGCCTCTGAGGAGGCACAATGAGGGGCAACCGAAGGCAGAAGATGGCGCTGACCCATGAGCTCTGGGACCCCATTGTTCTTCAAAGGAAAATGAAAGGCGGGCCCCTCCCACTGCCAAGGCCAAGGTGAGGGGCTGAAGGGAGAGGAGGCCCAGTGGCTGAGTGTGCAGAGAATAGCTGAGGAGAGACCCTGGGATCACACCTCCATGATCGGACTGCTTACCTGCACAGGTGTGACCCAATCCTTGCTCTCACAGGCCTCTGCTTTAGGCCTGAAGCCTATTTTGAGCCTCCTTTTTTTTTTTTGGCCACGCCACACGGCTTGTGGGATCTTAGTTCCCCAACCACGGATCGAACCCGGGCCCCGGCAGTGGAAGCGCGGAGTCCTAACCATCAGACCGCCAGAGAAGTCCCATATTTTAAGCCTATTTTGAGACAAACCAGCTGCACACACTCTGACCTGTGGCTTCCCATTTTGCAGCCTCTAGGAGAAGTAGGGCCACAGGCCCCAGGAGAAGGTAAGGGGGACTTGGAGCCGTCAGGACCTGTGGCCTCCTCTCTCTCTCAGTGCCCCACTGTCTCGACTCTGCTGCCACAGACCACTGGGTTCAGATGGGGACCTCTCGACAGATGCAGGGAAGGGGCACCTCGTTCACAGCAATGACCTTCTGAGAGCTGGGAGACTCCCTCTGGCCCCCAGAGTCTCCTTAGAGCCCCTCAGAATCCTGGGCCCACTCGGCAGCCTCCATCCTTACAATCTTCCAAGTCAAAGCCTCAAGTTTTCAAGAAAGAAATGTTCAGGTTTGGAAAGAGAAGGCAATGGGGACCTTTGGGCCCTAGCAGAGGACTGATTCTATTTGGAATTCTGTAACCACCTCAAGGCCAAGGAAAAAGGACCCAAGCATATGACCGGGACCCGAGAGACAGATTTTTTTTAACTCTTGGTATCAACAAGATTTTGGTCTTCAGTCATCTCAAATTGAATAAAACCTAAGCAGCAGGAGTTATTGTAGATACGTAGAGTAAAGAAAGAAGGGGAAGAAAGAGCTTTGCATCACGTGAATTTTTTGCCACAGAAACTTAATGAGAAACACACCACATTTCCAGAACCCTCTTTCTAGTCAGGGCTCCCGCTGAGATAAAAGGTCACAAGAAGAGAAGGAGGGAGAGCAGGCGGGAGCTGGGGCTGGGAGCAGGCAGGCACTTTTACTGGAAAACAGGCCCAAATTTCATACACGCTGCTATCGGCCTGAGAGTCTAGACTGATGATTTTCTTTGGATGCCAGATGTGAAGGGCTTTCATAAAGGAATCTCAAACATCACGCATTTAAAAACAAATCGACCCAAGCTGCATTCACTGATGCAATGGAGAACTTTCTATCCCAGACAGCAGGGAAAACACACAGCCTGGTGGGGAAGAGTCCTGAACTCGGCTGTGCATCACATTGCTTCCCCCTGCAGGCCACGAGCGGCAGGGCACCCGGAAGCCAGCCAAGGCTGGGGACCCTGGGCTGAGCCACGCCTCCGCCAGCTGATGGAGACTTTCTGACCATCTGGCCCAAGGTGGCTGGAGAATGGTCCTCTGCAAGGTGCCAGATCATGGCTGGAAGGACCGTGCTGGGCCTGCACCTCAGCCATTACATACACCAATCAATCTCATTCAATCTCTAACCTGGCAAGGTGGAGATGTTGCCCCTGTAAAGTACAGGGTCCAAGAAGTTGAGTGATTTGCCCAGTGGGTGCAATTGGTTTATTCAGTATTGGCATTTGACACCAGTGCCCCTTCCCTGACCCTGTGTGCTGAGGCCATCACTGCCGGGATGCCCCTTCTCAGGGAAGATGGAATGATGTAACTGGACCTCCGTTATCCAAACCTGATCAGACCAGCGAGGAGGAAGCTCTGCCTGTGAGGCCCGCAGGGCCAGGCTGGGGGGCTGCACGTCCTGCGGCCTCAGGCTGGGAGTGGCCCAGGACTCAGGGATGCTATTCCTGCCTAAGGCTGGAGGTGGGCTCCTTGACCGCACACCCAGCCAGGGCTCAGGGAGGGTTTGTAGAGCAAGGAGTGTCCCGGCCACCCTCTAGCCTCTGGAATCTCCCAACAGCCCTGCACTTCTACTATCTTGGCTGTCTTGGGCTGCTACCCACCTCCCTGCCTTTACACAGGGACTGACTCTGTAAACATCACCCTGAGATTACCCCTGACCAGAGACATCCCACTTGGCAGCAGCTACAAATCACGATGCCAGACACTCGGGATCAGTGACCTTTAGAAGAGGCCGGGCGTGGCAAGGACCCCACAAGTGACTCACGTTTTATCTAGTGTGAAGGACCTCTGCCCCCACCGCCCGCAGCAGCGCAGCCCTGCTCCGCCCTGCTCCACGCCCTCTGGCTTGCCCGATCCCGGCAGTCATGGGACTAGACACGATGCTCTGGCGAGTGTTTGGTTTCCTGCCAGTGCTGTTGACTCAAGACACTGTGTGGACCCTTGGGCACTCCTTGCTTTTCTGAATCCTCCTAAAGTGGTCCAGTCACCTCTCTGGCCCCATCTCTCCACGGGGCTTCTTCTCTCAAAGGCAGGGCTGCTTGTTGAGCCCAAGACACCCCTGGGCTTTTGCACAAGCCGCTCCTCTGCCTGGAAGCCCTTCTAGCCCTTCATCACTTGCCCGACTCGGGCTTGTCACCAAGTGTCAATCCTCCCACGGACAGTTCTTCCCTCCTCTCCTTCCCTTACCCCTTGGGCGGAGTACACACACACACACTCTGAGCTCCACCATGCCACCTCCCCTCGCCTTCCTCTGCTGGCAACATCACCATGCAGTCACCTGACCACTGGTTCGTCTTCCTGTTTCTAGAGGCCGGCTGGAAAGTCCTTAGCAAATATTTGGTGGATTCCCTAATCTCTTTGCATCTGGATGTCACTGCCCTTATGTTCAGGGACCAACCTGCTGAATTGCAAACTGGGACTTGGGACCTGACCATGGACTAAATATTTGCCTTTGGAGTCGTCCTCCAAAGGAGAAGAGGTTTCTTTCCCGGTCCACTCCCTCCCCAGGGCACTTGGGCGGCAGGGAGATGGGGCCAACTTTATCATCCCTCTATCACTTGACCAGAGGTGCCTGTCGGGTCTGAGGGGGAGCAGCCACTCGAGGGAGGTGTCCCTGAGCCACAGTTCCAGGTCCACCCCTGGCCCGGCTGACCCTTTCGAGCCACCTCTTCCCAGAAGGCTTGGCTGGGGTTATTAGAATGTGCCTCTGGGAGCTGAGGATGGAATGTGCCACAGCGGTGCAGCTCCTTTTGTTTGCTCCTGGAACTGCTGTCTGGAGAATCTGACTGAGAGAGGCCTTGTTCACAGTTCCTGCATAAAATCTAAGGAGAGCTGTATAACGTATCAGTCATTTACACCTTAATGAAAACAAATGAATGCAATCTGGTCATTGAATCCCAGAACCTGAGGATCAAAGGGAGCCTTCAACCAGCACCCTTTCTGTCCACCCTTCTGTCCAGCTGGCTTCCATCCTGTCCATCAGTGCTGCTGCCGTAACTTGATACATTTATAAAACACATCCCCTACCCCCCCCCTTCTCACACCCTTTGCTCTTTCTTAATGAGTTGAAAATTAAAATGCTAACCATGATCCTTGTTAATACAGGTATCCCTCCGTGAAATTACAAAAAACTGAAAAGGCACCAGGTCCAATGAGACCCTCCCTCATCTCCTAGACGAAGCCCGGTGACCTGGGAGGCTCCCAGACCCCCTGGGGTCTTTCAAAGAAGAGAAAGGAGAGAGGGTCCACCTCACTGGCCCACGGTGGGAGGTAACAGCTCTGAGGTGATGAGGAGGCCATCCGCCTCAGGAAGAATGTCCTGTATTTTCTAATTCTCCATGCCCAGAATGACTGCAGTCAACAGGGCCCAAACAGGTCACTGACAAGCATACCTGGAAATGTCACCATCCCTAAAGAGGCCAAGTGGTGCATGGGGGTGGGGAGACCCCTCACCTCATCCACCCTCCCTACAGCAGGACACACACAGAGCAGGGCTCTCCCACCCTGCCTTTCCAGCTCTCCTGCCACCCTCCTCTCTTCCCTTCCATCCCAGGAGGGAGAAGCAGATGGGAGTGAAGTACAGCTGAGCCCAAAGAGGAGCCTTGAGGCTGCAAGTGTGTATAAACAGAGGCGAGAACCACAGGGGAAACTACTTTGAAGTCTCCATCTGGTAACAAATGAAACTGTGGAAGATAAGGCACATGGTTTCCCACTGCAGCAATTTGTCTTTGATCGGAAGAGGCCATCTCGCTTATTGGGGAGGGGGCTAGGTCTTGAAGCCACAAGCCTGGGTTTGAAGACTCCTTCTGCCACTAACTAGCCTGCTGGGGGTCTAGAAGCACTGCTTCACAGGGTGTGGGGAGATTTTTGAATGATGAAACACTTAGCACCATGCCTGGCACATGATAAATGCTATCGAGGAGCAGGAAGAAGAGTAAAGAGTGTAACGAAGACTTGGCGCCATAGGTAGAGCTGCAGGAAGCATATGGAGCACCTTATGGTCTGCAAAGCTCTCTGGGTTCTGTTCTTTCACCTGATGCTCTAGGAGGCTCAAGCTGTAATCATCCCCACAGCACAGAGGAGAAAACTGAGGTTTCAAAGTGCCAAGAGACTTGCTTGTCATCCACATGGATTGCCCAGTGGAAAGCAAAACAGAACACCAGAAAAGGAGAGTAGGTCTGATGAGGCCATGCAGAATTTCGCCAGCAGAAAATCTAGAAAGCCATTCCTTGCCTATTTGCACCATGCACATTTGGAGTCTTGTGGGTGCAGCGTTGTGTTTACACATCAGGGGTACCATGATCTTTCCAGAGTCCGGCTCCAGCTGCGTGTGCTGCGCCCGCCCCCCTGCCGCAGATAAATGCGGACTGGGCAGGGAGGAGAGCCCTACGCACGTACTTCCCGTTTCCCTGCTAGTTTCAGGGCATTCAGACCTCATGAGGCCAACTGGACATTCAGCCCAGGGCTTGACAATGCACCAAGGCAGATCTTGGCAGGCCCGCACGTGGATATCACCGTCTTTCATGTGTCCAGGTCTCCCCACCCCCATCACGTTTTCGGTTAGAGATACCAGTACATTCGCGTACCCTCTGTGCAAGCGCAGCCAACGCAAACGCTTCGAGTTGCCCGTTTACGCCTGCATCCGAGCTCCACCTAGTGGCAGGTGTTGGACATGGCGTCCAAGTGTGCATTTTCTTCCGGAGCCATTTGCCTACACTGAGTCATTGAGTGCTAAGTGGACACTTTGAACTCGGCACCCCTGAGGCCCTGGTCCTCTGCGACCCTGTCCATGTAACCTGCCCTGTGCCAACCCCTTAGCTTTAACCATGCCGGGAAGCCTCAAGGCACTAACTGGCTAATTATAAACCCTGTCCAAGACTGCTCAGAGCATCCTCCCTCTTGCTCTCAAAGCCCACAGAGCTCTGTGATGTCCCAAAGGCCTGGCCAGAGCTGAAGTGGCAGCCACCTGACATAGTAGAAAGTATATAAAAGTAAGCATCCAAAGACCTGAGTTCTAATTTCACTGTCTTCACCTGAGAGCTAAGTGGACCCGATAAGTCATCCAAGTGCTTCAAATCCACCTGTCCCCTTCTGTGTAACTAGGATAAGACTCAGCCTCAATATCACATCAAGTCATGGTGAATATATGCTGAACAAACATATATTTCTCTGCAAGAATCCAACAAACAAGCCAAGTGAATTTCTACATGTTTTAAAGAAATAGGTGGCAATCCTTATGCCCTGTTTTTCCTTGCCTCTGTAGATGCTGGTTTCTCAGCCTGGCATGCTCTTTGCCCCACTCCTCTTAGCTAATCCCTCCCTCATACACCCATCACCTCCTCCAGTAAGCCCTCCCTCCTCCCTCCCCTGGACTGAGTACCTCCATCTCTAGCTCGCACAGCACACTGCTATGGCTCTCGTAACACTTAGTTGTCGTCATCTGTTCCTTTTCTCTTCACTTGACTAAACTGCATGCTCTTTCAGCGAGGGGACTGTCTTCTTTACTCTTGTATCCTTGCTGCCCAGCACAGAGTCCAGTATACAGTAGGCTCTCAATCCCGCTTTGTCTTGAATGACTGAAAAAACTGAACGAAATAAACAAATGGGTCATGAGGATGTTCTCTGTAATCCTCCAGAGGCCTTTATGTTTTAGATCTGAAATCCACCTGCCTTTTTATGTATATGTGAGGTAGAGGTAAAGATAGACTTTTTCCCATATAGATATGCGGTTGACCCAATACTTTTATTTAAAAAGACCATCTTGTCCTCACTACATGGCAGGGTCACCTTTGTTATAAATCAGGTGACTGTATATGCGTGCGTCAGTTTCTAGACTTTATTCTGTCCCATTGGTCAGTTATTCAACCAGGTTCCTGAGGCAATGACCCCATTACAGACATTTTCTATGCAAATAAATAACAAAGTTTATGCCAATGACAATTTTAGGCGGTGCCACGCCCACTTGGGAGCCCAAGGGGTGGACAGAGCCAGAGGAAGTGGCCAGGCTGTGAGCTCAAGGTAGGTTACAGCCAGCTCTGAGAGTCTGTGCACCTCATGGAACCAAACAAGGGGTAGATTGTCCCTGTAAAAAGAGGGGAAACAGAAAGGCAAGCCAGGGCCCCAAGTCAGGAGGAACCAGGCATCACCTAAAATCCATGACAAGAGCCGAGGGAATGCATGCACCGCCTGGGGCCGAGTCCACTGGTACCTGCTGCTATGGCATCTGGCTCTCGGCCCTGCAGGCAGCTTTTAGGAAGGCTCTCCTACAGAGCAGCTCAGGGCATCACGAGGCTTCTGACAGCTGGGGCTGGGAAGGCTGCAGAGAATCAGGGAGGGGAGGATATTGAGAAAGGCCCCAGTTCCTCTTTGACTTCACTTGGGAATCTCAAATGAGTGAAGAGGCTGAGGGGAGGGGAGGGGAGGGGAGGGGAGGGGAGGGGAGGGGAGGGGAGGGGAGGGGAGGGGAGGGGAGGGGAGGGGAGGGGAGGGGAGGGGAGGGGAGGGGAGGGGAGGGGAGGGGGGATCTAATAGCAGGGCACTTGGCCCTCCTAAAGTAGCGGTGCTGCCACAGCGGAATGGGGCCCAGAGTTGCCGGCTCTTCCAGTTTTCCAAGAGAAGCTGAAAATCCAGACTTGCACGCCAGATTTTTAACTATTGGCAGCTAATTATTTTTAATTGTAAACACCGTGAGCGACATAAAACACACCTGCAGGCCATATTTGATCGTATCTGATTGGTATCTGATTGGTTTCTTTGAAATCAATAGGGGAAGAAACAAATTACTTTATCCTTGAGTCCTGGGTATTGTTCAGATATCAGGAGAGTGTGGAGGTGGTGTCCCCTACACACTGAGAAAATTTATTGTGAAATAAGAAAAATAAATAAATAAACGTGCCCCCCCCCGCTGTGTTACTTTTCCAAGTATAATTGCATTTTAAAAATCTGGGGCTAATTTTGAAGGTAATAATTGTTTGATTCTCACTTTGGGTTTGTGTTGATTATTTTAGAAAATGTGTTGAAGCATATTTTATTTTCCAGTCTTGTACCACTTCAATGAAAATTCGTTACCAACAGAGCTTTCTGAACTGAAAAGGAAGAAATCAAACTGTAGGTAAATAAAGTAAACAGGCATGCTAAATAAATAAATTCTTTGTACATGAGGTACCTGGCCCATACTGATGAAATACAAATAAGGGAATATTTCAGCCTTAGAAATAGAACAAAAAACTATGGAAAGAATAAGTAAATGAAATGATACTATGTCAAGGATCATTTGGGACAACTATGGTGCAGGAGAGAAAGCATTAGAATCATAAGATCTGGTTTAAGTCCAGACTCTGCCCTTCTGGATAAATTACTTAACTTCTGGATGATAAGATTATATATTCCTGCCCTGTTGGAGTCATTCCTCTGGCCAGTAAAAAGAGCAGAATCGAGTACATTTACACGTAGGTGAAGCTTCAAGAGCTTGTGAAAGCTTTTCTGTGCTTTTCTTTCCTTTTGATACAGTGATCAGCAACATTCCAGGTGGCGGATACTCTGTCACCAGAGTTCTATCATGAAAACAATGATGCAGAAGAGGGTCTCAGAGCAACCCACCATGGACTTGAATATGAGCAAGAAATAAACCTTTATTGTCTTAAGCCATTGAAATAGGGTGGGCTACTTGTTACTGCAGCGTGTTGTACCCCATCTCCACCCCAGTCTGTAAACAGAATCCTTATCTTTAAAGGAAATTTTAAAATACCTACCTTAGAGCATAGTGATGCATGTTACCTCACCCAGCAATGAGGACCCCGAATTACTCATTTTTCTAAGTATACCACATACCTCATGTCCTCTACTCCCCATTATATATTTTACATATAATTATATGTTGATATTTTTGTTATATTGTGTTTCCTGAAGACAGGAATCCTGTCTTTTCATCTATAGATCTCAAATAACAACAACAAAAATCAAGCCATTTCAAGTCGGGCTTTTGCACCCAAAGCAAAATACATCATTCAAGGCACCATAAGAAAGACATCCTAAGCTCATCTTCCTGCTACAGAAAGAGACGGCATTTGGTGGGGGCCGGAAAGAGGCCAAACGCTGAACCGCCCAACCGCAGTGCAGAACTGCAGCCCAGCTTGAAGGGCCAGATGCGAAGGGGAGACCAAAATGAAAGCTATCAACAGAATAAAAGAACACACAGGCAGGAAAACAGCAGGAGGGCTGCAGAGAGAGAGAGAGAGAGAGAGAGAGAGAGAGAGAGAGAGAGGCAGGCACAGGGAAACAGACCAAGAACATGAAATGTGCTATCACTGATTTGCATGTTGGACTGGGCCGATACACACCATTTTTGGAGTAGAAAATGAGAAAGCATGTTTTTTAATGAACAAGAGAAGAGAGTGTGCCGGCAGATTCACGGTAACCTGGGAACAGGGCCAATCTCTTCCAGCCAAAATTAAATCCCCACAAAAAGAGGGGTGGGTATGTGAATAAAGACCCATTTTATTTCTTTATAATTTTATTTTTTATTTTTGCCTGCGTTGGGTGTTCGTTGCTACGCGCAGGCTTTCTCTAGTTGCGGCGAGCAGGGGCTACTCTTTGTTGTGGGGCACGGGCTTCTCACTGCAGTGGCTTCTCTTGTTGTGGTGCACAGGCTCTAAGCACAGGGGGCGTGGGCTCAGTAGTTGTGGCTCGCGGGCTCTAGAGCATGTGGGCTTCTGTAGTTGCAGCGCACGGGCTTAGTAGTTGTGGCGCACAAGCTTTGTTGCTCCACGGCATGCATGTAGGATCTCCCTGGGCCAGGGATCGAACCCGTGTCCCGTGCCTTGACAGGCGGATTCTTAAACACTGCACCACCAGGGAAGTCCTAAAGACCCATCTTAAACAAAGAGAAGAAAAGGTATTTGGGGTTGAGAGATACCGTGTGTCCTAAGGCAGGCTCGTTGAATCTTTAAGCATAATAAACACACATAAGGAGAATAAATGCTTCTTAATGTATATGGTTCAGCGGCTGGAAGCCCAAGAACAAAAGGCAGAAGGAGTAGAAAACAGGGCATTTTTGCCATCCCAGGTCACTGATGTTGTCACTCATTTATTCCATGTACATTTAGCAAGCCCCAGGCCCCTGGCGTTCATGACCCAACTTGGACCACGGGATGATGTCACCCTCCCTACCTCATTCGTTGTGCCTTTTCTTCCGCAGCACCTCACTAAGGGTTCATAAATGCTTTCCTTCCACTCTGTACCCCTCTGCCTTGGGCAAGCGCCCAACCCCTGTGTTCCTGACCCAGCCTGAACCACAACCCCCAACATGCCCCCCAAGACAGAGGATCAGAAGTATGTCAGAGCATT
Organism: Delphinus delphis; assembly: GCF_949987515.2. NCBI lineage: Eukaryota > Metazoa > Chordata > Mammalia > Artiodactyla > Delphinidae > Delphinus > Delphinus delphis. The sequence goes on from NC_082692.2 coordinate 60,032,058, forward strand.
TGTGTTGATTTCTTTTAGAAGTGATAATATAGGGTCTTTTTAAACTACTTATCTTTTAGAGTTCCCTACTGAAATATTTATTAATGGAATGATATATTTGGAATTTGCTTCAAAATAATATTGGATAATATTACATAGCGATTTTTAAAAAAAACAAACAAATGGATGAATTTCACAGACAATGTTGAGTCAAGAAACTACACCCCAAAAGAGTATGATTACCTCTAGATGAAGATCAAAAACAGGCAAAACCAACCTTTTGAGAAACAAGTTAGAATAGTGGTTAGAATGCCTTGCAGGAGATGGGAATAAAGACACAGACCTACTACAGCATGGACTTGAGGATATGGGGAGGGGAAGGATAAGCTGTGACAAAGTGAGAGAGTGGCATGGACATATATACACCACCAAACGTAAAATAGATAGCTGGTGGGAAGCAGCCGCATAGCACAGGGAGATCAGCTCGGTGCTTTGTGACCGCCTAGAGGGGTGGGATAGGGTGGGTGGGAGGGAGGGAGACGCAAGAGGGAAGAGATATGGGAACATATGTATATGTATAACTGATTCACTTTGTTATAAAGCAGAAATTAACACACCATTGTAAAGCAATTCTACTCCAATAAAGATGTTAAAAAAAAATGCCTTTCAGGGAGTGATGGTGATAGAAATCAGAATAGTACCTACTTCTGGGTGGTGGGTATTGACTGGAAGGGGACAGGAGGGAACTTTCTGGGATGATTGAAATGTTCTACATCTTGTCTTGCTGATGGTACACAGGTGTAGATAATTGTCAAAATTCATCAAGTGCTCAAGATATGTGCTTTTCATTATATACTAATTATATTTCAATAAAAGTAGGTTTTAGTCTCTTGCTATCATAATAGTTATTTTTTAGCTTAAAGAACACTTACTCTGGCCATCGGTTTTCTTCATGACTAACGCTATGGACATTCTCTTTGTACATAAATCTCTGTGCAAGCACACAGGCATTTAATTTTCCTTACCTGTGAAGAAATGAATGAAAATAACTGTACTGTTATTTAGCTATGAGAATAATTCTCTCCAAGAGCCAGAGAAACTTGGAAAAACCCCGCAGGAGTTTGTCACTAACAAATCATCCATTTAGGGATTTTCATTCTGAATTACCACTTTTTCTCATGAGGTATGTCAATGATCCATAACACAGAGGACCAATGAATATAAAATGAATGTTCTCATTTGAGGGGCCAAAATGCACCATATGCAGTGAGCTAGAGAAAGCCCAAACCCAGCTGTCTAGGTGAAGCCAGGGACCTCTCTGCCCTTCACTGTCAGGCACTGGAGGGCATTAGGGTGGAGGTGACCCACACACACCCCTCACAAGTCTAAGGGTTCTTCATGAAGAAGTGAAGCTGTTCCCCAGGAAGGAACTTGAGCCTTGGAAGCTAAGCACATTTTGAAAATAAACATTCAGTAACTCAACAGAGAGAAGGAGGATCTTCCCAGTCCTAAGAATAATGTTGGATCACCTAGAGGGTCACCTTAGTCAAGGTTAGCCTGGCTCTGAGTAGGAGACTGAAGACCTAGAAGCTCCGGTCTCAGCCTGAATTTATTCCTTCTTCCTCTGGTGTTGTTTATAGTTTTAAAATATATGGCAGTTGGGACTTCCCTGGTGGCGCAGTGGTTGAGAATCCACCTACTAATGCAGGGGACATGGGTTCGAGCCCTGGTCCAGGAAGATCCCACATGCCATGGAGCAGCAGAGCCTGTGCTCCACAACTACTGAGCCTGTGCTCTAGAGCCCGTGAGCCACAACTACTGAGCCCACGTGCCACAACTATTGAAGCCCACATGCCTAGAGCCCGTGCTCCGCAACAAGAGAAGGCACCACAGTGAGAAGACTGTGCACCGCAACGAAGAGTAGCCCCCGCTCGCCGCAACTAAAGGAAGCCCACGCACAGCAACGAAGACCCAACACAGCCAAAAATAAGTAAATAAATAAATAAATTTAGTTAAAAAAAATATCTGGCAGCTTTCACCTGATTGGCGTTTTTTGTCAGTCTACTGAATTAATTCAGTCTACTGAAGTTTGCTGGCATTCTGCAGCCATTTCACCTGCTGAGGATAATTCAGTAGAATTATAAAACTTGATTCACATTCTGTCTTGTGCTCCACAGATTATACATAGAGAGAGAGATTAAAGATTAGGGAGACGATTCAGGCAAGAAGGGAACAGCATATTTACATAAACCCAAAATATCTCCCACAAAAGTACATATTAACTACAAAAGGAAAAACAGGAATTTAATGGTGGAAAAACCTGATGGACACCACCTTAACCAAATGATCGACATTCATAGCATCAATAATGAAATCAACCCACAATGTATGCCTCATAAGATACACTGAGAAGGACGCAATATCACTTCTGGGATATTCTTGGCCAAAATGCATAATCTGAATCTAGTAGCGAGGAAACGTCATAGAAACCCAAGTTATATGTCAAAGTCATGAAAGACAAAGAAAGGCTGAGGAAGTGTTCCAAATTAAAGGACCCCTGAGAGACATGAAAACTAAATGCAATGTGTGATCCTGGGTTAGAATAAAAATAACTATAAACAACATTAATGGGATAATTGGCGATACTGGAATGTAGACCATAAATTGGAAAATAGTATTGGATCAATGTTAAATTTCCTGAATTTGACAACTATGTTGAGGTTACATAAGAAAATATTCTTGCTCTTGGATATTCCCATGGAAGTGTTTAAGGGACAGGAGGCCTTCAATTTACTCACAAATGGTTCAGAAAAAAAAAGTGTGTGTACACATGTATGTATATACACACACATACACACACACACACACATACATATGGAGAGAGAGGATGATAAACCAAATATGGAAACTGTTAATACATAATTGGTGAATCTGTGTGAATCTTTTTTCAAATGGGGTAAAAATGAGGGTGGAGATCTGAACAAGGCTCATCCCCTCTCTGGATCACTCTCATACCAGAAAAAGTCAGAAGAATTCTCAGTCGATCCCAATAGCAACAAATTGAACTGGTTTTTGGGTCTATGTGTGTCCAGCTAGAGGACCTAAAATGACTCAGATCACCTTCGTTTTTTTCCCTTTGTTTCCATGGTTAATGTCCTCTCTCACATAACAGTACCACTTTTTTCTTAGAAATGTCACATGCTTAAAATCTAGGCACAAGTAAAATAAAGTTGTAAACAATGCCAAATTTTGCTCCCTTCCTCATCAATAAGGAAAGATTAAACGTGCTGCTTCTCACGTTGTTCATTTCCCTTTTGCTTATAACAAGCACTCATCTACTAAGATACATTTGCTTTTTTTTTGGCTGCGTTGGGTCTTCATTGCTGCACGCAGGCTCTCTAGTTGCGGTGAGCAGAGGCTACTCTTCGTTGCGGTGTGCAGGTATCTCATTGCTGTGGCTTCTCTTGGTGCAGAGCACAGGCTGTGGGCGCGCGGGCTTCAGTAGTTGTGGTGCACGGGCTTAGTTCCTCCGCAGCATGTGGGATCTTCCTGGACCAGGGCTCTCAAACCCATGTCCCCTGCATTGGCAGGCAGATTCTTAACGACTGCGCCACCAGGGAAGTCCCTGCTTAATGTTTTAAGATAATCTTTTCAACATGTCCTTATAGTAATCCTATCATTGTGGGAGCAGTTTGTTCAATATGTAAACAAACTAGGATCTGTAGATATTATTTGTATTTTAATACGTAGTGAGGGCTGTTTTACAATTTATAGCTCATGAATCTCTATATATTTACTGCTTGGTCTTCTGGTGACATTAAGTTACAGCTTGAATTAGGATAAGGGTAATAACTACTTATACAAAGATGCTTTAGTAACTTATTTCTTCATAAAGCACTTATAGAGGGACTTCCCTGGTGGTGCGGTGGTTAAGAATCCGCCTGCCAATGCAGGGGACACGGGTTCGATCACTGGTCCAGGAAGATCCCACATGCTGTGGAACAACTAAGCCCATGCGCCACAACTACTAAGCCTGCACTCTAGAGCCCGCGAGCCACAACTACTGAGCCCTCATGCCACAACTACTGAAGCCCGTGTGCCTAGAGCCCGTGCTGTGCAACAAGAGAAGCCACCGCAATGAGAAGCCCGCACACCGCAATGAAGAGTAGCCCCCACTCACCACAACTAGAGAAAGTCCGCGTGCAGCAATGAAGACCCAACGCAGCCAAAAATAAATAAATTAATTAATTTTTAAAACTCCTTTATCTAAAAAAAAAAAAAGCACTTATTGAAAGCCTTCAACATGTCAGGCACTCTGTCAGTTATTTGGAATAAGATAGCTGTATGAGTTAGACATGTCAGCCAATCATGGATTATTTACTTTTCTTATACTAAAAACAAAACAAAACAAAACAAAAAACCACCACAAGGGCTGCAAGTTCAAATGAGAAACAACAATTGATGCCTCCTGATCACCATCTTTCAGCACCAGGTTCACAGAGATCTACTTATCATTCAGTTTGGGTTTCCATGTGAAGAGTGAGTTGGAAAGCCAGAAAAAAGTCCAACAGCCCCACAGCCAAGAACTAGACTAAATATATCAAATCCCAGCGTTGGACAATTCATGGTCAAGCTAACACAGTAGCTCCCAGCTCTCAGTTTGTAAATAATCTTCCCCAAACCAGGGCTCCTTGGAGAAATGGTTGATTTCAGGGCTGGGGATGGGAATTATCAGCCAGAAAACACAAAAATGATTAAAGACTAATTAGGACATGGCCAGAGGACACAAAGGCCAGATTGAAAGGGCTCCCAGTGGCCAAATGCGGGATAATTTAAGAATAATAAGAGGAAGAACTATAATTGATTATAATACATTGAATGATAATTTTGTAAAAAAGCATGAGTCCACAGTGATACTTAGAGTAAAACGGGATAAAAAGATCTTTTTTTTTTGGCCACACTGCGTGGCTTGCAGGATCTTAGTTCCCCTACCAAGAAATGAACCTGGGCCATGGCAGTGAAAGCGTGGAGTCCTAAGTACTGGACTGCCAGGGAATTCCCTAAAAAGATTTTCTTTACAGAGGAATACTGGCTAATAAACATAGAAGAAATGATAGAACTGGAAAAGTACTCTCTTGAAATCCCCAGTGACCGATTCAGGAAAAAAATCATTAATGGATTCTAAAACGATTACACAAAAGGTTGTTGGGGAATAAGAAATTACCATGATGCTGAAGTATCAAGCCATAAATTATATAGTGATTTCAACAAGAAAGGTACTTTTACAATGGAAAGATCTAGTGGTCACCACCTTAATCAAATGGTCAAACTTAGGGTCATTAATAGTAGGGAGTCTTGGCATTTAGTGCCTCCTGAAATGCAGTATGAAAGACACAACATCACCATCACAAGTTTTTGCCAGAAATGTTTGCCAGAACCTAATCAAACCTCTAGACAAACTTCCAGGATACAGGAAATAGAGAAGAGAGGAACAAGTCAATCCCCAGAGGAACTAACCATACAATTCAAGACTAGGGGATATTTTACAAGACAATGTTTTTTTTAAATTAACTACCCTTGTATTAGCACAAAACAAACCAACCCAGCAGCCCCAGGGCCCAAGAATAAGTTAAGACACAGACAGGCAAGGAGTGATTTTCCCAGGCCCAGGTATGGCGCCCCAGGCCTGAGTGGCACAAACTTCCTGAGCAAACTCCCAAGGGGACTGCGAGTTCGAGGATGCTGGAGGGGCTTTTCCTTTGAGATGAGGGAAATGGAGCAAGGTGTGGGTCCAAAAGGGGCCCGCTGTGAACATGAGGACACTGGATCCTGTCTGGCGGCCTTGCCCGGCCATCCCGCCAGTGGCTTACCTCCACAAGTAGGGCCCTTGATGGCAGAGTAGATGAAGCTCACATTAGATTCCTGGGACCAACTACAGGAATCCAGGCAGGAAGAAGGTGGTGCTGGAGACACCTGGAGATGGGCCACCTCCAGGCCCACACCAGTCAGGATCAGCACTCTTAATTGTGATTTCATAAGGAGGAGAAAATAAACCTGCCCTGGACCTGCTTAAAGCAGACACGGAATAAATGGAAGCTGTTCCTCTCCTGCTCCCCAGTCCCAAGAGCAGGAGCAGGAAGGAGGCCAGCACCACCTGGGGGCTCTTCTGCATCAAAGAGTGTTGAGGTTTCTCTCTAAGGAACAGCTAGCATTTTAGGTTCGGGTCAGTTGATGTTCCCTGGAGGTCTCTGCCAGCTTGTTTCTCAATGTCTCCATAACAGACCTAGGCTTGGGGGTAGGTAGAAAAATCAAATAGAATGAGCATGTCATCTTTCTGGGGGGATATATGTTGTAAAGAACAGGGTAAAGCAGTCAAGGACAAGGTGGAAAACATGATGCAAAGGTTCATCTAATGACTTATCAGAGCTTACTGCGGCATCTTGTGGATGTGGGAGGGTGATTAAGAAAGCGGCTTGTGATTTGCAGTTTTTTTTAGTTTTGTTCTGCTGCTGTCAATCATCAAGAAGTGATGATAATTGTTTTTCCTCTCCCAGGAGAGTAGCCAGATATCTCACAAACTAAAATCTGGATTTTTCTCTCCTTATGGGTGCAGTTAATAAGTGTTTTTCTTAAAAAAAAAAAAAAAAAAAGGAAAGAAAGACAAAGAAAAAAACTGCAAATCGGGAGTTTAGCATGAAAACAATATCTAAAAAAATAGGCATTTGCTGTTAAAAGCATAAATTTGTTGAGGGCATTAACTAGACTGGGGAGAGATGCAATGCAGGCTTTGTGCTTTTCTGGTTGGAAGGGAAATCTAGAATGAAGATAATTGTTCCCCCAGGATTGGAAAGAGAAATGGTAGGCATGGGTACATGAGTCGTGCATATTCAGAGGGTCTGAGGTGGCAGGACTGCAGGTGAGTTTGTCCACTGGTCCTTGGGAGGACTGAGCCATAAGCCCTGCAGTGTGGCAATCTCTGGGGATGGCACAAGGTAATGTGTTTACGAAGTCCTCTGGATCATTTTTTTTTTTTTTTTTTTTTGCAGTACGCGGGCCTCTCACTGTTGTGGCCTCTCCCATTGTGGAGCATAGGCTCCGGATGCGCAGGCTCAGCGGCCGTGGCTCACGGACCTAGCCACTCCGTGGCATGTGGGATCTTCCCAGACCGGGGCACGAACCTGTGTCCCCTGCATCGGCAGGCGGACTCTCAACCACTGCGCCACCAGGGAAGCCCCCTCTGGATCATTTTTAACACGTTCAAGTTTGAGAAGAACTGGTCTATAGTATAATTCCATTGGGGGTTTAAAAAACTGTGAGCAAGTATGTGTATACACACTCATACATACGTACGTATATTAAAAAATCATCAGCTAGAATTACAGCACATTGCCATGCCCTGGCTGGTTAAAAAAAAAAAAAAAAAAAAAAGGGGGTATGGGCCCAGCATGATCAACTTGTACCAAGCAGCATTTACTCCTTGGAGATGCCCCCTGCTACATGTGGCCAGTGGAAGTAGGGAATGCTGAACAAAATCTGGGTAGAAGGAAGAAAGGGATTGGCTGTTTTTAGGCACCCAACAGTAGCTGCCACATATGTTTATACTGCTCTTCACAGAGTTATTAATTTTAGGTAGAATCTGTTGTGTTCTATCTGGTTGTGTTCATTGAGGATGTAATTTTTTACATCTCACTATACTCCCTCATTCTCCCAATATAATTATAACACAAATTTTGGTTATAAAAAACTGTAGTATTTATCATGACTGTAAATATTGTTACTTGATAAGCCAAGGTGTGTTTTATGATTTATGACTACATTTTCTTACTCAAGTTTTTGCTTTTCCTGTACTTCACAGTTGCCTGGATTTTTTTTTCTTTTGTAATTTGCTTTGTTTTGTATTGGCCCTTATTATTTTTTTCCGAATTCTCTCACAGATCTGTGAAACAATATTTTTTCTGAACACTCAAACACTTCAAGTAATCTATTAGCTCCTTTTTTTTTTTTCCTGGCCATGCCATGCCTCATGTGACATCTTAGTTCCCCGAGCACGGAATGAACCCGTGCCCCCTGCAGTGGAAGCACAGAGTCTTAGCCACTAGACTGCCAGGGAAGTCCCTATCAGTTCCTTTTTTGTTTGTTTGTTGTTTGTTTGTTTTTCACCTCTCTCTCCCACAATGCTTTATCCTTCTATTCCAGTCTGAACTGGTTACTGTTGCCTTCTTGGGGCTTCCTTTCTCCTTCTCTTGTGCTGGATTTCCAATTTCCTAGATCTTCTGTACTTTTTCTACATTACTTTCTCATTTTTCTGAAGCACACATATTCTTGTAACATGACGGTTAAATTACTTAGTCCTTGAATATCCAAAAATACATTTATATTACTTTTTTATATTTCAAATTTATAGAATGTTTGTAAGAATAAGAATAGTACATAAAACCTGTTACCTTTTACCTACATTCACCTACTATTAACATTTTGCTCCATTTTCTTTAGTATTTGCTTTTTCTTTCTCTCCCTCCTTCTCTCTCTCTCTCTCTCTCTCGTGGGTGGGTGGGTGGATGGATGGATGGACAGAGATAGATAGATGATCATTTTTTTCTGAAATATTTAAGAGTAATTTGCATACATTATGGCCCTTTATCCATAAATATTTCAGTGGGTATATTTCCTCAGAATATTCTCTTACATAATAACAATACTGTTATCTTTAGTAAATTTAATATTGTTTAAATTAATTAATTTATTTTTGGCTGCGTTGGGTCTTTGTTACTGTGCACAGGCTTTCTCTAGTTGCGGCGAGCGGGCGCTACTCTTCGTTGCGGTGTTGCTGAAAAACGGGATAGACTAATAACCCACAGAGACGAAGAGAGAATTAGAGTACGTGATTGCACACGGCATAACTGTCTCCTGCCTCTCTGGGACAACAGCACAGACGTCAAGTTTTTCAAATGTGAAAAGCAGTGCCATTTACTATTTATAGATTAGCTCCGGAAAAATAATAAAACAGTAAAATAGAACAAAAGGTATAATAGGGGCAGGGTGGGCACATGGCTGTTAGTGCAGGGCTGTTAGCGAGCATCCGTTAGCGGTCCCACTCGTCCATTGGTTGGCATCGCAGGGGCCCCCTCCCCCTCCTCTGTGTAAAAGGAGCCCGAATTCTGACTGAAGGAAGATGGTTCTTTGTCACACTAGTCTGCCATCTTCCCGGTCTGCTAGCTTTCCCATTAAAGCCATTATTCCTTGCATCAACAACTCGTCTCCCGATTTATTGGCCTGTTGTGCAGCAAGCTGGACGAGCTTGGACTCAGTATCAAAGGAACCCTTAATTTATGAGAAATGTTCTATTTCTTTTATTTAAAAAAACTGTAGACATCAGCTAAAAAATAATAAATCATGACTGTGTCAACCATGTATGTACTAGGTGTTCATCAAAGTATTTAAAGCGATTCAAAATGGAAATATCCTAAATGTTCATTAATAAGAGACTGGGTCCATGAAGAAATCCATGCAGTGCAATATTATGTAGCTATTAAACATGACATTATAGATTATTTGTCGACTAGGACATGTGCATGGTATTCTGCTAACTGAAAAAAGGAGTCTATGATACAATATGCATATTACAGAATGCACATTCATTGTGTGTGCGTGTTTGTGTGTTCACCAAAGTATTAAAAGTGGTGAAATTCAGGTCTAGATACTCTTCTAGGCTAGATTTTTGCTCAAAACATGTATTTCTAATTAGAAAAAAAACTTTAAAAAATTTAAAAGCCATTTTATATGATCAAGAGATTAAAAGTGGAAATAATGTAGACACCTCTTCTCAACTGCTTATAAAATAATCAGACATCTTGTTTATGGGAAATGAGAGAGCTGAGAAGGTACTAGAAAACTGCCCTGTCCCAGCACAGCAGTGGCTATAAAGAGAACCTCCTTCTCAGGAACGGACACAATTTGGCTTCACATTTCTGCTACCTAAACATTTGAGACTCAATATTTGCACTTTTGCAATCTAATGGACATCATTCTTTCCATAATTAACCAATTTGCTACTAGTCACTGAAGAACAAATTGCAACTAAGCTGCTAAGACTGCCTGCAAAACAACAGCAAGAAAAAAATAACCTATCCCATGTAAGTAATTACTTGATACACTGAAAACTCCTGCTATACTTGAGACTGTTTTTCTTAGAAAGTTAAAATCAGAGCTGAGAGGGGGCATCGAAATGCTTCAGTTCTGTCTCTAGCCACTGTGTCCCTTAAGCAAGATCATTTACCATCTCTGGAGTTTCTTTTTATACAAACCTGAGATAGAAAATCTAACTTGGGGACTTCCCTGGTGGTGCAGTGGTTCAGAATCCGCCTGCCAATGCAGGGGACATGGGTTCGATCCCTGGTCCAGGAAGATCCCACATGCCGTGGAGCAACTAAGCCCGTGCGTCACAACTACTGAAGTCCGTGCGCCTAGAGTCCGTGCTCTGCAACAAGCCACCGCAATGAGAAGCCTGTGCACCACAATGAAGAGTGGCAACTAGAGAAACACACGCACAGCAACAAAGACCCAACACAGCCAAAAATAAATAAATTTTACAAAAAGAAAATCTAACTTGCAGTGCATTGTGCTTTAATATTGCATGGTAAACAGCAGGGGAAAGTATATATTTTTATCATTAGTAAAATCCAAGGTGTCCTTGAGTAGGTGGCAAAGGTGTAAATTGAAAATTCTGACCAACCGAAATTTCCTATAACACCACAAATCTATTGTAACTAGTAGGTAGATTGGTAGAAATGAAATAACATTCATTACTGATTCATTTATGAGAAATATATGAGCCAGCCTTATAATTGGGCTTCATGTAATAAAAGTTTCAAAATGTTTTCTTTAAGCAATATATTCTTTTCTATATTATCTAGCTTTTAAAACAATGTATTTAGGTTACAGCAAATCACATAATTTCTTTCTGGACAGCCATAAAATATTTGTACTGATCTACTTATACGGGTGTTAAGAGAACACATTTTGTAAAGTACTTTGAGAATCATTAATTCAAGATATTTTAGAAACAAAATATCTACTATTGTTTTCAGCAAACGGGGGGGTGGTGCTGGACCACTGGGGGTCAGCATTTGGGACTGAGTTCCTGGAATCTGGGACAGAATGAGAGAAGCAGTAAGAGGAGAATAGAGGAAGGAGGGGAGAGGAATAGAAGTATATTTTCTCAGCCTGTGCCACTGATGCTTGATCACACTACACTTTATTCCTCTATAATTCTGTATTTTGTATACATGTGTATAATTTTGCATAAAATGTGTTTATTTCTAAACAGTATATTGTTGCTTTAATTCATATAAATCATATTACAGTGTATCTTAGGTTCTGGGGGATTTTGCTTTGTTTTGTTGTTTTGAAGATCAATATATTTAATATCTGGTAGCACAAAATCTCCCACCTTCTTCAAAATTGTCTTAGCTACTGCCCTTTACTCTTCTGTATAAATTTTAGAATCAATTTGTAAGGTTGCATGTGCATGCGCACACACACACACCCCCTAGTAATTTTGATTGGAACTTTTTTTTTTTTGGCAATACTAGGGCCTCTCACTGTTGTAGCCTCTCCCGTTGCGGAGCACAGGCTCCGGACGCGCAGGCCCAGTGGCCATGGCTCACGGGCCCAGCCGCTCCGCAGCATGTGGGATCTTCCCGGACCGGGGCACGAACCCGTGTCCCCTGCATCAGCAGGCAGACTCTCAACCACTGCGCCACCAGGGAAGCCTAGAACTGCTTTTAACGTATAAATTCACTTGGCAAAAATTGTAATCTTGATATTGACCTTCTCTACCCATGAATATAGTGCATTCTTCAGAGATTTCGGTCATTTTCTATGCCTGTGATGACTATCTGCTATTTTATAGCTGCCCAAAATATTTTGAAAATCCTTTCCCCATTTTAGGATTTCCCCACATTATAAATCTCATTTTCCCAGGTAGAATCCAAAAACTATTTCCCAGAAGCCCTTGCTACTTAGATGTACACATACAACCAATTTCCACTGAGCAGGTACAGCTTCTCAGAAGATGGAAATAAAGGTCATGAGACCATACAGTCAGTATCCTACCAAAATGGTTGTGGGTGTACTTGCTTTTTCTCAGAATATGTAGCAAACCTCCTGGAGGTCTAGCCTCTCTTTTCAGTGGGGTGGGGTGGCAGTCTAGTAGCAGGCACCAGCAGCTGCTGGGTTTCCACTGGAGCCTCTTGGTACTGACCCTGGTCATTTTTCTTGGCATCTATGTGGCATCCCAGCTTGTTTCCTTTTTGGAAATTTTGTAAGCTATCTAGTGGTAGGCAGGAAATCCCTTTCTGCTTAAACGTGTTAAAATGGATTCTGGGGAATTCCCTGGTGGTCCAGTGGATAGGACTCCGTGCTTTCACTGCTATGGGGCTGAGTTCAATCCCTGGTCGGGGAAACTAAGATCCCACAAACCACATGGTAAGGCCAAAAAAAAAAAGAAAAAGATTAATGTTGAACAGAGTGACAGCAGGCCACAAGCTAACATCTTCAAGGAACGAGGGCATGTGACCCAGAGGTTCCAGCCTGATGACATAAGATTCAAAGATGGAGGTTTTGGCAAAAAGGGAGAGGTGGAGAATGGCCTGAACCTGGCACAGAGAGAAAGAGGAGGACCCAAGCTATGTGATATTAGGAATGTGGAAGAAATATAACCACCATTTCAGAGGGTGCCTGGGAAGAAACAGCACCCTCAAGGGATGAGGTTTTGATTACAGCGAGAAGGTAAAGGCAATGTTCAGGGATGCTGAGCACGAAGGGACTTTCACTACCAATGGGCCGCCAGCTTCAGAGAGTGGAGTGAAGTTTTCAGGAGTTGGAGAAAGGTAACACACGAAGACGAAAAGGGGAATTGCAGAGATGTAGAGGATTACATTTGCAAGAGGTGGAGGTTACCCTTGAGTTCCGGGTTCCTTGTGGTGACTGAGATAAACACACAGTACGTGCTGAGAATGTTCTGACAGTCTCAGGACTGTTAACAATGGGAAGGCTGAGACTGCAGGATGGTGGTGGGGTCTGGACCCCTAGGGAGCGAGGCTCTTACTTCATTCCTGCCGCCTGAGGCCTGAGGACAGGGTAGTCTTACTCCAATACTTGGGGCCTCCTCTTAATACGGGCTGATGAAGGCACAAAGCCCTAGACTTCGATTCTGGGAAATTTCCTTGAAGTACTGACATTTCTTTTATGACTTCCTCCTCTCCCATGTCTCTATTCCTCTCTTTACTGCCTACTTAACTATTAAGTCACCTATCCTGGACCTCTTTTTACCACTTTCACCTCTTCTTGTTATACTTTCTGGGTGATTCCCTTGACTTTATTTTCCAATGCTGACACTGAGTGTCTCATTTCTGATATCAACTTTGTTTTCAAGAGTTCTTTTTTGTTCTCTGAATTTTCCTTTTTTTCAGCAATCTATTGTCTCAGGGTTAGTTGCAAACATCTTCTGTAACCTTAGGATGCTAAATTTTCTTCTTACTGCATAGTCTGTTTCAATAGGGCTTTTTCCCCCCCTGCTTCAGCCTTTTTCATATCCTTGGCTTTTTTTCTTATATTTAAAAATGGAGCGTCAAAAAGCTGGTGAGAAGTTCTGCGTGCACAGTTGGCACTTCTGTGTGGAGCTATTTTACTGAGGAATCACTGGTCTCTTCACTTGACTTGATCAGATCTCCCAAAGAAAGTTCTGATTTCCAGCCTAGAAGGTGCACAAGTCTATTAGCAGGTTCTGGATAGAACCAGGAGTAGGTGAGGGGGTGACAGAGAAGGACCTAACATTCAGTGTGGTTCCCCAACATTCAAAATTCCTGCTACACTGCTCCAGAGAAGAGAGAGGTGGGGAAGTGACTGGGAATCTAAGTTCTTCTTAAAGACTTTTAGCCAATTTTCCTGTTCTTCACCCCACCAGCATCCCCTTCTTCCAGAGGTTTCTGAATCTTCAGTTCCTAAGCCTTTCTGGGAATTCTGCCACATGGGGGTGCTGCTCAGCTTCCTGCAATGTGGCTTAGGATTTACCTTTCAGAGCTCTGCTAAAAGTCACAACTCTTTCACCTGATTTTGAGCTTCCAAAATGTTGTCATCAGCTTATTTTCATTGTTCTTCTGAGTTTATGCTTTTTAATTTTTAAACTCTTTACTATCTTAGTGGAGTTTCAGGAGGGTGTAAATGCTAACATGTTCAACTGCCATCTTTGCCAAACCCTGGGGACTGCCCTGGTGGTCCAGTGGGAAAGAATCCGCCTTACAACGCAGGGGATGCAGGTTCAATCCCTGGTCAGGGAACTAAGATCCCACATGCCGCGGGGCAACTAGGCCCGTGCGCCACAACTATTGAGCTCGTGCGCCTCAACTAGAGAGCGTGCGTGCTGCAAACTACAGAGCCCACGCGCTCTGGACCCTGCACACCACAACTACAGAGCTCACACGCCCTGGAGCCTGCACACCGCAACTAGAGAAGAGAAAACCCACATGCCACAACTAGAGAGAAGCCCGTGCCACAACGAAAGATCCCGCCTGCCTCAATGAAGATCCTGTATGCCACAACTAAGACCCAATGCAGCCAAAAATAAATTAAGTAAATAAATAAATAAACAAACACCAAACTCTGCTGTGTATCTTATTTCTAAGTTTATTGGGAAGGGGGCTGGTGGTCTGTTTGCTTGGTTTTTAGTTTTTGGTTAATTTTTTTTGTTTCCCACCACCATCCCGCTGCCCACCCCAACATTCTGAATTGCAAGCCTTCAAACTCATTTTCTAAAGAATGCATCCAAGACTGTAAACATTGCTCCAAGTACCACCTTTCGCCACATCCCCTAGACCCTGCTATGATCTATTCTTACTGTTGTTCAGTTCTAAATCATCTGCAGCTTTCACTTTGCGCTCTCTTTAACCCAAGAGCTAGTTTGAAGTGTACTAACTTTATATAAGAAAAAAATTTTCCTCATTCTTTCATCCAACATGCAAATAAAGCACAAAAACAGCAAAAGGTAACCAATGTCAACCCCACGAAACTTCTGGCAGTGGAGACCTCAAGAACTCTTCATAAGCTACATCAGTTCTCTTTGCCCCTTTTTTTTCCCTACAGAACAAATTTCACTTACTTTTCTCTTTTCTTCTAAAACTCTCACCACCTAAACTACTTTTAGAGGTTTCTCTCCTGAAGATCACTGTGAAATAGGGCAAGCCCTTTATCAAGGTACACCCCCCAGGCATATGCTGCTCAAGGTACCACTCTCAAAGTGTGGTCCACACTAAAGGTCTGGGCATCACCATGGATATCCAAAATCAGAATCTCTGAGAGTTTGGCCAGAAAATTACTCTTTTTACACCAGCTTATTCGGACACATGGTAAAGTTTAAGAACCACTAATGTAAAGGTTTTTCTGTTAACTGCAATGGAGACACATGTAGACAGCAAAAGCAACTTTAAAAAAATGTTATGGCCCCTTCCATCAACATTTAAGGATTTACTTTATATTAGTGCTAATACAGGCAGACCTCAGAGATACTTCTGGTTCAGTTCCAGACCACCACAATAAAGCAAATATAGCAAGAAAGCAAGCCACACAAATATTTTGGTTTCCCAGTGCATATAAAAGTTGTTTACACTATAGTCTATGAAATATGTAATAGCATTGTCTAAAAAAAAGAACATACCTTAATTAAAAAATACTTTATTGCTAAAAACTCTTAACCATTATCCAACAATGCAGTTTTGTCACAAACCTTCAATTTGTAAAAAACAAGTTATCTGCGAAATGGATAAAGTGAAGCGCAATAAAACAAGGTGCGCCTGTAATGCATAACTCAAGTTCTTTTTCCAGGAATTACTTCACACAGTCCTTTGCACAGTTATAAAAGGTTCTCACCTAAGGTCAAAAGCAAGAGCAATCCAAAATTCCACTTCACTAACCTGTCACATAAGCTTAACCACTGACCCGTTACATAGCCCTCTTTATTCCTAAAATACAATTCTGCAGGCATATTCAGATTTCCCCCAAATCGGTTGCTCCTATTTCTTTAGTAATTTGCCAAAGTTCATGTTTACAATTTGGAGAAAAGTCAATGTAGAAATCAGTGCTTGCAAACAGGAAACCAGAATGCACACCAAGAAAAATTTATGCAACAGATGGAGCAAAGATGAATGCCTTGGTGTATATTTACTTAGGAAACCAAAGTTACAAGGAAACATCTAGATATCAGAGCAAAACTAAAGATTAAAAAAAAACAACTTCATGTTTAAAGACATGATTGCTATTCATCATATAAATGATTGTTATCACTGTATGCTTTCTTTTTTTTTAAACTGGTTATTTCAAATGATCTTTTGCAGAGACGTACAAGATCCTCAATGAGCTGTGTCAATAGCAACCCAACTTCAACTGCATGAATACACCACACCTTCACCCACTGAACAATCTGCATTCATTTCTAAAGGCTATGGTTGGAAGCTCATTCCAATTCTCAACTCTGACAGGTCTTAAATGCCTCCTCTGTTTCTCCCAGGCTGCTTCTCTCTAATCACAGGGACCTAATACAGGGATGTCCTCTCTCTCAAACGTCCCTAATTCACCAAAGCGTCCTATTAGCACTTCGACCACCAGCAGCCCCACAATGCAGACACAGCCGTTACTGTTCAAGTCTGAAAGGGACCAAAATGAAGGTCAAGTATTTCCATTTTCTACCCAGAAATAAACAGAAAATATCATACAAGCACAGTCTTTAAATATATCTCGATTACAATGGCGCTTATGCCGAAACAGTCGTTAACACACGTACGGTGTAAAAGCCACAAATCAAGCTTAAGTTAGGTTGGAGATCTGCTGTGTGTAACAGCCAGAGAAGTGCCAAGACAGAGCTCATGAGGGGTGAAGAGAAGGGGTCAGAATAACTGGGGAAGGCTTCACAGTGGGAGGAAGACCCTGGAAGACTCGTACTATTTGCACAGGAGAAGAAGGGACTCCAGAGGCGGGCAGCAGCATTAACACGGGCCTGGAGGCAGGAATGAGGACGGCGTGTGGCAAGGCCAGTGAAGGCATGGCCACAGCTGGAGCAGAGCAGGGGCCCTGGAAAGGCATGTTAGCTAAGGCTGAAGAGGGGCCCTGGGGACACAGCAGGGACGGCCCGAGAGCCTTGCCAGGCTTCTTCTCCACAGGGTGCAATTTCTGATGCTGAACAAAGCTGCCGTACCACTTGAAGGCTTTCCCACATGCCTGACACTCATAAGGCTTCTCTCCGGTGTGAACTCTCTGATGTTGAATGGAAGCAATCTTCTGGGTGAACGCCTTGCCACACTCCTTACACTGGTAGGGTTTCTCCCCGGTGTGAATTCTCTGGTGGGCGATAAACAGTGACCTACACCCAAAAGCTTTCCAACATTCCTTACATTTATAGAGTTTCTCCCCAGTGTGTAGCCTGTGATGCTGAAGGTAGGCTGCGCTCCGACGGAAGGCCTTGCCGCACTCCTTACACTCATAGGGCTTCTCGCCCGTGTGGATCCGCTGATGCTGGGTCAAGGCTGTGTTGGAGCTCAGACCTTTGCCACACTCCTTACATTCATAGGGTCCTGCGCCAATGTGATTTTTCTCGTGTACGATACAGTCATAGCTGGACTTGAAAGCTTTGCCACATTCCTTACATTTGAAGGGCTTCTCCCCAGTGTGGCTCATCTGATGCCGAATGAGCTTTGAGTTATATCTGAAGATCTTCCCACATTCTTTACACTCGTAGAACTTCATTCCACCTCGAAGTATTAGATTGGGATTCAGACTGAAAGTCTGCCATGGTGCCTTGCTTTTAAAATCAAAGTGCTGAGACACGTTTCTGAAAAGCCCTCCCACTGGCACGCTGTGCACCTCTGTTTCTTCAGGGGCTTCCTGCTTTACCACTGGCTCTTCTGTCTTAGTCCAGGACTCACCACCTGACCAAAGAAACCACAAGTGTTCCTCGTTACTGAACTGGAAGGGAAACAGGATCCAGTGTTCCTGATTTTCTCTCGTAGGAAGTGATTTTTAAAAAACATACCGATAAGATGGCTACAAGCATCCATAAAGGAGGATGAGAGAGAAAAAGAAAAACAATAACATATAACTGGAGAAGTGATGACACTGGAACCAGTCCAGGAAGTGCCTCTTATAAGGAAGGGCTGGGGAATGAACCAGGGCAGGTGAAATGTGCAGAATGAGAATGGGAAGGGGACTTCCCTGGCTGTCCAGTGGTTAGGACGCCATGCTTCCACTGCAGGGGGCTCAGGTTCAATCTCTGGTTGGGGAACTAAGGTCCCGCAAGCGATGCGGCACAGCCAGTTAAAAAAGGGGATGGGGGTAAGGAAAAGAGGCAGGAGGGGAAAAAAAGAAAAAAGAGTGGGAGAGGTGAGAGGAATCAGCAAGAAATGGAAACAGGTTTTAAAAGAGAGAGAGGGAGATCTCGAAGAAGGGAAAAGACACCCGTCAGATGAGCGGCTGAGCAGTGCGGTAACACACACAGAGAAACAATGGATCCCAATGCCCCACCTGGAAGCCAGGAAACCACCCATATTCCAAATTCTAAATAATGGCCTGATAATTCTACTTTTTTTTTTTTTTTTTTTTTTTTTTGCGGTACGCGGGCCTCTCACTGTTGTGGCCTCTCCCGTTGCAGAGCACAGGCTCCGGATGCGCAGGCTCAGTGGCCATGGCTCACGGGTCCAGCCGCTCCACAGCATGTGGGATCTTCCCGGACCGGGGCACGAACCCATGTCCCCTGCATCGGCAGGCGGACTCTCAACCACTGCGCCACCAGGGAAGCCCTGATAATTCTACTTTTAAATATTCCACATAGGTGTTCCAGTGGTTAGGACTCTGTGTTCTCACTGCTGAGAGCCAAGGTTCAATCCCTGGTCGGGGAACTAAGATCCCACAAGCCACACAGCACGGCCAAAAAAAAAAAAAAAAAAAAAATCCACATAATATTCTGGGATAAAACATTAGTTCTTTCAGAAAGTCAGCCAGAACACAAGTTGATCGAAGAGCCGTAGGCTACTGTGGTATTACTGCTAAAGGAACCACTATTTACAACGTTGCAGTGTGTGTGAGAAATGAGGCCTGGAAACTTTCTTCCTAAAAGAAAGAAAATCCAAGTAAACAAAAGCTCCCAGGACTGGTAAGCAGTCTCTGGGAAATTTTAGGGTGGGTGGGTGTATTGGGTGTGGTATTGGGGGAATATTCTTGCCCTTTCCTCTATAGCCCTATAGAAAACAAATACATCGTAAACCTCACGATTATGACATCAGGAACTTTTAAATACTAAACATGATTTAAACACTAAAGAGACAAATAAAATCATAGCTATGGCACAGATAAATCAGTTTGACCCACAGAATAATATTTTCCTTAAAAGTATGGTTGAAACCCTACTTCTTTGCCATGAAAATTGACATAAAATTAAATATTTTCCCTGGTAAAGTGAGAAAAGAGATGGTTTCCGAGGTAGTGGGTCACAGCTTTCCCGTGGGAGGATAGCCATGTGGATGTGGACAGCGTGCAGCTATGCACTCCTAGGGACTGGTCCTTCCGGGCTCAGCGCGGGAGCTCAACAGAGGTCAGAGAGTGTACTGAGTACTACCTTATAAAAACTATAGGGAGCTTTGTTCTCTGCTGCAGGAGAAATATTTCTAGTAAACCAGAAAGGCAAACCAGAAAGCACTAGGTCCTCTTACTCACCTGGACAGATGCCTCTCAAAATCTCTGCTTCCCAGGGATCTGGGCCCCATGGTGCTTCCCCTCTCTCCAGCTGGGAGATCAGAACAGGTGTAGGGAATGGAAGTGCTTCTCCAGCAAGAAAGAGAGAGAGAAAAGTTGAGGGGAGACATCCAGAGCTGTTCCTGAGATCTCTCGGCCCACCCCATCGTGGGCTAGTTGGGGAGGGGAGAAGTGGACTGCCCAGGGGACCAATGGGCCACCAGGGGTTCTGAGGAAGGGGTCCAAACTGTGCTCCAAGGTATGGCCAGGGAGACAGTGATTCTCCTCAGGGAGAAAGTGCAAGCTCACCCTGACTCAGAAGAAAGGAAATCCCTCCAGGAAGGATGTATGTACTGATATCCTGGGAGGCTCCTCCACACAGGAGAGGGCCCACATCCCACAACACTGGAAGGATGGAGGAACAGAGGTCTCCTGGGGGTACCCGGGAGAATCCTCACCCTCAGGGTCCAGAACCACGCTCTTCCCTGGGAAGTACTGAAGTCCAATTTCAAAGCCAAAGGGAACCTGGGATTTCCCCACTCAGCATCTCCAAAGGCTGATGAGTGCAGAACTCCCCTCTGGAGCCATCAAACCTAAGGACTACTAGAATCCCCAAGATATCTGAGAAGACGTGAAACTATCACAGAGGGCCAATGAGAGAGACCTTACCCAGGGAAGCCACATTTGCATAATTCTCCAGCATCACCTCCCTGTACAGGGCCTTCTGCACAGGCTCCAGGCTGGCCCACTGGTTCTGGGTAAAGTACACGGCCACATCCTCAAAGGTCACTGGCTCCTGAAACAACAGGTTCCTGCTGAAGCCTTGAGCAAGGGCCAGAAGGGGGCAGTCTGAGCTGCAGGGAAGAGACAGACCTGCCAGGGTCTGTGACTCTGAGCCCCGTGGAAGGTTTGCTCTATGGACAAGAGCATTCAGCACCCCAGCCAGATGCCAGCCCTCAGCCAGTGTTCCCACCTCCAAACTCAGAACACCAATGCTCTCCCACCTACTCAGTTCTGGGGCTCCAAACTGTCATCCTAACCTCATAACTTGGCATCTGGGGCTCTCCTGCCTGGTAACTGCATCAACCCCTATGTTCATTTCTCCACGGATCTGTCCCTCTAACACCTGCTGCCCTCATGTACTCTTAACCTGTCACCTAATTTTCTGTACACCAACCACTCTCTCTGTCTCCCCTCAGCCGAAGTACATATGCATGGCCGCATGTACTCCCTGCCCCAGCTTCTCCTGGCCTTCCCCAACAGCTTCCGCTATGCGCAGAGGAGCCACTCCTTAGGAATAGTCCCAGTGCAGCTACATGTAAAAAAGTGAAGTTAGAACATTCTTTAACACCATACACAAAAATAAGCTCAAAATGGATTAAAGACCTAAATGTAAGACCAGATACTATAAAACTCTTAGAGGAAAACATAGGCAGAACACTCTCTGACATAAATCACAGCAAGATCTTTTCTGATCGTCTCCTGAAGTAATGGAAATAAAAACAAAAATAAACAAATGAGACCTAACTAAACTCAAAAGCTTTTGCACAGCAAAGGAAACCATAAACAAAACAAAAAGACAACCCACAGAATGAGAGAAAATATTTGCAAACGATGTGACCAACAAGGGATTAATGTCCAAAATTTACAAAAAGCTCATGAAACTCAATGCTAAAAAAACAAACAACCCAATCCAAAAATGGGCAAAAGACCTAAACAGACATTTCTCCAAAGAAGACATACAGATGGCCAAGAGGCACATGAAAAGATGCTCAGCACCCCTGATTATTAGAGAAACGCAAATCAATACTACAATGAGATTCACCTCATACCAATCAGAATGGCCATTAACAAAAAATCTACTAACAATAAATGCTGAAGAGGGTGTGGACAGAAAGGAACCCACTACACTGCTGGTGGGAATGTAAATTTGTAACAGCCACTATGGAGAACAGTATGGAGGTTCCTTAAAAAACTAAAAATAGAGCTACCATATGATCCAGCAATCCCACTCCTGGGCATATATCTGGAGAAAAACATGGTTCGAAAGGACACATGCACCCCAATGTTCACTGCAGCACTGTTTACAATAGCCAAGACATGGAAGCAACCTAAATGTCCATTGAGAGAAGAATGAATAAAGAAGATGTGGTACATATATACAATGGAATATTACTCAGCCATTAAAAAGAATGAAATAATGCCATTTGCAGCAACATGGATGGACCTGGAGATTATCATACTAAGTGAAGTAAGTTAGACAGAGAAAGCCAAATACCATATGATATTGCTTATATGCAGAATCTAAAAAAAAAAAGATACAAATTAACTTATTTACAAAACAGAAACAGACTCACAGACTTAGAGAATGAACTTATGGTTACCAGGGGACTGGCGGTAGGGGGAAGGGACGGATTGGGAGTTTGGGATTGACATGTACACACTGCTATATTTAAAACAGATATCCAACAAGGACCCAATGTATAGCACAGGGAACTCTGCTCAATATTCTGTAATAACCTAAATGGGAAAAGAATTTGAAAAGGAAAAGATACTTGTATAACAGAATCACTTTGCTGTACACCTGAAACTAACACAACATCATTAATCAACTATACTCCATAATAAAATAAAAATTAGGAAGCATCAGGAAGATGGTGGTGTGGGAAGATGCAGAGTTTGCCTCTCCCCACAACTAGGGCGCCTGCCAGATGCTGGTGGGGGACCCTGATGCCCAAGGAGATGGGAATAAGCCCCAAGTGAACCGGTAGGACGTGGGGGTACTGAGCAGGGAGGAGAGGTGGAGGCTAGATAGGACCAGCAGCCCTGACGGGTGGCTGAGAGGCGGGAGGGGGTCCCATGACTAGTGGGACCCTCAGGGGCTCGGATCATGGGGAGCACACCCAGCGTTTCCCCTGCACAATCTCCAGGACCAGAGGAGCAAGAGAGGGGCGGAGGGCGCCTGCACCACCCACTCGGGCCCACGGAGACTGTTAAGTTCCCAGGCTGATTCCCCAGCCCTCCAAAGCCCACTCCAGGCCGCATCGGTCCTGGGGAGGGAGACCGGGGAGAACAGGAGAGGCAGGCGGGAGGGGCCCTCTGGGACTGGAGGAGCAGGAGAGGAGCGAGGGCGTTTGCCCTGCCCACTCGGGCCCAGGATGCCTGCTGAGCTCCCAAGCGGGGTCACCCACCCTCTGAAACCAGAGGTGGGGGGTACGCCTGGGCCCCTTCTGTTCTGTTGAGCCTAAGCCCCACCCCCCACCCCCGTCAGGGCCTTTTCCAGCCCTCGCCCCTGCTTAGGCCATGCCTTCCAGAGCCAAGGCCTTTTCCATCTTTTTTTTTTTCCTACACCTTGTTTTTACTATTATGGTTCTGTTTTACCTTCTGGTTGTTGTTTCATCTATATTTTTATTTTTATATTTTTTCTAACATATCTGTTAGCTTCCTAGTTTAATTTTATTTTTTACTTTGTTACTGTTCTTTTTCTTTTTTTTTTTTTGCACCACCCTGCACAGCTTGCGGGATCTTGCTTCATGAGCTGGGAGTCAGGCTGAAGCTCCTGCGGTGGGAGCTCCGAGTCTGAACCACTGGGCTAACAGAGAACCTCAGACCCCAGGGAATAGTCATCGCAGTGAGGTCTCCCAGAGGTCCTCATCTTGGCACCAAGACCCAGCTCTACCTAACAGCCTACAAACTCCAGTGTTGGAAGCCTCAGGCCAAACAACCAGTGAGACAGGAACACAATTCCACTCACAAAATAAAAGGAAAATAAAAAAAAGGAGATGGCAGAAAAATATGTCACACATGAAGGAACAAGGTAAAAACCTACAAGACCAAATAAATGAAGAGGAAATAGGCAATCTACCTGAAAAAGAATTCAGAGTAATGATAGTAAAGATGATCCAGAATCTCAGAAATAGAATGGAGGCAAGGACTGAGAAAATACAAGAACTGTTTAACAAAGATCTAGAAGAACTAAGGAACAAACAAACAAAGATGAACAACACAATAACAGAAATTAAAAATACACTAAGAGGAATCAATAACAGAATAACTGAGGCAGAAGAATGAATAAGTGAGCTGGAAGACAAAATGGTGGAAATAAACTGCCAAGGAGCACAATAAAGAAAAAAGAATGAAAAGAATTGAAGACAATCTCAGAGACTTCTAGAACAACACTAAACACACCAACATTCGAATTATAGGGGTCCCAGAAGAAGAAGAGAAAAAGAAAGGGTCTGAGAAAGTATTTGAAGAGATTATAGTCAAAAACTTCCCTAACATGGGAAAGGAAATAGTCACCCAAGTCCAGGAAGCAGAGAGTCCCATACAGGATAAACCCTAGGAAAAATACACCAAGACACATATTAATCAAACTAACAAAAATTAAATTCAAAGAAAAAAATTAAAAGCAGCAAGGGAAAAGCAACAAATAACATACAAGGGAATCACCATAAGGTTATCAACTGATTTTTCAGCAGAAACTCTGCAGACCAGAAGAGAGTGGCACGATAAACTTAAAGTGATGAAAGAGAAAAATCTACAACCAAAATTACTCTACTCAGCAAGGAACTCATTCAGATTCGACAGAGAAATCAAAAGCTTTTCAGACAAGCAAAAGCTAGGAGAATTCAGTACCACCAAACCAACTTTACAACAAATGCTAAAGAAACTTCTCTAGGCGGGAAACACAAGAGAAGAAAAAGACCCACAGGATAGAAAGCCCAGAATTAAGCCCACGCACATATGGTCACTTAATTTATGACAAAGGAGGCAAGAACATACAATGGAGAAAAGACAGCCTCTCCAATAAGTGGTGCTGGAAAACTGGACAGCTACATGTAAAGGAATGAAATTAGGACACTCCCTAACACCATACACAACAATAAACTCCAAATGGATTAAAGACCTAAATGCAAGACCGGACACTATAAAACTCTTAGAGGAAAACATAGGAAAAACACTCTGACATAAACCACAGCAAGATCTTTTTTGACCCACCTCCTAGAGTAATGGAAAGAAAAACAAAAATAAACAAAATGGGACCTAATTAAACTTAAAAGGTTTGGCACAGGGCTTCCCTGGTGGCACAGTGGTTGAGAGTCTGCCTGCCGATGCAGGGGACATGGGTTCGTATCCCGGTCCGGGAAGATCCCACATGCCGCGGAGCGGCTGGGCCCGTGAGCCATGGCCACTGAGCCTGCGCGTCCGGAGCCTGTGCTCCGCAACGGGAGAGGCCACAACAGTGAGAGGCCCGTGTACTGCAAAAAAAAAAAAAGGTTTTGCACAGCAAAGGAACCCATAAACAAGATGAAAAGACAACCCTCCAAATGGGATAAAATATTTGCAAATGAAACAATGGACAAAGGATTAATCTCCAAAATATACAAACAGCTCATGGAGCTCAATATCAAAAAAACAAACAATTCAATTAAAAAATGGGCAGAAGACCTAAGTAGATATTTCACCAAAGAAGACATACAGATGGCCTAGAGACACATGAAAAGATGCTCAACATCACTAATTATTAGAGAAATGCAAATCAAAACTCCAATGAGGTATCACCTCACACTGGTCAGAATGGCCATTATCAAAAACTCTAGAAACAATAAATGCTGGAAAGTGGCTTCTCTTGTTGTGGAGCACAGGCTCTAGGCACATGGGCTTCAGTTGTGGCACGTGGGCTCAGGAGTTGTGGCTTGCAGGCTCTAGAGTGCAGGCTCAGTAGTTGTGGCACATGGGCTTAGGTACTCCGTGGCATGTGGGATCTTCCCGAACCAGGGCTCGAACCCGTGTCCCCTGCACTGGCAGGCGGATTCTTAATCACTGCGCCACCAGGAAGCCCCATTGGGTGGGTACTTTTAAATCTTGTCTTTGGGACTTCCCTGGTGGTCTAGTGGTTAAGACTTCGCCTTCCAACACAGTGAGTGCGGGTTCAATCCCTGGTCAGGGAGCTAAAATCCAACAAGCCTCGTGGCCAAAAAACCAAAAACATAAAACAGAAGCAATATTGTAACAAATTCAATAAAGACTTTAAAAATGGTCCACATCAAAAAAAATCTTGTCTTTCATTTACTCTTTACAACATATATATGAAGTCAGAGTTGTTACTCCCATTTTTTAAAGGATGAAACTAAGATTCAGAAAAATTCATTACTTTGCCCAAGATCACACAGCCAGGAAGTGACACAGCTGGGACTTCAACCCAAACCTGTCAAACAGCAAACCTGGGCTCTTCCCACATAGCATGCTGCCTCCGACACGGGGCTCATGAACTTCTCCGAACACATAGCTAACCCCTGAACCTCATCATAACCTGGTGTTGCCCCATCTTTGGAGAACATCTTTTCAAACCCAACTTCCAAAATTACCATCTTTACTGTGCTCCCTCCAGGCCATGTGGGGCCCCTCCCCCAATCTACACTGAGGGATCAGCTAGCTATTTCAAAACCGCACACACCATCCTAGGAGCCAGAGCCTCTGCATCTTCCATGAGATGTAGGAGCAGTTTCTAACGGTGTCCACTGGCTACCTTCTCTGCTTCTATAGACAGCACAGTGCAGACCACAGAGACTGGGCTCAGCCTGGAGGGGTTTCCTGCCTTCTGCACCTTCTCACCTTCATGACCCCACAGATGATTCCGTCTCCTAGGAGATTCTCACCACCCTATGCAGTCCAATGAAAAGGAAGACATCTACCCACAGGGGCTCAGCTAAGCCCCTTACTCTTTGAGTGTCCCAGTCTCTCCTGGCAGCCTGTGCACTGGAGTCAGCAGAGGGGACAGGGAGAAGGGAATGCTCTCACAACTGCTCCTGGGGGAAGCAGGGAAGAAACATACCCCAAGCATAAATGCTGGCAACTTCAACTGCTCCCAGCCACTCTACTGGCACTACACTCAGGTCTTTCTTAGGGGGTCCTTTTTAAACAAAAACTAAGGAACTCAGTTCAAAAGGAAACGTTGAGAGAAGAACAAATTTAGAAACTTCTCAAAGGGAGAGTTGACCCTTAAGCTGGGCAATGACAAGGCTCAAAGGGCCCCCCAAATAGCTTGAGCCCCAAATCCAAACATCAGACAGAACCATGATGTCCTGTGAGTAATCACTGCTTCAACAACAAGGCATTAAAGGGCTTCTGACGACAGCGACCACAGGCTCACAGGTAAACCAAAGTTCACCTCCGCGTGCAGCAAGTCAAACCTCACTCGCTCACATCTTCAGAGCTGTTCTCACAACTTTCTCCACCCAGTACCATCTTCCTCCCCAAATTGTTCTTCCCATCTGCTGTCAAATAACCCCAGGTATCATGAGTCAAAAAAATGCCTATTATTAAAGGAGAACTTACTTTTTCAAGACAGTTAGGTTGTTGATACATTCTTCTTCCTCCTATGGATGGTCCCTATGTACCTCAACTTATTTTAATTTTCTCCACAGTATTTTTCATCATCTGACAAATTATACTTTTATTGTCTATCTCCCCCCACCAGGTTGTAAGTCATGAGGCAAGGATTCTGTTTTGTTCATTATTGGTTTACTAGCACACAGTACATTTGCCTGGCAGATGCAAGATGATTAATATGAATTTGCTGAAAGAATTAATTTCAAAAATGGTTTGATCACCAATAAAAATTTTTATACTTATGAAGAAGGTCAGAAAACAACAGCAAATACCACCTTAACAGTGAAGTGCCAGAGCACATCCATTAAAGTTGATAATTCACCAGGCACTGAGGTTCAACTTTCTGTGAAAGACTGGAGGAGGAGCATAAATATAGGAAAGAAACATAAACATCTTTGCTTGCAGATGAAATAGCTATCTGCCTAAAAAATATCAAGACGCAGGAGAATAAACAAAAAACATTTAAAACTGACAAAATAATTGATTAAGTTAGCTAGATATAGGATAAGTGAACAAAAAAGATTACCTTTCCTAAATACCACCATAAACAATTAGAAGACAAAAAAAGAGAAAATAAGATGCCATTCATATGAAAATAGCTAAGAACCAACCTAACAAAAACCTGCAAAACCAAGACAAGATAACTAAATGTTTATCAAAATAAATAAAAGAGGAACTGAATAAATTGAAACATACAGTGTTTCTGAATGGGAAGAATCAAACTTGTAAAGAAGTCAATTACCCCAATTTTGCCTAGGAATTCAAAACAATCCACTCCCCCACCAAAAAAATCAATGAGATTTATACAGGGGTAGGGGATCATTTTGAGTAATCTGAAAAAAGTAAGTGTGAAAGACTAGCTGAGAAGGTTTTGAAGGAAATACATTTTTGAAAGAAATGATGAGGGGGAATTAAACCCTACCTTAAAAGGACGATACTTCAAGAAAACGAGACTACAAGCCATAGATAGTGAGAAAATATTTTAAAAGACATAATAAAGGACTATTATCCCAAGTATATAGAAAACTCTTAAAACTCAATAAGAAAATGAACAACCCGATTCAAAAAATGGGCAAAAGACCTGAACAGATACCTCACCAAAGAAGTTATACAGATGGCAAACAGGTATATGAAAAGATGCTATACAACAGCAGTCCCTAACCAGGGACCAGCTTCGAGGAAGACAATTTTTCCACGGACTGGACGGGGGTGTTGGGGGTGGTTCAGGCGGTAATGTGAGCGATGGGGAGCGGCCGATGAAGCTTCGCTTGATCGCCGCTTAACTTCTGCTGTGCAGCCTGGTTCCTAACAGGACCAGTCCAGTACCGGTCCTTGGCCTCAGGGTTGGGGACCCCTGCTCTACAACATATGTCTTCAGGCAAATGCAAATTAAATCAATGAGATACCACTACACATCTATTAGAATGGCCAAAATCCAAGACACTGACAATACCAAATGCTGACAAGGATGTGGAGCAACATAAACGCTCATTCATTGCTGGCAGGAATACAAACTGGTGTGGCCACTCTGGAAGACGTTTAACAGCTTCTTACAAAACTAAACATACTCTTACCATATGATCCAGCAATCATGCTCCTCGGTATCTTCCCAATGAGTTGAAAACTTACGTCCACACAAAAACCTGCACAAGGATGTTTACAGCAGCTTTATTCATAATTGCCAAAACTTGGAAGCAACCAATATGTCCTTCAGTAGGTGAATGGAGAAATAAACTGTGGTACAGTCAATGGAATATTACTCAGCACTAAAACGAAATAAGCTATCAAGCCATGAAAAGTCACACAAGACCTTAAATGAATACTGCTAAATGAATAAAACCAAAATGAAAAGGTATGATACCAACTACACAACATTCTGGAAAAGGCAAAAAGATCAATAGTTGCCAGGAAGGGAGGGCAGAACACAGAGGATTTTTAGAGCCTTTGAAGAGGCTCTGTATGATACTACAATAATAGTAGGGGACATGGGTTCGAGCCCTGGCCAGGAAGATCTCGCATGCCGTGGATCAACTAAGCCCGTGTGCCACAACCACTGAGCCTGCACTCTAGAGCCCACGAGCCACAACTATTGAAGGCCGTGTGCCACAACTACTGAAGCTTGTGCTCCTACAGCCTGTGCTCCAAAACAAGAGAAGCCACTGCAATGAGAAGGCCTCGCAATGCAACAAAGAGTAGCCCCCGCTCGCTGCAACTAGAGAAAGCCCGCGTGCAGCAATGAAGGCCCAACGCAGCCAAAGAATAAATTAAATAAATAAACTAAATCTACTAAAAAAAAGAGTGAACCCTAATGCAAGCTATGGACTTTATGTGACTATGATGTGTCAATGTAGGATCATCAGTTGTAACTAATGTACCACTCTGATAATGATGGAGGCTCTGCATGTGTGGAGCCAGGAAGCATATGGGGACTCTGTGCTTTTTGCTCAATTTTGCTATGAACCTAAAACTTCTCTAAAAAAATAAAGTCTACTAAAAAAGAAAGGGAAAGGGGCAGGGAGAGCAATACTTAATCTCTTACCTGGACTGCAATATCATCCTGACTCACACTCTTCTGCAACCAATGCACCACTACAGGCTGAAAACCTTTTTAATATATAAATCCATCCCTTTCAACTCCCCTGCTTAAAATCCTTTAGTGTCTTCCTACTGAACCCAGAATACAAACCAAAATCTTCACAGTGACCTCCAAGCCATGTGCCTAGCTGTCCCACCTCACAATGAACTACTTCCTCTGACCTCTCCCTGTCTCCAGAGTACACCCAGCTTTCTCTCCCAGCCCAGGGCCTATGCATTTGCTGTCCTCTCTGGAAAGTTCTTCTTTACTTCTTTCTCCAGTAGTTTCCAAGACTATTTCTACCTCATCCTTGAGGTCTCAATGTCATGTGACCACTTCCATGAGGGCTTCCCTGACCACTACCTTCAAAGGTAGCTTCCTTGGGGCTTCTCAAATTTGAGAAGGTGCGTTAAGAATCACCTGGAGAGCTTGTTACAACAGATTCCTGACCCCACTTACCCTACCCTCCTCACCAATCTGACTCCAAGTCTAGAGTGGGACTAACAATTTGCAATTCTAATGAGCACCCAGGTGATCCTGATGCTGCCCACCTATGGACCACACTTTTACGAAGCACTGTACTTTAGCAACAGGTAATTATGGTAACTTATTTGTTTTTGGTAAAAGTACCCTCCATGAGAAAAGGGAACCTGTCTGCATTATTCAGTACTATGCACCTAGCATTTAGAAAGCACATATGGAAAAAACAATGCTGGTCTCTCTGGGATACATCTACTACTTGTGGAGCAATCTATTCAATAAAGAATTTCTCTGGGGCTTCCCTGGTGGCACAGTGGTTAAGAATCCGCCTGCCAATGCAGGGGACACGGGTTCGAGCCCTGGTCCGGGAAGATCCCACATGTCGCGGAGCATCTGAGCCCGTGCGCCACAACTACTGAGCCTGCGCTCTAGAGCCTGTGAGCCACAACTACTGAGCCCACGTGCCACAACTACTGAAGCCCGCGCACTTAGAGCCCACGTTTCGCAACAAGAGAGGCCACCGCAATGAGAAGCCCGCGCACCACAACGAAGAGTAGCCCCCACTCGACGCGACTAAAGAAAGCCCGCACACAGCAACGATGACCCAACGCAGCCAAAAATAAATTATTTATTTATTTATTAAAAAAAAAAAGAATTTCTCTGATCTCGGCAAGCAACCTTTTTTTTTTTTAAATCCCACATTCCTAATTTATCCCCCACCCCAACTCATTTCCCCTTTGGTAAGGCTGTTTCCTATATCTGTGCTAGCAACTTTTATTTGTAGAACATAATCTGGATTTCCACATTCGGGGGAATTTCTTGGCTTGGGTCCCCCTTTTTCCACTTAAACCTATTCATCCAAACTCATCACTCTGTACACACAAGACTCTTATTTCCTCCACCACGTATTTACAACCATAGCCCTTGGGATGGACTCAAGAGGGAAACCATAGCCTGGCCAAGTTAGGCCTTCTTGGCCCTTTCCTGATTACCTGATAGCTAATGTGATTTTTAAAAGACTGAAAAGAAGCTCAGCTCACCTGAGGCCAAGTGGTTTGGAGCATGGCTGATGTTCCCTGGCTCCGTGCACTGTCTTCTGGGTTTGGAAGAGCAAGAACCTTAAAAGCTAAGAGAAGAAGAGCCATGAGTGCAATAGTCCCTGTGCTACGTCACCCACAGCCGCCTACAGTCTTCCGTCTTTTCCTTTCGAGCACTGGCAGGAGGCTCTATCAGCCCTGCTCTGGCTGATCGCCCCAAACCCTCATAAATTGCACTGCCTGGTCCTCGGGACAATCCACCACCTGCCTGCTCTGCCCAAGAGCGTTCCGGGGCCCTTTCACATTGAGCGGACCTAGGGATCCAAGACGAATCCCGTCCCTACAGTGCTGGGTCTGAACAAACAAAAACCTAAAAAAGCGCTTAGAGGAACCATGACATTGACCCCAAAAAGGGTGCCTTTGGAGAAGGGAGACAGGGGTAGCTGGATCTGGTATTTTAGCTGGATTGAGCTAAAATACTCAAGTGTTCCAGTGGGTGATGATGACAGGAGACCCCAACGGGTTCTCCACCCAAGGAAGCAGGAGACCCCAAATATCAGAAACTTCGGTACCGGGCACAGGAGGCAGTTGGGCCAACTTCTTTAGGACAAAAAAGAGGATCACGCCTCGGTGGGCAAGGGACTTGACCAGGGCTCTAGGAGGCCCCGCAGCCACCTCGGCGGCTTCTGCGAGGCCCAGACACCCGAGCACCGGGTCAGAGAGGCGAGTTCAGGGGCGGAGTGCTGACGAATCGCTAAGGAAAGCGAGGAAGCTGGCGCCGGACGAGACTAGCAGGAAGAACTCGCCTGAACCAAGCCTGTTCCCCTCAAAACCCCAAGAGGTGAGTCTCCGAAAGCCGATACGGAACCGAGCACGGGCGTCGAACGCCCCTCTAGGCCTTCCGGAAGCGGCCCATCTCGGTGGTCCCCGCGGCGCGGCCTCACGTGACCTTAGGGGGCGGGAATAAGGGCGGGCTCTTGCCCGTGACGTCGTTTGCGGGCGCCGCACCGCTGTGCTAGCGGCGGGTGCCTCCGCCCCTGTGCTTCAACCTCTGAGCCGACTGAGGGCGGGCTGTGAGGGCGCTGATGCCACCTTGCTCTACTCAGATCTCGGCCTCTAGACCTAGGTGGGGCCCCAGTTAACCGACTGCCCCATCAGCTGTCGGCCGCCTTTATTCCCTGGGTCACCTGGAGCCTGGGCTGTGCAGGTGTGGGGAGAATGGCTTCTGTTGTGTCATCTCCTAGAGGCCCACGCCAGGCATCCTGCTTGGGTTCTAGGCTGGGCAGCCGTTAGGAGAACCATGGTTCCCATCTACCTTTTTTTTTTTTTTTTTTTCCTCGGTACGTGGGCCTCTCACTTTTGTGGCCTTTCCCGTTGCGGAGCACAGGCTCCGGACGCGTAGGCTCACCGGCCATGGCTCACGGGCCTAGCCGCTCCGCGGCATGTGGGATCTTCCCGCACCGGGGCATGAAGCCGTGTCCCCTGCATCGGCAGGCGGACTCTCAACCACTGCGCCACCAGGGAAGCCCCCATCTACCTTTTTAAGGCCCTCTCCCTTCCTAGGACCTAGGCGTGTGTGGGACCTTTTAGGGCAGATTCATTTAACAACCAAAATAACAGTGACTAAGGTTGCCAGGCATCCTGTATATACAAGTCCTATATTAAATGATTTTGTCCTGTATTGACTTTGGCAGGATGCCCTAAATGTCCGGTGTTTAGCTTTTTTCAATAGGGTACAAAAATTCTGTAGTTGACAGCTATTCCGCCTAGTTAACTGGCAAGTAACTTAAATTTCAACACTGGCTAAAAAAACAATCATACCTCCACAAATGAAGATCTGGATAATCCCTCACAGTCTCTCCGGCAGGTTTGTCTGAGGAAAGGGGGGGGTGGGGGAGCGGCGGCTGAGAATTGAAACATTAAAAGGACTGTTTTTCAGATTCAAGAAACGAAAAGACTGTTCTTTGACCAAAGTTCCAAGCCATGAACGAGTAATTGCCCTTAAGACAGCCAATGACAGTGACAGTCTCACTTTGGTGACCCCTGCAACTATGCTTGAGAGTTATCAAATCAATGGCAGCCCCAATCTTCAGAACATGAGCCATTCAGTGACAAATGCCCTTGAAAGCTAGCCAATCAATGACAGTCCTACCCACTGGACAACAGCTAATTAGCAAATACCTCACTACAGTGACGATGCTTCTGAAAATCAATGGGTCAACAGTAGCCTTACTTTAGTGACCACTTCTTGCCAGTGTGGTTGCCAACATGAACAGACTTTTTCTTTGACCACTGATAGGTCTACTGAACACAGTTCCATATATATGGTTCCTACTCACCAAGCACTTCAGAGCTAAAAGGGGAAATTGGCCTCCCACTGCTAGAAGACAGAATGACCCTAGATATCTGTATACATGACTCTATCCCAGGAGTTACTTACTATACAGTAAAAATTACAAGATATTGTTGAAATTAATAAAAATCTAAATAAATGGAGAGATTTACCATGTTCACAAATCAAAAGAGTCTATATAATTAAGATGTCAATTATACCAAAATTGATCTATAGATTCAATACAATCTCAATCAAAATCCCAGGATATATTTTGTAGAAATTGACAAACTGATTCTAACATTCATATGGAAATGCAAAGGACCTGGAAATGCCAAAACAACAGAAAACAAAGTAGGAGGACTAACAATGTATGACTTTGATACTTAGAAAAACTATAGTAATTAATGCAGTGTGTTAATGGCAACAAGATGGACAAACAGATCAACAAACAGGAACAAAACAGAATCTAGAACTAGACCCACACATATATGGACAATGGTGCTGGAAAGGAAGGGAGCGTGAGAGAGAGGGAGGAAGGAACTTGGATCCATACCTCATGCCCTATACAAAGTTTAATTGAAAATAGATGACAGAACTAAATGTAAAATCTAAAACTATAAAACTCCTAGAAGGAAAAATAGGAAAAAGCCTTTGTAAAATTGGGCAAGGCAAAGATTTCTTAAAAATGCCACTAAAAGCACAATCCATAAAGGAACAAACTGATAAATTAGACCTCATCAATATCAAAAGCTTCTGCTCTTCAAAAGATATTGTTAAGAGAATGAAAAGACAGACCACAGGCTGGAAGAAAATGTTTGGAAATCACATATATGAAAAAGGACCTGTATCTATAATATATAAAAACCTCTCAAAGATCAATAAAAAGAAAAGCCAGTAAAAACATAGGCAAAACATATAAACAGAGACTTTACCAAAGAAGACAAAATGGAAGGCAAATAAGCACATGAAAACATGCTCAACATCAATAGTCATTAAGGAAAGCAAATTAAAACCTTAATGAGATAGCATTACACACTTATTATAATAGCTAAAATTAAAAATGCTAACAATCTCAAGTGTAGGCAAAGATGTATTAGAAATGGAACTCTCACACAATGCTGGTAGGAAGGTAAAGTGGCACAACTTCTTGGTAAAACAATCTGAAGATACTTAAAAAGTTAAATATACACATACCTTATGACTCAGCCGTTCCACTTCTGGTGTTTACCTAAGAGAAATAAAAGTGTACATCCTTACAAAGACTTGAACACAAATGTTCACAGCAGCTTTATTTGTAATAGCCCAAAACTGGAAATAACCCAAACGCCCATCAAGAGGTGAACAGACAAATAGATGGTGGTATATCAATAGTAGAATACTACTCAGCAATAGGAAGGAATGAACCACTGATATTATGCAATATGGATGAATCTCAAAATAATTATACTGAGTGGAGTTCCCTTAAGGTCTAGTGGTTAGGATTTGGCAAAAAAAAAAAAAAAAAGTTATGCTGAGAAAGACACCAGACCAAAAAGAATACATACAAGATGTTAACATTTGTATAAAATCCTAGAAAAGGAAAGCTAATCCAAAGTGACAGAAGGAATTCCCTGGATGTCTGGTGGTTAGGACTCCATGCTTTCACTGCCAAGGGCCCAAGTTCAATCCCTGGTCGTGGAACTAAGATCCCACAAGCCGCAAGGCACAGACAAAACAAAAAACAGGAACAAAAAACCCCCACAGTGACAGAAAGCAGATCAGTGTTTGCTTGGGGAGAGCCAAGAGGGAGGAATTACAAACGGGCATAAGAGAAGTTTCGGGTGTTATGGCTATGTTTATTATCTTGATTGTGGTGATTGTTTCACTGGTATATACATAAGTCAAAACTTATCAACAACATTATGATAATAACACTTTTGTTTATTACGCTCCAGTCACTGTTCTAACTACTTCTATGTGTATTAATGCAGTTAATCCTCAGCACGATCCTGTGAGGTAGACGGTCATCCCTATTTTACAGATAAGGAAATTAGCGCAGTTTCCGTAACTTAACCAAGGTCACACGCCTGGGTTCATACCAAAGTTGGCCTGGCTCCGAATGATTAACCACTGCCCTCCGCTTCCTGCAGTGGGCAAAGTCAAGCTGTCTGCACGAGTGGATGCTACAACAGAACATATTTACTTCTCTTGTAACCGCAGGTAACAGAAAATAATGGTGGCTTCTTCCAGATCATAAAAAATAACCAGATGAAATTGCAAGGGAATGTTTGCTGATGGGTGGTCACTTGGAACAGTAATGAGATGGTCAAATTTAAGACAAATAGGGCCTTGAATCTCATTCAAAGGGTACAAACACCCCATTTTTGCAAAGGCATAGACTACAACTGAGTAGCAAAGAGTCACTGCAGAGTCAGAAGTAGTGAGGGTGGGCACTGTACCCAAGGTAGGTCTCTGGAAGTCTGCACCCTATTAGGACTGTCCTTCCAAGATGCAGATGGCTCCACACAGACAGGGCCCCTCTGTTTTTGTGTTTAAGAGACTTCCAATATACAGATTTTAATAGAGGGTCCACATAACTTGCCTTTTCTTAACACTTGTTTAGGGTTGCACATCTGAGAAAGGATGCAGGGGAGATAAAATTTTAAGAGGTACAAGGTCTGAAATGTCTTTATTCTATAACCACACTTGAGGGTATAAAATTCTGGCGGAAATCATTTCCCTTAGAATGTCAAAGGCATACACCATTGTCATCTAACTGTCAAGGTTGCTGTTGAGAAATCCAATGCTATTCTTACTCCTGATCTTTTGTTTTCCCTCTCCAGAAACGTTTTAACATCTTCTCTTTAAACCTGGTGCTTTGATCGTTCACAGTGATGGTCTTTGATGTAGGTTTCCCCCCAATCCATCTTGCTGGGCACTCAGTGTATCCTTTCAATCTGGAAAACTTCCTTTGATGTTTTTAAGTTTGGGGGTTTGTTTCTTGTCTTTTCTAACTGTAAAGAGAGTTCATCTTGGGGAAACAGGGGTTAAGAGAACCTGAGGAAAGTTTCATGATGGAAGCTGAGAGTCTGAATTAAACATCTTAGTTGGACAGGCCAGAGGAGCACGCGTTGCAGTTATGCAGAGAGAAGCAGCAGATGTTTAAGAATTAGCACAGTTAGGGACTTCCCTGGTGGTCCAGTGGTTAGGAATCCACCTTCCAACACAGGGGAAGCGGGTTCGATCCCTGGTCAGGGAACAAAGATCCCACATGCCACAGGGCACCTAAGCCTGTGAGCTACAACTAATGAGCCCGCACACTCTGGAGCCCATGCCACAACTAGAGAGAAGCTGGTGCGACACAACGAAAGATCCTGCATGCTGCAATTAAGACCCCATGCAGCCATAAATATATAAATAAATAAATAAATAAATAGAATTAGCACAGTTCAGAAAATGCAGTGATGACACTGATCAAAAGCATGAAGATGGGGAGAAACAAGAAGAGGCACTGTGAGCCTAGCTGTGGAGAGTGCTACTCTTGGACAGATGTCTTCTGCACGTGGAGTTTCTGATGTAGGATGAACCTTCCACACCAGCTAAAGGTTTTCCCACACACCTTACACTCATAAGGTTTCTCACCAGTGTGGCCATGCTCATGCTGAACCAGGGTGATTTTCTGATTGAACGCCTTCCCACACTCCTTACATTCAAAAGGTTTCTCCCCAGTGTGGATCCGCTGATGCTGAGTCAGGGCTATGTTGGAGCTTAATCATTTCCCACACTCCTTACATTCACAGGGTTTCTCCCCAGTGTGCATTCACTGATGGAGGATGAAACTTGAGCTAACAGCTGGAAGTTTTCCAACATTCGTCGCACTCATGGAGCTTCTCTCCAGTGTGGAGCCTCTGGTGCTGGAGGAAGACGGGGCTGCAGCTGAAGGCCTTGCCGCACTCCCGACACTCATAAGGCTTTTCTCCAGTGTGGATTCTCTGATGCTGAATCAAGGCCATGTCTGAACTGAGACCTTTCCCACATTCTTTGCATTTAAATGGTTTCTCCCCAGTGTGGATTACCTGATGCCGGATAAGTAAGGAATTATATCTGAAGTATTTTCCGCATTCTTTGCATTCAAAAGACTTTTCACCAGTGTGACATCTCTGATGTCTGTGGAAGTCTGCCATCCGAATGAAGCATCTGTCACATTTTCCACACTTATAAGATAGCTGACCGCTAGAAATTGTCTGATTTGTAGTGAGTTGTGTGCTAACACTAATGTATTTTCCCAGTTTCTCACACTTCTCCCCGCTCTCCACAGCACAGGCCTCCTGATGCCTGGTTGACCCATCTGTGAAATCTCTCCTCTTTGACTTTGTCCTCTTCACCATCCCGTGGCTGTGCTGTTCTAGGTGGCTCCTGAAGCCAAGGTGCTGGGGAACATTCCCTGGCAGACCTCCTAATGTCAGTCCGTGGGACTCTGCTTCTTTGGAAATGTGTTCTTTTGGCGTTGATTCTTCCTTGTCATTTCTGGTCTCCCCGCCTGATATCATAAAAAGAAAATACAAGTGTCAGCCCCCAATATCACAAAAAGAAAATACTTATGCTAAAGAGGGAATAGGTTCAAGTGGTTCTGATTTGCCCTGAGTAAGGGGATATTTTCCAATATGTACACCAAATGATCAAAGACCACCACGCAGCAGAGCCCCACAAGTGGAACTCTGTGAAAGAGGCCAGGGAGGCCAGCAAGGCCAGGAGCATTCCCGTAAAGAGCGTGAAGACTGGAAAACAGCAGAGTCTGTTCACTAGGGCAGAAGGACCAATTGCTGTCTCCCAAGTGGATCGGATGGATCAGTGCAGATGTAAAGAAGTGATGAATGGAGAGCCCGAGGTGAGAGACCACTGAGAGTGGAGAAGAAGGGGCAGTCGAACAGCTCAAGTCCCACAAAAGGTCCCATGGGCTGAAATTCCTTAAGAGCTGCTTATTTTTTAAAATGTTATCCATGTCATAATCTTTGAGAGAGACCCAACCTCTGTCATCAAGTTGGCTCTAGTAAAGCAGCAGGCTCCTATGCAGTGGCTGAGGGGACCACGCAGGGCAAACACCACAGAAGGAAGGGGAAGACGTGCAGGCTTGCCTCTAAAAGAAAAGAGCACTGGACATGTGAAGAACCCTTCCAAGGACCCTTCAGTTCTAGAGACA
Organism: Delphinus delphis; assembly: GCF_949987515.2. Taxonomy (NCBI): domain Eukaryota; kingdom Metazoa; phylum Chordata; class Mammalia; order Artiodactyla; family Delphinidae; genus Delphinus; species Delphinus delphis. Next base: position 60,070,811 of record NC_082692.2, read on the forward strand.
ACCACGTAACGATCGTTGTCCTTTTTCCTAAAACTCTATACAGGATGCATATACAGTCTAACACAACAATATGGAATGTGAAACCCTAAACTAAAAAAGAAAAACTAATATAATCATCAGCACTGGGCCAGAGAAAAACCTCATGTGTTTACAAGCAAACTGTTTAGAAAATATTTTTTAACCCAGACAACCTGAAGTCTTGGGGTCATATCCAGAAAACCACACAAGGCTGGAGCGGGGAGGCGGTGGGGAGCGATGTGCATTATTTTTTTTTAATATTTATTTGGCAGCACCGGGTCTTAGTTGTGGCACGTGGGATCTTGGTTGCGGCATGGGAGATCTTTTAGTTGCAGCATGCGGGATGTTTAGTTGTGGCATGCAAACTCTTAGTTGCGGCATGTGGGATCTAGTTCCCTGAGAAGGGATCAAACCCAGGCCCCCTGCATTGGGAGCACGGAGTCTTAGCCACTGGACCACGAGGGAATTATTAATGGACAATAATTGTTGTCCTGCGATGTGCATTATTAATGGACATTTTCTGTAAAGAGTCTGAAGAGCACAGGAAATTTTAACAGGCAGAGAATGGGTGAAGCAGAATAACAAAGGCAAAATATATATATATATATATATACATATATATATATATGTATATATATATATACTATGTTGTTATTTCTAATTCTCATATCAATACCTCTCAAAATGAGGAAGCCATTCACCTTTCATTTACAAGTTTTGCTTCAAAAGTTCATCTATTAAAAAATACATATATATATATATATATTTTTTTTTTAAATATTTATTTATTTAGGCAGCACTGGGTCTTAGTTGCGGCACGGGGAATCTTCATTGCGTCATGCAGACTCCTTAGTTGCGGCATGCGGACTCTTAATTGCGGCATGCATGTGGGATCTAGTTCCCCGACCAGGGGTCTAACCGAGGCCCCCTGCATTGGGAGTGCGGAGTCTTACCCACTGGATCACCAGGGAGGTATCCATATATTTTTAAGTGTCCATGGAGGGAAGATGAAACAAGAACGGCAGGATATAGGTGGACTGTTGAGGTGAGGGGTACACTGGGTGTATTTGGCTGGTGTCTACATATGTGTGAAAATTTCCATTATAAAAATAAATTTTTAATATTTGTTAAGTTAGTGTTTGGGAACACATACTTCAATTTCCCATACAAATAATGTACCCTATGCATACGTAGATTGCCAGACAGGCCCCCAGAAGTCTATTTTCCTCATAAGGTGGCTGACATCCTCATCTTTGCAAAAACAAACTGATGGAAAAATAAAATGTTTCCACATGACAGGGATGATAAGAGCTGCTCAGACAGTGTCCCTTGGCAGTGAGGTGGAGAGGCAAATGTGAACACGCAAAGAAATCTTGCAGCCACACCCTTCTTGGAAGAGAAGGGCCCTTCCTCACTTGAGGGAGGCAACCACTATAAATGCAGAACACCACATGTAACGATTCCAGAGGAATGAAAACAGTCTCACAAGAGAAGAAACACTGTGCATATTGAAATGTGAAAACAAGAAAGCAGGCTACACAAAAAAGGTAGGGTCTCATACTCACCTGGACAGACTCCTCTGAGGGCCTCCCTGCCCACGGGTTCCCAGGGATCGAGGCCCCATGGCAGTTCCCCTCACTCCAGCTGAGAGACCAGAACAGGTCTGGTGAACGAAAAAGCTGCCCAGGGAGAAAGAAACAGGAAAACAAAGGTAGAGGGAATCATGCAGCAAGGTCACCTCTCAGCCCTCTTTTTCTCCAGTGAGCCAGGTGAGGAGAAACAAAGTGAAGTCAGCCTGTGCATCTTAGAGGACAGAAAATTCCCACAAAGCAGGACAGAGTCTTGGAATAATCCTCTACTCAAGTTCCAAATATTCAGAGAACTTGAAGACGGAGGCAAAGGCTCTGGTGAGCTCCTGACAGCTCTTCATTTCCCTCTATGCATGGGGCAGAGTCCCTCCCAGGGTTAGAGGATAGTGATTTCAAAACCTGGGAACCCAGGGCTCTCCCAACCCAGTAGCCTCTGGGGAGCTCAGCCTCCAGAGCAACTGCCCACAAGGGTTATTAGAGACCCCACAAAGTCAAAGGAAGAAAGAAGGCAGGATGCTCAAAGGGCAGAGGCAGAGAAGAGCAGGGAGAAAAGATATCTCACCCAGGGAAGTCACATTTGCATAATTCTCCAGCATCACCTCCCTGTACAAGGCCCTCTGCACAGGATCCAGGATGACCCATTCATTCTGGGTGAAGTACACAGTCACATCCTCAAAGGTCACTGGCTCCTGAAACAAGAGGTTCTTGCTCCAGCCCTGTGTGAGGGCAGAGGAGCCTAAGTAAAGGGCAGAGACTCACTGGGGCTGGTGTTATTGCCGAGGACAGCTGTCCAGTGCTCAAGCCCCCTACACCCCTCTCCGCAGGGGCCAGCCCTCAGCCAGCATTGCCCTCATCAATAGGGGAGCCCTAGACTCACTGCATCCCTTGTGGTCATCCCCAGCGAACAGCCCTTCCTTCACCTGCTGATCTCTGTGTCGACTCTGCTGTGTCCTGCTCCGTGTGCCTATGGGTCCCTCTGGCTCCTCTCCCCTACGTGGGTTTTGTGTGAACATGCACAGGGGAAATCTGTATAAACACAGCCCACAGAACTTTTGTACGGATCTCTACTCCCTCCCTAATCCCGCTAAGGTCACTGGAACACAAAGGCCCAACAGGAGAAGAGTCAAATCAGACTAGAGGTATTAACAGAATTTTGAAAGGCAGAGAAAGGATAAATGGTAACTGACACAGAAGAGAAGGGAAAGCTGAATCTTAACTGCTGGTGCGGGAGGAAGCAAACAAAAAGGAGCCTGATTCACACCACGGAACAAAGGATGAGCTCTGGATATTTTTAAAGTGTGAACTGCTTTTTTGTAACTTGGTAAAATATTCTTTTTTCTTTGAGTTTTTATTTATTTAAAAGGAAGTTTGTTTTTTGTTTTGGGTTTTTTTTTGTTTGTTTTCTGATTGAAGTATAGTTGATTTATAACTTGGTAACACATTCTGTTTCAAAGCACCAGGGAGGAGAGAGGACCCCCAGAGTATATAGGGAATGAATGAAAAATACCTACACAAAAGCACATCACTGAGAAGCCTCAGAAAAAGAGACTTAAAAAAAGATCCTAAAGGCTTTCAGAGAAGGAAAACAACACACACATGAAGACTTGGGAGTCGAGATGGCAAAGTAAAAGGAGTCATGTTTTTTAAATGCTGAGGAAAAACGTGCACTTCTTATCTAGATGGAGTCAAAGGGAACAGATTTATCCTCCTGCCTGAACCAAAATAAGACAAGTTACATAAAACAATGGTTTTCAAGATACTGGGTATGAGGCAATGAAGGACAGCAATTCCTGAGAGATGGGAAGCAGAGAGGTGAGCCCTGGGATTCTACAAAAACACTACTAGAATTGCTTTATCCAAGCAAAGACTTTTTCAATCTTGTGGACAGAAGTGAAAAGGGTCTTCCTTGTATGCTGTGATGCAGATTTCCACTTTTTAGTGCATTTCCATTTTTCAGCCCAAACTGCCAAATCTATCCCAATCAATCCCCCATACTCACTTGTTTTTTCCATCTTGATTATGTCTTAGTTTGGGAATTCTCATTTCTCCACTCCCGTTAACTCCTCCCCTTCCCCCAAACACACCCGACAATGACAGATGCACAACGGAAGCCACAGGCCTGGACCTGGATCTGGGTGCAGAGCTGACACCTGCTCTTTTGACATCAAAAGGGCGAGAGGGCAGGGAAGGGGAGCCACAGAGGCTGAAAGGATGCTCGCTCACTGGTCGCCAGGTGATCTGGAGCATGGCAGGCGTCTCTGCTTCGCACACTGCCCTCCAGGTCCTGAGATGTGACACTGAAAGGAAAATACAGAGGTACGGGTAAGAGTGATGCTGCCTCGCACCCTGCAAATACCTCTGTCCGCCTCGGCCCCTTTCCATTCCGCTACCCCCTCACCACAAAGGCAAAGGGTTTGGAGAACCCGGTACTACACCCGGGGAAAGGGAATCTGTTACCCGGACACCGGCACCCGCATCCCAGGAAGCCACTAACCCCACACAGTGCAAGCGAAGTGAAAGCATGGGACTGCAGCCAGCCTCTGGGAAAGCTTCCAACAGGTTCAGCGGCAAGTGCGGTAACCGTCTCCCCTCCTCTCTAGGAACCTGGGAAGTTTCCCATCTCTGTGGTTCCCTATCGCAGCCGCAGCCGTCCAGCCCCTACTTTGGGAGATGGCAAAGGACAGAGCTGCTGGCCGGAGGCTCGGGTCCCGCAGCGCCCCCATTCGGTAGCTCCTCCGGGGGATGTAGGCCGGCTGGCTCAAGCCACAGAATGGTTTCAATCCTGGGAATTACCCAGGGTTCTCTGGCGTTCACTACTTCTGGTTGCCCTTCCAGGTACTGAGGGGACCATTGCTCCACATATGCCCAAGAGGCCTGGGTTCTGTGGCTACACCAATGTGCGAGGATTGGAAATTGGAAGAGTGGAGCCCATCACTTCAACCGCCAGATGTGTATGGGTTGAGAGCATAGAGCACCTGGTCCAAAAACCTGGCCGCTGTACCACTTACTAGCTGTGGGACCAGCAGCAAGTTGCCTTGCCTGTTTCATTGTTAAATGGGTATGATGGAGGTACCAACCACAAAGGGCTGTTGAAGGATAATAATTAAATGAATTCATGGACTGACAAAGTGTTTACAGTAGTGCCTGGCACGTAATAAGTGCTTACAAGTTTGTGCTGTTTATAGAGATACAAGTGCTGCTTGGGCTCCAATGTGTGACGCAGTGTAGGGAAACAGCTATTAACATTTAGCCTTAGAGCCCTTTCCCACCATATACCCGGATGTGTGTTCCAGGCCCAACCTGGAGAAATTCAGTGCTTCTACCCAGAAAGGTTTTAATTACAAAGGCATCTTCAATTAGTTCAACTACATGACAGAGGGCCTGCCCAGTAAAAGGAATGGCTTCTCTTCTGTGACCACATGTGCTACAGTATCCAGAGACTTTCCTCTGCTGTCTCAAATGCCCAATGATGGGGGCCTTTCACGCACCATGTAACCAGTCTCCTGCACTTAGGCATCTGCTGCACATTGCTCCAGCCCAGTCCCTTTTGTAACTACACATATAAATAGATATTGAAACCAAACAGAATCATCTAGACAGCAACCGCAATCCAAAAGGAAGAACTAATATTTTTTTAAATACATTAAACAAATGTATTACTTTGTTGCAATCAATTCATATTCATTAATTAAACTTCCTTGCACTAGTCACTTAAATAGTCTTTATATAATAGCTAAGATTTATGGGAGCTTAATAGGTGCTAGAAACTGTGCTAAGGCTCTGTAAGCATCATCACTTTTCATTTTCACTTCTGAGACTGGTACTGTTACGTTCCTCATTTTACAACTGAGGAAACTGAAGCCAAAGAGGTTTAGAAGTAATCCGAGGCCACACAGCTAGAAAAGCCCATTAACCAATACCCGTGCAGTTTCTCCTGGGAGCTGGGAAGCATTTTAAACACCATGGAAACATGACACAGAATTCTCTGGCTCCACACCCCACAGCCTCTGCTGCACTACTCAGTCCTCCTTTATTTCCCCAATAATTGTCGGAACTGCCTAATGTCATTGGTTTTGCAGTCCTCCTCCTGCCCCTCCTAGATTCATGCTCTACTCATCTAGCATCCCCAGGGTGTCTTCCAAATTCTTCTAAGTTCCATGGCCTCCAAGGACAGTTGCAAACTACTGGCACAGGAGACCTGCCTCTTGGTAGACTTCATCTGTAGAAACTGATGTGGATTTGTAGCTCCCAGAAAATTTTACTGGCAGTGCTTCCAACGCATGCAATTAAATGGATCTTCTGAAAATCATGTCCTCTCTGTAGACAAAGGTAACTCCCACTGGGGATAATCTCATCTCACCTCAAACCACTTTTCCCCAAACACACCCTCACCCGCATAGACACACGTCCACAGCTGCCTGGCAAAGGGGAACCCAAGTCAGGCCCGAGTCTGGCATAGACTTCTCTGAGAGCTGATCTAAGAAAAGCTGTCAGGAAGCCGGCTCACCTGGGACCACGCTGTCTGAAGCATGGCTGCCGTCCCCTGGCTTCCGGCACTGCTCTCTGATTTGGGAAGAGGAAGAGTCTCAGATCTAAGGAGAAAAGAGCTCCAAGGGAAACTGCCCCTCTCTCGCAGCCCGTACGTGCATTACTCCCCTTCACATCTCTCACCACCATCCCTGGGCTCCCTTAACTCTTAGGACAATGACTGCCCTACCACTCCATGGCAGCCCGGCCCCTCCCCTCACCCACAGAGTTATAACTGCTCCATCCACTTGCTGGCAAGGCACAAGGCTTCTCAAAATATGCCACAACACTACATTATCCAGAACTGAGTCTCGGCTAGAGGAGAATCCTGGCCTCAGTGACTGCTTGGGTTGGAACAGAAAATTTTTACTGAATATGTCCTGTGACCCTGACCAGTGACAAAGATTCTGTCCTTGACCAGACTCTTGGCAGGCTCCCCTGAGCCCCTTCTCCGCTAGGCCTTCAAACCCTGGCCTATGAAGACATGAACAAGACATTAACATCATCTCTAACAGTTCAAGGCCACATCCCTAGGATGACCCTACTCCCTCTTAGAGGGTCTGCTTGAGAAAATTCAAGGTTGTCTAAAGAATATAGTGCTTGTTCCACCCAACTCCTGAAGATAGGGCCTCTGTCTCCCAGTCTCTGTGGGAGGGGGTAGGAGCCTAACTTCCATAAGCGCCAGTTAGCAAACCCAGACGGGTTTCACTTGACTTCCCTGCTTTACTGAGTCTCCACTCGCCCCCTCTCTACTCTCTCATTCTCCCTTTCAAAGACCGGGTCACCTCTGTACAAGTCGAAGCTGAGTTCAGTTCACCCTGGACACTTTGACACGATGACCAAGAGAGGTCTCCTCTGGAAAGAAAGGGGGCGCCTGGACCGAGAGGGGCTACAGCACAAAATGCTGGTGGAGGCTTGGCAGCGGGTCAAAACAGGAAAAAGAGATGCTCAAGTGGACCGGTGGGTGATGCTGGGCGCACGCCCGCTCGGAGCGGCGGGAAGCAGGCGACGCCGACATCTCCAGCCGCCAACGAAGAAGGCGGGCACAGAAAGCCCTTCGGAGGAAGACGAACGAACCCGTCACCGCGGGCAGGGGCGCGGGCCTCTTCGGCCAGGCTCTTTCAGGTCAAGGCTCTCAAGCCAGCCAAGACCACGAATGCGCCGAGCCACCTCGCCTCCGAGGCCGGGATCACCCCGGCGGACGATTAGCACAACGGTCCACCCTCCCGCCGGAGGGCGGGCTCCCCCAGCCAGCGCCGAGCCGGAAGGACGGCGGGAGCCCACCGTCCGCTCTAGGAAGCCCGGAGGTTTCCTCTCGGTGGTGCCGGTCCAGGGCGCTTACGTGACCCTCCCGCTTCGCCGGGCCCTATCTCCGCAAGTTGGAGATGGCCAGTGGCGGCAGCGACGGTCTTGTGGCAACCCTGCCTGCCTAGATCTCAGCGGCTGGCTGCAGATGGGGCCGCAGCAGGGCTGGTGCAACTGTGATCGAAAAGCGGGGATTCTTGGCCTCCAGGATGTGACATCATATATGGAAACAAATGTTTGTATCTCTTCTTAATCCCTCCCTATTCCTGGGACACAGTCCAAGGGTGGACTGGTAAAGATTAACCTAACAGTCTGAAGTTGGCTCAATCGCTGTTCCTTCTAACTTGTTAACAAGGCAAAATTTCACATACTAAGTGCTAACTTTCCCGGAGAAGGCTAGAAAACTAGAGAATTAGCTCGATTTCACACTATAAATGCTGAGGACTGTCAGCGGAGCGCATTACAATTTAAACTGAACCGTAGGAGCAGACAGAAGTTTGCCTCACAGTTTGCCTAATCTCTGTTATGTGTAGGGTACAGGGAGTGCACAGAATGAGATCTCCCTGAAGGTGCTGCTTAGAAGTCTCAGCTTGGCGGGATGAGGGCAGGGGCGGGGGCAGTTAAGGGAGATGCAGGGAATACCCTGCTGGAGGCTTATTCCTTCAGGAGGTGTGGCAGTGGTAGCTAGATTAAGGGAGAAATCACGCAGCCACATTGTTTTTCTGATCAACAACCCAGCTTCCACTTTGGAGTGACTGAACAGAGAAGGAAAAGTGGGAGAACTATAACCAGAAATGAACTAGATGGAGAGCTATAACCAGGGAGCCAGCCTTGCCACTGCTGGGTCAACTACACACATACACCCCAAAGGAAAAGGCCCAAGAGCCACAAAGATTCACCCTCACTCACCTTTCTTTGCCCTCCCTTAGAGACAATTTTATGGTGTTATAATGACAATGTATGTATCCTTTTCTTAGTACTTATCCCCATGTAATTATTTAAAGTACCCTTCCACGTCACTACACTGTCCTAAAGCAGTGATTCTGAGAAAGGTCAGGGCCTCTAACCACTGGATGGACAGTGTGGCCAAGCCAGTGAGATCATAACATCTGGTAAGATTAGCGTCCTTTAAACTCTTCTCTCTGGTGTTACCAAAGTCGTTCATTAGGAAATTAATTCAAAAGCACCACCCCTCACAAATGAATGATAGGGGACGTGGAGTAGGTGTGATAACAGGCTGAGGCACGCATGGTAACTGATCAGGAATGAGCTCTCTTCTAAGGCAGGAGCTACAGCAAGTCACTGTTGGGTTTCTCCTCTCCTTCCCTCTGGTGTTCCCCAGTGTGATGCCAACAGCATCACCCCATGTATAATTTAGGTATACACCCAGGCACCTGCCCTCAATTGCACAAGCCCAAGTCACTTTTTGTACCTACATAGTTGAGTGGACACTAAAAGTAAACAATGATATGGATGGGAACAGCAAAGAAACCCAAACAGAAAAAGCACATCCCTTTTCAATCATATTCTTGTCACTGATTACTTCCTTGCACTATAGCTTAGTTACACAAGATCCTCATAATGGTCATTATCAAGGTAATAGAAAACCCAAGGCTCAGATTCCCCACAATGAAATTTGCTACTGGCCCCACCAAATGGCCCTCCTTAAATACTGAAGGTAATCATTGGATACTTTTTCTGATTACTTCCTCCCACAGACTCTGCGTTTTCCCTACTTGTTGAATTACTATGGCTCATCTCATTGTAATGACATCCCCCTAAAGCCCAAAATGTTCTGCCAACTCTTCCAACTCTAGTAGCCCCAGAAGGCAGGAGCAGACTGATGGTAGGCCAAAACTGGGCATGATAAAGAGCAAATACTACAGGGAGTTCCCTGGTAGGCTAGGGGTTGGGATTCCTGGCTTTCACTGCTGTGGCCCGGGTTCAATCCCTGGTCAGGGAACTGAGATCCTGCAAACTGTGAGGCATGCCGCCCCCCCCCCCCAAATATATACTACCGTTTGCTACCCGGGGGATAGAAGAGGGTAATCAAACACGGTCCTTAAGCATGAAACTTAAATGGAGCTGGGAAAACAATAATGATTTACTTATGGAAGACCAGAAGAGTATCATTAAAGACATGACCAGGAGACCAGAGAAAAGTCTGCTACCCTAGGGACAATGGAGCTGAGAACATGAGGGAGCTCAAGAGGAATGAGATAAAGGGTTCAGGCTATGAGGGGATGACTTCTCAGGAGAAGCAAGATCCTGAAAGAAATGCATGATTTGGACAGGTGAAGACTTGGCCATTTCAGATGAGGGGAGCAGCATGAAGAGAGGCACAGAGGAAGGAAGCAGCACTGCACATGGAGAAGACGGGGGAGACCCTGGCATGGCTGGGGCAGGGCTCGCATGTTGGGGAGGTGGAGGGGAGAGGACTGAAGTGGGGCAGTGGGGCTTAACGAGGGACGGCCCTGTAACTTGGGCAGGTTTCTTCCTAGTATGCAGTTTCTGATGCTGAATGAAACTTGCGCTCCATTTGAAAGATTTCCCGCACACCTTACACTCGTAAGGTTTCTCCCCAGTGTGAACTCGCTGGTGCTGAACCAGGGTGATTTTCTGATTGAACGCCTTCCGACACTCCTGGCATTCATAAGGTTTCTCCCCGGTGTGGATTCTCTGATGTATTATAAAGCGTGAGCTACAACTGAAAGTTTTCCTTCATGACACTTACAGAGTTTTTCCCCAGTGTGGAACCTCTGGTGTTGGAGAAATACCGAACTCTGGCGGAAAGCCTTGCCGCACTCTTTACATTCGTAAGGTTTCTCCCCAGTGTGGATTCTCTGATGCTGAATCAGGACTGAATTCGAGCTGAAGCTTTTCCCACACTCCTTACATTCGTATGGCTTCTCCCCAGTGTGGATTCGCTCATGGATGACGCAGTCATAGCTACACTGAAAGGCCTTCCCACATTCCTTACATTTAAAGGGTTTCTCCCCAGTGTGGATTCGATGATGCCGGATAAATTTTGAGTTGTAGCTGAACGTTTTTCCACAGTCCCTACATTCATAGGGTTTCTCTCCCCCATGGAGTTTCTGATGCTGAAGGAGGTGGGAGTTTTGACTGAAGGCTTGTCCACATTCCTGGCACGGGTACGGTTTCTCCCCAGTGTGGATTTTCTGGTGCCATGACAGTTTTGAGTTATATCTGAAGGCTTTCCCAGATTCTTTGCATTTGTAGGGCTTCTCATTCGTGTGAATTCTCTGATGCTGGTGAAGGTCTGAACGTTGGTTGAAATATCTGCCACACTCACCACATTTATAAAATACCTGTTCTCTAGGGAGGCCCTGCTTTGCAATGAGATGTGTGTGGACACCACATCTTCCTTCCAGTTGTCTGGCTATCTCTTCTCTTTCAACAGTGGAAGATGTATGATCCTGGACTGGCAGATCTGTGAAATCGCCATTCTTTGAGTTTGTTTTCTTCCCCATGTCATACAGCTTCAGCTTCTCTAAGCTGTTCTCAAAGTGAGGGTGCTGGGGAACATCCACCAGCAGTACCTCCATTATTGGTCTGTGTGACTCTGGTCCTTGAGAAATGCTCAGCTCTGGAGTTTGCCCTCCATTCTCAGTCTTGGTTTTACAACCTAGCATGATAAAAAGAAAACATAATATAACTGAATCACATTGCTGTACACCTGAAACTAACACAACATTGTTAATCAACTATACTCCAATATAAAGTAAAAATTAAAATAAATAAATACACACACACACACACAAAGTGAAGGGATGGAAAAAGATATTCCATGCAAATGGAAACAAAAAGAAAGCTGAAGTAGCAATACTCATACCAGCTGGAGTAGCAATACTCATACCAGAGAGAATATAGTTTAAAACAAAGACTGACAAAAAAACAAAGAAGGGCATTACATAAAGATAAAGGTATCAAAGAAAAAACAAAAGAAAAGAAAAAAGAAAACATAACAGTCACTTATTTATGCTAGAAGGAGAAAGGGATTAAGCAGTACTAGCTTGCCCGGGACATATATACTTTTTGGAGGGAGACATAGTCTCCTGATGGTGCCCTGAAGGAACAGTTAAAAATACTGGAGGTGGGGCTTCCCTGGTGGCGCAGTGGTTGAGAGTCCGCCTGCCGATGCAGGGGACACGGGTTCGTGTCCCGGTCCGGGAAGATCCCACATGCCGCGGAGTGGCTAGGCCCGTGAGCCATGGCCACTGAGCCTGCGCGTCTGGAGCCTGTGCTCCGCAACGGGAGAGGCTACAACAGTGAGATGCCCACGTACCGGAAAAAAAAAAAATACTGGAGGTGGAGAAGTAAAGCAATGCCATTAAGACAACAAAACCAGTGCAGACAGCAGAAACTGTTAATGGAGACGAATGGAAGAAGAAAAATGGGAATGGGGTGGAGAAATTGCTGGAATGGAAAGGAATTAAGAAAAGTAGAGGGAGGGAATTCCCTGGTGGTTCAGTAGTTAGAACTCAGCGCTTTCACTGCTGTGGGCCTGGGTTCAATCCCTGGTTGGGGAATTAAGATCCTGCAAGCCACACAGAGCAGCCAAAAAAAAAAGGGAAAGCAGAGGGAGCTGAGGTAGAGGAAGGAGATCTCTGAATTACAGCAAAGAGAGCTGGGTAAGCAGCTCTCATGCCACACAGCATCCAGAGGGCTGGGAGATGCTGTCCACAACAGTGGATCTCAAGGCCCTGTCAAGGCAAGAAAGTCCAAATGCTTTAGAGTATTCTGTAATCTTTAAGGAGATGTGCTCTATAGCAAGTCTGACTGGGGCAAAAACGGTTTGTAACACTGCCGGTTGTGAGGGGTTCATAAAAGGACCGCAATTTCAAAACCTATGTGCTGTCCTCTGGGAGAGAGACTTACCCATGAAAGGAAAAAAGACATGGCTAGTCAAGACCCTTCTAGGACTGGAGAAGGCAACTGGCGGGCAAGGGGGACCCACACTCTCACTGGTGGCACTACAACAGGGAAGCCGTTTTTGCCTTTTCAGGCACCAAAAGTGAAACTTCTAGCTTAGTGTTTCTTGAGTTATTTTGATCATGACTCACTCAGTACACACATGCTTCCACACAAAAACGTATACACTCGTAGAAAACTGAAACACAAACAAAAGTTTCGCAGAATGATACCCTTAAGAGTAATGAACGTATGACAGATTTTATACAAGCTTGGTCTATTTTATTTAAGCCTAGCACAGTCTAGTCTAATTTTTAAATGCTGAGCACAACTCATTGAGGAGTTGCAACCCAGAATTTTAAAAACACAGTTCAAGATTCTCAAGAACAGTGGTCCTCAAAGTGTGGTTCCAGGACCATCATTATCTGGGAGCTTGTTATAAATTCAGATTCTCAGGCCCTACCCCAATCTGCCAAATTAGGCTCTCTGGAGGTGGTGTCCAGCAGTCTGTGTTTTAACAAGCCCTGCAAGTGATTCTGATGCACACTAGGGTTTGAAACCCACTGATCTAGAAACTAAAAGAGGCAGTTGGAGGCTGTTTTTTCATGGTTTTAGGCTGTACTGTCTGATTAGGTGGTCACTAGCCACATGTGGCTACCTAAATTTGAATTAATTAAAATGGAACGAAATTAAAAATTCAGTTCCTCAGCTGCATTAGCCATATTTCAGGTGCTCATGTGGCTAATGGCTACCATATTGGAGAGTGCAGATATGTAACACTTGCATCACTGTAGAAAGCTTTACTGGACAATGCTGGTTTAAAGCTGCTGGCAGGCTAACTAAATAATGTGTAGCTGTGGTAAAGGGAGACACTGACAATTGCAGGTGGGTCCCTGGGAAAGGGTTTCATCAAGGTGACCTGAAGTGCTGGAGTCAACCTAAAGGTACTGATGAAAACAGAGTGTGGGTGAGTAATAAAGGGGCATTTGGTTTACAGAGGTTCTGAATAGCATTAGCGATTGAGAGAGTATAAGAACAGGGCCAATTGAATGAGAAAGGCTATACACCAAATCTCTGGATGGTTCTTTACATTTACTTCAATTCAATATCTTTCAAGAAAGGAAACCACTCATTCCCAATCATGCTTTCTGCAAACCAACCAATACTTCAAATTAATAGAATGAAAGAAGAGAATTGTATGATCATCTCAATAGATATAGAAAAAGCATTTCACAAAATTCAACATCCATACACGATAAAAACTCTTAACAAATTAGGCACAGAAAGAACATATCTCAACATAATAAATGCCATAAATGACATGCCCACAGCTAACATCATATTCAAGGGTGAAACGTTGAAAGCTTTTCCTCTAAGATCAGGAATAAGACAAGGGTGCCCACTCTCACCACTCCTATTCAATACAATACTGGAAATCCTAGCTAGAGAAAACAGGCAAGAAGAAGAAATAAAAGGTACCAGAAATGGAAAGGAAGAAACAAAATTGTCTCTATTTGCAGATAACATGATTTTATATATAGAAAATTCTAAAGCCTCAACAAAAAATTGTTAGATCTAATCAATGAATTCAGTAAAGTTGCAGGATATAAAATTAACATACAAAAATCTGAATAATTTCTATACACTAACAATTAGTTTTCTGAGAAATAACGGAATTGATTCCATTTACAACAGCATCAAAAACAATAAAATACTTAGGAACAAATTTAACCAAGGGAGTGAAAGATATCTACTCGGAAAACTACAAGATATTGAGGGAAAAAAAAATCAAAGAAGACACAAATAAATGGAAAGATATCCTGTGTTCATGAACTGGAAGAACTAATATTGTTAAAATGTCACTACTACCAAAAGTCATCTATAGACTCAATGCAATCCCTATCAAGATGCCAATAGCATTTTTTACAGAAGTAGAAAAAACACTCCCCAAAATAAACAGGCTTTCTTCCAAAAGCTAATTTATAACTTAGTGTTCAGGAATTCATAAACATTCCGTTCTCCTGTACAGTTTCACACACACCCATATAAAATATTCCTACAGAAACAAGTTCTTACTATATTCTGTTTATATTCTTACGTTGACCAATAGAAACCTATTTTCACTACAAAAGGTTTGAAATCCTTTAGTTTTACAAAGAAAAATGACAGAAAATGAAATGTTTGGACTCGTCTTTTCCAGTTTGGGTCTGAAGCTCCAGCAAGGGAACCTTTTTCATGTTAAATCATTAAAAGACCGAAGGAGGCAAAGCTGAAGAGGAACATGGTAGGTTCTCCTGCTTACCTGTGCAGACACCTGTCACCTCTCTCCTGATGGGTGTCCAGGGATCCAGGCCCCCTGGTGCTTCCCCTCGCTCCAGCTGGAATATCAGATCTGGTTTGGGGAACGGAAATGTTGCTGAAGGAGAAAGAAAAGGAACAGGAAGCTGAGGAGAGTCTTCTCTGACCCCTTTCAGCCCACCCTCTGCTTTGCCAGGTGGAAAAAGAAGTGATGTCCTAGGAGATGAAGTGAGGCAAGTATGGAGAGATTCTGGGGTGTAAGGAGGGCTCAAACTGTTTTGCTCAGGAGGAAGTTTATTCTGGCTCTGAGAACAAAGGAAGTTCCCACTGTCATTGGAAGTGTGTATGGGGGAGCCCCAGGAGACTCTCACACAGAGGAGATGGGGTCAGAGTCTCCTCCAGGGAACTGAAAGAGTGAAGGAACAAACATGGAACCTTCTCAGTGCTCTGTGCCCAGAGCAAAGCCCCTCCCAGGAGAGTTCCCACAGGGAAAGAGGGGAAGTCTTTTTTTGGCCACACCTTGCAGCTTGTGGGAATCTTAGTTTCCTGACCAGGGGCTGAACCCGTGCCCTCAGCAGTAAAAGCGTGGAGTCCTAACCACTGGACCGCCAGGGAATTCCCGAGAAGTCTCGTTTAAAACCAAAGTGGCGACTTCCCTGGTGGTCCAGTAGCTAGGACTCCACGCTCCCAATGCAGGGGGCCCGGGTTCGGTCCCTGCTCAGGGAACTAGATCCCACATGCTGCAACTAAGAGTTCACATGTCACAACTAAAGATTTCACATGCAACTAAAGATCACGCATGCTGCAACTAAAGATACTGCATGCCACAACTGAAGATCTCGCATGCCGCAACTAAGACCTGGCACAGACAAATAAATAATAATTAAAAAAAAAAAAAAAAAACCAAAGTAAACCCAGATCTTTCTCCAGCAGCTACTCCTACAACTGGGGATTGGGGAGCTCAGCTCATGGAGCATCAATCCTGGTAGTATTAGAGATCCCAGATCCATTAAGGAGGAAACCAGGAGCCCACATGGCAAAAGCTGAGTTTTAGGAAGGAAGGAGGACTCACCCAAGGAAGTTACATTTGCATAATTCTCCAGCATCACCTCCCTATACAGGGTCCTCTGCACAGAGTCCAGGCTGGCCCATTGGTTCTGGGTGAAGTACACGGCCATGTCCTCAAAGCTCACTGATTCCTGAAACAACAGGTTCCTGCTCAAGCCCTGGATGGGACAGAGGGAGCGGCCTGAACTCCAGGGAAGGGAGGAATCTCCTGGAGTCCATGGCTCTGAGCCCTAGGGAGGGTGTGTACTGGAAAGAAGAGCCACACAGCACCCCAGTAAGGCACAGCCCTCAGCCAGCATCCCCATTTTCAATGTGCTTGCCTCTGGGGTCCCACTACTGTCATCCCAAGCACACAGTGCAGCACCTACTGTTGTCTGCCTGGTGATCACAGCAACCCTGTGTCTGGTTCCATGGGCTGGGTCCATCTTTCTGGCATGTTTTCTAAAATGACCACAGCAGGTATCTTTTGCCCAGGCTCCACCCATTCTGAAGCCCCCATCGGGGCCTCCCACTCAGTTCCTCTCTGGACGGCCCCCTCCATATTTTTTAGTATAGACAGAGGGGCGATTCTTCCTCTTCCCAACATCTTGCCTTATTAGGAAGCTGTTTGTCCTATGAAGGCAATGTCACCTTCTCCTTTCCTAACACATCTGACTCCAGGGACAGAAAGGCAGTCTCCATTCTTCAACGTGGACCTGTCCCTGATCACCTAAGCTCTGTCCGACCTGCCAACACTGTCCTCTTCACCAGGTGTGTCTCTTCCTGCCTCTCACTGGGGACGTTTCCACCTTCCCAAGGGAGAAGGAAAGTCATAGCTCGTTTAGGCCATTGTGCCTTGTCCCGTGCCAGTTACTTTCACATCAATTAGCTCAATCCTTAGAACACATCTGTGAAGTCAGAATTATTATTCCCATTTCTAGATGATGGGGATCAGTGATAGTAAGCACTTTCAAATAGACAAAAGTGAGACCTCTTTATCTGAGTATTTATTACAAGGCTGAATAAGGAAGCAAAAATTTCAAAATGAACTGACCACTTATATAAATTAGTCCTACTATAATATCTCTCCCTGAATCACACTGTCCCCTATCCCAGTCTGTCATGACAACAACTGTCTCTTTGTTCTTAGTCCCTTATGGGTGGAAGAAATAACCAAAGAAGTATCGGAGCCATCTGATACTTTACAAGCCATCATTGTAAAGATTGGTTCAGACAA
Source organism: Delphinus delphis (assembly GCF_949987515.2). Lineage (NCBI taxonomy): Eukaryota > Metazoa > Chordata > Mammalia > Artiodactyla > Delphinidae > Delphinus > Delphinus delphis. The sequence continues at coordinate 60,087,764 of NC_082692.2, forward strand.
GAACCATCGCTGGATGCTAAATCTAGGCGGAAATTTTGATGAGAAGCAGGATATGTGCATGCTCTTAAATGTTTCCCAACGGATTTATCAGTTGCAAGGGGAAAATAATAACTGTACAGTGAAGAAATCAGATAACACCTTGACCAGGAAATCTCAACATGGCTAGTGTGACTGATGAACTGGATTTCTCATTTTAATTTAAATAGGCACCTGTAGCTAGTGGCTCCCTTACTGAACAGTGGAGAGAACAGACACTTTGCTGATCCTGAATGTAATATTCTGTCTTTACTTCCTTGAGAGTCAACAGCTGAGACCATGGTCCTGACCTTCTTCCTTCACATTATGGCTTCCACCCTCCTCTCCTCTCTAATTATTGACGCATCCTTCGTTCTTTGTTCTCTGCAACATTCAGCTTCTCAACATCCAGCTCCATCTCTCATCACTCTGCTTTGGTCCTTTGCTAGTACTTCCTCCTTCTCCATTATTAATCAACAGCGTTGCAGATTCCTCTCTGTGGGAAGCAGATAACAGAGCAGCACAGCATAACGGCTAACAGCACAGACTTTAGAGCTGTGGTTCTCAATGGGGGGCGGGGTGGGGGTGATACTGTGCTCAACAGGGAATATGTGGCAATGCCTGGAGATGGTTTTAGTTGTCACAACTGTCGGCTACTGGCACCTAGTGGGTAGAGGCCAGGGACGGATGTTACTGTGGGGGACACAGGAGGGTCCCCCACAGCAAAGGGTTACCTGGCCCAAAATGTCAACAGTGCTGAGGTTGACAAACCCTGCTCTAGAGCCAGACTCCCTAGGTTCAAATCCCATCCCTATAGCCATTAGCTGTATGAACTTGGATGAGACACTTAACTTTTTGTGCCTCAGTTTCTTCATTTGGAAAACTGGGATAATAGCAGTACCTAGCTTATGGGGCTCTTGTAAGGATGGAATGAATTAATATGTGTAAAGCAAACATCACCTGGCACATGATGTTATATAAATCTCAGCACTTATTACAACCACAGATGAGATTAGGGGAACTTCCTAAAAGATTCCAAATAACAAATGTTTCTCATAGAGACTGGAGCAAAGGCTGACAGTTATATCTATCTATATATCTATCTATCTATCTCACCTCTGAGAGGTCCTAAAAGAGAGCAACTCAACTGAGAGGTTTGAGTTTTTAGCATCTCTTCTAGCTGGAATGCACATGACAGCTGGAAATCAAGCGGCCACCTTGGATCATGAAGTAACCTTTGGCATGAGAGCCAGTGCTAGGACAGTGGAGCAGAAAGACGGAAAGAACATGGAGGACTTCCCTGGTGGCACAGTGGTTAAGAATCTGCCTGCCAATGCAGGGGACACAGGTTCGAGCCCTGGTCTGGGAAGATCCCACCTGCTGCCGAGCAACTAAGCCCGTGACCCACAACTACTGAGCCTGCGAGCCAGAACTACTGAGCCTACATGCCACAACTACTGAAGCCTGCGTGCCTAGAGCCCGTGCTCTGCAACAAGAGAAGCCACCGCAATGAGAAGCCCGCGCACCACAACGAAGAATAGTCCCCACTCACTGCAACTAGAGAAAGCCCGCACGCAGCAAGGAGGAACCAGCACAACCGAAAATAAATAATTAATTTTTAAAACGAAAGTAATTTATTAAAAAAAATAAAGGACCTGGATGTGTGATGACAGTGGAGCTGCCACACTAGCCCTAGGCTGCCTCTCCCAGACTTCTTTGCTGTGAGAGAGAAGCTTCTATCTTGTTTAAGCGACTATCGCTTGGGGTTCTCTTAGTGGAACATAATCCCCCATGACTACTATAGTCCAGACAAAGCACTTGGAGAGAACAGACTGTGCCCAAAGATGTTTAAACATTTCCTGACACAGAACTAATGTTGGCTTAAGTGCTGAAACAGAAGTGGATGGTCCAGTGTCCAGAAAAATGAACCAAGTACACATTGCTCTTAAATTTCTGGGATGGACCTTTCTCATTATATGATACATCCATTACATGATATACCCAGCTTTCTCATTACATGATGTAGGACTCTGGAGAAAAATTTACTGAAATTATCCTGTACCACTAAGAAAACTCTGGAGGGAAAACTTCCTCCAATGCTGCATGAATTTGTGCCAACAATGGATACAGCCTCTTACGCAGGTTAAGCTGCAGTCTTTGCAATGGGCTAGAGGCACTGGCTTCAGCTCCAAACTCAGCATTCCTCCAAGAATTCACCTCCTTCATCGATCCACACCCTCCAATGCTCCCTGTTTGGACTTCATTGTACCCTGACTCCGTGGTCTGCAGAGTAAACTCTTATGGGCGTGCCTGTTTAATCCTAGGAGGCAGCCTTCCTCTGTGTATTGTCACGCAGACTGGCACTCCCCAAATTTTAACTTGCCCATTAATTCCCCAGATTGTACAAATGTATCTTCTGATTCTGGAGATCTGAGGTTCTGCCTTTCTAATGAGCCCCCCAGTGAGATCAAAGCTGCTCATCTGTGCACCGTACTTGCAGTTTGCATGGACATAGATTCTCAGTTTCTAGGAGAATTTCTTGGCCGGTGCTCCCCTCTTTCCCAACCTGATCCTCCCAAGTTTATCCTACTCTCCCTCATCAACTCCCCTAACACACTCCTTTGCCATACTCTTTGATGGATGCAAAGCTAAGCACAGGACTGTCCAAGGCAGGCTATGGGTCCTGCAAAGCCCTTTCATATCTGTTTTGAATATGCAAAGCTGGAAGAAAGCTCAGCTCACCTGGGACCATTTCTGGAGCATGGCTGATGACCCCTGGCTTCGTGCAGTGCCCTCTCTGTTTGGAAAAGCAACAACCTGCAGAGCTAAGAGGAGAAAGAACCACAATGAGACTGACCCTGTGTTGTTTCCCACACTTGCCACCTCTTCCTCCCTCAGTCTCCTCGCCACTATCCTTGGAAACATACTCTTAGGACACTGTGGATGGCCTCACTGCACCCTTGCTAGGGATTCATTGTGTGCTGCAACTGCTCCTTTGTACACTCTACAAATTTGCCTGGTGAGGATGTAAATTCCTAGAAAGAATCTCTGAAGCAAGAGTCAAGGACTGCAGTGTATTCATGGTTTTTAAGAAAATCCCTGACCCACTGTGAATGCATTACTAAGTAGTCTGCACTGAATGCTTCTACTGAGCATGAATGGCAGACTCTAAACAAGCTTCTGGAGAGAAAGTAGGGTAAAAGGGGTCCGTGGACCTCTGCACCGGCTGCGGAAAAAAATGCAAGGGGTGTTCTGACCCCGGGAGGAAAAGCTAAGACGCTCAACGTCCCAGTGGGCGATGCGGACCAGAGACCACATCCACATCTGGACACTCCACCCTGGGAAGCAGGCGACCCCAAACGTCACCTGACCCCACCTTGAGTACCGCGAATCAGAGGAGATCCGGCCGGCTCTTCGAGGCAGGAAGGTCTATCGCGCCTCTCCAGCAGAAGGCTGGGACCAGGCTCGTGGCGCCCCGAGGGCCCCTCCGCAGCGAGTGCCAGGCCCTGACGCCCGAGCTCCGGATGCGGAGGGCTGGGCCACTGGGGAGCAGGGTCACGTAATCCCCAGCCGCTCGCTGAGTGCCGGCAGCCCAGCCGAACAGAGCCAAGGCGGAAGCGCTCCCGGCCGGCGCCCTGGGCGCCTCTCTAGGAAGCCGGGAGGCTGGCCCTTCTCCATGGTTCCCCCAAGCCAGACCTCAGCCGCTGCTCCCGCACCGGCTTTTCCCTATGGCTGCTCACCCCAAGTTGACGATCACTTCCTCAAGGACAGTTACCACTTGTGATGACATTATATTTCTTGTGATGCTTCCAGTTCTGGCACTAAGATTTGCTAGCAGCAACTTAACCTAATGAATGTAAAGCCCCATTCTCCCACTTTAGTGGCTGATGGCCTGGACTGTGACCTAAAGTCATGAAGTCAGGGGTCTGACTATCCAGGTTCAAATCCTGTCTCCACCATTTATTCACTGTATGGCCTTGTGCGAATTACTAACCTTTTCCTCAGTTTTTCAGTTGAGAATGGTAATAGTTTCAAACTCATAAATTCAATGGATTAACTGAGTCAATTCATGCAAAGCATAACAACTTCTGGTTCTAAACTATCACACAGATACAGGCTGTAATGCTGTGATTTAAGAAATACATATTTGGGGAATTCCCTGGTGGTCCAGTGGTTACGACTCCTCGCTTCCACTGCAGGGGGCGCAGGTTCATCCCTCATTGGGGAACTAAGATACCACATGCCACGCGGCCGAAAGATTTAAAAATTAAACAAATTAAATTAAAAAAAAAGAAATGTTTGGTCTTCACTTCTTTCTGACACAAGAAGTTTCTAAAATCCTTGGAGTCTCCGGAGTAGTGAGACTGCCTTTGTGTTTCCTGGTAAGTCAGCAGCTGGGGGCTCCTAACTTTGGGGGTGACAGTTAGGGGGTCCTCGTCACCAGAGGAATCCACCAGGGGATTGGGACCACATGGCTTGAACGCTAACCCCCACCGCCTGGAGCAGAGAGGGGCTGGAGATCTAGCTAATCACCAATGGCCAATATTTTAATAAACGTGCCTACCTAATGAACCTCCATAAAAACTCTCAAGGGATGAGGGGCTCAGAGAGCTTCCAGGATGAATACATGAAGGTGCTGGCAGGGCGGTAAGCTAGTGAGAGCAGGGAAGCTGTATGCCCCTTCCCCCCACACCTTGACCCATGCACTTCCACTTGGCTGTTCCCTAGTTTTATCTTTTGTGACAAACTGGTAACGTATTTCCCAGTTCTGCAATGAGCCTTAGCTCTAATAAACTGTTAAACCTAAGGAAGGAGTCATGGGAACTCCAATTTTCAGCTGCACAGTGAGAAGTACAGGAGGCCTGGGACTTGCAATTGAGGCCTGGGACTTGCAATTGACGTCTGAAGTCGGGGCAGACCCCTTAACCTGAGGCTCACCTGGGTAGTTAAGAGTCAGAATTTAACTGAAGTGTGGAGAATTACAAAAATGGTGTGGGGTAAAAAGCAAAACAAAAAAACCCATACACTCGCTATCAGATGTGCTGTAAAAACTCATAAGCACACAATAAAAATACTTTGACAAGCAAGCATTCAAAAGTCTATTACTCATGAATGCTACCTGGAATACTAGAGAATGCAGTTCATGAAACTTAAAAAAAAAAAAAAAATCCAAGAAGAAAAGGTGGGACAGAAGCACTAGTGGTAAACCAAGAAACTAGTAGAAGACATCACTTATTTACATTAACATCGACTACCAAATGGCATCACCATTGCCACTTTATTTTGGACTCTTGTCAAGGTAAGGAATACGGCCAAGCTTGACACCATCTGACCTTCCCACTCTTGTTGCCTGGTTTCATTCAGTTCAACAGCACATGATCTGAATCTCAGGTATCACTCCATTTAAAAACACCCTATGGCTTCTTACACCCCACCTGCCCAACACAGACCCAACAACTGGCTTCCGGGTCCAGTGGTCTCTGGCCAGTCCTCTATGTTCCTGAGGTTCATACCACCCTTCCCCTTACACCATCTTTCTTTTGGGTGGAAGCTGAAGATTCCACTTTAGACAACCCCCTCAGACAAGGACAGGTAACCCAAAATTGCCTGTATTTCCTCTATCACAGAAACTATTACACTGTTTCACCTGCCTATTAATACCACCAAGCAAAAAGGAGCTGTCCTCCTTGTCCCAGTGAGGCTCAGAAGCCAGCTTTTGATTAGAAATGATTGGGAACCAGAATCTTTAAGGAACCAATGTATAATGTATTTGTTTTCCTAGTTTATTTTTATAAGAAAATTTACTAAACTCGAGCATCAAAAGCAGCTGGGATTTTACTTATTTACGGGAAATATATTTGTACAAGGGAAAAAAAAACCAGTGGTCTAATTATCACGATTTCCCATGAGAACATTACTTATGACTTTGTGTGATGACTTTGAGTCTGGGCAGAGTGGGACTAAGGAACTGATTCTCCAATGACAACATTAACAACCCTACCATCAATCTGCCTCATAATCCCGGCCCCAGTAACAGACTTTAATCCATACATTAAACAGATTTGCCAGCATGTCAAAAAGAACCTTTATTCTGTTTATAACAGCCTCTTATGGTTTCTTGCCACATGCCTTTGGAGCAGGTGCTTTCTGGGCTGGAGCTTTCTGACACTTCTGAGCCTTTGGAGGAGGTGCTGCCTTCTGGCCTGCAGCTTTCTGGGCAGTAACCTTCTGGGCTGGAGCCTTCTTACCCGTAGCAGTCATCTTTTTTGCTGGAACCTTTGCAGCAGCTGCTGTAGCTGCCCCCTTAGCAGCAAGTGCTTTCTTGGGAGAAGCCTTCAGGAGAGCTGCCTTTTGAAGTTTCTTAACTTCAAGCTTGATTAGTCTGTTCCTCTGAAAAATTTCAATGGAAATGTTTATCATATATGCATACAAAACACATGTCCATCTTATATGTATGGAATATGTATGTATAGAAGACAACCCTTATGATGTCTAAGACTCCTATAAGTCAACTTTGGTCTATAAGCTTAGGCAAGCAGAATTAACCAGACAAACTAGTTTAGGGTTAGAATACAACAATCCTGAATTAATTAAAAACTTACCATTTTCCTTGCCTTCATGACTTTATAACGATCAAAATCTGTCATCTTGGCTTTCTGTTAAAAAAAAAAAAAATCTCTGTCATACCACCTTCTAATCTTCCCCAGAGAAGGTCCAAATTCAAATGACTCTGAATCATTACCTTTTCTCTGGCTTCAATCTTCTTGGCCCACCTTGTGGCTGCCCACTTTGCATTGATATCTGCCTTCTCCCAGGCTTTTCGGACATACTTCTGGCGGGCACTAGAAAGAGCCAATACCATAGATTAAGAAATCATCTTTGGGACATTCCTGGTGGCCCAGTGGCTAAGACTCCGTGCTCCCAATGCAGGGGGCCCAGGTTCGATTCCTGCTCAGGGAACTAGATCCCACACGCATGCTGCAGCTAACACCTAGTATAGCCAAAAAATAAAATAAATAAACAGATAGATATCATCTTTGAAACCACACAGATCCAAGGACAGCTTTTCGTCCTCTGAAAAAGCACAATTTATACCCCTCAAATTAAAAAAGCATAAGGAAAATGCCAAAAGAACCCTTCTCATTTTTTCTACTTCCAGTTCTAGTTGTCTCCATAGAAAACACACCACCTGGCACAATGTATCAATATCTTTTACTTGTTGGAACGGTGTTCACTAAGCCAGGATATCTTATAATCTCAAACAAAATTTTAATAAAAATATGCAAACCATTCCACTTTCTGGGTTTAAAAATCACCTGATCATGTATATAATACCACTCAAATAGTGGATGTGTAGAAAGCATTTTCCTTTTCATAAAGAATGATGTAAAGTAAATCGTTATGCCTTATGCTTTTATTTTGTACAATAACGCTTATAAAGATTTGTGTTCAAACACCATAAAATGGAATTATAATCATTTTGAAATTCCTTTCAAATATCAAAACCCAGTATGCTTAGAAAATAAACTAGCAATATGTCACAGCACATGTTCCATTGCAAACAACTGTCACTGCACAGCAACACACCATAGTGTTTAACTTCTATAACCTAAATCATGTCAAGAATCACAGAATGCCTTAATCCCTTACAAACAACTGGGAATAGAACCTCTTTGTGGCTGTCATAAGGAGATGATGTATATTAAATACTTAATAGCCGACACATACAAAAAGCTCAACTAATGATAGAGTTGCAAGAGACAATCGGTAGTTTTGTTCTGAAGCTAAAATGGACTAACACACGTTGGGGGAACCACATATACAGGGAGGCTTTTGTTGTGTAAAACCTGAAAGAAAGGGGAACAAGAGAAAAAGGATGGGAAATCTGGATAGAGAGAAAGCCAGAGAACTACCGGACCGCAGGGAATTTTAGAAGTAAATAATGCCTGTCCACTTCTATGATGTAAATTCCTCTTCTAAACTGCTCTCACTTTCACACTGTTTACTATGTTCTCAAGAGAAAAATCAACAAAATAGCAAAAACATTTCTAAATTAAACTAAGCAAGCTTTTGCTAGCATTAACAAAACTAGGGGAGGGGTGACGGTTGGTGGATAGTTACCTGTGTGGGAACTTAAGGATGAAGTCAGTGAGCTGCATGCATTTGAAAGGCATAGCCTGCCTCCTTACTTGAGTGCAAGGTCCATCCACCAAAGCCTAGAAGACGTAAAATCAAGGATCTCAGTGTAAAAAGGTAACAGCATTCAAAATGCAAATATTCTATATATTATTCCTTTCAGAATCATCAAATCCTTATATTTAAATGCTTTTCTTTAAAGGTTAAAAAGACTTAGCAACAGCAGCACAGCATAAAACCCAACTACATATAATTTAAAATCTTTAATCCTTGCATTCCCAACAAATAACTTTATGATTATTCACAGCCTTTGGTTAATCCCTCAGTTGTGGTGCTCTAATAGTGACAATAGCAAATAATGGCTTTCTGTGTGCCTGGCTTTGTTCTAAATTTGCTTTAAACATAATAACTGATTTAAACCTCACCTATGTTTTAGCCCATAATTAGTTAAAAACTCTGCCTAGCTGAAGGAGCATAAGTATTACTCAAACCCAGCAGTACCCACCAATTCAAGTCTGTACTCCTAACCCCTATCTGCGTTGGGTTTCCTAAAATAAAGCTACCACCTGTAGTACTCCTATCCTAAGACGGCTGTTGGGACTATTACCATTATCATCTACACTGCATACCATCCACTGCCATGTGAAGCTGTGACACTCTTCCTTTGCACTTACCCTGTTCTGATCAATAACATCTACAATCGCGACCAGCCTCCCGGCATGAGGCCCAAAGGAGACGTAAGCCACCCGGCCAACCTCCACGAAGCGCCTGAACACCTAAAATTGAGAGGTGGGGGAGAGAAAATGATTAAACATACTCCCTAGTTTGCAAGGCTTTGCAGCTTAAAGGCAGTGTGGCTAACAACAGAGAAAAAGAATGTTGAGGATAACACGCCCAGGTGCCATGGAACTTAAGATAGACGAAATCCGCAAAGGCGGCGGCAAAAGCCAAGTTCTCGCTGGCCTACGGGGCCTGCACGGCCGGATCACCAGCCCCATCCCGGCTTGGCCCCAGCGGCCGGGCCAAGCGACTGGGCACACCAGCGGTCCGACGCAGGCGGCCGAAGCGCGCACGCGTGGCCCAGGCAGCGCCAGGCCTACCGGGCCCCACACGCGCTCGTCGGGCGCGCATCTGGAAAGCTGCCAACCCCATGTCCTGCCCACCCGAGGACCCTCACCGCGCGCTACCTAAGACCCACTGGGCGCCATTCCGCGCCTCCACTCCCCAACCCAAGTAGAGATGGAACAGCATGGCAGGCCGACCCGGAGCCCACGACCGGGACACTCACCATATTGGCGGCGTTAGGCGGAAAGGAAGAAAGCCCACCCTACTGTGCGCATGTGTAGAAGGCCGCCCCGCCCCTGCGATGCACGAGACGCCGACGTGGGCACTGATTGGTTGGGACGTTCGCCCGTACGCGCACGCATGCTCACTGGGAAAACAAGCTGGAGCTCGCCGGAGCGTGCGGAGGCCGCGCTCCTTTTCGCGGACTGGAATTGCTGGATTGGCTTAGTTGATACCGCGGGTAATTGTCCCCAAGTGGTAATATTTTACCATTGCTTTATCTTTTAATCTTTTTTTTTTGAACCATTTGAGAGGAAATTGCAGACATGATGTTCCTTTATCTCTACACACTTAAATGTGATATTTCCTAAAAACAAGGACATTATTCTACATAATCAGTTCAGTGGTCGAACTCATTACATTAATAATAACATAGCGTTTGGAGGTTTTTTTTGGCTACGGCACAGCTTGCGGGATCTTATTCCACGACCAGTGATCGAACCCGGCCCGGCAGTGAAATCCCAGAATCCTCATCAGCCAGGGAATTCCTACATAGTCTATTATTTAATCTGTACTCCTTTTTCAAATATTATCAGTTGTTCCATTTATGTCATTTCCAGCAAATGAAAAAAAATCTTCCTGGTCTATGATCTCATGAAGCGTTACAATTTGTATTTGGTTATCACGTCTAGTCTTAAAATCTGTAGTAAATCTTTCCTTGTCTTTCATAGTACTGACATTTAAAAATACAGGCTAGTTGTTTTGTAGATGGTCTCTCAATGTGGATTTGTTGTAGTTTTCATCATGATTAGATTCAGATTATACATTTTTTGGTAGAAATGCCGTGCCCTTGATGCATCACATCAGAACACCCGCAGGATATATCTTTGTCCCAATATGGCAATGTTAACTTTCATCCTTAAGGTGTTGATCATTGTGCTGACAATTCCCAAATGTATTTCAGTCCTTTCCTCTAAGCTCTCTGCCAGTGTATATTCCCAGGACTGTTCTAGCAGCTTTCTAAGTGACCTGCCTTCTCCATTGGTCCCTTTACTCTGTTCTCTGCTCACCAGTTAGAGGGATCTTTTTAAAAAGTAAATTGGATCACATCACTTTCTTTGTGTGTGTGTGTGTGCGTGTGTGTTTGTTTTAACATCTTTATTGGGGTATAATTGCTTTACAATGGTGTGTTAGTTTCTGCTTTATAACAAAGTGAATCAGTTATACATATACATATGTTTCATATCTCTTTCCTCTTACATCACTTTCTTTTTAAAGTACTTCAGGGAATTCCCTGGTGGTCCAGTGGTTAGGGCTCCACACTTCCACTGCAGGGGGCACAGGTTTGATCCCTGGTGGGGGAACTAAGATCCTGCAAGCCGCGCTGCGCAGCCAAATGAAAAGACAACCCACAGAATAGGAGAAAATATTTGCACATCAAATATCTGATAAGGGACTTGTGTCCAGAATATGTATAAATAAATAAATAAGTAAATACATAAAATATTTTAGTGGCTTTCTACAGTATTTAGAATAAAATCTAAACTCCTTACCCTGGCCTACAAGGCCCTGCATCATGTGTTCCTATATCCCAACACATCTTATGCCATCCCTCCTTCACCATTGTGCTTCTTCAGCCACACTGATCTTGACCAGGCCACCAAGAACTGTCTTGTGCTGTGACTTTTGTACATGGTGTCTCCCCTGCCAGGAATGCCCTTCCCTCTTCATACTCATTGAATAGCAGTAGCAACTTTCGTCTTGTATTTTTTTCTAGATACCGCTTCTGAGACTTAACCTGACTACCTCATAAAAAAATTGCAGTTGTTCTACTTCTCCCTTTTCTAGCTCAGCTTTTTGTTTTCCTTAGAGCTATCATCATAATGGCAATTGTTCGACTGATTTTTCCATTCATTTAGGTTGTAGTTTTGTGCCAATTGACATAAGTTCCATAAAAGCAGAACCTTGAAATCTTTTCTTGGTACAGTACCTGAATAGGGAGGGACTCAGTAATTGGGTAGTCTTTAGGCCTTGGTATCCTGCTTTATAATTTATAAAGCAGAAGGCGTGAATAAAAATATTCATAGCAGCACTTTCTTGGTAACAGCCCCAAACTAGAAACTACCCAAAGGCCATAAACAAGAGAATGGATAAATTGTGGAAGTTTGCAGTGATGGAGTCAACAGCAACTGCATGGGAACAGCATGGATGAATTTATACCCAACACTGGGAAAAATAAACCAGACAGAGTATATACTCTGTGATTTCATTTATAGAAAATTCAAAACAGGCAAACTAATCTATGATATTAGAAGCAGTCACTTTTACCCCTGGTGCAGTCAGCAATGGCTGGAGGGGGAAGGGGGGTTTCTGAGCTGCTGGAGAGTTTCTTCGTCTGGGTGTTAGTTACACAGAGTGTGTTCAGTTTGTGAACTTTCAAATCTCTACCTTTATGATTTGCACATTTCTTTCCCCCAAATGTGTTTCCTGGCTGTACAACCAGAGAATCTTGATTTGCAGGTCTGCGGAGGGTCAAGAATCTGCATGTAATAAACAAGCTCCCCAAGTGGTTCATTGAACACACTTTGGGAAAGACTGGGATTCTCCAGTTACAGAATTATTTTTCTAGAGTTCACTAAATGGTTATGTCACACTGGTTTAAAGTCCTCCAAAAGTCCATTTTTATCACCTAATCTACAGGATAAAGTCCAAACTCCTTAGCCATTCAAGGCCTTGCATAATCTCACCCCAACCCCCCTTCCTAGCTTCTTCTCTTTGGCCGTTCTGCGCCCCTCACCCCTAATCCCGCTATAGCTACGTTTCATGGCTTTTCATGCAGTCAACCCCCCTCTTCCTAGAATGTGGTCCCCATCTTTCTCCCTGAAAAATGACAGTGCATCCTTGAAGAAACATCTTTTTTTTTGAAAGGAATCCAGGATTTTCTTTTCTTTTTTTTTGGTACGCGGGCCTCTCACTGTTGTGGCCTCTCCCGTTGCGGAGTACAGGCTCCGGACGCGCAGGCCCAGCGGCCATGGCTCATGGGCCTAGTCGCTCCGTGGCATGTGGGATCTTCCCGGAGCGGGGCACGAACCCGTGTCCCCTGCATCGGCAGGCGGACTCTCAACCACTGCACCACCGGGGAAGCCCTTCTTTTCTTTTAAAATTTATTTTATTTTTTAATTTTATTTTTGGCTGCATTAGGTCTTTGTTGCTGTGCACAGGCTATCTCCAGTTGTGGTGAGCGGGGATACTCTTCGTTGCAGTGCACGGGCTTCTCATTGGGTGACTTCTCTTTGTTGCGGAGCACAGGCTCTAGGCGCGCAGGCTTCAGTAGTTGTGGCACGCGGGTTCAGTAGTTGTGGGGGGACTCATGTCCCCTGCACTGTGCAGGCCGATTCTTAACCACTGCGCCACCCGGGAAGCCCATCCTTGAAGAAGCATCTTTTTTTTAAAAAAAAAGGGCACACGGGTTCGAGCCCTGGTCCGGGAAGATCCCACATGCCGCGGAGCAACTAAGCCCGTGTGCTACAACTGAGCCTGCGCTCCAGAGGCCGTGAGCCACAACTACGGAAGCCCACGCCCCTAGAGCCCGTGCTCCACAATAAGAGAAGCCACCGCGATGAGAAGCCCGCGCACCGCAACGAAGAGTAGCCCCCCGCTCGTCGCAACTAGAGAAAGCCCTCACACAGCAACAAAGACCCAACATAGCCAAAAACAAAAATAAATAAATTTAAAAATATATATTTATTTATTTGGCTGCACCAGGTCTTAGTTGTGGCATGCGGGATCTTCGTGGCTGCATGCAGGATCTTTAGTTGCAGCATGCTAACTCTTAGTTGCAGCATGTGAGATCTAGATTCCTGACCAGGGATGGAACCCGGGCCCCCTGCATTGGGATTGCGGAGTTTTAGCCACTGGACCACCAGGGAAGTCCCTGAAGAAGCATCTTAAGACACCTTTCAAAGCAGCCCCAGGCGGTTTTCAGAGTTCTTCAAAGCTTCATTATAATGGCAAGATAATTCTCCAAGCAAGCCTTCTCTACCTCGCTACATCGCCGGCGTCCAGTGATAAGCAAAAACATCGTAAGCATCTATACGGTTCAAACGCAAGAGAACCAGACGAAGCACACGCCCAGGTCTGGTTGGCCGGCTACGCCCCTTCCAGGACACCCAACCGGCTTGTCCAATCACCGGGAGGAAGGGCAAGTCGGGGAGGACGCCAGGATCCAAGATGGCGTCCTGGCCCCACCCTTTATTTCGCGGGGCCGCTCCCTGCGGAGCCACGCCCCTGCCGTACGCCGTCCCTGCGTGTCCAATCACTGAGAGGAAAGGCGGGTCAAGGTCCGTGCCTGCTACAAACATGGCGACCGCAGAACGCTCTGGAGCTCCAGTCTTTCGTCAGCTGTTGGCGTGAGCTGTGTTGGAAATTATGTTCCCCTGAAGCCGCGCGCCGCAGCGCCTGTCTGTGGCAAGAAGTGGATATGAAGGGCAGGGCGGACGTCCTGCTTCGGGTTTCAGCGTTGAGGCTCCGAGCAGAGGGGTAGCGCTGATGTCGGCTCCAGGCCGGGCGATGTGGGGGAGGGCAGCAGCTCGCCCCCTTCCCCGCTGTTTCCAGAATCCCTGCGGGTGTCAGCGTGGCCAGAGCTGTCCACCTGTACACACTGGACCCCAGTATACCTGTCAGCTTCAGCTGAGTAGATGTATCTCGGGTTTTGTTTTTTTTTTTCCCTCAGTCATGAGGGATGGAGGCTTCAGTTTAGCAGACAAACTGTCGGGGCCCAAAAGAGAAAAAAGTCTCAGCCTGTTCAAGAAGTGAAGCAAAAGCTACGCAGAACCCTGACATCCTTGTTCCTGTAACCTTTCTGAGTTATGAACCAATCCCGGTTATGATGGAACTGGCATGGCCGTCATATGTATGCCTACCTGGCATGATATATTTAGGAATGAAAAATGCACGTTACTTCTGTGAAGTGAAGAAACTGCACAACCTAAAAGTTGAGAATTATTTTTTATTTGGTGGCTTTTCTGAGCACCTAAGCCAGGAAGACAGCCTCTCAGATCGCTTTGGGGGACTGCTCCAAAGAGGCAAGGGAGGAGCCAGGATATATACGAGTTTTCCAGCAAAAACCAGGTAGTGGAACATCAAAAGATTACTGTTAATAAAACCAAAAACAACTATACCCCAATGGGAAAAAAAAAAAGAAGAACAGACATTGCAAGTTAGTGAATTTAGGGCTTTTCTGTGTATGGGAAGTTGCAAGAGTCTGGGCTCATTGAAATTATTCCTTTGATATGCACCTTAGCTATCTAGGACCAATATACTGTTCTTTTTTCCATCCTGAATCCCCTCAGAGTGCACAGTTGGGATGGCTTTAGTGGTTGATGGGTTGATGGCCGCAATAGCCTTTGTTGACTGATATGTCAGGCAACATTTTTCATTCACACATCTATTTTCAAAATTTTCATCTTAGGAGCCTGGAAGCTGAACATGACAGGGTCCAAGCCCAATCAACCTAAGACCGCTAAGAAGAGAGAGGGTTATAGGATTGTGGGGAGATGTGAAGTTTAGATGAAATTTAAATGAAACACTGTTTTGATAGACTCAAAGGAAAGCAGGACTTTCTAAAGTGGTCAACATCAGCCCTAGACAGCAAAATGAACCCATGGTCCTGTTTCTTTGAAAATGTTGTCCAGAAACCCCTTTTCTGAAGCTTTGCCCCTGGGTTGTAAATTGAAACTTTCATTCATACTGATAAAATGTAAAACATCAAAGTTTCTGAGAATCTTTGATTTTAGAGAACAAAGTTTCTCAATAAGTATGACCCTTCATAGATGTAGCATTCATTGGCAGAAATATTGTTTCCTGTTAACTTTACAGTTGTCTTTATTTATATCTGTTTTTCCTGCCCAATGACTAGCCATGCAGGTTTTACTTTCTCAGTCAGAGCTAACTTTAAAAAAATATTTATTTATTTATTTATTTATTTTGGCTGTGCCGGATATTAGTTGCATCACGTGGACTTAGTTGCAGCATGTGGGATCTAGTTCCCCCACTAGGGGCTGAACCCAGGCCCCCTGCGTTGGGAGCTCAGAGTCTTACCCACTGGACCACCAGGGAAGTCCCAAGAGCTAACTTTTACTTAACAAATGTTGACGATATACCAGGAAGGTACCCTGAGGGTTTCATCAATGGGGAAATTTTAGATCTTTTCTGTTGCAAAGCAGGAGGTAAACTCACCACAGGTGATGACATAAACTTGGATGAGCAAGATGTCCATCGTGAGGAGGACATTGGCCTATTAAATCACAGGAACCTGAGTGAGATCAAATGAAGCTTACTTAGCAAGCCAGTGGTTGCTCACTTCCAACTTCAAGTTCCCAAAGAGGTTGATGGACCCTGAAATGGGTCAGGACTCTTGGGATACAGTGCCCAGTTTCTTTCAGTAGTGCAAGTTTGTCTAATACTCCAAATGCCTGGATGGGGTATTTTGTGGTTTGTCTTTTCTGTTTAATAACAAAGGAGTTAGTGTTGGTTTCTGTGCCAATACAAATTGGTCCAGGGTCAAGAAAAGATTTCAGGAAATATGGTGATAGAACAAGGGGATTAGCAGATGATGCTAACTATTATACATAGAATGGATAAGCAACAAGGTCCTATTGTATAGCACAGGGAACTATCACTTTGCTGTACAGCAGAAGTTAACACAACACTGTAAATCAACTATACTTCAATAAAATAATTTAAAAAAATACTTGGGAAACATATCAGATCTAAGGAACATGGTGAGGCCACAGCAAAGTTGGTGGCTTTTGTTGCCTTTGAGTATTAGAAGCTGTTGACAAACAGTTGTCATGCTCTAAAATAGATCATTAAACTCATTTTCTGTGGAACACAGAATATTCTGTTGCATAGAAGGCTCACTAACACCAAGGTTACATATGCATTCTCACATTATATTACAGAACTGAAGCCAGTTTTGAAAGAGAAAATTAGCTACGTACCACATGGTGCTCGAAATAGCTGAAGAAATGCAGAATGAACTAACAGGCTAACAGGCCTCCAAACCCAGAACAAGTTCCCGGAGCTGGTAAAAGCAGCCGAATTCTTGAGTGTGATCATAGATGGGAACACTGGTATCTCTTCCAAAGAAAATCTCTCCCTCTTTGTGTGCCGTTTTCACCAGACTGAAGAAGGTAAGTGGAGTTTTATTTAATATCTGATTGATTTCGTAGAGGCTGTTGACATGACTGAGAATCTCCCGACAGAATGCTTCTTGCAGAGAATAGCAGTCTGCGGTTTACCAAAGGAATTACTGCAGGGTTTCTGTGATCAGAGGGTGATTCCATGAATGGCCAGCTGGAAGGATTTGTTCTTGGCTTCTAAGATGCAGGAGCTGGACTCAGCTATTATTTGGTCCTGTGCAGTGGAGCCAGTCACCAAACTTCTAGACGCTGTGGGCAAAGTGATGGTACGCTAAAGGCATTCTCAGAGCACTTCACAGCTCAGCTGGGTTTGCTGCAGGCATTCCTGAGTGAAGGGGGTGAACACTGGGAGGAGGAAGAGGAGTGGGATGTCGTGATTTATAAGGAAAATATATATGTGGTCATCCAGATGGCCAGAACCCTTGGAATTTCCTAAATGTTCAGAGTGGTAAAGGTGTCTCTTGTTGTGTTAATGAGGTGACTTTTAGAAGTAGGATGGGGGTGGGTTGCCAGGAAAGAACCAACTCTGTGATTAGAGGGTTGGAACTTTCAGTCCCACCCCCTGATTTTCAGGAAGAGGGGAGAGGAGCCTGAGATTGACTCAGTTGCCATTGGCCAATGATTTAGTCAATTGTAGGTATGTAATGAAGCCTCTATGAAAACCCAGAAGGACAGCTTTTGGTCCCATTTTTGGAGAGCTTCAACGTGGAGAGCGACAGTGCTTCCTCATGCTCATATGAGGACCCCATACTCTAAGAGGCCAGAAGTGCCTTTGTTGGGTACCTCGCCGTATGTCTTTTCATCTGGCTGTTAATTTGTATCCTTTAATATCCTTTTATAATAAATCAGTCATCTGATGAGTACATGGGTTTTCCTGAGTTCTGTGAGTCGTTTTAGCAGGTCATTTGGACCCGAGGAGGATGTCCTGGGAACCTCTGATTTGTAGCCAGTTGGTCAGAAGCACAGGTAAGGACCTGGGCTTGCGACTGGCGTCTGAAGTGAAGGGTGTTCTTGTGAGACTGAGCCCTTTACCTGGGTAGCTAGTGTCAGAACTGAGTTGATTTCTCAGACACCTGCTGGTGTCTAAGAATTTCTTGTTGGTGTGGGGAAGCCTCCACACACACACATGTTGGAATTGATTCTGGGAACCCTTTTCAAGGAGGAACAGAGTAGTATCAGAGAAAATACCAGGTGGACAGCATCTCAATGTCTGTGTCTTTTCAAGGCTAAGTGTACAGTCATCCTCAAAGTTTTGCAGGAAATAGGCACGCACAGGGTGCTGAAAGACCTTTTTCTTATTCCATCACCAAGTTTGACTTCCTAGTGATGATGGTGTGTTGAATAAACCCTTTCACACACCAACTCCTTGCCTCAGGACATGCAGCAGGCTGATACTGACCTCATTGACTTGTTTAATGAAACCACCTTGTAATCCAGAGGTTCCTGAAAATGAAGGACAGTGAGACCCAGGCTTGATGTCCTTGTACAATGAAGTAAAGCATGGGAAGAGAAGAATTTCCTCCTACTCTGCCCATGTTTTGTGGCCAAAAATTTCCCCACAGTGTCTTCACAGCCACAGGCCTCCAGGAGAGCCCCAGAAAGGCCTTGTTCGTTCCCCTTCTGAACCATGTCATTTTTGAAGTGCAGGAACAGCAAAGTTCTTGCTGTGATTAATTTCTTAGTCCCTCATTCCAAGCAATCTGTGTTTGCTGGAGAATGGTGAGGCCGAGGTGTCACTGTATGAGGCTTTCAAGGGAGATATACTCCCTACATGGCCAGGTGTAAAGCACAGCTGGAGAGGTAGATGGCTGGGTAGATGGATGTTCCCAGGCAAGAACCACCAAATAATAGCCTTGCTGCACTGTAACACTTGAACCTCATCTCCTACCCCAGCATTAATGCAGCCCTCTCCATTCTGGCCACTATTTTGGCCACTATACCTGTCTATGTCCTGCCTGGAGGGTGGAGAGTATCAGAATCTGAAAGAAGCACTCTGGAAGGAAGCAAGAGCTTGCCTGGGCTGCCCCTGACATGTATTCCTCTGGACAGCTGATATGCATGAGGTCTTGGATGACTTTGACCCATATTCACACTGACCGTGGTTGGAATGTTTTCTGAGTTGCTGAATATACGGGTACTTGGAACTTGCCCCAGGGCAAACGTGTCAGCTGAACATGTTTTTGGGATTTGCTGTCTGTTTTATAAGATTGTTTTAGGGAATTCCCTGATGGCCTAGTGGTTAGGACTGCATGCTTTCACTGCTGTGGCCGGGGTTCAATCCCTGGTTGGGGAACTAAGATCCCACAAGCTGCGCAGTGCAGTCAAAAGAAAAAAAAGTTTTAAAAAGGCTTTCCAGTAAATGGAGTTTGTACTTGTACTAGGGGAAGTAGTTTTACCAAGGAAATGGCAATTCCTCGGTTCTTGTCCTCCCGAAGAAAAGAATGCAATCGAGAGATGTAGAGCAGTTTTTAAGCAGCACGAGTTTTATTAAGCAAAATGAAAGTACGTTCCCGGGAAAGGAGAGCAGGCTGTCTGGAAACCAGAAGCAGCCTCGCAATGGGAATAGGGTTGGGTTTTTTAGGGTGGTGGTCCCTCCCTGTGTCCTGTTATTTGACAAGTTGATTGACTGACAGCTTTAGCTTATATAACTTTTCTCCTGTGCGCAGGCGCTTACCCAAGTGAAACCCACGGGGTTGGGGGTGTGTGCAAAACTGCAATGTTAATTTATTACAAATATGGCATCATGAACCCCAGGTTACTTTGTGCTACTTTTTAGTTTTTGGTGCACCTGCGTCAGCCTGTGCTGCTCGTTTTATCTTGCTTGATCCTGATGAGGCTGGAAACTTAGTGGTCCTTGACCACAAAATGGAGGATCTCTGGGTGTGTTCTGATCACCAGTGTCCAGGTGGGGGGAGGGAACGATGACCCTGTCCAGGACGGGGTGGGGACCTGCTCATGTCTGACTAACTACTTAACAGTAGATTCTGCAAAACTTTAGTGCAGTTAGGTTGAGAGAAAATAGCATAAGAGGCAGGCAGGGGTGTTCAATACATTTGAAATCCAATCACTGTGGTTCAGTAAAGAAAACAAGTTGTGTGCAGATCTCTTAAATGCAAGTGGCCTTTTAAATTTTCTTTACCTTCTGTTATTAGAACATGAAACTTTGCAGAGAAACCTTGGGTAGAAACTCAGGCACACTTGTTAAAAAGGCAACAGTATCTAGTATAGAATCATTAGTACAGTCAAGGAATCCTTTTTTTGGAACCTGAGACAGGGGAGAGGGAGGAAAAGCGAGACCTTTAGGGAGAAGGGAAGAGATAGAGAAAAAAGAAGGGCATGCCTGTGGCGTGGCAAGGAGTGGGCAGACACATTCAGTCGTTGCTTCTGGTTCTCTGGCAGAAACACAGGCTGTTGAGTCCTCTCTGGGTTCACCCCTGCCCCCTGGCAGTGTGATGTTGGTCTGAGTTACTTAATCTCTTAATCTCCTTTCCTCTGTGAAATGGGGTTTAAAAGCTTTCTCTATTTCCCTAAACATTGTTGGTAGGGTGAATTTAGATAGGGGATGTGAAAAATAATTTGTAATTATAAGACTGTATATGTGTTTAACTACCCTGGTGCTGAAAGGTTTGTAATGAGACCATGTTTTTTGATTAATTTATTTAGCAAACGCTTATGAACACATAACGATCATAGCTCTTATTTGTTGGACATATTTTTTTGTGCCAAACCCTGTGCTAAGTAGGCCCTGTGGGCAATAAGACATGCCCTGCCCTCAAAAAACTCTATCCTGGGACGACTCTTTGCTCTAGCCTCTGATAGCTCAGTGCTGCAGCCTGGGATGAATTCACCTGACTGGACCCTGTATCCTAGCTTGGGACTGCCTTTCCCTCTGGAGAGTTGGATCTGGTTTACTCTTGCCTTTGTGCTCATTTGAGCCTGGGAATGAGGGCTTTTCCTCAGTGTGGGCTGGCAGAACTCTGGCAGAGACGGGCAAGAGTGTCCTTTATGATGGCTGTGTTGAACCAACTGTAGAATGAATTTACCTCAGAAGGTCAGGCTTTCTGCTGGATGAAGGGGTGATAGAGATGTAGGGGGAATTTGTGGGAAGGAGTAGAGTGTTGGTTGGGATCCCAGAACAAGGTTGGTGCTCCTGCACCAGTGGACAGGGTCACTTCTGAAAAAGTAAAGGGACAAAGATACATGGGATGACCTTTAGCTCCAGTGAGAGTACTCATGATATCTTGGCTGGCTCAATACTTAAATACCTTGGAATTCTATGACCTACTGTGTCCTCTCATTGATTCCTTACAAGACAAAGTTCCCATGAGGTGGGGAAATGACTCTAACAGGAGACCATATGTTATTGTCAAAAGACAGTTTTATCATGTTCCCAATACTTAATGTCTGTGAATCTGGGCAAGTCATTTGCCTTCTCTAAACCTCAGTTTCCCTTGTGGTAAAATAAAGGTGAAAAATGTCAACTTCCAAGGGCTGTTAGGACTAAAAGGAATAATCTATATCAGGAATCAGCAAACTTTCCTTGTAAAGGGCGTCATAGTGAATATGTTAGAATTTTTGACCATAGAATCTCAGCCACAACTATTCATCTCATTCGTTTTAGTGCAAAAGCAGCCATAGATAACACAAAAATGAATGGGTGTGGCTCTGCTCCTATAACCTATTTACCAAAACAGGCAGTGGCTGGAATTAACCCATGGGCCATGGTCTGCCAACCCCTGGTCTAGATGAGGTCCTTAACCTATCACAGAATCCATCTTCAATTAGTCTCTGTAATGTATTGAATAATTAAGAGCTCTAATTAAGAGCTTCTTAAAAAAATGTGTTCTAAGAGCTTTTTAAATAATTAATTAATTAATTAATTAATTTTTGGCTGTGTTGGGTCTTCGTTGCTGCGCTCAGGCTTTCTCTAGTTGCAGCAAGCCGGGGCTACTCTTCGTTGTGGTGTGCGGGCTTCTCATTGTGGTGGCTTCTCTTGTTGTGGAGCATGGGCTCTAGGTGCACGGGCTTCAGTAGTTGTGGCACATGGGCTCTAGAGCGCAGGCTCAGTAGTTGTGGCACATAGGCTTAGTTGCTCCGTGGCATGTGGGATCTTTCCAGACCAGGGCTCGAACCCATGTACCCTACATTGGTAGGCGGATTCTTAACCGCTGCACCACCAGGGAAGCCCTGAAGACTGGTTTTAGAATTCTTTTGTCTTTTCGCTCCTTTTCCCCATTCCTTTCTCTCCTCTCCTCTTTTTAAATTGAGGTATAGTTGATTTACAATGTTGTGCTAATTTCTGCTGTACAGCAAAGTGATTCAGTTATACATACATATATATACACATTCTTTTTAAAATATATATATTTATTTATTTGTTTATTTATTTTATTTTTGGCTGCGTTGGGTCTTCATTGATGCTCTCGGGCTTTCTCTAGTTGCGGCAAGCAGGGGCTATTCTTTGTTGCGGTGCACGGGCTTCTCATTGCGGTGGCTTCTCTTGTTGCAGAGCATGGGCTCTAGGTGCGTGGGCTTCACTAGTTACAGCACACGGGCTCAGTAGTTGTGGCTCGCAGGCTCTAGAGCGCAGGCTCAATAGTTGTGGCGCATGGGCTTAGTTGCTCCGCGGCATGTGGGATCTTCCCAGACCAGGGCTTGAACCTGTGTCTCCTGCATTGGCAGGTGGATTCTTAACCACTGTGCCACCAGAGAAGTCCCTATATATACATTCATTTTTTTAATGTTCTTTTCCAGCATTGTTTATCATAGGATACTGAATATAATTTTCTGTGCTATACAGTAGGACTTTGTTGTTTATCTATTCCATATATAATAGCTTACATCTGCTAACCCCAACCTCCGACTCCATTTCCCCCCCAACTCCTCCGCCTTGGCGACCACAAGTCTGTTCTCTACATCCGTGAGTCTGTTTCTGTTTTGTAAATATGTTCCTTTGTGTCATATTTTAGATTCACATATAAGTGGTATCATATGGTATTTGTCTTTCTCTTTCTGACTTACTTCACTTAGTATGATACTCTCTAGTTGCATCCATGTTGTTGCAAATGGCATTATTTCATTCTTTTTAATGGCTGAGTAGTATTCCATCGTATATATGTACCACATCTTCTTTATGCATTCATCTGTCGATGGACATTTAGGTTATTTCCATGTCTTGGCTATTGTGAATAGTGCCGCTATGAACATAGGGGTGCATGTATCTTTTTTTTTTAATAGATCTTTATTGGAGTATAATTGCATCACAATACTGTGTTAGTTTCTGTTGCACAACAAAGCGAATCAGCCATATGCATACACATGTCCCCATATTCCCTCCCCCTTAAGCCTCCCTCCCATCCCCCCATCCCACCCTTCTAGGTCATCACAAAGCACCGAGCCAACCTCCCTGTGCTATGCTGCTGCTTCCCACTAGCCAAATACTTGGCATTCAGTAGTGTATATATGTCAATGCTACTCTCACTTCGCCCCACCTTCACCCTTCCATCCCATGTCCTCAAGTCCATTTTCTATGTCTACCTCTTTATTCCTGCCCTGTGACTAGGTTCATCAGTACCTTTTTTTTTAGATCCCATATATATGTGTTAGGATATGGTATTTGTTTTTCTCTTTCTGACTTACTTCACCCTGTATGACAGACTCTGGGTTCATCCACTTCACTACAAATAACTCAATTTCGATTCTTTTTATGGCTGAGTAATATTCCATTTTATATATGTGCTACATCTTCTTTAGCCATTCATCTGTCTATGGACATTTAGATTGCTGCCATGTCCTGGCTATTGTAAATAGTGCTGCAATGAACATTGTGGTACATGTCTCTTTTTGAATTATGGTTTTCTCAGGGTATATGCCTGGTAGTGGGATTGCTGGGTCATATGGTAGTTATAGTTTTAGTTTTTTAAGGAACCTCCATACTGTTCTCCATAGTGGCTGTATCAATTTACGTTCCCACCAACAGTGCAGGAGGGTTCCCTTTTCACCACACCCTTTCCAGCATTTATTGTTTCTAGATTTTTTGATGATGGCCATTCTGACTGGTGTGAAATGATATCTCATTGTAGTTTTGATTTGCATTTCTCTAATGATTAATGACGTTGAGCATTCTTTCATGTGTTTGTTGGCAGTGTGTATATCTTCTTAGGAGAAATGTCTATTTAGGTCTTCTGCCCATTTTTGGATTGGGTTGTTTGTTTTTTTGTTATTGAGCTGCATGAGCTGCTTGTAAATTTTGGAAAGTAATCCTTTGTCAGTTGCTTGATTTGCAAATATTTTCTCCCATTCTGAGGGTTGTCTTTTGGTCTTGTTTATGGTTTCCTTTGCTGTGCAAAAGCTTTGAAGTTTCATTAGGTTCCATTTGTTTATTTCTGTTTTTATTTTCATTTCTCTAGGAGGTGGGTCAGAAAGGATCTTGCTGTGATTTATGTCATAGAGTGTTCTGCCTATGTTTTACTCTAAGAGTTTGATAGTTTCTGGCCTTACATTTAGGTCTTTCCATTTTGAGCTTATTTTTGTGTATGGTATTAGGGAGTGATCTAATCTCATACTTTTACATGTACCTGTCCTGTTTGCCCAGCATCACTTATTGAAGAGGCTGTCCTTTCTCCACTGTACATTCCTGCCTCCTTTATTAAACATAAGGTGACCATATGTGCGTGGGTTTATCTCTGGGGTTTCTATCCTGTTCCATTGATCTATCTTTCTGTTTTTGTGCCAGTCCCATACTGTCTTGATTACTGTAGCTTTGTAGTATAGTCTGAAATCAGGGAGCCTGATTCCTCCAGCTTCGTTTTTCATTCTCAATATTGCTTTGGCTATTCGGGGTGTTTTGTGTCTCCATACAAATTGTGAAGTTTTTTGTTCTAGTTCTGTGAAAAATGCCAGGGGTAGTTTGATAGGGATTGCATTGAATCCGTAGATTGCTTTGGGTAGTAGAGTCATTTTCACAATGTTGATTCTTCCAATCCAAGAACATGGTATATCTCTCCATCTATTTGTATCATCTTTAATTTCTTTCATCACTGTCTTATAATTTTCTGCATACAGGTCTTTTGTCTCCTTAGGTAGGTTTATTCCTAGATATTTTATTCTTTTTGTTACAATGGTAAATGGGAGTGTTTTCTTGATTTCACTTTCAGATTTTTCATCATTAGTGTGTAGGAATGCCAGAGATTTCTGTGCATTAATTTTGTATCCTGCTACTTTACCAAATTCATTGATTAGCTCTAGTAGTTTTCTGGTAGCATCTTTAGGATTCTCTATGTATAGTATCATGTGATCTGCAAACAGTGACAGCTTTACTTCTTTTCCGATTTGGATTCCTTTTATTTCCTTTTCTTCTCTGATTGCTGCGGCTCAAACTTCCAAAACTATGTTGAATAAGAGTGGTGAGAGTGGGCAACCTTGTCTTGTTCCTGATCTTAGTGGAAATGCTTTCAGTTTTTCACCACTGAGGACGATGTTGGCTGTGGGTTTGTCGTATATGGCCTTTATTATGTTGAGGAAAGTTCCCTCTATGCCTACTTTCTGGAGGGTTTTTATCATAACTGGGTGTTGAATTTTGTCAAAAGTTTTCTCTGCATCTATTGAGATGATCATATGGGTTTTCTCCTTCAATTTGTTAATATGGTGTATCACATTGATTGATTTGCGTATATTGAAGAATCCTTGCATTCTGGAATAAATCCCCCTTGATCATGGTGTATGATCCTTTTAATGTGCTGTTGGATTCTGTTTGCTAGCATTTTGTTGAGGATTTTTGCATCTATGTTCATCAGTGATATTGGCCTGTAGTTTTCTTTCTTTGTGACATCCTTGTTTGGTTTTGGTATCAAGGTGATGGTGGCCTCGTAGAATGAGGTTGGGAGTGTTCCTCCCTCTGCTATATTTAAGAAGAGTTTGAGAAGGATAGTTGTTAGCTCTTTTCTAAATATTTGATAGAATTCGCCTGTGAAGCCATCTGGTCCTGGACTTTTGTTTGTTGGAAGATTTTTAATCACAGTTTCAGTTTCAGTGCTTGTGATTGGTCTGTTCATATTTTCTGTTTCTTCCTGATTCAGTCTTGGCAGGTTGTGCATTTCTAAGAATTTGTCCATTTCTTCCAGGTTGTCCATTTTATTGGCATAGAGTTGCTTGTAGTAATCTCTCATGATCTTTTGTATTTCTGCAGTGTCAGTTGTTACTTCTGCTTTTTCATTTCTAATTCTATTGATTTGAGTCTTCTCCCTTTTTTTCTTGATGAGTCTGGCTAATGGTTTATCAATTTTGTTTATCTTCTCAGAGAACCAGCTTTTAGTTCTATTGATCTTTGCTATCATTTCCTTCATTTCTTTTTCATTTATTTCTGATCTGATTTGTATGATTACTTTTCTTCTGCTAACTTTGGGGTTTTTTTTGTTCTTCTTTCTCTAATTGCTTTAGGTGAAAGGTTAGGTTGTTTATTCGAGATGTTTCCTGTTTCTTACGGTAGGATTGTATTGCTATAAACTTCCCTCTTAGGACTGCTTTTGCTGCATCCCATAGGTTTTGGGTCGTCATGTCTCCATTGTGATTTGTTTCTCGGTATTTTTTTATTTCCTCTTTGATTTCTTCAGTGATCACTTTGTTATTAAGTAGTGTATTGTTTAGCCTCCATGTGTTTGTATTTTTTACAGATCTTTTCCTGTAATTGATATCTAGTTTCATAGCGTTGTGGTCGGAAAAGATACTTGATACAATTTCAATTTTCCTAAATTTACCAAGGCTTGATTTGTGACCCAAGATATGATCTATCCTGGAGAATGTTCCATGAGCACTTGAGAAAAATGTGTATTCTGTAGTTTTTGGATGGAATGTCCTATAAATATCAATTAAGTCCATCTTGTTTAATGTATCATTTAAAGCTTGTGTTTCCTTATTTATTTTCATTTTGGATCACCTGTCCATTGGTGAATGTGGGGTGTTAAAGTCCCCTACTATGAATGTGTTGCTGTCGATTTCCCCTTTTATGGCTGTTAGTATTTGCCTTATGTATTGAGGTGCTCCTATGTTGGGTGCATAAATATTTACAATTGTTATATCTTCTTCTTGGATCGATCCCTTGATCATTATGTAGTGTCCTTCTTTGTCTCTTGTAATAGTCTTTATTTTAAAGTCTATTATGTCTGATATGAGAATTGCTGCTCCAGCTTTCTTTCGGTTTCCATTTGCATGGAATATCTTTTTGCATCCCCTTACTATCAGTCTGTATGTGTCTCTAGGTCTGAAGTGGGTCTCTTGTAGACAGCAAATATATGGGTCTTGTTTTTGTATCCATTCAGCCAACCTGTGTCTTTTGGTGGGAGCATTTAGTCCATTTACATTTAAGGTAATTATCGATATGTATGTTCCTATTCCCATTTTCTTAATTGTTTTGGGTTTGTTATTATAGGTCTTTTCCTTCTCTTGTGTTTCTTGCCTAGAGAAGTTCCTTTAGCAGTTGTTGTAGATCTGGTTTGGTGGTGTTGAACTCTCTCAGCTTTTGCTTGTCTGTAAAGGTTTTAATTTCTCTGTCGAATCTGAATGAGATGCTTGCTGGGTAGAGCAATCTTGGTTGCAGGTTTTTCTCCTTCATCACTTTAGATATGTCCTGCCAGTCCCTTCTGGCTTGCAGAGTTTCTGCTGAAAGATCAGCTGTTAACCTTATGGGGATTCCCTTGTGTGTTATTTGTTGTTTTTCCCTTGCTGCTTTTAATATGTTTTCTTCGTATTTAATTTTTGACAGTTTGATTAATATGTGTCTTGGCGTATTTCTCCTTGGATTTATCCTGTATGGGACTCTCTGTGTTTCCTGGACTTGATTAACTATTTCCTTTCTTATATTAGGGAAGTTTTCAACTATAATCTCTTCAAATATTTTCTCAGTCCCTTTCTTTTTCTCTTCTTCTTCTGGAACCCCTATAATTTGAATGTTGGTGCATTTAATGTTGTCCCAGAGGTCTCTGAGACTGTCCTCAGTTCTTTTCATTCTTTTTTCTTTATTCTGCTCTGCAGTAGTTATTTCCACTATTTTATCTTCCAGGTCACTTATCTGTTCTTCTGCCTCAGTTATTCTGCTATTGATCCCATCTAGAGTATTTTTAATTTCATTTATTGTGTTGTTCATCATTGATTGTTTCATCTTTAGTTCTTCTAGGTCCTTGTTAAATGTTTCTTGCATTTTCTCTATCCTATTTCCAAGATTTTGGATCATCTTTACTATCATTATTCTGAATTCTTTTTCAGGTAGACTGCCTATTTCCTCTTCATTTGTTAGGTCTGGTGGGTTTTTATCTTGCTCCTTCAACTGCTGTGTGTTTTTCTGTCTTCTCATTTTGCTTATCTTACTGTGTTTGGGGTCTCCTTTTTGCAGGCTGCAGGTTCGTAATTCCCGTTGTTTTTGGTGTCTGTCCCCAGTGGCTAAGCTTGGTTCAGTGGGTTGTGTAGGCTTCCTGGTGGAGGGGACTAGGGCCTGTGTTCTGGTGGATGAGGCTGGATCTTGTCTTTCTGGTGGGCAAGTCCACGTCTGTTGGTGTGTTTTGGGGTGTCTGTGGACTTATTATGATTTTAGGCAGCCTCTGTGCTAAGGGGTGGGGTTGTGTTCCTGTCTTGCTAGTTGTTTGGCATAGGGTGTCCAGCACTTTAGCTTGCTGGTCGTTGAGTGAAGCTGGCTGCTGGTGTTGAGATGGAGATCTCTGGGAGAGTTTCACCGTTTGATATTATGTGGAGCTGGGAGGTCTCTTGTGGACCAGTGTCCTGAAGTTGGCTCTCCCACCTCAGAGGTACAGCACTGACTCTTGGCTGCAGCACCAAGAGCCTTTCATCCACACGGCTCAGAATAAAAGGGAGAAAAAGTAGAAAGAAAGAATTAATAGAAGAAGAAAGAAAGAAAGAAAGAAAGAAAAAGAAAGGGAGGGAGGGAGGAAGGAAGGAAGGAGGGAAGGAAGGAAAAAAGAAAGAAAGAAGATAAAGTAAAATAAAATAAAGTAAGATAAAATAAAGTTATTAAAATAAAAAATAATTAAGAAGAAAAATTTAAAAAAAAATAATGGACGGATAGAACCCTAGGACAAATGGTGGAAGCAAAGCTATACAGACAAAATCTCACACAGAAACATATACATACACACTCACGAAAAGAGGAAAAGGGGAAAAAATCATCAATCTTGCTCTCAAAGTCCACCTCCTCAATTTGGGATGATTCGTTGTCTATTCAATGTATTCCATAGATGCAGGGTACATCACGTTGATTGTGGAGCTTTAATCCGCTTCTTCTGAGGCTGCCGGGAGAGATTTCCCTTTCTCTTCTTTGTTCTCACAGCTCCCAGGGACTCAGCTTTGGATTTGGCCCCGCCTCTGCGTGTAGGTCGCCGGAGGGCGTCTGTTCTTAGCGCAGACAGGACGGGCTTAAAGGAGCAGCTGCTTTGGGGACTCTGGCTCACTCAGGCCGGGGGTAGGGAGAGGTACGGAGTGCAGGGCGAGCCTGCGGCGGCAGAGGCCAGCGGGACGTTGCACCAGCCTGAGGTGCGCCATGCGTTCTCCCGGGGAAGTTGTCCCTGGATCCCGGGACCCTGGCAGTGGCGGGCTGTATAGGCTCCCCGCAAGGGGCGTGTGGATAGTGACCTGTGCTGGCACAGAGGCTTCTTGGTGGCGGCAGCAACAGCCTTAGCGTCTCATGCCCGTCTCTGGGGTCCGCGCTTTTAGCCGCGGCTCAAGCCCGTCTCTGGAGCTCCTTTAAGCAGCGCTCTTAATCCCCTCTCCTCGCGCACCAGGAAACAAAGAGGGAAGAAAAAGTCTCTTGTCTCTTCAGCAGGTCCAGACTTTTCCCTGGACTCCCTCCCGGCTAGCCATGGTGCAGTAACCGAAGCACGAGCCTCCAGCTCCCAGACCTGCCCGCGCCGGCGGGTGAGCAGACAAGCCTCTCGGGCTGGTGAGTGCCGGTCGGCACCGATCCTCTGTGCGGGAATCTCTCTGCTTTGCCATCCGCACCCGTTTCTGTGCTCTCCTCCATGTCTCCGAAGCTTTCCCCCTCCGCCACCCGCAGTCTCCGCCCTCCCACTGGTGCAGGTCCCATCCCTATCCTTTTGTCTCTGTTTATTCTTTTGCCCTACCGAGGTACGTGGGGAGTTTCTTGCCTTTTGGGAGGTCTGAGGTTTTCTGCCAGCGTTCAGTAGGTGTTCTGTAGGAGTTGTTCCACGTGTAGATGTATTTCTGGTGTATCTGTGGGGAGGAAGGTGATCTCCGCGTCTTACTCTTCCGCCATCTTAACAACCCCCCACCCCCTCTAGTGGTTTTAAGTGTAGGGTTAGATTGTTTATTTGAGATTTTTCTTGTTTCTTGAGATGAGATTGTATTGCCATAAACTTCCCTTTTAGAACTGCTTTTGCTGCATCCCATAGGTTTTGGGTTGTCGTGTTTTCATTGTCATTTGTTTCTATGTAGTTTTTAATTTCTTCTTTGATTTCTTCAGTGATCTGGTTATTTAGTAGTGCACTGTTTAGCCCCCATGTATTTGTGTTTTTTACAGTTTTTTTTTCCTGTAATTGATTTCCAATCTCATAATGTTGTGGTCAGAAAAGATACTTGATACAATTTCAATTTTCTTAAATTTTCTGAGGCTTTATTTGTAACCCAAGATGTGATCTATCCTGGAGAATGTTCCATGTGCACTTGAGAAGAAAGTGTATTCTGCCACTTTTGGGTGGAATGTTCTATAAATATCAATTAGATCTATCTGGTCTATTGTGTCATTTAAAGCTTGTGTTTCCCTAATTTTTTTTTGTTTGGATGATCTGTCCATTGGTGTGAGTGGGGTGTTAAAAGTTGCCTACCATTATTGTGTTAACTGATGATTTCTACTTTCATGGTTGTTAACATTTGCCTTGTGTATTGAGGTGCTCCTATTTTGGGAGCATAAACATTTATAACTGTTATATCTTCTTCTTGGATTGATTCCCTTGATCATTATGTAGTGTCCTTCCTTATCTCTTGTAACAGTCTTTAAAGTCTATTTCATCTGATATGAGTATTGCTACTCCAGCTTTCTTTTGATTTCCATTTGCATGGAATATATTTTTCCATCCCTTCACTTTCAGTCTATATGTGTTCGTAGGTCTGAAGTGGGTCTCTTGTAGACAGTATATATATGGGTCTTGTTTTTGTATCCATTCAGCTAGTGTGTGTCTTTTGGTTAGGGCATTTAATCCATTTACATTCAAGGTGTTTATCGATATGTATGTTCCTTACCATTTTCTTAATTGCTTTGGGTTTGTTTTTGTGGGTCTTTTTCTTCTCTTTTGTTTCCCGCCTAGAGAAGTTTCTTTAGCATTTGTTGTAAAGCTAGTTTGGTGGTGCTGAATTCTGTTAGCTTTTGCTTGTCTGAAAACCTTTTGACTTCTCTATTGAATCTGAATGAGATCCTTGCGGGGTAGAGTAATCTTGGTTGTAGGTTTTTCTCTTTCATCACATTAAGTATATCCTACCACTCCCTTCTGGCCTGCAGAGTTTCTGATGAAAAATCAGCTGATAACCTTGTGGGGATTCCTTTGTATGTTATTTTTTGTTTTCCTTTGCTGCTTTTAATGTTTTTTCTTTGAATTTAATTCTTGTTAGTTTGATTAATATATGTCTTGGTGTGTTTTTCCTGGGGTTCATCCTGTATGGGACTCTCTGTGCTTCCTGGACTTGGGTGACTATTTCCTTTCTCATGTTAGGCAAGTTTTTGACTATAATCTCTTCAAATATTTTCTTAGACCCTTTCTTTTTCTCTTCTTCTTCTGGGACCCCTATAATTCGAATGTTGGTGCGTTTAGTGTTGTCACAGAGGTCTCTGAGATTGTCTTCAATTCTTTTCATTCTTTTTTCTTTATTCTGTTCCTCGGCAGTTATTTCCACCATTTAAAAAAATTTATTTATTTACTTTTGGCTGCATTGGTTCTTTGTCGCTGTGCACAGGCTTTCTCTAGTTGTGGCGAGCTGGGTCTACTCTTTGTTGTGGTGCAGGGGCTTCTCATTGCGGTGGCTTCTCTTGTTGCGGAGCACGGGCTCTAGGTGCACAGGCTTCAACAGTTGTGATGCATGGGCTCAGTAGTTGTGGCTCGCAGGCTCTAGAGCGCAGGCTCAGTAGTTGTGGCACACGGGCTTAGTTGCTCCATGGCATGTGGGCTTTTCCCAGACCAGGGCCCAAACCCATGTCCCCTGCATTGACAGGCACATTCTTAACCACTGCGCCACCAGGGAAGTCGTAATAAATACGTATATATATATATACATATATATATATATTTTTTTTGTGGTACGTGGGCCTCTCACTGTTGTGGCCTCTCCTGTTGTGGAGCACAGGCTCCGGACGCGCAGGCTCAGTGGCCATGGCTCATGGGTCCAGCCGCTCCATGGCATGTGGGATCTTCCCGGACTGGGGCACGAACCCATGTCCCCTGCATTGGCAGGCGGACTCTCAACCACTGTACCACCAGGGAAGCCCATAAATACATATTTTTAAAAAATTGTTGCTATTTCATAGAAGCAATATCTTCTTTTATTTCTCTGAGGATATTAATCAAAATTTCCTTTTTTGTTTAAAATTTTCTGTTCTATGCATAGTTTATATTTCTTTCAATTCACTTTCTCCTGTTAATTTGTTTTGTTCTTTATCCTTATATTCCAGCTAATAGATGTCAATTGGCAGGCTATTAGATATATAAATCTGGAGTCAGTGGGAGAGGTCAGAGGATACAAATTTTATCAACCTCTTATAGCTGTTGAGAATATTAGCACAGAGCCAGGAATATAATTAGACTACAAATGTTAGATGTTACTTTTATTTTACTATTTAGTGACTGCATACAGCACATAGATGAACATAATTAACTTAACCAGTCCTCTGTCCTCTATTGTTACCAGCACTGAGCCTTTTTTCCTCAGTTTTTACTATAAACAGGAATGAACACCTTTTTGAAAACAGCTTTATTCATATATTTTAAAACTTTTATTATGGAAAATTTCAATCATATACAAAAGTATAGAAAATGATATAATGAACTCCTGTGTACCCATCACCTAGTTTCAATAATTACCCCTTTATGGTCAGTCATCCAAACATGTTCATGTTTAATGGAAAGTTTTGTTTTATTGATAGTATACAGTCATCCCTTGGTATCCATGGGGGATTGGTTCCAGGACCTCCACAGATACCAAAATCTGCAAAGGTTCAAGTACCTTTTAAAAAATGATGTAGTATTTGCATATAACTTACATACACATCTTCCTGTATGTATACTGTAAATTATCCCTAGATTACTTATAATAACCTAACACAATGTAAATGCTATGTAAATGGTTGTAAATACATTTGACCCTTAAACAACATGAGTTTGAACTGCAGGGGTATACTTATATTTGAATATTTTTAAATAGTGAATACTACAGTACCGCACGATTCACAGTTGGTTGAATCCGTAGCTTGGGACGTCAAATTTGCAATAATCATGAATGTGGAGGGCCAACTCTAAGTTACACAGTACTCAGATTTTCCACTGCTCGGAGGGTTGGGACCCCTAAGCCTAGGGTTGTTGAAGGGTCACCTGTTCTATGTAAATCATTAATAGCACATGTCTAATTCAAATTTGCTTTTTGGAACTTTCTGGAATTTTGTTTTTCCTGAATATTTTTGATCTGAGATTGGTGAAATCCGAAGGGTGTTGGAACCTGCAGATATGGAGAGCTGACTGTATATAGATTTTATACCAGTGCTGTCCAATAGAAACATAATGTAAACCACAAATGCAAGCCACAGTTATAATTAAAAATGTTACTTAAATGTGATTTAAAATTTTCTAGTAGCTACATTTGAAAAAAAAAGAAATAGGTGAAATTAATTTTAATGATATATTTTATTTTTCCAGTATATCCAAAATATTATTTCAATATATAACCAGTATGCAAGTTATTAATGACATATTTTACCTTTTCTTTTTGGTATCAAGTCTTCAAAATCTAGTATGTAGGGACTTCCCTGGTGGTTCAGTGGTTAAGACTCTCTGCTCCCAATGCAGGGGGCCAGGGTTCAATCTCCGGTCAGGGAACTAGATCCTGCATGCTACAACAAAGATCCTGTGCGTGGCAGTGAAGGTCCTGCGTACCACAACTAAGACCCGGTGCAACCAAATAAATAAATATTTTTTAAAAAATCCAGTGTGTGTTATACAT
The DNA here is from genome assembly GCF_949987515.2 of Delphinus delphis. Classification (NCBI taxonomy): domain Eukaryota; kingdom Metazoa; phylum Chordata; class Mammalia; order Artiodactyla; family Delphinidae; genus Delphinus; species Delphinus delphis. The sequence goes on from NC_082692.2 coordinate 60,121,621, forward strand.
TTATAGCACATTTAAATGGGACTATGTACTTAGTGGCTTCCATATGAGAAAATGTATACATACCCGCAAAATATTATTTTGAAGCAAGTATTAGACATTGTATCAATATATCCATAAACACTTCAGTATGTATCACTAATAATAATGTTCACATTAAAAAATTTCCTTAGTATAAATTTCTAGAAGTTAGAAATTGTTGGGTTGCTCATTTAAAATCTTGCAGCTTGGGGCTTCCCTAGTGGCACAGTGGTTGAGAGTCCGCCTGCCGATGCAGGGGACATGGGTTCGTGCCCCAGTCTGGGAAGATCCTACATGCTGCAGAGCGCCTAGGCCCGTGAGCCATGGCCGCTGAGCCTGCGCGTCCGGAGCCTGTGCTCCGCAATGGGAGAGGCCACAGCAGTGAGAGGCCCGCGTACCGCAGGAAAAAAAAAAAATCTTGCAGCATATTACCAATAATTTTCCAGAATGTTGACACCAATTTACATCCCATCAGGAGTGCTTGATGGAGCCCACATCACCCCTGACCACACACCAGGAGTGTGTTTTTATCCCTGACCATGGTTCTGAAATCCAGAGAAAAGCAATATGACTTTCCCCCTGAAGAAAGGTCAGTTCTAAGTTCTAAGATGATTCAGAGGTGAGTTTTAGGCAGACAAGAACAAAGGAACAAAATCAGCGGCCTCTTAGAATATCACTTTTTTTTTTTTTTTAAGGAAAGAATAGGGCAAAGGACAAAAGGTAGAGGGATGGTAAGAATAACAACAGACAGACTCTGGGTAAAGATGTATGATAGAACCCAAACATCTAATTGTATTCTTTCCTGACACTCCAGTAAAAGTAAAATAAGGCTCTGCTTAGATACTTGACAGTCCTTGTTTATCATCTCATTTTTAAGTGTGGGTAGGATAAAAAGGTGATGTAAGTTCTGAGTTGTTGACTCAAGCTTCACTATCGGATGACCTGACTGTGGAACTCCAGATGTCAGCACATTTTGTCCTTTCTCCTGGGCTGTTTGGGTTCCCCTTATATAGAAAACTCTTCTAAAGGCCTGTTTGGAGGGAGAGTTAGCCAGAACCTGAGGGTTGATGGGGTTAGTGGGCTTGAGGTCTAAACACTGAATATGCTCTGGTTCTCTAAATCCTACTGTTTTGGGTATGACACCTCCAACCTCAACTGTAACTTGTGCTTTCCAGTCCTCTTCCTGAGTTAGGGAGAGGTAGTCATCCATTAGCAAAGAGTGGGAGAAGGGATTAGGGAGCTACTAATTCTTAAACAACTTTAAAATGTTTTAATCTTTAATCTTTTGATCATCCTTATTTTATACCCACCAACCCAGCTTCCAGCTGTACATGATACCATGAACTCCTGAGCTTTCTGAAGATGCTGCTGTTTAAAATGGTTGATTCTCAATTTCCTCATTGATTTAGGATTAGGCTTTCTTGGTTTGCTAACCCATTAACCCTGGTCCATCAGCTTTTTATGTGTCAAATATGTTGTTGCCATTTTCTTCCCTCCTGTTCTCCCATGCTTGTGGATTTGTGCTGGTAGAAGCAGACTTTTAAAAAGCAGTCTGGATCCTAACCTCCTCCTTATTAAACTCTCTCCCTCTGCTGCATTCACTGCTCAGTTAATGGCAACCCCATATTTCCAGTTGCTCAGGCAAAAATTTTGGAATAATCCTAGACTCCTTCCCTCTCTCACCCCACATACACACATCAGCAAATCCTGTGGGCTCTATTTTCAAATACATGCAGGATCTAACGGTTGCTCAGAGCCTCTAGTATTACCACCCTGGTCTATACTACCAGCATCTTTTGTCTGGGTGATTCTAATAGGCTACCAATTGGTTTTCTTGTTTCTGCCCTTGCCCCTTTCACTTTATTTTTGTCACTGCAGCTAGAGAGTAAACCGTCTAAACCAGAAGCCAGATAGATGTCCCTCCTTTGTTCAAAACCCCCCTAATGACTGTATCTTGCATAGTCTACTTCCTGCTAACTCTCTGACCTCATTTCCCACATCTTCTACTTTTTCATTCAGCTCCAATCACTTTGGCCTCCTCTCTGTACCTTGTGCTCCTACCGCAGGGCCTTTGCATATGCCGTTTCCTTTCCTTAGAATGCTCTTCTAACAAATATTCAAATGGCTGACACCTTCACTTTCTTCAAGTCTTTGTTCAAATGTCACCTTATCAGAAAAGACTTTGCTGACTTATTTGTGTGAAGTAGCAATCCCTGCACTCCCTATCCCCTTTACTATGCTTCATTTTTCTCTGGATTAGTTGTGACCCCCTATACAATATATATTTAGTTTCTTAGTGTCAGTTTCCTCCACAGATGTCAGTTCATGATGGCAAGGACTTTGTCTATTTTGTTCATTAGTGTAGCCACGGCACCAAGAACAGGATCTGGCTCACAGGACGCTCACAATATCAGCTGAATGAATGAATATGTTAAAAGAAACTGAGCAATAGAGAGACTAAGAAGTTTAGACCAAGGTCACTCAGCAACAAATAGCAGAACTGGGATTCAAACCAGGTTTCTGTGATGTCAGAGCCTGAGTTATTAATCATTTTGTTTGATATTTGGGAAGAAGTTTTAATGAGATGTGTAACTGCTAATGGTATAATGCTATGAAAGAAGTAGATATAAAGATATAACTCTAGCATGACCTTAACTATGTGAAAACGTATAGAGAAAAAGATCCAGAAAGAAAGATATTATATATAAAGCAGAGTTTCTGAGTGCTTTTAGAGTATATTTTAAAACCCTCTTATTGTAGAAAATTGTGAAATACACAAAGCAGATAGAAACTGTAGCAAACCTCCATGTACCCATCACCCCAGCCTCAAGGACCATCAAACCATGGACTAGTCCTGTCCCATCTGCATTCTCCCTTCCATGTTATTTTGAATCAATTCACAGATGTGATGGTCAGTTTTATGTTTCACCTTGGCTAGACTACAGTCCTCCATTATTCATTAACCTAATGTGATTAAAACCATAATCAGTCATTTTTAAGTAAGGGAGGTTATCCTACGTAATCTAGGTGAGGCTGCCCTGTGAGTTTCATACTTGCCTCACTAGCCCCAACAATCACATAATCCAATTTCTTTCAAAAACAATTTCTTATGAAATTGAAATTATATATATCAATGTATCTCCTATTGGTTCTATTTCTCGGATTAAATCCTGACTGCTGTACTGCACATACATCATTTCATCTGAAGTAGTTTAGCAAGTTTCTAAACAGTAAGGATTCTTGAAAAAAATCCACAATACCATTATCTTACCTAAACAAAACTTAACAGCAATTCATTGATAATATCAAATGTTTAAATTTCGAATTGTCTCATTATTTTATAAAATTAAAAAAAAACCTTTTTTTTGGCCACACCACATGGCATGTGGGATCTTAGTTCCCTGGACAGAAATCGAACCTGTGCTCCCTGCAGTGGAAGCACAGAGTCTTAACCACTGGACCACCAGGGAAGTCCCTGAAAATGTTTTTGAACTATGAGTTTTTTTCAGCATTTTAGTTATGGAGAGAAAAAAAGTGCACAACCAGGAAGGATTTTCTCCATGGCTCCAGCAGGGGGTGGCAGTGTCTCGTGTTTCAAGAGGAAAGTAACTTGTATCATTTCTCTCCCAGCCTTAGTCTCCCCGCCCAGGGCTTACTTAGCACATGATACACTTTTGGTAAATGTATGATGAGTGAATAAATAAATGGGTGAAGGAAATACTTTTTTATACTTTTATTCATTGGCTATACTCTGTGCCAGGTACTAGCTGAGTGCTAAATTTTCTCTTTTAAAAAAATTTACCATGAGGTACCTATTATCCCCATTATACATGAAAAAATCTAAGGGTCAAAGAGATTGAAAGACTTTGTGAAGATCATAGAGGTAGCAAGTAGCAAATCCTTGAGTTACCCCAGATCTATATTTTATTTGTAAATGCCATATAGGACATACAGAAAGCATATGAATGGTTGAAAAAAGAGAACACCTGTAACTATACCCAGTTATAGAACATCACTGTCACCCCAGAGGTCTTGTTGTTATGGACTGAATGCTTGTATGCCACCAATACTCGTATGCTGAAAGCATACCCCTAGTGTGGTAGTGTTTGGGTATGGGGCCTTTGGGAGGTAATTAGGATTAGATGAGGTTATGAGGGGGGTCCACTGATGATGACGGGATTAGTTCCCTTATAAAAAGAGAGCGCTCACTCTCCCTTTCTGCATAAGCAAAGAGGGAAGGTCAGCGAGAAGGTAGCTGTATACAAACCAGAGAGCTCTCACCAGTACCTGAATTGGCCAGCACCTTGATCCTGGACTTCCCAGTTTCCAGCACAGGGAGAAAATAAATTTCCGTTGTTTAAGCAACCAAGTCTATGGTAGTTTATTATGGCAGCCCTAGCCAACTATGACATCTGTTTATCTCTTTCCAAACACAACCCCTATCTTCCTCCAAATTTAAGAGTAATAATTTCCTTGCTTTTCCTTAGAGTTTACCTTCTTTGTTTAGTTTTACCTGTTTTTGAACTTTATATAAATGGAATTATTCTATCTATCTACCTACCTACTTTATGACTTGCTTTTTAACCTCAACATCATGTTTGTAGGATCCATCCACATTGAGCATATATTTGTAGTTCTTACGTTTTTATGCTGTATGGTATTTTCTAGTACAAATATATTACTATTTATTCTTCCATTTTATGGAATGGGCATCTTGGTTGCTGGTAAGAACATTCTTAGGCATGTATCCTAATGCACATTAGAACACACATCTAAAAGGTATATATACCTTGGCCTGGAATTTCTGGGCTATCTGGTATGCATATCTTCAACATTATTAGACAATAGCACAGGTTCCCAGAGTGGTTGCACTAATTTACATTCCCACCTGCTGTAAGAGAGTTCCATTTTTCTATACTTTCACTAACACTTGGTATTGTCAGGCTTTTATATTTTGCCAGACTAATGGGTATATTGTGCTATCTTGTTATAGTTTTAATTTGCATGACCCTTATCTATTTAATGAGATTGAGCACCTTTTTATATTTATTGGACATTTAGATTTCTTCTTTTGTAAAATGTCTTTTCAAGCCTTTTGCCCACTGAGAAAAACTGGATCATCTGCCTTCTTCTCACTGATTTATAGCTCTTCATACAATCTGGTCCTTTATCCGTTATATATGTTGTAAATACCTTCTTCCACTCTATGGCTTGTCCTTTTACTCTTTTAATGGTGTATTTTGTTGAACAGAAGTTCTTAATCTAATGTAATCAACCATACCCAGTATTCTCTTATGGTTAATGCTTTTTATATAGTGTTTGAGAAACCCTTCCCTTATTCAAGATCTTAAATTTTTTTCCCCCATTCTATCCTAAAACCTTTGTAGGTTTATCTTTCACACTTATGTCTTTCACACTTACTACCTGGGAATGATTTTTGAAAATGTAAGAGGAAGGGGTTGAATTTCCTTTTTTCTCCATATGGAAATCCAATTGTCCCACATTTTTCACTACTGCTGTGATGTGACATCTCTGTCATAAATCATGCAATTGTATGTGAATGGGTATGTTGGACTACAAAATTCTAAAGTCGAACTCCTAAGTGCCACGATACTGCCTTTGTCTGTGAAAGGAAATATGATGGACATAATGCATTTTAGACTTAACTAGAATCTCAACTCACAACCTCCATCTCCAAAAGTGCTTCCAGCTGGTGATGCTGGCATGTTATTTTACCTCTGAGCCCATGTTTTTCTTGCATGGTTATTGTAAGGAAGAGGCACAATTTGTGACACCTAATCATTTTATCATTACTACATATTTCAAATGTAAGCACTTGCTCTGTTTGGAGCCTTGGGGCTTGGAGTTCTGTAGTTTTATTAATTTTCTATGGCTGTGTTACAAGTGGCCACAAACTTAGTGGCCTACAACAGCACCCATTTCTGACCTTGCAACTCTGAAGTTCAGAAGTATGGGTGGGTTCTCTGCTTAGGGGCTCACAGGCTGAAATGAACATGTCAGCTGGGTCAATCTCTTATTTTGAGGCTCTGGGGAGACCTGCTTCCAAGTTCATTTAGGTTGTTGACTGAACCCTGTTCTTTGAAGTTGTAGGACAGAGGTCCCTCTTCCTTGCTGGATGTCAGCCAGGGGTTGCTCTTAGTTCCTAGGGGCTGCTCTCAGGCCCTTTCTACCTAGCTTTCTCCATCTTCAAGTTAGCAATAGTCAAATCCTCCTCATGCTTTGAATATGACTTCCTTTTCTGGAGAAAATACTCTGCCTTTAACGAGCTCATGTGATACGATTAGGCCTACCTGGATAATCTCTCCATTTTAAGGTCAACTGATTAATATCTGCACATCCCTTGTGCCATGTAATGATGTAATCTCAGGAGTAACACCAGAGGGTGTTACTTAGCCTTTTGCCTACCATAGTAGTGCCAGATACATTACTTAGCCTGCAGATCTCGAGATGGTCTGTCTGAAAAGAATTCTTTGGTGTATGTCAGAAAACTCAAAATACTTCATCAGTTCGTTCCAAATTCCCAAATTGGCTAGAAATGTTGACTACAACTCGTCTTCATGGAGCTTTGACCCTCTTTCCTGCACAGACATATCTTTTTATTTGCAAACTCTTGGTGACTTGGATGCTATTTTATCTGATATCTCTAGAGCTTACTGCCCACCCTTCAGTCATTTATGGAACCATCAATCAACAAATATGTTGAGTATATAATACAGTCATAGCACTTACCCAAATCTGAGATCACACTTGGCAAGGTGTCAGGCCCATAGTAGGTATTTCTTAAATATCTGTTGAATGAATGTGTGAGTGATGAATTACCCTTATGTAGCCTACTGTGTATTTTAGAATAAGCTATATGCACACACAAAGATAAGCAACAATATAAGAATTTATGTAGTTAGTTTTTTAAAAGCAGTCCAAGAGATAGATCATCTGTGTGTGTGTGTGTGTGTGTGTGTGCGCGCGCGTGTGCACATTTGTGTTTAAGGAATGCTTTGTGGAAGAAGTAGAGCTAGGATTGGGCCTTTAGAAATATGATTATTTGGATGGGTGGGAGGATGACCCACAGTCTAGGTAGGAAGAACTGTGTGAACAAAGGTGCACTTTGGGATGGGAGCAGCCATTTTGGGTGGGAATCAAGGTATGAGTGGCAGGTTGTAGCCTCACAGAAGCTTTGCAATGTCAAAAAAAGTAAAGAAATGTTTGACTCAGTTATTTCAAGGAAACAAAGATTTATTAAAGTGAAGCACTTTGAACTCTCTGGAATAAAGGTGATATTAATGCATGACTTTCTTAATGCACTAGGAACGTTTCCTTAAGAAATTTTTTTTAGTTTTTAAAGCTTCCTTTCATAAATGCCACCTTGGGCCCTTAGGAGAAAGAGTACCATATGCAAGGTAACAAACACACACACTGCAAGTCACAATAAAATAAGAGTCATTTATTCTGTATTCAGCGAACAAACTATAATCTGAAAGAATGTTTATTTTTAATTTGTAGCCATTGGACTTGCTAGAGTTCTTTCCCATCCCACTTTGGAGTTAAATGTCCCCGTAGCTTTCTTTTCTTTTCCCAAAGTCAAGAACTGTGGCTACTATGCAGAGGCCTACCATCTAGGAAAGTACTGATAATTGGTAAGCAAATCATAGAAGAGGATGTCTTGTGACAACATCAGGTGCACCTGTCGGAATGGTGGGTGAAATGCATATGGTGCTAACGATGGAAAGCCAACCATAAGCAAAAGCCTAGCAAAGGCAGAATGATCTGGAACATGATAGCCTTGCTAGGAATAAACGTTTTACAGGGGGACACAGCAATGGGAAGGGGAGGCAAGGAGGATGGTACACACACAGGTGGCGATCTAACGAGCAGAGCCCTGAGTGGGAATCCCACTTCAGGAACGGCTTGTCGTTTTCTGGTAGACATTGTGCGTGTCTCTGTCCTTCAGGTTCTGCCTACATGACAAGCTTGGCTGGGGCCACTGTCCTTGGGGTAAAGGAGGCTTTTCCCCCAGATACAATGTTCTCCCAGTCTGAGGGAGCTCAATGTTTTGGGGGTTGTTAAGGAAAGTCTTAGTTAAGGACCAATGAGAGGAAGCCATAAAATGAGATATCTGATGGGGCCAGATGCTTTACTAGACACCTGACAGCTTCCAAACTCTCTGGGAGAAATACGGCATTTTTGAAGGAGGGAAAATGCAAACTGAGCCCTGAGGTCAATTCTTCAACGTTAAACTGGCATATTCTTCAACATTAAACTGTCATATTCTCAACTTACTCTTCCTCTGGGGCACTTGGATGAAAGAGCCTGACCTTGATGGCCTGTCTCTCCTCTGTTCCCCAATAGGTCAGCTAGTGGGTGGTGGGGTCTCTAGAGGAGCAATGTACACAGAACAGTTGAGAGACTCCCCAAGAGGTGCTTTGGCATAAATCAGTATCTGAGAGGCACACAGGCATTGGACTTTAGCTGTGTTTCCTGAAGATGGACATTTTGCTTGCATTGTTTGGTGCCCCCCAGGCTGATTATGGGCAGCCCTCAGGCTCCAGGAGCCACATTGTGAGGCTCACTCAGAGTCCACTGTGTTGTCCAAGGCATGCTGGGAGCGCCTCTGGTTCCTGGATGACACACACAGGTACATAAGATATGTCAGACACAGCAAGGCCACTGCTGTGAAGAAGGTGAGGGTGCCCATAAAGGCAGACGGCTTGATGGGCAGGCGAATCAGGGGGCTTTCGGCTGGGATCTGGTTGGTCAGGCTGAGCATGTAGCCAAGAGACCAGGCTATGCTGCTGTTCCCCACCTGTGGAGTAGAGGAGATGGCTCAGTTCTCAGGGCTGGGCTTGAGGCACGGATTACATCCCCAGGGCACACCATGGTCACCCTCCTGAGACACCCCCAGGAAACTGTGGCCTAAGGAGGTCAAAGGACTTGCCTAATTTCAGACACTGCAGAGACTGGGCTAGAACCCAGGTCACTGTGACCACAAAGGCTTGAGGGCCCAATCTCCCACACTGCAGAGAAAACAGCCGGAAGAACTAATCCTCATGGCCTCGTCACAGCCAAGCGTGAAGAGGGCACAGTTAATAACAGTGAAGATTTCTCTGTCATCGGGTACAGAAGTGTCTATAGCTAAAGAAAGAGGGTGATGCATGTTTTACTGAACCCAGGACCAGTTTCTAAGAAAAAATGGTCAGGGGACTTCCCTGGTGGTCCAGTGATTAAGGCTCCACCCTGAATGCAGGCGGCCCTGGTTCAATCCCTGGTCAGGGGACTAGATCCTGCATGCCGCAACTAAGAGCCCGCGTGCCGCAACTAAAAAAAAGATCCCACGTGCCAAAACCAAAAAAAAGATCCCACATGTCGCAACTAAAGATCCCACACACTGCAACTAAGATCCTGCACACAGCAATGAAGGTCCTGCGTGCCGCAATTAAGACCTGGTGCAGCCAAATAAATATCCAAAAAAAAAAAACATAAAAAAGAAGAAAAGGTCAGTTTAAGTGGGAAGCAGACTTCGTCAGTTTCATCTGGTAGTTCCATCAATTTTTGTTTACATGTTTTTCAGCTATTTTATTAGATGTATAAATGTTTCAAATTTGCAATCTTCTATCCTCTCTATCTCAAATGATGCTCTTTATCTTAGACTATTTTGTCAGATATTAAAAAGCTACACCAATTTTTTTTTGTGTAGTATTTGCCTGATAGTTAAAAAATTTTTTTTTAACTTTCAAATTTTCCATGTCCTTTGAAAATGAACAAAACAGAAACAGACTCACAGACATAGAGAAGAGATTTGTGGTTGCCAAGGGAGAGGGAGGTGGGGGAGGGATGGATTGGGAGTTTGGGATTAGCAGATGAAAACTATTATATATAGGATGGCTGAACAACAAGGTCCTACTGTATAGCACAGGGAACTATATTCAATATCCTGTGATAAACCATAATGGAAACAAATACGAAAGAGAATATATATATATGTATAACAATCATTTTGCTGTACAGCAGAAATTAACACAACATTGTAAATCAACTATACTTCAATAAAATTTTTAAAAAACCCAAAAAACGTTTCATGTCCTTAAAGACGGTTTCTCTTATAAACAACATACACTTCATTTAAAAAAATCCAATCTGACAGTGCCTTTTAACTGGTAGGTTTAGTCCATTTATGATTATTGTGATTATTGATATATTTGGACTGCTTTTTAATACCTTAGTTTTAAATTTTCAATAAGTGCTATTTCCCTATGTTTATTTTTTTCATTTATTGCCTTAAAAATGATATAAATATGTTCCACTTTACATGATGAGTGTTTCAGGCCACTCTTATGTCCCTGTATCCTATGACCCTCAACCATACCCCCATCACATTGGATATTAGCTATACTAGAATTCTGGATTGTTATAAATGCATTCTTCTCTTTTACTTTTCTTTGGTGTTAGTTTTCTTTTTTCATTTTTAATATAAATTTTAAGCCACAAAATCATTTATTCTTACTTCCTATATTTTTATACATCTGGATTTATTTCTCTTCTTATTTGATCACTTCCTCCAAAAATATTTTGGATGTAAATCTTTGCATGGCAAATCTTCTGAAGTCTATTTATACCCTCACATTTGAATACTAATTTGACTGAGTATTAAATTCTTTATAAATAAAGGAAAGGAACTTGAAACCTAGAATTCTGTATCTCCCCAAATTGGTATTTAATGGAAAATCATTCCCCATTCTCATAATTTACTTTCCTGATAATTAGATTAATTAGAAACAAAGCTTGGAGAGTACATGCCACCAACAGTCCTTAAACATCTCCAGACATCCTTAATTTTTATAGATGACTCAGTTTTATCTATGTAAAAGTAAACAGTCACAGGCCTAATGCTGGATATTGCTTGCTTTAATCTAATTATTGCCGAAGCTAACATCGAACAGACTGACTCCAGACATACTTCAGGCTTTACATCTGCTATTCTTGAAATGAGAAAACCCTCCCAGAATCTGGGGAACAGAGTGCTGGATGAAAATATCAGCAAGGCTGCGTCATGAAAGCAAGGTACAGAGGCCCCTCACCAAATAGTCACCTCGTAAGAGCTGTCATTCCAGCACTGGACCATTCTGGACACTTGAGAGTGAATACAGTGACCTCAGACTCATTCTAAGATCAAATTCTTATTTAATGCTGCTTATTTAATCCCTATTCTCTGAAGCATAGATCTCACTCTGACATTTGTGTAAAATGGAGAGCAATTAGTTACTATTCTCTTAACAAAATTGTTACATTTGAAGCTTCTTGTCAGGATGAAAAGTCTCTGTTCCTTAACATATTTATGTATTCACTCAACAACATTTACTAAGCACCTTCCATGTTCTCAGCCCTGTGCTGAATGCTCGGAATATGAGGATGATAAAACAAGTGCTGCCACCACGGAGCTCAGAGTCCACGGTTCTTGGCATCCAATCCTTAACTCATGTGGAAGGTTTCTGATGACCACTTCCTCTGAATTCTCCATCATCTCTTCTCATAAGCTCACCAGGGATCAAGTCTCATTGGCTCCATTTAGCAAGTTAAACCCCAAGTCCCACTTACCTTCTACATTTCGTTCACACACATACACACAAGCATCTGTTTTGAGAGAAAGAGGAGGAAACAGTTTGTGCTTTGACTTACCTCTTTTTTAAAATGTATTTGGGGCCAGGTGTTCTCGGTGAATTTGTATCCATTTACAAGCAAGTGGTAGATATAATGGGCTGAGAAGCAGTAGGAGCGAGCGTACTCCTCATCAAACCGGGGGAGCAGCAGTGGGAGCTGAAGGCAGGTTCAAAACAGGGAGGAGGCAGGTTTTAAAACACACATTTCAGGGACTTCCCTGGTGGCGCAGTGGTTAAGAATCTGCCTGCCAATGCAGGGGTCACGGGTTCGACCCCTGGTCCGGGAAGATCCCACATGCCGTGGAGCAACTAAGCCCGTGTGCCACAACTATTGAGCCTGCGCTCTAGAGCCCGTGAGCCACAACTACTGAGTCCGTGCGCCACAGTTACTGAAGCCCACACGCCTAGAGCCCATGCTCGACAACAAGAGAAGCCACTGCAATGAGAAGCCTGCACACTGCAACGAAGAGTAGCCCCCGCTCGCCGCAACTAGAGAAAGCCCGCACGCAGCAATGAAGACCCAACGCAGCCAAAAAAAAAAAAAAAAAACCATTTCAGAACAGCTTAGGTCAGCTGTCATATTTTAAAGAATCTTATCACCCAGAATTTAATAATTAAAATTACTATAAAATAAATACAATGATAAAAATACCCCTGTTTTATGTTCATTTGTTTTATTTATTTTTTATGTTATTCCACATATACGTGATAACGTACAGTATTTGTCTTCCTCCGTCTGACTTATTTCACTAAGCATAATACCCTCCAGGTCCACTCATGTTGTTGCAAATGGCAAAATTTCATTATTCTTTATGGCTGAGTGATATTCCATTGTACATATACACCATATCTCCTATATTCCCCCCCACCAGATCCCTATACAACATCACAGAAGAACAGTCTAAGTTTATAGAGTGCTTATGACGTGCCAAACACTGTTATAACCATTGTGCCCATGGTTAGAACATTAATCCACAACGCAGCTATGAGGTGGGGTCCCTTACTATCCCCATCTTACGGATATGGTGAAAGGAGGACAGCATAAAAGTCAAATTCACATACATACACATGCACACAAATGGAATCTACTCTGCTGTACTGTTTCGTACCAATATGGATCCTTTCTCTTTAAATACTGACCTTACCCCAATTCTGTGAGCAGAAATTCCAGGTGCTTGAGTTGAACGTGTGCAGGGAAAAACTACCCGAAAGGTTGAAAGCACTGGCTGTGTAGTAGAATCCTGCAAAAGCCTGTAAGGAAGTCGTGCAGAAGGAAATAAGTTCTCAGAATGGGATATAATATGGAGGTTTCAGAATGGGATATAATATGGAGGTTTCAGGGTACTGAATAAGAAAGTGGGAAACAGCTCAGCAGAGGAAAAAACAGAAAGGTGAGAAAGAAAAATTCAATGGGGAAAAAAAGGAATCTTTCCATAGTTTTGCCCTTACCAGAAATGACCTTTTAACTTTTGGCTGATATACGCCATTGAAGGAACAGACTTCTCGGTCATGGCAAGCACTGAAGTTAAATAGGGAAGCCACCTTTTCCCTACACAGTGATGGGTCCCCGGTTCCTTCAAAAGTGATGATGTTGTTGGGATCATAACTTTCAGGTCTCAGGTCCTCTGTACACAGGCTGCCAAACACATATGCCTCAGTGAAGGTGGTGTTGTAATTCCGAGGGTAACAGGGGTTGGCAAATGTGGTTTCAGTGGTATAATTCTGTAGGTACAAGAGTGAGGTGTTAGATATCACTGTTTTGTGGAGGCCCAAGTACAAATCCTCAGTGCAAATCCTTACTGTTGTCCCCCACCAATGCCGAGAGAGAAACGGAAAAAAGGCCATTCTGCGTCAATGTAGAAGGGAACTCCCAGGTTGTCTAGATAACTCAAGTCAGGGTGGGGGGATGATCACCCTGCACCAGGCACAACACTAGGCTCTTGCTTACACTGTCTGCTCCAGCCCTTACCACAGCCCTGTGAAGCAGGTTTTATGAACTCCATTTTGATGAGAAAACAAGATATGTTTAGATTCATTGACCATTTTGAAGAGAATGTTATCTATCCACCTAAAAAAATAATTCAAAAGGTACAAATAAATATATTATGAAAATTAAGGCTCCCTCCCATCCACTTTCCCCACCCTTATTCCCTCCCTGGAAGTAACCACTATTGCCAGTTTTGTGTATTCTACCAGAGATTCTGTGTATACTTCTTGTATGCATGTGCAAATATATTTTCTTTTCTCCTCTCTTTCTTTTTAAAATTTAAAAATTAAAAAAAAACTTTTGTTTTTAATAAAGTTATTTATTTATTTTTGGCTGCATTGGGTCTTCGTTGCTGTGTGCAGGCTTTCTCTAGTTGTGGCGAGTGGGGGCTACTCTTCATTGTGGTGCGTGGGCTTCTCATTGCGGTGACTTCACTCTTGTTGCTGAGCACAGGCTCTAGGCACGCAGGCTTCAGTAGTTGTGGCACGAGGGCTCAATAGTTGTGGCTCGCGGGCTCTAGAGCTCAGGCTCAGTAGTTGTGCCTCATGGGCTTAGTTGCTTTGTGGCATGTGGGATCTTCCCGGACCAGGGCTCGAACCCATGTACCCTGTATTGGCAGGCGGATTCTTATCCACTGCACCACCAGGGAAGTCCCTAAAATTTTTAAATCATAAATGGCAGTACTGTATACACACTGTTCTGCCCCTTGCTTTTCTTACTTAAAAATATATCTTTGAGATTTTCCTTTCATTGTAAGTGTAAGAGTGGGTTTTTAGTAGCTGCATAGCACTCTACTGTACAAATAAACTATAATTTATTTAGGGAGTCCCCTCTAGAGGAAAACTTAGGTAGTTTCCAATCATTTGCCTTTACAAAACAATGCTGTAATAAATATCGCATTACACAGAAATCTTCGATCCATTTGTAATTAATTTGGTATTAAGATTGGGATTTGATTTTACTTTTTGCAGATGATTATCCAATTTTTATCTATGGTCAAAAATGTTCCCTTTATCAAATGCTGAATTCCAAAATGTGTTTGGTTCTATTTATGGACTCTCTTTTCCAAGAAATTGGATTCAAACTCTAATTTCAAAGCTACTAAGGCATATTTTACCCCCTACAGTAAAATCTTGACCCAGAAAACACTTAGCCCAACTCTTTCATTTTACTGCTGAGGAAACTGAGGTACATATCAAAATAATGTAATCATTTAACAAAAGGCAGTGGTAGGATTCTACACAGAATCCTACAGAAGTCCAACACTCATCCAGTATAACTGACATGAGTGTTCTGCAGAAAGATCTTCATATGACTCTGTGGAGGCAGCAAACAGGCCCCCTTCTGCCTTAATGGTGTGAAAAAATCTATGGTGTTCAAAAGGTCTTATGTCTAATTTGTAACGTATCATGCCATGGTCACCCTATGGCTGAAATATTCGTTAAAAGAAAAAAATCAAATCAACCAAATGATTATTTAGTTTCTCCCTCCAAATCTGCCTTATACTTTTAAAATAATTAAATCATTTCTGGCTTGGCTTGGAGAAGAAGCAAGATAATATAAATTATTTCTGGCAGAAGAAGCTCAGTAAAGATTATTTCACTTCTCTTTTTGGAGTGTGAATTATTTGTTATGGCATTCCTTAAATATAATTTGCCAGTGTGCCAAGTTGCTTAGGCCCTCAACATTCAATAAATCTTCCCTGAATTTAGTGTTTTCAGGGCACTGGCATGAAAGGGTCATGTACTTTCTTTTATAATAAAATGACCACTATAGTTTTTCTTTTTATATAATGGTATTTGGAGTATTATGCACCTATAAAAGTATTAATTTCAAAAGATGTTTAACAACACAGGAAACTGCTCACAATATATTGTTAGATTAAAAAAAAGCTGGATATAAAATTATATGTAAACCATATGAAGCCAAATTTGTAAATACTATACATATTCCTGCATGAAAAAAAAAAACTGGAAGAAAATGCAATACTGTGTTGATGGTGGCTAATTCCAGGTTTTGTTTATTATTTATATTTTTTATGTCTGTATTTTCTAATTTTTTTTTTCACTGAACATGTGTTACTTTAAAAACAGAAGAGGACTTCCCTGGTGGCACAGTGGTTAAGAATCCACCTGCCAGGGCTTCCCTGGTGGCACAGTGGTTGAGAGTCCACCTGCCGATGCAGGGGACGCGGGTTCGTGCCCCGGTCTGGGATGATCCACATGCCGCGGAGCGGCTGGGCCCGTGAGCCATGGCCGCTGAGCCTGCGTGTCCGGAGCCTGTGCTCCACAATGGGAGAGGCCACAGCAGTGAGGGGCCCGCGTACCGCAAAAAAAAAAAAAAAAAAAAAAAAAAAAAAAGAATCCACCTGCCAATGCAGGGGACACGGGTTCAATCCCTGGTCCAGGAAGATCCCACATGCCGCGGAGCAACTAAGCCCATGAGGCACAAGTACTGAGTCTGAGCTCTAGAGCCCGCGAGCCACAACTACTGAGCCCTCGTGCCACAACTACTGAAGCCCGCGTGCCTAGAGCCCATGCTCCACAACAAAGAGAGGCCACTTCAGTGAGAAGCCCACGCACCATAACGAGGAGTTGCCCCCGCGAGCCACAGCTAGAGAAATCCAGCATGCAGCAATGAAGACTCAACGCAGCCAAAAATAAATAAATACTTAAGTATTACTTTAAGTGTTACTTTAAGTAATACTTACGTCTTACTTAAAGAGGAAGAGAAAGTGAATTCATGTCCCTAACGTCTAACATGCTCTCAGAGTGAGACTTGAGCCCTGGGGTGACTGGAGACTCCTTTTTAAGAAAATAATTTGCAAAGTGTATATCTAGGTGTCACTCTCACCACACTCTGTAGCCCCTTATATTACAGACCGGGAAACGAGTCCTGGACTGGTGGCATTTACTCAGCCAGTTCATGATGCAGTAATCTTTGGGAACCTTCTAAGTTGGGGCTTGGCAACACATCTTTGGGACATGAAAGTATTGGTCAGGCAAGTCGGGACATGCATTTGTGGGTGATCCTCATCACACCTGGATTCTTCCCCTCACCTGAGTCAGAAGGCTTACAGTGCAGAGCCACCCTCTCAGGCATCCAGATGTTATCAGGCAAGTTGTAGACACACCCTGTCCCTGTGACCTGACTATCTGTAGTGAGGGGCTGGGGTCTCCCACCTCTGCCCCCAGTCCTGGGCTCACACCTTGAGACCTGCATTCTCAAACCCAAATGAGACCTCATCCAGGTGGAGTATTCACTTCTCTACTGTAGACTGTTGGGTACATAGACATTCTTTAATAAACATTGTAGGCGTGTGTGCATAAAGACACACACACACACACACACTCTTCCTCAGTGTCAGTCAAATTTAAGAGGTTAGCTTCTCAAACCTCCACTCATTCTGGAAAAAAGGTGATTTCACCTGCTTCCCTTTTCCTGTCTAAAGTTCAGAGGAGCCCCTGCTCCACCCTCCACCCCCACCAGGGCCAGAGCTGGAGGAAGGGGCAATAAGTATTGCTAAAAATAAAAGGAGAGAGAGAAAAGAGGAGCCCCAGTTAACGAGGGTTGGTTAAGCTCCATGTGGGGTTTGGTTTGGCTGAGTGTAGGGTGGATATGAGGGTCTGGAGTGGGCACTGAGTCTTCTGAGCCATGGAAGTGTAGCTCAGGGCTGCCTGCAGGGTCCCCGCTCTGTCCTTCCCAGGAGTGCTCAGGCTCTCCCAACAATACATGTGGCATGCATGTGTAGTGGGGCTCCAGCCTTTCCTGCGAGGCTGAAAGAGAAGTTTTGGGAAGAGGGCCAGACCTGGAGGGTGAATTCTCACCGCCTACCTTGCATGACTACTCAGTAAATATGGGGATCTGAAGATGTGACTTCTGCTGATGACACTTTTGTAAACCAGCCCAATTTTCTACAGGCTAATGGCTGGGGAATACTGCTTCCTTCTTCAGTGACCAAAGTAGGTTGCAGTGGTGGGGCTTAAGCTACTGATGCTGTGTCCACTATGTTCATAGGCTGACCCAGCTCTTGTCTCCTTCCCCTGGGCCCCATCAGAAGCCAGGATCTGTGGCCTCCGGTTGGCCCCATGCCCCTCTAGGTGATCAAGCCTCCTTCCCTTCGTGTTCCCTTCATCTTCATCTTCCCTTCTCAGCCATGGCTGAGATTGATGTCCCCTTAGCACTGGAGTTTGGGATCTCAGGTCGCATCCATGGTGCTAGTGCCCTTGCTGACACATACAGTACTAATGTCAAGTTCGTATTAGTGACAGCCTTCTAGTTGATGCCTGAAGTAGCCATCTGTGTCATGGAACATTTACCATATGAATTACTGACTGATGTGGTGGAATTCGGCTGCTCTAAGACCCCAACATATAAAGGGCATGAAATCTGCCTAATATAGGCTCATGTAAAAGAAGCCTGAGCCTGGGGAGGGCTCTGCCCTCTCCCCTGTCAGCAAGCATTTCCCATATGATCACTTTTATTATTTTGTCTGCACTCAGGGGAGTCTCAACATTCTCAGGTTTATTTAGCTACTGGTTTAAAACAGCTTGTGTCCATAAGGGGATCCCAAGTCCTGAATCATTTATAAAACATCTGGAGCTCTGGAATTTCCCTGGAATTCTGACTCAGATACACTGGAAATGGTCAACACATCAGAGAGAGAGAGAGAGAGAGAGAGAGAGAGAGAGCGCGCTTGGACGCCCACAAGTAAACAGGAAAATGCTGCTGTTTCCATCCATCTTCTAATTGGAGTGGAAAGGACAGACCCCAGAAGGCAAGGCATCTTCCTCTCAGCTAAGACCCCCGAGGGAATACCCGTTGCCCCCTGGCTCAGGTACCTGAAGGAGAATTGCCAGAAACCTCTTCTCAGCCTCATTCCGGCCATAACACTGGAAGCTATGCGTGTAGAGTGTGTACTCATAGCCATACAGGGACACCTTCACGATGTCACTGGTGTTCAGCCCCACGTTCTCTTCTACCGCGAAGGATATTTGGGTGGAGGCACCGCCTAAATCCAGGGCACCTGTGGTCTCCTTTCCGTTCGGATGCACCCACATATGCCACAGGCTCTTCTACACAGTAGGAAAAGGAAACAAGAAAAAAGACCAAAGGTACCATCTCTGATTGGCTAGGGTTCTTCACCCAAGACCCATCTCTTATTGCTAAGAAATATGACATAGGAAGCATTCAGGGCCAGATCTCTCCTTTATTTCAGGGGTGGTGAACTCAAATGCTTACAGGGACTGTACAGGAAACATAAATGAGTGAGTAGACAATAGGGAATGAGGTGTATACAATAGGGAATGAGGTGTATACAGTAGGGAATGGTGGGGCCTAGGGCAAACTCGGGAATGCACGAGCTATACTCTGTTCCAGTTCGTTGTTGCCATGCAGGAATGTGAGTCTGCTGTGACCAGCTCCTCCAACTTTTGGGGAGTGAGGGGGGCAGGAGAAGCTAGAAATGTGGATTTTTATGTGAATTTTCCAAAATATTAACTAATTTAATTTAATTAAAAATGTATTCAAGGGGGAAGAAAATAGGTCTTAGACTGAACATAGTATGGTGTCCTCTGCACCAAAGGAGCAGGGAGTATGGAGACTGGAATGTGAGGAGACCTGAGGACACAGAATGAGTTGGGAAGAAAGCTGCCTGAGGGCTCTGTAAATTCCAGATGGCTGTGTGGGGCTTCTTGGAAGGGTCATTTTCCAGGTGTCCTTCAAAAGACTCATAGCCCACTACTAGATTTAGATCCTTCCCTGCCTCTAATTTCTTATTAGCTAGTAAAATGATGATATTCCCCCTCCCCCATGCATTTGGTCCTGTTTAGGATCCACGGCTTTGTCCTAGCTATACATGTCTTTTCTTAGCTGTTGTATCATAGATGTTTCCCTAATTCATTACATGATAGAAACAATGCAGGACAGGTGGCCCTGTTGGCATGTACCTCAGCTTAAGTTACCAAGCACAGGGGACAGGATAAACAGCAAGATTAAAAACCATGCATTTGTTTTCACACACCTCCAGGAAATTTCCCATTAAATAGTTGGCTGTAATCCATCCATAAATCCCTTCCTCTTGCCCAGAAATGATTTGAGCATCCCTAAAATCAAAGGGCTGAGACTCGAAGTAGTTTTGGATGCTCGCAAGGACTTCATTAGCTGCTGTTTCGTTTTGCAACCTATGCAAGGCACAGAACACAAAAGGCTGAGTGCCCAGACAACGATCTTAAAATAACCCCTCCACCCACTTCAGGCAGGGACAGTTTTCCAGATGTATATAAGACATGGCAACCCCCTGTACAAGTTGAAGCCTCCCAGGCAAGGCAGGATGCACCTGTTACCTGTCAAACTGCCAAGCAGGAAAACAGCTACCAGTAAAAATACCACTTGTTCTCTCCGCCCCTACCTGTTCCTATCCCTCTCTCTAGCAACCAGCTAATGAAAAGAGCCTCCTACTCAGTCACCATTGCTCTGTCTCAGATCAGCAGAGGAAAGGAGATCGGTGAAGGCATAGGAGTGGCATAAGTATCTCTTGGGGCACCATATAAAGAAGCCCTCATCAGGCCAGAAGGAAGGGGAGCTTAGGAGGGAGGGGGAAAGGAAGAGGGATGAGTTTTCAGCTGTCCCAGCTTTGCTCTTTGGGAGGGCTTCATCATGAGGGGATATGATGGCCATCATGACTGTCATTGAATTGAAATTCATTAGTGTGCTGACCCATGGAGGAGTGGTAACATAGTGTTCATATCACCCATGATGTAGAGTAATAATATCGTTCATCTGCTGCCATTTTATGAAAGAAATCTCACTTGGGAGACTCTTTTCCCTTTCATCAGTGGGTTAAGAAAGCCAGGGGCACTGGCTCACTCTTGGCTGAAGAAGAAGAAAGAGAAATGCTACAAGCAGAAGTCCATTCCAGTTCAGTAGCAAATTATCACTGCTTGGAAAATAATTAAGAATTTTCCTAGTTTTATTAATTCCCATCCCAGAGATTCTCAAATTATTGTTTTCTTAATATTTGACTTTTCTAGCAATTAAAATATCAACTAGTTCCTCAGAAGAAATGGATCACCATCAGAAAGTTTCACAAGGAGGCATTAATATTTAATTTATTCAAATGCGACATTCACTTTTTCCCCAACTGGCAAACTTTTGTATTCCATGGTTTTTGTCATGGGCTATAAATTACAGAGCCTTTGAATGATTTCTCGCGGAGAGGACTGGGAGAAAAAAGCAACCAAGAAAGTTGGGTTCTTTGTTTCCATAAGAAAGAAAAGGCAGAAGAAGGGAATTTCTATGACATTTCTATTTCAGGTAAACGCAATTATTTTGAAAACACACTGCAGATTCCAAGAGTAAGCAAAGAAATCTGACTTCTTTCCGCATTCTACTTGGTCAACCAGGACACAGGAATAGAAAAAAGGAGAGGAAAACTACAAGGAAAGGGCTCAGTCCAATTGAGAGTGCTTCATGATTTTTTTTGATGATCATCTTAAAGTGACTCTGTTGTTCCTTTGTATTTTCTTCATGCCCACATGAAGAAAATACATGTAATTTTACATTCCTGGGATCACAGACAAAGTGGCTTTGAAGCAGAATGAGTGTCATCTTTTGGGGAGAAAGCCTTATTTTCAAAGTTTAGGGCAGCATCTACCCTTTAATTTAGGTAGATTTAAGTTTGATGAGTTTTTTAAAAAAACTATTTTTCTTTTAATTCAAGGTCAAGGAAGTATTATCATGGAGGAAAAAAAATGAAGAGAAAGGACATTCAAAAACAACGCAACTGGGCTAAAAGTCATGGCTACAAATTTAGAAGGAACTGCTTAATTGAATGAAATGAGATGTTTGTTTTTATGTAATGCCAAAGGCTTTGGGGTGAGGAGCAGAAATCCCATTATTTGAAAGCAGATCTCAGTGACATTTTGTACATGGGTAGAAGCTACACAGCTTAGTAGTATAGTGGGTTGCATTTAGTGGAGCCGGTTGTCCACAGGTGTTAAAATACCAGGAGTCAGGGCTTCCCTGGTGGCGCAGTGGTTGGGAGTCCGCCTGCCGATGCAAGGGACGCGGGTTCCTGCCTGGTCCGGGAGGATCCCACGTGCCGTGGAGCGGCTGGGCCCGTAAGCCATAGCCGCTGGGCCTGCGCATCCGGAGCCTGTGCTCCGCAACGGGAGAGGCTACAGCAGTGAGAGGGCCGCGTACCTCAAAAAAAATACCAGGAGTCAAAAACAGTTTCTACTTTTCTAGAAAACTAGAGGTACATCCCATGATTAGATTTCATGTCACTTTCCTTTATTTTCCAAGCTCTCAGTAAAATCACCATGGGGAAGGGAATCAAATATAGAACTGTTTCTTTCTGAGTATTAAGATAAAGACTAAAAGTTTCCCAACTTTTAAAGCCTAAATTTATGGCAGAATATGGGCTTCTTTCTTTTGGATTTATTCCCAGAAATAGAGTTACATTCTTGGAAAGAATTCAACACATTCCTGGTTATTTTGGTCCAAAGGGCTCCTCTGTGCCATTCCAGCCCTTACCTCAGCAAGCGCATCCCAGCTGTGGCCCCCAGGTAAATGCAGGTGGATCCATGGAGGTGGGCTGGAATGTGCCCCTTGACTTCTTGCATGCAGTCCTCAAAGGCTTTGGGGGCATCTTGAGGGTTTTCCCCATAGCTGGAGATCCCAGAGCCTGAAGAGCAAGCAGTCAGCACTTCTTAGCCTTCCCAGGAACCAACAAGAGCAGTACAACTTTTAAATATAAGATAAATCAGCTCTGGAAATTAATGGGTTTTTGTAGGGGGCTGAAAATTGTGTATGTGCTAAGTTCCATGTGGTCACACAGATGAGTCAATTCCCAAAATATGGAAGGAAAGAATTATAAAGGTGAAAAAAGTAATGAGCCAAGACCTGCTTTAAAAAAAAAGTTCTCATCATGGAAATTTCAAATATAAATAAAAGTAGGGAGAAGAGTATAACAAACCCATGCACCCATCTTCCAGTTTCAACAATGATCAATCTTGCTCCATCTGCACTCTCACATTCTCTCATCATGAAGCAAACTGCAGACATGGTATCATTACATTCTATAAATATTTCAGTATGTATCATTAAAAGATAAGAATTCTTTTAAAGAAACATAACCATAGTCTCATTATTCTACCTAAAAATCTTAAAAATAATCCCTTAATATAATTAAATATCTAATTAAGTTTCACGTTTCCTTCATATTCATATTTTTTCTCTCCCTCTCTCTCCCTCCACCTCTCTCTTTCTATCTAGTTTGTTTGAACTAGGGCCCAAATAAATTCCATCCATTATAATTGGTTGGCATGTCTCAAGTCTCTTTTAATATATAGATTCTGCCCCCCCTTTCTAATTTTTCTTTGTAATTAAACATTTTTTTCCTTGCAATTTCAGTTGTCTTATAGTTTCCCACAGTCTAGAATTTACTGATTGCAGCCCCATGATTCACTTAACATGTTATTTGGTCCCACTTTTTCTCTATAAATTGATAACTGAATGCAGAGGTTTAATCAGATTCAGGTTTGAACTTTTTCAGAAAGAGTAGTTTATAGGGATGTGCATTTCCAATAAGACGCACAAGCATCTGGTTGTTTCTCTCTTTGTGCTGTTAACAGGCATCAGTGATCATTGCTTAGGTCCATTCATCACTCCATTAGGGTTTATGAAACGCTGATATTTTATTTCCATCATTCTTGCTTCACTTTTTACCTAAAATGCTTTTATAAGAGGAAAACTTCCTCATCGTTAACTATTTGATTACCCTATACAGTTTGTATAGGGAAGGCAGTGGATAAGTGCTTGATTCTTTCCCTTTATTTACCAGCTTAAAAAATATAGATTGCATCTCTAGTATCTACCTAATTTAACCAATAAGGGATTTTGTTCGTTTGTTTGTTTAAGGGCATATGAATCTAAAGATATATTTGATATGTTTCAATTCATTGCAGTTACTATTCTTATTGGTGGCCTATCTTGTCCAGTGGCGCTCTCTTCAATTTGGCAGCTGAATCCTTTTGACATGATCCCAGAAACCTTTAAGAACTTTTCTGCTTTCTGATATGATGAGATGTATCAGTGACCTATAAATTTCCTGCCCCAGGTCTGGAGTCTGCTGTTTTTCCAAGGAATCCTGGTTTCTTTTATTGAGTAATGGTATTTAGCATTCAAAATTTGGAAGCTAGGTTGCTTACTGAAAGGCTTTCCAGAAGACAGACTTAGAGCAAACTTTATTTCAAGAGAAAACACATCATGAATTCTTAGTGGTATTTCTAATTCAAAACTTCAAGTTCTTCCTTGAATTCATTGATCTTGTATCTTTATCTTCCTTTTACTAGCCTGTTTCCCAGCCCCTCCAACTTAATAACTCATTAGCTTTATTTCACAATCCACACACAACAGTCTCAGTATGACAATGACAATACCAGCACTACCACCAATTATAGGATTATTGAAAACAATTTAAGATTTTTTGAAGTTCTTTTTGTCCTTACGGTATATCCTATTAGGCATGTACAAGTGTCCATAAATGAAGCTTTCTTGAAATACATACATGCTAATTTGTC
Organism: Delphinus delphis; assembly: GCF_949987515.2. Taxonomy (NCBI): domain Eukaryota; kingdom Metazoa; phylum Chordata; class Mammalia; order Artiodactyla; family Delphinidae; genus Delphinus; species Delphinus delphis. Next base: position 60,145,881 of record NC_082692.2, read on the forward strand.
TGCATATTGTCTATGGCTGCTTTCATGCTAAAGTGGGAGAGTTAAATGGTTACAACAGAGATCATATAGCCAACAAATGAAAAATATTTATCCTCTAGCTCTTTACAGGAAAAGATTGCTGTCCATTGACTTAGATGATTTATAGGCATCTCCAGCTTGATATATTTGAAACCAAATTCCTTAATCCCTGCCATGGCTCCAACCTACTTACCCTCAGTGTTGCCCACTCTAAGGAGATGGTACCTTCATCCATGCAGTTACTCAGGTCAGAACTAATGTTCAGGCACCATCAACCAGAATGCTGCATATTGAATCTATCATAAAATCTTTTTGGCTCTACTTTCAAAATACTTCTCAAATCTGAGCACTTCTCACTCCCTTCCCCAGAACTATTCTCAATCAGTGTTTCTCAACCTCAGCACTACTGAAGTTTTGGGCTGGATTATTCTTTGTTTTGTGGGCTGTCCTGTGAGTTATGTAATGGTTAGCAGCATCCTTGTTCTCTACTACTAGATGCCAGCAGCACGGCCAGCCCCAGTTATGAAAACCAAAAAATGTCCCAGACATTGATAAATGTTCCCTGGGGGGCAACATCGCCCCATGTTGAGAAGCACCAGTCTAGGCCAGAACACCAAAACGTCACCTCCCACTTGCACTGCTCTAATAGCCCTGGTTTTCCTGCTTCTAATCTTAAGTCTCTTGACTACGTATTCTACATTGACAGAGTGACCCGTTAAAATTATGTCGTATCGTGTTAGTTCCCTGATCAGAATCTCCTAATGGCTTCCCAATATACTTTGAAGAAAATTCATTTGAGTAAATGTCAAACCCCTTACTGCATCTCAGGGTCCTCTGGGAGCTGGCCTCGGTGACAGCTTTGGCCTCATTTCTCACTTTTGTTTCTCTTACTCGTTCTGCTCCAGCCACATCGGCCCCTTTGCTCTTCCTAGAAAATGCTGAGCAGCTGTCACCCTTGGCATTTTCTTTTGCCACGCCCTCTGCTCAGCACATTCTTCCCTCAAACAGGTGCACGGCTCACTCTCTCATCTCAATTTGGCCTCTGCTTAGCTATCACCTTCTTTGCTCTCCCATGAAATAGAATGATCACTCTCTATCCACCTAGCTGGCTTAGTTTCTCCTCACAGCACTTCTCCCTGATATCATATACCCATTTATTTATTCTGTCTCCTTCATTAGACTGTAAGTTCTGTAACAGCAGAGACTTTGTATATTTTGGTTATTTTAGAATTCCCAGTGTCAAGAACACTTACTGGCAGACAGCAGGCACCCAATAAATATTTATTAAGTACAGGAATCAAGCAATCAATCAATCAATGAGATTTTCACATCAGCTCACAATACTATAGTAAGGGGATTGTGTAGTCCAATCTAGAGCAAACAAAATATATTCTGCCAGAGCTAGTCTCTGGATAGGAACTGGTTAGGAGCCTTGCTAGACTGTGGAAATATGGGGTATTTGAGCATGTCCCTCGGGGGCCTATTTGCATAAGTTTCCTTAAGCCTCCCAGAGGGAAAAGGAGATTGGATTCATAGGTTCATGGGATACTGGGATTCACAACCCCAAGAAAAGAGCTATAACTGCTATTCCAATCTGGGAAGAGAGGGTTGGACAGCTGGCACAAGACTTACTTGAGGTCGGACAAAAGCAAAAGACATGGGCAAGGGATGCTTTCCAACACTCTAGTGGCCTGGTCCCTAGAGCAACTCTTTAAGGTATTTCGGTGGAGGAGATGGTTAAGTTTAGGCTCTAGTGGAGTTTAAAGAATTTTTAACTGCTGGTTTAAAGGGAAAACATGAATGCCGCCTGTGAGAGAAGGCAGCAGGTACCCTGAGCAGTGCCTCCTGCAGAAGAGATGAGGGGCAGGCAAGGAACAAGTGACCCGGAGGGAATGGCTTTAAAACAAGCAGCCAGAGCAATAGGCACCAGCATGGGGACCAGCAGCTAAAGCAGCACCCAGTGAACTCACGGAAAACAGCACCTGAGGACTGGATACTCACCAGGGACCCCCTGAGAAAGAAATTTCTGAGGCCCTGGGCATTCGGGAAACACTGTAGGGCAAAAAAGCATTCACCAACCCCTCAAACTGGCCAAGGCAGGGGAGACCTGGGGAAATTTGCAACTTAGAAACTAGAAACCCAAATTATGCTTGGCGAAGCTGCCTGTCTTTCAGGGGATGACACTTGCCAAACTTTAACTCTGTAATTTGAGCTGTAATTTGTGGTCTTCTGGTCATTGTGAGTATATATGGATCCCTGAGGCTACCGTGATCAAAGGGAAGATCCATTTATGGATGTGGTGTGGGCTCCATGACCCTGCCCCTCCCCTAAATCACATCCAGGGTGGGCCAAGGGCCCCTACCCCTGAGAGACTGCCTGGGTCTCTCCCCATGAAAGTGCCACCTCTTTCTACAGCCCGAGGCCATCAGGACTGACTTGGCTGAATTGCCCTCCCGGGTATAGAGGCAGATCTTACAACTATGTTAGAATAACCTTTTAGCAAGAATATCCACTAGGAACTCTAAAGTGTGGTGCCCCATAATTAATAATAACTAACACTTATTGAATGCCTACTGTATGCCAGGGATTTCTACTTGCTTTATATATATATTATGTCATTTAATCTTCAAATAATACCTGTGGGGTGGGTATTACTATTATTATGCTTTTTAGTTTAGAGATAAGTGAGTCAAGACTCAGGTTAGATAATTTTCTAGAGTTCCCACAGTAGGGATAGGGTGACGTCTTAATCACTGTCGTACATTATCCTCTCCACTTGGAGTGACTGGTCTCTCTTTCCTAAAGAAAGCATCCTCTTTCATGCTTGGGGGTGAAGAAATGGCTCAGAAGTTAGGAGAACAGAGATGGGATCTCTGGCTGAAGTTTGAGCGACGGTGCTGCCGCTTATGAATTGTGGGTAACAATGCAAGCAGTACTCAGAAAACATGGAAGTCCCCTGTTGCGAGGAGCCCAGAGAGGTGCCGTGCAGATGCCTCTTCAAAGAAAGGCTTAGTGTCTCAGCGGTTAGCTCCTTTGGGGTTTGCCTCAGCTGCAGAGAGCTGCCTTGCTCAACATCTTCCCAGGATGGCAACATCCAATGACTGACAGTGATGGGGGGACCACAGCCCAGCCATTTCAGGCCATTCATACCCAATGCAGGACATCTCTAATTGGCTGGAGCTCTGTCAGGCCTGGGCTGCAATCTGACTTCTCTTTCTGTCCAATCCTCCTTCTTCTGCCTTTCTTCAATGGGTGCGGATCGCTAATCACTCCCTTGCATCCCAGACTCTGTCTGGACATCTTAACTGTGACACCTATGTCCCAGGGAAGGCGAGCTCCTGGTGCCCTCCATGGAAGGGCAGATGATCAGAATGCACCCTGGTTATACAGAGAAGACTCTTGGTCTCCCTATGGGAAAGGCTAATTCTGCTTCCCAACTTTTTCCATGCCATCACTTGCAAGAAAGTATTCTATTTGGGCAGCTCATTGAGGGAAATGAAGAAGGTTGCTTGGGTTGGGAGGACTGGTTCAGAGTCTATAACTTGTCCTATAGGCTGAGGGTATCCCTGGAACCCATTCAGGACATACTGGTTGGGAAGATCCAGGCCAAGTCAAAGATCATAATGCTCTAAAGAGGGTGGTGCATACATACACACTCACTAACTGGGCTTGACTATGTGGACTAAAGGCTTAATTGTAAAAGGCAAAATTATAAAACTTTTTTTTTTTTTTTGGCTGCTCCATGCGGCATGTAGGATCTTAGTTCCCTGACCAGGGATTGAACCCGTGCTCCCTGCAGTGGAAGCGTGGAGTCTTAACCACTGGACCACCAGGGAAGTCCAAAACTTTTGATAGAAGAATATCTTTATGACCTCAGGATAGGGAAGGATTTCTTAAATAAAACGTACAAAGTGCATACCAAAAGGGAGAAGATTGATAATTGTACCTACATAAAAATTAAGAACTTCTCAGAAGATATCATGAAGAAATTAAAAAGACAAACCATAAACTGTGAGAGGATATTAGCAACAATATGATAATAATACTAGCAAAGCATTCATATTCAGAATATAGATAAAGAATTCCTAGGACTCAAAAGGAAAAATTCAAGCAATTTGGTAGAAAAATGAGCAAAAGACATGAACAGGCATTTCACAGAAATAGAAAGAGTCATAAATATATAAAAAGATACTTATTAGTTACCAGGGAAACACAAATATTCATCAACAGCTAAAAATGAACCAGATATTGCTACTCATTGCAGCATAGATGAATCTTAAAAACCCAGTGGTAGTGAACAAAGCAAATTACAGAATAAATGTTTGCTTCTAATTAAATAAATATGTGCTTGATTCCATTTTCAAAACCAGGAAAAACTAAATGCATAAGGACAAAACTAAAGAAGAACAAGTAAACCATCAATCTAACATTCAGAATATGTTGTGGAGGAGGCAGGGAGTGCGTGGAGGGTCATTAAAGATGTTGATGCTGTTCTGTGTCAAGGGTCGGGAGCTCACTGGCCATATACAGTTCACCACCTTCTATTATACAGCCTGTGAGCTAAGATATTCTTACATTATTTTTAAATGGTGGGGAAAATCTTTTTTTAATATATTTTGTGGCATTTGAGAATTATTTGAAATTCAAACTTTCAGGGTCCATAAAGAAAGCTTTACTGGAACAGAGCCACAAATGCCTACTGGTTTACAGATTGTCCATCTCTGTCTATCTCTTCCTACCCACCTCCCCATCATATACAGCCAACTGGAATATAATTTTCCTCTTGGAATACAGTTTTCCTTGAGTTTCTCATGTTTATGCATTATGAGCAGAGGCACTGACTGCCTTTGTTCTGGACTATTTTTTCAAGGATATTTGCATAATGAACAGGCTCAGAAGATATAGTGTTTCCCTCCAGAGCAAAAGGCAGGTACCCATTATAAATGTTTCAGATTCCCTAATCTCAGGGTTCCTCTTCTGTAACATAACCCACTGTGTGAGCAGGTACCATCTGGCCCTTTTTACATCATCTTGTGCAAATTGGGGCTCAGAACCAGCACAAGAAAATGCTGATACTCGGGCTACAGCTGTTTCTGTGAGTAATAAACTCTCCTTTGTTTCTGACCCAGGAGTCTTGGGTCTTCCACCAGCATCCATGAAAGTGCGGCAGGGTAGAATCTCACACCATTCACAGTTCTTGACACCCGCCCCCCACCATTTTACAGATGAGAAATCTGAAACCCAGAGAAGGGAAGGGACTGGCCTGAGGTCACTGTACTGATGAGTAGCAGCACCATCTCAAGGTCTCATATTTCCATGACACCCAGCCCAGTGCTCAGTCCTTGCCTCTGGGCAGCATCTCAGGACTCCTGCAGGCCTCTGAAGGACATTAGGACATTCCCTTTCTTCCCTTGGGCCTTACCTTTCACGCTACATTTGAAGGTTTGACTGACTACTCCAGTATTATTCTCCTTCTCTGCTGGCCATTGATACACGTAGACTGTGGTTCTGGAAGACCCGGCATCGAGCACGATTCCATACTGAATAAAAGGCGGGGAGGGAGAGTCAGAGACAGGCATCTGAGGACCCCTTTTCCCAGGGGGCCACCGAGAACCCTGAGTCCTCCCAAGAGCTTAACCCACACTGCTTCATTTAGGTGGGAGCTGACCAAAAAGAAAAAAACTATTTTCTCTAAACCAACTTTGTCTCCATGGACTCTGGATGGAGGGGTTGGGGGGAGATGGGTCCGGTGTTCTAGGCCACAGTTCTCAGCCTTGGCCTCACATTAGAATCACTTGGGGAGCTTTTGAAACTCCCAATGCCAAGGCTGCAGCTGAGACCCATTAAATCAGAATCTCTGTCAGTGGACCCAGGCACCAACAGTTTTTAAAGCTCCTTTGGTGATTCCAGTATGCAGCCAAGGTTGAAGATGAGTACCCCAAAGATCTTGCATGCACAGACAGTCTCCTGATTCCTCCTCATCCAGACTCTGCGGGGGTCGGGGAGGGGGGCGCACGGTCAGAAGCCACCTTGGTCTCAGGAGTACAATGAATAGTCAGTCACCTGCTGCCCTCTATTCTCCAAACTTCCAGGCCTATCAGCCTGGGATAAACAACCAAAAGGAAACCATAGGTAGGAAGTTCTCACAGGGGAGTGACACACTGATATCTGCATTGGCCTTCAGAATGAAAGTATTCCTGCTTAAGGAGGAAAAAACTAAAATACAAACGAATGTTGACATATTATCCCACTTAGGTGACGTGTGTGAACAAATGGACAGGAGGGTATTGCCAGCCATCTCACGCAGCTTGAGGCAGGTACCAGGGAGCTTCAGTTGAAGGTGTGGCCCAGCCCAGGCCCTGGACCAGGCCTGCCTAGGAAGGAGCATTCATTAGCAGCCTAGGGGCATTGGAATGAGTTACGCTGACCTAGGTCACTATCTGGTTGGGCTTGGAATCAGCCCAGGGCATCAGAAGCTTCTGGGTGGCATCTTTTCCCCAATTCCCCCACCATTGAGTTAGCCTAGCCTGTCCCAGAGGGGAAGATGACGTTGGGTTCTGGAGGCAGGTCACATCAGATGGATTCCTACTTTTCTGATATTGCATAAGAGACCTAACCTCTCTGGGTTCCCTCGTCTTCAGGCAACTTCCTTTCAGAAGTAAATAGGAGACCATTTGCCTGATGCTTAGTGGCTGCTCAATAAATACAGGCTATATAGAAAAATGAGTGAAGCAAAATAAATAAAATTGCAAAGCAAGAAAAAGAGGAAAAAAGTGAATAACACCCCTCAAATCCAACTACTGTTTTAACACCTTGTTATATATCTTTTCCAACGGTCTTCTGTGCATACAACTACATATACACATATGTGTTTAGACATATGTTTTTAAATCAACACAGGATTACAGTACACATAATCTTCTCCAATGCTCTTTTCTTACTTAAAAAGTATATCATGGGGGACTTCCCTGGTGGTCCAGTGGTTAAGGCTCCGCGTTTCCACTGCAGGGGGCACGGGTTCGATCCCTGGTCGGGGAACTAAGATCCCGCATGCCGTGCAGCGCGGCCAATAAATAAATAAGTAAATAAATAAATAAAAGTATATCATGAACATCTTTCCCTACCAGTAAAAGTACTGACATGATTTTTAAGCCATTCATCCCATTCACTATGAGATGTACAGTAGTTGATTTAACCAATCCCCTGATTCTAAACTTTCTATCACGAATGCTTGCTTCATTTGAAATAGGAGCAAATAAAAAAATGTTACTCCAGCTTCTCCATTCTATTAAGATAGAACATCCTGTGTACATTGGTATTTGAACTTGAATAGCCTCTTCACCTCAGCTCTTCAATCTGATGTGTGTTGCCTGGGATCCTGACATGACACCCCCCATGGCAAACAGAGGAGGCATTGTTCACAATCTATTCCAGGCAGAGGCTCCCCGTGAGATTAAAGCACAGGTTGAAACTGAAGGAAACCAGGCACTCCAGAGGTCTGAGCCTCTGTATCAGTCTGCTTTCTTTCCTTCCCTCTGCTGCTGACCTGCTCACCAGCCCCTCCATGCCTGGCACTGATAAGAGGAGAGAGAGCATAAGAGGGCAGCTACTCCAGAGGGTGCCTGTCTGTCCCCAAATCTTCTTTATCCCAACCCTTCATGAAGAATGCTCGAGGCTGCTGGGCCAAGATCTGAAAGAATGAAGAATGTCCATCCTCATTTGTAAGTCCGGGAAAATGGGATTCAGTTTTCACCAGAATGGGCAGCAGCCAGAGACTTTGCTCTGAGATTTGCAGGAGAAATGGCGGCCCCTTGGGCGCCTGCTGATGTGGTGACAGGGACAGCCTTGAGGCCCAGTGCTACTTTGCACTAAGACGATCCACCCCCACCCCACCATCGTTCACTGGCATTTTCAAAAGTGAAAAGATTGGTCTTTAATCAGTTTTCAGAGCTCATTTGCCTAGATCAGTGCAACTCACTGCGGTTCCATGGAGGGAGGGGGAAGGGGAGAATGAATTTCATTCAGTTCAGCTAGGTGGGTGATGTTTGGATGAAAAGCGTTAAGTCACCTTCTGTTTAATGCAGTGTCAGAAAAACAAACAAACAAACATGGTCTGAATGTGGAACTGAAGATACAGTCGGTGGGTGAACCAAAAGGAAACATATGAACCCCATTATCCAAAACTCAAGAACTTTGTGAGCTTCTAACAAAAGCAAAAGCAAAGGTCATAAGATCATCTTTCTTAGATGTGTTTATTATTATTTTTATTATCATCATCATCATTATTACTCTTACTATAATAATGAGAATAATGGTAGTAATAAACATTTGGCGAACACTTATAATATGCCAGGCACTGCACAAAGGGCTTTAGTTTTGCATTTATAAGGCAGGTGTTATCATCATCCCCACTTGACAGATAGGGAAACTGAGGCTCACAGGGGTTAAATAATTAGCCAAGGTCACAGACTTGGGATCAAGCCGGGGTCTAACTGACTCTTAAACCTGTACTCATTGCCCCTGTGCTTTCACTGAGTTCCAAGGAAAACAAGTCTTAACAGGGTGACTGATTAATAAGAAGGTGCCTGATATGGTACGGCAGACTTTCTTTGTTCAGACAAAAGACCCTCAGAAGCAAACTCTTGGTTAAGTGGTGTGCAGATCTGGCTGGAGAGGAGAATCACCAATTTGAATAAGGAGCCAGGGCCTTCTGGAAAGGAAAAAACAAATTACGCAACTCTTGTACTCCAAGAGGTAAACCAAGGTGGGCCACAGGGCACCAGATATCCAGGCTGATGACTGAGAATGGATGAGGGTTAGAAGGAAATGGTTTTAACACAGCCTGGCCCAGTTGTTGTGCTTTGGAGAGTCATGTGACCCAAGGTGGGGCTCTGACTGGCAGAAAAGCAGTGTCCCTGAAACCTGGGACCCTGCAGGCCCCTCTTCGACAGTGGCACCATGTGGCTGCGAGCGGCAGTGGCAGTGGGGTATTGATCAGATGGGTCTGAGAAGCTCCAGGGCTTCTAAACAACTGTGATGCAGTTAGGAGGGCGAAACCTCAAGAGGAAGATATTGGACTTAGTGATAATAAAGCAGCGGGGTTGAGGTGGGGGGTAATGAGTGAAACATAAAGGCAACGTCATCATGTTTACTCTTCAAGCTGATAGAGCAGGTCAGACCAGTGACAGTGAAAAAGGGACTGGGGATATTTCCACCATTGGCTAAGTTTTAATAGTTCCGCTTTTACACTCAGATGAACCAAGGTTAGGTAGGCCAACGTTGGATTTAATAGCCAGATATCATGACTTTTCACGTGGGTCTTGAGGAACATTCCAGGGCCCCTCAGATAGGCCACTGTGGAGCTGGCTCCTCAAAACCAACTGTCAGCAGCACACAAAAAGGCAAAACAAGGCTCAAGGTATGAAAACATAAACAATGAAAAAGCCTTTATATTCACTGGTCTCCACCTCCACACTGCCCTTCCTGCCCCTAGCACACACTGCAAAACAAAAGGAAGGGTCTCTGGACAGCCTGAGAAAAGCTGCATGTGGAATGCCCCCTTCCAAGCTGTCATTCTGCTCCTGCTTCAACCGGCCCAGGACATCTGTCTTTTCTTATAACTAACCCACTCAGTGAAGCAGAATGGGCCTTCTGAGCCAATATTCCTGTGTTATACAACTTCCTGTCCCCTACAACTGGGGCCTGACAGCGAGATTCTGAAGAGATTAAAAACCCCCTCTCTGAACCGTCTGCTAATTCGTGAGGGTATGTCTGCTGGCCCTTCCAAACCCTTGCCTAAGGCCAATGTTCTCTGCTCTCTTTTCTTCCTTCTGTGCCAAGTCTGCTATTTCCAATCTGTGTAACTGTGGGAAGCTATTTGCCCTTTCTGTTCCTGTTTTCTCATCTTCAAAATGGGAATAATAATTATCTACAGGGAACGGTCACTGAGGGTTCCCTGCCCACAAGCCCTCAGACCTTACCACTGTGATGTCCAACCATGCACTTTCTACCTGCCTGAAGGCTGTCTCCATTGGCTGAACCTACCCGAGCCCACAATATGCCAGAAATACTAGAGAGCTAATGTTCCCCAGGGAGCAGCCCTCAACCAATGACTAATGGAAGCTGGTGTGTAAATACGCCATTGAGTAGGATGACTGTGAGGCAGATGTTCTATATGCCCATGGCAGAGGACACCCCTGAGGTGAGAGTTCTGCACTGGCTCCCAGAAATCCCTAGCAGAACAGCTCCAGCTGCCCACAGTGGTAACCTGCTGGGTAATAGCCCCTCCATTGGCTGCCTTCCCTTCTGTCTCACTTCCCATCCCCCCACAGTTCTTCCTGGGGTCACCCCCAGATGACCATCTTGCATGGGCATCTTTGACTAGGGGAACCCCTCTGACACAGAACTAAGCATGTGTGGTCTCCTCCTTCAACATTGTCCTCCATACTGCTCAGGGACCTACTTTTCTGTATTCAGTTTACTCTTCAAGTCTTCTAATTCCTCCATATCCCTCCAGTTTGAATTTACCTCTCATCTCCCAAAACAACTGCCTTAACCAGCTCATCCCTCACTTTTTTTTTTTTTTCCCCTGCTGTGGCCTCTCCCGTTGTGGAGTACAGGCTCGGGACGCGCAGGCTCAGCAGCCCTGGCTCACGAGCCCAGCCACCCCGCGGCATGTGGGATCCTCCCGGACTGGGTCACGAACCCGTGTCCCCTGCATCAGCAGGCGGACTCTCAACCACTGCGCCACCAGGGAAGCCCCCTCATCCCTCACTTTTAAAGGGCCTGAGGGAAAATTTTATAAATGAAGACTTCTGCTCTGCCCCACCCCCACCTGTCCTCTTCCCATCCCCAGGCAAATCCATAGAGTAAACAGCCTCATGCACCTGTATGTTGACTGTAGAGGGTGGGCTAGCTCAGACCCCACACCCATGCTCTGTCTACTCTCCCTGCAAGCAGCTGCCCCTTTACCACCCCTCAGACCAGTGGTGAGGTCTGCCCTCAGCAGGAGGCCCACACAGACCCTGGATTCTGGGGTCTCAGGCACCACAACATGTTCTAGAAGGGAAGCATAACTCTTGGTGGGCACATTCCCTTGTCCCACGGAGAGATATACCTGGAACGCAGCTAGAGCTGGTTTGTTTGACTTATGGGATCTAAGGGTGGTACTGGGGTCTAAGAATGGTTACTGGGGTCTAAGAGTGGAACGAGCCTTCCCCTCAATTGGAAGGCACGTCCCTTCTCCAATTCAGCACCTTCCTGTCTCTGCATCCATCCTCCCTCCTTCCCTCCTGTGCAAAGGAGGACGTGTTTTCCCAGCAGAGGCCAATATCTCTTCCTGGGTTCCCTGTTCAGAACTTAGGATCAAGGAACAGCGGGAAGTAAGTGAAGAGAGCCGTGGTAACAAGAGGGTCTGGGTTTCAGTTCTGGTCCTGCCATCCACTGGTCAAACCTATGTTTCCTCACTTGCAAAATGGTGGTGACAGTGCTTGTCCACCTTCCATGGTTGGCAGAAGAGTTCAGTGCGATAATTCAGGGAAAAATGCTCACTCAACCGAATAGCAATTTACAAAGTGTAAGGGGATGGTATTTCCCCTAGTTGCAATCCTGATTTTATATAGTTTATAGGAGAAGGCAGTGTCTGGAACTTGGGAAAACAGATTCTCTAGGCCTTAGCTAATGTCTTTGGACAACCAGATAATTTGTTTTCCTCTCACCATTAGACAGCTGCATAAGGCTTTTTATTTTTCATTTTTATTCATGCTATTCATGGGGGGCTGAGATTCTTAAGTAAAATACCTATAAAAGAACCAAATTCCATTATCTAAAAAAGATTTTAGGGACTTCCCTGGTGGCACAGTGGTTAAGAATCCGCCTGCCAATGCAGGGGACATGGGTTCGATCCCTGGTCCAGGAAGATTCCACATGCCGTGGAGCAACTAAGCCCATGTGCCACAGCTACTGAGACTGTGCCCTAGAGCCTGTGAGCCACAACTACTAAGCCTGAGAGTTGCAACTGCTGAAGCCCACGTGCCTAGAGCCTGTGCTCCACAACAGGGGAAGCCACCGCAATGAGAAGCCCGGCACTGCAATGAAGAGTAGCCCCACTCGCCACAACTAGAGAAAGCCTGCACGCAGCAATGAAGACCCAATGCGGCCAAAAACAATAAATAAACTTAAAAAAATTGTTTTAGGAAATTTCCTGGTGTTCCAGTGATTAGGACTTGGCACTCTCACTGCCTGGGCCCCAGGTTGGATCCCTGGTGAGAGAATTAAGATCCCACAAGCTGCATGGTGAAGGCAAAAAAAACAAAAATAAATAAATAAAAAGATTTTACTTTAATCCTTTAGAAAAGTGAACTCAGGATGGTAGAGCAAACTCACCCACGCAGCCAAGGCAATATTAGTTTCTTTTTTACCTTTTAAAAACCTCTATTTCAGATATAGCCATTGAACACTCCCTAACAGCAGGAAGATGTAGAAAGGACTCTAAGGTCAAGGATAGATACTAAATGAGATTCAAATAACATGGCTCCTATGGCCCTTGTCCAACTAGGAGAGGTTTTCATATTTTTAAAGAGTCATAAGAAGACAAAAACAAAAGAAGATATGCAACAGAAACTATAAACGGCTCTGAAAGCCTAAAATGTGTACTGTTTGGCCCTTTACAGAGAAAGTTTGCTGACTTCTACCCAAAAAGGTTGAAGGACTTACTGACTCTCTTCACCTTTCATTTGACAGTCTCTCATGGGATCACCTCCTACCACCTTTAATAGCCAAGGCAGAAGGGATACACACAATTCTCAGCCTACCAGAGAACATCCATTTGGGGATGGACTTATCAAGAGCTGAGAGAGGCTTCTGGAACTTAGCATAAGGTCCTGAGTAATTTTGGTGGGGGAAGAGTCAGAGGGATCATGGCATACTTCTAGACTCAACAGAGGTAGCACAACACAGCTCAAGAAGTCCTTTCAGGTCCTTGATTTTGTTTACCCAGGCTAGGCCAGAAGAAGAGCCTGGGTCTCCTGGTCTTCACTCATGAGCAAGTTTGTGTCATCTGGAGGAACTGACAAGCTGGTAAATCTTTGGTAGCTATCTATAATTCTTGGCTACAGAGTCTAGCTTTGGTTCTAACAGTCAGGAGTCAAAGCAAGACCTCACAGTCCTAGGAGAAGGTGTCACCACTATCAATCTTTCACCTCAAACATCACAAACCCAGCATGTCCAGTCTTTCTCCCTGGGTTCTTACCCATCCTTTCCCTGGCTCTAGCTAGAGGTAAGGGGCAATAATTTTCTTCTCTTCTAACTCATGAGTTTCGAATCATTGATGTCAGAGCCCATTTCTTCCCTTCAATGCCAACCCCTTCACACCTACCTTCAGTCCTGGAAGGAGAACCTCTTTCTGGTGAATCTGGATGAGTGTGACAGCTACAAGCACCACAATGCTCAAAAGCAAGACCACCAAGGTGATGATGGCTGAAATTCGGGAGAGGGCCTTGAGGCCTAAAATGGGGAGACCCAGAAGACACATGAGGGGGAATTGGGAACAAGGTCCTGGCCTTCTTTGTAGAATCTGTGGACTGGGTGCTTAACCGCATGCATAAGTCACTTCCTCTGGCTTTAGTGAGACCAATACTTTTAGAACAGCAACTGGGCTCAATACCCATTTATCTTTCCTCCAAAGAGTGGACTAAACCAGTGTTTGCAGGGAGGATATGCATGATTTAGTTCTCTGGTATTTCCCAAAGTGTGTTATGCATATTACTGGTCATCCCTGAGATGATTTACAATAACATTTGTTTCAATGTAGATTTGAAAACTATGGGTTTTCTATTAAAGCAGGTGATATAACATTTCATTTGAAAATAATCTCAGATAAATAAAAAGAAATTCATATTGTATTTTAGATGTAATCAATGATTATAAAGTTCAGTACATGATGACTTATTGTCAAGCAAATAGTAACGTGTTTGAATTCCTAAGATATGTGGGTTCCCAGTAAGAATTCAACCTCAGTCATTTTTCCTGTGTCTATAGTAAAGGCATAGGGTCTCCCCTACATCTTCACAAACAAAGAGTAACTAGACCCCAATCCACGTGTTCCCTCCCAAAGTGGTCATATAATCTCTGGTATTTGTATTTTAATCATAACTATATCTATCTATGTAAACTATATCTATACATTTAAAAGCAAAAGAAAAAATGTAGCATATGGTCTTCAACTAAATATATAGCCTCTGAATAAAGGTAATATATAATTATATGCATTATATAGTAATATATAATGTATCATAATGGGCTATTTCTACTTATTAAATTTAAACTAATATTTCTTAACTAGATGATTATGAGCAAATATTTACTTGGGTCTTAAAAAAATCAGTGGGCTAGTGAAAATTTCATAAAGTAGCAAATATACTTATAAAAAAAGAAAAGAAAAGAAAGAAACTTTCTGAAATGATTCCATTTATGTTAAGTTCTAAAACAGGCAGGTGACAGAAATCAGAACAGTGATTGCATGGGGGTTTGGGGCAAGGATCCACTGGGAAGGAACACGTGGGCACTTTCTGGGGTAATGGAAATGCTCTTACATCTTAATAGGATTGTGGGGTATATGGGTGTGTGCGTTTTTCAAAATTTATCAAATTTTCCAAAGTTCTTTGGAAAAAACTGAAAATCAAAGCAAACCAGCTCCTTAGGTACAATTTCCCTTTAAAAAAAAAAAGATTCTTATAAATTGTCCCTGTTCTAAAAACATAATCCTTTCAGAAGGCAAGAATACCTAATTTAGGGACACAAGATCTATCCATTTCACTGTATATAAATTATACCTAATTTTTTAAAAAGATAAAAAGACATTTAATTAAAATATTGACTAAATAATAGTCTTGGTAGAACTATTATAGCATAAATATAAGTGGTGACACTCAAATGGCTGAAATATGATAAACACTAGCATAACAGGAAGATCACTGAATTCAGAGAATCCAAATATTTCTCTCACTAATTGTGTACTTAAATGTAAATTAATTAAAATGAAATAAAATTTAAAAACTCAGTTCCTCAGTTTCACTAGCCACATTCCAAGTGTTTAGTAACCTGAAGTGGCTACCACATTGGGCGGTGTAGCTACAGAACATTTCTACCATCACAGAAAGTTCAACTGAATAGCAATGGGGTAGATCCTGTCCTATTCCAGAACATATACTTTTAGATCATCATAACCTATGCTTTACTACTCCTTCATTATTTCTAGGAGACATTTTCTTGGAAGAAAAAAAGAAAGAGCATGTATATACTACCATATAGAGTTAGATTCAGCCTCAATATCCAATCTCATCACAATGCTCACTACTTGGGGAGGCCAGTCATGCAGTGGGTCTCAATAGCTCAGAACAGCCAACTCTTACCACCTCATCTGATTCCCCTGCAGTATAGATGCTGCCACAGACACTTCCTGATGTCAAAGGTGGTCATGTAACACCTTAATTCTCCTACCTTGTCACTGGGAGTGAACTGGAGGGGGACTTGTCAGTATTTATCAGAATTGCTAATGTGTATACCATCTGCCTCAAAATCCCACTTTTGGGAATTTATTCCACAGAACTAGCCCCGAGTGTGTTAAATGACTTGTACACCAAATTACTCATTGCAGAATCGTTTGTCATAGCACCTGGAGGGAGGCCAGCCACTGTGGAGTTAACCTTAAGAACCCCTAAAGGGGTCCTGGATCACCTTTCTGTGATTCCAGGTCAAAGGATATGACCCAGACAGAAACCGGTTTATCCACAGAGGCAAATTTTTGCATCAACTTTTAAACAATACATATGCCAGTGTCAGTTATAGTTTAAGGGATTTTTTTTTCTTCCCCTAACAAGACAAGGTAGAGGTTTAATCTGCCATGTTAAACTTGTCCTTTGGAAGGAATGTAACAAGTTAGTCTGTATGTGTGACCTTACAGTATATTGTGTTAAAATTTCAAAGTGTTTTGAATACCCAATTTAGGGGCACCACTAAAGAACATCTGTCCATGGGGCGGGAGTAGGGGTGATATATAAGCAGTCTCCCGACCACAGCCAGGAGGCTGGCCTCCTAAGTCCTCTGTGCTTCAGCAGTTTTCAGGTAAAAAGCTATGATTACCTTAAGCAAACCCTTGCCCCAGCAGAAAAGCCTATCACAAAGCAAAATGGACTAGACCAGGTCTCGTTCATTTAGGGAATGCAGCCTAGAGCTGTGCTGTCATTAGGGCTGGACAAACACTGTAATTACCAGGTGCCTCCCGAAAGTGGAGAGGCCAGACCCTTCTGGGTTTCCACATGAGCAACTCCAAAATGTGCTCCAGAGGCAGGCAGGAAGGGCAAGCTTGGAAGTGTGTGTGTGTGAGTGTGTGTGTGAGCATTCTACACATGTGCCTGCAGTATCAGCGGTAACAACGCTGACCCATGACGGGTGGGGGCAGGGGGGATGCTGTAGGCGCCTTGCCAGAAACAACACTTGGATGGAAAGAGAGGCAAGCTCCAAGCGCTTTACAATTCATCACAAAATCAACAATATTCTAAAGCAGACCTTACACACAGCTGGGTAAGGGAAACGACAAGGGCCAAATTAATGGATTATGCAAACCGGAAAAACCATTTACGCGAAACAAGCATGTTAGTCCTTGTTTTGTGTTGCTTTGACGTAAAGAATTACTTTTATCTGTGGAATGCCGGTGGTGAAAGCCCGGTGAGCACTGTCTCACACCAAAGAGGTTAAACCGTCATTTGCTTGGGGACATGGATGAAGAGCTGTGGGCTGAAGCTGGGATTCTCGGGTGATGTGACAAAATCACATTTGCTGCCTGCTGAGCGATACTAACCTGCTTGCTCACAAGGTTGGCGGGTCAGTACCGTGAACATCTCTCCTTCCAGCTGCAGGTGAGAGAACACAGAATGACAGAGCTTTCGTGGCCCCTGACTTACGAAGTTCCAAAAACTTGCACCGTGTTAAAATACCAAGCCACTTCACTTCTACCGAAGGAAAACCTTCCGGGGGACAGATGAACCTAGAACTTCCAAGACAGACCCAAAACTGGGCTTACATTCTAAGGTCAACTCCCCCCACCCCCCACCCACCCCCCATGCAAGGAAAGGAAGAAGAACGGGTTTGCTGAATTTTAAACTCAAAAAGATTTCTAAGAAGTCAAGCTTCTCCTGCAGATTTTCCCACCTGTACACACCTCCCGGGGCAGAACAAATCCTCCACCTATTATGAACATTCATAGTCTGAGGAAGGGCTGTTCTTCAAAGCACACCAGCAAGGGAGGCTTGTGTGTGTGTGTTCGCGGCCCGCGAGCCCGAGGTCGCCCTTTCAAGATCCAGGACGGTTATCTGTGGCTGCTGGCTGGCGACCATTGCAAGAGGATGTCGGGGCCCCCGGCATCCAGCGCCCCAGGATATTGGAGGCCTCACGCTGGGCTGCGTCTCCACACAGCCAAGGCATCCAAACGCCCAGCCCATCTCCGGACCCGAGGAAGCGCTTGGTAAAGACGTGTCCACCTCTCCCGGCACGGCGAGGACCACCTCCCCACCGCCCGAGGATGTGGGGCTCGCGTCCTTCGGTCCCTCCCTCCAGCCCCCTGCGGAATCCGATTCCGTTTCCTTCCCTCCCAGATCTCAGCCTCACGAAGCTTCCCGTTCCTTCCGCGGCGGCTCGGACATGGGGACCTCTGTCCTTACCTGTGCACAGACGACCCGAGGAAGGCGACTGGCGCTGCCGCAGTGCCAGCTGGCGGCCAGAGCGCAGGAGGCTCCTGTGGAGGCGGGGCGAGGCGGGACGGGGGCGGGGCTGCCGCGTCCGGGGCCCGACCCCTGCGCCGGTCCAGGCGAAGCACCTCTTCACCTGACCTCTTCTAGTTCATCACCACCCGAAGTGGGGGTGGGGAGGGGCGGGAGGCGCTGCGAGACCTTGGCTCTCCACCCGCGATCCCGCCCGAGCCTACCTGGGGAAGGTGGGGAGGGGGCGATGTCTTCTGCCTGCCGCCTTCTTCGATGTAGAGGCCAAGAGCCTTTTGATCTGTCTTTTAGTTTCCACCACTGTTACCCCAAGCCTAAGTGGAGGGGAAGTGGGGGAAGGGCAGGGCAGAGACTGGGCACTCCGTCGGTATGCACAGGTGGGCCCTGTGCCCCACCTTTCTGTGAAGTTGAGACCAGTAAATACCTGTAATGTTGGGGGTGAGGCAGGTAAGCAGACTTGTCCCTAGGTCACTTGGACCAGGAGAGCAAAGTAATACAGAGACGTTCCCTCTCAAATAGTTTAGCAGAACCACCTTGGCTATGCCCAGGGACATTCCCACTGGTTACTGAGCAGTGGTCTCCCCCACTGCATTTTATATATGTGTCATTAGGCCAAAATTCAGGGCAAGCACTGCCTGGAAGAGGCCAAATAGGAAAGATGACAAAAATGCAGCCATTCAAATGCCCCAGGAGTCTGTTTTTAATGCAGCAGCAGGTAGCCTTCTGGCCCCTCTGAGTGACCCCCAAGGACTCTTGGAATGATCCCAGCTAGAGGCATAAGCAGGCTTTTTTTTTTTTTTTAAACATTTATTTATTTATTTAGCTGCGCTGGGTCTTAGTTGGGGCATGCAGGATCTTCTTTGTGACCTGCGGGATCTTTTTAGTTGCAGCATGCAGGATCTTTAGTTGCGGCATGCGGGATCTTAGTTGTGGCATGTGGGATCTAGTTCCCTGATCAGGGATCAAACCCAGGCCCCCTGCATTGGGAGCATGGAGTCTTAACTGCTGGACCACCAGGGAAGTCCCATAAGCAGGCTTCTGTTGGATCATCCCTCTTTGTGGTTCCTGACTATCTGGAAGGAATTGCTGAGGCCCCAACTATGTCCTTGGGAGCCAGGCCCTGTGCACCACTAGTTTTCTGTCCTGTGCAGGTAGGGCCAAACCCTTCATGAGGCAAGAGGGCCTTCAGAGAACAATGCCCCTGTTTTGAGACCTCTGAGACCAGAGAGGTCTGGGTGTGTGTATGTGCGTGCACATACTCACACACACAGGCATGCAAGAGCACCAGTCACTTACCCCAAATCTGATGGACATGGACCCTTGCAGGAAATTTGTACAGAGTCTACAGTGGGGCATTCAGTATGTACTTGCTAAATTGTAAGACTTCTTTTCATTGAAAGCTGTGTGTCAGTGAAACACAAGGCATAGGATTGAAAGATGAGGGACTCTCTGCACCCAGGGGACCATAAACCCACAAATAACTGCTGACGCTGCACCTAGGCCTGGGGTCAGTAACACTGGCTCTAAGGGATGAATGGTTGACCTTAACATCCCTACTGGTTTCCCAGGAGCTGAGAAGAGTTTCCTAGGCCTA
Organism: Delphinus delphis; assembly: GCF_949987515.2. Taxonomy (NCBI): domain Eukaryota; kingdom Metazoa; phylum Chordata; class Mammalia; order Artiodactyla; family Delphinidae; genus Delphinus; species Delphinus delphis. The sequence continues at coordinate 60,165,267 of NC_082692.2, forward strand.
AAGGGCCTTGAAATTCAGTTGGTACAGTTCATACTTTGAATGCTCTCCTCAATCTACAGGCCCTGGAATTGTGAGCACCCACCTCCTTTGAGACCCCAAATCTACTTTTATTTTTCCAAACTTCTCTGAAACTCTCTGTTCCAGACATTGTCTCACACTTCTTTGCGGCTCCCCAACTAGTCCTAGTCATTCAAAGGCACTTCTCCCTCAACCTTCCATGTGTAAGAACACACACACACACACACACACACACACACACACTTCCCCATCAACCCTCCACATGCAGGAACAAACACAGATACATACGTATACATACATACGCAAATGTTTATGGTTTTTCCTGATTTTAAAATAATACAGATTTGCCTTACCAGGCATCAAACCATACTATAAAGCTATAGTAATTAAAACAGCCTGGTTTGGGCACAGGAATATACCAAGAGAGCTAAAGAACATAAGAGATAGTTCAGTATCAGACTAGTTAATGGGTATGGGATCTAGTATAGCATCAAGAGGAAATTGAGGGCTTCCCTGGTGGCGCAGTGGTTGAGAGTCCGCCTGCCGATGCAGGGGACACGGGTTCGTGCCCCCGTCTGGGAAGATCCCACATGCCGCGGAGCGGCTAAGCCCGTGAGCCATGGCCGCTGAGCCTGAGCGTCCAGAGCCGGTGCTCCGCAACAGGAGAGGCCACAACAGTGAGAGGCCCGTGTACTGCCAAAAAAAAAAAGAGGAAATTGAAAGAACATATTATCCAATAATTAGTTTTGAAACCTCTACTTTTCATATTTTTGAACAAATCCCAGTCACTCATCAGACATAAAAATAGATTTTATGTAGATTAAAATTTTGAATAGAAAAAAGGATTTAATATACTAAGAAAATAGAGGAGGATATTTTTATGATCCTTGGGAAGAAACAGCCTCTTCTAGCATTAGATTAAAGCAAGGAGATAAAGTAAACAAACTTGCATCCATAAAAATGTAAAACAACTGCCTTGAAAAAGACACCACCCCTAAAAAAAGGGATCAACTGTGGGGAAATATTTAAGAATGTGATAGCAAAGAGTAAAAAATCATGATATATAATGAAGTCCTACAAATCTATGGAAATATATGAATATCTAAAGTAGAAAAGTGGACAAATGACAAGCACTGGCCAATTTAAAAAGAATAAATGGCCTATAAACATGGCAAAGATGTTTAATCTCATTACTTACCCAAAAGTTGCCAATTAAAACTTTAATATCTTTAAATAAGATTTTTTGGGGGACTTCCCTGGTAGTCCAGTGGGAAAGACTCTGCACTCCCGATGCAGGGGGCCTGGGTTTGATCCCTGGTCAGGGAACTAGATCCCACATGCATGCCGCAGCTAAGAAGTCCACACACTGCAACTAAAAATCCCGCATGCTGAAACTAAGACCCAGTGCAACCAAAATAAATAAATAAATAAATAATTAAAAATAAATAACTAAATAAATTAGGTTTTTTTTTAACTGATCAGTTTAGCAAAGCTTAAAAATATCTGTGAATGGCTATCATCAAAAAGAACACAAATAACAAATGTTGGCGAGGATGTGGAGAAAGGGGAACCCTCCTACACTGTTGGTGGGAATGAAAATTGGTGCAGCCACTATGGAAAACAGTATGGAGGTTCCTTAAAAAACTAAAAATGGAACTACCATATGACCCAGAAATTCTACCCCTGGGTATATACCTGAAAAAAATAAAAACACATTGGAAAATATACATGCACCCCGATGTTCATAGCAGCACTATTTTTTTTTTTTTTGCGGTACGCGGGCCTCTCACTGTTGTGGCCTCTATCGTTGCGGAGCACAGGCTCCAGACGCACAGGCTCAGCGGCCATGGCTCACGGGCCCAGCTGTTCCACGGCATGTGGGATCTTCACGGACCGGGGCACGAACCCGTGTCCCCTGCATCGGCAGGTGGACTCTCAACCACTGCGCCACCAGGGAAGCCCATAGCAGCACTATTTATAATAGCCAAGATATGGAAGCAACCTAAGTGTCCACCAACAGATGAATGGATAAAGAAACTGTGATACGTGTGTGTGTGTGTGTTTGTGTATATGTCTATATATATATATATAAAAAATAATTTTGCCATTTGCAGCAACATGGATGAACTTGGAGGACATTGTGCTAAGTGAAATAAGTCAGACAGAAAAAGGCAAATACTGTATGATATCACTTCTTTGTGGAATCTAAAAGATACAACAAACTAGTGAATATAACAACCACCACCACAAAGGATCTATGATGCTCCATGCTGGAGAAGGTGTGGGGGAAACAGGCTCTTTTGAAGCTTATGGGATGTGACATGCCCTGGTTTTCTCCCCACCTCGCTAGATGCTTTTTGCTGGTTTGTGCTCCTCTGCCAGGAGTTTCTCAAGATGTAGTCTCGGGCCCTCTTTACTCCTCACTCTGTACTCTCTTCCTAGGTAATCTCATCCATGCCCACAGCTTCTGTTCTATTCACAGAAGCCTCTCCAATGCATGTCTCCTGCTCAGGCTTGCCCCCTTGAGCTGTAGACTTAGAGACTTGCCTGTTTGACTTCTTCGGATGTCTTAGAAGCATCTAAGTTTCTAGGTTTAGAAATCTAAGTTTACTAGGCTTCAAGCTGAGCTCCTTATCCTCCCCCACCGGACCATCACCTCCTCAAACATTTTTAATTTCAGTGGATGGCACCCCCACTCATCCAGGTGGGCAAGCCAGAAACCTGAGGGTTATCTTTGGTAATCTTTCCCTCCTTCCTCATAATCAGTCAATAATTACTGCTGATTTTAACCTCTTAATTATCTCTCCAATATGTACTCCATCTCCACCACCACCACAGTCTGAGCAAGGGTTTCTCGGTCTAGGCCCTAGTTGTATTTCAGGCCAGATAATCCTTTGCTCTGGGGGCAATCCCGTGTATCATGATTAAGGAGCATCCTTGATGGTCAGTCACAAAATGCCAGTAACATCCCTCCACACACAGTGGACCAACCAAAAATGTCTGCAGACATTGCCAAGTGTCTTCTGAGGGGTGAGATTTCCCAGTTTGAGAACCACTGGTCTAAGCTACCATTCTCTCTCTCCTGGATTTGGACAATGGTCTCGACTTCTCCCTTTATGATCCATTTTCCCATTGCTACCAGCCTCCTCTTTTCAAAACACAGATCTCGCTATGTCAACCCCATCCTTAATAGACACTTCTGTGCCATCCATTTCTCAGTGGATACAGACTCAAATCCTTAGTAAGAGGTGAGGGACACAGTGCGGGGGTATGTCCCTAGGAAGGCCCTGCAGGGTCCTGCTTGGTTTCCTATGGACGCCAAAGCACCAGAAGGGAAGTCCAGGCTCCAAGGACAAGCTGCACGAACAGTGCAGTTCCTGGAAGGCAAATGCTGGCTGCTCCAGGAAGCCCACAAAGACATGTCCTGCCTCAGCAGACTCACTGGAACCACTATGGAGAGATGGCAAACACCCCTTCATCCAGGACACCTGCCTCTATGAATGCTTCCTCAACCTGGGGCCCTGGCTCCAGCAGCTGGACCACACTGGGCACAGAGAGCAGATCTGGACCTGCCTCTCTGCAAAGATGACTGTCAGTCCTCGTGTGAAAACTGCTGCACCTACTTTACCTAGAAGTGTGTTGCACAACGTAACCAGTGTCCAGTGGGGCTTCCTGCTACCCCTTCAATTTCTACTTCCCACACCGGCCACTCTGCAATGAAATCAAGGGTTGCTCCTACAGCATGAGCCAACTGCAGCCAAGGGAGTGGTCACTGCACCCAGATGTGGTTCATCCTGGCCCAGGGAGCCCCAAGGAGGAAGTTCTATGCTGTGACATGCACTGGGTCTGTGCCCTGTGGGGCTGGCCTCTCCTGCTCATCCTGCCCCTGATGCTGCTCAGCTGAGCTATTTCTACGTTCTGCTACCTGGACATACCAGCTTGTTCAGCCCCACAGCACCAAGACCCTCAGCTCTTGCTCAGTGGTGGGGTCTCCGTCAGCCAGTTTAAATAAATAGACACCCTTGTTGCTCACACAGAAGTCTCGCAAAAGGATATATGATGGAAAGTAAGCCTCTCTCCAATGACAACTGCATTTTAATTGTTTCTTATAAAAAATGGGAATATTGTTCTGAAAAATTGTTTCTTATAAAAAATGGGAATATTGTTCTGAAAAATACAAAGTTCTTTGTAGAAAGAACTTTGTCTGAAGGAGCCATCTAAAAAGGTTCAGGCTGATTCATTCCATTTCTTATGACCAGAGCCTTTTACGGCTTCATCACAGGAGGTTATAGATGGGTGTTTTGAGGTTCTCCTAGAAACAGTCTGGATTCTAGGAGTATGGCTTATATGATTAATTTGGTGCCTGGTGGTGACTGAAGAGCTCATCAGGCTGAATGTTAAATCTTAAATATGAACCAATAGCCAAGACAGGGCAAAGCCACCAACATGCATTATGTATAGAGAGAAAACAAAAACAACAGCAAAAACAAAAACTGAACAGAAAAAAGGAACTCATAGAACAAATAAGACAATGCAAGTAGCAGAAGAAAATATAAAAAAGAAACCCCAGAATCACTAAACTTCTCAGAGAGACTTGAAGATACCGTATCCATTAAGCAAGAAGGAAACACGATGGAAGGGGAACTATTTAGAGTACATGAAAACTTCTGTTGGGCATTTAAAACATGACAGATGAAGGGAAGAGTCCAGTTGACTGTTTGGAAAATAAGTATGAAGAAATACGTTAGGATCTATTATAAAAAGATAAAGATAAGGAAAGAGAAATTATAAGAAAAAGAGGATCAATTCTGGAAGTACAGCATCCAATAACAAGTTCCAGAAATACAGCAGAGAAAATGGAGGGGGAGAGATTATCAAAGAAGTAATACAAGAAAAACACCCCAGAATTGGAAAAAGATAATGTCCAGATTGAAAGTGCTAAATTGAGTGCCGAGTACAATGGATGAAAAAAAAGGCAAAGAAGACATGTTGTTTTCAAAACATTGATGATGGAGAGAAGATTGGAGAGAGAGATGGAGAGAGAGAAGGAGAAAGAGAACAAACAGTTCACTTACAAAGGAATAGAAATCAGATTGGTATCAGACCTCTTAATAATAACACTGAATACTAGAAGATGGTGAAATTATGCATTAAGATTCCCTTCTGTGACCAAGTAAAATGGTGATGATGGCAAAAAATAATTCCAATATACAAACAATAGCTAATATTTATTGGCTATTTACAAAGTGTCAGGAAGTAAGCTAAATTCTTCACATTGACCTTTCTTGTTTAATGTTCCCAACAAATTTATAAGTTTTATTATTATTTCCCAATTACATATGAAGAAACTGAAGTAAGTGCAACATGATTAACTAAATTGTTAAAGGTCAAGCAGAGAGTAAACTTTGGAGGCAAAATGAGTTTCAAAAACTTATGAAAATACTTGGATCATGCAGTAAGATGTTAACATTGTATCTGTCATACAGGGTAAGAGAGTAAAGAGAAGAAAAGAACAAAAAGAGAATTTGACAAAGATTCCCTATGTTTTAGTTGTAAACGAAATATCAATCAGAGATGGAAAGGGGAAAAAACAGTTTTGTAGCACTTAGGAACTGTTATTTCTGTTTCACAGCTGTGCTAATGAGCCTGACTGCAAAGTCTTTGCCATCAGGGAATGTCTGATACTTTGCATCCACTATGATACTAGGCACCAAAACAAATACTAATCTTCTGGTGAAGCCAGCTGGTTAGGTCAAAATGTGTTCTGCTGTGAATGAAGCATGTTTGCACCTTGAGCCCCACGTATCTTGTGAAGCAGGAGAGGGAGTTCAAGGGGAAAACATTCAGGGTGTTTTGGCAGCCCCTGGAAAGGTGGGTGTGTCTCTTGAGGAAACAATTTAATTTACTTTTCTCCAAGTAGGATTGTGTTGGTAACAGAGTCTCCGTGAAAAGTTAGTGTGAACAAAGGAGGCTCTTAGGAAGAGAGTGAATCACCTTGGGTACTGCAGCTGATAACCAGCGTTGGTAATCTTCAGGATAGGCAGAATAAAAAAAAAAATTCTAGGGGAAATTTGATGTGTTTGGGCATTTGGAAAAATTATTGTTAGACATGTAACAGATCTTTTGGATCACTTGAAAAAATGTAGAAAATTAAGCAAATAAAAACTGGGGAAAAATAGAAAACTGTAAAGGGAAGGAAGCAAATCATAGAACAACTTGGCTCACCAGTGAATAATACTTACATTGGCTGTTTGTTCAACCAAAAAAGCTATGATTTAACCATATTAAGATGAAGAAGAGGAAGCAGGTGGTCATGACATATAAGAGCACGAAACTCTCAAATACCGTAATTGGTAATTAACGGACACGCTCTAAAATGGATAGATCTAAAAGGGGCAATAAGAGCATACTACTTAGAAATGTGAGACTAAGTACGAGAAGAAGCAGCTGAAAGAGCTGAAAGTAGATGCTTCTGAAGAAGGACAGGGCAAGGGTGGGGGTGGAGATAGGTGAGGCAGAGACCTGTCTTTTAACACTATTTATTTTTAACTAATGTGCCTGTTATTCTATTATTAATTTTTTACAATAAAAAGTATTTTCACATGTTTCAAAATTCAAATGGTACAGTAAAAAGTCTGTCTTCTTTCCTGTCCTTTCCGACCTGGCTCCCCTCAGCAAAAGCCTCCAACGTTTTTTCCTTGTGCATTGTTCCAAATACAATTTAATTATATTGTTTTTATTAAAGTGAATATATATTTTTAATTAGACATTTAAAAATTTTTATTTACTTATTTGTATTTTTGGCTGTGTTGGGTCTTACACGTAGGCTTTCTCTAGTTGCGGCGAGCGGGGGCTACTCTTCTTTGCGGTGCGCAGGCTTCTCATTGTGGTGGCTTCTCTTGTTGTGGAGCACAGGCTCTAGGCACACGGGCTTCAGTAGTTGTGGCACTCGGGCTTCAGTAGTTGTGGCTCGCAGGCTCTAGAGCATAGGTTCAGTAGTTGTGGTGCACGGGCTTAGTTGCTCCGCGGCATGTGGGATCTTCCCAGACCAGGGATCTAACCTGTGTCCCCTGCATTGGCAGACGGATTCTTAACCACTGTGCCACCAGGGAAGCCCTAAAATGAATATTAGTTTAAAAGGAGTTTGGGCAAAAAGAAAATCTGCTGAGGTATGTAGTGGACATGGTCCAATAAAATAAATTTTATCTTAATGCAGTGAAATGACTTTTGCATAAAATTAATAGAATGTCCTAATTCCTTGACATTATCAATAGTAATTCATACCATGGCTTTAATAACATTTTTGAAGAAATAATTATGTCATTAAATTAAAAATCAACAAATTTGCAATAATGACAACTTCTCTTTCTTTCTTAGAGGCATGGGCCTCAGATTTTAATTTTCTTATCTCTTACCAATTTTAGAAGGGAAAGATGTTGACTTCAAGCCAAATGTTCTGTCCTTACACTTGATAACAGATTCCTCTCCCAGAGCTAATGGTAAGTTTAGCTGCAGGTTTACCTAAAAGTCAATTACAAATATTGGTAAAGGCAAGTTGCAATTTGGGGGCAGCCTAACTTGTTATTAAGTACAAGGTGTTTCATCCAGTCTTGTTAAACACTTTCCCCAGGGCTCTAAGGATTCATTCCTAAGCATGATGTCCAACAGGTGGAGGAGGCTGAGGGAGAGATGGAGTGGGAAAGAGTAACATCTCAAAGGCCACCCTGTTTAATTGTAAATAGTCCTGTAAACAGGACTGAGAGAAGCCCAGTCCTTTTTTTTTTGTTTTGTTTTTGCTATACATTTTTTTTGAATTTTTATACAGCAGGTTCTTATTAGCTATCTATTTTATACATATTAGTGTATATATGTCAACCCCAATCTTCCAATTCATCCCACCACCATCACCCCCCACCCCCGCGGCCCCCTGCTTTTCTCCCTTGGTGTCCATACATTTGTTCTCTACATCTGTGTCTCTATTTCTGCCTTGCAAACCGGTTCATCTGTACCATTTTTCTAGATTCCACATATATGCGTTAATATACGATATTTGTTTTTCTCTTTCTGACTTACTTCACTCTGTATGACAGTCTCTAGGTCCATCCACGTCTCTACAAATGACCCAATTGCATTCCTTTTTATGGCTGAGTGATATTCCATTGTATATATGTACCACATCTTCTTTATCCATTCATCTGTCGATGGGCATTTAGGTTGCTTCCCTGACCTGGCTACTGTAAATAGTGAGAAGCCGAGTCCTTATAACTCTGTGACCATCGTGTCATTTGCCACATCCATGACAAAACGGGCTCCAGATAGTCTGTTAAAATCTTCTTTGTGTTCATTTATTCATTCATTCAAGCATCAAGTTGTCTTGACTGCTTACCTTGTGTCACCGCTGGGCTATGTTTAGGAACTATACAGAGGAGGAGTGAGGCATACAAGGGCTCACTGGCAAGATGCTCTTTATTTTTTTGTGATGCCAACTAACCAAAGGACTTGATGAAATCATAGATTCTGGAGCGGGAAGTGACCTTAGAAATTATCTTTCCAGCTGGGGCTCAGTGAAATTAAGCAACTGGCCCAGAGCCTCACTGGTATTTGCAGAACTGAGAGGAAAACCAGCCACCAGGACTTCCCTGGTGGTGTAGTGGTTAAGAATCCATCTGCCAATGCAGGGGACATGGGTTTGATCCCTGATCTGGGAAGATCCCACATGCTGTGGAGCAACTAAGCCCGTGCGCCACAACTTCTGAGCCTGCACACTAGAGCCCACGAGCCACAACTGCTTAGCCCGCATGCCACAACTACTGAAGCCCACGTGCCTAGAGCCCCTGCTCCACAACAAGAGAAGCCACCGCAATGACAAGCCTGTGCACCACAACGAAGAGTAGCCCCCACTCGCTGCAACTAGAGAAAGCCCTTGTGCAGCAACGAAGGCCCAACGCAACCAAAAATAAATAAACAAATTATATATATATATATAACCAGTTTCCAACCTACTTGGGTCCATGCAATAGATTATTAAAAGTGTAAAAGAACTGTAGGCAATGACATTCTGTAACTCTTCATAGTGAGGTTCTGGAAACATAACTGAATGGGCTCGACTTTTTACAGACTGAACAACTCACCGAACAGCTATGTGAAGAGGAAGGGAATTGCCCCCAAGGGTCAGAAACCTCCCTGACCCTCCAGGCCAACTGCATGGTCTATCTGAGTAGCCGTGCTGGGGTGGGGAGACCATGGCAGTAAGAGCCTTGGGAAGTGATGGTTGGACAGCAGAAACTATGAGGGGAGAATCAGGAAGTGCAAAAACCAGAAATAAAATAAAAAGTCTCTAGTGACATCCATAGAAGGTGGAAGAAAGAAGGGAAAGTATGTGGGAAGAAGGGATGAGAGGCCTGAAGCTTGCCATGCACTTAGGAGGAACTCCACAGGAACTGCTGCGTTCACAGGTCTCTATGAGAATGGAAAGAATTATCTCCAAGGGAGAAGCGTATCGTTTGATATACTTAAGACAAGGATGGGAAGCTTTCTTCTACCTGTCAAGAGTTTCTGATCCACAGGGAATAAAGCAAGCAGGAATCTTTCAGAAGTAAATGGTAAATGAATTACATTTTTGAAAGAGAGAGAAATAAAGTACATCTCACACAATTTTCGGAAGTAAGATTTGAAAACCTGAAACACTAGCACATGCAATTAACAGTAGAACATAATCATTCATTCAGTATTGTTACTAATTCAGTTGCTGGGATGAAACAAGGGCGGGGGTGGTGTGGGAGGTCAATAGGAAGAGAAGCAAATCTGAAGGGGGAAGGATAGGGTTAAGACAGAAATAAACAGAGAAGGACAAGGGTGGTGGGTAGAGACCCAAAGAGAAAGAAAGGGAAAGATAGAAAAAAGACACTCTCAAGAGAGACAAGTGAGATTTCAAAGGAATAGCATGAAGATTCCTCATCTGCCATTATACTTCCCTCCCCCCATCCCCAATAGCTGTGGAGTCTGAGATTTCAGATTCCACCATCTCCCATTAGGATAAATCAACCTCTCCCACCCCATGTCCACCCCACCACGACCTCCATCCCCAAGAGATTATTAAAAATCTCTATTTTCTTTAGCTGGTGCCCACATCACCAGACTTCTATTGTAGTTTTATTCTAGTTCTTGTGCCTAAAAAGTATTGTAAAACTATGTACCCTTCACACATTTTTAAGTTAACACCTACTCTTTTTCATCTTAAGATTAAGTAACTGCAAGGATGGAATCTCCCAATGTACACATATTATATATGAGCCTTAAATATATTTTTATCAAAACGTTGTTGCAGATTTATCTTATTCAATTTATGGAATTGTCTGCCATACAATCTAATTGGCAATGCCAGTCCTCATGGTTAAACCTATCCACCAAATCAGTCTTACTTTTACTCAGAAGAAGCTGCTTTTTAATTAATTAATTAATTTTAAAATAAATTTATTTATTTACTTATTTTATTTTTGGCTGCATTGGGTCTTGGTTGCGGCAAGCGGGGGCTACTCTTCATTGCAGTGCGTGGGCTTCTCATTGCAGTGGCTTCTCTTGTTGCAGAGCATGGGCTCTAGGCGCGCGGGCTTCAGTAGTTTGGCTTGCGGGCTCTAGAGCACAGGCACAGTAGTTGTGGTGCACGGGCTTAGTTGCTCCGCGGCATGTGGGATCTTCCCGGACCAGGGATCTAACCTGTGTCCCTTGCATTGGCAGGTGGATTCTTAACCACTGCGCCACCAGGGAAGTCCCAAAGCTGCATTTTAGAATTCGAATAAATATGCAATACCTATTCCTTTACAACCACATCACTATACAGAAAAGGCAGGGCCAGGGTCTCCCCTAGGAGCAATTCATTCTTTACTTGTCCAGTTTTTGGATGCCCCAGAGGTGCTTGTGCCCCAGGATAATTCCCTTTGGAAGCTTTGGGATATGTGAGAGATGAGACTTTCTTGGTAAATTAGGAGAAGGATAAATGGAAGATTGAAAGCTTCTTCTCAGACAAATTTATACTAGGAAGGAACACATCAGGAAGTTGAGGATCTGGAATCCTTTCTTCTCTCAGAAGAGATTTATTTATTAAATAAATTATTTATTCATATAAAGTTTCACATCATTGATTCATCCTTTAGAAAACTCTTCCATATTTGCAGTTGTTTCTCTATTGCTGATCCTAATGTGTGTGTGTGTGTGTGTGTGTGTGTGTGTGTGTGTGTGTGTGTGCACGCTCTGGGACTCTTTCTTTTTTTTTAATTTTTATTTTATTATGGAGTATAGTTGATTAACAATGTTATGTTAGTTTCAGGTGTACAGCAAAGTGATTCAGTTATACATATACAAGTATCTATTCTTTTTCAAATTATTTTCCCATTTAGGTTATTACAGAGTATTGAGCAGTGTTCCCTGTGCTATACAGTGGGTCCTTGTTGGAGATCTGTTTTAAATATAGCAATGTGTACATGTCAATCTCAAACTCCCAATCTATCCCTCCCCTGACCAACCCTGGCCCCCTGGTAGCCATAAGTTCATTCTCTAAGTCTGTGAGTCTGTTTCTGTTTTGTAAATAAGTTCATTTGTGTCATTTTTTTAAGATTCCGCATATAAGCGATATCATATGATATTTGACTTTCTCTGTCTGATTTACTTCACTTAGTATGATAATCTCCAGGTCCATCCATGTTGCTGCAAATGGCATTATTTCATTCTTTTTAATGGCTGAGTAATATTCCATTGTATATCTGTACCACATCTTCTTTATCCATTCCTCTGTCGATGGACATTTAGGTTGCTTCCATGTCTTGGTTATTGTAAACAATGCTGCAATGAACTTTGGGGTGCATGTATCTTTTCTTTTAAAATTTATTTATTTAATTTATTTATTTTTGGCTGTGTTGGGTCTTCATTGCTGTGTGCAGGCTTTCTCTAGTTGTGGTGAGCGGGGGCTACTCTTCGTTGCAGTGTGCGGGCTTCTCATTGCAGTGGCTTCTCTTGTTGCGGAGCATGGGCTCTAGGCACGCAGGCTTCAGTAGTTGTAGCACGTGGGCTCAGTAGTTGTGGCTCGTGGGCTCTAGAGCGCAGGTTCAGTAGTTGTGGTGCACGGGCTTAGTTGTTCCGCGGCATGTGGGATCTTCCTGGACCAGGGCTCGAACCCGTGGCTGCATGTATCTTTTTGAATTACGGTTTCCTCTGGGTATATGCCCAGGAGTGGGATTGCTGGATCATATGGCAACTCTAATATATATATATGATCCATACGGATCATATGGCAACTCCCAGGCCCTATGTCCAAATACAGTCACATTGGAGATTAGGGCTTCGAGACATGAATCTTTAGTGGGGGAGGATACAATTCAGTCCATAGCAGAGCTATTCACTTATGATTTATACATTTTTCTGAATGTATGCTTCAATTTTAACAGTGTATTCAGTAAAGTAAAATGAAAGAGAACATGATGAGCATCAGAAGTCCCATGGCCACAACTGCTCTTGGAGACCTATGGACCATATAACCATCTTACACAGAGATGGACCAGTGCTCATAGCCAGTGTGAAAAGCCCAGTCCAGTCTCCAGGTGTGGGCTCTTTGCCTGACTCCCTGCTGCGGGGCACATCATATCTTAGATCAGAACAAAGTACTCACTGTCCCTACGCAGAACACCGTGCCTCACCTCCTCTTCAGTTTTCTCCGTCACTGAGCCAATGATCTAATGAACAAGCTGTGCTCTGTATTAGGGTGTGAGTGGCTGTTGGTAGAACAAAACACGGAGTGTCCCTGGGGAATCACAAGTTTGTTGGGAGGCTACAGGGCAAGTTGAGCTAGGGAGAGAGAAGGGAAGAAGAAAAGAAAGAAGTCAAAATATTTTAAAATATCGAAGTAGAAAGATTTTTAAAGCATTATTTAGTTATTAATTTGAAATTATATTACATTTTGATCATTATAATTTCTGCTTTTTGAAATTTGTCAACATTCCCTTTCTGACCTAATGGTCAAAATTTGCTAATGTTTCATCCTAGCAAGAAAAAAATGCATATTCATTCAACAAATATTTAGTGAGGGCCTACAGTGTGTCAGGCACTGTTCTGGGTTCTTAGGATCCAAGAGTGAACAGAACAAAGATCCTTGCCCATGTGAAATTTTCATTTAAGCAAGAGGAAGCCGGTGATGAGCAGTACTCACAATGAATAAGCAAATTTTAAAGTAATATTACGTGTGCTATGGAAAGTGACAAATGTTTTCCAAGATAGTAGAGTAAGGTAAGTGGGATGGGGGCACAGATTGCAATTTAATGTACGGTGGTCAGGGAAGGCCTACTTGAAATGTGAGGGTCGAGGAGGTATGTGTGTATGTGTGTGTATGCAGGTGTGCACACTTCCTGAAGGGCTTTGTAGGACTTTGCAGAACTTGCACTCTTAGTGAACTGGGTTTGGACAGAGGAATGTCATGATCTCAGTTTTTCAGGACTCACACTGATGACTTTATGAAGATTTGACTGTAGGAAGACAAGAGTGGAGGCTGGGAGATGGTTAGGAGGTTATTATCATTGTTCAGGTGGGAGATGATAGTGGCTTGGATCAGGGTGGCAGCAGTAGAGGTAGACAGAAGTAGTTGGATTGGGGATATCTGTTTTGTAAATAAGTTCATTTATACCATTTTTTAAAAATTAAATTCTACATGTGAGTGATATCATATGATATTTTTCTTTCTCTGTCTTTTGCCTACTCTTAAAATTTATTTATCTCCTTGTTTTCTTCAAGGGAGCTTAGAGTAAAATGGAAAACACCACAATATTAAGGGCAGGGAAAGATATGAGAGTAAGAGACAGAGGATGAGAGAGAAGCAAGAACTAAGATTTATGCCTGAGAAAAGCTACAGCGATTAAACACTGTCAAATGCAAGCTCCCCAAATATCACCAACGCAACCTATTGATAAGACAATGCTAAATTGATTGCTCACCCTGGAAGGGAGAACACCAGCACCACTGCAACAGAACTTTGGCTGTGTCTTCAAGGGGGCAAAGGCAAAGCTGGATATTATTGAGAATTGAAAGTTTTATCAAAGCGGGTCTTTCAGTGTGATGCTTGATCAGGATTGGGTAAAGATCATGACTAGTGGTTTAGAATTGGTGGCAACAGCAAGGTAAGGAATTTGAGGTGAGGGATTCGAAGAATCTTAGGGAGTAAGCTGTCTGTTGTTGCTTCCTATAGAGGCATTGATGTGTCTTTTGGGAGGGTCATGTAATGAACTTTCACATTATTTTCCTGAGCAGGAGTCTCCTGGCATGGCAGTTATACTAATGCATACGATGGAATAGTAAAGTCATGTTAAAGTAGACAGTAAGTTCTGTGTGTGTAGGGTGAAATGGTTGTGTGTTTGTTTCAGTTCCTCAACACGAAAACCAAGCCAGGCCGTTTCTTATAGTAGTGCAGACCTCTAATCCCCGGCTCTGACTACAGTAGGACTGCTCACTCTGAGCTCCCAAGGCTTTGAGTTGGTTTGACATCTCCTTAATGCTTGTAAAATTTTTGCAGTCAGTGAAGCTGCAGTTCCTAATGAGCAAAGTCAATTTAAATTGAAGAAAGCATAAGATTTGGACCAATACTGCTCATTGTTTATCTGCAATGGATGTCCCAATGGACATAATTTTTGTCCATTACTGACAAATTAGATTTGGAGTTTTCAACTCCCATTTTGCTCTCTTACAAGCTTTCAGTTACACATGATTAATGGCCATAATTGTCCTGACTTTCCATTTTTAGGAAGCAAAGATTTCCTGGTAGATGTGGCACTCTCCAGCTACCGAGCACAATTTACAGTATTCAGCCTCATTCCCTTAAGTTTGCTCACTACCCTGGGCATTGCTGAGAAAGACTCAGCTTACAATGTGGACTTAATTTTCTTATTATTTTCCCTAAAAGAATCACCAAGGTCCTACAAAAGGCTTAAAGATAGTTTTAATTCATCTCCCCATCTTATTATTAATATTGATATTATTTTGCTCTTTGGTCATATTATTTAACTAATTGAATAATTAAATAACTAATTGAATAAAAGCTGCTATCCAATGCATAGATAGGCATTACAGTTTACATAATGAAAAAATGTAATCAACATCATCCTCTCTGTAGTGGACGCTGTTGATGTCCCACCCAGATGCCTCCACAAGGCCAGTGGACCCAACCCCAGCCGTTGGGAGTGCTGGTGATTAATTATTCACAACTGCTCGCTTCAGAGAGTTGCTCTGGCAACCAGGAGCCGTCTGGCCTGGAATATTACATCCCCCCAGTCCACCCAGGGCAGCCCACAGTCAATGAGTGACTGACATGGGATATAAAAGGCCAGCCCTCTTGCCTCAGGCTGAGACTAATTCCGCTGTACAATTCATGCTTCATCAGGGCAGGAGAAGCCTCTGGTCTGTAGTGTGATCAGCCTTGGCAGCCCCTAGGACCCCTTGTTCTCAGCAATTCTGCTGGGCTCCATGGTCACACCACCAGCAGCTCCCATCTACTCCTTGCCTTGAGTAACTCCCAACATGGCATCCACTAATTTGTTTCTGAACCCCAGAGCTGTATACTTGAAAAGGTGGTCAACAGAGGTGATGATGACAGTTTGAGGAAAAGAAATGTGAAGTTGCCAGAGGATGGTGACTAAGAATAACACACTGGATGCTTTCACATTCTCTCATACACTACTGGTGGGGATGTAAATTGACTCAATCATTGCTTCCTGGTAAAATGATCATAGCCTTTGACCTAGATATTGCACTTCTTTAAATTTATTCTTAAGGTATAGTTGATTAATTAGGCAAAGAATCAGCTATCTGGAGGCCCATTTCAGTGTTATTTATAATAACAAAAAAATGGAGACAATCTGGAGCCCAAGAAAGGGGAATTATTATATATTCATGCAATGCAACACTGTTTAGTTATCTAACCATATCCTTTATTATCACTCATGGTTTCTGTAGACAGAGTGGAGATGGCTTATCTCTGCTCTGTGTTGTCTGGGGCCTCAGCTGGAGAACTTAAAGGCTGGAATGATCTGAAGGCTTGTTTGCTCTCATATGGGCAGACACTGATAATCAGCTAGAGACCCAACTGGGTGTGTCTGCTGGAACAATCACATGTGGCCTTTCCATGTAGCTTGGACTTCTCACCATGTGGTGGCTTGGTTCCAAGACTGAAAAGAAAGGAGAGCCAGGCAGAAGCCATCTTGCCTTTTATGACCTGCTGTGGAAGTCACACAGCATCACCTATGCCACATTCTACTTATTGTGATAGTTACAAAAGTCTGGCTGGGCTGAAAGGAAGGAAACAAAAATGCCACCTCTCGATGGAGGCGTGTCAATGTCACATTGCAGGAAGAGCATGTGGGATGGGATTATAATATGCTGGTGCTAGCATCTATGGAAAATACAGTGTGACTGTAACTAGTCAAATCAATGTCTAATGGCATGGGAAAATGCTCATGATATATTATGAAGTTAAAAACAATCAGATTACAAGACAATACGTACGGTATAATCCCACTTTTTTTTTTTTTTTTTTTTTTGCGGTATGCGGGCCTCTCACTGTTGTGGCCTCTCCTGTTGCGGAGCACAGGCTCCGGATGCACAGGCTCAGCGGTCATGGCTCACGGGCCCAGCCGCTCCATGGCACGTGGGATCTTCCCGGACCGGGGCACAAACCCATGTCCCCTGCATCGGCAGGCGGACTCTCAACCACTGCGCCACCAGGGAAGCCCCGGTATAATCCCACTTTGAAGGAAAACTGTATAGATGCAAAGTATTAACAGCGGCTGCCACCGGAAATGAGATGAATTTAAATGGATAACTGTATAATCACAATTTGTTCAAGTGTGTGTGTGGTGGTGTGGGGGCGTTTATAAAAGCATCTGTCTTCTTTGCCCATAGGCAGCTCCAGGGGATTCCTTTGACCCCCTGAGTAGATCATTGGATTTAATAGTCAGGAAAAGCTAGTTTTACTCAGTGATGCCTCTGCGTGTTCTCTGAGGCCCTGGCCTGAGTCTAGGTTACTTGGCGCTGATTCCCAGCAGCATGTGGCCCCAGGGACAAGGCATGAATGAATTAAAGTTTAATTAAAGGTGAAACTCTACTGTAGATGGGGCTGCCTGTTTCCTCTTGGGTCGTTAGTGCAGGTGAGCCTTCGAAAGGGCAGCACAAGGACTCCTGGTAACATTGAACCTCCCTCCCGGGCTTGTGTGTAATCAGTTCCCCTGGCAATTTTGTGGGACACCTTTCTTTTTCTCTTGAAAAGGGGATAAAAAGATGTTGAAGGATATGGTAATGAAAACACAGAGAACCAGTGTGGGGAGAGTCTGGGGTAGCAAATGCAGAGTGGTTTCTCAGGTTAATAATCAGATTGGTCCCCAAGCCTTGCAGTCTCCCCATCCTGGGCCCCTCAAGCAGCCATTTTTAAAAGACCAGGTGGAAAAGGTTTCTTGGGGACAGACCTGACTCTGATGGGTGTCAAGGAGCACTTAGCCTGATGACCTGCTGTGGGTGTGGGCGTGGAGTGGAGGGGGTGCACACAGTTCTGCGGCTTTGGATTTCCATCCAGAGCAGAGCCAGGGTGGACTGGTCCATGCTGCCCACACTCTCACAAACCACCTAAAGCCGACTGAATAAGAGGACCAATGGGAGGGGCTACTTACTTGGGAAACAAAATTAAGAAAGAAGTAAAGGCACTTTGATATGTACATGGAACCCAAGCAAGGAAGGTGCCACGGAGATGACTGTCCAAACCGCTGGGTGGTTTTTACAGCCACTGCCAAGCTGACCTAACTGCTCAGAGAGGTCACTGGACGATCAGAAGAAGCACCTTCTATCTAGGTCAAGTGTTGGCCTCATCACACTCTGGCTCTGGAACTTTCTGTGAGGCCCAGAAGCTCCTGGAGCCACAGTCTCCTCACCTGTGAAATGGGGCTTAGGTCACCTGCCTTACCTTGCCAGAGGTGCCAGTGAGATGGTGCCTGCCAGAGTTAGACCTTATCCGCTGCAAGATGGGAGTTTATCACAAGAATACAAGGAGACAGACTTTCATGGAAATTAGCAAAAGAAACCTTAGTTGTGCCAGGCCTTAGAAGTGACTGAAACTGGGTCCACGGAAGCTCCAGGGACCTCAGCAAATGGACGTTGCAGATCTTCGCAGTAACATGGTAACAATGCAAATAATAATAATCATAGTAACAGTGATAATAATAAAGTTTAGCAAGCATTGACTCTGTAGAGCACATGCTCAGACCTTTATACACATCATCTCATTTACTCATTTACTCCCCCACCCCAAGTGCCACCTGGGAGGCACTTTCACCTTCATTGTAGCCCTCCCCACCTACTGAGGCCTCATCATTCCAGCTTAGGCAAAGCTTTGGCTTGCCCACTGCTCCTGCTCCCCTCAGGACCTCTAGCGTGACTCCCTTCAGAAAGCCACAGTGCCTGCTACTCACTACTTGATTATTTCCCAGTTTCCCAACTCAAATTTCTGAGAGCAGGAACATCCCCGATCTGCAGGGACCTGTTGCTTATACAGTTATAGAGACATTCTTTAAGAAAGGAACAATAAAACATATGAATGCAAATCTGGGCTCGGGAACCTGGAGGAGGCCTCTTCAGGTGAGGGCCCTGAAGCTTCAGTGCATGTATTTCAGGGTGAGTCAGCTCTAGTCTAATAATGAGATTTTTTGGTGGTTGGGGTGGAGGGTGACATTCCATGGGAACAAGCATGGCTGGTAAAAGTTGGTGCCTTTGAGCACAGCCTCTCTCTGCAGTGGTCTCCTCTCAACCACTCAGGGAAACCTGGTCTTGGGGGTAACCTGGCCATCTCTCCGTCTCATGTGTCCCTCTGTTCTTCATTCAGAAGCTGGACTTGGGAGAAGGAAACTGGGGCCAGGAACTAAGAGCAAGACTCCCTGAAGACCTGCAGAGCGAGGTGCAGGCACAAGGTGCATAGTGACCAAGCAGTAATTTTGTGTCCTACATATCCCTTGTTCCTTATGTACACGGCTCCCTCAGGGATCTCATGGGTATAAGAAATGGCTAGATCGACAAATTTGGGGTACTTATGGGGCTCATGGGCCCATGGCCAAATCACCTTCTTAAAATTGTCAAAAGGGCAGGAATAAAGACGCAGACTTAGAGAATAGACTTGAGGACACGGGGAGGGGGAAGGGTAAGCTGGGATGAAGTGAGAGAGTGGCATATATACACTACCAAATGTAAAATAGATAGGTAGTGGGAAGCAGCCACATAGCACAGGGAGATCAGCTTGGTGCTTGGTGACCACCTAGAGGGGTGGGAGGGAGACACAAGAGGGAGGGGATATGCGGATATATGTATACATATAGCTGAATCACTTTGTTATACAGCAGAAACTAACACAACATTGTAAAGCAATTATACTCCAATAAGGATGTTAAAAAAGGAAAAACAAAAAACTGTCAAAAGGGACTTCCCTCGTGGTACAGTGGTAAAGAATCTGCCTTCCAATGTAGGGGACGCGGGTTCAATCCCTGGTCAGGGAACAAAGATCCCACATGCCCCGGGGCAACTAAGCCTGTGCGCCACAACAGGGTAGCAAATGCTTCTTCCTCCTGGGGTCCTGGACCTCTGGAATAAGTCCCCAGAGGGACATTTTTCTGCATTTTTTTTAACAGTTGACATTCTTTTAATAATATATCTTATTGACCCAATAAACCAAAATATTATTTCAATATATAATAAGGTAAAATTATTTATTAATCAGATATTTTGTTGTATTGTCTTTAAAAGAGAATCTCTTTTTAAACTCCTTTCATGAGGTATGATTGACATACAAAAAGCTGTACATATTTTATGTATACAACTCGATGAGTTTGGAGATATACATCATGAAACTATCACCACAATCTATTCCATAAACATATTCATCACCAAAATTTCCTCCCACCCTCTTTATTTATTATTATTTGAGGGTGGATTATAAGAACACTTAATATAAAATCTACTCTCTTAACAAATTTTAACTGTACCACACAGTATTATTAACTATAGGTGATGTGCTATGTAGTAGACTCTAGGGTTTATTCATCTTGCATAACTAAAACTTTGTATGTTTTTACTAATACCTCCCCTGGCCCTGGCAATCATCATTCTGTTCTCTGATTCCATAAGTTTGACTATTTCAGATGCCTTATATGGGTAGTGTCATGTAGTAATTGTCATTCTGTGTCTGGCTTATTTCACTTAGGGTGATGTCTCCAGGTTCATCCATGATGTCACAAATGTCATGATTTCCTTCTTTTCTAAGGCTCAATGACATTCCTTTATATGTGTGTACCACTTTTTCTTTTTTTTTTTAACATCTTTATTGGGGTATAATTGCTTTACAATGGTGTGTTAGTTTCTGCTTTATAACAAAGTGAATCAGTTATACATGTACATATGTTCCCATATCTCTTCCCTCTTGCGTCTCCCTCCCTCCCACCCTCCATATCCCACCCCTCCAGGCGGTCACAAAGCACCGAGCTGATCTCCCTGTGCTATGCGGCTGCTTCCCACTAGCTATCTACCTTACGTTTGGTAGTGTATATATGTCCATGCCCCTCTCTCGCTTTGTCACAGCTCACACTTCCCCCTCCCCAAATCCTCAAGTCCGTTCTCTAGTAGGTCTGTGTCTTTATTCCTGTCTTACCCCTAGGTTCTTCATGACATTTTTTCCCTTAAATTCCATATATATGTGTTAGCATACGGTATTTGTCTTTCTCTTTCTGACTTACTTCACTCTGTATGACGGACTCTGGGTCTATCCACCTCATTACAAATAGCTCAATTTCGTTTCTTTTTATGGCTGAGTAATATTCCACTGTATATATGTGCCACACCTTCTTTATCCATTCATCCGATGATGGGCACTTAGGTTGTTTCCATCTCCGGGCTATTGTAAATAGAGCTGCAATGAACATTTTGGTACATGACTCTTTTTGAATTATGGTTTTCTCAGGGTATATGCCCAGTAGTGGGATTGCTGGGTCATATGGTAGTTCTATTTGTAGTTTTTTAAAGAACCTCCATACTGTTCTCCATAGTGGCTGTACCAATTCACATTCCCACCAGCAGTGCAAGAGTGTTCCCTTTTCTCCACACCCTCTCCAGCATTTATTGTTTCTAGATTTTTTGATGATGGCCATTCTGACTGGTGTGAGATGATATCTCATTGTAGTTTTGATTTGCATTTCTCTAATGATTAATGACGTTGAGCATTCTTTCATGTGTTTGTTGGCAGTCTGTATATCTTCTTTGGAGAAATGTCTATTTAGATCTTCTGTCCATTTTTGGATTGGGTTGTTTGTTTTTTTGTTATTGAGCTGCATGAGCTGCTTGTAAATTTTGGAAAGTAATCCTTTGTCAGTTGCTTGATTTGCAAATATTTTCTCCCATTCTGAGGGTTGTCTTTTCATTTTGTTTATGGTTTCCTTTGCTGTGCAAAAGCTTTGAAGTTTCATTAGGTCCCATTTGTTTATTTTTGTTTTTATTTCCATTTCTCTAGGAGGTGGGTCAAAAAGGATCTTGCTGTGATTTATGTCATAGAGTGTTCTGCCTATGTTTTCCTCTAAGAGTTTGATAGTTTCTGGCCTTACATTTAGGTCTTTAATCCATTTTGAGCTTATTTTTGTGTAATGGTGTAAGGGAGTGATCTAATCTCGTACTTTTACATGTACCTGTCCAGTTTTCCCAGCACCACTTATTGAAGAGGCCGTCCTTTCTCCACTGTACATTCCTGCCTCCTTTATCAAAGATAAGGTGACCATATGTGCTTGGGTTTATCTCTGGGCTTTCTATCCTGTTCCATTGATCTATCTTTCTGTTTTTGTGCCAGTACCATACTGTCTTGATTACTGTAGCTTTATAGTATAGTCTGAAGTCAGGGAGCCTGATTCCTCCAGCTCCATTTTTCGTTCTCAAGATTGCTTTGGTTATTTGGGGTCTTTGGTGTTTCCATACAAATTGTGAAATTTTTTGTTCTAGTTCTGTGAAAAATGCCAGTGGTAGTTTGCGTTGTGTTGAATCTGTAGATTGCTTTGGGTAGTAGAGTCATTTTCACAATGTTGATTCTTCCAATCCAAGAACATGGTATATCTCTCCATCTATTTGTATCATCTTTAATTTCTTTCATCAGTGTCTTATAATTTTCTGCATACAGGTCTTTTGTCTCCTTAGGTAGGTTTATTCCTAGATATTTTATTCTTTTTGTTGCAATGGTAAATGGGAGTGTTTTCTTGATTTCACTTTCAGATTTTTCATCATCAGTGTATAGGAATGCCAGAGATTTCTGTGCATTAATTTTGTATCCTGCCACTTTACCAAATTCATTGATTAGCTCTAGTAGTTTTCTGGTAGCATCTTTAGGATTCTCTATGTATAGTTTCATGTCATCTGCAAACAGTGACAGCTTTGCTTCTTCTCTTCCTATTTGGATTCCTTTTATTTCCTTTTCTTCTCTGATTGCTGTGGCTCAAACTTCCAAAACTATGTTGAATAAGAGTGGTGAGAGTGGGCAACCTTGTCTTGTTCCTGATCTTAGTGGAAATGCTTTCAGTTTTTCACCATTGAGGACGATGTTGGCTGTGGGTTTGTCACATATGGCCTTTATTATGTTGAGGAAAGTTCCCTCTATGCCTACTTTCTGCAGGATTTTTATCGTAAATCGGTGTTGAATTTTGTCAAAAGCTTTCTCTGCATCTATTGAGATGATCATATGGTTTTTCTCCTTCAATTTGTTAATATGGTTTATCACATTGATTGTTTTGCATATATTGAAGAATCCTTGCATTCCTGGAATAAACCCCATTTGATCATGGTGTATGATCCTTTTAATGTGCTGTTGGATTCTGTTTGCTAGTATTTTGTTGAGGATTTTTGCATCTATGTTCATCAGTGATATTGGCGTGTAGTTTTCTGTCTTTGTGACATTCTTGTTTGGTTTTGGTATCAAGGTGATGGTGGCCTCGTAGAATGAATTTGGGATTGTTCCTCCCTCTGCTATATTTTGGAAGAGTTTGCGAAGGATAGGTGTTAGCTCTTCTCTAAATGTTTGATAGAATTTGCCTGTGAAGCCATCTGGTCCTGGGCTTTTGTTTGTTGGAAGATTTTTAATCACAGTTTCAATTTCAGTGCTTGTGATTGGTCTGTTCATATTTTCTATTTCTTCCTGATTCAGTCTTGGCAGGTTGTGCATTTCTAAGAATTTGTCCATTTCTTCCAGGTTGTCCATTTTATTGGCATAGAGTTGCTTGTAGTAATCTCTCATGATCTTTTGTATTTCTGCAGTGTCAGTTGTTACTTCTCCTTTTTCATTTCTAATTCTATTGATTTGAGTCTTCTCCCTTTAAACCAAATTTTTTATTATGTTTTTTTCCTGAGTGCCTGGAGCACTTGAGAGTTTAGCCAGTATCGTAGAACCTCTCCATCTCTTCTCATTTTTAGGTCTTTTCTCTAAAACAAACGCAAATGCAAGCCAACAAACTAGACGACTATGTAGGAAATATAAGGGCTGGCTTTAAGCAGGTCAGTAGCATTAGCTATTGGCCATGTGCTGGTACTGCAGCTACTATTTTTTTTTCAACTTAGTAAATTTACAAAAGATATCCCTGCCACACTATAACAAAGAGAAGCAACAAAGAGAATTAGAAAGTGAAAAAGAAGCACTATCTTCAAAGAACTACGTTAACACCTGATATCTCCAAATACACTGGTTGAGGAGAGTGACAGATGCAGTGAAGATGATCCAGCTTGAGGAGGGTGCCATTGTATATATACATATCACCTCTTCTTTATCCATTCATCTATTGATGGACACTTAGGTTGTCCATCAATATGGACAGGATATGGAAATATCTTGGCTGTAGTAAAGTATGTTGCAGTGAACATAGGTATGCATATATCTTTTCAAATTGTGTTTTCATTTTCTTTGGATAAATACCCAGGAGTGGAATTGCTGGATTGTACGGTAGCTCTGTTTTTAATTTTTTTTGAGGAACCTCCATACTGTTTTGCATAGTGGCTGCACCAATTTACATGCCCACCAACAGTGTATGAGGGTTCCCTTTTCTCCACACTCTCTCTATTCTAACAGGTGTGAGGTGATATCTCGTTGTGTTTTTTTTGTTTTTGTTTTGTTTGTTTTTTTTTTGCGGTACGCGGGCCTCTCACTGTTGTGGCCTCTCCCGTTGCGGAGCACAGGCTCCGGACGCGCAGGCGCAGCAGCCATGGCTCACGGGCCTAGCCGCTCCGCTGCATGTGGGATCTTCCCGGACCGGGGCACGAACCCGTGTCCCCTGCATCGGCAGGCGGATGCTCATCCACTGCGCCACCAGGGAAGCCCTGTGGTTTTGATTTGCATTTCCCTGATAATTAGTGATGTTGAACATCTTTGCATGTGCCTGTTGACCATCTCTGTGCCTTTGGAAAAATGTCTCAATACACTGCCCAGTTTTAAAATTGGATTGTTTGTTTGTTTTTGATATTAAGTTGTTTGAATTCTCAATATATTTTGGATATTAACCCTTTATTGGATATAGGATTTGCAAATATCTTCTCCCATTCAGTAGGTTGCCTTTTGATTTTGTAGATGGTTTTCTTTTCTGTGCAGAAGCTTTTTAGTTTAGTGTAGTTCCACTTGTTTATTTTTGCTTTTGTTGCCTTCACTTTTGGGGACAGATCCAAAAATTCCACACCAAGACAAAAGTCAAAGAGCTTACCACCTATGTTTTCTTTTAGGATTTTTTATAATTTCAGGTCTTACATTTAATTCTTTAACTCATTTGAATTTAGTTTTGTGTATGATGTGCAAAAATGGTCTAGTCTGGGCTTCCCTGGTGGCGCAGTTGTTAAGAATCTGCCTGCCAATACAGGGGACACGGGTTTGAGCCCTGGTCCGGGAAGATCCCACATGCCGCGAAGGAGCTAAGCCCATGTGCCACAACTACTGAGCCTGCGCTCTAGAGCCCACAAGTCACAACTACTGAGCCTGCATGCCACAACTACTGAGCCTGTGTGCCTAGAACCCGTGCTCTGCAACAAGAAAAGCCACCCCAATGAGAAGCCTGTGCACTGCAACGAAGAGTAGCCCCTGCTCGATGCAACTAGAGAAAGCCCATGCACAGCAACAAAGACACAACACAGCCAAAAAAAAATTAGAAATAAATAAATAAAATTAAAAAAAAATCTAGTTTCATTCTTTTACTTGTAGCTGTCCAGTTTTCCCAACACCACTTATTGAAGAGACTGTCTTTCCCCCATTGTATATTCTTGCCTCCTTTGTCGTTGACTGACTATATGTGTGGGGGTTTATTTCTGGGCTCTCTATTCTGTTCCCTTGATCGATGTGTCTGTATCTTACTGCTTTGATTAGTATAGCTTTGTAGTATAGTCTGAAATCAGGGATTATGATGCCTCCATTTTTGTTCTTCTTTCTCAGGATTGCTTTGGCTAATCAGTGTCTTTTGTGGTTCTATATAAATTATAGGATAATTTAGTTGAGTTCCTGAAAAATGCCATGGGTATTCTGATAGGAATTGCACTGAATCTGTAGATTGCTTTGGGTAGTATGGACATTTTAACAATATTAATTCTTCTGCTCCATGGGCACAGTATACCTTTCCATTTATTGTGTCATCTTCAATTTCTTTCATCAGTGTCTTACAGTTTTCAGAGCATAGGTCTTTCACCTCCTTGGTTAAATTTATTTTCAGGTATTTTATTCTTTTTGACATGATTGTAAATAGGATTGTTTTCTTGATTTCACTTTCTGATAGTATGTTATTGGTATATAGAAATGTAACAGATTTCCATATATTAATTTTGTATTCTATGACATTACTGAATTCACTTATTAGTTCTAATAGTTTTTTGGTGGCATCTTTAATGTTTTCTATATATAGTATCATGTCATCTGCAAACAGTAGCAGTTTTACTTCTTCCTCTCCAATTTGGATGCCTTTTATTTATTTTTCTCTTGTCTGATTGCTGTGGCTAGGACTTTTAATACTATGTTGAACAGAAGTGGTAAGAGTGGGCATCCTTGTCTTGTTACTAATTCTAAAGGAAAAGATTTCAGCTTTTCACTGTTGAGTATGATGTTAGCTGTGGATTTGCCATGAACGACCTTTGTTGTGTTGAGGTGTGTTCCCTCTGTACTCACTTTGGTGAGAGTCTATTGGAGCTATTTTTCCAACAGCATTTGCTCACTTTGTGTCTCTGTGTCACTGTTTGGTAGTTCTCACAATATTTCAAACTTTTTCATTATTATTATATATGTTATGGTGATCTGTGATCAGTGATTGATGTTACTGTTGGAAAAAGATTATGACTCACTGAAGGCTCAGTTGATGGTTAACACTTTTTAGCAATAAAGTATTTTAAAATAAGGTATATACATAGTTTTTTAGGCATAATACTATTGCACTCTTAATAGACTACAGTATAGTGTAGGTATAACTTTTCTACATATTGGAAAACCAAAGTTCATGGTACTCTCTTTTTTTAAATATTTGTTAAGACTCTAGTGTTTTTTTTAACTTTATTGAAGTATAGTTGATTTACAATGTTGTGTTAATTACTACTGTACAGCAAAGTGATTCAGTTATACATATATATTCTTTTTTATATTCTTTTCCATTATGGTTTATCACAGGATATTGAATATAGTTCCCTGTGCTTTACAGTAGGACCTTGTTGTTTATCCATCCTGTATATAATAGTTTACATCTGCTAATCCCAAACTCCCACTCCATTCCTCCTCCACCTCCCCTCCCTCTTGGCAACCACAAGTCTGTTCTCTATGTCTGTGAGTCTGTTTCTGTTTCATAGATATGTTCATAACATATCTCTGTCATATTTTGTGTCATATTTTAGATTCCACATATAAGTGATATCATATGGTGTTTGTCTTTCTCTTTCTGACTTCACTTGGTATGATAATCTCTAGGTCCATCCACATTGCTGCAGATGGCATTATTTCATTCTTTTTTATGGATGAGTAATATTCCATTGTATATATATAATGCATCTTCTTTATCTATTAATTTGCCGATGGACATTTAGGTTGTTTCCATGTCTTGGCTATTGTAAATAGTGCTGCTATGAACATTGGGGTGCATGCATCTTTTTGAATTAGTTTCGTCTGGATATAGCCCAGGAGTGGGATTGCTGGATCATATGTCAACTCTATTTTTAGTTCTTTCAGGAACCTCCATATTGTTTTTCATAGTGGCTTCATGGTGGTACTCTCTTTATTACAATATTCACTTTACTGTAGTGGGCTGGAAAGAACCACAATGTCTCCGAGGTATGCCTGTATTTGAAAGATGGGAAATATTAGGGGATATTTCTATGTGATGAAAAGGATTCAGTAGGGAGGAAAAAAATTGATGATTCAGAAAAAGGAGGGTAATTACAGTGATAATTCATGGAGAAGAAGGGACCATGCTCAGGATACAAATTGAGGGGTTGGTTTTAATGGGAGCAAGTACCCTTCATCCATTATAAGCAGGAAAGAAGACAGTATGCACAGTTGCCCTAGATGAGAAGATTTAGAGATGGAAAAATGAAGCAATTTCAAATATGTCAATGATGGATGAGGCAAAGGCTTCAGCTGTGTAAGATGGAGGATGGGGGTGAAGGGAGAGGGAAAACAACAATTGTTTTCCTTCAGCAGCCATCAGCTGTCCTGTGCAGGTATTGAGCCAGTGGTTGAGTTTAACAAGGGTTGCGGTTTTGACAAATGAGTATAAAGGAAGGAGGCAAGATCAAAGGAGATGAGGGTATTTGCAAGGAGGTAATTATGATGGTAAGCCAAGGGAGCTGTGCTGGGTCATGAAGTCTTTGAGAACTGCATGAGCCGACATATGTAAGTTATTCAGATCTCTGTGTTACAAATGTTAAAAAGAGGTTAGCCATTTTTACTTTTATTGCAAGGGAAGTGAGAAAATCAGGGACAATGCTTGATAAAAATGTGGAAGGGTCAAAGGATTTATTGTTAGAGATAATACATTTTCTGATGTAATACCTCCCAGTATCTCCCTGAGGGGATTCCCTGGTCAGATGCCCATCTTGTGATGCTGTCCTTGATTCATGTAGAATCAAATCCCTAAAGTACAATTCCCAGGTTGCCACTGAGCTTCCGTTAGGCTTCCCTCACTTGTGAAGGTGAGATCTGCCAGAGGCTCTCCAAGTAAGTATATTACTAATGATTAATCTGCCAAGTGAGTCCTGTTCTGGGTTGTTTAGGCCTAACGCAGTGGCATCATTGTGGACGTTAGGTCTTTAAGGGAGTCCAGTCACTGCTTTTCCCAGGCAAAAGTTGCTAATGTTCAAGTGATCCTCTAAGTGGGTGTGACTCCAGTAGCCAAAAAGGCACACTTACCTGTGTATTGGTCTAAGACAGAGGTTTAAATTGAGAGCGCCATGCATTTACGGTGTGTGTGTGTGTGTGTGTGTGTGTGTGTAAAACTCCAGATTGTGTTCCTCAACAGGTGACAATTTAGCAGGAGCCTTGATTGTTTTCTAACTTAATCATGCATTCTCTGGAGGCCATAAACAGATGTCTCTATTTACACTTGAATTAAATTCCTTCTAATAACACTGTGCTAGATAGTAGGTGAGATGGCTTTATACATCCACAGGGCAAGACCATGAAAGCATTTTCTTCTCTCTCCCAGGTAAAAGCAAACTGCAATAGATTTCTATGGATTGCAGTAATAAGGCATTGGCTAGATCAATTTCTGCATAACTTTGAGGGATGACAAAATTAAACCTGTCAGCTGGTGCTTTAATGATGCCTGCAACAACCTAAACCTCCTGTAATTTACTGAGAACTGCCAAGAGCAATCAAGTTTTTAAAATGGCCACAAGGGGGTGTTAAAGGACTACATACTTGCTCTAATCATCCCCTCCCTCTTCCTAGTCCTTACTTGCCTCTTTCTAGTCCTTACTTGAAGAATCATCCTATATATACCCAATGTTGTTTCATTTCAACAATCTTAGTTTATCAAGTAGGTTGCTACTGATTCTCATAGTTTAATCTGAATATCAGGCTAATGTTTCCTGAGTTTTTAGCAAGTTAATGGCAGTTAGGCACTCATCGTGTGGATGTTTGTGACCAGGTAGTAGATGGGCCTTTTTCCTACTTCAAGGAAGTATACTGCTCTCTAAATCCTTGGTGATGTTTTCCCCATGGAATTTGTCATGATCGACATGGATTAAAGTACTTTCTGATTTTATCTCCGCTCTCCTTTATGTTGTTCCTTGCCCAGTGACTGAGGAGGTGGGCCTGGGGTCCTGATAATGGATGAAAGACACATGGAGACAAACCTGGGGGTTACAGCTAGTTTCCTTCTGGACCATTCTATAGGCTCAGAGACCCTTCAGGATAGAGCAGAGGGCTGCAGCAGTAGCTCAGCTTGGGGGTCAAGATCACTTAAATTCCCATCAGGGGATTTGAACTTTAGTCCCCTTTGTGCATTGAATGAATGGTGCTTATCTCTATCTAATTGCTTTCTGCATGAAAAGTAATTTGTAGGTTGTTCACTGGTTTGAGATGAAGGCACCACGATTCAGATCATGCCCTCAGTTCATGGGCAGATCTATTGTTTCTCCTGCTAGGTTCAAAATCAGACTTATGAGCTAATGGGTGAGCCATCCCCTTCACACTGGCATCCTCACTGCCAATGCTGAGTTTAAATTGCCCTTTAAGTTCCCCATATAGGCCAGAGAATCCCCACAGGCCACATGTCATCTGACACAACAATGGCTGGATTAGGAACATCCAAGGACAGCTTGGTATTCCCTCCTCTACTGGCAGTAGTTCCACCCTGAATGGTTTTCCAGGAGTGAAGAAATAGCCATTCCTCTGGTTTATGACTTTTCTTTTTCCAAGCTTCCACTATCCAGATGAAAAGGGAGTTAAAGGCCCACATAACCTTGTGAAAGGAGCTGTCAATGCTGAAGGCGCCTTACATGGTTTTGTTCCTGCTTAATTCTGGCTGATGCACTTGGCCCCTTGATCCCAGACAAGCACAGCATTGCCTGGCTATCGCCTGTCAAGCGAGGCCAGCTGGTTGCTGTCCACCGCAAGTGAGAATTCTTTGTTTTTAGATACGGCAGGGCCACGCCTGCCTCATTTCCTTCCCACATGGAATTCTGGCGTGGTGTGGGGAAACCTCACAGGCCCAGTGGAACAAGTTTGTGTGGGCAATCTAATGAGCTTGATTTTTCCTGAGTTCTAACTGCCCATTCCTTTAGCTGCAGCCCAGCTGGTGACAGGAGGCACACAGAAGTCTGTTACCATTCTGTTTGTCTCAAGTTATTTTGGTTAACTGCATCCTGATTGGAACTAGAACTATTCCTTCCATAAGATCAGAGCTGCCCCCTTTCTAGGGTGGTTCAGAGAACAGCTCTTACTTGAGCTCCTGAACAGGAAGAGCAGGCTGCACCCCCAGGCTTTCCTCTGCTTTGTGTGGGGCCCAGATCTCGTGGGGACAAGATTGAGGGCAGAGGACATCGTTGCTATAGCAGCAGTTTACTCGGCTGTGCCTCAGTCAACCAAAGGTTAGTTTCCTACTGGCTTCACCAAGGCCTCAGCTGAACCTAGAGGTCTAGGGACAATCTCTACTCGGTAGTTTTTGTTTCGCACCGTCAAAGTACAGACCACTAAAAAAACTGCAGATCACAGTCTCCCCACACAGGAGACACAAGGAGATACCGTTTGGCTGGTTATTTTAACTGCATTTGTAGGGCATATTCTCCCTCCTGTTACACAATGCCATCTAGTCCTTTTTGCAGACAAGAGTGTTGCAGTCCCTGAAGTGGACAAGAACTTTAAGCTATGTCCTTAGATATCTCTGAGGCTCCCAGACAGGGGATTTGACTTTGACTGGTTTCAGTAAAATTGCAATCTGTAGCTATTTCCATTGCACTGCTCAAAGACAAGGGTGCACGATACTGTTCTCGCTCCAAGGATGGGGACTTCCCTACAGGTGACAAGTCCAATCAGGTATCTGGGGCTCACAGATTGAGGGATCAGATGGGGACTGCCCTACAGGTGACAAGTCCAATCAGGTATCTGGGACTCAGATTGAGGGATCAGAAAGAGGTGCTCCTCACAAAATCCAGAGTGAAGTATTATTACTCAAGGCTTTTGATCCTATCTAGTGGGAGTGGCCTGACACATAAAGTGATGGCCAAGAGCTTATCTGTGGGGGCCAAGAGGAGGGGCCTTTTTCTTTCCATCTAACGAGGTTTCCCTTGTCCTGTCCACCTCTTGTTCAATCAATCTCAACAGTCAATTCTTTTCTGGGCATTACCTCAGATCTCCATAGATGAACACTTGAATGTGCGTGTTAATGTAAATTTCTGCTTTATCATTTTCATAACGATTTCCACAGCACCTCTCAATGTGAGGTGGAATCATTACAAAATGTTACAGGTAGAAAGTGAGGATTTCTCAATTAAGTTGGAACAGGAGGAAAGGTTAAGCCGGTACAGAATGCAGTGACATTTTTCACACCATTATCCCACTGCATTAAGCTAAAAAGCACACATCTACACAATAGTTCGCTTCTTATCCAAGATTTCACTTTCTGCAGTTTCAGTTACCCATGGTCCAAAACAAAAATATTAGATGGAAAATTCTAGGGATAATTCATAGGTTTTATATTGGGCACTATTCTGGGTAGCGTGAGGAGATGGAATCTTGCACCATTCTGCTCCATCTGGGCGAGACATGATTCATCCCTTTCTCCAGCGTATCCATACTGTATATGCTATCTGCCGCTTAGTATAGGAAAAAACATAATATATATAGGGTTTGATACTATCTGCAGTTTCAGACATCCATTGGGGGCCTTGGAATGTATCCCCTTTGGATAAAGAGGTGACTACTGTAGATGTATTTCTCTGCCTTGGCTAAATGGTTTTAATGATACAGCTTGTGTAACTGAGCAGATAATCACAGCTCAATAAAAAGCAGAAGTCTGGAACTGAAGAGGATGAGCTGCAGAAATCTCGTAATTAAGAACTGTGAATTCTCTTATTTCTCACCCTACCCTCAACACCCATGCACCACTGCCCTTGGCTCTTACTTCCTCTGGTGAATACCAAACCGTGACTTAGTGAAAGAACATGGCTTTTCTGGCTGGAAGCCCTTGGCTGGCACCCCAACTCTGTCACTTTCTAGCACTCTAGGAAGTTAACCCTAACCCTAACCCCAATGCCTTCCACCCACACTTGCAGGGCACTGCCTGTGACTAAATTTATTTTATGTCAGGAACCTACTTTACTGTCTGTCACTTAGGGATAGACTTGTGTTGGCTCCCCACTAACATAACCAATAAAAATAAATAAAATAATTCTCTGTGCCAATACGTAAGTTTAAACTATGCTTCATTTTCTTTTCAAAAATTTAACAGTACATTCTGGCAAATTCTTAGCTCTGAGTTTATACTGTTTCTACTCATTTTTAAGTAAGTAAAGAACAAAATTACATATATAACAAAGGTTCTCCTCTAGCTCTTCACAGCATCTGAAATCAACTGGAAAGAATACACAGAATGAGACAATTATAAAAAACAAACTATATGTGTATATTACTTGCTTAGATTTGGGAGCCTAACTGCTCACAAAAGGATTCATAGATTTTTTTTTTATTGTTAAGCTGCAACATACATGGTTTAATACAACAAAAAAATTTAATCAAGTGAAAAGTAATAAACTGAACAATAAACAAATAAACACTCAAAACAAAATATTTTCCATTGGAAACATGTTAAGATGAATACGGGGTTTCATTACCATCTTACTGCAATTTTCTTATGTGTTACTAGCCTACATACCCCATGTTTTCTGTAATCATGCAGATGTGAATGAAAGTTTGAATGATTAAATAAATGAAAAGTCCGTTTACTGCAGAGAATCATTTCACAAGGCAGCCAAACTTGGTTTAGAGAACAAAATTATTCAAGAAATTCTCCACGTATTTAGGTTCATTTTAGAATCCATGAACCTTAAGCTGTTCCTCCTTGACAATGCCAACCTGCAAAATAAAATTTAATTTAGCAGAATCACTCTGGGTAACACATAAATTCATTCCTAAGAAGACAGAGCAGTCATTAAAAAGAATCATTGTTAATAGGTTACTGCAACACTGTATTTGTGGCATAAACTGTTAATAACAAAAACTCAACACATATTTGAATATCCTGACATTCCACAAAACATCCTAAATGGACACAGGAATGATCAGGTCATTCTAATGACAAAATAAACTGGTACTCCTGCCCAAATAAGTACAACTAATGTGCTTCATTCACATGATTTTTTTACTAAGTAGGTAATAATTCACATTGCCCTTAAATACAATTTTAGAAGCAATCTCAAGGTTGTACATAAAGCACCCAATCACTCACCTCCAAGAGAAACTGGCAAATGTTTTTTCTTTGGTCACCTTGAAGCTGAATAACCTCTCCGTATTCAGGATGTTCAATCACAGTACCATTACAGGCAAATTTCTGAAGAAGTAGATTCAGCATAACTGAGTCAAATACAATGATATTTTACTTTCACCCTAAGATTATCTGGATGTTAATTAAGAGTATGAACACAGTTTCCTTGGGTCCAATCATTTTAACCCACTTTAACGTGAAGTAAAAGGTGTGAACCGTAATCCTATTTAGACGTGTGTGTCAATAACTATATTTTAATCTCTTCTCCCTAACACCTTTACCTTTTTGAAAGCTTTCACAAGTTTCTTCTTGTCATAATCATCTGCAATGCCCTGAACAGTAGTCAGTGTCTTTCTGCCGTTCCGTTGCTGGATTCTTATATGAATGTAATCCTCAGTCCCTGCCGGGAGTAAGTCGTCACCCTTAGTTGCATCAGCAAAGGGGTCTGCAAAGGGATACAAAAAAATCCAAAGCAGGAAAATATCTTTTAGTCAGTAATTTCCAGATACAGCTACGCTACAATCTAGAAACTCAGCAAAGAAGGTTCTAGTGCTTCTGCTTTCTTTCTGCAGGTGCGGATGTGGGGGAGTGATAAGGGTAGAGTATTAATAAAACCTACAAGGTACTTTCACAAAAAGAGATTTTAAACAGGTATGTCCACTGATACCGGAACAGAAAAACGTTGTTTTAGATGTTATCGTTGAACATAATCCTCTAATGAGAGAAAAGAGATTTTAAGACCTTAATTTTAGAGCCACTATAAAAATGTGCGTCATCTCGATTACATTCTGATGACAACAGAAACATTCACAAATGCCACCCCAATAATTTAACCCTAACTCTGCCTCGAAAAAAGATCTATATATGTATATTAAGAGTAATTTTACGTATTACTCCGCAAGTAGAGAAGACTGGCCCACTGCCCTGTAACAGATCAGAGGCCTGATCCGCAGCATCTTTTACTAAATGCGCCCGAGAGCAGCCACGAACAACCCCGACCGCTAATGGACGCCGATGCCCCAGCCCGAGCCGGCGTCCCCCCTGGCGATCAGCAGGGCAAGTCTGGGGGCGGAACAGGGTCGCAGAGGTGGCAGGGAGCAGAAGCGAGCAGCAGGAGGGTCCAGGAGCGGGCAGGGGGCGGCACAAGGCCCGCGGCCGGGGCTCCGGGGGCCGCCCTCGGAGAGGGGGTCGCCAGGGGCCCGGTCGCCATCTTCCGGGCACCGAGACAAAGCCCCACTCGGGGTGCGGGGAGGGCGGCCGGGGGCCTTTTGGGGCGGGGGTCCGGCGAGCGGCCCCGGCGAGGGCGGGCAGCGGTGGCCTACCGGCCGAGAGGCGCGCAGGGGACGTGGGGGGACGGGAGGGGCGGTGGGGCGACCCGCTCTTACCGAAAGATTGGAGGTTCTGGATAGTGGACATGCGATACTAGTGTGAGGCCGGTGAGGGGATAAAATTCCTGCGGGGCCCGCCCGGATCACCGTGTCAGGAGGCGGTAGTGGCGAGAAAACGGAAATAAATAAGGAGACGCTTCGCCCCGGGGTTGGGAAGCGGCTGGATCGGCGGCGGAAGCCGGGAGGAGGCAGGAAGAGGCGAAGGAGGAGGCGGAGGAAGAGGCGGCAGCAACGGATGCGAGGACGCGACAGAAGAGGCGGCGCTGCGGCTTCTCCGACAAAATGGCCGACGGAGACTATTTAGCCGCGCCCGCCGCCCCTCCCACGTGACCCTCCCGCGCTTGGCGCCCTGGGACTTGTGGTTTTCACGAGGCAAGAGAGCCCGGAAAGCCTGGAGCGGGCGGGCTTCCGAGACCTCAATTCCCAGCAGGGGGTGCGCCCCCCAGCGGCGGGCGGCGGGGCCGGGAAGGGTCCAGAGGGCTGCAGAGACATCTGGCTAGAGCTCGTAGGTCTAGCGCCGTACTGCCCGCGCTCTCGCAGGTTCTCCCTTGACTCGCCTTCTCTCGCGGTACAGTGGCAGCAATGAGTGTTCGGTGCTGGGGGGGATTATCTCCATCAGTCGCCCTCGCTCGAGGCCTTGGGTAATGTAAGTGAAATCGGGGTACAGGAGCAGAACAAGGTCCCTAGTCCCGGCTTTCGACTTAATGGCTGCCCCTCAGCACCTCTCCTCCTCCCCTCCCGCCTTGTCCGGTTGCAGGAACCCTGTTCGTCCCTACCAAGGGTCGAGGTGGGAGCCTCCTGCCCAGGATTGGGCTGCCCTCCGATGCCCTAGCGCGGTGGTTCGCAAACTAACGTGCATCTCCCCTAGGGCTTAATAAAATACAGACTGATAGATCCCAGAGCTTCTGTTTCAGGACGTCTGGGGTGTGACCCGAGAATTTGCAAATCCAACAAGCAGCCAGGAGATGCTGATGCTACTGGTGTGGGACCACAATTCAGAACCACTGCCCACCTTCAGCAGGGGCCTGGCATCCAGTGGGGCCATGTATGTCCCCCAGGTCGACCGAACACACCAGAAAATCAGCCCATCAACTTAAATACAGAACCTTGAACAGGAAGGTTAATTGACAGAAGGTTGATTGATACCAGAACAGTAATATCTTCCTATCAAGCTAAACACAGGAGAACAAACCTGAGACTATGGGAATGGGCTCACCCAGGCAGGTGCTCAATTGTCAAACTTGGTTCGCTTTCTGGAAGCAAAGAGATAGACTAAAAGTTCGGGATTCTTAACCTTGTTTTGTGCCATGGCAGTCTTGTGAAGCCTATAGACCCCTTCTCAGAATAATGCTTTAAGTGCATGAAATAAAACATGTAGGATTACAAAGGAAACCTATTATACTGAAATTAAAAACAGTACATTGATAACATAGTATTGCTTCTTTACTAATGCATTAGTTAACAAGATCTAGCAGCAGGTCTCACAAAGGCTGGAATTTTAAAAAGGTGATAAAAGATATTTTGAGATGTCTGTAGCATCAGAAGTGTAATATGAAAATATCTGTGACTTCTATTGGTGCAAAGTTACAGATCCTTCAGGTACTACTGGGATGTTGCCAGCATTCATAATGGAGGAAAGGCTAAATTTGGGTTAGAGGTTAGTGAAAATGTAGGTGGAGTCTTTTTTCCCTATCCAATTTTAGGAATCCCCCCACCCCCGCAATTTTAGCCATGGACCAAGGATCTGCAGACTCCAGGTTAGGAATACCAGGATTTAATAATCTTTAGTGATTAACTATGATGATAGGTACCATTTATTGAGTGCATACTATTTGCCTGTTGTAAGCTTTATACACAGTATTGTTAATCTTCATAGCCATTCTGTGATGTAGTTATTACTCTGTTTATATTCATGTAGAAATGGAGGCTTTCATGGGTTAAATAATTTCCCTAAAAAAATCAAATTTTCAACTCTCAGGAATTTAACTGCATTTTTGGTCTTTTAGTCCTGATTTAAATGAATAGCACTTTTATTATCCAAACTAAAGTGTAAAGTTTTAGAGCTGGTTCTAAAACAAGGAGAATCAAACATTTTTTGTTGTTCATTAGTTGATTACACCTACAGTGGTTTTCTGGTCTTGTACCTTTATCAGCATGCTTTAAAGTAATTTTTAATACTGCTCTGGATGAAGTTCAGAATCAGCAAAATGCATCTCTATTTCTGTTTTCCTCCTTTGTTACTAGACGCCCCAAACCATTTTATATTATGTTATTTCTTAGAACGAGCCAAGGGTGGTCCAGTCAAGAAAAAAAATAACAAATGAACATAGACAAGTTAAAAAAGATCCAGAAGTCTTTGGGTTGCCATGGTCATTACCCTTGTCAGGAGAGCTTATACTTTCTAAGACCTAGTGTTTGCATCAGAAACCCCCAGGAGCTCAGAAATCTTCAATCAAAGCCAACTATGAATACAGGTCGGATACGTTGTAATTATAATCTGGAAAGCTCTTCTGACCCTGGTCATCATTCATAGCTTTTGTGTTTAGACCTGACCATTGAACACTTGTAGTGTAGCTGGTCCAAACTGTGATGTGCTCTCACTATAAAGTACACACTGACCTTTGGAAGACTTAAATTTTCTCAATTTCACCTGCTTCTTTTTACTTCTTAAAATGTGGCTCCTAGAAAATTCAGTGTTACATATGGCTCACATACTATTTCTATTGACAGCACTGGTTTAGAGTGAAAAGATTTGACCTATATGTAAAGTTATAAAAGGAACAAATTAAAGCACTTAAAATCTAGTATTTTTAGTTCTAAATGGTACCAGCCTAGTTTAAGGTGACTATTTCATGCCTTATTTCCAAAGGGAGTTTAGATCACTTGCAGAGAACAGTAGTATTGACTAAAGGAATCAGGGAAGATTAAAAAAAAAAAGTTAGAATATTTGAGAAATAAAAGCCCCCAAAGCTAGAGATAGACCCCAGATCCGGCTTTTAACTTCCTAACGGTAAGACAACGAGAAAATCAGCTAGGAAGTCCATGTGTCTACAGGATGAAAACATACTAGTTGTGCAGGAGGAATGACTTTGCCTGACCCAGAGCCACAGGAGGTGTTTTTCTTGGGCTATCATAAAGGGGATGCTGTGATGTAGTGAACAGTGTCCCCAGCAGTTTGCTTACCGTGAAGGACAATGGTGGGTTTTATGCAGTTGTTTCTTATATCAGCCAGTCATGAAGACATGCTAACAGGTGAGGACCTTGGGTCCTCATCCATCCAGAGGTTGCTGGTTGCGGCGGCCTTGTGATGATGTGCTGCTCAGGTTTCCTGCTTCAGTGAGCATAACTAACTATCTGCCTCAGCTGCTGCACTCTGAATTCAACACCGCTGAGGTCACGCCTCCCACCAGCTGCTCCTGGTGACTCAACAAGGATCCTAATGCAGGCCGGTTCTTGAGAGATGTGGGACTCCTCATCTAGGAGGACCTAGATCTAGTGTCTAGGTCAGAAAAAGTCACTTAAAAATCTCAACTTACTATCGTGAACACTTGATTGTTATATTAGCAATGCGTGATATAAATGAAATGCTTGAAAACGTTATAGGTTAAGAAGGACTTAATTCTTTTATTTATCACTGAAAATAGCAGAACTGTGTTAGAGCAAAACTCATTATTATGAGTATTTGCAAAAGCCAAAAGTAAAATCATGTTTCTAGAAACCTACTTAACCTGCAGTGGGAACTTGAATGATAGATCATTAAACTTAATAATCAAGGGTTACACTATCATTAAAGAGAAGGGAACAGTAATTGGCTCAAGATGGCTAACTTGGTATCTTCACTATCAAAAGATCCCTAATAATGTCAGAAAAGATATATTTTGGGGAAGACTAAATCCAGCACTAAACAACAAGGATGTACCATCAATGGGTCAGACATTTCTTTCCTCCTAAAGGAAAAACAAAACACCCAGAAATCAGTTGATGGAGGAAACTGCATGCTTAAATACTAGCAACACTGGATTATTAAAGATTATGAAATATCTTTAAAATCGTGAGATTTTGAACCTGAAATCCTGTATTTAGGCAAAATAAAGGCATTTTCAAAATGTTTAAAAACCCAGAAAGTTTACTTCCATGGACAATACTGATGATATACTCCAGAAAAATTAAAAACCCAAGGAAGAGAAAGACATGGGATAAAAGAATATAGGTGCATAAAGAAATCAGCAAAAATGATGGTTATGTCCAAATCATATTGGTATGTAAGGAGGGTGAAATATTTTATGGGTGATTTCTAGAAGAACAGAAATTTCTTGCATTTTTCAATCCAACAAAAGACAGGAAAAGGTATAAAAGAGCAACAAGAAATCAGAGTAAATTTAAAACATTAAGTCATAATAAAGATGTAAAAAGTACATAATTGTCAGTAATCACAGGTGTGAATGTTATATTTTTCTATTAAAAGGTAACCTCTTTAGTTTTGATGAAAAATGGTCACAAAACTTTATATAGCAGCTATTTATGACACATTTAAGGTCAAATGACAAAGATTGAAAAAGTTATTGTAAGCAACTGCTAGTTGAAAAGTAGGGTTGATATAACAATATTATTAGGAAAAACGAATTCAAGAAAAATTACATTAAGTAGGACAAAGAAGGATAGTTCATTTGGATCAAAGTTATATTGGACCAAGAATGTGAATCACAAACTTTTATATTCCTTACAACTTGGCAAAACGTATATAAGGCAGAAAAGGAAAAGAAAAATATGGAGAAATTGAAAAGTTTGCAGTCATAATGGAATACAGTAACATGTTTGTTTCAGAAACAGACATGTAAGGTAAACAAAAATTAAAGATATAGGTATTTTTAATAATATAATTAATATGTTTGGTGCAATAGATATATGTAAAACTTTGTACCCAATGCAAAGCATACCAATTTTCAAACACCCAGGACACCCAAATGTCCATAAACTGATGAATTAATAAACAACATTTGGTATATCCATACAGTGGAATATATTCAGCCATGAAAGGAATGATACATGCTACAACATGGATGAATTTTGAAAACATTATGCTAAATGAAAGAAGCCTGTCACAAAAGACCACATACTGTATGATCCCTCTTAGGTGAATTGTCTAGAATTGGCCAAGCTATAGAGACAGAAAGTAGGTTAGTTGTTGCCTAGGGCTGGGGGTGTGTTTGAGGGGAAATGGGTAGTGGCTGCTATTGAATATGTAGTTTCTTTTTTTTTAAATTAATTTTTATTGGAGTATGGTTGCTTTACAATGTTGTGTTAGCCTCCACTGCACAACAAAATGAACCAGCCATACACATACAGATATCCCCTTCCTTTTGGACTTCCCACCCATTTAGGTTACCACAGTGCATTAGGTAGAGTTCCCTGTGCTACACAGTATGTTCCCATCAGTTGTCTATTTTATACATAGTATCAATATGTCAATCCCAGTGTCCCAATTCCTCCCACCCCACCCCTTTACCCCTTGGTACCTATACATTTGTTCTGTAGTTTCTTTTTTGAGTTATGAGAATGTTCTAAAATTAATTATGGTGATGGATAAATTGTATGTTATGTGAATTATATCTCAATAAAATGGTAATAAAAAGAGGATACAAAAAAGTAAAAAGTAAACAGTTTCTCTTATTCATTGTCAACATATTAAATAAAATATTAGCAAATCAAGTCAGTACTGTATCCAAAAGAATATTATTAACCCAGACATGCCAGGATAACCTTTCAAAAGCAAGTATATTATTAAAATTGCTGTAAATGCTTCAGAATTTAATATACAAAGGTTGAAATACAAAGTTTTGCCATTTTGTAGTAGCACAGAGAAATGTTCACCAGCCAGGGACTGAGGAATCCTCCACACCCCAAGTCTTTAACAAATCACAATGACAGACTTTTACAACTCGAACACAACCAAGACTACTCCCAGGAGTTGCATTTTAATTAGTAGCGTTGGAGGGACCTTGGGACACCGAGAAGGGGAATGGAGACTTGGTGATACTCGAGCAGAGGTGACGGAGACCTTGTATCTCTCAGAGGAGATGAGACCCCTTGACAGCATGGGAAAGAAAAGTGGACATCATAGTTGTAAGTCACCTAGTTTCAGAAAAGCTCTTTGTAAAGGGGTACTGAGAACATACATTTGGAAAGCCACACAGCATCATTTCATTGAGCTTTAACTTGGAAGTACAGAAATGGTGCACTACCACATTGTGAAGAGACTGATCCCTCCCTTCCCCAATACACTGACAAATTTAAGGACACAAGCTGTATGGTCATCTCAATAAGATGCAAAAAAAACAAACAGATTTTAATTGATCAGCTGGCTCTATTCTCCAAGGACACTGCCTCCTCTCCCCACCCAATAAGGGCAGGTCGAGGACCACAGTGTGGGAGTTAAGGCTGCATGTTATAGGACCTCATACATTTTCTGGAAGTGGGATGATGTAGGAGGTTGTTGCTTCTTATTTCAAGGATAGACCAGTGACGTTCCCAAGTCTCAAATTTATGGCGATATTTTCGTTGTAATAATAGCTTGCCTGAATTCTTTTCTTAGCTCACTTTAATATGAGAGCTACTTAATTGATTCTATTACTCTTTTAACTGAGACACCAGTTATTTTTTTTTTTACATTCAATATGCCCATATCATAGTCTGCCTACTATGGTGTGTAATCCCAGAACGATGATGTCCTTATGTCACAGGGCTGGACAAAGCTGTGGTAACAGCCTTATGCTCTTCATGTTTTGTCAGTTTCTTGGGCCGTTGGGTCTACATTTTCAAGACTTTTGAGTTTAATCACCTTTCTTTATTGGAAACATTTTCTTTATTTAATGGGTTTGCAATACTGGTAAAACAATGTAACCGAAGATTCAGTTCCTTCTTTCCTCCCTCCCTTCCTTCCTTCTTTCTTTTGACAGGATTGTATCTCATCTAAGCAAAGAAAAGAAGAAATATTCATGTGTCAAAATAGTAATAGCTTGCATTTATTGGGTGTGCACTATGTACCAGGTCAGGGCTAAGTGCTTTCCAGGCAATATTTCTATTTACCTTGGCCTCATTTAAAATTCTGGACCACAAATCCCAAATGGGCAGTCAGCGCCACACTTCTTACTGCACTTCCTAGGATGTTTTTCTTCTTCTCACTCTGTACAATGATGATTTCATACATCTTCTCTCTTCTCAAACCCAAATTCCATCCCCTGTGTTCCTTCTCAGCTGATGACCTTGTTCATATTTTACTAAGAATATAGAAGCAATCAGATGGAAACAAACATCATCCAGTCACCAAATCTCCAAATCTCACTGTGTTTGTACCTCTGCTCTCTGCCTTGCCAGCTTGTTACCATGGATAAGTATCCCTGCTTTCCTCTTTTGCCCTTTCAGAGATGTTTCTCCTGGAAGTATCCCCCTCTCCCTCTTGCATTTATAATATCTCTATATAGAGAGAATTAGTTCCACCAGGATGCAAATATTCTCTGGAATCTTCCATCTTAAAAGGACAAAAACAAAAATCCCTTTGACTTATATTCTTTTCTTGCCAGGACCCATTTCTCTACTCTTCCAAAGAGTTGTCTATTATCACTCTCTCCACTTGCTCATGACTCATCTCTCCTTAACCCCTCCAAACAGGCTTCCACATCCACTGTTATGCTGAGACCATCTGTGCCCAAGTGTGCTTGACTTCCATATTGCCAACCCAATGCCATCTCACTGTTTCCATCTGACTTGGTCCTCTCTGCAGCATTTGATGAAGTGAACTACTCCTTTCTTCTCTTGGCTTCTATGACATCACCCTGTGTTGGTTTTCTTCCATATCATTGGTCACACTATTTCCAAAGGAGTTGGAAATAGTGACTCCTTCTCTGCTCAAACTGTGCCTATGTGTTTGTTAAGATAAGAGGAAAAATCAGGAGGTGGTGTGTTGGAAGCAAAGGGAAGGAAGTGTGCCTCCCAAAGGCTGGGTTATGAGTGGTGGTCACCAGCAGAGGACAGTTGAGCCCAGTGGACAGGCAACCCCACATCTGCATTCAGTGGCATCATGGTGTCAGGATGAGGGGGATAGCGCTGAAGTAGAGGAGACAGCTATTTCCAAATATCCATGACACCAGGTAGGGTCTCAGATCTCTTCCACTTGGGTTACACTGGTTATCATGAGCTACTGGCAAAAAGGAAATGCATTAGAATTCCCCTTGTGCTAAAGAAAAATAAACATGGAGAGGAAGTTATTCTGCATCAAAAGCATCTTTGAGGAAGGGAAACAAACATGGAGAATTATGTAAATAAAGCCATTCAGCTTTGAGAAATGGGTAGGACATAGAGAGAGAGTGAGAAAACAGATTAAATAAAAGAAAATCTACTCTTGAGTTCAGCTCACCTCAATCCCCTTTGAATATTAGCCATCTTTAATAATAATACTTTTCCACAGAAACATGAAAATTTGCAGAGCTGTCAGTAATAGCAGTGAGTTTGGAGGGCAATGTCATTGCTTCTTGGAGTATAATTCCAAAATAAAGGACCCCAGGCAATATAATGGACAATATCCTCAATAGCATTTTTTACGGTAACTGCAGAAAGGGATTCCATGTGGTTTTTTCTTACAGATGTAAAAGAGTAAAGACCTTCACCCTCTTAGAAACAGTTGTGCATCTGTCAAAACTACCCAGCCACGAAAACCAAATCTGGCTTTTCAAAGTAAACATGTTATTTTCTATATAATTGCTATAATTTAGCTGTGGGGACATCACTGACCCATTAGCAGAAAAAACAGATGGGATGAGATTTGTCTTCATGCATGAGCTAGGATGTTGTGAAAATATTAGAAATTATTAGCCATAAACTCAGTCACCAGGCTGTACAGCCAGAATGCTAAGTTACAAATAGTGGAGGAAATGGTACAAGCAGTCCATGAAGGACCTCTCTTAGTTACTCAGAATGATCATTTTAGATGTGTTTCACAGTAGCTAATTACAAAATGTGGAGATTGCAAAATCAGTTCAAGCGAAAGTTTGAGCAAACTTCAGAGCAAGAGAAAGTACTTCTAATGCGCAAATCTGTTCTCACTGTTTCCGCTAATGGAGCTGCCACTGACCCAGCAGCCTTGGCAGGAAACCTGGGGACCTTGCCACTCCTTTCTTCGCTCCTCTCCACTCTTTCTGCTTGGTCTCTGAGTCACCTTCCAACTCAGGAATACCTACTTTCAGCATCACTAGTGTCTTGGGCAAGGGTGGGGAGGTGATTAGGGAGTAGAATTGTGTGAAATGTTAGGATTTTGTAAGGGGGATGGGGGCTGGCATGTGTATTCCTTAAAAATTTTTTTTAATTGAGGTATAGTTGATTTACAATGTTGTGTTAGTTTCAGGTGTACAGCAAAGTGATTCAGTTATACATATATATATATATATATATACACACACACATATATATATTCTTTTTCAGATTTTTCCCCTTATATATGATTACAAGATATTGAGTATAGTTCCCTGTGCTATACAGTAGGTCCTTGTGGGTTATCTATTTTATATATACAAGGGTGTATCTATTAATCCCATACTCCTAATTTATACCTCCCCCCTTTCCCCTTTGGTAACCATAATTTTGTTTTAAAATAATTAATTAATTAATTAAAAAAATAATTAATTAATTTTTTGGCTGCGTCGGGTCTTTGTTGCTGCGCTGGCTTTCTCTAGTTGTGGTGAGCAGGGGCTAACTCTCCATTGTGGTGTACGGGCTTCTCATTGCGGTGGC
The DNA here is from genome assembly GCF_949987515.2 of Delphinus delphis. NCBI lineage: Eukaryota > Metazoa > Chordata > Mammalia > Artiodactyla > Delphinidae > Delphinus > Delphinus delphis. The sequence continues at coordinate 60,209,971 of NC_082692.2, forward strand.
TTCTCTTGTTGTGGAGCACGGGCTCTAGGGTGTGAAGCCTACAGTAGTTGTGGCTCGTGGGCTCTAGGCATGTGGGCTTCAGTAGTTGTGGTGCACGGGCTTCGTTGCTCTGCGGCACGTGGGATCTTCCCGGACCAGGGCTCAAACCCGTGTCCCCTTCATTGGCAGGCAGATTCTTAACCACTGCACCACCAGAGAAATCCCCTAATTTTGTTTTCTATGTCTGTGAGTCTCTTTCTGTTTTGTGAGTAAGCTCATTTGTATCATTTTTTTTTTAGATTCCACATGTAAGTGATATCATATGATATTTCTTTCTCTGTCTGACTTACTTCACTTAGTGTGATAATGTCTAGGTCCATCCATGTTGCCACAACTGGCATTATTTCATTCTTTTTTAATGGCTGAGTAATGTTTCATTGTATATACGTACCACATTTTCTTTACTCATTCATCTGTCGATGGACATTTACGTTGCTTCCATGTCTTAGCTATGGTGAATAGCGCTGCTGTGAACATTGGGGTGTGTGTATCTTTTCGAATTAGAGTTTTCTCCAGATATATGGCATGTGTATTCTTTCTTTTTTTTTAAATAAATTTATTTGTTTTTGGCTGCATTGGGTCTTTGTTGCTGCATGCAGGCTTTCTCTAGTTGCAGCAAGCAGGGGCTACTCTTCGTTGTGGTGCGCGGGCTTCTCATTACGGTGGCTTCTCTTGTTGTGGAGCATGGGCTCTAGGAGCGCGGGCTTCAGTAGTTGTGGCACATGGGCTTAGTTGCTCTGCGGCATGTGAGATCTTCCTGGACCAGGGCTCGAACCCGTGTCCCCTGCATTGGCAGGCGGCTTCTTAACCACTGCGCCACCAGGGAAGTCCCGGCATGTGTATTCTTAAAAAGCACCCCAGGGAACTCTAAGTATCCTTTCCACCCACACAGTTCAGAGCCTCAGGGTGTAATACAGATGCTCAAGATCATAGGGAATCCAAGTTCTTTTGCAGCAGGAACACATTTTCCAAATCCCAAATGTGTCATTCAGTCAAAATAACGGAGCAAAAGGCACCATGAAGGAGCCGTGAAGGAACAGGAAAGAACAGAGAACAAGCCAGACTCGTGGATTTGAGATGCTCAACACAGATCTTTGACCCCCGCCCCTCCAACCCACCCAGCCTATCTCGTGCTGGGTACCGGCCTGGCAAAGCCTAGACACTAAGACATGTTGCTGAATTCAGTGAATTCAGTGAGTGAATGTGTGTTTATAATCTTCTTCACGTGGTTATCTCCATCAGGATGTCTCAGAAGCACCGTAAACTCAATGTGACCCAACTTGATCCTTTTATCGAGATTCTGCTCAACGTTGTGCTTCCATTTCTATATTGGTTAGTGCAATCCGGTCATGAAATCAGAGCCCTGATGTCTTCCAGTCTTTATACTACTTGACTGCTCAGTAGCCACTCATTCACTTCCTTTTTAAACTTCCTTGTTTCCTGAGACATCATTCTCTCCTGATTTTCCTTCTACCTTTCTGACTGCTCTTCCCTCTGCCAGTCCAGTTCTACAGGGCCAGGGCCCTCGGTCCTTATCCTATTTTATAAGCTCCATCAGTGATCCCATCCGTAGGCACAGCTTCTAGCTCCATCCAGGTCCTAACAGCTTTCTGATCTTTAACTTCAGCCTGATCTCTACAGTTGTGGACACCCACCTCCCAGACCTCTCCACTTGACCAACATCTCAAATCAAACATATCCAAAAAGGAGTCTTCCTTCCCCAGCCCCCAGCTCAATGAATAGAACCAGCCAGAGGTCTGCGTGCATCCTTCGCACTTCAATCTTTTTCACTATCCATATCCAACCAATTCCCAAATCCCATTTTTGCCTCCAAAATGTCTTCTGGATCCAACAAAATTCTCCTTCCTCACTGTCCTAATCTAAGCTGTCTTGATTTCTTCCTGGACTCTATAGGAAGTCTCCTAATTTGTCTATCTACAGTCTCTTTGCCCTGATACAATATGTTCCTTACACTAAAAATTCAGAGCTATTAAAAAAAATAAACTCACAAATCTGCTCAGGTCACTTCCCTTCTGAACTTTTCAGTGTCTCACCACGAATCATGGATTAGACAAAATGCACCATATCAATCCAGACATGCACATAAATGACATATATCTGTATGAATGGGATGAAGATAGGGAAACACACAAAATGCTCTATATACAAATGAAGGAGTGGATCATGTAACTAGGTGGGGAATGATATCTTAACAGTGAGTCCCAGTGCTCTGAGCAGGTAGAGAACTGTCTCTGGGTAAGTGATTGGGGCAGAAAGTGGGACGCTTATGCCCTGAGTTTTCAGTGGGGTCAGGGCATCAGAGAGGCCCTAGGAGTTGGCCACGCCATTCTGTAGGTCAAAGACGAGGAGTCGGGGCACAGGAGGAGACTGGTGCTGCGGGGGGAGCCCACTATTGTTTGGAAAAAAGACTTTTGAGGAACAGGAAGGTCTAAATTAGATTTTCAGCTACTAGGTGATATGCTATATGCCCCTGCTCCCCGACTTCTCCCCCACTCCCAGCCTCTGCCAATTCCTGCTGCCCATCAACCCTTCAGTGAGGTCTACTACAGGGCTGGTTGATCTCTTAGTTGTTGCTGTTGTTTTAAGTGCAAATGGTGAAAGGGTTAAACTTCCCTTCTGGATTGATGCAATACAAAACAGAGGCTGCAATAAGGACACAAAACCGTTGATCTCCATAAGTACAAATTCACAGGCTTTTGGGAAAGTCTTTGGGCTTTAAGGGAAATAGAATTAGCAGTTTGAAGCAGTGTAGATTTGAACCTAGATTTTTTGTGGCATGGATCCTACTCTTACCTCCAACCATCTGGGCTACACTAGGATTCTCCTGGGCTGGGGAGGGATCAGGAACCATCAGAGAGGACATGACTTTTGAACTGAGCCTTCTTAAAGGATGGGTAGGAGTTTTCAAAGTCAGAGAGGGAAGCATTCCAGAGGACTGAATATAATGTGGGAAAATGCAGAGTTGAGAAAGTTCCTAGTTTTAATGGTTTGTGACCCACAGAGGGTAGATGGGGCCCTACCAGGAGCTATGGTCCAGAATTATCCACCGTTACAGCCCAGCTCTGACGATGCCTGGAACAGACTTTCCAACCACATTTAGATCTGTCTTTTTAGCATTAGCCAGGACGCCCTCTTTCCCCTGCAATCAAAGACAGAGTGGGGGCAAGGGGAACAGAATCCTAACTGCTTCAAGTCAAGGCTGGGTGACTTACTCCTTTGTCATTAGACAGTTCAATGATCAATGGGCACCAAGCTGACAACTGGCCAAGTGGCATCAGCAGAGCTGTTGTACCACAGACAGTCAAAATTTCAACAGACCAGGGTCACTAGGAAGAATGGCTACTGGGCACAGAAAAGACAATAACAGTGTCATTTAAAGACAAAGAAGAACCTCTCTTCTGCCAGACTGAGGACAGCAACTCATTCATCACCAGGATGGTTCTACAAAGACCCAAATTACAAACAGGGTGGAAGCACTGATTCATAGAGTCTGTTTTCGGTGGTAGAGCATTCATGACACATGGTCTGCATTTATCAGGGCAAAGAATACTTGTCCAGCCTTTTCCTTTTAAAGATGAAAATCTTTTTCTGACTTCCCATTGGTTTGTCATGAAATGAATGAAATAGCAGGGAAGAATAAATCAGAAATGACAGTCTTGAAAGTGCAAATTATTGTCATTACTGGGAAGAAAGAAAGGGCATGTTGAAGACAGAAGTGAAATGGGAAACACCACCACCACTGCCGGCAAATAGTCCTTTCATCTTCAATTAAGTAATTACCACATTGTTCAGTGAATGAGGACAGCAATTACATGACTTTTCATCCTGTCACCTTGACACCTAGCACCTCATGGTTGGGGCATATCCCGGCCCTGGGCCAGCACTGCCCCTTGTCGTTTGATATACACAGTACATGGAAGAGAAGGCAGCTCTCACAGTCTGAGGCCCCCAGGCCCCCAGTCCTGTCTCTCGCTGAGCAAGTACAAAGCTGAGAACTCCGTGAACTTGGTGGCACTGTCTGGGAGGTGCCAAAGGCATACTCCCCAGATTTGCTATGATGACAGCAGAGGACAGACTCTCCTGGAGTCATGGAAGATCTTACGAGTTGACAGGAGTGTGGGGGGTGTTTGGTGCACTTTTCCTGCTCAAGTAGACTTCCCAGAGGCTCTTAGGTTGCTGGGTCTGTAAACTGCTGTGCCTGCCTGGCTGGCTCGCTCTGGGCCCTATGATACAAAGGAAGGCAAGGCTGGATAGAGGAGGGGGCTGTTACCTGGTCCACCTGGCTCACAGCCTGGCTCACCTGGCTCTACAAGCAGAGATTTAACTTTATCCACTTCAAAGAGCCACAAGGAAACTTTATTGGAAATCCCCACTCCTCAAGGCTGCCCACTGGGTTGTTTCCAGGCAACAATAACTTGATGTCTCTCAGAAGTTCAGTTAGGATAGCTGGGTAGTAAGTAGACATTTCCTCCCTGTGCTGGGGAGGAGAGCAAGGGAAACAGGCAACACTGACAGAAAGCTTTTCCCTAAAGGGATGGATCAACACTCATTTCAGGGCTCAACCAATAGATTGGGTCTCTCTGGATAACCTCCTCACCTCTGCCCTTCTCGCAGCTGCCCTTTAAGCACTGGGTTTGATCTTGAGAGTTAGCATTGTCCCTGATAGGGGTGACGGTGGGGACTAGCTGGAGGGGGAATTTGAGTCATCAGAAGTTTACGAGGTTTTCTAACTAGTAGGTGGTCTTTAAACTTTTTGGGCCACACATCCCACCAGTAAAAACTGTTTGACAATGCACCCCCAAAATATGCATATTCATTTATAAATTACTTACATGTACTTTCATCTATCCATATATTTAATATTGGTAAATCTTACTTCCAGATAAAAAATAAGTATAAGTGAAAGGACTAATTGTTCTTTCACATGACCTCAGTGGACCATCTTCTGTACCTCTTGTGTAGTCTGTACCCCACTTTGGAAACTGCTCTTCTGACCTTTGAGTACCCCAAGTTCTGGCTTTTCATGGGCAAAGGATGAAGGAGAGAGATCCACACAGAGAAAAAATGGTTCTCGGCTGAACACGTGGGTTTTGTTCAAAGAAGTCAGTGAAAAAAGTGAGCATCTCAGCATCTTCCCTGCCTTATCAGTGATGGCAGGAAGGAGTGATGGCACCCAAGAACTCTGTGTTAGTTCTTGGACAGCTTAGAGACAGTGTTTTAAGAGACTCGCTAAACTAAGCCAAAGTTACTGGTGTCTCACTGGGGCCTGCAGGTCGTGAGTATCTGTGGATACAGGGGCTTGTGCTTTTGGATTCTGGGCAGCAGGTGCCTGGACCGTTCACTGCCACCTGGGGTTGCTCCACTGTCTTTAGAAAAGAGGGGAGGGTGAAGTAGAGGTTTGGGAGAGCCTTTTGCTTCTCCATCTTGGTGTTGAGATCCCTCCTATACACTTTAGTGTTGGGAGGATGCTCACCCCAAACCCCAGGATGGGCATGTGGGTGCCTGTTGGGCACCATCTTCAGTTGAGTCGCTTGGGCATGGTAACCATAGTCTAAAGCTAGGACCACCATGGCCAGCCTAGGTGAACCAAATTTCTTTCAAGCACCTGCTCTGTGCCAGGCTCTGCATGGGATGAATGGAGCCCACTTCCTCAAGAAGCTTTCAGGTCAATGCAGGAGAAAGATAATCAAACATGTACATGCAGTGCAGGGGATGTCTTAGTTTGGGGTTTCCCCAAAGGAGATTCTGTGTTGAGTAGTTCATTTGGGAGGTGACCTCCAGAGTACATGCTGAGGGAGGGAGAATGTGAGAGAATGAAGGGAGAAAAATCACAAAAGAAGCACTAATGAACAGGTTACTGCTGTGGGTACCTGGACCTCAATTCTGCAGGGGACGCTCTGAGGGACTCTATCGAACCATGCTATTCAAAGTATGACCAGCACATCAGCATCATCTGGAAGCATCATGGGCCCCACCAGGCCTGCTGAATCAGAATTTGCACATTAAAGTTTGAGAAGCACTGCCTTTAATCTTTCATCTTTATCAAACATGATAACTTTGATATAAAACATATTTCTATATTTGGGGACTTGATTCTACCCAACTGGATCCTTCTGAATAACTTCTTTGAGGTTTCCAATATTTGAAGTGGATATTAAAGTTTTCCAGTCCCTTGAAAGCTCTTTAAAATGCAACTCCATTTACCTGCACTTTATCATAATTATAACTCAATCGCAGAGACAGAAGGCTCACGCAACCAACTGTTCTGTAAAATGCAAATTTTGTATGGGAAATACTTCCCCTGGGAGAAAATAGAGTGGCTGTCATTTGGAAAGTTATTTTTAAAGGAACGCACCAAATGCCTCCTGTCCTTTAAAGTTTTGTTAAAAATTTCAATGAATACAGGACCCTTTGTGAAAGATCAACACACACACACACACACACACACACACACACACACACACGCAGAGAGAGAGAGAGAGAGAGAGAGAGAGAGAGAGATCCTTCCAAAAAATGTAACAGAAGTTTCATATATCATGGAAGGTCCAAAGCAAGTAGCTCAATAGTTGCTTATACATCTTTTATATTGGCAAGTGATTTTACTTTTTTTTTTTTTTTTTTCGCGGTACTAGGGCCTCTCACTGTTGTGGCCTCTCCCGTTGCGGAGCACAGGCTCCGGGCGCGCAGGCTCAGCGGCCATGGCTCACGGGCCCAGCCGCTCCGCGGCATGTGGGATCTTCCCGGACTGGGGCATGAACTCGTGTCCCCTGCATCGGCAGGCGGACTCTCAACCACTGCGCCACCAGGGAAGCCCATGATTTTACTTTTGATATTCACTCATCTTCATTTCATCACTAACACAAGGATTAATCTAAGGTTATAAAACTAATTTTTCACGTAGTGTATCAGTTAGCTATTACTGCATAATAAACCACTCCCAAACTCAGTGTTTTAAAAGAACAATGATTTATTCTTGCTCTCATGTCTACAGGTTGGCTGGGGTGGCTTTGATGATCTCTGCTGGGCTCAGCTCATCTTGGCTGTAGGTTGGATCTGAGTCTGTTCCTTGGACCAGTGGGCTGCCTGTGGCTTGTGCTCATAGTGAACGGCAAATATAAGTGGACAAACCCAACTCCATAAATATATTTCAAGCCCCTTATGTAGCTCTTTTTCTAACATCTCATTAACCAAAGCAAGTTACATGGTCAGATCCAAACCAAGGGTTGGATAATGCTATGGTCTGAATGTTTGTGTCCCCTCAAAATTCATGCTTTGAAACCTAACCCCTAAAATGATGATATTAGGAGGCAAGGCCTTTGGGAGGTGATTAGGTCAGGAGGGCTCCACCCTTATGACTGGGATTAGTGCACTTTTAAAAGAGGCTCCAGAGAGATCCTTTGCCATGTGGCGACACAGTGAGAAGTCTGCAACAGGCTTCCACCACAACCTGACGGTGCTGGCACTCTGATCTTGGACTCCCAGCCTCCAGAACAGTGAGAAATAAATTTTTGTGGTTTATAAACTTCCCAGTCTTTGATATTTTGTAATAGCAGCCAGAAGACAGAGAAGTGTGCTCCACCAACCATGAGGCAAGTCACATGGCCAAGCCCAACGTCAGTGGGGTGAGGTAGTGCACTCCACCCAGAGTTAGGGGGTTAAGGGAGTGAATATTTGCAGCACAATAATCTCTTCTACTATGAGTACAAAAATTGAGGCACAGCATTCGGCAAAATAAATCATGGTGCTTATATTCGAATGATTTTCTTACTCCAAGAGAAAAAGGAGGAAACCAGTATTGAGGACCCATAGTTATCAAACATTCTGCTGAGAGTTTTCTCATGTGTTACCTCAATGAACGTTTTAACAACACCATGAGGAATATATTTTAACCCCATTTTACAGATGAGGTGATAAGCCACAGAGCTGGTGTGTGGAATATCAAAGAGTAGAGCCTAGTGTTTCCTGGCAGCCTTCAAATGCTGTGAATATTGGGTCACTTTTTTTTTTTTTTTTTTTTGTCATGGCAAATCAAGCACCTATTTCTTAGGGGAAAATACTGTCTTTACTCTGTTCCTATTTACCCCAGAAGCAAGAAGAGCTGTAAACTTTCTATGAGTGTAGCTGCCCATCACTCTTGACACTCAAATTGTTGACCCAAACCAGTTCTCTTGAATACTCGGAGTGTTGATGCAGATTGGCTGCTCAATACAAGGTTTTTGGGCTTCTGGGTTAGGGAGGCTGAATGCTCGGGTAACTGGAGTGTGGCTGGACCCTCTTGGCTGTCTTCCATGTCTTGCTGTCCTATGGGAATACGGTCTGGGGGTTGGGTGGGTAGAGAAGTCAGGAATTCTTGGTCCAGAAATGTTGCCTGAAGAGGATCTCAGAGGGTCTCCTAGTGTTGTTCTCCCAGCCAGCCCCATCTGAAATGCCCCACCAACCTAAGTGTTAGCTTGTTTGTTATGAATGTTTAGCAAACGTTATTGTGCCAGGCACATTAATGGTAGTGTAGACAGAGGTAAACTGAGGACGGAGATGACTGGATTTATCCCATGATCTGTGTTTTTGCAGGGGATTTTGATGCCCACTCAAGCTTGAGTATTACTGCATTAGCCTATCAGGCAGAGGAGGCTCTTGGCTTTTTCTCCTTCTCCTCCTTCTCCTTCTACTTCTTCTCCTTCTCCTTCTCCTTCTTCTTCTTCTTCTTCTTCTTCTTCTTCTTCTTCTCCTTTTCCTTCTCCTTCTCCTTCTTCTTCTTCTTCTCCTTTTCCTTCTCCTTCTCTTTCTCCTTCTTCTTCTTCTTCGTCTTCTTCCTCCTCCTCCTCCTCTTCCTCCCCCTCCTCCCCTTCTTCCCCTTCTTTCCCTTCTTCTCCTCCTTCTTCCTCTTCTTCTTTTTTTAAACTATAGTTGACTTGCAATATTGTGTTACTTTCAGGCGTACAGCTTCAGATCCTTTTCCATTATAGGTTATTACAAGATATTGAATATAGTTCCCTGTATTATACAGTAAATTCTTGTTCTTTATCGATTTTATATATAGTGGTGTGTATCTGTTAATCCCAAACTCCTAATTTATCCCTCCCCACTTTCCCCTTCAGGAGCCATAAATTTGTTTTCTATGTCTGTGAGTCTGTTTCTGTTTTTTAAGTAAGTTAATTTGTATCATTGTTTTAGGTTCCATATATAAGTAATACCTTATGATATTTGTCTTTCTGACTTCACTTAGTATGATAATCTCTAGGTCTGTCCGTGTTGCTGCTCTTGGCTTCTATTTATATTTTTACTCCCTCATTCATTTCAGCTTAGTGGTTGGTTCTTAGTCCCATTTGGGGATGGCAGGGGCCAGTGTCTGGGCAGACCAGCCTCAGAGGACCAACAACTGCCTCTGAGCCTGTGCAAGACTCTGGGAGAGTCGCTGCCTTGCTTGCCACTCAGCTATGTGGTCCCTGCAGAGGTGGGCAGGGGCTTTTCCACTGATGTCCAGGCTTCCCTCCAGGGTCTCACCCAGGGTTCTCAAACTTGGCACCACTGACATTTTGAGTTGGATAACTCTTTTGCTGTGGGGGGCTGTCCTGCTCACTGTAGAATGTTTAACAGCATCCCTGGCCGCTATCCCCTATATGCATGCCCTGCCCCCACCAAGTTGCAACAATGTCCCCTGAGGCACAAAATCACACTGCCCCTCCTCCCTGCTTTGAGAACTGCTAGTGTTACCTGAGTGACCACTTAGTGGAGGTGGCCCTGGGAAATTCTGTTCTCAGTAGAACAAGCAATGGAGAGGCGAGTGGTGTAACCGGAATGAACATGGGGTGTGGGGTAACCATGGCTTTGAATCTTGGCCCCTCCAATGACTACCCCTTCTTCACTCCCACTCTTCTCTAACCAAAAACAAAAACAAACAAAATAAAAACACACACACCCACAGACATTATTTCCGTAAATGACTTTTACTTCTTTATCATTTCTCTTGACAGTAATTCTTGGCAATGTGCATATAACATGAAGGCAAGCATACTTTCAGAAGTCATCAAAGATATGGTCCTATTGGCCTCATTTTCTCAAACCATTAAAATATTTTCATTTATAAAAATTAATCTAAATATAAATATTGACACTGAAGATCAAAGTCACTTGATGACAAAATAATTCATCTGGAACTATAACATATGCTTATGGATTTTAATAGTAAATTAAATCTTTGCACTTATTTGGCACAAGGAAACCTTTATAAAAATTCAAATGCCATAGAGCAGGCTTCTTCCTCTTTTTGTTTTTTTGCAAGGCTTACACAGTACACATTTTTGTCAAAGAAAACTGAGTATTTTAACACTGTAACACAACAATAGTTGCTTTTCATGCCTCTTAAAGAAAACGCTCTATTTGGAACTCAGATCTTTTTGTTGTGTTTTTAAATTTTGTATTTGTTTGCTTTTAGTAACACCAACAGAACAAAAAGCCAAAGATTTACTTTATTTCAAAGGAGTCATTTCTGTTGGATAACACATACACAGCATCAGCAAGGAGTATTACCAGAAGATAGGTAGACCCCCATCAGGAATGGATCATAACACACATTTCAGCCGCAAGTCAGGTCTGGAAATGTGCACAGCAGCAAAAGATAGTAGAAGTGGAAAACAACACAGAATGAGGCTTTGTCAGGCATTCGAGTTATAATTAGCTTAAAGGTCTGACTTTGGCAAATTAATCACTCTGGCCCTCAGTCTCCAAATCTGAAAAGTGGGGATACCTACTGAATAGGGTTGCTATTAGGATTAAAATGAGAATAACATTGCCTCCTTCAGAGCAGTCACTTAATATACGTCAGTCATGCTATTCCCTTGCCTCCCATGTTTTGCCTTCTTCCTCAGATTCAGAATTTATCAGGAGCAAATTTTTTAAAAGTTGCTAATGCTTAATTAATTGAGTGAAATTCCAGTTCCATTTGCTTTTATAAATACACTGTAAATAGTCATGCATGTGCTACCACACACGTGGAGTTAGTGTCAGCTCTTGCGTCTGTTGAATTCAATTTGTCCTTGCTTTATTCAGACATGCAAGTTTTCTCAGGTCTTAACCATTTTTATCTTTAAGGTCATTTTACTACTTCTGCTGAATATTTATTGGGAAATACATTTTGGAGGACGGCGTTTCCTTGTGTGGCTATATCCTGCAATAATCCAGTTACCTAAACCTCATTTAGATGCAGTCAGTGCTAAACCACACCTTATTGATTCTAGACAGAGTGCTAAAGTTAAGCCAGTGGTGGGCTTTTGCAAGCCTCTCCCCCCTTCAGAGCGAGGAAACTCTCAGCGAGTCCAAGGAAGAACCCTGAATTCTCGATGAGACATTGTTTCAGATAGATGTGGGCCAGCATGGGTGAGTCAGAGCTTTCGGTCCTGTGGCTTGTGACTGCAAAGCAATGGGAGGAACTGGTGGTGTGGTGGGCTAGGAGCCAGCAGGAAGGAGGTGGCTGGAGGGACACCTTGAGAGTTGAGGGCTCCCCAAGTTAGACAGCCCCTAGTGCTCACTACAGGGGTTTTCACTTTTCTCCTTAGCATTTGTAGGACAAAGATGCTTGTGAGAGATTAATAAGAACTGATGAGTTAAATGTTAATACCCTTCACTCCACTATCCCCCGACCCCAACAATATATTTTGGGATAAATTGTTGACATGTAATACTAGTTGATTCAAAGGGATTAAAAAAGGAAAAAAAAAAAGGTCTTAAAGACAACACGCAGTAGCAAAGCGAACAGGGAAAAGATGCATCTTTTGAACTGGAGCTCTACTGTTGGAAGCCAGCGTCTTGGTTTTCTGTCTTGGATTCTCCTGGGAGCCTAAGGCAGAGAGTAGGCAAGACCTTGATGCTGAAGTCTGGGTCTGCTTTCTGGCTGAGGTATCAGGACAGCCCTGTGCAGGGGTGCACTGTGGCCTCCCCACGCCCTCTCCTCAGGTGGAAATCCGTACAGTATTCGATGGCTGTTGGGTCAAGGCACTGTCGTGTACGGCCGGAGGCAGTGGGTCACTGGCAGTGGAGTTCCATGGTGCTAATACCTCACAGCAGACTCCAGGGTGGGCTCCTGAGGGGAGAAAATGAGCAGATGCAATCAGCCACTTGGTGAAAGTGAGGAGAGGCCATTAACAACAACGTCTGCTGCTTTTTTTATGTTGTAAAAGGTATTCATGCCCATTGACCGGTGAAATATTTCACAGTATTCAAAAAGTGATGCATTTCTTACATGTACTTCTTAATCCATCTGAAATTCATTTTGGTGTATGGAATAAGGCAAATTGATTCCCTTCCCACTGCATCCCGTTGGCTAATTTCCCAAGCAGAGTTTTTTAAAAAAATAATCTATACCTCCTCTACTGGTTCCTAATGCTTAAAAAGTCATATAACACATTTTCATATGTGCCTGTATCTATTTCTGAGCTTTCTATTCCATTTCATTAATCATCAGTTTCTGTACAACTTTTAATTGGTTTTAAAATCTGGCAGGAAAATCACTTTAATTTTGCAAAATGCTCTTGTCTATTCTTTCTGATTTATTCTTACATGAACTTTAGTTCCAAGAAAATCCCACTGAGAATTTTATGAGAATTGCATTAAACTATAAATTAATTTGGAAAGAAATGAACTGTTGGTCGGATTTATTAATCAGTTTCTCAATATTAAAGGTATTGGTGGATTCCTGTAAAATTTACCTGGTAATTTATTATGTAATGTACTGCTGCATTTAGTTTGCTAATTTTTATTTAGCATGCCTCATCTCTCTGAAGAAGTACTATTGGTTTGTGGTTTGTATGCGTCTGTTTGTGCCTGTGTGTGTAAGATGTGTACATACTTACCAGCCCTGTCAGCCCTTTAGCTGTTGGGGTTTTAACAGTTTTACAACTTGAATCTTTTAGTTTTGAAATTTTTTAATCCTCTGGAATATTTCATATTGCATGAGAATTAGCTCATAAAAATTAATCAGCAAAACCTTTTGGCCAGAGAAGCTTTTTTGAAGTTTTAATAAATTTTAAAATTTTATTTAAGTCAGTTTTTACTGATATTCTGATTTGATTCTGATTTTAATAGAACTAAGACTTTAAAATTTATTAGCATAGATTTACATCACATTGTATATTTAAATAAAAAATTCACATCTCTTATTTTTTTATTTCTTGGGTTTTTTTTCTTGAATTGGCTAACAAAAATTTCTCTATTTTTCCAAAGAATAAGCTCTTGGATTTATGATCATTTCTATAGCTTTTTGGTTTTAATTGGTTTATGCATTTATCTTTGATGTCTGAAATTCAAAGTCTAGTTCACTTGTTTTGCTTCTTCCTTCTTTAATAATGAAGAAAAGATTTAATACTGTGAATTTGACTCAGTGTGGTTCTGTATGTATCCCATTTGTTCTGATATATGTAATGTCTTCATTTTGTAATGCTCTGTGGATTAGCTTTTTTCTTTAATCCAGTAGTTATTTGGAAATATGTGTGAGATGTGCACGTTGTGTGTGTGTATGTGTATACTTGTGTATGTGGGTGCACATGCTTTAAAACTTCTGAGTAGGGTTTCTGACTATTTTAACTTTTGTTCTAATTTTCTAGATTTGCTTTATCCAATATCGTAGACACTAGCCACAAGTGGCTGTTTACATTTAGATTAATTTTTTAAAAATTTATTTATATTTTATTTTTGGCTGCATTGGGTCTTCGTTGCTGCGCGCAGGCTTTCTCTAATTGTGGCGAGCAGGGGCTACTCTTTGTTGGGATGCACAGCCTTCTTATTGCGGTGGCTTCTCTTATTGTGGAGCACGGGCTCTAGGCACGTGGGCTTCAGTAGTTTTGGTACACGGCTCAGTAGTTGTGGCTCGTGGGCTCTAGAGCGCAGGCTCAGTAGTTGTGGCTCACGGGCTTAGTTGCTCCGCAGCATGTGGGATCTTCCCAGACTCGGGCTCGAACCCGTGTCCCCTGCATTGGCAGGCAGATTCTTAACCTCTGCGCTACCAGGGAAGCCCTAGATTAATTAAAATTAAATAAAATTTAAAAATCAGTTCCTCCAAGGCAGTAGCCACATTTCAAAAGCTCAGTAGCCACTTCTGGCTGGTGGCTACCATATTGGGCACTGCAGGTATAGAACATTTCCATTATTTCATAAGGTGGATTCTTTACCAGTGGACCATCAGGGAAGTCCCTCTTAATTAAAGCTTAATAATTACACTATTCAAATTATCTAATTTGTATTTATTTCTGGTGTACCGGGCTTCCAAGGGCTGATAAGGGAATTTTAAAGTCATCAACCATGGCACATTAGATTGCATTGCTCTATTGTTTTGCCAATTCAAGAAAGTCTCATGATTTACTTACTTTATTTTATCAGTATCTAAAACATCCTCCCTCCCTGTTTCTACTGTGTGCTTCTTGCCTTGAATTCTACTTTGTTTGAAAGTAGTATTCTTGCCTTTTCTTTTTTGTTTGCATTTATTTAGCATAGAATGTTGTCTATTCTTGCATTTTTAACCTCTCAGTGCTATTTAAAGTTAATTTATTTAAGAAATAATTTATTGAGGTGAAGTTTACAAAACATAAAATTAACCATTTAAAAATGACCAATTCAGTGGCGTTTAGTACATTCACAATGTTGCGCAACCACCACCTCTATCAAGTTTCAAAACATACCATCACTCTAAAGTAAAACCTCTTACCCATTAAGCATTTCTTCCTATTCTCCCTCCCCAGAGTCCCTGGCAACCACTGATCTATGTTCTACATCTACGGAAGGTAATTTATTTATTATTTTATTTTATTTTTTAAGAGAGGGGTATCTGGAGCTTTATCCTTTAAAATTTTTTTATTTTTAAAATTTTTGTTGACGTATAGTTGATTTACAATGTTGTGTTAGTTTCAGGTGTACAGCAAAGTGATTCAGATACATACACACACACACACACACACACACACACACACACACACACACACATATTCTTTTTCAGATTCTTTTCCCTTATAGGTTGTTAACAAAATATTGAGTATAGTTCCCTGTGCTATATAGTACGTCTTTGTTGGTTATCTATTTTATATATATTAGTTAATCCCAAACTCCTAATTTATCCCTCCCCCCCACCCTCCACTTTCCCTTAAGGTAATTTATTTTTAACTATCTTATTTATAACAGACTCCTTCCCTGGCCCTAGTGGTCTGCCCTTTCAGTGTGATAATGCTTCTTTTTAGCTCTTTGAAGTAACAGCCAGGAGCCAGGTAATTGGACTTTGAAAGGTCAGGGGTAACGGCTGGCCAATGAAGCAAAGGCAGTGGGCAGCACTGTTGCCATATGGTACCTAAGAGATGCAGTAACTTGTAATTCAAAAGGGCATGCCCACCATTATGCCATTATCTGGTGCTTCTGTGCTCGTGACACAAGGACATGAGGGGGAGGAATGGGAAGGGAGTGACAGGTGATGCATAAAAGGCAACAGAATAAGTTTTGCCTTTCGTTGCTTCAATCTTGTCACCCAGCCATTGTCTGCCCCCTCTGCATAACTGGTATCACTGAGGCAGTTTAGCTGGGTCTTCACCTCCCATATAAGCAGCATCAAGCATTTGCAAAATTCTGAAGCATATGTTGGTGTTAGGGTAATAATCCCTTAGCCCTCTTATATGATCTCCAGGTTTATGCAAATTATCCACTGTCCCTTCCTTTGCCGCATTTTTGGACAGCTGCTGACATTTTTTCTGAAACACAAGTAATTAATGGCTTAGAAGAAATTTAAGGAAGAGTGAATATGAATCAAAAACAGAATGAAAACTCTTATACCTCAATCAGACCTTATATTTCTGTCTACATATTTTTATTTCTCTTATATTAAATCTGGTTCATACAAGGAGCTGGAGATATAATTGACAGGATGTATCCACATACCCAAGAGGTTAGCAATATAAGGACCCCCACCACCCAACCAACAGACCATGAGACATGCAGGAAGGATGCTTCTTGGGGCTCTGACTGGGGACCTACAGAAAGCAGGGCTACAGAATGGAGGTGCCATCAACAGTGACAGTAATTGGCATTAAGATAGAGATGACTTACTATCAAATCCTTGGTAGTGCTTTTCCTTTCTTTAGTCCTGTTTGTTGAGTCTTGGAGAATGAAGTTGCGGTTAAATGTTTTAATGGTGGTCGCTGAAGATGCCTCAATTTTTTCAGCTAAAAGGAAACACATAGGAATAAGTATTATCCAGAAGCTGGACTGATGGTCAAGGAAGAAAGACCAGGTGTCCAGATTACCCAGATTTTTGTTCTAGACTGGCATCTCATTCTGGTCCATAGGTCTGACTGTGGAAACTTTTTGTTCTGTTTATTTATTTATTTATTTATTTATTTATTGGTGGACCAAATAAATCAAGGCATCATTGGTGGCTTTCTAGGCAAAGGTAGCTTGGAGATAATCCAATACAGTCTACAAACTCTTATTTGCAATTCTGAAATATAAAAGGCTCTAAAAACAGCAAATCTTTACAACTTTGGAGTCAAAATTGCCTGATGGCAAAACCTGACTTAAACTAATAAGTGGCCATTTCAAGTCCTTGTCCCTCTCATGGAGCATGAACGTTGTCACGCTTTGCTGCAGGGATATTAATGTGTTTATCAGACACTACTCCAGACACCATGGGAGCGGGCTGTCATGAAATACACAGTACATGTACCATATTACCTTTCTAAAGTCCAAATAATTCTGAAACATATATTGACCCAAGGGTTTCAAGTAAGGGATAGTGGATCTGTAATATATTTTAACTGTTTAGGGCTCTGGGGAATACAAAGTAGGCACTGAGTAAACATTTGTTGAACAATGAATGGTGGAACCAGGACTCAAACATGTATCTTCTGACTTTCTACTCTTCTAATTTGCAGGTCTAAATTTCTAGTTTGGCATCATCATTCTGTGGCTTCTGAATCTAGGGAAATTGTTGAAAATGTCCAGTAGATAAGGGTGATAGGATTGGCATTGCTGGAATCCCTCTAGGTTGGGCTCTTTGTTAGATGCTTTTGGTGTCCTTCCCACATCTCCCTGACAGTCACCATTCCAGCCCACTGTGACAGCATCCTACTACAGGCATCACCAGTCTCTCTTGGCCCATGAATGATGGGGTGGGTCAGAAGTACCAGGGAGTTAATGCCCCCACCAGAAATAACCTTCAAGCAAAGACGACAGTTAAAATATCTCATCTTCCTATTCTTTGAGATGGAAACTCTGAGGTGCGGTTGATACCGTCTCCCAGAAGTCCTCAGCAGGGGTTAGCCTCATTTGCCCAAAGCAGCAAACTACTAATTAAAGTACATTATATTGGCTTAATTTCCTTCCCTGAATCTTTTCTTTCTTCCCTTATCAGTGTTTCTTGGAATTACCTCCCAAATCACATCTTTGTCCCAGGGTCTGCCTCTTGGAGGAATTCAAGTCAAGATAGACTCTCCACAAGGGCAATTCTGGGTGAGAACACCCCATTAGATCTGGTCCTCAAACTCAGATCTCTGAGTTACTCTGAGTGAGTGAGTCAGGCTTAATGCTTTGGTGGCTCTGTGGTTTGATTTAAGCATACCTTTCACCGGTGGAGCAGGGAGTTTCCTCCTCTGCTGCCTTGATGTGTCTATGGTTTGTACCTATAAACAGAACACAGGAATCAGTACACCTTCGCAAAGCCGGAGATGTTTTATCTTCTACATTTTCCAGGTCGTGCAATATTCCAGCAGAGGGAGTGAGGGACAAACGCACCTGGTTCCTTTGCTTCTGATCTCGTTTTCTTGTGAGGCGCCCACAGGGTGCTATGTTTAATCCTGCAATGGTCAGGGCTGAAATCCGGCTCTCAATATCAGAAATCTTAATGCAACAGAAAGGCAGAATCAGTAGGGAGAAAGCCCAGGAGGGGGAGAATCTTTGTTAAAAGTATTATGACTCTATAAAGAACAAATCTGCTTTGATATATGCTCATTCATTCATTCACTCATTCAGCTTCCACCAAGCACTTCTCTATTTAGTACTGTAGTGAGAAAATAAACCACAGGCCTTTCTTTGTAAATTTAATTTTCCAGTTGTTAGCTCTAGAGTATGTCACCCCTGTCAGAGGTCCCCTAGGGATAAACGGAAGCCCAGGGCACGATGGGCATGATGGCCTGGGGCCATCTGGCTCAGCATAGGGGTGGGGGTGGGAGTGAGGGAAGGCTTCCCAGGGAGACAACACGATGTGAGCTTTGAAAAGCAAGTATGATTTAGAGGTCCTGCTTCCTTCTTCCGTGACTCCCTGAATCCAAAACCACAGCACCAGGTCTTAGGAGGGAAGCCCAGCAGCCCCTGGTTCAAGTCCATTTCCTCTATTAAGAGGCCAAGTGGCCTTGAGAAACTCCCTCCTCTCTCTGGGCATCAGTTTCCTTTACTATAACATCAGTAGGTCAGAAGGAACTCATATTTTTTTCCAACAATGTCTTAAGGTAGATATAGAGAACAAGAGCCCACTCAGCACCCGGAAAGAACCCCGGTCCATCCATGTCCCCAGGGGTGAAGAAAACACGGTCCCTCCTCTTAGGAAAGGGCATTACTATGTGCCGTTGCCATGCTGAGTGCTTTAAACACATGAACTCACTCATGCTTCATTCATAATCCTGTGACATGGGTACCATTCTCTTGGTTTTACAGATGAGGAAACTGTGGCTTAGAGGGATGAGTGACACACCCAACATCTCACAGCAGAGCTCAGCATTAATGCTACTGCTCATGATCTTGCCACGTTGCCCCCTTCTCAGAGGCCTTGCCAAGGCCTGGCATGGGGGACACTGGAGGAGGCTGGCAGAGTCGAGGGAGGAGGCTGGGATCACAGCCATCCTGCTGAGATGGCACAGCCTGAGTGTTGCTGGGGAATCAGACAGGAAACCTGAAAGTGGGCCCTGCTGCCAATGTGTGTGCCTCCGCCCTGACGTCTCCATTGCCTCCCCTGTCCCTAAGCTATTTTGTGCTGCACAGGACGAATTCTGATTCTGCTGCCATTTACTGAGGGCTTCTTTGGACAAAGCCCATTGGGATAGCTGCTATAGGAAGTGCAGAGAGAAGGTCTGAAAGGTCAGCAAATATGGGAGATGCTTCCCCTATCCCGGAGGAGCGGCAATCTTACTCAGATAAGGAGGAGGAGGCAGATAAAGGCCAAGACTGTGGCAGCTGGTGAAAGAATCCAAGCTGCCCAGCAGCCAGCCCCCAGAAGGGGCCACTGTGCAGCCCCTGTCCCTTCCTAGCCCTCAGATGCCTTCCTATTCTCACTCCTCAAATTTCACACTGAGAACGGCGTTCCTTTGGTTTATAGACCAATAAATTGCATAAACTTTTATCAGTCATTTGCAACTGATGTGGGTTAGATGCCCACATTCTTTCCTGGAAGCAGTTTTGATGGAGGGCTTTGCTCAGAGGGCCCTGGGAGACAGGTCAGTGGGAGAGCAAGTTGCTGACCTCCTGATTTGCTGACTGCTAGGCTCTAGAATAAGAAGGGTTAATTTTTCCAGTTTTAGTCCACAGGGCAAAGGATGCAGAAAGAGGAAAGGAGACTGCTGAGGGCTGATTTTGCCTACATTTTGTTTATCTGTCTCTCTATCTATCCATCCATCCATCTATCACGTTGTATCTGTGTTCCCTTAATTCCTAAGACTGCATATCCAGTGACCCTTACACTTGCTAGAAGGGGATGACCAATTCTGCTCTGGGTTTCCTGGGAGCCAAAGCAAAAAGATCATTTTACGACTCTGTGTCCACAAGATAAAGACCAAGTACTCAGAAGAATAGCTTTTCTTGATATTTAGAGTTAAGAGAGACCTTCCCCAGGAATGCCCACAGAGATGACCCTTCAGGACGCAGTGGACAGCATCCTTAGCACGCTGCCCGTGCATCATCCTGCAGTTGGCTTCAGCACCGGGCAATCCTGTCAGATTAGGTCAGATTCTAGGGTTGCTTTCACATTGGAGTCCCAAAGGTTAACTCCAAGGTGAAAGCAACCCTAGAATCTGACCTAATCTAAGAACACAATTCAGCACATCTACCCTCCAGTGGGACCCTCCTACCATCCTGCAGGATACCCTCTGTGACATCTTCTGTGAGTCTCTGCTTTGGACAAGAACAGATAACAAGGAATTAATCTTCCTTCTCTGGCAGCAACTGTAGGACAAGGAGAGTCTCCACGCTAATAAAGGTTCCCACATTGAAATGAGCCATAAAGATGATGGCAAGGTTGACAACCTCCCATGCAAAGTAAGGACTCTTATGCAAGTGGATATATACCTGAGGGCAGGACAAGCACATTTTTCAGGAAACCACACAGCACAGACTGGTGAAGAATTTGGGCTCTGAGGCCAGAAAGACTTAGGTTTAAAATCCTGGCTTCATCACTTTTTAGCTATTTGACTTCGGTTTAACCATTCTGAGCCTCCTTTTCTCCAGATATAAAAAGGGAAGAATAACGATAGCCACCTCATGGGGATGCTGAAAGGATTAAATACAATAATGAGTTCAAGGGTTAAGCCCAACTCCTGGCCCACAGTAAGACTCACTGAATATTAGGTATTATTAATGACATTATTATAATATTTAACAACGAATGATAAATTAATAGGCACATTCAAACACATGGAAAATGGACATTTTGGACTCCAGGATTTTCTGCCATAAAACATGGCTCCAATAATTTCAGCCTAGAAAAATTTGGAAACATGAATAACTAATTATCCAATAAAACCCTCCCAAACACCCATAAACAATATTACTTCCTGCTAAACCATTCAAGAAGTATTTGCTGCAAAATATACCCCCAGAAAACAAATGATTTGATTCTATTTCATATAACATTAACTATAAATTGATTAAATGTTGAGTGGCATTTGTGGGAAATGATTTTTGAGGAGAGTTGCTCTTCAGCTATGCTTGCTGGTAATAAACAGTCAACAGGGCCATCTGTGATGAGACCATTCCTGGGCCATTCCTAGCACAGAACTGGTTCCCTCCCATTCTCAAGAGTGCTGAATGATATGAGCAGCTGTTGTGATCTTTGATTCTTTAAGATAAAAATATTTATTTAAAAAATAATTATCAGACTTCCCTGGTGGTGCAGTGGTTAGGAATTTGCCTGCCAATGCAGGGGACCCAGGTTCAAGCCCTGGTCCGGGAAGATCCCACATGCCGCGGAGCAACTAAGCCTGTGTGCCACAACTACTGAGCCTGTGCTCTAGAGCCCACGAGCCACAACTACTGAGCCTGTGCACCACAACTACTGAAGCCCACGTGCCTAGAGCCCATACTCCGTGACAAGAGAAGCCACCTCAATGAGAAGCCCACGTACCGCAACAAAGAGTAGCTCCTCGCTGCAACTAGAGGAAGCCCGCGCATAGCAACAAAGGCCCAACACAGCCAAAAATAAATAAATAAACTTATAAAAAAAATTATCTCCCAAAACTGTCATCTTCTCTATCCAGAGATGGTTTCAATTGATCCCCATTCTCCAGAGGATGCAGTTTTAAGATGCAGGGTCTACAGAAATAGCAGTGAACCAGGGGTCTACACTGAGCTTATGCTGCAGAGACCAGCATTTCTCGTGGGTCCCTGAGTATGTATATGTCCATGGACCCCAGTTTGAGAATCAGTTACTTAGTCCACAGTCCATTTTGATCCAGAGTCAGAGGCCAAGAGAATATCCATGAAAACTGCAAACAAGCATCTTCAGAAAGTTATAGATAATATAGTAATTAGTTCTAAAACAGCCATATCTAAATCATGAAAAATATTGGTCTAAGAAATCTACACTTCGTTTTTCATTTATTTATTCATCTCATTTTTATTGAGGCCCAAACCTGTGTGAGGTGTTATGCTAGGCACTGGAGTTACTGTGTTAAGCTAGATAGCTAGAGTCCTGTCCTCAAGGAGCTTTTAGTCTATCGTGGGGAAACCTGGCATTAAATAGGTAATCAACAGTGTGATGGGACTTCCCTGGTGGCGCAGGGGATAAGACTCCGCGCTCCCAATGCAGGGGGCCGGGGTTCGATCCCTGGTCGGGGAACTAGATCCCACATGCATGCCGCAGCTGAGAGTTCGCATGCCATAACTAAGGAGCCCACCTGCGGCAAGTAAGACGTGGCACAACCAAATAAATATTTTTTAAAAAAACAGTGTGATAAAGGTTAGGGAAGGGTGGTCTTGGGATGGAATGGGAACCTCTATAGCAAGGGTCAGAGAATTTGTCAAAGAGGAAAATGGCATAGGTTTTAAAGAGATATATTATCAAGGTCATAATTTGGGGAGAGGAAGCCTGCACTTTAAAAAAGGAGGCTTTGGTGGAATCCACCTGGAAGGACCATGCCCATGAAAAGTCTGCTAGAGGTAGCAGGAACTGATAGATATAAAGGCTTTGAAATGATTCTTTTGTAAGATGGGGTGCCCTTTCCTTTTGCCCGGTAGTTCTCCATCTAGGCAGAGAGGAGAGTTCTTACCTGGATCTCAGCATGGTGGACCCGGGCTGCTGCCGTGGCTACTTGGTCCTCCAGATCTGCCAGTTCAGTCTCATCAGTGCCACTGTGGATGCAGCGGGCAGCATCCTCTAGCTCACTCAGCTGGCCTTCAAGTCCATACACGGTACCTGCCGCCAGGTACACCTATAGAGGAGGCATGGCCTTTGAGCTCAGGTCTGTGGACCCAGGACTGGTGGGGCCCCTTCAGGGGATGCCATAATTCAGGGGAGTGAGAGAGAACTAGACTCAACATTGGGAGAGACAGGGAGCCCCCCATTTATAAACATTCTTCACACCTAAGTGGTGGTAGCATAAGGTCTTGCCACCCCCTCACTGTCAACCACATCTCCTCTTCCCCCAACCTTTCCTGCAAAAAAAAAGCAGTATGTAAATTTTAAAAATATGATAAAATAGTACAAGAATACATGACATCAGCTACATAAATTGTGAATTTGTCCAGGGACTATAACAACCACAATTATCAAGATAGAGGATACAAAGAGAAAAACTCATGATGTAGTTTTGCCAGTAAAAATTTTGGTTGGCATTAGTAATTTGGAAAAATTCAGAAAGCATGAAAGAGGTGAAATTAATTTAAAACGATTACAAATTTTGCGTGAATTATCTCTGATTAAGTACCGTGAAGTTGCTTGAATCAGGTTAAGGGAATGAAAATGAACCTGAAGTGTGTAGTAGGAAAATACCTTCTTTTTTAGAAAATAGTGTGATGTTGAGAAGCATATAAAATCTATGATCAATTAAGACAGTTTTTTGAGAGCTCCTGAAGATTAAAGAGAAAATAAGATAAAGGAAGTAATTTGAGGGAAAATTAAAGGAAGTTACTTTGGCTTACGAGTTTATAAGGTGATTCTCATAAAAGTGGGCAAACAGAAAGTAAAATCGTTGGAATAATTCAGGCTGAGGACAGGGTGAGTGAAACAAATGCTCCTTCAGCCTAATTAATAACATGATGAAACAGTGGACAACACAAGGAACTAAATGTATCTAGAGAAGGTAATTACTTAAACAGGTTCATGAGGTTTAATCAATGTATATAAAGCTCTAAACATGTAATCACAGCCATTTAGAGTTGACTTGAATGATGTGCACGGTCACTCCTTTAACAGTTCCTTTAACTTGAGTTAAAAATATAACAGAGTTAGGCAAGCCAAGAGCAGTGCACACAGATGATGCATGGTCATTTGCACTGAGCAATGCTGAGTGTTGGTGAGGAGGGCAAAGAATCCTGAGATGCTCCAACTCAGTCAATTCCTTGGCATGATTCATGCATCTGCCTGAAAACTGGCAATTTTACCAAACATTTCAGAGTGGAGCAAAGGCAGGTGCAGGTTTGATGAGAGCAAATTTGACTGTGCATCACCAGGCACAATTAGCTGTGGGAGCTTCCAGCAGTGACTGACATAGCGGACATCAAGTTGGGTGATTCATCGGTCATACAGGGGTCATGAGTCAAATGTCTGCTGGTAACTAACTGCCTTATTTCACTTTGCCCTTAGCTTTATATTTCTTTGTCATATGCAAGCATCAGAGAACTTCTGTTTCTAAAAGATCTTCACAGTTTAATATAGCCATTTATTCCTTATCTGCAAAACAAGAAACACTTTATTGTTTGTCACATGAAGGAAATGATGAATATTTCAAAGCCATTTGAGTGGAGAAATCATTAAAAATTTGTCTCCCGAAAGTTGTGAGGTTGAAAAACTTATCTTCAGAGGGGAAGAAAAATTGAAGAGAGAGAGAGAGGAAAATAGAATAAGAGGAGAAGAGGAGGAGGAGGTGGGAAAGGAAAGGGAGGAGGGGGAGGAGGAGGAAGAGGAGAGGAGAGGAGAGAGGAGGAAGAGATCAGAGCGATGGCCACCACAGTCTGAGTTTGGGTATTACACTTTTGGTACCCACACCAAAAAAAGGGAAATTCATTTTGATAAGATAATTAAAAACATAAACTTATAGCTTTGCACAATGAAACTAAATTTGGAATTTAAATGAAATGAATGACTTAAGCGTGGCAATGGTTAAACATGACCTGACATATCTTTGGTCTCAGGACCTTGATATTTCCAGAAACATGCAACACTCAGCATTGTCATACCCTATGGTTGTATGAACTTAATAGCACCTTGTTGTTTTGTCACCGGCATGGTCATCCACTAACGTTCCTTACTTTCTCTGCCAAGACAAAGCAATATGAAATCGCTCCAAGTTCTCAGCAAGGCCAGAATGTTCATCTTTTGCTTTGTGTTCCCTAAAAGCCTGCTTTCCTGGCACTAGGGGGATAGGGAGGTTCAGTGGTTTGGCACTGACACCTGCTCAACAGGAACTTACAAGCAAGGTCATGGCACCTAAAGGATTAGAGGATGATGACAATGGTGATGGTGGTGATGATGATCATGACAGGTATTTACTGAGCCAGAGGGCTGGTGCCAGATTTTATGCCTTTATCCACCCTGCCCTACGATGCTGTGATACTTAATCTCGACTGGAATATTTCGACGATTTATATTTCAAACGTTGGCATAAAGGTGCTAGAGTTACTGTGGTTATAGATGGCCATAATATTGGCTCTGTGGCTGGGCTGAAATAACACAAATTAACATGCCATATAATGAAATTGCTATTCTAGTCTTAAAAATAACCCATTTGAAAAACATAACCTGGAGATGCTTGCTTAATTAAGGTCCACTTTTGGCGAGAGGTATGGTTACCATGTCTGAGTAATCTACGTCCTCTCCAAACTCTAGTCACTGATGCCTATGACCCCATTGACTGGCTCCTGGTTCAACAAGCCTTTCTCAAAGTGGTTCAAGGGATGAGAATAGGTGTTTCAAAGGAAGGACTTTATGGTCAAAGCCCCTAGAATAAAGAACATTAAACAGATTTCTTTATTGCAGGACTTCTCAGGGTCTTTAATGTGCTAAGATGTATCTCAGTTTTCCTAGAAAGAGTATATGGGTTTCTCAAGCTTATTTGTTCTTAGAGCATCTTGTTGGACTTGGCGTCCATGACATATACTTTAGGGGACTAAGGTTAGACAGTAACAGATAGTATTTCTTTTCTTGTTCTCTGAGAGCAGAGAGCCATGACCACTTCTAGAAGTTCTACCTCTCCTGTGCTATGGGGGTTGTACAAGGGCTTTGAGAAGGAAGATCAACATCCCCTGCCTGATCTTGGATTCTGGGCCAGAGCTAGGTCCCCCCTTGGCCATCCCACTGTGCCTGCTGCCACTGGTTGTATACTACAACATATTTGGGGTTGCCGGAGTTATAAGGCAGAAGAAAAAGGGAAGTTGAGACTAGTCCTCCATTGGCTCTGTGGCTGGGAATTATGGGGTACCCCAGGTGGTCTCTGTCATTTAGGAAAGATAAGAACGAGGAAGGTCCTTAGATGGCGGTGGGAGGGTGAGGGAGCCGACTCACCCCTCCCACTCACAACCCTGCATAAATCCACAAGGTGGCCCTGGTGGGACCCTACCATTCACACCACAGGTCTGAAAATGGTCATACTTGTTCTCTGTTGATCCCTAGATCCATTTTCCATTCTGTTCTGCTCTCCTCTGTTCTCTGTGACGCTAACCTATACAAACTTTACCACCAAGGCTCCCTTGCTGGTTGGGATGGGTTTGGCCAATGGGAAGCACCAGCAGGAGATCAAAGGCAGGAGGAGAAAGAAGAGCGAGCCTTTTTTCCCCTGCTTTTTCTCTTCCTGGATTCCACGGTGACAGCTCCCGCTAGGGGGCGCCCTTCCAGGTTCCAGTTCTCCCTGGGCTATACTGCCTGCGGGTGGTGACCACTTCCTCCTACTGCTACTCTGTGGGCACCACAGCACCCCTTATCCTTGCCCACACCTGAGTCAATACTCCCTGAAACTTTCCTCTCCCAGACAGACCCGTAACAGGTACAGTAGAACCCTGTGCTTCAGAGCTCCCCAGGCATTCAGTCCGAGAAACTGAGTCCCCACTGTGCATTCAGGGGAGGCTGGCATTGGTCAGAGGTTTCTCCCACCTTTAGGGGAGACAGAGCTGATTTCACAGCCAGGCAGCAGGTGAGAAGTGTCAAAGCTAAGAGACTAAGGAAATTCTAAAATCCCCATGCCCTACCCTAATTAAGTGGATTAACAAGGCAGTTATGAAAACAGGAGATTAGACATATGAATGTGATATTTTTTGTTTTATCTTATGTAGCTCTGAAATCTTCATAAGACTTCTTAAAGATGAATATTCTCTTGCAAATGAGGATGTTCTCTTTTATCTCAGCGGCTTGGTCTGCAGAAGCCAGTGTTCAGAGGGCAGACTAAGTGTTGCCATTTCTATTTCTGCCATTCCCTGGGCTCCTCAGCACAAAGGAGAGAGGCAGAGGAGCAGGCGCGCTCTTCAGAACATAGACAAAAGCCCTGGTTTAATTAAATCAGCTGCACCCAGAGGCCAGTTTAAGAATCAGCCCTGCCCTTCTCCTGCTGCTCAGCTGAATTCCATCCTGGAAACAGCAGAGCAAGCAACCTGCCCATGGCTCTGTGATCTGGTGAACTAAAGAGATTAAAAAAAAAAAGTCATCCCTTCTGT
Organism: Delphinus delphis; assembly: GCF_949987515.2. Classification (NCBI taxonomy): domain Eukaryota; kingdom Metazoa; phylum Chordata; class Mammalia; order Artiodactyla; family Delphinidae; genus Delphinus; species Delphinus delphis. Next base: position 60,237,121 of record NC_082692.2, read on the forward strand.
GACTCAAAGACCCACAGAATTCAAAGGAACAAAGATGGAATCTCTTCGGAGGTGAAATTTGAAAAGCTGGTTGGGGTAGGGAAGGAGGTGGAAGTAGGCAGTTAACTCTATGAGAACAGGAGAGGCATCTTAGAGGGGCTGGACAGGGAGCAGGAAGTTGTAATCCCCAGCTTTTCCACTGCTGGTGTTCCTGACGTCTTGAATCAGTGGCTAAGTAGATGTGTTTCGCACTCAAAGTGTTAATGAACCCACAAAAAGAAACATGATGTACAATAAAAGGATCTTACAAAATGAAAACTCTGCCAAGGCCATTGTATTTTTCATTAAACTCCTTAGAGGGGAAAAAAAGGCATGCTGTCTTTGCTTTCAGTGTGCTGACCTTTGTCATTTAAATCTAGATTATTTCATGCATTGTAAGTTTTTTTGATACCATACTTCGTAAAAAGAAAAAAATGCCTCCCTTTCCTGGTGAACCATATCTTTATTTTAGTCTTTTCAATTCTGTGTGTGCAGGAATAGGGCCATTTTAGGACTATCAGCACCTGAAAGAATTGTATTATAGGCATTTTTAAAGAACAGAGACCTGCACATTAGAAGTAAAACATTTCTTTTAAAAAAGGATTTTATTCATCTGATGTAGTCATATATCAGATAAACATTCCTTGCACACCTCCTCTGTGTCAGGCTCAGGGCCAAGGGTTAGGGCTATAGACAGGAAAGGCAGCAGGTCCTGTTCTATAGGAATTTATATATCCGGTTTCCAACTTGGGCAAGACCGTGCCCTACTCTTCCCCCATGCTCCCGCTAATATTTGGCAATGTCTTGAGACATTTTTGATTGTCAAATCTAGGAGGGTGCAGCTTCTAGCATCTAGTGGGTAGAGACCAGGGATGCTGCTAAACATCCTACAACGTACAGGACAGGCCCTGCAACAAAGAATTATCTAACCCAAAATGTCAGTGGTGCTGATCTAATAGGAGGTATATGAGTGAACAGAAAGGGCAACAAAGTGAGGCAGACATATGCTTAGGTTTTATGGGAATCCAAAGGGAGAGAGTCTTCTACTTTCAAAGTGAAACTAATATTGGCTTTTTTTTTTTTTTTACCTTGAGCCATTTAGATTTGTTGTTGTTTCAACTTCTGGCAAAAAATCTCTCTGATAACATTTCCCGGTTTCTGAGAACACCATTCATTAGACCATCTCCAAATTAGGGTTGATTCTACTGGGTCTGGAAAGATGGAATCACCTGACTGGATTTGACATCGGGACTATACCAACTGGTGATGGTAACGATGGCCTGAGTGGCTAATGTCCAGATTTCTCTGTGTGACCCCTGGTTTGCATTGTTTGAAAATTCTCATCGGACCTTTACCGAAGTCTTAAAAATGATTTTAGGTGTTTATATGTAAGAATCTATTACATTCTTTCTTTCCTCACCAGTTGGAAGGACAGAAAAACCATTACGAGCAGACATATCTGTGAAGCAGGGCAGAGCAATTCTGTAGTAACCTAAGTTCTGTTGGCAACCACTGTTTTTCTCTGTAGTGGCACTGGCAATGCTCCACCTGGATCCCCACAGATCCCTTATATAGTTTCTGCATACTCCCCTCCCCGCTCCCAAGCTGCAGTGTGCCTTTGTTTCCAACAGCTTAGATCTATGCAAAAACGGCATTTGAGCTACTGTAGACACTTCGCCTGCATTCAGAGAGACTGAGGTGCCCACTGGCTGTAGGAAGGGCCAGTTCCTTTGCCTTAGGTCAGGACAACTCTGAGATGCAACTTACACCACAGAGTTGCCTGCAGGATCGGGCTGAAGCTACTTTTTGTCTAAGATCATAGCTTTGCTTGACTTCTTCCCTCTCCCCACTCCCTTACCCGTCTCCCCTGGGAGCATTTCCCTAATAAATCACTTGCACAGAAATCTTCATCTTGGGGTCTGCTTCTGGGACACCCAGTCTAAGACCCTTCTGAGAATATATTTGCTGTGGTGGTAGTATATTTGTGTCCTTGCCCTCTTTGTGAAGAGTTACAACATCATCAGCTTCTCCTTTGGACATGTGTGCCCTAGACAGAGCACATCCACACTGTCTTACATTTTCTTCCAGGGAAGTCAGCTGCTCATCCAGTCTCACTTGGTCTGTTCCAAGAGGAAACGTCCCTTTCTCTCTGTCAGGAGGGACAAGTGGGAACTCCCAGGGCCCTGTAGACTCTGCTATCAACTCCTCCGTGGCGTTGATGACTTTCAGGACTTCTGTGGAGATGTTGCAGAGAGAAACAGCAGAATACTTCTGTTTGGTCCAATAACAGAAGGGGACAGAAGACAAGAACAACATTAACAATGACATGGAAGTTCTACATTATCATGGTGCTCATCATGAGATCGATTCTGTTTCATAACACACACAAACATCAATGTGCCAAAGGAATGAGACACTAAAAAAATCTACCCAGTCTGAGGGGACCGAGAGGAGGCCTGATGTAACTTGGCTTAGCTTCTGTGACTCACAATGAATTATTTCAGATTTTTAGGGAGAGAGGAAGGAGAGCTCCAGTGGAAGCCACTAGGTCCTCTGCCCACTGCTGATAGTTTCATATTCATTACCTCGTTTGCTGGATGATATTCTCTTTCCTCAACAGAGCTTCAGTCACAGACTCTGTCAAACTACATTCACGATGTGGTCCAGTGGGTAGCTTTATGGATGAAGAGTTAGGAGACCTGGGCTCTAGATCTAGCTGTCATTTCATCTAGATATGGGACCTTGGCCAGGCTACTTCCCATTTCTGGAACTCAGTTTTGTCATCTATACATTGAGAGGATTGGAAAGAGTTTCTCTGCAGTCTCTGGTAGCTACTGTGTTGTTAGCTCACCCACATCTATTCTCAAGCCCATTCTTCCTTATCTCCCCCCACCATTAAGGCTGAACAGAAAATACACTGCATTTCCCAGCCTCTCCTGCAGCCAGGGGCAGTCATGTGACATCGTTCTGACCAGTGAGCCTGAAGGGAATGTCTATTGAGGGGCTTCTAGCAAAGCTTTTGTTTTCCTAATCAGGTGAATAGTTGCAGCTGATGCTCTCCTGCCCCCACTTCTCTCTGCCTTGATCACAGGTCTGCGGTTAGGAAGCCAACAAGAGTGAGGATGATACCAAAATGCTGGGTCAGGTGGATCAGAAAGACTGAAAGAGCCTGAGCCCACATAGCACTGGATCAGCTGAACTGCCTCTGAACACCTTGATACATGTATGCAAAATAAGTCCCTACCTGTTGGAGCCCCTACTGGCTGGATTTTCTGTTAGTTGTGGTTGAATATATTTCTGATACAAGTCACTTCTAGTTTTTATATTCATGGCTCAAAATTACAGTCAGTCCAGATCTGGGCCAAGGTCTTTAATGGAGCAGAGGTACTTCAGCCACAAAGAATTATCTGCATCTTTGAGCTCATCTGAACATATAGCACCAAGAAGTAAGCAGGAGATCAATGTTGCTTGGCACCGTTGGTGTCCATCTACAATCAATTTTACTTAGCCCATCACCGGGTTTGTAAACTGGAAGTCAAATATTGCCCATGGGCATTTTTTTAACCAGTAAAGTGTTTCAAGAAAGCCTGGAATTTGAATGCCTTTGGTACCTCCCAAGGTGTCTATCTGATTCATATATTCTGGCCAAAATATATTAATAATAGCTCTGACTTGGTTTGCAAAGTTTGTTTCCTCAAGTAAATTCTACTGCAGGTTTTATCTCACTAGAGGAAGTTTCCAGTGGCCCTGCAACTTCACTGTGGAATCAGAGTGTCTAAGTGACGAGTCCGTGGCTGAGTCCACAGTCTAGAAGCTGGCTCTGGGCTCTGGTACATGGTCTCATCCTAGGGTCTCATCCTGGCACCTGTCAGTCATCCTAGGGTTAGGGCACATGTGCTCAGAGGGCTCCTCTGCAGCCTGTCAGTTTCACAATAGCTCTTGACTCACCCAAGAGTTATGCTTCTTTTGGTTCAAGGGAGTTTGCTACATACCAGAAAAATGGGTCTGGGTTATCAGGAAAATAAGATGGAGGAAGGTGACGCAGACTCACCAGAATAAGGGAAGTGTCCGAGGGAGGGCCAAGCCAACTCTTTACCTTAGGAAAAACTTGCAGAGGCTGTCCGCCATTATCTAGAATCCTGTAACTCGATGTGGCAGGTTTTGGAGATGAATTGGACTCAGAATGTTTTTGGCAAGGAATAGCTGCCACTGTTTGCTTAAGTCCATTTTAGAAAAGGCAACGTTGTATGTATGAAAGCAGGTTTGGTACCCTTCTCCGTAAATAAAGCTTGTATTTAGAAAGCTTGCCCTTTGTTTGATAGAAGAGGTGCCTTTGTACATCATTTGACAAAGGGATTCAGGAAAAACGGTTAGACCACAGCACGATGGAAGGGCAAATGTTAACATTTACACACATCTCCAGTTGGTCCAGGGTCATTAAGGAGCCAATGTTATTAATGGGAAGGACTTCAGAGGTGCTTAAACAGAAAGAGTTATCTGCGTCTTGACTCCAACTGAACATATAATATCAAAGCGATAAGCTGGACATCAATGTTGCTTGGCAGTCATTGTTCCTTTCCGTCCAGAAATAGCCTTGTTTATTCAATCATAGGAGTTGCCAGCTGGAAGCCAAATATTGCCTAGAGGCATGCTTTTTTGACAAGAATGCCTTCTGTGAGATAAGCACTTCCCAGTTCTCTGCAGTCCCCACCAGTCATTCTATTGCATACATATCTTATTGGGGGCCTGTGGTGCGCAGGCTCTGCTCCAGGTGCTGGGATAAGCAGTGAACAGTGGATGAAGTCCCTGCCCTCAGAGTGTGCCTTTAGCTCTACCCCAGCCACTTGACACGGTGACATACTTTCCTGACCCCTGAAGGTATTTGCACTTGTCATTAAGTGAGAGTGAGCAGTCCCCAGCAGCTGGTCTGTGGAGAGCGGCACAGCTTCACTTGGGAGGTCTGTGGTCCCCTTCAGAAGGGAACCAGCTTGCAGCTGGGGAAGTGACTGAAAAAAATTATATGGAAACTGGACAAGATCTCTCTGGTTGGTTGGTGTCCCAGTTCTGCCCTCCATTGTGAAACACAAACTGGAACCCACAAACACTTGCAGGGAATTAATCCCACCTCTAGGAAATCGGGTGGTTCTTGCGTGTTCTACAGGAGTATTGCGGGCTTGCTTGGATGTGAGCGTGGGAGTGGACAGGGCACCTGCTGGAAGTGAAGATAACTGGGATTTAATTAGCTGTGTGACAGGAGCAGGGCACCCAACCTCCTTGTTCCTTAGCTTACTCACTAGGCCAGTAAGCGATTAGAAGGTTTGTCACAGGGTTAACACCAACTTGTTATGTAAATGTCCTGTTCCCTGCCCAGTCTAGATTTAAAAGTAGAAAGTACCTTCTACAATTATGTGAAATAAAGCTATATTTAGCACCAGACAGGGTTTTGTTCAGATAAAAAGCTGGTGAGGATTCAGAGGTGCTGGCAGGGAGCCCTGTGTGTGGGAGAAATGAAAATCTACAGGAGCCTTCCTGCTTTATTGCTTACAGCTCCAGAGACCTGAGCTGAATGGCACAAACAAAGCACGATTCCAGAGCCAGAAAGAGCTCTCTATGACGGCAGCCGACGTTACTCCAGACGTTAATTATAAGATGGGTGAAATGTGACAGGTCCATGGTATCAAATAAGGGAGACGTGAAAGTGTGAAGAAAATCAGCTGACAGAATAGGGGCTGTTGCAGAACAGGAAGGATGGCCTCAAAGACACTCGTGACCAAGGGCCCCATGGATGATGGAATGAAAATGGCCAGTGGACTCACGCAGTAACCAAATTCAACCTTCTAGTGATCAAAGAAACACAAATTAAACAACAAATTTATTAAGTGCCGGGTACATGCATGACTCCCTTTCAAAATGCCCAGCATAGCCAGTATGGCTTCTCCAGGGTGGAAGAGGAGCTTTCAGCTGTTGATACGCCCCGGGGATGTATTTGCTCTGACACACTGATGCTCCTTCACCTCCCGACCACGCATGGTCACCACTGAGAGCCTGAGTGTCCACCTCTAGGGTCCGGTCTGTGTCACATCCCCTTGTGGAACATCAAATCTATTATGTCAACTTTACAATCACCGGGCTGGAACCAAGAGTCCACGCTCAGGGTACAGAAGGTGATGAGAAACCTCCAGTGTTTCCTCCATCGCTCAGCAGTGAGGCAGAGAAACAAGCGTCAACCTCAACAAAGACTCAGCTTCCTGCCAGACTGTGACCAACAACAGGACCAATGCTGACCTTTAAGGAGCTGATGTACCACTCCGAGGTGGGGGCCTGCCACAGTGGCCATGTCAGTGGACCTGAGAAAGAAGACCAGGCCAGGACCCACATCAAAATCCCACCTGTATCTTTTCTCTTCTTTCTAGGGACTGCAGGGCAGAGCAGACTCCTTTACTTTTTGTCTCACTACCCACACACTTGAGCCCGAGCAATCTCTCCATCCTGTAGCCATGCCCCTTCTCGTCCTATAAAAACATGTTGCTAGAAACAAATTCTTCCTCCATTTACTCTTCCTTATAAACTGTTTTCCAAAGACATGCAGCATGCAGAGTGTTGCCAGGGGGAGATTCTGAGTCTCTAGAATTCAAAAGAAGAAAATATTTCCATCCTAAACACTAGATATACCTGCTTATTTGCAGTCCTCGCAAATTCTCCTGATAATTTTCCAGTGTCGTCATTCATTTCAAAGCTTTGTGTTGGACAAAGAAATGCAAACTCATTTCAAGCTGGAATAAGTGGGACTGCTGCTTACCAGAATGGCTCAAGCTTGTGAACATGTGAGTAGCAGGGTCTCATTAGCTGCCTGGCTTAATAGGAAGAGAACACAGTGGAATAACAGAGGCCTGATCCCAGACCCCTCTCTACCCTTGGGCATGTGCGTGCACATGTGTCTGCCAGTCTCAGCAGCGCCAAAACAGATTCAGTATCTGGCTGTGTGTGATGAACTGGGGCTGTGACAGAGGCCTGGGGTATCTATTTATGTGACTTGATATAAGTCTTGATATGACAGAACCTAATACAATGTGGGATAAAAGCTTTGAGGACTAAATGATGTGTCCAGGTTTCTGGGGCAGAAGAGGCAATTTCCCAGTTCCACCTCCGGGGATTGTTCTGACACCTTTAATAAGACCTAAACAGATAGAAGCTGAAAGGACATTGACATTAGGGTTTTTGTGAGATTTAGAAGCAGGCAGTATGCTTTGAGGTCCATGGGTCAACCTATGAAGCAGGGAGGGCAGTGGTGAGGGGACTGCCACGTCAGCAGGGTCTTGCAAAGGGCCTCCTTACCCATTGGGCTCCGCAGGCGTGGATCCTAGGGCCCACCATTCTTTTAGGGGGTCCATGAAAATGTCTTAATTTCTTTTAAAATCATGAGGAAAAATGAACTATTAGTTCCAGGCACATGTTTTAATACACAATATTAATCTTTATACCAACACAATTGTAAAATACGATTTTAGATGGGTTTTTGTAGAGGAAAGGGTCCACAAAGGCAAAAGTGCTTGGGCCCACAGAAGTCATAACTTGGCCCCGATCTTGCTGATCTGGAGCCTCTATGGAGAAGACACCTGGGCAGGGCTGGTTCCTAGGGTGGATCTGGGCAGCAGCAGCAGCCTGGTGAAGGCCCTGAGCAGGCCACTATAAGAGGGCTGGTTGTGAACATGTGGGAGATCTTTCCCCTAGATTCCCCCAAATAATGGAGGGAGACAGTGGGGGTGGGTGGATGCTCCGGTCCTGTGGTTTCCTAGTGGGGACGGATGCTAAGGTGACCTCCTCATTGTACACACCAGATCACGAGGCTTGGGAAATTCAGGTTACTCTGTGTAGATTTTGGGGAAATAACTTAATCTCTCCAAGCCTCAGCTATGAAATGGAGATAACACCATCTAGCTCAAGGGGTTTTTGAGAAGATGAAATTAGTCAGCATATGCCAAGTGTCCACAGTGTTTGGGTCCAGAGCTGTCCACCTGTCCTCAAAACTCTCCCACCTGCCCTACTGGCTCAAGATGGGCACATTACTGGTGATGGCCAGTAGCTTAGACACCTTTTATTGTGTACTGTGTTCTATTTTTTTTTTTCATTTTTGGCTGTGTTGAATCTTTGTTGCTGCATGCAGGCTTTCTCTAGTTACGGCGAGCAGGGGCTACTCTTCGTTGAGGTGCGCAGGCTTCTCATTGCGGTGGCTTCTCTTGTTGCAGAGCATGGGCTCTAGGGGGCACGGGCTTTAGTAGTTGCAGCGTGTGGGCTCCGTAGCTATGGCTAGCATGAGGTCAGTTGCTCCGCGGCATGTGGGATCTTCCTGGACCAGGGATCGAACCTGCGTCCCCTGCGTTGGCAGGTGGATTCTTAACCACTGCACCACCAGGGAAGTCCTGTACTGTGTTCTTGAAACAACTTTCCTTGACTACTTGGTGTTTTAAAGGATGCTTTTTACTATTTTTTAACCAAAAAAACAAAAAAGTTGAACTTTGCTGCTGTTTCCCAGTTTTTTTCTCTTGCTAAGTAAGAATATTAAAAAAAAAAAAATGCCACCATGGTCTACTACTGTCTGGCTTCACCATAATTTCATAAAGAAGGGATACCTTAACACCAAAAATGGAAGACACAGTATCAGAATACAGAATGGTTTGTCCTGAGAAATGACAGTAAACAACCTGACACTGACATTCAAGACATGCACACATGCATGTACGCACGCAGGACCCTCCGTTTCCCAGTAGGGAGCATACTGAACCATACGTACTGATAGGCAATAAAAATAAGGTATGTCATTGCCTAGCTGGGCAACCAAACAAGCCAGGCCCTCAAACATCATCTACTATTTCCCATCATCACTAATTTAATTCAAGCCTTCAGGAAGCATCTGCTCTATGCCCAGCACTGTACTGGGCCCTGCAGGGGATGCAGAGTGAGTAAGCCTGGGTTCTTGTCCTCAGAGAGCAGAGACAGGAGAAGGGAAGGAAGACCCAGGTAGCAGAAAACAGGTCCTACCCTGCACTGGGAGCCACAGCTGTGGACCTGCAGAGGGGCAAGCAGGTTCCGTTAATGTGTGACCTTGGGGTCAGTCTGGAAGCACAGGAAACAGAAAGAACTTTGACATAGTCTTCTAAAAACATGTTGGCTCCCATGCAGGAATTACAGGCAGAGGAGAAAAGTCTTTCAATGTTCAAGTTGCATAGAATGTGTACGTGGCCTCACCTTCTCTCCTGGGACACCTTGCTCCTGAGAGAGCCCTTTAGGGAGGAAGAGAGGAAGGAAGGGAGCCAGCTCAGTGTTAATGTGCGTCCTTCCTGTGCCGGGTCTGACCCCAGGCTTCTCGTGATTTCGTGTAACCCTCATCACAACCTGATGTGGTGGCTGTTTTCATCCTATCTTGAGAGACGAAGAAACTGCGGCTCAAGGAAGAAGATGCACAGCTGAGATTTGAACCCAGAGACTTTGGTCTTCAAGGTCCACACTCCTTCCCACCTGCCACATCACCTCCTCCACCTGCATAATTCCTGGGACCCAATGGACTGCAGAAAGTGATGGAACAACAGAATCTAACTGAATAATCAGATCCATGAACAACAGATCAGCGAGAGAAGGGCCTGTAGCCTCCACCAAGTGACATCAATCGGAACAAGCTCGTTGATTTGTACACCAATGACCAAGCCACACAACAGAGCTTGAGATCTCCCAAGCGACCAGCTCCTGTTCTGAGCCTTACTGAGCCTACCTGAGATGGAGCCACCAAAAACAATCAGAGTGAACAAGAATGTGGCCTCTGAGAAAATCTGATCTAAGTGTGATCCAGACTTCACAGCCCGCTCATTACTTTTCTGTCCCACATTACAGATGCTGCCTTGGCTTTATGAAATGCTTCTATCAAACCGCCAGAGCAAGCAAGGAAATTTGTCCAAATGCCCTGATTTCATGTATTTTTTTCCTTCTCAAAGGTAAGAAAAGAAACTCCATATGTCCTCCTGAATAGTTGACAGAAATCTGCTAGAAAAATTCAATGCAAATATGTTTCAGTTCTCATGAAACATAAGGCGCTCCGGCAAAGCCTCTACAACCCGTCAAAATACATTCTCCATGAACAGACTCACGTCCCCAACGACTGACTTGAAAGAAGGTGGCACAGAATTGTGGAAAGAAATTGGAGTATGAACCTAATAAATTAGCATATGTAATAAACTGAAACATGAAATGTAATGGAGATCAGAGAATGGACCTCTAGGAATGTTTTGGTTCTTAAATCGTTTAGATTTTGATGGTCAAAGCCACCTATGAAACAAATAAGATTTTTAAAAATTGTGATAATTGAAATGAATTTTTAAAAAAATTTATTTCATTTATTTTATTTTTGGCTGAGTTGGGTCTTTGTTGCTGCATGCGGGCTTTCTCTAGTTGCGTCGAGCAGGGGCTACTCTTCGTTGAGGTGCGCAGGCTTCTCATTGCGTTGGTTTCTCTTGTTGCGGAGCATGAGCTCTAGGGGGCACGGGCTTCAGTAGTTGCGGTGCATGGGTTCAGTAGTTGTGGCACACGGGCTCAGTTGCTCCGCGGCATGTGGGATCTTCCCGGACCAGGGATTGAACCCGTGTCCCCTGCATTGGCAGGTGGATTCTTAACCACTGCAACACCAGGGAAGCCCGAAATGAATTTTTTTAAATGTGCTATTTGCACATTTAATTTAGTTCCAGAAATAAACCCACTGGTCTGTATGTTTCCCCATGGTCATTTTCTTTCCCTTCCTTGGTGGAGTCCCTGTTGTTTGATGTGGGCACCTGAGCAAGGCCACTCCAGGACCTGGTGATGGTGAGAGAGGAGGGGAATGCTGGGGCCACTGCCTTTGACCATACCTGCCCGGGCAGGTGTAGGGCAGGCAGGACTTCCTGTCCTGGCAGAGGAGGTGATCATAGTTGTCAATCTCTTTTGCTTAGCATACTGGCTGTTCCTCAGAAAATTATTTCCTGATACTCACTGGACACACTTCCCCACTTGTTGGCGGTAACCAGGGCTCTGCCAGGGCACGTGCTCAGCTCCATAGTAGCCCAATGACACAGGAAACCACCTTCCACGTTCACTTGGAACAGAGGTGGCACATGGCAACCAGGGTGATCTTGATAAATGTAAGGTCCTCCTTGTTATGTCTCTGCTGAAACCTTTCCAGGTGCTTCCTATCTCACACAGAATAGAAGCCAAAGTTCTCCGCATGGCCCACACCGCTGGCTTGCTCTGGCCCCTCCCTCTCTCACTTCTCCAAGTGCTCTCCCCTTGGCCACGTTGCCCCAGCTACCCTAGCTCTTTAAGCCGTTCCTTGAACTTGTCAAGGTCATTTCCACCTTAAGGCCTTGCATGTTTTTCTCTGCCTGGAAAGCCCTTCCTTTAGATCTTTGCCTGACTTTTCCCTTTGTGTCTTTCGGGTTTCAGTGGAAAACAGAGTTGGTCAGAAAAGTCTGGATCATCCATGACTCATACTCCTTCCAACTCCATCCGTGAGCATCCTGCTGAATCTCCTTAGCACTGATCACTAAGGACTTCTTCCCCTGTATGTGTTTACATACTTATCAGCTGTCGCCCCCAACAGTGGGTAAATTCCACAAGAGCAGGGACCTTTTCTCTCTGGTCCCTATTGTATTACAGCTCTTAGAATAGTTCAACAATTATTTGTAACAAGGATTGAACAAGAATTCAAACTCCAGAACTTGTGCCACTACCTCTCATGGGAAGTTGGCATCTTTTCCTTATTGTCTCCTGTACGTATTTCTGGCCCTGCAAACCTGGGGGAGCCATTCATTCCTTTGTTGGAGAGAACATTAAGGACCTTCCTCTCTTGCCACATCCCTTCCCCCAAAAGAACAAGTGCACATACGTCTCAACACACTTATTAAAAAATGATCTCTTCCCAACCAGGGGTGAGAGGTGGGTGGTAATTATGAGATCAGTTGTGAGTTAAATTAAGTATATTCTAGGGCATACTTCTGGACTATTGCATTGCATCCTTTATCAATATCTCACAAATTTAATTACTCTGCCTTTAAAACATGATTTACTATCTTAATAGATAGGTCCTCTTCATTTCTTTTATTTTTTCTAAGCATTTCTAAGTTATTCTTGACTTTATTTTATCAGGTGATTTTTTGAATCCTTTTGAAAAGTTAAAAAAAACTTCTAGTTCAGATTTTGATTTAAATTACAGTAAATATCTACCCTCATTTTGGAAGAATTTTTCTTTACACTGTCTTTCCTACCAGCAAAACTGGTAGGTTTCTGAGAGATCTGCAGTCTTCTTGTTAAGCTTTAATTTCACATTTTTTTGTTCCTGTTGTGGTTGGAATTAATTTCCATTTTATCTCCTCACTCCTCCAGTCTGGTTTGAGATTCATCTATAAATTTTAGTTATGAAGTGGGCAGTTCTAATGTAAATCCCAGAACCTATTGAGCTGTATTGCGTAATTGTGCCGAATGATACAGATTCATGAATAGACTTGCTACTACTAGACCTTTTCTTTGAATAGAATGAATTTTTATTTTGCATTTATTTGCATTCAAAGTTGCTGTATTCTTTTCTTTTTTTTTATTGAAGTTGATTTACGATGTGATGCTAGTTTCAGGTGTACAGCAAAGCAATTCCGTTATATGTACCTATCTATATATTCTTTTCAGATTCTTTTCCCTTATAGGTTATTATAAGGTGTTGAATATAGTGCCTTGTGCTATACCATAGGTCTTTTATCTATTTTATACATAGTAGTGTGCATAGTTGCTGTATTCTTTTACGGGCTCTTTTTATCTCAAGTAAATGTTTGTGATCTCTGACCTTACCCTGGGGATCCTTTATATTTCTCCACACGTTTTTCTCCCATTCTATGCAATAGCTATTTCAAACCCTCTCCACAATCCTGACACTCAAATTTCACTATCCCTCACTTTCAGAAGGCAAACTTGCCTTCTAGTTCAGAAAGCTAGAGATGTAGCCAAGCAGGACCTTATGGGGCCTTCCCAGGACAGACCGTCCCCTGCCCCCATGTCCTCTGCCTGCCTCTTGTTTGTAGAAAGACTTTAGCCTCCTAGGCCATCCCTGAGTTCCAAAGAATAAATTTAATAAATTTAGAAGTGAGAAAATGCAGAAGCAAAGGAAAACAGTCAAGCAAGACAAAATAATGATAGTTTAGCCATTAAACAAAGTCAAATACCTTTAGTTCCTCTCAAGGGCTATAAGATAACATTCTGAGCCATATCCTTTGAGCTGTTTTGCAAATACTGAAACCCCCGCAGGTGGAAAACATTAACTGCATGCTGACCACCAGCATGTAGGCAGGCCCCAGACAGGCTGGAACCAGAAGGTTGATGATGCTGACTCCCCATTACCTCACTACCAGCCAATCAGAAGAATGTACACAAGCTGATCATGTGCCCTGCAACCCTCTCACTCACCCTACCTTTAAAAACCTTTCCGTGAAAGCCATCAGGGGTTCCGGCCTCTTGAGCATTAGCCATCCCCAATCTTGCTTGGTGCCCTGCAATAAACGCTACATTTCCTTTCACCACAACCCAGTGTCAGTAGATTGGCTTTACTGTGCCCAGGCAAGCAGACCCAAGTTTGGCTGGGTAACAGAGGGGCGGAGGGGGGGAAGCATAGAACATAAAACAAACTCTCTTCATCTTCCTAAACATCAAATTTATCCACTTACTTGTATCTGGACTATTCTGTCTTTGCCATTCCAATGCCAGTGCCCCATCTGTTTTCTGGACCTCATCCCCTCCATTTCCCCAAGAGTCCCTTATTGTTGGACACTTAGGTTGTTTCAAAGTTTTCCTAGTATAAAAATATAACACTTGATGAACTGCATTGTGACATACCCTTGGCTGCTTGTCCAGTTATTCCTTAGGATAAATGATTGAAAGCGTATTTGCTGGATCAAAGGGTGTGCACACTTTGATTGCTTAGAGTTACCAAGTCACCAGTGTGCTAATATGTGTTACTTTGTGGGTATTAGACTGCCTATTTCCCCGAACTCTTACCAACATTGATTATCGTTCTTTTTAACCATCCAATTTGTTAGGCAAAGTGGCATTTCATTATTTCAATTTGCATTTTTATTGCTTGTCTGAACAAACGATAAACTTTGCCCTGTTCATGGCTGTCTTCCCAGTGCCTCAAGGCGCTTTTGTTGAATGGAAAAAATGACTGTGCACACCATATGCCAAGTTCTAGGCTAGGTGTTGTATTGAATACAGCTGAGATACAATTAAAGTTGAATATTTTTTCATATGCTTATTGGTCATTTACATTCTTCTTTTTTTGCTTTTATTTTTGGTCAATTGTCTGCTTATGTAGACTGCCTTTTTATCTATTAGCATTATGAGTATATTAATTCTCGAGGGCTCAGTTCATCTTTTGCCTAGAGAAGAAGATGTTCTGTTGAAGCCCTCATAATCCAGGAGAGAACCCAGAACTCTTTTCCCAGCCGTGCAGGCCCCTCCCCCAAACACACAGGACACAAGCGTGGGAATGAGTGACACCAGTGACAACAGGAGTGAAATGAAACCTCACCTGTTCAAGCGCTGTGGATAAGAGCTGTAGCTCTAAGTGGACAGCTAAAGCTTCTCTTTTTTCCTAGCGCAGCAGTTAAATAGAAAGTTAGAAGAGGCAACAGGCATAAGGCCTACTGAGATCAGTGTAGCTTGTAAGGTATAAGTGGGGATTGAACCTTTAGCGCCAACTGAAGATGGAGACATGCTTCTCAAATAAGATACTACCTGGGGTGAAAGACACTGAATCCTCATGTGGATGGTGAGTCATTTTACAAGGGTGAGACACACATGGACAATACTTGATTTTATGTTAACACTGTGATATCGACAAAAAATTTTTCACAAGCACATTAAACTGCAGAAACCCACAGCTCTGGGTTTTCTCAGGCAACAATCAATCTGTCTGCTTATCCATTGACCAGTACTGTGTTTCTATATGACTTGATGCTAGTAAATGGGGAGCAGCTGTGAGAAGATGCACAGATCTGTCTCTTATTTGAGGAGAAAGACATTTATTACTTTAGGGAAGTCTCAGTACTTTGAGGAGAATTATTCCGTGAAACTATGAATATGGGAGTTATCTGCTGGTCTGTGACTCCCTTGTGAAACTAAAACACAATGATTCAGCTACTTGTGATAATTAATAAACAAAGACACTTTGCTTTCAGGACATTGCGTGTACAAATTTGACTATAATGCAAGAATTCACTAATATGGGCCTTCAACAAACACTCATGTTCCAAAAGCTTGACACATAGGACATCTTTTGTCATATAAATAGTGTCATAAATGATACTAATATCAGGAAACAAAAACCTATTTAATGCTTTACATGTCTAGAACCATGGGGAGCAGGGACCTTGGGGATCACTGCTTTAAGCTTGGGGAGATAGGGTTTTGTGGGAGATTCAGCCCCTGCATGTAGTCTCCAAAGTCAGGCCAGGAGTTCTTGACCTTTCTTTGCGTCCTTCTCTCAGGAATGCAGCACCTGCATATCCAGGGGCAGATGGTTCTAGGAACCACTTCAGCCAGGCCTTTTTCCATAACCATTGGCACAGCCACCTGCCCAGCGGCAGAGGGGAAGCAAGTGCTTATTCCCGGGCTTGAAGGATCCCAAGGTTTGGAAGGTTGACCATGAGGTTCAATGAAACCAAGATGACTTCAATTAAAAACATGGCCTCTAGGAATCCAGGTTTCTGGGCTGGCCCCAAGTTTTACAAGCTGGTTCTTCAGGTAGTTAAAATTCAGATGGCAGTGACCATCCTTGAATCATCATTGGGCCCCCAACACCCAGCCAAAGTGAATCAACTGTAGGGACAAGTCTGCCTACAGCGAAGGGCTGACTCCCATCAAGAAACAGCATGTTTCTAAAATGGTTATTCTGCTGCTGGACAAGATTGTGAAGCCCTAATACCTACATGGGTTGTCATACCAAGGACACTGAACTGCCACTGATGTCCCTGTGTCTATGGGAATATGCACATTCCTCTGCTTTGGCTCCCGGAGAGAAGAACCTGCGATAGAGGCAGGAGGAATGGTGAAGTCTGGATAAAACTCTCTGTGTAAGGGATCCTCGTGGTCAGGCAGAGGCCATTAGCAGCCAGTTAGGCATTTGGATTTCTCCACTGCTTAGTCACAGATACTGCAGTGAGTGTTTGTGAACTGGGGACTCTGTGTGTTTTCCTGTTTGGTTACTGTCTTAGTCTGGTTTCCCCAGAAGCAGACCCTGAGACAGGGATTCGAGTGCATGGAGTTTATTTGGGAAGTGATCCCAGGAACCAGTGGAGGAGGGGGTGGGGCAAGGCAGGGAAGAGAAGGCAGCCAGATCCAGCTGGTCCTCACTGCGGGTGCCCAGAGCCAAATCTGCTGGGGAACTCGGGGCATCAGTGGATAGCACACACTCCGTGGGTCACCACCTCAGTGGAGGCAAAGGAGTGGAGTATTTACACTCTTCCCATCAGTCACTGGTTAGGGCTGCTTCTGGGGAGGGGAGTGTTATTCTCTCACTCCCAGCCTGCCTTCTGCACAGGAAGAGGAGCTCCTGCTGTGCCGGGAGCCCCCAGGCAGATGGACCTTGGGCCAGTGTGCAGTAGCACGGTAAAGAGATAAGGCAGGCACGAACAGCTTCTGGAACAGTTTCTTTAGCCCAGATCCACTCCCCGACCATGGCGTGTGTGTGTACATGTGTGAGCGCTGGACAAACTAGTTGTGGTCGGATTACAAGGGAAGTCATAGTTACTCTGATCCCGAAGATGGGAACCTGGGAGGTTCTGATGTGCTATTTTCCCCATTACATTCTTCAGAGCATAATGAAGCACCGAACGTGGCTACAGACCTCTGGCCTGACACTGCACGTGTGGACGGGACATAGGCACTAAGCTGTTCCCTCAGTGCTAACACAGGGGCATTATTTCACGACAGTGAAGTTTCTTTTCCTTGAGGTTGTTAAAGGGGCTGTGAGGTTGTTAATATTTGCTGGGCTCTGGCTGTGTGCTACCTCTATGCTGCATAATTCAGTCCTCCCAGCTCTATAAGGGGGTATGATTATCCCCATTTTACAGACACGGCCAACATGTGTTTGTCCAATCAACAATGAAGACCTGGACTGGTTTTTAGGGATCGATATAAAAACAAGCCAGACTTGGGCTTGTCGACAGGCAAGTTCAAGGGCCGCAGGGCAGCTCCAGCTGCTGAGTAGAGAAAGGATTGGAGGGGCCAAGGAGGGCAGGTAGGGGGCGGGGTATAGGAAGCAGGCAAGAAATGGCCTTGGCTTAGAACCAAAGTCCAAAGTTTGCAAACTGCATGGATGTGTTTCACAGTCAGTCTAATCCTGAAGCCTATCTCTATACCCTTCTGCCTCTAAATAATCTTCCATAGATGAACGTATATTTCTGTTTTCCTTTCATCAGAGTAGCCGATGCCTGATGGAGAGAGATATATTGATTACCTCTTTTTGTTTGCTATCTGGGTTTTTACATACACAAGTGATATCTGGTTGACTATTTAATCCATTGATTCATGGTCGGCAGTGGGAAGGACTTAAACTTTGAGAAACTGACACATTTGGGAGTTTGAATAAAAGCAACTCCCCTAATTTCCTGCTCAGCGAGGGCACAGGGCAGGATGGGGGCAGGATGGAGGGCTTGGCCAGCACCCAGGATTTTCCGCCTTTCCCTGTTCACATTCTGCCCAGAAGAGCACAGTACAGACGGATGGCTGTGCCTCCAGAAGGTGAGGCCTGCAGGCTGATGAGGGGCGTGTGTGCGTGGCTCATCCCAGCCTGGCGTGCTGCGGGTACAGCATGAGCTTTTGGTGCCTTGGGACCACCAGGCAGCAAAGCCAGTAGGATGTGGAGCCACTGTAAGAAATAATGTGATATTCTTCAGTTACCGTCTGGCTCTCAGCTCTAGCAGACAAATGTGATTGTAATGGGCCATCGGTTCAAGTAACAGAGAGGATCAGAGCCCATAACCATTGAAGAGGCAATGGGTCGGAGACCATATCCTGGGGAAGGGCTGCCCGTGAAGGCCAAGATCTGCTCTCCACCCACAGAAATGCTGGGGGAAAGAGATGTGCGCCATCCCTAGGCAAAGGACCCGGCAGGTTTATGAGTGAGGATTCAATGATTATGGAGGCCGGGTTGGGAATGAATGCAAGGCAGAGTCTGAGGTGTTGGAAGGTTCAGGGCCTCAGCCATGGAGGATGGTCCCCACTTCCCTTGGGGCCTGCTCTGGACCACCTGTGGTCATTCCTGGGTTGGCCAGGCTCCTGCACAGTACCCCAGCTTGGCTCTTGAGCAGATGAAGGGGACTCATTCACCATGCACGTGGGTTACCAGCAGCCTGTTAGCTTAGATAGCCTACTCTCAGAATAGGGAAAAAATTGATCCTAAGTACAAAGAAGTCTAGATGTTACCAGATAAGATCTTATCTGAGTTCCAGAAGAGGCAGCTTGTTGTAAAGGAAGGAGCCTGTGATTTGATGCCAAGCAGGTTTGTGATGCAGCCTCAGCTCTGAAACTTACTAGCTGTGGGCCTTGGGTAAGTAGCTTTGTGACTAGACTCAGTTTCCTCATCTGCAACATGGGTCTGTGTCTGCCTCAAAGGTTTTATATTAAATGAACTAACTAACATGTGCAAAGTGCCAGGCATGTAGGAGACATTGAACAAATGCTAGCTTCTTCCCCTTCCACTGGAGGCAGCAGGGATATCCTGACCAGGGGGCCAAGTCTAGTGTGAACGTACTTGGTGGAGCTGTAGTGGGAACCCAGGCATGTGCTGGAGGACGGTGGGCAGAAAGGCTGGTATCCCTTTCTGCCAGTGGCAGGGTCTATTTTCTGTGCCTTCCACACAATGTCCCTTGGAACTCGATGGCCAACTTGGGGGAAGGAAGGGAGGATGGTGGGACTGAAGATCAGGTGGTTGGAGCTTTGGGGACCCTCAGAGCAGCAGTCCTTTTATCTGTTTAAAACACTGGGATTCCATATAAGGTTTGTTTGAGAAAGGCTTCTGGCTAAGTCAAACAAGCCAAAATCTGAAAACTGCAGAGATAAATGATCCAGAAGGCCACTTTCCACACAAAGACTTTATACTATGAAATGACGCATCATCATTGGCTAAAAGAGGATTGGCTAGATGTTCTCAATCCACAGGAAACATTCCTTCCTGGGAGAGGGTGGGGCGGGAAATAACACAGCTCTTTACCAATGAGAGAGATCATGGGTACTACGTTATAGAGTCGAAATGTAAGGGCTGTTTTGATGAAGAATAGGAGATGAGAGGTCTTGGGAGACTTCCAAGGACACGCGGTGCTACTTTCCTGATTGAATAACAGCGTTAATCAAGCAGAGTTTTCTTGGGTTCTCCCAAGTGCATAGGGATGGGCATTTTAGAGAGTGCTCTTTGGGGTCCCAGCACATCTCTGCACAAATGCAGAACCTTCCCCCACACCCCAGCTGCAGAAACCAAGCCGTCTGCAGGTGGTTTCACAGAGCTTACCTTCTTCAGCTCTTCCTGGACACTCTGGCTGTTGTCTTCAGAGGACAGACTTTCCTTCTGGTTCTCAGACTCTGTCTTGGGCTCGGACTCCTGATCCTCCCCAGAGGAAGTTTCCTTCTCACTCATTTTCATTGCCAACTCGTACAGCCTGTTTGTCCGTTTCTCTTCTGCAGCGTCTGTGCCGGCCTGTGGGTGCCGAGCCTCATTGCAGGTGTCAGTCTTTGATAAATCACCAGACACCTAAATGAAAGCCAGAATCATGAGCTGAAGACTCTTCTGCTACAGTCATGTTGCTTGTTGTTCCCAATAATCCCTGAGTAAAGGACAATCAGGAAAATGAAGCTCTTACCTGATCTGCTTTCCCTATGGATGGACTTTTTATTTTTACTTCTTCAAACACATGCATCTTAACACTTTGTTAAAAATTAAGGCAGGTGAGCACCTGTACTCAGAAAAGTGACTTCAGTGTTTTTCATTTGCAAAATACTTACCGAGTGCCCACTAGGGTCAGCACTGTGCTGGTGCTGAGGATGCAAAGCTGAGCAAACCTCCGCCCGCCCCCTAGTGGAGAAGACACTAAAACCCTGACAAGTGCACAGAAGCAGTGCGTGGGGAGGGAGGCTTTGACAGCCCTCTAAGGGGCACCGGATGGCAGGGCTGGGACTCAGGGAAAGCTTGCTTGTGGAGATGGTGTTTGAGTGGAGATTCAAAGTGTAGCAGTTACCCAGCTAAAAGGGAGAAAGGAAAGAATGGTATTCTAGGCAAATCGCAGATTTTGAGATGGTGCAGGGTCCTTGCGCATACATAAGGAATACTGTGTGCCCTTCCCTTGATAATTACACAATTACATCTCCGGCTCCTACTATCTCCGAAGCTCTCTCTATGAGTAGAACCCTGACCAGGCCTGGGGAAGTTCAGGAAGACATGACATTCTAACTCTCTATTTTTCACCTTATATTAGACAGATATGTATGGAATCTTAGCAAGATAACCCTTAAAGTACCATTAGGGTCCACTGGACCCAATATTAGTTTGTGGTTTTTTTTGAATTTTATTTTATTTTTTATACAGTAGGTTTTTTTTTTTTTTAACATCTTTACTGGAGGATAATTGGTTTACAACGGTGTGTTAGTTTCTGCTTTATAACAAAGTGAATCAGCTATACATATACACGTGTTCCCATATCTCCTCCCTCTTGCATCTCCCTCCCACTCTCCCTATCCCACCCCTCTAGGTGGGCACAAAGCACCGAGCTGATCTCCCTGTGCTTAAAGCAGGTTCTTATTAGTTATCTCTTTTATACATATTAGTGTATATATGTCAATCCCAACCTCCCAATTCATCCCACCCCCCACCCCTGGCTTTCCCCCCTTGGTGTCCATACATTTTTCTCTACATCTGTGTCCCTATTTCTGTCCTGTAAACCGGTTGACCTGTACCATTTTTCTAGATTCCACATATATGTGTTAATATACGATATTTGTTTTTCTTTTTCTGACTTACTTCACTCTGTATGACAGTCTCTGGGTCCATCCACGTCTCTACAAATGACCCAATTTCGTCCCTTTTTACGGCTGAGTAATATTCCATTGTATATATGTACCACATCTTCTTTATCCATTCATCTGTCAGGGGGCATTTAGGTTGCTTCCGATTTCTGTGCATTAATTTTGTATCCTGCAACCTTACCAAATTCATTGATTAGTTCTAATAGTTTTCTGGTGGCATCTTTAGGATTTTCTATGTATAGTATCATGTCATCTGCAAACAGTGACACTTTTACTTCTTCTTTTCCAATTTGTATTCCTTTTATTTCTTTTTCTTTTTTGATTGTTATGGCTGGGACGTCCAAAACTATATTGAATAATAGTAGAGAGAGTGGACATCCTTGTCTTGTTCCTGAAATGCTTTCAGTTTTTCACCATTGAGAATGATGTTTTCTGTGGGTTTGTCAAATATGGCCTAGTATGTTGAGGTAGGTTCCCTCTATGCCCACTTTCTGGAGAGTTTTTCTCATAAATGGTGTTGAATTTTGTTAAAAGCTTTTTCTGCATCTATTGAGATGATCATATGGTTTTTATTCTTTAATTTGTTAATTGATTTGCATATATTGAAGAATCGTTGCATCCCTGGGATAAATCCCACTTGATCATGGTGTATGATTCCTTTAATGTGTTGGATTCTTTTTGCTAGTATTTTGTTGAGGATTTTTGCATCTATATTCATCAGTGATATTAGTCTGTAATTTTCTTTTTTTTGTAGTATATTTGTCCGGTTTTGGTATCAGGGTGATGGTGGTCTTGTAGAATGAGTATGGGAGTGTTCCTTCCTCTGCAATTTTTTGGAAGAGTTTGAGAAGGATGGGTGTTAGCTCTTCTCTGAATGTTTGATAGAATTCACCTGTGAAGCCATCTGATCCTGGACTTTTGTTTGTTGGAAGATTTTTAATAAATTTCATTTCTTGTGATTGGTCCGTTCATATTTTCTGTTTCTTCCGGTTCAATCTTGGAAGGTTATACCTTTCTAAGAATTTGTCCATTTCTTCCAGGTTGTCCATTTTATTGGCATAGAGTTGCTTGTGGTAGTCTCTTAGGATGTTTTGTATTTCTGTGGTGTCTGTTGTACTTCTCCTTTTTCATTTCTAATTTCATTGATTTGAGTCCTCTCCCTCTTTTTCTTGATGAGTCTGGCTAATGGTTTATCAATTTTGCTTATCTTCTAAAGATCCAGCTTTTAGATTTATTGATCTTTGCTATTGTTTTCGTTGTTTCTATTTCATTTATTTATGCTCTGATCTTTATGATTTCTTTCCTTCTACTAACTTTGGGTTTTGTTTGTTCTTCTTTCTCTAGTTCCTTTAGGTGTAAGGTTAGATTGTTTATTTGAGACTTTACTTGTTTCTTGAGGTAGGATTGTATTGCTATAAACTTCCCTCTTAGAATGGCTTTTGCTGCATCCCATAGGTTTAGGATCGTCGTGTTTCGTTGTCATTTGTCTCTAGGTATTTTTTGATTTCCTCTTTGATTTCTTCAGTGATCTCTTGGTTATTTAGTAATGTATTGTTTAGCCTCCATGTGTTTGTGTTTTTTACATTTTTTTCCCTGTAATTGATTTCTAATCTCATAACGTTGTGGTCAGAAAAGATGCTTTATATGATTTCAATTTTCTTAAATTTACTGAGGCTTGATTTGTGACCCAAGATGCGATCTATCCTGGAGAATGTGTGCACTTGAGAAAAAAGGGTAATCTGCTGTTTTTGGATGGAATGTCCTATGAATATCAATTAAATCTGTCTGGTCTATTGTGTCATTTAAAGCTTGTGTTTCCTTATTAATTTTCTGTCTGGATGATCTGTCCATTGATGTAAGTGAGGTGTTAAAGTCCCCGACTATTATTGTGTTACTGTTTCTTCTTTTATAGCTGTTAGCATTTGCCTTATGTATTGAGGTGCTCCTGTGTTGGGTGCATATATATTTATAATTGTTATATCTTCTTCTTGGATTGATCCCTTGATCATTATGTAGTGTCCTTCCTTGTCTCATGTAACATTCTTTATTTTAAAGTCTATTTTATCTGATATGAGTATTGCTACTCCAGCTTTGTTATGATTTCCATTTGCATGGAATATCTTTTTCTATCCCTTCACTTTCAGTCTGAATGTGTCCCTAGGTCTGAAGTGGGTCTCTTGTAGACAGCATATATATGGGTCTTGTTTTTGTATCCATTCAGTGAGCCTGTGTCTTTGCTTGGAGCATTTAATCCATTCACATTTAAGGTAATTATTGATATGTATGTTCCTATGACCATTTTCTTAATTGTTGTGGGTTTGTTTTTGTAGGTCCTTTTCTTCTTTTGTTTTTCCCACTTAGAGAAGTTCCTTTAGCATTTGTTGTAGAGCTGGTTTGGTGGTGCTGAATTCTCTTAGCTTTTGCTTGTCTGTAACTGTTTTGATTTCTCCATCAAATCTGAAAGAGATTCTTGCCAGGTGTAGTAAGCTTGGTTGTAGGTTCTTCGCTTTCATCACTTTAAATACATCATGCCACTCCCTTCTGGGTTGTAGAGTGTCTGCTGAGAAATCACCTATTAACTTTATGGGAGTTCCCTTGTATGTTATTTTTCAGTTTTCCCTTGTTGCTTTTAATAATTTTTCTTTGTCTTTAATTTTTGTCAGTTCGATTACTATGTGTCTTGTCGTGTTTCTCTTTGGGTTTATCCTGCTTGGGACTTTCTGTGTTTCCTGGACTTGGGTGGCTATTTCCTTTCCCATGTTAGGGAAGTATTCAACTGTAATCGCTTCAAATATTTTCTTGCATCCATTCTCTCTCTCTTCTCCTTCTGGGACCCCTATAATGCGAATGTTAGTGCATTTAATGTTGTCCCAGAGGTCTCTTAGGCTGCCTTCATTTCTTTTCATTCTTTTTTCTTTATTCTGTTCCACGACAGTGAATTCCACCATTCTGTCTTCCAGGTCACTTATCCGTTCTTCTGCCTCAGTTATTCTTCTATTGATTCCTTCTAGTGTAGTTTTCATTTCAGTTATTGTCCATCTCTGTTGGTTCGTTCTTTAATTCTTCTAGGTCTTTGTTAAACATTTCTTGCATCTTCTTGATCTTTGCCTCCATTCTTTTTTCCGAGGTGTTGGATCATCTTCACTATCATTATTCTGAATTCTTTTTCTGGAAGGTTGCCTATCTCTACTTCATTTAGTTGTTTTTCTGGGGTTTTATCTTGTTCTTTCATCTGGTGCATAGTCCTCTGCCTTTTCATTTTGTCTGTCTTTCTGTGAATGTTGTTTTTGTTCCGCAGGCTGCAAGATTGTAATTCTTGCTTCTTTTGTCTGCCCTCTGGTGGATGAGGCTATCTAAGAGGCTTGTGCAAGCTTCTTGATGGGAGGGACTGGTGGTGGGTAGAGCTGGGTGTTGCTCTGGTGGGCAGAGCTCAGAAAACTTTAATCTGCTTGTCTGCTGATGGGTAGGGCTGACTTCCCTCCTGTTGGTTGTTTGGCCTGAGGCGACCCAGCCCTGGAGCCTGCAGGCTCTTTGGTGGGGATAATGGCCAACTCCAGGAGGGCTTAAGCCAAGGAGTACTTCCCAGAACTTCCACTGCCAGTGTCCCTGTCCCTGTGGTGAGCCACAGCCTCTCCCCAGCTCTGCAGGAGACCCTCCAACACTAGCAGGTAGGTCTGGTTCATTCTCCTGTGGGGTCACTGCTCCTTCCCCCTGGGTCCTGATGCACATACAACTTTGTGTGTGCCCTTCAAGAGTGGAGTCTCTGTTTCCCCCAGTCCTGTCGGAAGTCCTGCAATCAAATCCTACTAGTGTTCAAAGTCTGATTCTCTGGGAATTCCTCCTCCTGTCGTCAGACCTCCAGGTTGGGAAGCCTGACGTGGGGCTCAGAACCTTCACTCCAGTGGGAGGACTTCTGTGGTATAATTGTTCTCTAGTTTGTGAGTCACCCACGCAGCGGTTATGGGATTTGATTTTATTGTGATTGTGCCCCTCCTACCATCTCTTTGTGTCTTCTCCTTTGTCTTTGGATGTGGGGTATCTTTTTTGGTGAGTTCCAGTGTCTTTCTGTCGATAATTGTTCAGCAGTTGTGATTCTGATGCTCTCGCAAGAGGGAGTGAGCACATGTCCTTCTACTCCACCATCCTGAACCAATCTCCCAGTATTAGTTTTTGAGTTTCCTCTTTAAGTTGTTGTATCTATTTATAAGGCTTGGTATTTCATGGCTTTTATTCTTCCTTGAAGAACTCCCAACAAACAAAGTGAAAATGTACTAATTTTGTAAATAAAACTCATTGTATTTTGCAATTACTATCTGGGTTCATTGGACCCTTTTATAAATCTAGATACATGAAGGGATTTCTATGATCTCATTTTCCTTATCTTTTGAAATATTTTGCTGTTTCATCATCCTGGGAATTATCTTTCATCATTACTCATCAAATATTTCCAATTATGCTAAAAAGAGACTAGAATAATAAAACAGAAGAATGGAATTACCTAGAAGGATGATTCAACATCAGAATAAATCATCACTGTTTTGAGTCTGCTTTTAGCTCATTGTATATGGTTGAGAATTCAAAATTTTTCATAATGGCAAAGGAATAAAACAGACAGAGAACATTTCACAATTAGATGACTCAGAAGATGAAGTTAAAGAGAAGAGCAGCTCCCCAGACTCTAACAATGGTGATGGAATTGATTGTATAAGTAAAATCTCAGACTAAGAATCTTCAGATGACAGTGTCCTAGGTGAATTTTCTCAATCCAAGAATCGTTGAGTAAACAACATATTTATCAGGATAAGAGAAAAGATGGTATTTTCATTCAGTTAGTCATTCAACAAGAAGGGCTTCATCACACATATTTTGCAACAAGAATCTAGACCATCCTGTTCTGCTAAAAAGATGTGTTGCAGATTCTTTATGATGTTTGTGCACCAAATTTGCTTGTAATTGGACAAATGCTAAAGGGAGATGTCTATATAAAAGTGATTAGAAGGAGATAGATGACAGAAATGAAAAAAGATCACTGGATTGATAAAAGAAAAAGGGTCCCTGGGAAACGATAATTTTTTTTTTTTTCTGGCCCTGAGTAAGAATCATGATGAGGACCTTGTGAGAGGTGAGTAATGCCCCCATTATGCCTGAGAAGGAGGAGTCCCTTGGTCTGAGGACTTGGGGCAGCTCCATGGGAAGAATGGTCTCTGAGCAGGTTCTTGAGAGGTGAGGAGGGGCTTCCCTGGTGGCGCAGTGGTTGAGAGTCCGCCTGCCGATGCAGGGGACACGGGTTCCTGCCCCGGTCCGGGAAGATCCCACATACCGCGGAGCGGCTGGGCCCGTGAGCCATGGCCGCTGAGCCTGCGCGTCCGGAGCCTGTGCTCCGCAACGGGAGAGGCCACAACAGTGAGAGGCCCGCGTACCGCAGGAAAAAAAAAAAAAAAAAAAAAAAAAAAAAGAGAGGTGAGGAGCATTTTAATATGTAGACATGGGGACAAGCATTCTTGATGAGGAAGCAGCAGGATCACTAAGACCCAGGGTATATGAAACTGCTCAGTATAGTTAGAGGAATAAGGCTCAGAAGTGGAGAGAGTGGGAACTTGGGGGTATGGAGAAAACAGGCCTGGGTCAGACTGCAGAAGGTTAAGCATCCACCTAAGGAACTGAGCTTTATCTGTCAAATATCTCCCTGGCTCCTGGGTGGCCCCAAGGGCATCCAGAAGCTGGCTTATGGAAGATCTTTGGTGTGGCTCGAAGTAGAGCACCCAGGGGCTCCCTACAGTGGAAATGAGGTAGCTGCCCTGTGGCTGGACAGCCGTGTGGGAAGTGGATGAAAGTGAGAGCCGAGCTGGGGCCTGAGGGAGAGATCCTGGGTTCTGACACACAGAACCCTCTGTTGGAGGGTCTCCTGCACTCCCTCTCTGAGCACATAGGAGAGGGAGCCTTAGACACTGGTGGGGAATGCTGGGCGGGGAGCAGGAGGGGGATGACTTAATGAACAGGGGCCCCATCACTGAGAGACCTGCAGGGACCCAGAGGACACTGCTTAGCTCTAAGAGGACACCAGAAGCCCCCCTCCCCACCCCCAAGACAGTGAAGGTAGAGAAAGTGGAGGGGTTGGACGACTGGTTATTTACTTTAAAAAATACAGTTTTAAACAGAAAGTTGATTAAATCGCAAGAGGCTAAGTGTTCCTTGGATTGCCTGGCTTACATTCCTGGCTCTTCAGAATGCGGAGGCTGATGAGGAAATTTAAGGCGGTTATGGAAGATCAAAACGTTGCCTTTTCTTTGCACACTTCCATTTAGTGTGTGGAACATGGAGATTCTGGCTAAATAAAGATGTAAAATTTTAAACACCTGATGACGGAATACTCATTAAGATAAGCTAGTACATTTTCTTAAGCAAGAGACTTCTAATCTATTCTCGGTGGTCTGCAAGTTCTTTATACTAATTTTTAAATTTTGGTTTTCATTTCACTGATAACCTAAAAAAAAAAAAAAAAGGCACATTCTGGATTACCAGGGCAACCACCTTACAGCTGAGTGCTGCCGTGGATCGCCATTCCTTCGTTTGCATTTATGCTTCTGGTGGTGCTAAAGATTTCTTACCTTGACAGTGTTTAAATTTGAATGCAGCTGTTCTCAAACTAGATATCCTCTGAAAAATTCTTGAGTAATCTGTGAATTCTCAAGATTGAGAAACAAAGAGGTGGAAATAAATGGAGGCAATGGGTATGTGAGAACTGGACAGTTCTCGCAGCTGAGCACAGCCATGTGGGTGAGCACTGCCCTCGGCGAGGCACACAATCTCCTTCAGGGGTCTCAGTCGTTCCCTCTGTGTCCACAGAGACACTGAGGTTGAGTAGGCTGTCCAAGGTCAGGTGCCTAGTGTATGGCTGAGCTGAAGACGGCCTGACCCTGAAGGCCAAGCTCTTTGCATTATTCTAAGATGAGGCTAGAAGCTCCAAATTAAACCATGCTCCTTGGAAGGAGAACAGTTAGCAAAGCCACAGTCTCAGAGGACTGTCCTTACCTTCAGTCGCCCTAGTGGTCTGTCTTTATAGACCTTGAAATCCTGCTTGCTTTAATTCAAAGCAGTTTTTCTCCTACTCAGCCTTATCATCATCCTCATCAAAATTCTCCACACATTTGAAGGGAGCAATGTCAATGTCTTCCAGGCTAAACAACCGCAGTCCTAGCAACACTTTTTCCTAGAGCCTGGCTTTCAACTGCCAGGTCATTTGAGGGGGAGGTGGGAGGCTCTGGGTTTTCTCCATCTTTTTAAAAAGAGCCCTGCTAAAGAATTACTCTCAGGTGTTACATGTCAGGCTTCATTGAATATATCCTGGTGTCCTGGTGGCTCTCCCCAGCCCCTGTGGTGAAAGATACTGAACCTGACCTAAAAAATTAGAATTTCTGAAGCTTGCTTTTAGATATCATTTTAGTCAACTTCAGAGAAAAGCCCCAACAGGTTAACTAACCCTAGAGGCACTGTACGTGACAAATGTACATAGCTTTACTTGCAAATCCCTTGGCATATTTATCCCGAATCCAAGAAGAGCAGAATGAGCCTTGGGGCTGGCTGACTCCACTGTTGACCTGTTTCTTCTGAGGACTCGAAAAAGTTCTGTCTCTGGTGCCTTAAGATAGAGGTTTGTCCTCTCCCAGTGTATTGCTGTTAACCTAAAACTAGATTTATTCACATGCTGTACTCTGGTGAATAAAGCATTAAAAAAAATAACTGGTGTGATAAGAACAGTCATATGTACCAAAATATACATCAAATCCTTGGCCAACTTAACAGGGTGGAAATGGGAAGATGGAACCTGGAATTTTATCAAATTTAATATTATAATCTTCCTGCCTCAAGAAGAACTGCTTTACCTGGAAGGGTCTGAGTTGGGTCAGTGGAGCTTCACAGAAGGCAGATATGGGGCCCGGATCTTGGGGATGAATTTGGTGAAGGAGGTTATAGGAACTTAGCACCTGGGTGTCATCTGGAAGCCTTAATTTTAGCTTTTATAATTACAGGTCAGTTGTCCTGGTGTGAATCCCAAGCTGTTCTCTGAGTCCTTCATATTATAAAATTGATTTCAAAATAAACAAAACCTTAATCAAATCTGGGTCGCATCTCCCTCTCCCAGAACCCAAATCCCTCTGATGGATGAGCTCTGCCCCTAGTCTGTTTTCCCTTTATAATCTGGCAGAATTAACTATGCCATTTGTCGAAACAGCAGCCATTTATTCCCTAGAATTATGGCAATCTGTATAAAATATCTGGAAAATCATTAGCCTGGACTTCTCAGGTCAATATTTACATGAGGAACAGGCATTTAAGACACAATTATTTTCACACTGACCACAGTTGGCCTATTACTTTGTGGAAAAATCCTTTAGGAAGGAAGCAGCATTCACAGTGGATTTCATCTTTATTTTTTTCTTTGACTCTGGATTGGCATTGGGTGTAGACTAAGTTACATGATCCTTGGATTTTGATGATGATTCAGAACCTGGACCATAATGCAGGCGTGAGAGTCAGAATCTCAGAAGGGGCAGGAAGAGTCTCCTGAACAATCACATGATGACCTTCAGGGTAGGGGCTGGGGTAGCGGGGCTGAGGGGTGTTCCAGATTCCCTTCTTTTCATTGCAAACGACTTGCTATCTGTTGTGAGTGGGCTGGGTTCGAGTCCCTGCCATATAGAGAGCTCAACATTTGCCTCGTGGAATGAATACGGTTTTACTGCCACAAGTAAGTAAAGGCTTTAACTGACAGGTAGCCCCTCTATTTGATATCTGCCCAAAGTAGGGCTATAAGTTAACTATAGCAAAACAAAAGTCATTATTTTGGGTGGATGATCCTTAATATCCAACAGAGTCCTGTTTAAAAATGTAAAGCTCTGAGCGCTTGTGTTTATGCACATTTCTCCCCCCACTGGCGAGAAGACTTAATAATTCATCAGGTTCTCAAAAGAGCCTATGACACAAGAATGTTTAAGAAACACTGTTATACAGCAAATGTCTCATTGTTTTCTAGACCTGTTCTCTGCAACCGGCTTGTCTTAGAGGGCGCACCCAGCAATTCTCACCAATAAGGGGAATCACTTGACAGATACTTGACTCAAGGTTTTTCTGCTGTCCAGGGGGTATTTGGTCATACTTGCTCTAAACTTTTTGCAGGTTATGATCTGTACTTGCTTAGGCTGCTGTGGAGGTGGGAGTGAGAGGCATGGGGGGACGGCAGACTTGTCTCAGAGAGGCTCTCTAAGTTTTCATTTAAAGGAAGTTTCCACACCTAAAAAGATATGAAAATCAATGGTGAAGAATTGGGGATGGGGAGGTGGGGACTGTCACCCTTTGGTCTGTGTACTGGAGGAAATTCAAACACAATTTGAGAAGATTTAAGGGCTTGCTTGGGAGCGTTCTCTTGACACACCTCCGAGGTGGGTGGACCCGTCAGGTGCCTCTGTTCATGGGCGTGGGGGTGTTGCCATACTACCCCCAACATGCATGGTCTTGCAGGCACTTGTCAGGTGCATGCCTTTGAATTCAGAGCTGCACAGCACTCATGAGCCAGGGCCTGAGGAGGCAGCCATCCACTCCTCTACAGATCCTACAATTTAATCCTGGAGCAACCCGGACCAGCAGAGGTCAGAGTATTTTGGCCCCTCGTAGACCTGACCCAACTGAGTTGTCCCCAGAGCGATGTATTGGTCCACACTGAGGGACACTGTGAGAAGCAGCCTCCAAAGTGTGTGTTCGTTTGAAGCAGTTTATTGTGGAGGGTGCTGTATTCTGCATTCTCTCCACAAGGACCCATGAGATAAATTTCTCTTGGATCTCAGGTCAAGGAGCAGCATCTTTTTTATTTTAATTTTTAAATTTAATTTAATTTATTTTTTTATACAGCAGGTTCTTATTAGTCATCAGTTTTATACACCTCACTGTATACATGTCAATGCCAATCGCCCAATTCATTACACCACCACCACCACCTCCCCATGGCTTTCCCTCCTTGGTGTCCATACGTTTGTTCTCTACATCTGTGTCTCAACTTCTGCCCTGCAAACCGGCTCATCTGTACCATTTTTCTAGGTTCCACATATATGCGTTAATATGCGATATTTGTATTTCTCTTTCTGACTTACTTCACTCTGTATGACAGTCTCCAGATATATCCACGTCTCTACAAATGACCCAATTTTGTTCCTTTTTATGGCTGAGTAATATCCCATTGTATATATGTACCACATCTTCTTTATCCATTCGTCTGTCGATGGGCATTTAGGTTGCTTCCATGACCTGGCTGTTGTAAATAGTGCTGCAGTGAACATTGGGGTGCATGTGTCTTTTTGAATTATGGTTTTCTCTGGGTATATGCTCAGTAGTGGAATTCCTGGATCATATGGTAATTCTATTTTTAGTTTTTTAAGGAATCTCCATACTGTTCTCCATAGTGGCTGTATCAATTTACATTCCCACCAACAGTGCAAGAGGGTTCCCTTTTCTCCGCACCCTCTCCAGCATTTGTTGTTTGTAGATTTTCTGATGATGCCCATTCTAACTGGTGTGAGGTGATACCTCATTGCAGTTTTGATTTGCATTTCTCTAATAATTAGTGATGATGAGCAGCTTTTCATGTGCTTCTTGGCTATCTGTATGTCTTCTTTGGAGAAATGTCTATGTAGGTCTTCTGCCCATTTTTGGATTGGGTTGTTTGTTTTTTTAATATTGAGCTTCATGAGCTGTTTATATATTTTGGAGAGTAATCCTTTGTCCACTGATTCGTTTGCAAATATTTTCTCCCATTCTGAGGGCTGTCTATTCGTCTTGTTTATGGTTTCCTTTGCTGTGCAAAAGCTTTGAAGTTTCATTAGTTCCCATTTGTTTATTTTTGTTTTTATTTCCATTATTCTAGGAGATGGATCAAAAAAGATCTTGCTGTGATTTATGTCAAAGAGTGTTCTTCCTATGTTTTCCTCTAAGAGTTTTATAGTGTCCAGTCTTACATTTAGGTCTTTAATCCATTTTGAGTTTATTTTTGTGTATAGTGTTAGGTAGTGTTCTAATTTCATTCTTTTACATGTACCTGTCCAGTTTTCCCAGAACCACTTATTGAAGGACTGTCTTTTCTCCACTGTATATTCTTGCCTCCTTTCTCATAGATTAGTTGACCATAGGTGCATGGGTTAATCTCTGGGCTTTCTATCCTGTTCCGTTGATCTATGTTTCTGTTTATGTGCCAGTACCATATTGTCTTGATTACTATAGCTTTATAATATAGTCTGAAATCAGGGAGTCTGATTCCTCCAGCTCTGTTTTTTTCCCTCAAGACTGCTTTAGCTATTCGGGGTCTTTTGTGTCTCCAAACAAATTTTAAGATTTTTTGGTCTAGTTCCATAAAAAATGCCATTGGTAATTTGATAGATATTGCATTGAATCTGTAGATTGCTTTGGGTAGTATGGTCATTTTCACAATTTTGATTCTTCTAATCCAAGAACATGGTATATCTCTCCATCTGTTCATATTATCTTTGATTTCTTTCATCAGTGTCTTATAGTTTTCTGCATACAGGTCTTTTGTCTCCCTAGGTAGGTTTATTCCTAGGTATTTTATTCTTTTTGTTGCATTGGTAAATGGGAGTGTTTCCTTAATTTCTCTTTCAGATTTTTCATCATTAGTATACAGGAGTGCAAGAGATTTCTGTGCATTAATTTTGTACTCTGCAACTTTACCAAATTCATTGATTAGCTCTAGTAGTTTTCTGGTGGCATCTTTAGTATTCTCTATGTGTAGTATCATGTCATCTGCAAACAGTGACACTTTTACTTCTTCTTTTCCAATTTGTATTCCTTTTATTTCTTTTTCTTCTCTGATTGCCATGGCTAGGACTTCCAAAACTATGTTGAATAATAGTGGTGAGAGTGGACATCCTTTTCTTGTTCCTGATCTTAGAGGCAGAGCTTTCAGTTTTTCACTATTGAGAATGATGTTTGCTGTGGGTTTGTCGTATATGGCCTTTATTATGTTGAGGTAGGTTCCCTCTGTGCCCACATTCTGGAGAGTTTTTATCATAAATGGGTGTTGAATTTTGTCAAAAGCTTTTTCTGCATCTAATGAGATATCATACGGTTTTTCTTCTTCAATTTGTTAATATGGTTATCACATTGATTGATTTGCATATATTGAAGAATCCTTGCATCCCTGGGATAAATCCCACTTGATTATGGTGTATGATCCTTTTAATGTGTTGTTGGAGTCTGTAATATTTTGTTGTGGATTTTTGCTTCTGTATTCATCAGTGATATTGGTCTGTAATTTTCTTTTTTTGTAGTATCTTTGTCTGGTTTGGGTATCAGGGTGATGGTGGCCTCATAGAATGAGTTTGGGAGTGTTCCTTCCTCTGCAGTTTTTTGGGAGAGTTTGAGAAGGATGGGTGTTAGCTCTTCTCTTAATGTTTGATAGAATTCACCTGTGAAGCCATCTCATCCTGGACTTTTGTTTGTTGGAAGATTTTTGTTTGTTTGTTTCAGTTTTAAATTTATTTATTTACTTATTTATTTTTGGCTGTGTTGGGTCTTCGTTTCTATGCGAGGGCTTTCTCTAGTTGCGGCAAGTGGGGGCCATTCTTCATTGCAATGTGTGGGCCTCTCACTATCGCGGCCTCTCTTGTTGCGGAGCACAGGCTCCAGACACGCAGGCTCAGTAGTTGTGGCTCACAGGCCTAGTTGTGTGGCATGTGGGATCTTCCCAGACCAGGGCTTGAGCCCGTGTCCCCTGCATTGGCAGGCAGATTCTCAACCACTGTGCCACCAGGGAAGACCGGGAAAATTTTTAATCACAGTTTCAATTTCATTACTTGTGATTGGTCTGTACATATTTTCTATTTCTTCGTGGTTCAGTCTTGGAAGGTTATACGTTTCTAAGAATTTGTCTGTTTCTTCCAGGTTGTCCATTTTATTGGCATAGAGTTGCTTGTGGTAGTCTCCTAGGATGCTTTGTATTTCTGTGGTGTCCCTTGTAACTTCTCTTTTTCATGTCTAATTTTATTGATTTGAGTCTTCTCCCTCTTTACTTGATGAGTCTGGCTAATGGTTTATCAATTTTGTTTATCTTCTCAAAGAACCAATTTTAGTTTTATTGATCTTTGCTATTGTTTTCTTTGTTTCTATTTCATTTATTTCTGCTCTTATCTTTATGATTTCTTTCCTTCTGCTAACTTTGGGTTTTGTTTGTTCTTCTTCTCTAGTTCGTTTAGGTGTAAGGTTAGATTGTTTATTTGAGATTTTTCTTGTTTCTTGAGGTAAGCTTGTATAGCTATAAACTTCCCTGTTAGAACTGCTTTTGCTGCATCCCATAGGTTTTGGATCATCGTGTTTTCATTGTCATTTGTCTCTAGGTATTTTTTGATTTTCTGTTTGATTTCTTCAGTGATCTCTTGGTTATTTAGTAACGTATTGTTTAGCCTCCATGTGTTTGTATTTTTAAAGTTTCTTTCCCTTTAATTGATTTCTAATCTCATAGTGTTGTGGTCAGAAAAGATGCTTGATATGATTTCAATTTTCTTAAATTTACTGAGGCTTGATTTGTGACCCAAGATATGATCTATCCTAGAGAATATTCTGTGTGCACTTGAGAAGAAAGTGTAATCTGCTGTTTTTGGATGGAACGTCCTATAAATATCAATTAAATCTGTCTGGTCTATTGTGTCATTTAAAGCTTGTGTTTCCTTATTTATTTTTATTTTGGATGATCTGTCCATTGGTGTAAGTGAGGTGTTAAAGTCCCCCACTATTATTGTGTTACTGTAATTTCCTCTTTTATAGCTCTTAGCATTTGCCTTATGAATTGAGGTGCTCCTATGTTGGGTGCATATATATTTATAATTGTTATATCCTCTTCTTGGATTGATCCCTTGATCATTATGTAGTGTCCTTCCTTGTCTCATGTAACATTCTTTATTTTGAAGTCTATTTTATCTGATATGAGTATTGCTACTCCAGCTTTGTTTTGATTTCCATTTGCATGGAATATCTTTTTTCATCCCCTCACTTTCAGTCTGAATGTGTCCCTAGGTCTGAAGTGGGTCTCTTGTAGACAGCATATATATGGGTCTTGTTTTTGTATCCATTCAGCAAGCCTGTGTCTTTTGGTTGGAGTATTTAATCAATTCATGTTTAAGGTAATTATCGATATGTATGTTCCTATTACCATTTTCTTAATTGTTTTGGGTTTGTTTTTGTAGGTCCTTTTCTTCTCTTGTGTTTCTCACTTAGAGAAGTTCCTTTAGCATTTGTTGTAGAGCTGGTTTGGTGGTGCTGAATTCTCTTAGCTTTTGCTTGTCTGTAACGGTTTTGATTTCTCCATCAAATCTGAATGAGATCCTTGCCGGGTAGAGTAATCTTGGTTGTAGGTTCTTCCCTTTCATCACTTTAAGTATATCATGCCACTCCCTTCTGGCTTGTAGAGTCTCTGCTGAGAAATCCGCTGTTAACCTTATGGGAGTTCCTTTGTATGTTATTTGTCATTTTTCCCTTGCTGCTTTTAATAATTTTTCTTTGTCTTTAATTTTTGTCAATTTCATTGCTATGTGTCTTGGCGTGTTTCTCCTTGGATTTATCCTGTATGGGTCTCTCCGCGCTTCCTGGACTTAGGTGGCTATTTCCTTTCCCATGTTTGGGAAATTTTCGACTGTAATCTCTTCAGATATTTTCTCTGGTCCCTTCTCTCTCTCTTCTCCTTCTGAGACCCCTATAATGTGAATGTTGTTGCGTTTAATGTTGTCCCAGAGGTCTCTTAGGCTGCCTTCATTTCTTTTCATTCTTTTTTCCTTTTTTCTGTTCCGCAGCAGTGAATTCCCACATTCTGTCTTCCAGGTCACTTATCCGTTCTTCTGCCTCAGTTATTCTGCTATTGATTCCTTCTAGTGTAGTTTTCATTTCAGTTATTGTATTGTTCATCTCTGTTTGTTTGTTCTTTAATCCTTCTAAGTCTTTGTTAAACATTTCTTGCATCTTGTCGATCTTTGCCTCCATTCTTTTTCCGAGGTCCTGGATCATCTTCACTATCATTCTGAATTCTTTTTCTGGAAGGTTGCCTATCTCCACTTCATTTAGTTTTTTGGGGGGGTTTTATCTTGTTCCTTCATCTGATATATAGCCCTCTGCCTTTTCATCTTTTCTCTCTTTCTGTGAATGTGGTTTTTGTTCCACAGGCTGCAGGATTGTAGTTCTTCTTGCTTCTCAAGGAGCAGCATCTTTTAAGGAATGGGTTTATGATTCTAATATGGCTTCCGTGACTCAGAAAACTGCTCATAATAGATATAGGATGAATTACTTAATAATGATTTGATGACAGATATTTAATTTGAAAAATAATAAGATTAGATCATATTGTCCCCCAAAGTAAAGTACATTAGACTAAAGAGCTAAATGCAAAATACAAAACTACAAAGTATTAGGAAAAAATAGGAAAATATTCTAATAGCCTTGGAGATTTAAAACCTTCTCAAACAAGGTACAAAATGTAAAGGAAATGAAGAAAATAATTGATAAACTATTAGCAACAAAAATTTTTGCATGTAAAGTATACTTAAATGAAGTTAAGGTGAAAGTGATAGACAATGGGAGAGTATCTTCAGTGTGTAACCTTCAAAGAACTAACATCTACAGTCTAATTAGAAAATAAAACTAATTCCTAAAAATCAAGGAGAAAAAGACAATTGGTCTGACGAAATAATAGAAGAAACATATAAATGTGTCTTTCACGGAAGGAAAAATGCAAATAGCTGTAAATATAGGAAAAAATGCTCAATCTTAGTAGTAACTATGTTAACTAAAAAGAAATATTTGTTTTTCCTCACATAAAGTTGGGAACAGTTTAACAGACTGACAGCACTGAGTATTGTTGACAATATGAGAAAATGTGCTCTACGGTGCATGGCTATGTAGACTGCTGTGAAGTTTTGGGCGTTTAATTTGGCAAGTGCTCATTATAATTAAAGATCCATCTATGCCTCCAGTCTGAAATTCTACTCCTGTACTTGTATAAAGAGCTTTGTGCAATAATATTTTCTGCAGTATTGTTTATAACATCAAACATTGAAAAAGATTTGAATAGCCATCATTATGGGAACTATTGATTGTGGATTCCTCCCCACCTTGGAACAGTGAAGAACCGAGGAGGTTGGGCGCGATATTTGGAGCAACACTGATAAAGTTCTCTTATCATTAGCATTGCTTAGAATTGTCCGTGCCTGGTGCAAGATGATAATTAAAAAGGCTGACTTTGATTGGATTTATTATTGTTTTAAAATTCTCATCAGGCAATGCACCCTCACTGCTTGCACCCTGAACGGCTTGCTCCCACTCCCACACTCCCTGCTGAAGACCACCGCAATGCAATCTTTTGCAGGTACTGTGCAGAGATCTGTGTGCTCTGACTTTTCCATCACATACTGTTAGGAGAAAAAGGTGGAAGAATATGGGGAGTAGGATGCCGATTTTGCTAAAACACAGATACATTTACAGAACTATATTTCTAAATGTGCTATACATATATGATGCACAAATACAAATGTAGTCATTTGGGGAGAGATGGCAGGGATTTAGGGTTGTGCTCAAAGGAGACTATATCTGTATGTTTTAATAATTTTTATATTCACTTATTTATATAAGTATGCAAATAGTATATATATATATATATATATATATATATATATATATATATACACACACACTTTTTTTTGGTGGTGGGGGGGGTTGAGAACTGCCCTAGTAAACTAAATAGAAGGGAGGACGAGGAGGGCCAGGGTTTTGAAGTCCCCAGAAGTGCACCGCCATCGCCACCTAGTGGTGGGGAAAGAACACTGCCGAGGAGGCAGACACAGCAGATGTCCTGGATCCTTTCTGCTGGCCCTTGCCTTCTCCTGTTGACGCCTTGCAAGGATTAACAGCAGAAGACAACTTACAAGCCACCTCAGAATAAATAGGAAGCTTCAGGCACCTAGTTATGGTGGATAGGTGGCATTTTATACCTGCCAGTGAATCATGCAGACAACTCTCAAGAATATCCCTTCAGGCAAGTCACCCAGAGTCCCTGGAAAACAGTCTCCACTTGAGCTAGATGATAATGATTCACAGTTGAACCGAATTTTATATTTCTCATTTATGATCACAACAATCTCACATGGCAGATTTGTAATGATCTTATTTTACAGAGGAGAAAATGAGAGCTTGGACCAAATTTCTAGGCAACATATTAGCAGGTCAGGCAGCACTGATGCTAAGTTCTGTGACCTGAGGACCTCTGAGTGCACGACTGTCTTTTTGTTTTAATTTTTTTTTCACGACTGTCTTAATGGGAGCCCCAGGATCAGGGATCTGGCTGACAATTCATAGAAGGTCACTGTAGCAGAGGCTGGTGATGTCCCAGGCTGTATCCCCCAGACCTACATGAGTTGCCTGCAGCCACAGGGGATGATCTGTGGCTCACTGATAGTTTCCCACCTCAGACCCGGCTCTCTCTCTTCTTCTCCATCTGAGGGATTTCTCAGGCACCAACCATGCAAACCTGGCTGTGTATGGAGTTTATGCCCACCCTGGGTGGGACCTCTCTCTACCAGTGGGAGATGGGAGACTAGGTAACGCTTCCCCGTCTTCTAGTAGGAGAATTCTGAGCTGTGATCCACATGACTTCTCAGTGGGTCCCTGGTGGGATGGAGCCCCAGTTGCCTATATTGTATCTTCATTGGCTTTTCTCATTTCCCCGTTTCACTCTTGGGTTTCCTGGGATCGCCTCTCTCATAAAACTACATCCAAATCCTTAATTCCAGACCTGTTTTTGGTGGAACCCAAACTAAGAATGCAAGGCACGGTAGCTGGGTACTATGGGAGATGCAATGACATCCAGAAAGTGGGTGTGGTTTCTCCAGGAGCCTAAAAAGTCAAGTTGATAGTAATGCAAGTAGCTGTGATGATGTGCCTACAGAAAGCAGAGGCAACATAACTAGATCTTCCATAAGGGTCACAGTTTCAAATAGTGCAATCCATTGCTTTTAGGCATTTAAACTTTCCAGGCTACATGTGTCCTTTTTGAGTTTAGAAAATACTGCTATGGGAAGGCCAGAGTCAGCATCACAAAGTTCAATATTCAGTTCATGGGGATCACAACCAGGAAGAGGTGAGGGCGAGGACACAGCATGATCACAGGCATAGAGCTGGGCATGAGCAGGGTTTATTCACAGAATATAAAATTAATCTGGTTGGGGGTCCATGAACTACCTGAAATTGTAAGCAAAGTGTGTGTGTGTGTGTGTGTGTGTGTGTGCGTGCGTGTGTGTGTGTGTGTTGTATGTACAGGTCTGTTTTTCTAGGGAGAGATTCTATAGCTTTAATCAGATTCTCTAAGGTGGCTCATGAGGTAAACCGTGAGGGAGGCGGCACTGAGGATTCCGAGGAGGCTTGTGATGGGGACTAAAAGTCACAGAATGTTAGTAAACTGTGCCCTGAATTATCACATTGAAACAATACTGACTGTGCCCTTGTGCTGTGTTCTAGGACAGCAATTTATAAAGTTATCTTATTCACTCATCACAACCATTCTTTGAAGCAGGTTCTAATATTAGCCCCATTTGACAGATGAGGAAACTGAGACCTAAAAAGATGCCTTGTCCAAGGTTACACAGCTGGATTTGAACTCGAGGAGGCTGACTCTAAACCCCGTAGCCTTAACCCCACACCAGTGGCCATCAGACTTTAATGCACAGAAGAATCACCAAGAGAGCTTGTTATAAGAGATGCCTGGGCACCATTCCCAGAATTTCTGATTTAGCAGCTCTGGGGCAGGGCCTGAGGATCTGCATTTCTAACAAGTTCCCAGGTGCTGCTGCGGCTGCTGGTCTGGGGGCCACACTTTGCAAACCCACTTTGAACTCTAAGCTTTCATCTCCAGAGAGGAGGGCATGGAGCCTCCAAGAGTTATGACTGAGCAGCAAAACCAAGATGAGAATCCGGTTCTATGGATTCTGAACCCGGGACTCTCCACACCACTCCTGCTTGGAGGAGGGCACAGCCTACTGAAAAATGTGTGTGTGCTTGCACGCACCCAGCTTTATTACCTGATGTGTGTCCAGCTCCGGGGGATGGCCGCTGGGGAAAGACAATTCCTTGCTTGGCTCCTCCGAGCCCACCCGGGCCCTTCTCCACCTCCTGGCCCTCCGATCTGCGGGGTGGGGGGCCTCCTCAGGCTCGCTGCTGTCTGAGGTCTCCCTGCTGGCTGCCTGGGGGTTGAAGTTCACGTCTAGCTCTCCCTGTAGACGCATCTTCTCGGCTGAGGGATTCCTGGGGGCCTTCCTCTGCAACCAGGACAGCCCGGCCCGGTGCCCAGCTTCCCGGGAAGAGCCTGCCGAGGAGGTTTCTGAGTCAGAGCACATGGCCTCGGGGTTGGGGGAGAGCCCAGAGTAGGCGGAGGAGCCTTGGTCTGAGCCCTGGGCTTGCGTGGGCTGAGGCTGGGGGTTCCTGGGCAGGCTCTGGGGCTGTGGGCACAGCGTGCTCAAGGCCTCCTTCCAGTCAAAGTCCTCCTCGCTGTCAGAGCCCATCTCATCGTAGGCGGACGCCACGCTGGAGGCCGCCTCCAGGGCCTGAAACGTGCCACTCTTAGGTTTGGCCAGCAGGCGGGTTGGGGGCAGAGCCCCATCCTTCAGGGCCATCCAGTTCCCGTCAGGGCTCTGCAAAACTGGGGCCACATCTGCAGGCAGGAGGGAGAGAGAAATCAGAGAGGGGCTGGTACCGCCTTAGAACAAGGGGCCCCGCGAAGACCTCCCCTGTGCCCCTCTTCCTAGAGCACTTTCTGGTCTTCCCGCCCATACGTGGCCTCCTCCTTCCCTGAGTTGCTGTGACAGACTGTCTGGTTCATTCCATGATCCAACTTGGGTTCTGGCTGATCACGCACAGGGCTGGGCCCTCCTCCCCGATGACAAGGGCCCTGCGGCAGGGTCTGGGTCTCAGTCATCTCTTTGGCCTGCACTGTCCCAAAGCCAGCTCGTGCAGAGGAAAGAGCAGAGGCTGGGAAGTCAGAGGGCCAGGGCAGAGAGCACGCTCAGCCACTTAGCCGCTGTGTGAGTCTCCGAGCTTGGGTCTCTGGTTGGTGAAAAGGGTACAGCTAATACTTCTCTGGGCTGCTGAGAGGACGAAATGAGGTGAGGCTTATAGAGTGTGTTACACATACCTGCTCAGAGCAAAAGATGAATTCTTAACAGCTCTTTCCCCCTTGCCTATAAATGAGGCCACTGTAGGGCAGGGCAAAGAACAAGAACTTTGAATTCCGGCAGAGCTAGGGCTGAGCCCCAGTCCTGGCCATTACTAGCAGGTGACCTTGGTCAGAGAGCATCTCTGAGCCTGTTTCCTGACCTGTCAGTGGGGACAGTGTGACCCTCCCGGGCTGTCAGAGGATTTTTATGAGACAACATATGTGAAGCATCCATCACAGTGCCTACTACAATGAGGGCCCCCAACTATTTTTATCCTCCATCTATTGAATTGAATTATACCATTATTATTTAACACCTGACTGGATCGGCACCTGTGTACTCCTTGTACATGTGTATAGAAGACAGATATGTTTATACCCTACGTCTGTACTCTATAGTTCCTCTTCTGTACTACAACAACACTGTTTCCACTGACTGTGTGAACATTCAAAAGAGAGGCTAACCAGGGTATTATTACCTTTGACATGTTATGGGCTCTACCTGTGATAATAGTAGGTCTTCTGGGGAAAAGGGCTCTATTTTGTTGGCGTCTTCCCCAGTGCCATGCCCCAAGATCGACAGTCAGGTAGTGCAGAAGGCAGTGACTAAAGGGCCCATCAGGGTTTCTCCAGAAATGCTCAGGCTGTCTCTCAGTTGGAGCTAGTAATGGCCAATGGGCAGCAATCTTGCTTTTCCTAAGGCTTTCTCTGGTTACTAGAGACTGTGCTGGCTGCCCTGAGGCAGGATGGAATCACCACCTCCTGGGAGCAGCCCTGACTAATGACTGGGGAGCTAGGGGATAAGTACCCCAGCTCCCTTGCCCATTGGAACTCTTGGAGTTCCCCAGTGAGGAGGGCTCATCACCCATGGTCGTACCCTGCTTCATAACAAGTCATTTGTTGCCTATTTTCACTTCCCTGTATCATATCCCTACTCTCCTCCCTGTGGTTCCAGGTTCACCTCCAAATAAACTATAGGCCCTCAGATCTTTTTTTTTTTTTATGGCCTTTATTATGTTGAGATAGGTTCCCTCTATGCACACTTTCTGGAGAGTTGTTTTTTTTTTTTATCATAAATGGGTGTTGAATTTTGCCAAAAGCTTTTTCTGCATCTATTGAGATGATCATATGGTTTTTATTCTTCTGTTAATATGGTGTATCACATTGATTGATTTGTGTATATTGAAGAATCCTTGCATTCCTGGGATAAATCCCACTTGATCGTGGTGTATGAGCCTTTTAATGTGCTGTTGGATTCTGATTGCTACTATTTTGTTGAGGATTTTTGCATCTATATTCATCAGTGATATTGGTCTGTAATTTTCTTTTTTTGTAGTATATTTGTCTGGTTTTGGTATCAGGGTGATGGTGGCCTCATAGAATGAGTTTGGGAGTTTTCCTTCCTCTGCAATTTCTTGG
Organism: Delphinus delphis; assembly: GCF_949987515.2. NCBI lineage: Eukaryota > Metazoa > Chordata > Mammalia > Artiodactyla > Delphinidae > Delphinus > Delphinus delphis. Next base: position 60,279,878 of record NC_082692.2, read on the forward strand.
AAGAGTTTGAGGATGGGTGTTAGCGCTTCTCTAAATGTTTGATAGAATTCACCTGTGAAGCCATCTGGTCCTGGACTTTCGTTCATTGGAAGATTTTTAATCAGTTTCAATATCATTTCTTGTGATTGGTCTGTTCATATTTTCTATTTCTTCCTGGTTCAGTCTTGGAAGGTTATACGTTTCTAAGAATTTGTCCATTTCTTCCAGGTTGTCCATTTTATTGGCATAGAGTTGCTTGTGGTAGTCTCTTAGGATGTTTTGTATTTCTGTGGTGTCTGTTGTACTTCTCCTTTTTCATTTCTAATTTCATTGATTTGAGTCCTCTCCCTCTTTTTCTTGATGAGTCTGGCTAATGGTTTATCAATTTTGTTTATCTTCTCAAAGAACCAGCTTTTAGTTTTATTGATCTTTGCTATTGTTTTCTTTGTTTCTCTTTCATTTATTTCTGCTCTGATCTTTATGATTTCTTTCCTTCTGCTAACTTTGGGTTTTGTTTGTTCTTCTTTCTCTAGTTCCTTTAGGTGTAAGGTTAGATTGTTTATTTGAGATTTTTCTTGTTTCTTGAATAGGCTTGTATTGCTATAAACTTCCCTGTTAGAACTGCTTTTGCTGCATCCCATAGGTTTTGGATCGTCATGTTTTCATTGTAATTTGTCTCTAGTTATTTTTTTATTTCATCTTTGATTTCTTCAGTGATCTCTTGCTTATTTAATAACATATTGTTTAGCCTCCATGTGTTTGTGTTTTTTACGTTTTTTTTTTCCCTGTAATTGATTTCTAATCTCACAGTGCTGTGGTCAGAAAAGATGCTTGATAGGGGGCTTCCCTGGTGGCACAGTGGTTGAGAGTCCGCCTGTCGATGCAGGGGACACGGGTTCGTACCCCGGTCTGGAAAGATCCCACATGCCGCGGAGCGGCTGGGCCCCTGAGCCATGGCCACTGAGCCTGCACATCCGGAGCCTGTGCTCCGCAACGGGAGAGGCCACAACAGTGAGAGGCCCGCGTACTGCAAAAAAAAAAAGATGCTTGATATCAGTTTTTCTTAAATTTACTGAGGCTTGATTTGTGACCCAAGATGTGATCTATCCTAGAGAATGTTCTGTGTGCACTTGAGAAGAAAGTGTAATCTGCTGTTTTGGGGTGGAATGTCCTATAAATATCAATTAAATCTATCTGGTCTATTGTTTCACTTAAAGCTTATGTTTCCTTATTAATTTTCTGTCTGGATGATATGTCCATTGTTGTAAGTGAGGTGTGAAAATCCCCCACTATTATTGTGTTACTGTCGATTTCCTCTTTTATAGCTGTTAGCAGTTGCCTTATGTATTAAGGTGCTCCTGTGTTGGGTGCATATATATTTATGATTGTTATATCTTCTTCTTGGATTGATCCCTTGATCATTATGTAGTGTCCTTCCTTGTCTCATGTAACATTCTTTATTTTGAAGTCTATTTTATCTGATATGAGTATTGCTACTCCAGCTTTCCTTTGACTTTCATTTGCATAGAATATCTTTTTCCATCCCCTCACTTTCAGTCTGAATGTGTCCCTAGGTCTGAAGTGGGTCTCTTGTAGACAGCATATATATGGGTCTTGTTTTTGTATCCATTCAGCAAGCCTGTGTCTTTGGTTGGAGCACTTAATCCATTCATATTTAAGGTAATTATTGATATGTATGTTCCTATTACCATTTTCTTAATTGTTGTGGGTTTGTTTTTGTAGGTCCTTTTCTTCTCTTGTTTTTCCCACTTAGAGAAGTTTCTTTAGCATTTGTTGTAGAGATGGTTTGGTGGTGCTGAATTCTCTTAGCTTTTGCTTGTCTGTAACGGTTTTGATTTCTCCATCAAATCTGAATGAGATCCTTGCCGGGTAGAGTAATCTTGATTGTAGGTTCTTCTCTTTCATCACTTTAAGTATATCATGCCACTCCCTTCTGGCTTGTAGAGTTTCTGCTGAGAAATCAGCTGTTAACCTTATGGGAGTTCCCTTGTATGTTGTTTGTCATTTTCCCTTGTTGCTTTCAATGAGTTTTCTTTGTCTTTAATTTTTGTCAGTTTGACTACTATGTGTCTCGGCGTGTTTCTCCTGTACGGGACTCTCTGTGCTTCACGGACTTGGGCGGCTATTTCCTTTCCCATGTTAGCGAAGTTTTCAACTATAATCTCTTCAAGTATTTTCTCAGGTCGTTTCTCTCTCTCTTCTCCTTCTGAGACCCCTATAATGTGAATGTTGTTGCGTTTAATGTTGTCCCAGAGGTCTCTTAGGCTGCCTTCATTTCTTTTCATTCTTTTTTCTTTTTTTCTGTTCCGCAGCAGTGAATTCCACCATTCTGTCTTCCAGGTCACGTATCAGTTCTTCTGCCTGTCAGTTATTCTGCTATTGATTCCTTTTAGTGTAGTTTTCATTTCAGTTATTGTATTGTTCATATCTGTTTGTTTGTTCTTTAATTCTTCTAGGTCTTTCTTATATATTTCTTGCATCTTGTCGATCTTTGCCTCCGTTCTTTTTCTGAGGTCCTGGATCATCTTCACTATCATTATTCTGAATTCTTTTTCTGGAAGGTTGCCCATCTCCACTTCATTTAGTTGTTTTTCTGGGGTTTTATCTTGTTCCTTCATGTGGTACATAGCCCTCTGCCTTTTCATTTTGTCTATCTTTCTGTGAATGTGGTTTTTGTTCCACAGGCTGCAGGATTGTAAATGTTCTTGCTTCTGCTGTCTCTCGGATCTTTGTATTAGGGTCCATTTCTGGGGTAAGCCAAACAGACACACACATGATGCAAACGTGCAGACTTGTCCCGTCAGTGGAGCATTCACTCTCAGGGGAAAGGTGTATCCTTGGGGCCTTACAATTAGTCACTAAGTCTGCCCTCAGGACCATCTTTGGGGCTCTGAATCTGATGCTTCTTCTTAGTGGCACACCCTTGGCCTTCTCTCCTTGAGGAGTTGGCTACTCTGTTCTCTGAGCTTTGCCAAAAAGCTTTCTTTTTTTTTTTTAACACTTAAACTATATCTTATTTTTGTGGTTGTCTATCCCGCCCCCCATCCCCCACCCCTGACCATAGCTCCTTGAGAGCAGGGCCACCTCTTCTTCACTGCTGGACCCCCAGCCCCTGGCCAGTTCTGCAACCCATCCTGGGCTGGTAAAGACCACTCGCTTGTGAACACAGGCACCCACAGGCTGCAGGGGAAGATGGGGCACTTAATGTGCGGCTCTACATGAGTCCAGCTGTCTGCAGCCTCTCCTGGGGCAATGGGAGGAAGCCAAAGAGAGAAGGCCCTAGTGATGCTACTCTGTGCCTGCCTCCAGGGTTGGCTGTGTTGTAGATGTGGTCCTGGATTCTCCTCCAACACCCACTACATGGTGGGCTGGGGTCTGCCCATCACCAGCTCCTCTCTTCTTCTGCCTTTTATAATTCCAGATTGCATGTTGCTCTGGGAAAGCTAGAAGTTGGCCAGTTTTTATCTCAGCAGAAGCAGGGATGGCTCCATAAATGCCCAACCCCATGAAAACCTTGGTTGTCAAGCTGCATTGTGGGAAATTCTCAGAGCTCTGCCTGGGCTCCAGTACCATGTTCCCTTTGTGCACTGGGACACCCTCTGGGACCCTGCTCTCCTCCATCCTCTCCTTTCTCCAAATTCTCACTCTTTCATAATTGTGCAGACAACTCACAGTTAGAAACTCAAGATCAGCAACTGTACCCTGATCTTTATTTCCCAGTAATGAGCACATGCTGTGTATATGGCAGATGCTCAGTCAAGGTCTACGAAGTGAAAATGTGTTTGGGGGGGACATGGATTACTTGCTGTAAGCACTGTCAAGACTGAAGACTGAAGGTGGGTTTACTCAGCCCACAGTGTCCCCTACAGCTGACCTCAACCATGGACCAACAGGCTCCAGAGCCAACCTTTCCCCTGAAGCATAAACAGAACTGCTGAAAATAGCCCAGTTGATGTTACCCTTCTAAGATGACCTCTGCCTCTGGCCCTCCTCTGTTCTACATTTGTGCTCTGCTGAGACTGAGAAGTGCCCCCAGGGAATAACCTGCTTCCTGCTAAACGGATCAGACATCTTTCAAGACTTCTGGGGTTGGCCTGGACATTTTAGCATGTCAAGGACCAAGCAGTCCTCGGAAAAACCAGCAGTTTTCCATACAAGTGCTTTATATTTTTTATTTTAAATCTTCATCCTGAGAGATGCATGGATTTTTTTTTTTTTTTTTTTTTTTTTTTGTGGTACGCGGGCCTCTCACTGTTGCGGCCTCTCCCATTGCGGAGCACAGGCTCCGGACATGCAGGCTCAGCAGCCATGGCTCACGGGCCCAGCCGCTCCGTGGCATGTGGGATCTTCCCGGACCGGGGCACGAACCCGTGTCCCCTGCATCGGCAGGCAGACTCTCAACCACTGCGCCACCAGGGAAGCCCCAGAGATGCATGGATTTTTGAGCCAAGTATGAAATCATTTTTCTGTGTGTGATGTTGTTGAACTAAGTTTTTTGTTTCTATGCAACTGATAAATTACACATGGGTGCGTTAGTTTAGAGAAATTTATGCACAAAATCATGTTTTGAAAACCAAGATCCTTTGCAAATTTTTCTGGAATGCTCATAATTCAGCAGGAACGGTTTTGTGAAATGGAGTGTCTTTTACAAGTGCTTATAATACCACCTAAATTTGTTAGTTTCTAAGTCTGAACTTTGAAATGCTCTTTCTTTGTTGTTATTTGTTTACTTTTATGGTGTGGAGACACTTATTACCATGAGTAGTTGAAAAGCCCTGCAAATGTTTGAGGACCACATTAGCTGTGGTATCTTGGATACTGCAGTGAATGCCTGCTAGGTTGGATTGGTGTTCCTGGCCTACATATAATAAGACACCTTCTCCTAGTCCACATAGAACACGTAGCTGAAGGGGTCTGTGTAGCCAAGTAATCTGAACACACTTGCCCACTGTCTCACGGGTCTCAGAAGGAAAACTGCCCATGTGGGAAACATGTCCACATTATATATTGTGTGCTGTGTGAGAGACCTCATGACTTGGTGGCCCAGCTGTCCCAAACGGGCACATCCCACTCAGACTGATGGTAGGAAGGGCTGAGCAACCACACGACAGCCGAGAAGCCTCCCAACAGCATTTTTGAAACCCATAGACCAAGCACATGCTACTTAGAACAGTTACTTGTCTCATCCAGCCTGTCCACGCTCTTCCAGCTGGGCAATGCCTCCTCCTCCCTCAGCTGCTGGTCCCTCGGCTGCCTCGATGCAGCCTCCAGCGAAGAGGTCCTCAGGGCATCTTCTCTGCTGAGTGGGAACGCAGACTGTGACCGCTGTGGAAAGAAAAGAGGGGAAGGGGTGACCTTGTAAGGCACAGTCCCCAGGAGGAGTGCCTTCAGATCTGCAGGCGTCCCACTGCATGGAGAAGACACAGCTGATGGTAATGTCTTTTCTCGTGTTGAGGTTTAGAAGTTGCACATCAGAGCATCATGCCATATAATGGCACAAATGGTTCCTGTTTATTCCATTGCAAGCACGCAGGCCTGCCAGAAAGCATCAGAGATGTGGTAGAATCCGACAGAGCAGGTTCTCACATGGCTCCTGTTTCCCCAGCCATTCTTTCGGCCAAGATTTCTTAGGGCCAACTGTGTGTGATGAAAATGAGAGCATCTTCCCTTCAAAGACCTCCAAACCTGAGCATTTCAGCGGTGTAAGTAGAAAGTTATCGCACAATCTAAGGGCTGCAATAGACAAGTGAACCAAGGATGATCAGTCCACAAGCCCAGAGCCTTTGCAACACATTCCCATTTAGTTAAAAAAAGGAAAATAAACTCTACCCTAAGGGCAAGTGGTAGAAAAGGGATTTCAAATGACTGACAAGAAACATGTTTGAGCTGTATACGTTACAAATGTTATACTGAGAATCTGAAGCTCAAATGTTCTGTGTAGGGAATTTCATCAAACAGAAAGAGACCAATTTTTTCCATTGTCATTTAATGAAAGAATTCCCTTCTATTGGTGATTTACTTTGATCTTTTTTATGGGTGAAACAGGAACAAAAGCGTCTCTGAGCTAGGAAGCAAAGTATCCATCTCTGACTCAGGCCCCAGGCAGTTTGGCGCCACCAGCTGGTCAACCTCAACAACAACACTCCTGCTGCCTTCTCTCCCGGCAGGAACTGGCTCATCTTGGTAACTTGCTTCCTCTCCCGCTACAGGTCCTGAGAGTAGGAGACAAGAGGGGAGCATGTTTGGAGAGCTGTGGGCAGGGCCCTCGGGCGGCTGAGGCTGGACTCAGGACTCAGCTGTATCTGGGCTCCAAGACCACCTCTGCCACAACACCTTGGCTGAGTGACTCAATTTGTTGAGAAGCAGAAACCTTATCTTGCACTGCACACAGTAATTGCATAATAAGTGTGAGCTTTAAAAAGGTGTTTGAGAATAACAAAGGAGAATAGCAAACACCGGATCCAGGATATATAGGTGAGAAAATTGAGCATCATGACCAGGGTTTTGGGAGAGGACAATGCACTCTGTAGCCTTGCCCCGAAGGATGGTTAACCAGTCTGAGAAAAGACTCAGAGAGGGCTGAGGATCGAGCCCCAGCATCACCATCATTGCAGGCTAGGCCAGGGCCCAGCAGCCTGCAGACATAGGGCATCTGGCACACTTTTTTGGAGAGGGTGGTACAGCCAGTTCTGGTCCAGAAAGAGTCATAGGAAACCTCTTCTATTTCCCCTCACAAGACCTTGAGGCCGATCCAGGAGGAAGATGGGTTTGCATAACAAATACGGAACGCTTTAAGCTGTGTACCAAGGGTCACAAACTGCTTCCCACCCCTTTGATTACAGAAGAGAGTATGACGGGTCTCCAGACCTGCCGTTCGATGCAGCGGTCACAGGTTAATGCGGCCCAGGAGTGGAGGAGCTCTCCCCCTCTTATCGATTAGATGAGATTCAGTGTGCCTTCAGTTCAAACAGGCCACGGTCTGTGGAAAACCTCTTCCTCAAGCTGGGCTGAGGGTCTTGGCTGCTTGTATTCTTGCTGTGTTATACGACACTCTATTGCAGCATCTGTATTTTTGCCTGGTGCAAGCAACTGAGGGAGGTTAATGGACTGCTAATGGTGACATCCTCAGCCCCTGGCACAGTAACTGGTACGGAACTGGAAATCAATGAATGTTTACTGTGGAGTGAATGTGATTTGGGCCGGGCTACAGGATAGGTTTTCAGAAGCCTGATTATGATAATGATGATCTTACTAACTTCTTGGATGAGACTGGGGATCAAGAAAAACAAAGAAGAAGCCCACTGTCATCCTCACTTATGTCACGGAGGGCAAGGTCTTGGAGGAGAGAAAAGCTAACACACACGTCAAGTGGCTCTCAGTTGGGTACCAGTTCCATCATTCTGAGGGCACAGCAAGCACTGACCCTGTCTCTAGCGCCCTGAACAGCTCTGATACTTCACAACAACCAAGGTTTTCTTGGGGTTGGGTATTCAGGGAGCCATCTATAATTTTGTGAAATCCTTCACAGATGATGAGCAGCTATCACAGAGGCAGAGATTAAGGGTGACAATCTGTTGGCAAGTGAAGTTATTAAAAATGAATAAAAAAAAATCCTTCCATGGCAAACCCCCATATATTCAGGGGAACGTACCCTTGACATGTCTCCCACCTTGGACTGTCAAGAAAACCCCCCTTCTGTGTGATTGCACAGCTCTTCCTGTCTCTCCTACAGTCCTATTCCAACATATCGACTCCTCCACAGACTGTGAGTTCCTTGAAGACAGGGATGGTCTTTTGGATGTGACCCTCGGTCCCATGTTTGTGACTGAATTTGTAGGATGTAAGACACAAGTGTGGCCCTAAGGAGCTGATGGCCTATTGCCAGGTGCAGTATTACTGCAGCCTCACCTGAGCTGTTTTCTGTACCTTGGTCTTTATTTTTCTATCTTCAAACTTCTCACTGTAGATCACTGAATACATGTTTGAAAGAGAGGAAATGATAGTATTTCATTTTGCAATGGCTCAAACAATATTTTATTTCTGTATGTGTGTGTCTGTAGGAGGTGGCTGGGCTCCATTTCTATAGGACAAAAATGCTCCCTCACCTACGAAAGCCAAGATCAAAAAATGAAAAGTCCTTCTGTGGTCCCAACAGGGAAGATGGGATCTATGTTTTTCATGAGTTGAGGATGCCAGGCTTTTGTAATCTATTTCAGGCAAGCCATTGTTTCAAACTAGGAAAAACAGCTGTACCCTGACAATCACAATGAGCTGACTCCAGCGCGTCTCAGGACACTGCTGGCCTGCTGTCTCCAGCCAGGGTGGAAAAGCCCCAGACCCTAGACCCAGTTTTGCCACAAACTCATTGCAGTAAACGTATTGCCCAGAAGATGGCGCAACCACGACATTTTTACTTGCCAGTTGGTTCAACCTCTGTGGCTCTCGGGAAGTGATGGGATTACTTGATTAATTTATTTGCCTTGTTTCCCTGGCTGGGCCCTCTGTGGCCACCCTTTCGTTCCCACCCACAGCTTTTGTTTTTCTTCCTCTTACCCACCCTAGGGTCCATGGAAGAAACAGGGCTGGTGATGTCAGGTCGGGCGGGCCTGAGTTACAGTGTCTGCATGTCTGTGCTGGGGGGCTGGGCATGGAGGGTGGAGTCCATGGGTTCAGGAATGTTAGCATGCCAGCAAAGCCTTGCAAAGATGGACTGCGAAGTTCAAACAGGCCCCGCCTCTTAACTCTTTGGGCATGAATGGGTAATGTGTTGGGTAGAGGGTCCATGCCAGCTCCTCTTGCTATGTGGGATCTTGGGAGGATCTCTTCTAAGCTTCAGTTTCCTCACAGAAAGGAATCAGTGCCATGTCTAGCACACAGAATGAACTCAGTAAATATCAGTCACAATAATAGCATTTATTAAGCTCTGCCACTGAGCCAGGGCAAGACCTCCATCCCCTCACTCAGTCCTATTGGGTGCACATGAGTGAGTTGCGGCAGCCTGGAATAACTTGCCCAAGCACAAGGTTGGTGCAGGGCTTGACCTTGGGTCTGTCTGGCTCCGAGGTGATGCTCTTCCATGCCCTCTTGCTGCTGTGCCTGACACCCTTTGCTGAAAACCTGGGGACAAGGCACTCCTGGCTAACATGCTCCAACCCAGCAGGACCTGCCATCCAAACCAGCTGGTTCTGAAGCTTTAGGCAAAACTTGCAGTGTGATCATCAGTTACCTTTGTTAAAGCTTCCTCTGCAGCCGCTGGTCCCCCGTGTGGGCAGCAGCGTCCTGTTCTCCCTGTATTTCTTGGAATGTTATATTGTTGCTATGACTGCAATGATTATCATCATTGCCACCAGGGCAGGCTCCCTGGGGCACCGATCATGGCTTCAAAATAAGTCTTTGCTCTCAAGGAGCCCACGTCATAAAACAGGGAGAGAATGTTTTTAGTATCAAGGGTTTATGGGCAAAGGGATCGATAACAGTGTTCATATGAATAACAACTGAGGCATAGCTTTGCTTTGTATTTTTAGGGTTGGGCATAGTCATTAAATTCAATCCAATAATTATAACAATAATGAAAAATACTTTAGGTCTGTACTATAGTCATTTAAAGGAGTGAGCAAATGTGAGGGAGGAAAATGACAAAAGCACAAAGGGAAAAGGCTGAGGAAAATAGGGAAGGATAGAGAAGAGACAGAGTCAGACAGAGATGGACCTTAGTCCCTGGGCATAGCATATGCCTAGCCTCTGCTGTCATCATTATTATCAATAGGATCACCATATTAATACAGAGATGACTTTTTATATACACGCGCCCAAAGAGATAGGCACTAAATGAATTATAACCCCTGCACTGCTGCCTTTCAGGATATTGCATCTTAAGGCTTTGAAAGCTAGATTGCACTGACCCCCCTACTGGCAGAGAACCACACAATAAAGGAGGAAATTAAAAAGTGGACAATCACACTGAACTTTCTTTCAAGAGAGTAGATGAGAAATCCTGTCAGCATGGGGATGGATTAAGTTTGGGTTTAGCAGTTAAGCCCAAGGAGCCCAGTTATAGGGTTCTGCACAGTTACCCCTGGAGGCAGGGTATTCGTGTCCTTGGAGAACTGAGGATAAAAGAGGAAGCACTGCCAGGAGATCTCTGGTTTAGGGCCATCCAGGGTCTGTAGGTCAGAGTGCCCTCCTGAAGATATCACGAAGAGGCCATCCTTAAGCCTGCAGCCTGCCGGCATCCCCTGCCAGCTTTGGGTCAATGTACTGATGCCCAGCTCCGCCCCAGACCCTGTGAGTCAGCGCCCCTGGAGTGGGGCTCAGGCAGATGAGGAAGATGAGCGTCTGAGGCGAGAACAGCTCGTGGAAAGGTGGGAGAGCCACCTTCCTCGAAGTCCCCAAGAACCGAGGCTTGGCCTGCTGGTTCACGTCCAGGCTCTGGCCAGCCTCCAGAAGCATTTCTGCTTTTATGCCCTCTGCTTCTCGCTCCGTCTTTATCTAGCTCCCTAGACCAGAGCTGTGTAAAAAAACTTTTCAGGGAGGCTGGAAATGTTCTGTATCTGCACTGCCCAATAAAGTAGCCACCAGTCCCAGGGGCTGTTGAGGACTTGAAATGTGGCCAGTGTGACTGAAGAACTGGATTTTAAATTTAACTTTAATTAAATTGTCACTTGTGTCTTGTGGTCACCATATGGAACAGTGCAGACTAGAACCTCTGGGATGAAAGGGACCTTAGGGATCGAGTCCATTCATCTCACGTTTTAGAGGAGGAAGCTAGATCAAAAGCTTTGGAACAGGAAAAAGGTACTCAACTCCCGACCCCACTGATTACTACCTGTGGGAGCTTAGGCAAGTTATGCTAAAACTATAGTTTCTTTACCTATAAAATGGGCCCAGTAATACCTGTCCCCACCTTTCGGTGGAGAGTAAAAAAAATAACATGCGATGGGGTGATTTTCCCATGGCTTCCTTTCCAGTTTTTTTTTTTAATTGAAGTATAGTTGATTTACAATATTGTATTAGTTTCAGTTGTACAGCAAAGTGAGTCACTTACATATATGTAGTTTTTCAGATTGTTTCCATTATAGGTTATTATAAGATATTGAATATAGTTCCCTGTGCTTCACTTAGTATGATCATCTCTAGGTCCATCCACATTGCTGCAGATGGCATTAGTTCATTCTTTTTTATTGTGCCTTTCCAGTTTTAAATTGCACCTGTGTGTTGCCCTGTCCCTTGCCCTGTGCTATGACTGTGGGCACCTGCAGCTGATAGAACACCAGCCCTGCTGGCCAGTCCTGCTCTTTCTTGCTGAATTTCCACACCGAGGGCCCAGCCTCTATCCCATTCTCCACACATCGTTGCCGGGGCTGCTTAAACACATACCAAAGGATTTTACGGGCTTGGTGACTCTACCGCAGATGTGGCAGGCCCAGACCCTTGGGGCACAGGAAGGACACTGTGCTGTGTGGTTGGGGATGACGAACAAAAAGGTCTACTCACACCCCGACTTCCTGCCCACATCCAGATGTGACCTCAGAAGGCAGTGGCAATTCTCTCGTTGTCATTTCTCAGTTTCAGTAAAGCAAGTGCTCAAGTTGTAAGAACACACCTGGCCTTCAGAAAGCCATTTTTTCCATGGGACTCAGTACAACTATTTTCAGGATTAATTTTAAAAAGGCTATTGATATCGTTATTTTTCCTAGATTGGTCTCTGTGTAAAAACCCACCTCCATGTGTGTAAGAGCACAGGCCTCCTGGCCCCCACGCAGCGCTCTCTGCATCTCTCCCTGCCCTTCAGGAACCTCAGGCTGTCTGGTGGGCACATGTGCTAACTATAGATGTTAAGCGTGGTGTCCCCATTTCTGTGGGGATAATGGCTCTGACTTGCACACATGCAGGGCACCTGTAGGGCGTGGGCCGGCATGGTGTGGGGACTCACCCAGAAGGTGGTGGAGGCGCGGTGGCCTCCCGGGGAGGCTGTGGTCCCCTCGTCGGCTGCCTTTGCACTGCAACTCTGGGGCTGTGGCCACTCCGGCTCCTCTTCCACGTGCTGCTCACTTTTGCTCTTCTGTTTTCTTATGATCTGGGGAGGAGGCGGGTGACAAAGGGGATACGTTATTGGAGAGGGCTCCAGTGCTATGTGGGGTAACTGGGACCATCTCTGGGAAATTCTTAGCCATGTAAGAACTTAGTTTCAGGGTCTTCCCTGGCAATCCAGTGGTTAAGACTTTGCCTTCCGGTGCAGGGGGTGCAGGTTCAATCCCTGGTTGGGGAGCTAAGATCCCACATGCCTCGTGGCCAAAAAACCAAAACATAAAACAGAAGCAATATTGTAACAAATTCAAAAAAGACTTAAAAAAAAATGGTCCACATCAAAAAAAAAATCTTAAAAAAAAAGTGTTTCGTTTCAACAGAATACCATCTGATTTCAGGTCTTATGATAAAACAGCACAACTAAAGCCTTGAACATTCTACATCACTTTACAGTTTACAAGTAGTCCTTTTACAATGCTGACAACTTCTATTTATTAAGTGCCTACTGTGTGCCAGTCTCTGTGCTTGGCACCATAAATGCTTTACCTCATTTAATTCTCAAAATAATTCTAAGAGCTACGTACTATAACTGTCCCCATTTTACAGATGATGAATGAGGCTCAGAGGTTATCAGTTAAGGACACACAGCTCATAAATAGTGGAAGTGGATCGCAAACCCAGAGTCTCTGGCCGTACATCCTGACTTTAGGAAGTGTCTGAAAGCCCTAAGGAGGGGGCAGATACCAAGCATCACGAGGGAAGGCTCAGCTTGTTTGCACCGCTTGCTAGGTTGGGCATGGCCACTTGGATTTAATGAGTCCATTTGTACGAAGGTCTCTGGGCTGGGTTCCTGGCTCCTCACCCACCAGCTCAATCCCTAAAGGCAACCACATTCACACCGCTTAGTTTTTGCAGGGCAATTCAACCCCTCTGCATTAGCCCCAGAGTACAATGGAGAAAGTGAGAAGAAGAGAAGAAACGGTGCCCAAGACAACAAAGGCGCCTATGGCGGCTCTTCTGCTCACCAAAGGCCCTGGTCCAGGCCAGGGTGGTAAATTGCAGTCATCTGGATGCTAGGGCCCACCTACCTTCTGCAGGATGGTTGTGGCCAGTTCCTCAGTCAGCTCCTCCCTGTGGTCCCGCAGGTAACTGGCCTCATTCTGCTTGTCCTGCAGAGAGAGGAGGAGAATGTCGTGAGCTGTGGGTGTGTTTGGGAGACTTGGCAATCGCTTTCTGAGGAGTCCTGACCACAAATGCAGGGGGAGGATAGGCTCTAGTCAAGGATGGCTATCATGATGATGGTTTCCCCACAACCTGCACTTTCTCTTGGCAGCCAGGACTCCACCCACACCTCCTCCCAGACAGACGTTGTGACGGGGGCCGGGGTGGGCATACCAGGCTATCCCCATAGGCTTCTGCTTTGGAGATCGCTTCTTCGATGGCCTCTTCAGCCACCCGTAGGGCGACAGCCAATGTGTCCATCATGCTATGTCCTAGACAGGAAACAGAACATAGACCGCTTTCTGAAAGGCAAGGACAAGCTCCAAAACATACAAAGTGGCTTAAAGACGACTGGACAAAAGGACTTAATATAAGGAAATAACGGTTCTTCATCCACTTTCTCAGATAAAGATTATGTTTTATTTTGTGCACGTAATGTATCATTATAATGATAGGGAGGAAAATTGTGAAATCTTCTGAGGGCTGTGCTCATGGTTTAATGCAAACACAAAATCCATGGAAGAATTTTTTAGACTCTAAACCCATACTATCGATAACATTGGCCGATCTTGCTGAGCTCAACCACGTGCTGGGCTTCAGACTGAGTGTCTCATACATGATCACAGTGGATCCTTCCAACAACTCATTGAGTAGGCACCATTTTATAGATGAGAGAACTGAAGCACAGAGAGGTCAAATAACTCACCCAACGTTGCGCAGTGAGACAGAGAGCTGAGATTTGAATTCAGGGCTCTCTGTCTCCAAATCCTGTGATTTTAACCACAAAAGTGAGATAAACACAAGCCAACATGATTTTTAAAAATAATGCTATCATATATTTAGTGAACATATTTTTTGCATATGGTGACAAACGGAAGATTTCCCAAGTCAAAGGACTTCTGCAGGTGACAAAATTCTTTTTGAAGTCAAATACTTGGAAGAGTTTTGCTTCCTGGAGGTACTAGATTTTTTGCTTCTTACTTGAAAGTGAGAATCTCTATCATTCGTCTCAGTTCATCCCAGAAGCCCGATTCACATCAGGCACAAGAACAGAGGTCTGCAGGGGCTGCTTGCCTATGTCTCCTTTTCCCCGATTTCAACCTCCTGTTTCCATTTATAATCTCCTAGTCATGCATTATTTAACACATGCATATCTCCTGAAAGCTGCCTCAGATTCTTTGTAGAATGAGACAAGGTGTAAATATATCAATTCATTAATTAATCAATCCATTAATTAAAATACTTATTTCAAGCTTCTTAGGCTCCTAAAGACACACATGTGAACAGAAAGTGGCATTTGGCAAACATAACAAAATCTCCCAAACTAACCCAATTAAAGTCAAAACCATCTAGCCAGGCAGCTGACAAGGACATCACAGGCTGGCTGTGACAGTCCTGACAGAGACACACGGGGGCAACCCAGCTCAGGGCTTGGCACCCCTCAGGTGGCTGAGTGAACACATAATTTCCCCAGTGTTTCTATAAGAAGAGTCTATAAAATTTAAGTTGTCGCTACATTCAGTGCTCCCTGGAGACAGACACTGTATCTCCCATCTCTCTTCTTCAAGATACCAATCAATGTATTCTTCATAGAAGTGGCGCCCCACAAATTCTTGTTGATTCAAAGTGCACCAAGACCTCCCCAGCACTAGGGTCTCTGAGGGTCCCAGTGATGCCTCGACAGACGCGAGCTGAGCCCATGCTCTCATGTGCTTTCCGAGCTATTGGGTGATCAGGTGCATAGCTAACTGCTAAGAGGCATGCTGGAGATCCTATGATGGGGATAGTCACCAGCTTCCACAGAGCCCTGGAGAGGAAGAGCCTAGAGCCATCAAAAAGGGTGGAGGCCACGTCTGTGGTTTTGGCATGAGGTGGAGTGGAGCGCTAAGATGTTTGGGCTGAAAGTGAAGGCTTGAGAGGGTGTTTCAGAGATAAAAACTGGTGGGGTGTGGAGGGAGGATAAGAAAGCAGAGGCAGAGTGACCGAAGTTCAGAGGACCAGTCAGGTGGGGGGGACTGTTAGTTTTATGTGTCAACTTGGTGAAGCTATAGCACCCAGCTGTTTAATCAAACACTAACCCAGGTGTTGCTATGAAGGTGTTTTGTAGGTGTGGTCCACGTTATGGTTACAATAGTTGACTTTAAGTAAAGGAGATTACCCTTGAAACTGTGAGTAGGTCTCATCCAATCAGTTGAAAGGCCTTAAGAGCAAAAACAGAGGTTTCCCAGAGAAGAAATTCTGCCTCAAGACTTAAGCATCAACTCCTACTAGAGTTTCTAGTCAGCTGACCTTGCCAGGCCCTGCAGTTGTGTGAGCCGAGTCCTTGAAACGAACCTCTTTTTGTGTGTGTGTGTGTTATCTGTACATACCCTATTGGTTCTGTTACTCTGGAGAACCCTGGCTGATATAGATGGTTACTGAAATTAATATTAATACAGGAGAGTTGAGGGCAGGGAGGTGCTCAGGCCATAGACCTTGGAACAGAAAGAAAAGGATGGGATTGCAAATAGAACCCATAGGAATTTGGGTGACTGGGTGGAAGCGGGGAGGGGGATTGAGGAAAAGATAAGTCTTGCTGGTGGACTTAAGTGGCTGAGGAGCTTGACTGGGATATGCTGAAGTTAAGATCCCTGGAGGGGCTGCAGGTCTTGGTGACCAAGCATCACAACACTGAGTCTAGAACTCTGGGCTGAAGTAAGGGCTAGGCATTCAGACAGAGGTGCACCAAAGCCATGTGACTTCTCCCAGGGAGAAGTCTCAGGCAGTAAGGATGACAGAGGATGAGACCTTCATGAGAAGGTGCCCAAGGAGAAAACAGAGAGAGTGCAGAAGCACTGTGGGGGGCCACAGGACCAGGGGGACTAGGAGACACCTGTTCCCAACACCCAGTACTTTGGAGAAGGAGCCAGAGTGTTGGAGGAGGTTTTATTTGGAATTGGAAGAAGTTTGTTTTGCTTTTAACCTTTGCTCTAAGGGGATGACTGTACTGGCATAAAAAAGTAAAAGTTGATCAGTAAATGGTACATTATTTATAAGAATATTTTAATATTAATTGCACAAGTGAGTATGTTGATTGTCACATTCCAACTCCAGAAAAACACACACTAGTTGATTGTAAGTATCTAGAGGTTGGTACGGAATGTACTTCTCTAGGCTACTCCTTAGATATATTCACCTATTTTGATGATGGATTCACAAAAATGGCAATAAAAGAAGACCCAGGGAGACTCTCACACACAATAACAGAGTTGCATCAGTGGTTCCAATGCCATGGGGGACCCTGACGGTCTGAAGGTGTTTATAATGCTCTAACCTCCCATTAGGTGTAAACCCTTAAGCAAACTTACCTTCTGACTGCCTATAAAATGTTGAGTCACTGCCTGAAATACTTCCTTCATTCTCCAGGTTTGCGTCAAAAAAGCTTCCTCCTGAGAGAGAGGGAGGGAGAGAGAGAGAGGAGGAGACAGAGAGATATAAGATTATCCAAGGTCTTCAGTGAGCCCAGTGCGCTGTGTCACTGAGTTGGCGGACCACCATTACCCACTTTGATTGTTAGCCTTGCAAATGGGTTTAGGGAATCACTGGGTTCTACAGTAATGCTACAGATTTTGACCAGTCACATTTTTCTTTCTCATACTAATTCCTTGTGTAGCAATGCTTCCACCCCCAACTTTCTTCCAGAGCCTTCCTTGGAGGCAATATAGAATCAAACATGGAATAATAGATTGAAGTCAGAGATATGAGCTCATTTCCTGGACCTGCAAATGACTAGTTGTGTGACCTTGATCAAGTTACTTAACCTCTCGGACACTTGGCTTCCGTACTAGAAAAACTGTGATAATGGTAGAACTCTGCTCATGATGGGTGATGAGACACTGCATGCCTGGTCTTTAGCTGCTGTCCATGGCATCAATCTAAACAGTGGCCTTTAGCCAGTGAGTGAAGTGTCATTAGCAGTTAGTGGAAACAAGCCCAGAGCAAGACAAGGTAAGCCATGGCATTTGATCTTTTAAGGCCCACTGCCTCTTCTCTGGTCTTCTCTCAGTTGAACACACACCCTATCTTGGTTCCAGGCTGGGAAGAGCAGTTGGCTAAACCTTTTTTAAGTTGGGGATTTACCATTTGTGTTCACGTATTAATTCATCAAAAGAGATCTTTGAAGGTGTGGAGGTGTGGATGATGTCTCTTTCCCTTTTAAATTACTGTATTGTATCACCAGTACCCAAGATAGCACTGAGACAGCAGGGGGCTCAAAAAAATTCTTGAATTGGATGCTGGTGGAAAACACTGATAGAACCAAGAAAATAAATGTGGGTCTACAGCTCTTAGCTCAAAATGGGGAAATGCTCTTGATGTCAAGTCAAACTAAGCAGTAGACCTTTGATACACATAATACAGCCCGTGCTTCCTTGGATGGGCTGCGTGGGGCTCCAGTGGGGGAACTCTTAGGGTAACTGCTGTAGGCATCTACAGCGGGGTCAGCAGGCTGCTACCTTTATGAAATAGGTCATTAGTGTGTGACCTGCCACGGGGACTCAGTCTGACCATATACTATTCTCTGTGCTTGTGTTTTTTGACCAGCCTTTCAGAAGACCCATAGTCACTTATTCCAGCTCTGTGACCATAATGAAGTGACTTTACCTTCTTGGGTCTCCATTTCCTCACTTATAAAATAAGGCTTTAGGATAAGTCATCACCTCAGTTCCCAGGCTATGCATCTAAGTGCAGATATTTCACTTTGGCCTGGCTGCATCTGGCAGCCATTCATTCATCCAGCAAATATTTCATGGGCATCTAGTAGATGCCTGGCCCTGGGCTGAGCGTTAGGGTGTACTGGTGAGCAAGGCCAGAAATCCTCGCTGCCCTGACAACCTTGATAGTCTAGTGGGTGAGAATTCATTAACCAAAAATTTATAGAAATAAATATAAAACTATAGATATGTTGAGTGCTGTGACTGGGTGGTTCCTAGAATAGGGCAAGTGTTCAGCAGGGAAGACTGACCTAGACTGTAAGTAACCAGCCAAAAGGGTGTGGGGGTGGGAGGGAGTCCAGGGCAGAGCAAACAGCTTGCACAGGCACAGGCAGTGGGGACAGCAGGGTGCATCTGAAGAGCTAAAACAGAGGCCGGGTGGCTGGGCTGCGAGAGGAGAGGGATCCTGGGGTGAGGTGGGCTGGCAGCAGACCGCACAGGTCACAGTGGCCACATCAGTGTTTTGATCTTTGTCCCACCATGAAGCCACTTGAAGACAGTAAAGTCTCCACAGGGGTGATCTGGTTATGTGTGTGTTTCTAAACACACGTAAAGGTGCACGCCGGCTGCTGTGTGGAGGACAGCTTGGAAGAGGGAGAGGATGGGTGTCTAGAGAGGAAGCTGAGAGTGTGGCCCACCCTCTGGAGTGTCCCTGTGATGGGAAAGAGCATGGCAGGGCAGAAGTGGAGGAAAATCTGTAGTCCAGGAAGGGCTTAGGAAATGGGAGAGACTGGGCATGTTTACAAGTCAATAGGAAGGAACCGCTTAAGAGAGAGGCTGAAAGGCAAGACAGAAGGGCTGCGTGAACTTGAGACCTTCATGGAAGGTGACGGATCAGGTGCAGAGGTGTACGCGGTCTGCCCTGCGAAGGAGGCGGTGAGGCTGTCTCCTGAGACAACGGGGATGGTGGTGGGGAGCTTGATGGGGGTGGGGAAGATCTGAAAACATCTTTGGGGGAACTGCGCTGACCAGGACAGGCTCTGGATTTCCATGATTATAAATCTTCTAGTACAACAACTCTCCCTGTGTCCCTTTAAATTCATAGGTGGGAGCTTCTGTGTCATTTAGGATGATGGGATTTTTCCAAGGGCAGAAAGCAACTGAACTGTTTCGGAAAGCACTGACACAGCAGCCAGACATCAAGTCAGAGCTTCCATGAGCTGCAGGAACCTCCAATTTCAGGCGACTCAGTGCTTTTAAAAGACCATGTTGTTAGTCAAATCCCACATGAAAGATGTCATAGACCTTTCCAAGAATCGTGTCAAAAATAGATATATCACGTTAATAAATAAAAGCAAGATTTATTTTCCCCATTTTATTTATCCAATACTAACTAAATGTATGTATTATTTAACAAATTGTCTAGGGATTAAGTATATCAATAAGGGCTACTTTCATCTTTTCATGTAGTGCTTCTTTTTAGAATAACTGTTAAAAATGTCACACTGAATCTATCAGATAAACCACATGAGTGTTGGACATTATACATTTTTTTATAAATCTATTTACTTATTTCTCTGACTTCACTGCAACGTTGGCTCTGAGGTGGCAGGGTCTTACCCATCTTGTCACTCCCAGGTCTTAAACCAGGCATTCAATAAATGTTTACTGAAGGAATGAGTAAGTCTTAGATTTATCTGACAAAACGAATGGGTCTCCAGTTCTGCCTAATCTGGTCACCTGATATGGGCTGCAGGAGGAGGAAGTGAGCTTGGGACTGATGGCTGTGCAATGGGTACATGTGATGGGTAACCCATAAGATTCTGTGAACTCAATGAATTTTCAATGGACTGAGTGTTTTTTTATGGCAAACTACACTGGTCCATGAAATGGAGATGTTTCGTAGATAAAAGGAGTTTTATACTGAGAGTCCTGGAGCAGAGCACAGGTCTTGCACCCTGTAGATTATGTTCTGACAATCAAAATTCTGAAACTAAGTACCCTCAGATGGAGTTGAAGATGGAACCATCTTATTCAGAACTCTGCCATACGAATTATAGTGAAGTTCTAGCTGAGGTTCTCAGTCTTGGCTGTGTCTTAAAATAACCCAGAGAACTTAAAAAAAATATCCGTTCCGGGGCCACCTCCAGAAATTCGGAAGTAATTGACGGGGTGGAAGACGATTCTGGCACTTTTTCAAAGCTCGTGAGGTGACTCTAACGTGTAGTCGGGCTTGAGGATGGC
The DNA here is from genome assembly GCF_949987515.2 of Delphinus delphis. Taxonomy (NCBI): domain Eukaryota; kingdom Metazoa; phylum Chordata; class Mammalia; order Artiodactyla; family Delphinidae; genus Delphinus; species Delphinus delphis. The sequence continues at coordinate 60,300,061 of NC_082692.2, forward strand.
AGATGACAACCATACCAAGGTGCTGGGTTGTAGGTAGAAGCTAATGCTGATGTCTCCACGGTCATCTGACATAATCAGGACACTACTTACACACAGGAGATTTCTCCATGCTTGAGGTGTAACTCAATTTTCTAGGTGGTATGTAGAATCGCTCTCACTGTTTTATGATCACGACTTTACAGATTTGAGTACCATCTCATAAATTGTCTCCTGCCTGCTTGTCTTCTTGTTGCTCAAAAGGAAATCTTAGTTTAAAATGAGATACAAATCATGCTAAAGCAACTGATTCTAGTACTTCTATGAAGTGTCTTGGTACCCACAAAGTGCTTTTAAGACTGAATTGTGTAATATTGAGGACCTAAGAGTTGCCAGCCACTGGGCCACACTTTGGGAACACAGAGATGAAGAAGCTATTGCTTCTGCCTGGTCCAGCAGGAGAGGAGCTTTGTAAACCACCACCTGGATGCAATGTGATAAGTGCTGTGATTGAGGCCCAGATGAGAGATGTGGTGAATCACAGAGGGCCTGGGACCTAAATCTGCTTCAATAGTGTCAGCGTTATTCCCAGCAAATGATACGCCTTTGAAAATGACACTTGAACATTTCAAAGCCTTTTGCCAGCCCACTTGTAATTCATGTTCCCTTGCTCCACCTGTGGGACCCGAGGGAGAAACAGAAAGAGACCAGAGTTGTGCTGTTTATAGGATTCTCCAAATGAATTTGCTTCTCCCCTTCACTTTGCATGAAGTAGTAGAGAACATCTATGAGATGTGAATGTGGTGACATGTAAAGCGGTACCTGAAGCAGACGCGAGGATGAACAAGAAAGAAAGTATGGGATGCAAATGATGAGACAATTCTATTCTGGAACCTTCTTGAGGTATCTCCTTGGGTTGAAAACCTACTGTTAACATGATTACTTTTAAACTTTATTTCTTTTTTGTCTTTGTTCCTAGAGAAACATTTTTAGAAAAATCAGCAAAGAGCAGTTAAAAATAATATGTGGAGACCTTCAGCCCTGCTCTCTTAGCTACAGGCTTCCTGAGTGTTTCGAAAGACAGAGATTCTAACGACTAACACAAAAGACCCTAATGAGTCTCCGTGTTTAATGCTTCCATCCTATTTCCCCCTTGTCTCAGTGGCTGGCATATTTTTAGATTAGACACAACCAAAGACTTTATTGAGAATACAACAATGGAAAATAATGATGGTGAAAAAGCTCCATGTGAGATTTTCTTTCTTCCCTCTTTCTCAGGGATAAAAGGCATTTACCTGTGTCAGCAAAGTGATGAAAAAATCTTCCTCTACACAGAAAAAAATAGCCTTTTCTGGGAGGACATGCTGTTCATATTCTGACAACCATTTCTCTCCACTGGCTGGTCCAATAGGAATATAGAATATAATTTCTCATTCTAATTACATTGGTTGTCTTAACAGCATAGGTAGAATTCATCCTTTAAACTTCCTGGGAGGAAGCTGAGACTTTTCTAACTCTCCCATTACATTAAACTCTGGGCCTGGTATGTATAGAATTTTGGAGTAGGAAGGAAGAGGAGTGGGGGGCATATCCTCTGAGTGCAGACCTAGTCTACACAACCAAACAAAGATGAATTTCCAATGTTTTAATCATTAGGGAAAGATGGTCAAGAATCTTTCATTTCTAGGGATTTGGAATTAAAATGTCCACAATATCTAGAAACACTTTGGTCCTCCCAGCTGCTAACATATCCAGCCCAGTGGAGATGCGGGAATTAAAGGACTTAAAACTTAGAATCTTTGGTACATGTCCTTCTATTTCTGCTCCTTACTAGAACCAGATTATTTAAGTCACTTTCTCTGTCCCAGGTGAGTGTGCCGCAGTGTACAGGGCCTCCACGCCAGGCCTTCTTCTTTCCCGTCAACCCCCCAAAGACTCCCAGATGGCAGGCAGTCAGCGTACCTAGGATGTCAAAGCACCCTCCGCTTTCCAGCCGGTGTTTCCTGTACAGGTTCTTCAAGACCTTGGCGCTGCCAAAGCGTTTGAAGCGGCTCTTCACATTATTGTAGAACCATTCCAGAGACTGGGTCCTCAGAACCCTGAGGACAACACAGAATTAGAAAACAGAAAATTAGCATTAAAGGACAGAATTATGAAATGGTGGATTGCAAAAGTTGCCACAATACTTCACAGCTCCTTCCATCAAGAGGTGGTCTCTACTCCTTAGATCTGGGCTGGCCTTATGACTTGCTCTGATCACAGAGACTGGTGGAAGTGATGCTGTGTGAGTCCAGAGCCTGGCAGCTTCCTCTCTTGCTATTCGTGGAAGCCCTGCAACCCATCGCCATGTGAACAAGCCCAAGATAGACTTTGGGATGACAAGAGACACTTGGCCCAATCCCCCCTCTTGCCCCAGCCAATAGCCAGCCAATCCCTAGACAGGTGAGTGAGGCCATCGACTGCCGGTTGACTGAAGACGCATGAGTGACCCTAGGTAAGACCAGCAGAAGAACCATGCACCTGCGTCCATCCAAAGAGCAAGCTGATAAATGCTCGCCACTTGAAGCCACTAGCTGACGCATCTGTTTAATAGCAGGCTTTATATTTGACACTCTTACTGCATTAACACCATTTCTAATTCAGCTTGGGAGGATAAAAAGCACAGGTGAGACCCTGGGCTCTATGGCAGAACTCTGCAGCCTCTTTCTTATTCAGCCTGAAGCACTGTGGGAAGGTGGTTTCCTGGTCAGTGCTATAATGCTCGGTACAAATCACTGACACAATGCTTCTTTTTTCTGCCTGACCAGAACATGTTTCTAAACCCCTCCCATTTTAAGAATAGCTTTGGTTGTTATTTTTCTATTATGAATGTAATGATGCATACTCATTTTAAAAGTTCAGAGAAGCAAAATGAATATAAATTCTTCTAAGTCAATGGATGAACAAGCACACGTCCAGCTGCTCTTCCTCCTCAGATGCCAGTGAAATGTGAGACGATATCCAAAGGGAAAGAAATCTATAGAGCTGAGATGGGAATCAGAGATTTTCTAGATATCTGGAAAATTCTAAATAAGTGACAACTTAAAGGTAACAGAACGTTGTTCTACAAAGCAGGCAGAAGGGCTGGGACTCACAGACTGAGAGGTCCACTTTAAAGTTGATTGATGGGGACTTCGCCGGTGGTCCAGTGGTAAAGAATCCGCTTTCCAGTGTAGGGGACATGGGTTCCATTTCTGGTTGGGGAAATAAGATCCCACATGCCCCGGGGCAACTAAATCCGCGTCTGCCACAACTACTGAGCTCACGCACCTCAACGAGAGAGCCTGTGCGCTGCAAACTACAGAGCCCATGGGTCCTGGAGCCCACACACCGCAATTAGAGAGAAGCCTGCACACTGCAACAAAGAGCCAACACAGCCAAAAAAAAAAAGAAAAAAAGAAAAAACAAAAATAAATAAAGTTGATTGATGAGTACTCAGCCATAAAAAAGAATGAAATCTTGCCATTTGCAGCAATACGGATGAACTATATTCATTATGCTAAGTGAAATAAGTCAGAGAGAGAAAGACAAATACTGTATGATATTACTTATAAGTGGAATCTAAAAAATACAACAAACTAGTGAATAAAATGAAAAAGAAGCAGACACATAGAAGAAGACTGTCCTTGGAAATCATAACCTCCAGGCTTACGATTTATTTGAGAGCTTTAAAAGCACAAAAGGACTATGACTCTAGAATAGAAATATTCTGCAGGCTGCCTCTCCTGCACACCACCCTGCTCTCTGAGCAGCTGACCTCCGCGAAGTTGCTGCTGCAGGGCTCTGCGTTGCAGGTGGACAGGTCCACAAGGGTAGGGGGTGGACGATAGTGGTTATTGTGCCCTTCATTCTTCTTTGCCTTTTGGGACACTCCCCCTCCTTCCCAACTGAGTCTATGTTTTTCTGGAAAGGCTGGCCCCTCCTCCTGGCAGCCTTGGGGGTAGTCACATGACTGAGACCTGCCAATCAAGGTCTGAGGTGGGACTTTTACTGTTGTTGGAAAGAGATGCTCCCTTTCTGCTGGGCTGGCTTGGTGGCAGAATGAAAGCCTGGGCTGCTGGGGCCACCTTTGCCATTACTTGGGGGGTTATTTGTGGTCTTCTGAACAAAAGCAGATCTGACAGCGGGAAGGAAAAGGATCCTGTTGATGTACTTTGAACACCTGGATCTACCCAAGCCTGAGGTCAACCCTTGGACTCTTCCATTACATGAGCCAATAAAATTCTCTCTTTTGTTTAAGGCTTCTTGGGTTGGGTTTCTATTATTTGCAATCAAGAATCCTAATGCTTCAAGTACATCACAGGATGAGCTCTCCATTAAGTCCCTGGTTATATCAAAACTCTATGACATTTAGAAACACATTGATGACCTCAAAAATAGAATGCCTTGACTTGCTCAAGTCAGAGAGAGGAATCAGGGCACTGACTGGGCTGCTGGAAGGTGGGAGGACAGCACTGAATCCTTGGAGAATGACCTGCACAACTACAGCCTGATTTGGAGACTAGAAAGCTTTCCCGTAAGAAGTGATATATTTTGGATTATGTTTTGACTTAGAATTAATGTGGAGAGCTTTTCTGGAAGCCCCAGGGAAGACTCAGTCATGATTACCTTCATTTGATATTACTGCTTTTATTTCACTTATTTTAAAATTCATGGCTCAGAGGAAACTCACAGGAAACATGCAGTTCTTGGGGCAGAGGTGTGGGGAGAGGGCCGTGAGGATGCCAGCACCCAGGATGGACTGGCTAAGCGCTGCAGGGTCCCTGGCCCACCCTCACATCTCCAGCTTCCCCCTGAACGGACGCAACTGCAGGCAAGGGTAGATGAGAAGGAAGGAGCCCTGTGTCAGCATCTTGCTGGAACAGAAGGCAGAGTGGAATATGCGTCTGTGCATGAATTCCTTCATCTGTTCATTCATTCATTCTTTTATTCCTCATTATTTATTGAGTGCCCTACATGGCAGGCACGGTGCTAGGGATATGGGGAGTGACAAAACAGATGAAGCTCGTACCCAACAGTGCTGTCGGACTAATCTCAATGAGTGCCAGATGCATCATGAGATGGAACCGAAAGTCAAGCCAAAGGCATCTCCAGAATGGCTGGACAGTCTGTGTCCCACAGGCATTGGGTTCTGGATCATTCCCACAGATGTGTGAAAAACAGAGCCCACCCTGATTTATGGCTCAGGCATTTTTCTTCTAGACTTTTAAAAAAATTGAAGTATAGTTGATTTACAACATGGTGTTAGTTTCAGGTGTACAGCAAAGAGATTCAGATATATATATATACACACACACACACACATATATTCTTTTTCAGATTCTTTTCCATTATGGTTTATTACAAGATATTGAAAATAGTTCCCTGTGCGACACAGTATGTCCTTGTTTTTTTATCTGTTTTATATATAGTAGTGTGTTTCTGTTAATCCCAAATTCCTAATATATCCCTCCCACTCCTTTCCCTTTTGGTAACCATAAGTTTGTTTTCTACGTCTGTGAGTCTGTTTCTCTTTTGTAAATAAGTTCATTTGTATCATATTTTAGATTCCACCTATAAGTGATATATGATATTTGTCTTTGACTTACTTCACTTAGTATGATCATTTCTAGGTCCATCCGTATTGCTGCAAATGGCATTATTCTGTCCTTTTTTATGGCAAATATTCCATTGTATATCTGGACCACATCTTTTTCTTTATCCATTCCTCTGTTGATGAACATTTAGGTTGCTTCCATGTCTTGGCTATTGTGCTGCTATGAACACTGGGGTACCTGTATCTTTTTGAATTAGAGTTTTTGTCTTTTCCAGATATATCAGGCATCTTCTTTAATGATGCCCAAACTGCCGCTTCTCAGCCTCAGACAACACATAGGAGGGGTGCCTTAGGAAGGACAGGGAGCCAAAGTCCTGGTGATGAGACTTGTGGCGAAAAGCTTTCCAACTTGGAACTGTCCAGAGGGACCCTTCTTGATTTCCCTCACTTATTTTTGTAAATGATCCCAAGTTATCCCTAAAAATGCTCACACAAAGGTTCTTAGTTCTGTGCAGTTCAGTTTCACAGTCTTAAGCATGATCATTTCTTTCAACACTAGGGCTTTAAAAAAATCAACAGCAACCCTTCAAAATTCACCAATCACAACATAGTTAGAATTGATTACTTTTAGTCCTTGGAACTACTGTTGGTTCATCTGTAAAATGATGGTCACACAACTGACAAGGATAGGGAATATAGGAGGAGGATCGGGTTTGGGGGGAAGGTGGAAGTTGAGTTAGGACACTTAAATTTGGGGTGCTCATCATATCCCCAGGTGGCAATACCTGGTGGGCACTGGATATACTAGTCTGGGACTTGGATAGAAATCTGGACTAGAAATATGGGTTTGGTAGTCTTTGGTCCACAGGTAGTATTGAAGCCAATAATTGGTGTAACGGAGGTATAAATCATCATTATCTCTATTTTACAAGGAAAATCGAAACAAGTAATTTGCTGGTGTCACTGACTGAACTAAGAGTAAGTCAGGGAACAGACTGTAGACCTCATCCTTGGGTCAGTGCCTTGATGTCCGATCGGGCTATTTTCCTTCCAGAACCCCTAGTTAGTGTTCTTATTGCAAATGATGGCTTTTATTTCAAAGTTTAAGCAAACAGAAAGCACCATGGATCAAGGAATCGGCAGACAATGTAAAATCGTTGTATCATTTCCCTAAAACAGCCTACTTATCACATTGTGAATACTAATCACTTCAAGGCACTTATTTGTATGAGAAGTTTGCTAATTATTTTTATGACATGAATAAACTTGTAAATATGGTACATTCTCATCAGAAGACAGACTGGAATCACGTAACTCATCACAAGAGCAGCACTGAAATTATAACCCCATGAAAGCTTTGCCCAGGAATGCCAGACTGATTTTTGGCTCATTAGACAAAACAACACGATTGTGAGAACGAAGGAACTGCCTACATAAGAACTGCTCATATCCTGGCTGCTGGTGATGAAGCAAGGCCGCCTTGGCCCTCAGCCCTGGCACGGCAGGCGCTGTGCAAACTGAGCTCACTCTGGGGGAGAGTCTAGGAGAGTCTGTGGATCCCACTACTTCCTGTATGGTCCTCGGAGCAGCACTGGGACACTTCTGGAGCCTTGATGGAAATGGCAATCCCAGACCTCTATTCTCACCCTGAGACCTGCTGAATCAAACTGCACTTTAGCAAGGTTCCCAAGTGGTTACTATGTATATCAAAGCTTGATAAGCACTGGCCTAGCAAAATTAGCTGGGTGTTTTCTGAGCCCACATGTGTTTTTTATTTTGTTTTTAATTTTGACTACAATCCACTTAGGTAGGATAAGAGAGGGAACAGCTGACTTGCCTCCCTCCTTCCTGCTTTTCAAGGAAAAAGAACTGAACTGGGTAATAAAAAGTTTGGAAGAGGAATAGAATAATTAAAATGGTACTCCCAAAATCAGATGCCTTCATTCCAAAAAAGTAAAATGCCAAAAATACTGTTGAGCCAAGTTCAAATCATTATATACAGCAAGGTTCCCCAAACAATCTACAACAAACTAAATTGATAATGATGAACTAACCTTACTTTGTTGGTAAAAATTAAGAAGCACAACAATTAAAATCCATGACCAACTCAAGATGACCTTGATGATGTACGGATAATGAAGCATCCCTCCTGAAAACTATAAGCACATCCATGATCTGTGAGCTCTGCTTCACAGAATACAGAATGAGAAGCTTCAGCACCAACAACACACTGAATGGTAATAAAAGAGAAAAAGCTCCAGGTCCTTCAAACAGAGGGACTTTAATATAGGCAATTGGTTATATAGATGATGAAACCACTAAGACTCCAAAGAGAGGATGATTGAGGCATCCCAGAGGCTAGCAATGGGGGAGCTGCCACCACCCCAGGGCCAGAGGGACAAGGGAGGAGGTGGCATTACCAGTACAAGCATCCTGGAGCCAGAAGCTGGGGCCACAGAGGAGATGCAGCTGCTGCAGAGACACTTCTTGAGGCAGAGAGACTGATACCCTGTTTTCTCTTTTCCTCCTGCCCTCCCAGTTCCCTCCAGGGCCTCCCATTGACCAAGCTCAGAAGGGAGCCTGGGCAATGCAGCCTTTGGGGCTCAGCACCCCCAGGAACAGAGTAGAGAAAGGAAAGGCCAGGATGTGGCATCTGGCAGCACATAGCAAATGACTGTTCTAACGTGGGCTTATAAAAACCAGATTCTGGCACCCCTTAATAACTTACTTAATAGATTACTAAGAAGTAGCCCTAGTTTTAAGCAGAAACCTAAGTCTGCAGAATTGTGCCCCATTTGCCTACAAGAAGAGAAGAAAGGAACTGTGTTTGGGAATTGGTTTGCAGCCTATGAGGCGTCTCCATGCCTCCAGAACATGCTTTAGGAACTGCTGGCATGGGCAGATGATGGGCTGGGTATCAGACTGCATTTTAGCACTTACCACCTATGTGAACAAGGGCACATTTACTAACCTCTCTGGGTGCCGTTTTCCTTATTTGCAAAATAGAGATACTAATATTGATCTGGCAGAGTCTCACAAAGCATCATTGACCTAATATGCTTATGCATCTACCATAGAACTTGAACACAGTAAGCACGAAGGGAATGGTAGTTATTTAATCTCAGAAGAAACTAAATATTCATTAAGTTTAAGTCCTATTATAAGGAAACCTTTTTCTCTAAAGAAGTAAAAATCAAAGAGCCCCCCTCTCCCTATACAGACCACAATATAGGATCAGTAGGAAGAACTTGGTTTATCCATTAGGACCAATAACTGACATCAGTGTGGGCCTCAGCTGCTTGTTACATGTCTTCTGAGAGAGCAGTTGTCCAAGGACAGGCTTCCCTGACTGACAGTGTGCACTGTTTCTCCTGCCAGCAGAGGCCTGTGGAGCCCAGAACTTTCTAGTTGAGTCTCTCGCCCTGCTGATGGCAGCTCTCCCAAGTGAGTGTTCGCATTGAGGAAAGGCCCGGGGACAGCCTTGCCACCAGAATCACTCAGTCCTACTCTGCTGAGTGAGACTCAACTCTTAGAATTATGATTTCTAAGTAACTCCTTGGATACAGTGTCCCTAAAATAAACTCAACTTTACTAAAAAAACAAAAAAAACCATCAAACAAACTTTCTTTCTCCCCCAAATCTGATCCTAGGCAATTTATTTAACCTATCAGAGGTGGTTTTTTTTTTTCCTCCCAGATGCAAAAGGAGATAAATATTTCATCAGATTTTTCTAAAAGATTAAATGCTGTAACACATGCGAGGCACTCAGCGCAGTGTCCTGCCCAGTGTAAATCTTCAGAATATGCTATTCCTTATTATCATCAACGTTATTATTTTATCCCAAGCCCTCTACATTCTTTTTTGGCAGGATGTGGGTGTAATCAACAGATAAAGAGTAAAAATAGACTTGTCAGGAAACACATTCAATTCTTACATTTCGTCTTAACCAAAAGGTTAGACTTTAGGGTTAAGGTGGTTCTTAATCTTTAGTATTTAGTTTTTAAACTTAAAACCCAGCTTGCTGGGCCAGCCTCAGAGCTTCTGATTTGTTTGGTCTGGGCGGGGCCCGAGTATGGGCATTTTTGACAGATGTGCAGGTGATGTGATGCTGCTGGTCCAAGGACACACTTTGAGAATCACTGAGTTTGAGGATAGATTTGACATGCTGTAGAATGTAATATCTTCCTGTGTTCTGTAGCCAAGAACACAGGAAGATATTACTGATTCAGAGCTGTGGGGAAAACAACAGAATGACAGGCAGGTGTTTGGAAAATAGGACTCATTCAGCCCTGACAGCATGAAGGCCCTTGAGCACAGAGTCAGAGCAATCAGTCTCAAAAAGTCAAAAGAGACTGAGAGACTAGATGGAAAAGAACAGCCCTCACACTGGGACCCCTGAGTGTGTCCCTGGGAATTTGTAGACAGACATGGCCAGGAGGCTGGAAGTGTCATGTTCAGTTGATACGTGACAATTGCCATTAATGTGAAGTATCTTGCTAAGGGTGGGAAGCTGGAGTTGACAAATAGCAGCAAGGAAAGCCTGGGAGAGAAGTGAGGAAGTGTGTCTGTGTGAGACACCCCCGCAGCTGCTCCTGGGCCCTTTGCACAACTTCTACAATTTGCACAGTGGCTAAAGGGAGATGGATGAGGAAACAGGCTGAAGGAGAGAACAAGGGAGTAGATAATAATATTTGAAAATATTTTTTTCAGTTTTAATATTTTTTATTGGAGTATAGTTGATTTACAATGTTGTGTTAATTTCTGCTGTACAGCAAAGTGATTCAGTTATACATATATATTCTTTTTTAAAATATTCTTTTCCATTATAGTTTATCATAGGATATTGAATATACTTCTTTGTGCTGTACAGTAGGACCTTGTTGTTTATCCATTCTATATGTAATAGCTTACATCTGCGAACCCCAGCCTCCCACTCCATCCTTCCCCCAATCCCCTTCCCCTTGGCAACCACCAGCCTGTTCTCTATGTCCTGTTTTGTAGACAGGTTCATTTGTGTCATATTTTAGATTCCACATATATGTGATATCATATGGTATTTGTCTTTCTCTTTCTGACTTACTTAAGTATGATAAGCCCTAGTTGCATCCATGTTGCTGCAAATGGCATTATTTTGTTCTTTTATACGGCTGAGTAATATTCCATTGTATATATGTACCACATCTTCTTTATCCATTCATCCATTGACGGACATTTAGCTTGTTTCCATGTCTTGGCTATTGTGAATAGAGCTGCTATGAACACAACGGGTGCATGTATCTTTTTGAATTATAGTTTTGTCTGGATATATGCCCAGGAGTGGGATTGCTGGATCATATGGTAATTCTATTTTTAGTTTTCTGAGGAACTTCCATACTGTTTTCCTCAGTGGCTGCACCAACTTACATTCCCACCAACTGTGTAAGAGGGCTCCTTTTCTCCACACCCTCTCCAGCATTTGTAATTTGTAGACTTTTTAAAAAAATTAATTAATTAATTTATTTATTTTTGGCTGAATTGGGTCTTTGTTGCTGTGTGCGGGCCCTCTCTAGTTGTGGCGAGCGGGGGCCACACCTCGCCGAGGTGTGCAGACCTCTCACTGTGGCGGCCTCTCCTGTTGTGGAGCACGGGCTCTAGGTGTGCGGGCTTCAGTAGTTGTGGCTTGCGGGCTCAGTAGTTGTGGCTCACTGGCTCTAGAGCGCAGGCTTAGCAGCTGTGGCGCCCGGACCTAGTTGCTCCACAGCATGTGGGATCTTCGTGGACCAGGGCTCCAACCCATGTCCCCTGCACTGGCAGGCGGATTCTCAACCACTGAGCCACCAGGGAAGCCCAGTGTTATTTGTAGACTTTTTAATAATGGCCATTCTGACCAGTGTGAGGTGGTACCTTGAAAATATTATTGATGAGTGTGCTTCCATTAAGGCCAGGAAAGTAAAATTATAAGAAGTTGTGCTTTTGATTTAAATAAAATATTTAAACTTAAAATAACATTGTGGGGATTCCCTGGTGGTGCAGTGGTTGAGAGTCCGCCTGCCGATGCAGGGGACACGGATTCGTGCCCCGGTCCGGGAAGATCCCATATGCCGCAGAGTGGCTGGGCCCGTAAGCCATGGCCGCTGAGCCTGCGCGTCCGGAGCCTGTGCTCCGCAATGGGAGAGGTCACAACAGTGAGAGGCCCGGGTACCACAAAAAAAATAAAATAAAAAAATAACGTTGTGAGTTTAACATACATGCTTTTCAATTTTTCACTATTTTTTCGGATATTTTAATATGCTAGAAAAATTATCATTAAAAGTACATAAGAATATTATGTAGGGGGATAAATATTTCCTTTTGTCTCAGTCTCCAATCAGAGGCTTTTACTAGATCCTGTCTTTAGTTAAAATTTGTAAATTTTGATAGAAAATACTTTATAATAACTATAAATGGAATATAACCTTTAAAAATTGTGAATCACTATATGGTACATCTGTAACATAATATTATATATCAACTATACTTCAATGAAAATTTTTATATTTTGTTCTTTATGAATTTTTGCATTAATTTTGATTTTTAAACATACTACGTGAAAGTATTTATCTTGATTATTCGATTTTGGTCACTCCCTTAAATTTTACACTGGAGGTGAGTGCCTTGCTTACCTGACCCTAACTCGGCCCTGATAGGGCAGCCCCGTGTGTTGGCACTTTGACACTAGGGTTCCGTGGTGGCAGAGGAGTGCCGGGGGGACACAGTTGTGCTCGTGGAAGGGGGAAAAGTGCCCAGTGAAGCAGATGATCCCAGCAGGAGAGGGTGGCGCCCGGGGAGTACAGTGGTGGTACCCAGGGGAGTATAGTGATGAATGCAGTGCCTATAATACACTGAAGATGAGGAACAGCGGAAAAAAAATGGAAAAAAAAAATCCATGGATGTCATGGGTTAGTTGTTGAAACTTGTGCTCTTAGAGACTCCCAGGAATCCATGGGGTGGGTTGTGGAGAGGAGCTTTGAAGGAGGCTGAGGTCCTGCTTTGGTAGTTAGGGATAAAAACCAATGAAGCACCATCACCCAAGGAAGGTCTAAATAAGAAGACATTTCTGAGATGGTCTGGAGGTGGATGTGTCAGGGAATGCTCTGTCCCTTCCAGGACTTTCCAGCTGTCATTCACAGGACTTGGGCACAGCAGCCTCCTCTTTGCAGTCACTCTGGCCTGGGCAGGATCTGCCCAGCTGTCCCTACCTGTCCCTTAAGAAGCCCTCCCCAGACTTGATGCCACTAGTCCTGACCTGGCCCTGAACTCTCCCATCTCTGAGGCCGTCTCTGTGGCCCTTGGCTCCACACTTACACTTGATTTATTCCTCTCTGTCCGGTTCAGCGAGTCTGACTGATACTCAACCAGGCAATTGTCAGGCCTGGGGGAAGGGGGAGCGAAATGGTTTCTTTTAGTGTCGGCTGTTTGGAGGCAGGGATAAGTGTCATTTGAATATGGCTTTTCTTTTGCTTTCTTATTTGTGAAGTTGATTGGGACTTACTTTGACTTGTCAGAATCAACTTGAAGTAAGAGAATTTAACTGCATTTATTTGAAGAGCTGCTGTCCTGCTATAGCTGCAGCAATTTGCACTCTGAACCAAGCTTGTCCAGAAGGGAAATCTTGCATCCTCCCTGTGCTACTTTGTGTGATCTAGGGACTGAGACAGCAAAGAAAAGGCAGTTAGCACATATGGATTGTTCTCCCAGTCACATCACTCTATGTACGGCCTTGAACACGTTTATCTTTCTGCATCTCACTTCCCGCACCCTCAGAATACAAATGATCACAATTTCCTACAATCAAACTTCCAGGGACACACAGTTAGTTGCATTGGATATTGCCTCACCTCCCATGTCCTGACATATTGAGGTGTGCCAGCTTTGCTGTGATAACATCTTCACATTTGTATTTTTAAAAAGTGTGTAATTTCCTTTTTGGCTTCTTCATCTGTTTGATTAATGGTAACATTATGTTATATAATGAGGTGTCTTCCCTTTAAGTTCCAAGCTGGTTGTTGGAACAAGAAGATGATCTGATTACTGTTTATATTAACCAATTCTGGACTTGGCTATAATAAACACACAGTGTACTACTGTGAACATTAAAAGGCAAGGACTTTGCAAGGACTTTGTGAGTGGTTAAAGATACTGTGAAAACGTCACTGTTTGTTCATAGTAGGTTGGAGCTGCTGGGGCTGCCATGTAATTAATAATACCTGCTGGTTCATGAACGCCTCCTATGTGCCTGCCATGGAGCCAGGTCTTTTTAGTCCTCAAAACTAAATTACGAGACAACTCTTCTTTTACGAAAACAAAAACTACATAGCTCGTCAATGGTGAAGGCAATATCCTCTTTCTTTTTTTGACTGTTAATTTTCTTTAAGTAAAAAAATTTAATAGATGCGTCATGGAGTTTAAAATGTAAGCCTCCTGCTCACCCATGTTTACCATCCATCCAGTTCCCTTCCCCAGAGGCAAACAATGCTGTCACTTTCTTGTGCACCTATGCACACACATGACAATCCTCCCCAAAGTGGTCCCCTTTGCTTTTCTTCTATACAAATGGTAGGACTTCTCTGCACTGGCTGTTCCACAACAACACATCCTAGAGATCATCCTGTATCATAAATATAGAGCCTCCTCATTCCTGTTTAGGGGTGTACTATAATTTGTTTGACCTGTGCCCTATCGGTTGTCATTTAAATTTTTTCCTAATTTGCTTTTACATCAGCGTGGCAGGGAATGGCCTTTACACACACACATCTACACACACACACACACACACACACACACACACAAAGGGAGCAGAACGTTTGTTAGGAAAGAATTGGGGAATCTTCTCTCTAAAGGATCTAGGCAGGATTTTGAAGAATGTGCTATCCCTTTACTGTGAAGTGGTAGGCAGAGTATTCTGCAAATCATCACATTAGCTCCTGTCTGTGTGTGGGTATGAGTGCATGCTTCAGAATATTCATGAGGACGCAGGGCACTCTGCTTACAGTGCACTACTGTTTGTAAAGCACTTAATTAGAAAAGGACCTACAGATAAACCGAGGGCGCTAAGGAGGAAAGGAAGAAATTGGTTCTTTCTTTTTTTAAAAATAATTAATTAATTAATTAATTTTTGGCTGCGTTGGGTCTTCGTTGCTGTGCGGGGGCTTTCTCTAGTTGTGGCGAGCGGGGGCTACTCTTCATTGCGGTGCGTGGGCGTCTCATTGCGGTGGCTTCTTCTGTTACGGAGCACAGGCTCTAGGCGCGCGGGCTTCAGTAATTGTGGCACACGGGCTCAGTAGTTGTGGCACGCGGGCCCTAGAGCGCAGGCTCAATAGATGTGGCGCATGGGCTTAGTTGTTCTGCGGCATGTGGGGTCTTTCTGGACCAGGGCTCGAACCCGAGTCCCCTGCATTGCAGGCAGACTCCTAACCACTGCGCCACCAGGGAAGCCCGAGAAATTGGTTCTTTTTTGCCGACTGCCAAGTAACTGCAGCCTCTGTGGATGGGTCCATTTCTTCCAGACAAATGTATGTGTGCAAAATTCTGCTTACAGTTTCCTGGAATGGATTACATCAGAAATGGGTTCTCTTCACATATGTGGAGCATAAATGCAAACTTTGAAAAGGCACATGCCTTTTCTTTTTTCATGGAAAAATTAGTGGCCACTTCTTACAAAAATGGGAACACATTTATATTCTGCAAATCAAAGAGAAGTTAATGTACTTCTGTTCAAATGTAAATCTCAAAAGAAAAAAAAAAGGCTGATGTTGTCCTTTGGCTTGAAAAGCAAGTTGAAATCCTGGAGTGGTCTCTGACAGGAACTAATGCAAGCCACCTGACCTGCCAAGCTATTAAGACTGGTCATTTTGGGGGTGAAAGTGCTAGGAGCTCTGACTTCAAGGGAGCAGAGTAATGAGCTCAGATCAGAGTCTGCAGGGCTGCTTGGAGAGTGAGAGTGGATGAGGAACAGCGGAATTCTCTAACAGTTCTGGCTGAGCTCCTCTAGCCACATTTCTGTTCTCATTAAGTCATTGAGCTCATCTTGGGCAAGGTCTGTACCACCTCCGTTGTCCACGCAGTCGATAGCGGATCGCGAATCCCCTTTCCAGTGTCCCAGTTTGAGCAGAAGGGACCTCCAAGTGGGTTCTGCCGTGTTCCCAGGCCTCTGCAGATTTCCCCCTACAGAGAAACTCAGGAGGCTCTGGGCGCCACGCTGCAGGACGTGTCCTTCAGGGATGGAAATCGTGCGCATTCGCTACCAATCCCCACCTCCAGAGTGGGATCTTGGCCAAAGATCTTGTGTGTGTAGGTGGTGGTGGTGGGGATTTTATTTTAGCATTATCCAGCATGGTGGACTTCAGATCTCCTCCATCTGTATAGAGCCCAAAATATCTCTCAAGAGAAGCCTTGAATACATTGCGTAAATTGCTTTTAGAGGGGCTTGTAACAAAATTCTCACCAAAATTGAAACCGCTGACCAGGATTCAACTAAGCACCCCAAAACCCAGCCTTTAGAAAGTCTGTTGATTTTTGAGTTCTTGAGAGCATCACAGTGCAGAGGGTAAACTATGGAGCCAGCCTGCCTAGTATAAATCCCAACTCCTCCACTTTCTAGCAAGTTCCTTAACCTTTCTTTTCTTACTTGCCACATCTGTAAAATGGGTGCAATATACTTGCTTTATGGAGTTATGAAGGTATCTGAGTGGTTAGAACAGCAATTCATTACAGAATAAGCTCTCAGTAATGTTAGCTATTGTACCGAAAAATTATTTCCTATTTCTATAAGCTTTTTTTGGTGGCTGTTGGCAGTGGGGTCTATTTGCAAAAAGGCAGTGACTCAAGGCGGAGCCTCTGAAGAAGTTGAAAGCTCCATGGCAACAGATGAGCCTTTTTCCTGGGTGCTGGCAGGGCCACTGATACCAAGCCACAGTGATAGGGAAAGCAAGGAGTTAGGACGATGGCTGGGGTGCTTTGCTTCACCCAAACAGTACACTGGTGGCCTTGCCAAGCAGCACAGATGCCGCCTCTCAGAGTGCCCACATTTTTCTTACAGTTTTCATTTTGCCTGGCAAAGAAAGCTTTTATCCTTTTAAAGATGTTGATGTCTTTTGCCCTATGCTCTCAGCCCTACTGCTCTGAGATGGGGGCCCTGGGAGACTCTGCTGGGCCGAACCCCATTTCCCAGGATGCCCTCCTAGCAGCTCACCTGAGGCTGGTCCGGACATCCCTCTATTCAGTCCTTGGCATGAAATCATGCAGAAATTTTGTACTCGGATGGCCACCCCTGTTGCCAGAGCTGACACAGACCCATTAAAAACAATCTTTGATTTCTTCAGTCACTTAGATGAGGGTTTTGTTGGAGGGGAGTGGAACTTATGTACTCAAAGTCATTTGCAGAGATTCTCCCATTAGTTTATCATGCTGCCTTTGTCATGTGCTCGATGTGATTTCATCCTCACAGGGCCTCCCTTATTCCACAGTGAGGATTCAGTCCTGGGAGATGCACTTTATGTCAGAGGAGAGACATGGAAAGATACTAGCCTAGAGCTTCAGAGAGCTGGGTTCCCTGCCCACCTCTGTCACACAGTGGCTGTGTCCCTAGGCTCAGATCACTTCCCTTCTCTGACATTAGTTTTCTTACCTGAGGTACTCCATGAACCCAACCTTCAAAGTTGGAACATACGTTGAGGGATTGACTGCCATCTGGGGTGTATCCAGAGGTGGAATGACCCCAGATAACCTGTGGAGGCCAGCCTTTGAAGGGTCAGTGGTCACAGATGTTGTCCAGGGTTGGAGTTTGTGTGTGTGTGTGTGTGTGTGTGTGTGTGTGTTGGAGGACTGGGGAAGAGGGAGAGGGGTGAAGTGTTGTGTTGTACAGCCTCTATGTGTGTGAGAGAAATGGGCGAGAGTGTACATGTGAGAGAACCAGAGAGAGACACTGTGGATATCGCTTCTTTGCTTCTATGTGTGAGAGAAGGAAGGTGGGGAGAGAAGAGGGCAGGGGAAAGGGGAGGAGGGACTGTGGAGAATTCGAGCATATTGTGAGTGTGTGAGGGAAAAAGGGAACAGGGAGAGGGAGAGAGCAAGGAAGAGAGGGAGGCAGAGAGGGTATGTGGTGTGTGTGTGTGTGTGCGTGGCAGCTGTGACCAGTGGCTGGACTGTACACACAGCCCCTGCCTACACAGTTCTCAAAAGCCTCCCCAAGTTTCCTGGAGAAGCTCTGCCAGGGGCTTTGGGGAATTCTCTCCTCTCACTGGCTCTAAAGCAAGGCTGGATTCTCTCAGTCTGAGGATGCAGGATCAGGAGGCCCCCCCAAGGTCCTGCCCCTCTGGTCAGGACCTGATTTCTGGCTCTGGGTATCTGAAAGCCTGGCTCTGTGCTGGAGGAAATGATCCCCACTTGGGAGCTGGGGTTCCTCAGAGCAGCACAGCTTGTGTGGGCAGCAGCTGGAAGCTGATTCATCCTCCCTGCTCAGGGAGGGAGGATGCCAGGGTCTGTTTACAGCTCTAGGCCCGAGGAAGTCATCCCAGAAGGGGTGTGAGGGAGGAGGAATCAGGCTCTATCCTTGTGAGGGACGGTGACAGCGCTGGACCACTCCAGTTTGGAGGAGGTGTGAGGTCAGTTTGGGAAATTGTAAAAGGAGCTTGTAGTGGAAATCTTCCTTTCAGAGTCTGGCACCCATTCCTCCTCTTCCTGACAAAACAGTACCCCAAATATTGGGGGAAACACCTCTCCCCACTCCCAGGCTCCAAGAGTGGGTCTGGCTCTAATCAGGTGTCTTCCCCTCCTCCCAGCCACAGTGATTAGATCGGGGACGGACAGATGAACCCAAATCATGCCAGTGCGAGCCATGCCTAGGACTCTGTTCAACCCTTGCAAGTGGGGTGGTTTTTAAGGATGTGTGGTTGAGAGAAGGGAGAGGTTACAGTTCTGGCCGGCATCCTGCTATTGTGAGAAGTTTGAAACTGCAGCCCACCAGCAGAAAGCAATGGAAAGGAAAGAAACTGAGTCCTGAAGGTAAAGTTTAAACTCTGGATCCAGCAGTACCTGAAGCCACACTACTCTTGAACATTTTTGATTACATAGCTAATAGGTTCCCTTTTCTTTAAGTCAAGTTGGGTTGGGTTTTCTATCCCTGGTGATCCATGAAAGCCTGGCTGAAACAGTGGTAAATGGGATTCCCAAACCCCTACTGAGAACCAACAATGTACTGGGCAGGTACAGTGACAGGTGCTGGGGGAGGTGATTAAACACAAGGCTTCTGTCCCTGGGGGGCTCCCAGTCACCAGGGAAGGCAGATATCTGAATGAGGAGCCAACACCCCAGTGACAGACGTCCATGTGCTACAGAGGAGAGGAGCTGACAGTCTTAATCCAGAGCCCAGACGGGAAGGCCAGTGGGGGACGGAGGAGTGAGGACATAGGGTTGTCACTGGGTAACAAACACCAGCTTTAGAGACAGAAGGACCAAGCCTTTGATGCCAACACAACCTCTCCGAGTCTTCGTTTATTCACCTGCAAAAGGGGGAGTCTTATCTCATAGTTTTGTTGTAAGAATTAAACATTTAATCAGCCACTCGAGACATATTTGCTGAGCACCTGTTATGTGCCAGAAACTGTGAACAATACGGTATGTAAAACAGAGAGGGAGCTTATACTCCAGTGGGGTAAGCATCAGAACAAGAGCCTGGACCATGAGTGAGTGGGACAGGGAGGGACAGGGGTGGGAGAGGAGTATCAACAAACACAAACTTGCTTGATGACAATCTGTGACCATGGAGGGGAGGTCTGGAAGCAGAATAAGATTTGAACGTGTGAAGAGGGAGGGAGGGGGCAGGATTCCAGGTGGAGAGAGACCCCCATTATGAAGGCGGGGGGGGGGGGAAAGGAAGGCGGGAGGTGGGAGAGCAGGTGGGACCGACCCTGTGGGCCTTTGTGGGATGTTGAGTTTTGTCTTTATTTTAAGAGCCAAAGAAAACATGGATGGGTTGCCTCTGGATAATTAGGAGTTTGAAGCAAATTGTTGTCACTGGTTTTGCGTTCAACTGCGATGCTGTTATGGCCAAGGTGAGAATAGAAATTAAGAGAGAAGCAAACTCTGATAAGCTCGGGGCATCTCACCTCTGTTGGGGCAATGCCGTGAACAAGGGCGGCAGCAGCGGTGATGGTGCAGGGTTATCCCCATGCTGGGCTGGAGCTGCTGGTGGGGAACCACAGACTTGCTTCCACTGTCCTCTCAGAGGGCCAGAGGGACCAGGCCCAGGCCTCCATTCCAGGGGTGGGCGTGGTCACTGACTACAAAGCTGTGATGCACCAAGGGGCCTGGACCTCCTGAGACATGAAGCCCATTAGCAGACTAAACTTCTGGGGGGTGGGGAGCATCTGAGATAACGTTGTCTCTGGGAGCTGGCGGTGGTGGCCTCTGCTCCCAAGTAAGCGGAATGGGACAGTGGAAAGATGCTGGATTTCAAAATCAACTAAGCTGGGTTCCCAGTCCAGGCTCAGTGCCTTGTCAGCCACATGACTTTGAGCAGGTCTCTGAGCCCATCTCCTACCCTGTAAATCGAGGCTAATTCCTGCCTTGCAGGCTTTCTGGGGATTTGGGGAGTTAACACAGACAACATGCCTCCCTCTCAGGAAGTGGACCGTGACTTTCACTTCACTTTTCCAGTCCTTCTTGGGGTTCTGGATGACTAGTGTGGGCCACATGTGACAAGACAGCCCCAAGGCAGCCCCAGGCACCGCTGAAAGCATCCCAGAGTAGAATACCCTGAGCGGCCATAAGGACTTGCCTGTGTAAATAAAATTCCACTGGGAGAGGGGTTTGGGGAGACATGCCCACCCCATATGGCACATGGTGAATGCCTTTCACAGCCTTTCCTGGCAGCTGGCTGTGATCAAGGGGAAAAAGAGAGAGAGCCCAGGAGGGGTACAGAGCATCTAGGAGGGGAGGACATCTCTGGGGGCTTTGGGGTACTGACCACGGACAGGTAGCAAAGACCCCAGGCAGGGTCTCTGAATCAAGAGTTAGTGGCAGCGACTTCCCTGGCGGTCCAGTGGTTAGGACTTGGTGCTTTCACTACTGAGAGTCGGGCTTCAATCCCTGGTCAGGGAACTAAGATCCTGCAAGCCACATGGTGCAGCCGAAAGAAAAAAGAGTTAGTGGCGGTTTCTAGTTGCAGCAACATGGATGGGATGGACCTAGGGATTATCATACTAAGTGAAGGAAGTCAGACAGAGACAAATATCATTTATCACTTATATGTGGAATCTCAAATCTGATACAAGTGAGCTTATTTATAATACAGAAACAGACTCACAGACATAGAAAACAAATTTATGGTTACCAAAGGGGAAAGAGGGGGGAAGGATAAAATAGGAGTTTGGGATTAGTAGATATACACACTATATACAAAATAGACGAACAACAAGGACTTAATGTATAGCACAGGTAACTCTATTCAGTATCTTGTAATAACCTATAATGGGAAAGAATCTGGAAAAAAGATATATAACTGAATCACTTTGCTGTACACCTGAAACTAACACAATATTGTAAATCAATTATAGTTCAATAAAAATAAACAACAACAACAAAAGAGTTAGTGGCTGTTTCAAAACCCCCCTTTGCAGTCTCACAGTGGTAACAGCCACGTCCTCAGAACAGCACAGACAAGCAGGTCGGGGAATGGGAATCTAAACACACAGGGCACAAAAGACACAGCAAGAACAGAGTCTACTGCAAGGCTTACAGAGCCTCAGATGAGCCATTTATAGCTTCTGAAATGCATCTTAATGTGTCTCTTTGCAATGCCATCTCTTTCCAGGCAAGTTCAATCCTTGGCACCATTACCAGGGTGAGAGTGGAAGGTGCAGACTTCCCTGGACAATGTTAGCATGAAATCTTCCTTTGGGGAGGTTCTGGGAAGAGGAGAAACAATCAACACAGAGCCTTTATCTTGTTTAAACTCCCCTTCCTCTACTAAGTCCTTGATGCCCCTAAGAATCCTGCAGTCTAATTCGTAGATCAAGCATGTTATTAGATGTGAGAATTAGAAGTGACAAGCAAAATGCCCCATGCCATGATGCTAATACTCATTAAACCATCCTTGTCTACTTTAGAGAAAAACAAGCTCACTAAGAATATATTTAGTGATTGTCTGCTAAAATATGCTCCGAGTGATTTAAATCAAACATGGGGAGGTCTGGGTTGTCCTTGATTTGTCACATGGCCATTAAAACCACGGATGCAGAGAAACACTATATTCTTTCATTTTAAAAAGTGGCTGGCACCAGAAGGAAAGGTTTCACGAGGACGGAGCATCTGGATCAGGAAGCCTAAACTCTGGGGTCTCACCCTAACAGCCAGACACTCCTCTAACCTGGTCTCTCCGTTGGTGGCAGCCCCCTTCAGTGGCCCAGTTGGGGAGATCCCAGGGAGACCAGGCCAGAGGGCCTCACCAA
Source organism: Delphinus delphis (assembly GCF_949987515.2). Taxonomy (NCBI): domain Eukaryota; kingdom Metazoa; phylum Chordata; class Mammalia; order Artiodactyla; family Delphinidae; genus Delphinus; species Delphinus delphis. The sequence continues at coordinate 60,322,078 of NC_082692.2, forward strand.
GACCTGGATGAAGGCTCCAGAGCCCCAAAGGAGAGGTGAACACAGAGAGAAACTTTGGCTGAATCAGCTCCTGCTAAGAACCACCCGTTCCTTGAGGGAGGGGCAATGTGTACCAGCTTACTTGGGAGCACACTAGCTTACCTGAAGTTCATGCCTGGGAAACCACAACCGAAAGGAAGAAGATGAATCCTCCTCACTGCTTCCTGAAGGCTCACCTCTGCTCCACCCGAGTGTCTGAGCATTTATGTGGCACCTGCTTAAGCCTCCACAGACCCACCACGCTAGAATGCAACTCAACACGGCGCGTCCTCCACAGACATCAGACAGGAAGCCTACACCAATGGAGGTGGAACCCTGCCACTGAGAAATGAAAGTCATAGGTACCTGTGCCACATAAGATGTCACCTTGTGGCCTTTTATTTCTGCAGGACATTTCTGAAATGGCTCTAGGCAGGGAAGTGCATAAGCCAGCAGGTTTGACAGATGATGAGTTAAAAATGAATGAAGCTGGTCAGCTGAGTTAGGTTTTCATTTCCTAAACTTGAAACCTTATCCTGTAATACTTATAGGTGACTTGCTCTTGGAGACTGGAAACCAGCCTTCAGCAGAAATGGTGACAGGACAATTCTGGCTGGTCTACAAGGAGAGCGGGCTCTCTCCACCGCCTTCAGCCTCATGCCCCACACCAGGTGGGGACAGGTCATATGCAGATTCCTCTTTTTCCCAACCATCTTGGGGAATTACACTGCCCTCTAAGTCCAAGATCACGATGCTGTCTGAACACAATCACCGCCCTTCACGACATCAGCAAATTTCAGCACTGAGCATTGGGCCAGCTCCTCACTGGCTAGCCCCTAGGCTCTCTGAGGAATGTGTCACAGGGGTCCCTAATCACTGTCAACTGTCATTCTCTCAGGAGGGGCCCAGAAAGGTCAGGTATTTGGCACAAGTTCTCAAAGCTTACCAAGCAAGAAAACAGTCTGATTAGAAATAAAGCTGAGTATATTGATTTTTCTTGATGAAATTTTGAATGCAACAAGTATTCATGGTGTGTTTTTCAGCATCCAGTAACACCACATGAGGCACCTATTAGTAAACCCTTGAGAAAGAGATTGTCCCAAGGTCAAAAATCAAAGGATGGAGAGAAGCACTTTTACATTATTATTAGAGGTGCACGTGGTCTCAGAAGTGACCTTCCTTGACCTTGTCCCACTGAAACAGACTCACAGGCTCTCACACATCCACATACACCTTGGCCTGAAGATCCTGTATATAATTTTAGAGAAGAAAACAGAAATTGACAGAAAGTGGTTTTTAGCGAAGCAAATACAATTCTGCATAAACATTGCCAAGGCCCTTGTAATACAATAAGCCCAGAAACATCCAACAAAGAGGAGCATGTTCTTTGGAACTAATGTATAAAAGCTTTATGATGATGATGACATTCCTGAGACTCTCATAAAAATTCTAACTTTCATGTTCCCTTTTAGCTTTGTTTATTTGTTTTGGGCCCTTGTTAGGGTTGATTTTTTTGAGCTGCAGACAAATCTAATGGCCACTTCTAGCATTGTGGCATACTCCAAATATATCTAGGACCAAAATCTTCCTGCTACATGAATACACCTCAGTCTCAGGCCCAGGAGCATCTCCGAGTCTTAAGAACCTGCATGGAAAGCTACTAAGCTCAGAGATGGCTTTTGAGGGCTCCCAACGAAAAAGGACAACGTTGTAACAACTTCTGCAAACATCAGTTTTTTCAGCTACAAAATTGGATTATTGGCTCCACGTATCTCATGGGTGGCTGAGAGGTTAAAACAACATAATGCAACCAAAAAATGCTTCTTCAATTTAATAAGGTCTGGCTGCATCCTTCTTAATGACCTAGACTTGAGTGTCAGGCATTAAGATGCTCTCAGACACAGGATGCTTTCAGGTCTGCTGGCTCACCCCTCAGGGCCTTTGCACTGCCTCTCGGTACTCTCCCAGCACTTATACCATCTCCGTATGGTTATGGTTGGGACTTTCCTGTCTTCCATATCAGACTCTGAGCTCTTGCAGGGCAGGGACCTCTTCCTGTTGTTCTTGGAGACACCCTTTTCCACTCAAGCCACTGCTATGCTGGGCAGGCTTGTTCCAGCTGCGGGGAGCTGACTGTGAGCGCCTCTCGCCAACTCAGTGATAATACGTCGATAGCTCAAAAACGTATATGGTGGGAGTATTTACACTATGGAAATTGGCAAATACTACAAATCAAGCTTTCTTTATCCCTGGAGAGCCGGTTGTCAAAAATTCACCAGGACACCACTGACTCCAGGCCAGCTTTCTCACCTCATCCTTTTAACCTGACACATTCACGCTGGACAAATGTTCTCTGCAACAGAACCAAAATCTAGCGTGCCACGGCACCCTCCCTTCTTGAAGCAGATGTTTCAGTTTGTACTCTGAGTTCTATGATCTACTTGTCTGGCTTACTCCCCAGCGATGCCAACAATAACAACCATAATAATAGCTAACATCTATTGGTACTTATTACGGGCCGGCTGCTGGGCTGAGCCCTGGCAGACCCCTTTCAATGAGTCTTGTCCACAACGCTGTGAGGCTGGCACTGTGTTACACTCATCTGGACCAGGAGGAAAGCGAGGCTTTGGATCCTTGCCCACAGGCGGGCAGGGCCAGCATCAGAACCTAAACCAGCTCAGCCACATCACCCCTCTGTCACAGCCACACTGGGTCACTTGCCCTGCTACCCTCCTGTGAACCTTCTCCCCATGGTCATGTCTGTGCATGTCCAGCACTAGTCGCTGTGTTTCTGTTTTCATCCATGTAGCAGTGGTATGAGGGGAGTTCGTTGATTATGCTTTGTGGCACCTTATGAATTCCCTAACAGCCCCCAGTTTTCATCCTGGACTCAGGGTGTGGGCTGGCCCCCGTTGTCCCACCCTAGAGCCCTGAATGCCAACCGGCCTCAGTGCCCACAATGAGATTCCCTTGCTGCTACACTCTTCCTTCTGGATTGAGGCTCCCAGAGGCCACAACTGTCAACATCACTTCTCTGAACCTGGCCTTGAGAACAGTCACTGGAGGTCCACTGCAGTAGGCACAGGGCTGCCTTGGTAATTACTCCCAGCACTACCCTAAACCAGCAGAAGCTCTACTTGATGGAAAGTAGACTTGGGAACAGAGAGCTAGTATGGGGCCAGGCCAGGGTTTCAGCCAGGTGTGTATGATAGCAGGGGCTGGCATTCTTTTCACAACACCAGAGGTCCTGAGTGTAAACTAGGGGACAGGCCTCTGGATGGCCAGGGGAGCCAATTCCCACTGCCGTCTCCCAGCCCCTGGCCCACAAAGCAGCAGGACCTGCCCTGGTGACTCTCTGGACGGGCCCTGCAACTCATTCTCCCGTCCCAGCCCCTGGCAAGCAGGACCCTGCCATGGGTTGAGCTATAGCCCGCTCCTGTGCTGGGGAGGGCCTGCCCAAGCCATGAAATCCCCACGGCCACAAAGGTCTCATCCCTCCAAAGGCAGCCTCCACGCAGTGAAAAGCAAGCTGTTTAACTTGCTTTTCAGCTCACTAGGGAACCATAATCCATTCCTCCTGGGTCGTTGTGGACATCCTGCTTTGATTGCACCCTTTATATTGTTAGTTTTAAGTTTTCTGACCTCCATAGTTTCAGTTGAGAAATCTGTCGTCACCTGAATTGATCTTCCCTTATAAGAAAGATATTGTTTATTTCTGGCTGCTTTCAAGATTTTTAATTTTTTCTTTAGTTTTTAGAAGTTTAATTATTATGTGTCTTGCTATGGATCTGAATGTCTTTGGTTTTCCAAGTTGTGTGTTTATTTTTCCAAGTTGTGTGTTTATTTTGGTTTTCCAAGTTGCGTGTTTATTTTTCAGGGTTTCAAGGACATATTCTGGCATTATTCTCAGAGAATGACCTTTTCTCCTCAAAATCAGCCAGTGAATTTATTTGGTTTTTATTTCCCTGGAGTACAACCCACAAGCCTTATCCAGCAGCTTCTAATTTTCTCCACTCATGCTTAAAAAAATCCTCTACTGCAATAAAAAGTGTAGCTGGAATACTTTTATGAGTGTGATTGGAAATGATGTCCTTGTCACAGGAGGCGCCATCCTCTGGCATACCTGCAGGGACTCGGCATGGCTTCCCAGCTGTGCCATCGGAGCTGGAGCCATCAGAGCCAGGGGCTGTGGGCCGCACGTCGTTATAGTAAAAGACATTAAAGTTCTTACCACCAGAGCCTTCTAACCATGGGACAGACACCATGGTGGGCACAATTCATCCTTCTCTAATCCTTTAGCAACCTTCTAAGCCCAGTGTCATGAATTCGCATTTTTCAGATGAGGAAAATGATGCTCAGAGATGCTTAGCAACTGGCCAGTAGCCACATAGCTGTTAAGTGGCAGAGCCAGTGTAAATGTGCCAGTAAATTTTTAAAAATTATTTTATGGCAGTATTGCTTACCTATAGTAAAGTGCACTCATCTTAAGTGTCACAGTGACTGTTTACATATGTGCACACACGTAAGATCACCACTTAAGTCAATGTGTAGAACATTCTAATCACTCCAGGAGGCTTGCTGGGTCCCCTCCCATTCAGTAGCCCCTTCTACTCCCAAGGACCGTCACTATTCTGGCTTCTCTCATCATAAATCAGTTTGACCATTTCAGAACGCTGCATCAATGGAATCCTACGGTATGTGCCATCTGTATCTGTCTTCTTTGGCTTAACATCCATGGTGTTCACCCATAGCGTTGCGTGTATTGACAGTTTCTTCTTTTTCATTCTATTTGATAACACACAGTGACATGACATAGCCTACCTACTGAATGGTATATTATTTTCCCAAAAGTTAGAGATATAAGCTAAATTGATTAGAAGCAATAAAAAAATTTCAGTGCTTTATGATCGTACCTGAAAGGCACAGCTGACAAAGTTATTCGGCTTATTTGGAATTCATTACACTTCCTGAGTTTACAAGGCCATTCCTAGATGTCTCTTGAAGAATCGCATTTTAGAGGTTAAACAAATCATCTGAAGGACACACAGTCCCAGAAAATTCAGATGTCTTTGTGTGGTTTAATTTGAATGAGGCTCTGGAAGCTACTTGACTGGGGAGTTGGGGGTCCCTGGGTCAATTATATAGAAAAAAATGAAATACTCTTTTCTTAATTATCTCATATCTTCACTTATACTAGTGTAGACTATAAGCCTTTTCAGTTCTTTCCTTACCAACAAATTCATAAATACTCCCCTGACAGGGCTGCCTTTGAATTGCAGAGGCCATAATGTTCTCTGATGCTTTTATGGTGATTCTGAGAGCAATTCACACCTCAGGCAGGATTCCTAGGAATACTTCTGACAGTACAGCTTACACAGCCCAGGCTGAAGTAGCCCACTTATATGGTAAATGCGTTGGCCCTCCCATCAGGTGATGCTGAATCAGTTTGCCTTCTTTAGGCTACTTGTTCCCGCTCTCAAATGAGAACTCAAGAAATTTAGCAGCAGTAGATTTTTTTTTTTAACACCTTATTCTCTCTTTTTTTTAAATTAATTTATTTATTTTTGCTGTGTTGGGTCTTCGTTTCTGTGCGAGGGCTTTCTCTAGCTGTGGCAAGTGGGGGCTACTCTTCATCGCGGTGCGCGGGCCTCTCACTATCGCGGCCTCTCTCGTTGGGGAGCACAGGCTCCAGACATGCAGGCTCAGTACTTGTGGCTCACGGGCCCAGTTGCTCCATGGCATGTGGGATCCTCCCAGACCAGGGCTCGAACCCGTGTCCCCTGCATTGGCAGGCAGATTCTCAACCACTGCGCCACCAGAAAAGCCCAGCAGCAGTAGATTTTGGTCTTGATTTTAAGAGCTATTTGTAGTCTTAAGAAATGAATACAGAAAAAAAAAAAAAAAAGAGAAAGAAATGGATACAGCATCATCTTCTATAATAGTTCCTGCTAAACTTATTTGTCTTCATGCTGAATACTGCCTTTCCAAATTAAGGTTTATTTCTCTAGGACCTTTCTAAGGATTTACATCTTGTAAGGTTTTTATAAAGTGAACTGGATGTTCTTTGCTGGCTATCCCCCTCTTATACTGGGATATCAAATCCTTCTTTTCATTTCTTAAATTGATGTTCTGTGGACCTTTCTGAGGGAACTTCAAATATTTAACCGCAAGGCTTATCCTAGGCTTGTGTATGTACTGTATGTATATCTGTGCTTTATGCATAAAAAGAGCAAGATTCCCTCTTCCCTCCAAAGACCAAGTTTGGCCTGGTTGGGGGGGCATTTAGTCCTGTTGAGAATGCACACCCTGGAGTCTGGAGGCAAACATTTGGGTTTGGATCCTGCTCCCACCCTTACCTGGAACAGTAACATGCCTCAGTGAGCTCAGCGTCTACAACTATAACAGGGGGTGCCATCCACCTTGCAGGACCATAAAGTGGAGAGTGTTGGCATCTAATTAGCATTCTTTTCTGGAAATCTACTCTCTGCCGCCCGCAGCCTAGATTCAGCCCTACCTTGCCCGAGCTTTCCAGTCTGCCCATTGCTCCCCCTTCCTTTGTCCAGCCTGCCTTTGCCTCCTGTCCTCCCCTGCTGAACACCTACCTCATGAAAGCCCAACTCAGGCATCCCTTCCTCTGGGACACCTGTCCTGCTGTTGCTCTAACCACGGGGCCCCCACGGGGACTTCAGAGTCTCCAGCAGAGCACTCTTCACTCACAGCTGCTCACGCACAGACTCATCTCCAGTTACTATGGAAGCTGCCGTGAGCAGTACTGAAATCTGTTTGACTCTTTAACCTTGGCCATTAACGTAGGCCTGGGCACTTGCTAAAGGAGAGAACCAGTGCCTTTGCTTATCAGAGAAATTTCAAAAAGATCAAAATTTCTGGTTAGGCTTTAGCACTTTCACTGCCGTGGCTGGAGTTCAGTTCCTGGTTGGGGCACTGAGATCCTGCAAACTGCTAGGTGCGGCCAAAAAAAAAGAGAAGAATTAAAAAATAAATAAATAAATTTTTAAAAGATCAAAATTTCAGGCTGGCCCCTTCCCCATAGTAACTGTCCTGAAATTTATGCAAGGAGGCTTCAAGGAAGAAAGGAGAAAAGGAACATTACAAACAAAAGGCACACCAAGAACTCGTGTCAAAAAATTATACGATAAACATCGCAAGTGAACACGTGAACAAACAGTTCTCCAGAAAATCAGTGATGGGCAATAAAGAGTTGATTGTTTTAGCACAGGCCTCCTGTGTAGGCTGAACTCAGTAAGCATTTATGGAGGAAACAAGTGAAAAATGTTTAATTTACCATGATGTGTGTCAGTGTGTAGGAACAAGGACACTCTCTTATAGAGCTATGTAAAGTGATCAATTTCAGGAAATTTAAAATTAATACAATACTATTCTACCATTATCCATATTCAAATGGTGTCAGTTGTCCCAATGTCCTTCATAGCTATTTCCCCTCACCTCAAGAGTTGATTAAGGATTAGGCATGTCACTTGGGTATCGTTTCTTGTTAGTCTTCTTTAATCTAAACATTTCCTCAGTCTCTTTTTCTTTAATGACATCAATATTTTGAAGACTTCAAGCCAGTTGGTTTGAATAATATTGCTCGGTGTGTCTTTGATGTTTCCCAAGATGAGATTTATTCTAAAATTTGGAAGGGTAGACTGTCTCTCACAGTACACAAATGAAACTTCCCACCAACATTCCTCAATTTTTTTCCCTTAAATTCTTCAATCTAGTCAAGAGATTTGTCAGTTGTACAGCTTTTTCACTGAACAGCCGTGGGTAAGATGGGATTTTTCCAAGCACACAGTAACTTTCTTTGACTTGTTGCACCATGGTGTGTAAAGAAATCTCAAGAGCTCATTAACCAAAATGAACTACATGAAATTGGCACACAGTGCTGCCAACACAAATAATTCCATTGCCATTCAGGCTCCTTTGCCACATAAATATTCCACAAAGTGTACACCTAGGAAGAATGCTCTCTGTTCAAAAAAGTGAAAACACTTCAAAGAAACCATCGCATACATAATTTTTAATATAAGAATTTACCCATGCTAATACAATATACACATTATTTTAAATGTCTCATCATATTCTGTCAAGTTGAATGTATCCTAACTTACTTCCTCTGTTCTATTGTTGGACATTTAGATTATTTCTGGGTTTTACATTACAAATAATCCAGTATATCTCATTTTTGTATTGAGAATTATTTTTGTATTAAAAATATTCCATCGTCTCTTTAGGTATAGGTTTTCAAAAATGAAATTACTGGGTTAAAGGACTTGAACATGCTAATGGCTCTTGATACACGTTGGTAAAAGGTTATGCCCATTTCAACTTTGCCAGCAATGGATGAGAGTGCCTTTTTCCATCTACCCTTGCCAACACTGAAGAGAATGCTGAAAAAAAAACATTAATTTCATGAGAAAAAAGCTACTTGAAGCATAAATCTCTATTCCCTTGCTTTCTATTGAGGTTCAACATTTCCCCATATACTTGTTAACCTGTGGATGTCCTCATCCCATAGTGATAATTTTTTAATATCATATCTTCTTTAGGGCTATTGCAAACCCATTAGGATATCTCTAAAACATACTGTGGAGTTTATACTAAAAGGGCAGCATCCTAATTTATGAATCCTGTGGACTGTGTGGAACACCAAGCAATAAGTGATCAGGTAGAAGTAAAGGATATTTGACTCCAAGTGAAAAGAAATGAAGGCTTAAGTTGTCTCAGAAAAACCAAAGCCAATGCCACAGGCATAATCAGGAGATATGTTTTGATTTCAGTCCCAGGGATAATTTTTCTCTCTCATTCCCCAAAAACAGTCTCCCAAACTGATCTGTGTTAAAGGTAATAGCACAAAACAACAAAATCAGAGAGAACAATTTTTATAATGAAGCAAAGAACTAAGAAGCCAATTTGTTTCCAAGAAAAGTAGGAACGCCATTCCTGAATCAGTTCGACACCAAATGATGACTGACGTGTGCATCTAGGCTCACTGAGAAAGTTCGGTTTCCTCAGAAGATCTTAAACAACCAGTATAAGTCCTTATTTATAATGTTTGACTGAATCTATGCAATAAATGGTCAAGAAGATAAATTTTTATATAATAAAAAGATGACAAAGGGAATGATCCTATAGTATCCCATTAGCTATATAACTTCTAAAATAAGTAATCCATCATTCATTCTATAATAAATTCACTGAAGTTTGTTAATCTCCCAAAGCTAAAAATTTTAAACTAACACTGACAACAGAAATATGTTTTAATGCAAAACATATGGAGAAAACAAACTGACGAAGCACAAACCATCTGATCATAATTAGAGCAGTGACCATTACAAGGGAATTTTCATTTAAAATTCTTAAAATGCTTTTACTATAATAAATAACCAACCAGAACCCTAGGACAGGTAGACTCTTTTTCACTGTGATGAGAAAGAGGAAAGCTGAAGTTTTGGACTACCACCGTTTTTACAGTGACTTGACATTACCTGTGTCCTCCCCAAGGAAGCCTACATTCTAATCTGAGTCCCTCCTATAGAACCACACCACAGACAGGCCCGGGTGCTTGATATAGTCATTTACTTCTGACACAATTGGTTAATTTTATCACATGGATGTCTACCCTGTATTCCTAATGCCTTAATTTTCTGTGAGCAAGAATTTTTATTATTATAATTATTCATGGCTCCATAGTATCTCAAAAACATATGCATATGGTAGCTACTGGATAAACAGCTAGAAATTAAACCAATGCACCAAAAATGGGATTAATTTACATAGGAAAGGAAAGGTATGTCATAGGCAGTGGGGAGTGAAACATGAGTCTAAAAAGCGGTCATCTCTGCAACTTCACAGAGCTGCTATCCACTATTTTATTGGGATTTCACACAATACATACACAGGTATTCTTCGTGTAATTTGACACATACAGTGTTTTAAAATCCAGTTGCTTGCATATGAATATGCTGAAAGAATATCCCAGAGAGTAATATCCTAAAGTAAATCACTTCTAAACCAAGGTGAATTTCAGACTGCACAAGGAGCAGAGAAGCTGATGGTCAGAGTGGATGGCAGCACAAAGTGACCCCAAACACCATCCCCCAGCCAGACACCAGGTATTTAGTCTAAACCATCTATTGGAAACTAATTTTTTTGTTGGTTTCAAGAAACTGGGCACGTTTTAAAATCTGTTACTTATCTGAAATTTTCCATACTTGATTCAAGTCAAAATATTCCTTAAATGTTTCCCATGATGAATTTGGCAGTACAATGCTGAGAGGTTACACAGCTTGTTCCTACATAAATAAACTCCTCTGAAGCATCCTTCAAAATGTAACAGACTGTCAGCCCACAGGCCATACATCTGAGACACTTTGACCTAGACATACTTCTCTATCAAACGGAGACTTAGAGAAATTTCAAGAAGCAAAACCTGCCCCATGAATCATGGACTTCTTTCCTGGACAGGTTCTTATGATGGACTTGAATAATATGGAAAAACAGGAAATGAGTTCAAACTTTTGCATCTTCTTTGATTTCAGACAATAATAATCCCAAGACTCCTGGCGATGTCCCCACAAGACATCATACAAGATTGAACCAGTGAAATTCCCAGCTTCTCCTCAGCATCCTCTTTCTGCTAACTTTAATTAAACAAGTTTGGGTGTGTTCTATCTGCATTAGACACACTGAATGTAGAAGACAGCTTAGTAAACCTCCCCTTTCTTAAAAAATAATGCCGATCAATCAATCACTGTCGGCCCCACCTGTTTGAAGGAAGATGGTGCCTCCCGTTAGCTGAGACCCTAAGGGTGCACTTGGCCACTCACCTCGCCTGCTGGCAGACGCAGCAGATCCACACCTTCTCGTGCTTCTGGTAGGAGCAGCAGCTCTTGCAGACGTTGAACTTACAGTCCCCACACTGGCGCTTGGTGTTGACAAGGAAGGTGAAGGGTGAGCAGCAGCGCATACAGCAGTGCTCCACGAACTTCTGGTGCTTGGAGAGGATGCTGCACTTGCTGCCTTCCTCATCCAGCTTCTGCTTCATCTCGCTGGGGAGCCAGGTTGGGGAAAGGGTGAGGAGAAGAGAAACAGCACATCAGGTCAGGGGGCTCCCTCCCTAAAGCACGCCACCCTGGCCCTCCCATATGGCAAGCTGCCATGTAGGATCTTCCTGTAAAACACAGAAAGATCAATGGCTTGACATAATATCCAGAGAGGAACCCTAATGGTGGATTAATTTTATGTTCTTCTATATGTCATATTTTCTATAAGAAAGCACAAAACCTTATTACTTATATTTCAGACACTAGATTTAAATACAAATTATTATAAAGCTAAGCACATTAAAAAGAAATCCTTTAGCTTAATTAATGTCTTTTTAAAGGAGCAGGAGATCATTTATGTTAAAATATTAATCCTTATAACAGCCCTGCTGGGAATATGATAAATGCAGTCCTGGCCCTTAATATCCCTGGAAACTGAAGCACCAGGGATTTTAAAAGCTTTCAAATCAATGTAGTCAATAAAGATTCTCTGGGTGATGGGCTAATCCTAAACACTGGTGACTCAGAGTTGGATAAAAGTTAACCCCCTTCTTCCAAAGAGCTTGTGGATGTTCTGGGCACACAACTGGTCATAGTAATGTAAAACACAACACTGCATGCACTTTTCTCTACACTCTGAGGAGGAAAGGAGAAACCCTAAGAGGCAAGGATCTACCCCAAACACACTGAGTTACCCAGGATACAACTGACCGGAAGTAACCAAGTTATTCTACCTTGGCAAATTTGAGTTGTTTTTTCCTGTTCAAAGATGCACACCCACAAAGAATAACAGAAAATAATTTTTGTTTCTGTATCCATTTTGTGATTGTGCAATTCACCCCAGATGAATCTATGATGTATGTGGCAAATATTTTCTTTCATTTTGAACTTGTCTTTTCAACTTTGCTTATTGGTGTCTTTCATCATTTAGAAGCGTTTAATTTTTCTGTCGTTAAATTGGTCAGTCTTTTCTTCTATGGCTTCTGAGTGTTACATCTTGCTTATTACTCCTCCCACCCTCTACCAACCACTAATCTAATTTCTATTTCTTTGAATTTGGACATTTAATATAAATGGAATCATACCATATGTGTTTAAGGTTCATCCATGTGACAGCATGTATCAGAATTTCATTCCTTTTTATGGCCAAGTAATAGTCCATTTACAGATGTACCATATTTTATTTATCCATTCATCGACTGATAGACATCTGGGTTCTTTCTACTTTTTTGGCTATTTTGAATAATGCCGCTATTGACATTCATGTATAAGTTTTTGTGTGGACGTATCTTTTCAATCCCAGGAGTGGAATTACTGGGACATATGGTAATGCTAAATGTTTAAACTTTTAAGAAACTACCAGAGTGTTTTCTAAATCGCTGCTCCATCTTACATCCCACCAGCAACATATGAGGGTTCTGATTTTTCTGCATACTCACCAACACTTGTTATTTTCTGCCTTTTTTATTATAGCCATCCTAGGGGGTTTGAGGTGGTATCTAATTGTGCTTTTGATTTGCATTTCCCTACTAGCCATTTGTACGTAGTCTTTGGAGAAAAGTCTATTCAAATCTTTTACCCATTTTAAAATTAGAATATTTCTCTTTTTCATCATTGTGTTATAAGAGTTCTTTATAATATTCTGGATACAAGTCCCTTATCGGATATATGATTGGCAAATATTTTCTCTTTCTTATATTAAACCTTATATTTTATTAGTATTTTTAGGTGCTTTTAGTACAAAGAAGGGCTGCACTAGCTCATCCCAGCCTGCTACTAGAATGGGAAATCTACATATGGTTTTATAATCTAATTTTTCACTTAACAACAACACATCATAAACATCTTTCCATGAAAATTCAAAGAGTGTTTGTAGCTTTAGCTTTCAGGTCCCCTGAGCTGGCTTACATGGCTGCCAGTATACGCACAGGGCTTTCTGCTCTGCACTGCGGTGCCCGATGCTCATTTGTTTCTTGAGCATTAGAAGGGGAGACTACATCAGGCCAGCTGATAATTCTACAGGGTAAAATATTGTATATGTATACTTGGCTGAACAAAATATATACAGGGAAACAGGACAGAGGTTTTTTTCCTTAAGACATGAAGATGTTGTTATCCAGTCCCTCGGATTTAGAATAGAAGGTGAGCTAAGTTATCAACGGCTCTGACCTCTGTAAACAATATAAGAACAGCCTCAGCAATTGACCTTCTTCTATTGATATTTCAAAGACACTGAATTAAATAGGATAAAACACCCAGGAAGGAAAGTCTTTAGGGATCAAAAAAAGCTCTGTGAACTCAATGCACAAGATCACTTGAGCTTTATGAGTTTTGTTTCCTGATACACAGGACTGCAAATGCCAATGGCATTTAAAAACTCACTGAGAGTCTAGTGATAAAACTGTACCAATTCCTCCAAAGTTTGTTCCAAGCAAATGGAGTGTTTTGAACCACAGGCTCAGTAGAGGGATAGAATGCCCTTCTTGTGAACCATCTCTCACTTCTCAGATTCTACTGCCCTATAGTACCTCATGGGAGAGGTCACTGAATTGTATAGGATAACCTGTAGTGGCTAACTGCAGAATCAAACAAGAATTATGCAAGACCAGGTACCTGCACTGAAATGTCCTGGGAAGGACCAAGCCCCCAAATGGTCAGCCATGTGGGAAAGAGTGATGGGCTTAGAGTCAGTGGCTGGGGTGTAGAGCTGAGCTCAATCACTTCTCAAAGATCCCTCCAACCTTTCTGAGCCTCTGCCTCTGCCTTCTGAGAGGCAACAGTAATTCCTACTTCGCAGAGTTTCCAGAGATTTTAAGTGAGCAAATCAACAATAAGCAAATAGTACTTTTCATTTTGATTAGCAAGAAATCCAGTGGTCTCAGTACCCATAACATTTGATCACACTTGTTTCTATGTCAAGAAAGTTTTGTGATAGTATCTGGGCAAAAAGGCTCAATATGTATTTGTTGCTTGAGCACTGAGTGTTAGTGGGTGTGAAGTGGCATCTCATTGTGGTTTTGACTTGCATTTCCCAGGTGAGTAATGATGTTGAACACGGTTAGTCTGGTCTTTAGCAATGTCATCTAACATCTGGTTTAGCCTCTTCCCGATACATCACTCTGCAACTGACATATGAAAAGCTTATCAACATTTCATGGTTTCTGGGTCCACTGCAATGCCGGTTCTGATTCTCACCATGTGCTGAGAATGTATGCAGGCTCAATGGGGCTAGAGTGTCATAAGTTAGCTGTGTCTGCCATAGGTGTAGCAGGGACAGTGATGGCATATATGTCACTTGTTTGCTATCAAAGAGACAGTAATTCTAGCCCATAGCTGTGAGCCACCACTCCATGGTCACAGGCACTGTTGTCTAGATTGCCAATTATTCACTCAGTTCACACTCACTGAGTACTTACTATTCCAGGTGCTAGGGATAAAAAGAAAACAGGACATGGTCCCTCCTCTTCATGAAACATGTATTAAAGTGGGGATTCAAATGATTACAAACTAAATAAAATATAAAACAATTATAAGTTGTAAGGCATTCTATTACAGAATAATCAGGGCACTTAGACTGAGAATGACATGGCAACCTACTTTAGACTGGGTGGTGACAGAAGTCTTCTTTGGGGAGGTGACATTTAAGTTGAGACTACAGGTTGAGAAGGGGCTAGCCCAATAGGAAAAAAAAAATAGCATAAGAGGCAGAGAGAACAGCAGAGGAAAAGAGCTTAATGTTGGGGAAAGGGGAGGGAAGACAAGACACAGGTCCTGGAAAGGAGTTTGGATCTTATCCTACGTTCAGTGGGAAGTTATTGAGGCCGGTGAGCAGAAACAGAGCAGGATCCAATTTCCGTTGTAATAGCACCTGCTGTTACATTAAGGCCAACTTCTAGGGGGCCATGTGTGGAAGCCTGGAGAGCAGTGCACTCATCTAAGTAGCTGGCTGAGGTTTGGACCAGGGTAGGAGCAGAGGAGATGGAGAGGAGTGGACAGATGCATGGCACACCTGCTGAAGGATCTGACATGGGAGCGGAGGGAAAGAATGAACCAAGAACCATTCTCAGGCTTACAGCTTTTGTGGGGAGTGAAGCGGTTTATGGAGCAAGGGAAGACTGTGATAGTAGAAGCAAGTTTTACTGAAAACTATGAGGCATCTAAAGGGATTTGCCATGTGGACAATTGATAGGTGTTTGTGCATCTCAGAGGAGGGATCTGGGCCAACTGTGTAAGTTTGGGAATTATCTTCAGACACACCTCCATAAATATAGGAATGGATGAGTCACCCTAGGGAAGAGAGGGCAGCAAGGGGAAAATAAGAGAGCATAGAAACAAGCCAGGGAAACCCCAAATGTTTAAACTCAGGCTGAAACTTGAAGAGGCGAAGCCAGACAAAGAGACTGAGAAAGACACCAAAGGAAGAAGGTGTTTCAGAGAGAGAATGGCTGACTGTGTCTGCCGTGAAGGCAGAGAAGTGTCCACTGGATTTGGCAACAGGGAGGTCACAGGTGGCCCTGAAAAAAGCAATTTCACTGTGAGGGGGGTAGGGGGAGTGAGGCAGGAGCTACTGCTGTGGACTGCAGGGTGAGCAGGAGGTGAGGTAGTGGATCAATCACGGAATGACTCTGCCGGTAATGTTATAAATGTTAAGAGCAAGGCTCCAGAGGGTGAACCCAACTGATAGGAATAATAATAGTCATAATAATTTAAAAGTATGTTTTGCTTTTAATCTGTCATGGGTAATATCACTCTCTCACTGTGTAATTTCAGGCAGAATCATTTTGCTGCCCCCTGATGGTGTTATCAAAATTCATTCAAGGTTAATAGAGTTCACTGTGTCACAGTACAGAAAATAAACACTTAAAGATTCCCTCTGGATGGTGAAGTTAATAGACACACACCAAATACAATGTGATTACCAGCTCTGAAAGGAAGCAGACCATTTTAAACCAGAACTTTGGACGGTCCCTTTAGCCCCATAAACCAGAGCATCATGTTTCATATGAGCATTGTCTGTAAGGAGTTATGGGAGCTCCATCAACCTGAATTTCTTCAGACAGCTTAATAAACAATGGATGCTGGGGAGAGGGTGAGGGGCGCTGGCTCTGCTCCTGATGGCTCAAGGGGGTGAGGGTTGGGATGGTTAAAACCTTTCTGTATATTGAAACATTTTTGCTGGTTACCATCACTATGTAAGAAGAATAATGATACTGAAAACTTTGGGGGTCACTAAAGAGAGTCATAGTTTATATTTAACATGTTCAACCTCTAATCTACGAAGGAATTTACCATCACAATTCAGAAAAAAAGGTGGTAAAATGAATGCACATTTACGTAAATCACCTCTATGGAATCCACTGAAGTTTAAGTAAAAAGAATGGAAACAGACAGTAAGCTCCATGTTTCATAAAACGAAGGAATTCCCACAACCTGCCACTTCTAAAATAGACTATGGAAGAAGTTTAGTTATATTTGGGATCTGGAGGGAAGATGGTGAAATCAGACACACATCCATCTTGACCTTGAGCAGAGAGAGGTATCAAAATACAAATGAGGGCACCCTAGAGGCATTATAATTCTTTCCTTGAAAAGAAGAATGGCCAGGTCACCAGAGAAGCTGGGACCTTCACCCTGTGGACTCACATCAATATCACAGTGTATCAGAGTTTCATTACAAGCCCAGGCTGGCCAGGAGCACGTGAAAAAGAAAACCCAAAGGGCATCTAGCCTGCAAGAGGGATCACACCTCCACGGTGGTAGGCTCATCAAATCAGATGGGAAATGTCTGGGCGGGACATCTCCAGCTGTAGCTGATTACCATCCCAGCTCACTTACCTTCCAGCATCGTCCCTCTCACCTGCAAACAGCTAGATCTGCTTTCCCTCCTGGGTTTTCACAAAGCAGTTATTCAATCACTACCTTCACAACTCAGGAAAGTAGGAAGGGCAGTCATATTTCCCACCTCCTCAAATTAGCCATAGTGCATGAAACAGAACAGACCCTCCATTTAACCGCTATGAATGACCTCACTTAAGCAGTAGCCCAAGAGGAATGGAGGTGTGGGAACTGAGAATAAAAGAGGCTGGCCGAGAATGTTCTAGATACAAAATAAATAATACAAAATAAAGCAAGCTTTCCTTTCCACCAACCTTGCCTCTTTATTGACTTTTTAAAAAATTAATTTATTTTATTTTATTTTATTTTTGGCTGTGTTGGGTCTGTGTTGATGTGCGCGGGCTTTCTCTAGTTGCGGCGAGCGGGGGCTACTCTTCATTGTGGTGCGCAGGCTTCTCATCGCGGTGGCTTCTCTTGTTGCGGAGCTCGGGCTCTAGGTGCACGGGCTTCAGTAGTTGTGGCTCGTGGGCTCAGTAGTTGTGGTTTGCGGGCTCTAGAGCGGAGGCTCAGTAGTTGTGGCGCACGGGCTTAGTTGCTCCACGGCATGTGGAATCATCCCGGACCAGGGCTTGAACCCGTGTCCCCTGCATTGGCAGGCGGATTCTTAACCACTGCGCCACCAGGGAAGCCCTTTATTGACTTTTGAGTGGCAAGCACCTAGTCCCACTTTTCGTAACAGATTTTGGCTCCCAACGTGAGGCCATGCTCTCGTTGTATCTGGCTCCCCGGGGTTTTCCTGAGTAGAGCCGCCGGCCATGACGACATGCCGGGATGGTTGTGATGAGCCCCCTGCTTGTGGCTAGCTGATCCTGAGAGGGGACTTGCGGGGATGTTCCTAGTAGGTGCTGAAATCATTTGTTTCGGGGATTCTCCCTGTTTCTTCCATGCTGGGCACTGACTGCCAGCATAGGCTTTTTCCTTGGTGGAACAGAAACGTGCATCAGAAAGAGCTGACGAGCTCCAAGACTAAGGCTACCGGTGTGCACCTGGGCAAACTTCTCTTTTGAGCATGAAGTGCTATTTGGGCATTTGAGAGTTGAGATCAATTGTGAGCATGAGGTGCTATTTGGGCATTTTGCCAGTTGGTTCCGATGTGTGTCTGACGTTGAGGACCCTTTGTGTTGGGGAAATGTTTGTTTGGGACTCCATATCGGTTATCGTCTTGGAGGATTTGTGACAGTTCTGTCTTTTGGTGTGTGAATGTGTATTCCATTTGTGTGATTGGTATTCTCATTGCCTTTTGTAAAATGGGAGATTCAGGTTCAATTCAGTAAGAAAAATTTTAGCTATGAACCTATGACTAAGAAAAAGAAAGATGATTTTTTTTTAACACAGTGTAGCTAACAGTATTCTTCAGAGAAAACTGGTTAAGATGAAACTCTTTTGAAACTCCAAAACTGGTTCTTTTTGCATATGCAGTTAGAGAAAGCTAGCTTGATAAAAATACTGTTTTCAGAATTCTGACCCTGAGAGAACAAAAATATGCCTAGGAGAAAGCTTGAAGTTAACTCTTATCATGTCCTTGAAATGCATACACAACCCATTCTGCCTGACACTTCAGCCTTGGGTTAATTAGTAGAACTCCAAAAGATGTTTGGGTTCATCACTTATTTGCAAAGCAGAAAGAGAGACACAGACATAGAGAACAGACATATGGATACCAAGGGGGTAAGGGAGGGTGGGATGAATTGGGAGACTGGGATTGACATATGTACAGTACTTTGTATAAAACAGATAACTAATGAGAACCTACTGTATAGCACAGGGAACTCTATTCAATGCTCTGTGGTGACCTAAATGGGAAGGAAATCCAAAAAAGAGGGGATATATGTATACGTATAGCTGATTCACTTTGCTGTACAACAGAAACTAACACAACATTGTAAAGCAACTACAATAAAAATTAATTAAAAAAAGATGTTTGGGTTCATTAAACACGCATCTTGTGCCACATTAAAGAGAAACTGTGCTGTGAGAAAAATGTATGTTTTTAGAGGTTATGGAATATGTCCTTAAGTTTGCCAATAAGAAAATGCTGATATAACAAACAGTTCAATGACTTGTTTCTTGGTGTTGTTAAGGTCTTTTAAAGGTTAAAAATTGTAATATGTAAAAATGATAAGGGAAGCATTTCAGTGTGTAAAGCAAGTAGGATATGTGTTGTCGGTGAGAGAAGGTATAGAAAAATGAAAATATTTTTGCTGAGGGATAGAAGGAGGATTAATTTTGTCCTAAAGCTGGTTGTTTCTGGATGGGAAAAAAAGGAGAAAGAAAGTGATAAAAGTTTGTAAAAAAAAAAATGAATTTCGAGAAAAGAATTTTGTACCTTGTTAAGATAAAGATTAGATCGAATTTAATTAGATAAATGAATTTTGTTATTAATAGTAAGCTGATGCAAGACTGAGTTTGGTTTTCTCTCTGTTAAGAGAACAAAATTTTTCTAAACAAATTAGGATTATTTGGTATGTTAAATTATACAGAAAACATTGTCAAATAATAATGATAAACATTCTTAGGTTATATAAATATCATTAATATAAGTGTTCTAGAAGTTATATGAAGTTTCTAAAATTTGAGTATGTTCTGGCATTATGTTTCAGTCATACTTCTAGTTATAAATTGTCTAGTGAAGTTGTCACAGAGTATAACTTAACTACTTATGATGTGTACTTGCTGGCTTTAAGACTTGCTGGCTTTATAGTACATGTGCTTGAAGCACATGTACAATGTTTGTGTGACAACTGGGTATAATTGATAAAATGTATAGGCTATAAAATGTTTCCCCATCAGCATACCTCTGTACTGGTTTGTTATGTCTGATTAGTTTTCCCCCAATGTGAATAACTAGGCCAATATATAAACAAAAAGTAGGCCTAGCACCAAGGGACGTGAATAGACCCAGAGCTGGCAACTGAGCCACTCTGGCGATGTTGGAAAAATACATTGATTATCAATGCTCTCATGGAAAGATTTGCTATTAGAAAGGGAAAATGGTGGAAGAAATTTTCCCATATTGAGGTATGGGGAAGTCATCCTGGCTTATACATGATTAAATTAAACTTTAGGTTAACCAAAACAGCCTGTTTCTGGCCTATTAAACATATATTGTACATCTGCTTTAACCACTAAGGAAAAAAAAACACAATCAGAGAATAATACAAGGATGCATTTTGATTATTATCCTCATTGTAATATGTCTGCTAGTTTTCAAATGTCTGTCCAAGTACTATGACAAAGTAATCAAAGAGAGAGGTAATGTTTACACAATACAAAATATTGATGCTAACCTTGTAACTCAAGATTATTTACAACTCTATGTCCATTCCCCAAATTAGGCAGGACTATGCCCCACTTCAGCAGGAAGTAGCCACGGCGGTTGTTGCCCCATTCCCTCAAAGATTTGGGGAAAATTGGAAGAGAAATGAAACTAAAACCAAGGTCCCCTGCCAAGTTTATGATTAACCTCTCTATCCAAAACTCCCTTTCTGGTTCTGTACCTGTCCCTCCTCAAGATTGAGGAATATCAAAGAAAAGGTGGGTTTGAAATGGAGTGGGACCCTATGGTCCTTCCCCCACATGTTTTCCACCTGCCTTTTGTCTATGGAAAAACTTTAGCCAAAGAATAAGTTTAATCAGAGAAGTGATAAAATGCAGAAGCAAAGGAAAGCGGTCAAACAAGACTCAATAATAACAGTTTTGTCATTAAGCAAAGTCAAGGACATTTATTTCCTCCTCAAGGGCTATAGATAATATTCAAAGCCATATCCTTTGAGCTGTTTTATAGATACTGAAAACTCCACCCGGTGGAAGATGTTAACTACACGATGACCAGACTGTAGCCATGACATAAGCTGCCACATGAGTCCGCACCCCCCACCCCTTTGCCAGCCTCTGAAATAAAGCAAACTTCTTTCCACCAGCTGTGCCTCTTTTTTGGCTTTTGAGCGGTAAGCAGCCAAACCCCACTTTCAGCAACAGTATGTATATATTTTAATATTTTGAAGCCAGCAGTAGGTTAACCTGAGCTGACCAGGGTCACTGACCACTGTGTGCTGGGCAGATTCACAAGAAAGCTGTTGCTGCTGTTTACACTGGACAGAGAAACATAACTAAAGTTGTGAGACAAACCGGAAATAGGGTGACCATGTATAACTACCAATCCATGTGTCTCTAGATCCCCATCATATTACGAAATACGTATGAAAAAATATATACAAAGTAAACTGGATATTAACATTGTTACAAGACCACATCTATAAGTTCTGATTTCAAATAATTTTGCTCATTAATATGGCTTCATTTCATTATTTAACTCATGGGATTTATAAGTAAATAGTTATACATTTGAATGTGAAGTAAATTTATGGAAATTAAAAAGTGCTTTTATGTCTTTACATACTAGGAACTGGCCTGAGGTTTTATTTTTCAGATGGTTCCTTCACTTAGATTAAAAGTCACTGAATGAGGATGCCTTGAGGCTGTAGCTTTTGAGCCTTCTCATTTTATGTATTTAATTGTGGTTTTTTTTGCCTAAAAGAGCTTCTAAAGTTGGACTGGGGATTTTTTATCTTCCATATGCCCCAGGATTTCTACTTTCCTGCTTCTGATTCTGTCAGTAAAGGTTGGTTCGTGAAACCATTAAACAAAAAAGGGAAAGAACTCAGGACAGAAACTGCATCCGCCTTCAGCTGCTGCGGTGCTTTGCCTCGCCTGGGTGTAATCACAAGGCAGGTGTCTGGGTCCACACAGGAGGCTTGGGCAAACACGGTGGGAAGTGACACTGTCCCTGTGAGAAGAAGAATAAGCTCAAAGCCTGGCTATGATCTTGTTGCTATGTTAAGGTCAGACATGTGTTAATTTTCTTCCATTCTCAGGCAGCCTAAGACACTGAACCCAGAAGGAAAACCCAATCCATGATTGATGCCTGGTCATTGCAGAGGAGGAAGGACAGAGGGAGGGGAGGGAAGATACCCATTCTTCTCTCCTTCCTCATTGACAGAACACTGAGTTTGAGCTGAGCCATTGCCTCCCAGCATCAAGACCAGGCTTCCCAGCATCCCTTGCAGCTACATGCAGCCATGTGACTAAGTTCTGGCCCATGAGATAAAAGTGGAAGGGAGGTGTGTTACATAGGGTGCTTACAGGGAGCTCACTCTGCCAGAAGGGGTTCCCTTTTGTCTTTCTGCTTTTCCTCCCCCATCTCATTCTGTGTTCATGATGGCATGAGCTCTAGCTGCTAACCCGATCTATGATTTGACCTTGGGAACTGTGTGGATCAAAAACAAAGGCTCTTGGGTCCTCAGTGATGTGGGGGAGCTGCCACACTAGTCCTGAACCCACCCCCTGAATTTCTTCTATGTGAAAGAGAAATAAATTCTATCCTGTTCCAGCACTGTTTATCTATTGTTATTTTGGGGTTTTCTCTTATACACCGATAGACCTGATTCTGAGAAAGGAGAGCAGGGCAAGTGTCAAGTAGAGTGAGAGCAAAGTAAGGATGGGAAGGGGAGACTGAGTGATGAGGCAGAGAGTGGCAGGGTTCTGAGCAAGATGGAATGGAAAGGAAAGCAGGATGACACAAGCAGTCTATAACGAAGATCATTTATCCCCAAAGTGGTGGCAGGGCCAGGGGAGGGATGTCAACTTGAAGCTGCCACACTGAGCTGGCGAACCAATGCAAAGCACAGCATTGTATATAGAAACACGCTAAACCCACCACAGAGTGGGGCTGGGTGTGAGGATGGTCTAAAACTGACCCAGTTGTAGGGCAACTTTCTTTGCAAGTGCTTCTGATGCCGCCTAGCTCACTAGCTCACTAGGGGCTGCTCTGTCCTTCTCTTGGAACCATGGGAAGCACAGAGGCCTGTCTATCAGGAGCCCTCATTTCACAGGACTGTGAGGTCTATAACTGTCCCCTCTATGTCTACTTGTCCCCTCTATGACTCCCTCCTTCTAGAATTTCTGGGGAGGCCCAGCGTTCCTCTGCCCTTTCTCCTCCCCTCCAGGCACCGGATGCCAGAGAAGCTCTGCTGTCACCTTGGTGGCCACTTCCCAGGGCCAGCTTTCCATGAGTTCCTGGTGGCCAAATGCCTCACGTCTTGGCACTGCTCTTTCTCCTTGGCCTTGCTGTCCAGCAGAATTCCCAGAAATCTCCAGGCTCTGTGCTTCAAAACAGCCAGTACTGTCCCATTCCCACTGGCCTTTCCCTGTCTGGATATATAGCTCCCCTGATTGGCTTGCCCTTGAATGGCTAGCCATCTTCCTAGGACTCTCTCTTTTGCTGTCCTTACTTCCTAGTTCCCAGGACAGCATTCCTTTTCCTACGTTCATCCTCCCTTGGATGGAAAAAGGAAACATCATCTTTATTGAGAAAGTGCTGCATGAAGAGCACAGGTCTAGCATTGGGAAGCCTGGGAGAGAATCCTGACCTGGTATTTCAGTTCTCTGACTTCAGTTTTACTCATCTGTAATATGGGGCCAATAACGTTCACCTCACAGAATTGTTGGAAGGACTAGAAATACACACTCATAGCACCTGTACATCATGGGCATGTGATAAATCACTGTTCTTTTTTTTAAAAAAAAAACATTGTAATGATATTCGTAGCATCAGTATGACCATTTAATGGGACCATTGAGAAATGGTTTTTCTAGGACATGGCATATCCAGTGATTTAAGGGATTTCTGATCCCAGGAGACAGCCCTGTCCATCCAGAAGACCTATGTCCCCTTGAAGCCCATCTCAGATTGCTTCTCAGTGGGGCTGCTCAGGAAGTCCCAAGCCATCGCTCCTCCGTGGTGACCCTGCCTAGGACAGACCCTCAGTAGCAGCAGGGTCTGGCCAGCTCCACATTGGGGCTATGCAGCTCTGAGCTCCCTGTCCGCCTGACATAGCTCTCGACACTGCTGGAAACTTTACTCCAGCAAGGAACCCCTGTGCTGCTACTTCTTCCCCCTCCCTGCCCTTCCATTTGCCTTGGCTTTCCCAACAAGGAGTCCTGCCATCCCACCCCCAGCCCTGCGGCAAGGGCAGGCAGGAGGAGCTTCAAGCAAGGAGAGAGAAAATGCTCAGGAAGCAGACTGACTCAGTGGAGACTCTGCCGGATGCATCCCTAAGGTGGCCTGGTCCTCTCTGGACACAAGGGAATGAGAAGACGAGAGGCAAAACTGACCACAGAGAACCCGAAATTCTGTACACTTCTCATTCCTTTAATAATAACACACTTGGAATAAGTGTGTTTTCTGGCTTTGGAACTGTCAGGCCTCCTGAGGTTGAATATCCACATGGAGACCTGTGATGTCAGGTGTCCCGCAGGGTCCTGCTGTAAGTACCAACATCACTGAAGAGCCCTCTCCCCAGCTCTGCCTTCCAGCACACACTCCTCTGTGTCTGAGACACCTCTTGATTCTGGAGTCACAGTTACAGTCCGTTGCCCCCACCCCGCCACCCCCTTCCTACCACACTATCCTGTTGACCTGGAGAGAAAACTGGGGCCAAAGTGGGGACCTAAAGCCTGGCTAAGCCAGAGAACAGGGTCTGAAGTTGAATACACAAAAGACCATTTGGGAAAGAGAGACAATATTAGGTTAATGGCCTTCAGAGGCTTCAGTTATACATTTTAATTTTAATAATATGTTAAAATGGGTGTCCTGAAGCCTACATCTAAATTCACCCATTGCTTTACAATTTTTACCGAATAAATTCTTCCCTTGTTGAAATTTCTATCTTTTGCTTTCATAAATGAATCCTACATAATTTATGTGGTCCTTTATTAAATAAACATATATGGAAATGCTACCTGGTGCCGTATAATGGTCTAAATGCAAGGTGGTTCAGGCATAAAAAGGGACAGAATCATGGAAGCAAATAACAGGGAGCATGAGAACTCTACCTGAAGGCCCTCCAGAGGGCTAAACTGAGCAGGGAGAGCTGGAGAAGTCTAAAATGGCATTTTTGAAAACCTGTGTGATGGTTAATGTTAGAGGTCAACTTGGCTGGGTCACAGGGTACCCAGATATTTGGTCAAACATGTCTTGATCGTGGACGGATCTAGAGACTGTCATACAGAGTGAAGTAAGTCAGAAAGAGAAAAACAAATATCGTATATTAACGCATGTATTTGGAACCTAGAAAATGGTACAGATGAGCCGGTTTGCAGGGCAGAAGTTGAGACACAGATGGAGAGAACAGACATATGGACACCAAGGGGGGAAAACTGCAGTGGGGTGGGGATGGTGGTGTGCTGAATTGGGCGATTGGGATTGACATGTATACACTGATGTGTATAAAATTGATGACTGATAAGAACCTGCAGTACAAACAAACAAACAAAACTAATACTAATTAGTTATTTGTATAGAAATATGTTAATATAAATGTTTTAGACATTAAACAAAAAAACAAAAACATGTCTTGATGTTGCTGTCAAAGTATTTTTTAGAACATCTGAATCACTAACCTTTGGGTAATGCAGATTACCTTTGGTAATGTGGGTGGGCTTCATCCAGTTAGAGTTTAAAAAATTTTTATTTTATATTGGACTATAGTTGATTTACAATGTTGTGTTAGTTTCAGGTGTACAGCAAAGTGATTCAGTTATACGTATACATTTATCTATGACTTTTCAGATTCTTTTCCCATATAGGTTATTACATAGTATTGAGTAAAGTTCCCTGTGCTATACAGTAGGTCCTTGTTGATTATCTGTTTTATATATAGTAGTATGTATATGTTAATCAGTTTGGATTTTTAACAAAAAGACTGGCCTCCCCCAGAGGGGAGGGAATTCTGCCAGCAAACTGCCTTTGGACTTGAGCTGCAACTCTGGGTCTCCAGGCTGCCAGCCCACCCTGCAGATTTTCGATTTACCAAGCCCCTACAATTATGTGAGTCTCTTCCTTAAAATCTCTCTCCTTCTCCACACACACACACACACACACACACACCCCTACTGGTCCTGTTCCTCTGGAGGACCCTGACTACTCCATCCTGTCATGGGCAATGAGTTACATTAGGTTACCTACATACCTTACCAGCATGTGCAGAAGGTCGCCTTTCCTTATGTAGCATAGTCAACCCAGGTTCTACACTTTCTAGATCCTAAATAGAAAATATCTGGCATTCATCCTACTTGTCTCCATCTTTGCCGTCACCCCCCCCCCACCCCCAGTCCAACCCAGTCTCATCTCCCCTGGGACCAGGGCAATGGCATCTTTCTAAACTGAAGACACTTCTTTGTCTTCCCGGATCTCCATCTCTAAACTACAGCAAAGGAGGACCTTTAAAAAATGAAAATCTGATTGGGTCACCCACCTGCTTAACATACGTTCACAGATTTCAGTTTTTCTCAAGATATAATAGGAGCCCACATGGCCTGTGAGCCTCCAAACACACCCCCTCCCCTGATGCTCTAACCACACCGCCTCTTCAGTTTCTTGCTATTCTTTGAAAATGCCATGTTCTTGCCTTTTCTGAGGCTTTCCCATATCATCTCTCTTCTTGAAAGCTCCTCTTGCCAATATCCACTCAGCCCAAGTCCATTCACTCTCCGCCACTTCACCATGAAAGGCCTTCCCTCATCCTTCAGAGTAGACTAAGTCTCGCTGTGATTCTCTCTCATAGCACTTAAGTTTTCTCCTTGACAAACATTTCACAATTTCTAATTATAAATGTGTGTATG
Source organism: Delphinus delphis (assembly GCF_949987515.2). Lineage (NCBI taxonomy): Eukaryota > Metazoa > Chordata > Mammalia > Artiodactyla > Delphinidae > Delphinus > Delphinus delphis. The sequence goes on from NC_082692.2 coordinate 60,348,738, forward strand.
TGCATTATATTTACATTTTAGTATATTTTGTTTAATGTCTGTTTTGCCGCTATAGACTCAATTACAAAGGAGATTTGCAAAGTATTACACGATATTACACATACTGTGCTGCAAAATATAGTCAAGATACTCAGCAGATGAGTATGACATGTGTCCAACACCACTGGCATACTCAAACCTGGGCCATTAGCTGTGAGGAGCCACGCTGCTATGATCCCGTCACGAAATATTTCATTTTGATGCCCATGAAGTCAAATCACATTGTTTCAGATCACCTGCCTATGAAGCCTATTTTCTATGTTTTAATACTCTCATCTGTATCACTTTGAAAACCATGATTGTTCTAGCTTATTAATTTCATGCATCTGCTTTGACATTGGAGCCATGAACAAAGAGAGGGTGTATTGGCCAACGAAGCCAGAGAATGAACATAATTAATTATAGAAATAACACCTGATGGTAAAATGAATTCTGAGACATAAACAAGTGTTATTTCATGCATTGAACAAATATTGACTTGATACTGGCTTTCTCATAGCACTGTGTCAGGTACTATGGGTCACAGAGGTGGATTAATAAGACAGGAGCCTGCAACGTACGGAAGCAGATGAACACGGAACTCCCAAAACAAGGGGGATTAGGAAGAAGCAGGATGTGGATGACCCGGCATGAGCCCAACACAGGGTGGGCCAGATTCCATGGCCTGCAGTGGAACTCTGACCCTACAGCACAGACCACTTTCATCCTGTCCCAGCATCATGGCGGAGGGTGGAAACCCATCCTGGACATTGCAGATTTCTTTCTGAGAAGGCTTCTGCTTTGTGGCTCTAAGTTCTATCAAATATATAGTCTCTAACATTTTGCTGGTTCCTTTGACTAGTGTAAGACCCTCAGGTAAAGGTAAAAAAGTATAATACTTTAAAAGTTTGGAAGAGAAGACATCAGGGTGGTACAGCAGAAAGTTTAGGAACTCAGAGCCAGACATGCCTGCACTGACATCCACTGAATTGAAACATGTTCATGGACACCTAAGGGGTTTCAAGAAGTAGGGCTCTAGAAGAGCTGTATACTCTCTGAAATTGTCTGAAGTTTTTGCATAGTAAAAAAAAATTGTCCAAAAGGAAAGATGGCAGATGGGAATAGTAGGAATTTCATAAACATCACAGTCAGACTTGGGCTGCATCAGCTGTGCAGCACTTACCTGGCCCTGGGCAAATTATTCATGTACACACCCCTCCAAGCTTAGTTTTCAGGTCAGAAAAACAATATGAATTATACCATGTGGCCAGAGGTATGAGCTTGTCAGAAACAGGAATAGGAATACAATAATCCCAATACTAAATGAGTGCGGACCTCACCTGGTTGGGGAGGCATCTTCATTCACATCAGGGTGTGCCAAAAGATGTGAGGAGAAAGAGTAGACAGAGCTAGCCACAAAAGTATAGACTCTTCAAAAATTGTTGGAATGGAGAGAAGTGCACGAAGGGAAGCCAGACCATTGCCTTCTCTTTACTCTACCATGCTTTATCCACAGCGATCATTGTAAGTCAGTGCGTTAAATTTCCAATGCTTTCCAATGCCTCAAGCAGACCAATTTCTTAACTCTGGTCTCCAGCTCTCAAGTTGTTCTGAATCAGCAAACTCCTGAGCCAAGAGATTCAACCCCCACACAAGCAGGTGTTCAGTGTGCCCATCATCTCTGGGGATCCCCCAAAAGGGTCTCACGCATAAGCCTATTTTCTTTCTCTGCTCCCACTGTCACCTGGAGATATCCTCTCTCTGTAAAGTTCTTGAAGATGCCTCACAGGCTGCCACTCAGAGAGAGGTCACCAATTCCCACACAGAGCAAGACAAACATGCTGGTATGGGTTGCTGCCTTATTTCACCCTAATGGGTTGTTCTCAAATGTTACCTTCAACATTGTTTCTTTCTCACCTTCTCTGCCTTGTTCCAGTTTGTCATCCTCTTCCTGATTCTACTCTTCCTGCACATTCTTTAGCTTCCAAATGCCATTTACCTGCCTGAAGTAACTATGTATCAGTTAAGATTCATGTCAGTAAGCCACTTGGATGACTTACATGGATTAATTGGAAAACTGAGGTGACATTTTATCAGCTAGTAAATGCTAGAGTTTAGTTTCATGGTGCTATTGAAAGAAATTACCTATCAACATATATACGCGTGTAGATTTAGATATTTCTTTTAATAGTTTATGGCTATTGATTGACTTTAATATATGGCCTGGAGTGGCTTTAATCTCCCTCTATCCTTCTGCTCACCTGGTCTCAGCTCTGCCTGTTGCCAAGCATATTCTTATGTCCCTGAGGCAGAAGGGTGGGGCTTCTGTCGTGTTTGCTTGTGGGTCTTTATAGTGGTAGGATAATAATGGAGTCCAGTTTCAAAATCATTTACTTAAAATGAAGTTTAAAATGGGGCAGAGGGGACTGCTCTACACCATAAGTCAACCACCCTTGCACTCTCATGCCTCAAGTTCTCATCTAGTCCTTTTGTCAACATTGATCAAATGCCTTTAATGAACTTTGCCTCATGCATAAGAATAAGGTACCACTTGTACCCTTGAGGAGGGACTGACACACTAGCCACAAACTGTAGTACCTCCTAGAGGGTGTAGTACTGAGCCCCTAGCAGTGTGTTCTCTGTGAGCTCTGAAGACCTGGCATCATCTTGCATGGGGCTTCCGAAGGCAAAAACCTAGCATTCTCCCTGACTCTTCTCTTCCTCTTGTCCATGATGTCCAATCAGTCACCATGGCCTATTGGATCTACCCTGAAATACCTCTTGAATATGCTAATTTCTCTCCATTGCCACTGCTACCAGGCTAGTCCAAGCCACCATGTCTTATTACAGTCACCTCTTCTCTGGTCTATCCCAGTTCTGCTGCCTGTCCAGTCACAGGGAGAGCCAGGATGATCTTTCAGAAATGCCGATATGATAAGTCACTCCCAGGCTTAAAACCTTGTGATGTCTGGCCTTCTCACTCCTCTAATCCCAGCACCTGGCCCAGAGCCTGACACACAAAGGTGCTCAGCAGTGTTTGTTGAATGAGTGACTGAAGGAATTTGGTTGTAGTTATTATGTGGTTATTCTCTGACTCTGAAAGTGTAAGAACTCAGTGGTTCCTACCATTTCTTTATGAGGCAAAACCCAATGAGAACAGCAAAATAACCCCCACTCTGCATGGATAATATCACCGGTAGCTGCACTTTCCAGTGGGAGAAACTTGAGTGAGAAGAATATCTCTCCATATGGGCTTATGCCAAGTTATTTATTTATTTATGGAACTGTCTCCAAAAGTTTCCATATCCTTTACCATTTAAGAAACCATGTCTGAAGGCCTCTGCCCATCACTTTCTCATTGTGAGCCTACAGGCAACCACTTTCACAATTTTTGCCAAAAGTGTATATCAATGTTATTACCATTAACTTAAAATTTTTCTTTTAATCATCTCACCTACAAAACCTTAAATATCATCATTTTGACTAATTCTAAGCATTTACGTCCATGAAATATTGGACTAGATATGTTTGTTAAATTTTCTTCTAATACACATTAAAACAAAAACATAACTAGTAATATAAAAAATGTTTAGTCCTGCACCACCTACATTCATCTGGTCTACCAGCCATGGTCCACATGCTACACTTTGGGAAATGCTCCTACAAGAAATTTATGAAAAATATGACTGAATTGCAGAAGCTTCTAATGTTTCCCAGGTATCCAGATCCAGGGTAGGAGAAAGGAGGACGTAACCTGCCATTTCTATTCTCAGAGCATCATTAGGAAAAATGAACAAGCGTGTATAATGTCCATCTGGAAAACCTTGCAGGAGACCCATCATCATAGCTGTGGACTGCCCAGGGATATTATGGGGGTGACCAGCCACACGAGAGAGACTTTATGACAGTCTCATCAGGTTTCTTGGCTTATAATCTGGTCTTTACTTCACAAAATTAAGACTCACAAAAAAATTAAGGAAGGAAAAGAAAGCAACTTAAGACCTTCAAGTTCAAGTCCCACAGGTACCTCCAGGGTGAGGCTGTGTGTAAGGATACACTGAAACTCTCCCCACTGACATGGCCTGGAGACTAGCTTCATGCATGATTGAAGGGACTCCAGGGGCTGTCTGTATGGGGTTTTTACTTGACTCTCTGACTTTTGAACTTAAAACACAAGTCATGGGCTTCCCTGGTGGCGCAGTGGTTGAGAGTCCGCCTGCCAATGCAGGGGACACGGGTTCGTGCCCCGGTCCGAGAAGATCCCACATGCCGCGGAGCAGCTGGGCCCGTGAGCCATGGCCGCTGAGCCTGCGCGTCCGGAGCCTATGCTCCGCCACGGGAGAGACCACAACAGTGAGAGGCCCGCGTACTGCAAAATAACAAACAAACAAACAAAAAAACACAAGTCAGCCATGCCATGGGAAGGAAGGAGCTTTTTCTGGGAAGAGCAGATGCTGTTTGTGGCACAACCTCTACAGTGAAATGTCGACAGCAGTTTACTTGGAAACACTCAGAATTGTCTTCATGATAATATTTCAGATTGCAGTAAGCAAGTGGTATACATTTATTTATGTTATAAGTTTACACTTCTAAGTTCTTTTTGCATTTTTAAGTTCTGTGTCTGAAATTCCACTTTGTTTGACGTGTTTATACTTGAAGTCAAGTTAGTTAAATTTATACTTGAAGTTATAAACACTGTTATAAAAGAAGTGTTTATGCTTTAAGTCATACTCAAAGTCATCTTTTCAATTATTAAGTTTGTTAGGTCCACTTAGTAGGCAAATTAAAAGCAGGTAGACACATGATTCAAAATGATGTCACTATTATTATTATTTAAAAATTTTTTATTTTATATTGGTGCATAGTTGATTAACAATGTTGTATTAGTTTCACGTGTACAGCAAAGTGATTCAGTTATACATATACATGTATCTATTCTTTTTTGAATTCTTTTCCCATTTAGGTTGTTACAGTATATTGAGCAGAGTTCCCCGTGCTATACAGTAGGTCCTTGTTGGTTACCTATTTTAAATATAGTAGTGTGTATATGTTAATCCCAAACTCCCAATTTATCCCCCCCACCCTTTCCCCTTTGGTAACTATAAGTTGGTTTTCTCAGTCTGTGAGTCTGTTTCTGTTTCGTAAATAAGTTCATTTGTTATCATTTTTTTTAGATTCCGCATATAAGTGATATCATATGATATTTGTCTCTGTCTGATTTACTTAGTATGATAATTTCTAGGTTCATCCATGTTGCTGCAAATGGCATTATTTCGTTGTTTTTAATGGCTGAGTAATATCCCAATGTATATATGTACCACATCTTCTTTATCCATTCATCTGTCAATGGACATTTAGGTTGCTTCCATGTCTTGACTATTGTAAATAGTGCTACAATGAACATTGGGGTGCATGTATCCATTTGAAACATGTTTTTCTCTGGATATATGGCCAGAAGTGGATTACTAGATCATATGGTAGCTCTATTTTTAGTTTTTTAAGGAACCTCCATACTGTTCTCCATAGTGACTGTACCAATTTACATTCCCACTAACAGTGTAAGAGAGTTCCCTTTTTTCCACACCCTTTCCAGCATTTATTATACTTTCTGATGATGGCCATTCTGACTGGTGTGAGGTGACACCCCATTGTAATTTTGATTTGCATTTCTCTAATAATCAGCAATGTTGAGCATCTTTTCATGTGCCTCTTGGCCATCTGTTATGTCTTCTTTTGAGAAATGTCTGTTTAGGCCTTCTGCTCATTTTTTGATTGGGTTGTTTGTTTTTTTTGATATTGAGTTGCATGAGCTGTTTGTAAATTTTGGATATTAATCCCTTGTCGGTCTCGTCATTTGCAAATATTTTCTCCTATTCTGTGGGTTGTCTCTTCATTTTGTTTATAGTTTCCTTTGCTGTGCAAAAGCTTTTGAGTTTCATTAGGTCCCATTTGTTTATTTTTGTTTTTATTTCCATTACTCTAGGAGATGGATCAAAAAAGATATTGCTGCAATTTATGTCAAAGAGTGTTCTGCCTATATTTTCTTCTAAGAGTTTTATAGTATCAGGTCTTACATTTAGGTCTTTAATCCATTTTGAGTTTATTTTTGTGTATGGTATTAAAGAAAGTTCTAATTTCATTCCTTTACGTGTAGCTGTCCAGTTTTCCCAGCACCCAAAATGATGTCTGAACTCATGGTAAAGAAAGTAACTGGAAGGTTGACAATCTTGAAGGCTAAGTGGAGTTAGCACTAAGTGGAATAAGTCTTATAACCCAAAGGATCAGGCCTGCTGTGCCCACCCCTCTCATGCCCTGAAATGCTGGGATTACTGCATCTGCCCACACTTAATGTCTAGTCATCTGCTCTTAGAAGGAAGATAGAGCATATTTGGTGGTGGAAAGATGAAGTCGTTTGCTTTCAATTGTTTCTGTTTTCTTACTGAATTAAGAAAAGATTTAATTTTTAAAAACCCTTGGAAAAATAAAGATCAAAATGTTAACAGTGTTTATCTTTGGCTAGAGAGTAGCTCCTACTCTCTTTAGAATGGAAGCTGCTCATCTTCAAAGAGGGGCAAAGATTAGACTAATGTGACTTAAGCCTTAATTTCTCTGTTAAAACACTGAGTAGAGGAGGGGATAAATGAGTGGTGGCTGGCTGACTTTTCTCTTAGGGCCAGTTTACTTCCAGTTGAAATTTCAATTACTGGCTCATTATTATTATTATTATTTTTTTGCGGTACGCGGGCCTCTCACTGTTGTGGCCTTTCCCGATGCGGAGCATAGGCTCTGGACGCACAGACTCAGCGGCCATGGCTCACATGCCCAGCCGCTCCGCAGCATGTGGGATCTTCCCGGACCGGGGCACGAACCCGTGTCCCCTGCATCGGCAGGCGGACTCTCAACCACTGCACCACCAGGGAAGCCCCTGGCTCATTATTATTAATAGGCAACCATGCCTGGGAGGATGGGACTCCTCTATTAATAAAACGTGTAACTTTATTCTTAGTCCGAAATAAATAAATATTGTTTGTCATCTGACCAAAAAAGAAAAGAAAAGGTTTAATTAGCTGAGAATGAGGAGGTGACAGGAGTGAGGAGGGTTGTGGAGTGAGGACAAGGTATGAATAATTGACATCTTGGAGAGTGGAAGACTGACTAGGGAAATGATGGAGGAATGACAGTCAGCACAGTGGTACATGTCGCTCCATCCACACTCAGCTGCTCAGGTGCAAGGGGAGGTTGAGAGGAAGACTGGAGTTTAACCAGGTGAGTATGGCTGAAGAAGCAGAGGCAAAAGGACTGAAGATGAATGCAAAGAAATGGATTAACTCATGCAGCCCAAGCTAAGTAAAGGTGAGGTCAGGACAGGAGGGGGCCTTGACAATAAAAAAGTGGAAGTCACTAGATCCCAGTGATGAAGAATTATTGAAGAGGAGCCATGAGAAGAAGACAGAAAGCAATGGTTGGAGACTAGGATGCTTGCGGTCAAGAATTTGGAGGCTGGGCAATGTTGAGGATGACAAGGGCTAGAGAAGGGCCATGGATAGGAATATTAATGGAAGGCAGAGGATTGAGAGACTAGGATGCTGGGTGGGTCACTGCAGGGATGCTGAAGTCACCAAAAAGGAGTAGAAGGGATCACAGGAATAGTGAGTGAGACTAAGATGGATGTCCAGGTAATAAAATGTTCTGTGAATGAGGGGGGCTGGCTACAAGGTTGACAGATGGCTGGAACAAGGATGGGTGGTGGGTATTATATTCAGATGCAAGTGCTTCAAAGGACCCAAGCTTCTGGTCTGGATCAGGCCCAGGATTACAACAGGGAAGGGAAGAAACAGCCATGATTTGAAAAAGCTTTGTGGTATTGGTGTCTTTGGGGGAGAGGCATACTTCAGAGCAAGAGTACAATGGCAACTTTCAGAGAAGAGGCTGAGGATGGGGGGGCTCTGCTGATGATGGTGGTGAGCCCCAGGGGGCAGAGGGCAGAAGGGTTTGGGGAGCTGGGGTGGTAGAGGTGGAGGCAGAGAAGAGGCTGAACTGCACTGCATGGGGAGAAAGTCCACAGAGGAGGCTTGGCTCGTGGGAATGAGGAGGGTATAGGGCAATAAGAGGCTTGATGGGTCCTGGAGGCCTCTTAGAGGAGAATGGATAAGGAGTTCTAATTTCAGCCTCCTTCTTGAAACTGGTCTCTTGGGCTAATCGTGATGGCAGCACTGGGTGGTGGGCAGAGTTAAGGCAGCAATGGCCTGGTCTTTCATGAAGCATAGGAAATTTGTTCAACTTCCCTCAGGCTTCACAGAGAGTTGAATTTCCCTGCTGGAGCAAGTGGCCCTTCCATTAGGTAACACATTCATTTTGGAAGGTTAATTAATCCAACCCACATTAACTGAGTCCCTGTTGTACTATGTACTATGTACTGTCCTAGGCACATGGAGTATGTCAGTGAGCAAAAGAGACAAAGATCTCTGTGCTCAGGTACTTATATTCATTATATTACATAATGAATATGTAAATTATATTGTATGATAGAAGGTGATAATTACTATGGAAAAAAGAAAAACTTGATCAGGGTAAAGGGAGATCTGTAGTGCTGGTGGTGGGAGCCTGCGTATTAAATAAGGTGGTCAGAGCGAGAAGGTGGCATTTGAGCAAAGACTTGAAGGCAGTGCAGGGAAGAGCATGGTAGGCAGAGGGAACAGCCAGTGCAAAGATCCTAGAGTGGGAGGCCTGCATGATGTTCTGGAGAAACAGAGAACAAAGAGGCTAGGGAAAAGTGAGCAAAGGGGAGAGATGTAGGAAAGTAGTAAAAATAGTTAGTAATAAATGTGATCAAATAAATGAGAGATATTTATAGAGAGAGAACCCATGTTTACAATTTAGTTCTCTTCATTCACCATGGGACAGTGAACAAGTCACTTCACGTCTCTGAATTCTGCTGTCTGAATTCTGAGTATCTTCTCTAAAAATGAGAAGTTGGAGCAGAGATCTTTCTAAGTTTCCATCTGGTTCTAAAACCTAAGCCTCAAGGGAATAGGGACATATATTCTGAGGACAACTGGTTATAGGAGTTTGTCTCTGGAAGTCACCAGAAGCTTGCTGAGACTGAAGCTTAGACAGACCAAGCTTCATACAGTTTGCCATTTGGCTGCAGGTGTTATATTTTGTAACCTATTATCCTCAATTAACATTTATTCAGAGTCCACTAGAGGGCAGCCCTTTACTTAGAAATGGGAAAAGGCCTACCACCTAGCACTCTGTCATCTATTGGGTCATGATGACTAGAACAATCAGAATGAATGACAAGACACTCTGAAAGCTTTCAGTAAGGTTTCAGTTTTTCAACATTTCTTTAGTCACAGAATGTGGCCTTACATCATAGCAATACCAGAAGGTAGCATTTCCTGGCACTTAATTCTAAATTAAATTTCTCATGGGGTGTTTATATTGGGCAATCAAGTGACATAAAGTCTCATGTCCTCAGATATTTTCTAGAGAATATGTCCTCATTAATGTTCATCTTGGAGCTCTATTATTTCTTCCCCAGCCCTTATCACAATCTGTAACAAATGATTCTACATATCTATTCCTGTGTTTACTTGTTAATTGTCTCCTCCACTAGGATGTCACCTCCATGAGGGCAGGGCCTAGTCTGGGTGGCTCACCCCAAGAGGCTCAGCCCTCCCACAGGGTCCAGTAGCAGGCTGTCAGCTATTTATTGAATGAATAAATAATTAGAATAGGTCAAGCATCATGGTGATCATAGCAGGAGAGACCTTGGGAACTAAAATATGTAGAGTCAAAATAGTCTAACATAATAAACTGAATAATTTGTGATGGAGAATATTTCTAATCAGTAACTCATATTATTCAAACTTTAGGATTAAAAATCATGTTATACAGCAAAAAGGTATAAATATATATGCATATACCAAAGGACACAGTTTTGACCAAGGAAACCAATATTACCTTTGGTTTTGTTTTAGATTTTCTTTTCTTTTGCAGGACTATTTCACATTTTCCTGACAGTGTTTAATTTAGTGCCCAATATACTGCATGGGCACTGGCAGGAGTAAAGTAACTGGATCACATAAAGACTGAAATGTAATCCAGGCCCACATTTTCAAATATCAGAAACCTGTATTTCAGGTTTAAACGTAGCAATGGTATTTGTTTATGGATTAAGCCTCATCAAAAGTAAAATTTCAAAAGGATTGCTGAAGAAATAAGTTTCTGTTATTGCTTTAGGTTTTAAATATTTCTAATCTTTGGTTAAACACTTGCTACCCAATTCATCATCACAATAAATGCTTTTCCATATTATTCTAGACAACTCAAACTTATGGAAAAGGGAGCTGACATATTCTCTTATCTATGAGTTTGACATTACTGGGTAAATAATCCTGAGGAGTTTTTGCCAGTACACCATGATATATTTTTGCTTCAGAAAATAGAAAGTATTTTTAAGATTCCATTTTCAGAGGAAACAAGACCTAGTAATTAGGATCAGGATTCAGGCAACAAACAAGTGGAATTGAAGTTATTGAAAAATTGAAAATATTTAGCATCTAGAGCAGATACTAAAAAAGATACCTCCCCTTCTTTAAAGTATTTTTTTTAAGATTAATGATATTTACTGGTTAGATGTCCCTGGTAGATTTTTTTTTTAATAAATTTATTTATTTATTTATGGTTGCGTTGGGTCTTTGTTGCTGCGTGCAGGCTTTCTCTAGTTGCAGCAAGCGGGGGCTACTCTTTGTTGTGGTGCACAGGCTTCTCATTTCAGTGGCTTCTCTTGTTGCAGAGCACAGGCTCTAGGCACAGGCTTCAGTAGTTGTGGCACGTGGGCTCAGTAGTTGTGGCTTGTGGGCTCTAGAACGCAGGCTCAGTAGTTGTGGCCCTCCGCGGCATGTGGGATCTTCCCGGACCAGGGCTTGAACCCGTGTCCCCTGAATTGGCAGGTGGATTCTTAACCGCTGCGCCACCAGGGAAGTCCCCTGGTAGATATTTTATGGTGTTGAAATTACTAAATTTTTAATGAAAATATTTTGTGCCATTCCCAAGAGACTTGGCAGTCCCTGGGCTTCTGAAATACAATGATTAGCAATTACTGTTGTTTAACACAATAAAGACCATTGAGTGTTTGTAAATAACGTTTAACTGCAGCTGTAAGTGGTTCCTTTGATAATTTCCTTTGGTAATAAAACTGACTATTCCATTCCAAAAAATGTCAAGCAATATTAGGGGATCAAACCTATCTATGGTGGTCCAGTTTTTCATCCTACACAAACGTATGTGGTGCTACCAACAGACTTGGGTGTTGCTGCCAACACAGATCGTGAATGGAGGGGACAGACCCACAAAACCTTGTTCAACTCTCAGGACCAACCTATTAAGTTTTCTTGGGTACCCTTGTCCACCCACTACTCTCTACAGAATCACTTTCTCCCTGTGCTGTATATACCTTTACTAAATAGTGCTCTAACATCACTAAGTTCGTCATTCTGTGAAGCACCTGATATGCATCCTTTCATGTAATACTCTCAGAAGATAGGTCTGGCTCCTAGTTTATAGATGAGTTAACTGAGGCATACTACAGTAATTATAATCATGTGTTTATCCTTGTCTTTTCCAACCCAGCCAGTTCACTTCTATTCATCCTACATATATTTCCCAAGCTCCGCCTATGTGCCAAAGTCTCCCCACCCCGGCCCCTGGCTGGCACAGAGCGGACCCTCATACTGGGTCCCACAGTGGAATACATCCATCTGCGGATGTGTTCTAACATCCAGCGTTAAATTAGTCCTTAGATGTATGTCTTATAAAGCAACATGCATTCCTGTGATTGGAGAAATGTTTTCAGATAAAATCGCCTCTTCAGGAGCTTGGCAGTGTTTCAGACCTAGCCTCCAGGCTGTTACTGAAAACAATTCAAAACATCTCAAAGGAAAGATCACAGTGTGCCCTCACGAGAGGGCGTCTCTGCACCCAGACCCCAACAACAGAAACAGTGAGGAGGCAGCATCTCATTTTGACAAAGAACCAGATTCCCATAACCTCCCTTGATTATGGAAACTGAAAATAGAACTCAGAAAGGTGAAGAAGGCAAGGAGGAAAAGATGAATAGATACCAAATAATAAAGTATGAATACTGAAAAAAGTTGTGAAAAGAGCCCAGACAGCAGATATCTAACAGACAAACCTAACTGTGGAAAGAAAGGCAAATGTCAGATAAGGATACAGCCCAGGTAAGGAAGCCCACAGTATCCCGCCATCTTTTTGTGTGAAATTAAAAACAAATTTTGAGGGAACTCCCTGGCGGTCCAGTGGTTAGGACTCGGTGCTTTCACTGCTGAGGGCCTGGGTTCAATCCCTGGTCGGGGAACTAAGATCACACACACGCACACACAAATTTGACCTCAAAGATTTTTCTATTTTTCTATCTTCAACCCTGGGCCAATTTCAAATGGAGACAGTAATTCTGATCATGTTTGGTGAAGGAGAAAGGATTTCTCTGGAGCCAGGAAAGCCATACCATTATGTCAAGTTTTAACTTAAAGCAAAATTCTAGGGCACTTACAGGTCTTTGGAATAAAAATGTATGACCACCAAACTGAGGGCCTCGACACACAGTGATGAAATGCAAAGTAATGCCCAAAATATACATTGCATTTTCAATAGAAAAGATAACTAAAAATCCAGCCAGAGCCAGGTTAACTAGAGAAACAATGAGTATCACATTGAACAATGGGTACTGACCCAAAGACATCCAGGAGATGAGGTCAGAGTGGGCACCAGGTCCCATGGGCCTTGACAGTCCTTGTGAGAGATATTCCTAGTGAGATGGGAGGCCACCAAAGGGTTCAGAACAAAGAAGAACATTGTATCATATGTTCTCTCAGCATCTGTAGTGGCCCCCCATTACTCAATGTACTAATTCTCTTAGTTGCTGCCCTTCTTCTCTGGAACATTTGCCCTTGGCCTTACAGAATCCCCTTGTCCAGGGGCCATACCCATCCAGCCCAGGTCAGACCCTGGTTAATGTCTGACTAGTGTGGGATCAAGGAGACTGCAAGACAACAGCCTCTTGCCTTAAGGTGGGGAAACTCTGGTGCAACTCATGCTCCAGAGCCCCTGTGGGATCAGGCTGACACTCAGTCCAGCTGAGACCTCACCCTTCCCTGCCTCAGCCTGATTTGGACACCCACTTCTCCCAAGAGCACCCTCCCCAACAAATCATGGGCATCTAAATCTCTGCCTCAGGCTCTGCTCCTAGAGAACTGGTCTTAAGCAGCACGATGACCCTTCTCCTCCATAACCTGTGCCAGAGTTGTAATTTTGCACTTCTTTCTGTGATTCTTTGCCTAATTTCTACTTTCACTGGACTGTGAACTCCTGTGTTCGCTTTTGTTTCCTCAGCAACAACCACAGTGATCTGCATTCACCAAAGTCTTTACACAGATCTTGTAAAAATCTTTTCACCATTGACGTTAATTTTCATTATGAAAATATCATGTTGATGCTAACTAGAGGTGACAAAGTATTTTAGTGGTGGCTGTGTTCATTGGAAAATATAATCAATTGCCAATTTACTTGCCATTTAAAAATTACCTATGAAATGCCACAAAATCAAATGTTGCCCGCATCCTCTAGCAGAATGTGTGAAAAAAGGTTGTTCACTGACCATTTTGGGCAAGCTAGTTGCTTAGTATTAATTACTAAACACTGCAAATCCCAAGAGGGACAGACTCATTAAAAACATCTGGGTTGAGTTCTCCACACATGGTATATGAAAAAATTTAGGGCTTAAGTATTATATAGCTATTGAGTTTGTTTACATTCAGCAGTCAGCACTGATGTCTCCAGTGAACCCATGGGCCATTTCTGTAAAGGGCCTCCTCCTCCCCCTGTGTAATTTCCTCCTATTTTACACCTTTTTTCAAAAATGGGGTAATAAGCAACTCCTACATCAAACATCATGTTGAAAGTGGGAAAATGCTACAACTTAGAACATAAAAGAGGCTGGTGATCTAGATGACTTATGTGAGGATTCTGGTAACATTTTAAAAACTCAATACAGAGTTCAATAAAACACAAAGTTATAAAGCATTTTTCTTCCAAATAAATGCCTTTGACAAGATTACAGAGCTACCCACTTGAAGATTACAGCACTAAACTCAAAGAGGATGATGTGATCAGGCTGGAGCTGGAATTGATTTCTTGGTGGTGTCTAAGAAGCCCTGTTCCCAGTCAGCACATGGCCAGGCTTGTGCCAAATTTCTGGGAAGACTGTTTACGTCAACACAAACATATGGCATTGAGGATTCATAAATCCTAGGCAGAACACAGAGTCCATGGTTATTTTAACAACATAAGAGAGACAAGATGCATTTAATCAGGGAGGGGTTGTAGCTCACTTGCAAAGCCCCAAGACCACCTGATGACAGGCAGATAAAACAGCCTGCTGTGCGAGACTTCAGCCAAACGTCGCAGTGCAGATGCCCCCAAAGCCACAGTGCACATCACCCACTTTTAACCTTAATGTCTCAAACTGAGATGCTGCCTGTTCAGTGCCTTTTATATCAGTACCCTTATCCAGGCAAAATCGAACTTAGAGATAATCATTTTCAATATTTAGCAATATTCCCTCCAGAACTTTTAAAATCGATACAAACTCACATATATATATGTATATATATATATATACACATTCTCTATTTATTTACAAAATCCAAGTCTTGCTACATATGTATTTGATTATCTTTACTTTCAAAATATCAAGACAGTCCAATAAACAGAGTCACATTCCTCAAGTTAGTTGAAAGGAGAGATAAAATCAAGATTTACAGGGTGTGAATTTTTTTTCTGGTCCACAGGAGATGTCTCACCAATGGAATCTAGCTCTACTGCTGCTATGAAAGGAAGGGTCCATTCTGCCATTTCAGAAGAAAAAACTGAGGGGAGGACAGAGAAGTGACTGGAAGGTTAGTAGCAAGCCCTGAGGTTTGCACAACACACATCTCTATTTCCCAATCCATTCATGTGAGCTTCATTTTCATCTGTGAAAAGATAATCAGAGCACATGCCTATGTCCAAAAATGAGAGAGAATGTTCAAAACTAAAATATCAAAATAACAAAAATCTGTCTCAGGTTTGATACTTTAAAAAATATATATAATTTCCTTTTTTCCTGCATGATCAGGATGTCATAAAAGGCAATATTCATGATTTTTTAAAGTAACTCAGAATCATCACAGTTAAAGTTTAACTCTATGTTAAAATCATTTTATATTGGTGATACTTGAAAATCATATCCCTCTGCTGATATGGTGCTATTTTCACCCCCCAAAAAAGAAGTTAATATGGGTATAATTACATGCTGGGAAAGACAGCGGTACTAATAATAATCACATCTTCAGTACATTCTGAATAAGAACTAAACTGCCAAAAATTACTACCTCAGAAACTAGTGTTGTTAATAATTATTGTCACTGGAAGAGAAAATTCCAGGGTGAATATCCGATTGCCTTGTGAGTCATTAAGTCTTGCTCATGTGAATATAAGATATTATAAGAAGTAACTGAAGTTTAACATGTTGCTTAGCATTTTGTAGGTAACAGTCCCAGAAATGCAGATCGCTGATATTGTGCTTTGAGGTGATTAATGCTTAGGAAGAGCAGAGACCCGTAACCGTCAGTTATAGTTTTACTGGCATTTTATTGTTCAGGAAGGTTGTAAATGCCAATGCTGCTTTACCCCAGGAAGTAGAAATCATGCATTTATTAGAATTCCTTAACTGGCTTTATGGTCAACAGATGACTCATGAATTATTCATAGGTGTAATATGATAAACTGTCGCTGAACCTCCAACCTAGTTTTATTCACAGCCAGGAGCCTCATCCGTGCAGACAGCACAGAATGCTTGCCATAAGGAATGAGTAAGAATTTCTTTAAAAATCAGCATGCTATTGCTGGTATCCCCGGAACCTTGATGGTACATATTTCTTTGTTGTAAAGACAATGGATGAATTTTTAAGATGTTTCCATGTGGATTTCTATTTGACTTATGATCTAAATCATACTTATATACAAAGCATAGTAACCTATACTATCTATACATGCACTATTATCTGTACTACTATATCTATAAATCCTTTTTTATAATCCTAAATACCATAGAGAAGAGAAATTACATATGTGGGGCACATTTATTATATCCCAATGCTATTATTACCTGCCTAATACGTTTTTTTATGAAATCACATCAAAAGGTAGCAACAGCGAAGTCAGACAACGTGCATTAGTCTCAGTTTTTTCCCACTGATTCCAAATTTGGGGGCCATTTAAATTCTCTACCATGAGGTAGGTAGGAGGGGAATGGAACTCAAATTAGGGTAGTTTACTAATGTTCTTTTTTATTCCCGGCAGATAGGTAGGGAAAAGTGAAAATGTATGGTCATAAGAAGCATCTAGAGGAGATGGGAGTTTTGTCTTATTATCAGAGTTTAGGTTAAAGTATATAGTATATATAAATACATATTCTATGTAAGATATTATAGTCATTCTAAAACGGTTTAAAATGCTTCTTGAATATCTTACCTCTTTCCCTACTGGCATGTGAACCTCATGTCTATGTTATGAGTTAATTGAGATAACAATTATAATAATGGTGTCGATTATAATAATAAACAATAGCAGCTGTTACATTAAATGCCACCTAATGTTAAAGGAAGTTTATATGTACTCTCTGCCCCTAAACTAACTTAGCCAGGTAACTATGATTAACCTATTTTAAAATGAGAAAACTGAGACTCAGAGAAATTACACCACTTGCTCAAGTTCACGTACTTGGAGCTGTTTACAACATTAATGCAGGGCTTGCCCCTCCAGATCCACCCTCCACTGTGCCCACCAGGTGACTAACTTGGAGGGACCACATTAGCAGACATCATGGCTCTCTGATTTTTGGTGGGTTCAGTCAATGGGGAACCCGGGCAGGTGACCAGAGGGAGAGTGAGATATATTTTCAGGGTCAGGGTATTCCTGCCCCCCAGCTCCTTCTCCAGAGGACTGGTTTCATCGCTTAACCAGAGATCTCAGCACCTATGAGGACACCCCTCCATCCCAGGCTTTGTCTTCAGACTTCCAGTACCTCTCCTCCCCTAATCCCAGACTGGGGACCACAATGGTGACTGCGTACTATACAATGTCATTTGGGGTTTCCCTAGAGCCCACTCCTTTATAAATAGGCCCTTTTGTTAACCCTTCCTCAAATTATCCTAATTTGAGCACACTGCTTCCTGCTGGGACCCAGATTGATACCTATGCTATACACATGCTCTGAGGATGTAGAGTCAGTGCCTTCAAGAAGCTTTTTTTCTTAGAGGTAGAGCAGAAGCAAACAAATGCAGTAGTCATTCAATGTTTTCAAAAGCACAGTATCTGTAATCCCCCTTTTCTGGCAACTTCATAGGTATTCTTGCTAAAACTCAGGGTGCCCTCCCCTGGTTTCCAAAGCTTCCGGGTTTAAGCCGGGCTGTTTTAGATAATCATTCAGCAGCAGACACACTGAACAGCAAAGGAAAGCTCTCTATTAGACAGAAAGGCTAATCTGAGGCTAAACTAGCCTTCAGAAAGGCTAGTTCTGAGGAGCTAGAGAGAAGATAGAACATACTGGGGTGAACTTACCTTGAAATCCTGTAATTACCCAACTGCCTGCCTGCCTTGGCTGCAGGGCAGAGAATCTCCGTGACAACCACCTACATCACCCTCTAATGCCCTTCCTTCAGCCAGCACAGGAGGGACTTGAATATTTACTTTCACGATGTGCATTTCATTGCAACACTAAAGGAGCAACTGGATTCAACTGATATCAAACAAATACAACAGCACATAAATCTATATTAATTTTCTTGAATTTGAAATGTTTTTACTTAAATATTGTGATGGTCCATGTTATGTGTCACCTTGGCGAGGCTATAGTCTCCAGTTATTCAAACTTCACAGGTGTCACTGTGGAGGTATTTTGTGGATGTGACTAAGTCCAGTAATCAGTTGACTTTAAGTAAGGGAGAATATTTTAGATGATCCGGGTGGGCTTGATTCAATCCATTGTAAGGCCTTAACAGCAGAACTGAGGCTTCCCTGAGAAAGAAATTCTGCCTGTGGACAGCAGCTTCAGCTTATGCATGAGAGCTCTAGCTTGCCCTTCATGATGATCTGCCATATGGATTTTGGACTTGCCTATCCAGCTCTCATAATCACGTTCTAGGTCTTTGCAATAAATCTCAGTATATATCCCCTATTGGTTCTGTTTCTCCAATTGACCCTGACTGATATAAATATCTACTAGGAAGAGCAAAGAGTTGCGATCCTAAAACTATTCTTTTTTTTTTTAAGATTTTTTTTTGATGTGGACCATTTTTAAAGTCTTTATTGAATTTGTTACAATATTACTTCTGTTGTATGTTTTGGTTTTTTGGCCGCGAGGCATGTGGGATCTTAGCTCCTCAGCCAGGGATTGAACCCACACCCCCTGCATTGGAAGGCGAAGTCTCAACCACTAGACTGCCAGGGAAGTCCCCCTAAAACTATTCTTAATTGCTATAATTAAGTAAACATAAAGCTATACTGATTTGGGGAAGGTGCATGAGGGGACAAAACAGCAAATCATTAAGTAGCTCCAAATGGGAAAAATGCAAAGTTTAAATTAAGAGAAATCACATTTAGTTCTGTAAAATGCTTTTGTTTCTTTAATGCGATTCAGAGTTATGTGGCATCCATAAAAAGGTCTTAAGGAATGTATAAGAATTCATCCAAAATAAGTTCACTTAGAGGCTTCTGGGATCCAAAATCTGTATACAAATAAGGTGAAATCCAACTGGGTCGTAATACTAATCAATTCAGTAAAACAAAATTTAATATGTAACATGTCCACTTGGGGGACTTATGGGAAGACATGAAGGAAAAATTATAAAGAATAATTTCTGCTAAATTCGTACTTGTACATAAAATACTTTATCAAATTGTTACCCTGCATCTCAAAGTAGTTGCAAGTATGAATTTTATTATAAATTATCTAAAGCCTAGAGTGTCTTCAAGGATATGGTATTAAAACATTGTGAGTTTTCAAACTGACTTTTTATTACCATATCTAGCAAGTACACCTGTCTTCTTTTGTTCTCAAAACTAAAAAATGTCTGTATCAAAATGACTCAAGAATATTCATTCTTGACATGATTCTCCAAGCAGTTATAATGATCAGATGGATACAGAGTAAATGAAAACTATAAGAAAAGTTTTACGCTTCTTCAAACACTGTCATCTCCCATAAAAACTATGATGAAATTCTACAGCAGTCTAAAGTGTGCTCCAAAGCAGTGCATAATTCCAAGTTCTTCTTGGACCAGTTTCATGACAATTTTTTGAAAGGGCAAAAGCTCTTCTGGATGATGTTTTACCTGCAGCCTTACCCTGAAGCAAGGGTTTCGTAAGCAGCACCACAGTCAGGCCTCAGAGTGATCTTGTCATTAGTTTAACATCTAAACAAGACTTCGCCATGAGCAAAAATCAACCTGCATCCAGTTTTAAAGAGGGGCACCAAAGACCTTGAACAGATGTTAAGTATTATCCACAACAACTTAATAGTTGTTAACAACAACAGAAAAGACTCGGAGAACAGAGAAGTTGTTTCTTCTCACTTTCAGGCCAGAATAACAAAGTTGTGAGGACTCCCATGCTGCGATGTCTTTATTAAAATGTTCACTGCATAATACCATTGTCTTTCCATTTGGAATTCATGCATTTTTTTAGCTGCTATATTATCATTTATACCACTGAAAAACCCTTCATACTGCTCAAAATACACTGGAAACCGTTTTTAAAACGTTTTTTTCTAAAGTGAAACAAACAGTAGAACCCAAGTTGTTTGTAATGGTAGTTAAGAGCTGAAAATTCATCAGGGAGAAGCAAGCTATAGGAGGATGAAAATAAATATTTTGCCATTTTGAACACACCAGGTGGCACACTCGGGTGAAATGTCAGGCACTGGCACAAGAAAGGAATTTAAACGCACAGCTAAAGAAGAAATCTAGAACAACAGTCTCTCAGCACCACATACTGCCCATAAACTATTTTAATACTGCGTTTTAAACTTAAGAATAGCATGTAATTGCCTAGACATACAATCCTTCTGGACTTAGTCTCAATCTTAAACATAAACCTAAAATAACTGATCTTTGAAGATGTAGATTTCCAGTACATAATATGAATATGAAGATGTAGGTTTCCAGTATAAAATATGAAGATTTATTGGTAAAATTAGCAGTCAACAATGCACAAATGAGATCACATGGGAAAATAGTGCTTTTACTTTTAATATAGATGAGTGATTAACAGAAATATATATACATGTTCACACACACACACACACACACACACACACATATATAAATATTCAGTTCCGGACATCTGTAGAACACGAAACTTCTTCTAAGTTCACAACTAAGCTTTATGTTTTTAATGTTGTCATGTTTTTATATCTAAATACCAACACACAAGAGAGTGCTTAAGGGAAACAAGGTGCCATCTCTGTGTTCATGTTATAGATTTACAAATTCCAAACAAAACCATCTCTGCATCAACAGCACCTTGTACACTGCAAGATACTCGATTTAAAAAAGGGCTGGATGAATAAGTGAATGAATGAATGCACACATATATGAATAAATAAGGTGAAGGATGGATGGGTAGAAAGAGACCAGACACACTTAACTGAAAATGAAGCGAAAATCCTCCCCACAGTTTCCACTCTCATACTTCTAACAGTAGTCTTGATGAACTGTCCAAAGCTCACTCCTCACATCATCAGACGCCCCACTACCCCCGGCTGGAGAGAAGGGATGAAAACTGACTTTGCCAGGCAGTTCACACACATCGTCTCATTTAGTCTGCACAACTGGTGAATCAGGCAAATACCGCCCCTTTGACAGATAAGGAGACTGAAGTTCTGAGAAGTGACGTGCCGGGCACTGGACACTCGGAACGTGCTGAAGCTGAATTCAAATCCAGACCTTTTTTGACACAAAGTATGTGCTTTTTCTGTTTACATTTGTATGGCGTCGAGATGTTATGAGGCATCTTTCTGTAAGGGTTTGTCCAAGTATTTGCACGTAACTGTATTAATTTACCTTTGCTTCATCTTATGCATATGTCCTCTCAGAAGACTGAAGTATGAAAACTTTAAATATGAAACTAAATTGAAAAAATCAATCCTCCATAATTCTCCCACTCTAACACAGAAGTTGTTTCCAAGGCAAGTGATTTTGGCTTCTATGCAGAGCATCTTGGCCAGAAATGGGCTGGCAGACACTCTTCCATCTTCCTACACAGTCAGTCTAAGTCACGGCTGCAGTCAACAACATAAGTGCTTTAAAACGTGAGGCCTGATCCAAGACTTAGGGATGCTTTTGGCCCCTCCTTCCAGGACTGAGACGTCCTGGATTGGGAAGTGCTGTGGGGCAATGTCTCCTGCACCAGAGCCCTTGACCCGCCTCCTTTTGGAGTGCAGTTGAGGCCCTTCTTAGAGAAGATGTGTATCTCTGGACAAGCAAATAGCACCCCTTCACCCACAGAGTATTTTCACAGTAGAATGGACTTTACAGGTGCTTCATTCCCATCCCTTCACTGAACAAGTGAAAAAGCTCTCACTCAGAGAACATGTAGCCGTTAGTGTTCTGGGTTCCTCCCGGCTCCAAATTGTTTTCCAGCAGATTGATAGGCAGTTGTGTTCCTTTTAATAGTCAGTTCCTTAAGCAATGAAAGTGCAGATACAATGTGACGACAACCACAGGTTCAGTAGACACAATAACCATCGGCATTTACCACGGATTACCACATGTCAGTGATGCCTAATGTTTTTATGTGCATAATCCTACTTGACCCTTGTCACAGCCCTGAGATTGGCATTATGATAGCCACCTTGAAGATAGGGAAACTGGGGCTCTGAGAAATGAAGTTACTTGTTTAAGGCCATATAGCTAAAAAATGGTGGATCTGCAGTTTGAACCCCGTTGAATAAGGAGCTTAGACACCATGTGCATACTATATTACCCTGCTCATAACTAGCCACGTGAAATCTTCCAAGAAAGTCTATTTATTCTCTGTTCATGAAACAGAAACACATAGTCATCATTTAAACCCTGATGCTCCATCCAGATACCCTTATGCCTTGGGCCTACCTGAAATGTTCACCTTTAATTCCTTTTAATGCCCCACTTGCTGACCTAATGTTCCTACTGCAAGACACGTGGCTGACTGCTATAAGGAGAATTAGATACCTCTCAGCAGAATAGGAAAATGTGCCTCGCTGAGGGAGCTAATTCCAAAACTAGGCATGATGGAATAGGACTGAAAGATGCAGCTCTGTGGCCCTCTGACATTGCACACCTCTGCTTGAAATAGAAGGATGTGTTCAAAACCCGACTCTGGAATCTTCCAGAGAGTGAGGCCAGGAAATGAGGGCATTGTGGCTGGTCTTGTCCTCCAGTGCCAGTGCCTAACCCTTGAACTCAACCATCCAGACTCAACACTTTCCTTTCCTTCCTGGACTCCGGAAGCCCACAGAAAAATGGGCTGGAGAGGTAAGAATCTCCAATGATTCACTCTAGAGTAATGTCAATTGATTCCCTCTTGTCTCTCCACTGTTATTTCTCTTTGCCATCTCTTCTGGAGGAATTGTGGGGATATCAGTAAGCCACTTCAAATCCTTTCTGAAGTGAGACTGAGGTGTAAATGAACAAAGTAATTATTGTCAGGGAAATGTGTGTGGGTCCCTCTGCTCTCTGGGTCTCCTGCTACCATATCCCCTCCACCTACAAGAACCATTCTAGGCTCTTCAGCAAAAAACAAACAAACAAAACAACCCCAAAAATACTCAAGGCAAACTGCCTGGAAAACAACACGTGTGGGAAATATGGTCCTTGATTTCAACCCTGAACACAATGTTCTAAGATGTTTTTTAAAGCTAGGTTTCCTTCCAGAGCTCAACTTGCACAGGGCTGCCAAATAAACATTTTGGACTCAAACAGTAGTTAGGGAAACATTTGTATGCTTGGATTTGAATGAGAAGAGGAAACTGCTGTGGATGAGAGATTGCAAAGTGCCGTTCCACTTAGCACGACATTAAAAGCACAGCAACAATCAAAGTGACACTTCTCCTCACCAGGAGGTTCCTGACTGCACAGCCTACCCCTCACAAGTGGAACGGCATCACTTTTCAGAAGGAAGATCCAATGCACCACTTGCTTCCTAAGAAATGCAATTGTTTGAAACCAGCACTGACTAATGTGGCTTATGTAAGCTCATATTTAAGGCAACGCCCGCCTCTGTCTTGATTCCCTCGTTAGCAACCTGTTCTGGCTAAACCACCACATGGTGCCCCAGATACCTAATTTTTTAAAGTTGTAATTTTGCCAGGAGAAATACACAAGTGTATGTGGTGCCAATACATACACTGAGACGTAAGCTTATCATATTAGTTTAACTGTAGGTACAATGCTGTCTTTATATAATATTGTTCCTCTGCAAAGCTGTAAGGATTTCTTAAAATTCTGTTTGGTGGATGAGGAAAGGGAAGCAAGTCAACCTGTTCATGATCTACAGATGCTATGATTAGAGAAATAGAGGAAAAAGAACAGTCTTATAATTGTAAGCCAAAACAGTTTACTGCATGCTATTACTAAAGTTTGCCTCCCTAAATAAAATTAAATAATTGCTTTATTAACTGAGCTCATGCTTTTTACAAGAGGGTCTCAGGAATAAGTGCTCAATGAGAATTGATTCCCACTTTTGATGCAATGGCCTTTTGGGAGGAAGATGGGGGTGCAGGAAAGAATGGGGGCAGGAGAAGAACACTAAACAGACTGACCGTCCACCAACCTCCCTCCCCTTCACCCAACCAATTACATGACCATCTTGGGACAGTGTGGTTTTTGAAAAGCTCTGTAGGTGATTCTAATGTTTCACCAGGACCCAGGATCACTGTTCTAGATCATCCATGGAGCTAAGATGAGGGGGCTGAAGTTTTATTTGAATACACTGAAATCACATCAAATTTTTTAAATTAGTAAACAAAACAGCTTTAGAGCAGTGATCTAAATCTAAACCACTGGCAGATTAAATGGGGCTACCTGTGACAAAACTACCTTGTTCTTCTGTCACCTGAAGAGACCCATGTGAACACTGTTCCTCAGTCAGTATTTCCAAAGTACATTAAGTTGATCGCTAATAACCAGTCTCTCTAAGCCAAAGCATTTACAGAAGGAGGGTTTCTGCTAAGAGCACTAAACCTGAAAACAAAAAAAATATATTTGGAAATGGTAATAGAATGGCAAGATTTTGATGATTCCCCTGCTTTTACTCATTTTAGATTTATGTATCATGTAGCCCAATACAATCAACAACTATTGAGAAAATAAGTGAAAACGGGTGACAAACAGCATATGCGGTAAATTAAATATGGCCATACTTTTCTGCATCTACTTTCATCAAGAGTTGGGTCTATTAGAGTTACCATGTGATCTAGCAATCCCACCCCTGGGAATATATCTGGAGAAAAGGTACACGCACCCAATTGTTCAAAGCAGCACTATTCACAATGGCCAAGACATGGAAGTGTCCATTGACAGATGAATGGATAAAGAAAATATGGTATATATACATATATATAATGCAGTACTACTCAGCCATAAAAAAGAATGAAATAACAGCAACATGGATGGACCTAGAGATTATGATACTGAAGTGAATCAGACAAAGACAAATATATGATATCACTTATATGTGAAGTCTAAAAAAAAGATACAAATGAACTTATTTACAAAACAGACTCACAGATTTTGAAAACAAATTTATGGTTACCAAAGGGGAAAGGGGGTGGGGGAGGGATACATTAGCAGTTTGGGATTAACAGATACAAACATAAACAACAAGGTCCTACTGTAGAGCACAGGGAACTATATTCAGTATCCTGTAATAAACCATAATGGAAAAGAATGTATATACACACACATATGTATATAACTGAATCAATTTTCTGTACTAGAAACTAACACAACATTGTAAATCAACTATGTTTCAATTAAAAAATTAAATTAGGGACCTCCCTGGTGGCACAGTGGTTAAGAATCCGCCTGCCGATGCAGGGGACATGGGTTCGAGCCCTGGTCCAGGAAGATCCCACGTGCCATGGAGCAACTAAGCCCGTGAGCCACTACTACTGAGCCCGCATGCTGCAACTACTGAAGCCCATGAGCCTAGAGCCTGTGCTCTGCAACAAGGGAAACCATCGCAATGAGAAACCCATGCACTGCAAGGAGGAGTAGCCCCTGCTCACCAGAACTAGAGAAAGCCCGCGCACAGCAACAAAGACCCAACGCAGTCAAAAATAAATTTTTTTTAAATGTTAAAAAATTAAATTAAATTTAAAAAAGAGTTGTGGTCTATTAGTCTAACCCTGATCCTTTACCTCAAGAGCTCTTGCAGCTTCTACTCATGCTTTTCTTAAAATCCTGAGCCTACCACACTGCAGAGAAGCTCAGGATGAAAGACCAAATGGAAAGAGAGAAACCAGATACCAAAAATTTTGGTCTTTGGAAAGACCAAATGGAAAGAGAGAAACCAGATACCAAAAATTTTAAAGTCATTGTGATACTGAAGTGACAGAAACCTTGAAAGAAAATGATCGTGTCATCTTGGAATTCATAACAGTGAAGAAATGAAAATCTGGACATAATCAAATGCATAAAAGGACCTCAGGAAAGTGCATTTTTCTAAAACATATGAAAAAACGTGTATTATCAAAAGGTCAGGCCCATGATGGAATACAACTCAAAAAGGAACAGAATATAGAAATGAAAACTGATAATTGTGAATAACCTTGATAAAGAAGAAAGGGGAAGAAACCTTAATAACCAATGCAGCTGTATGAAAAATTCTCTGGTTCATTCATTCATCCACTCATTCACACAAACAAACATGGAATATCAGCCATGTGCAAAGTGTTGTGCTCTAATGAGGTCATATTTTTAAAAGCACAAACTAAAGGTGGAAGAACCCATATTTTTGAAAAATATATACTAAAAAAATTATTTTAATGGCTGAGATTTATAAGAATATTTACAGAAAAGCTCTTGAATGAGCTAAGACATTCAAAAGAAATGGTGTCTAAAATTATGTTCCAGGGCAATAGAAATAAGAAACAAAATGTGATATTGCTTGGGGCAGATGGTATAATGCTATTTAACAGATGCTAGTGGGAAATTCAGAACTCTTCAACATCTTTTCTTCTTCCATCTTCTCCACTGAAGATACTGTTTTACAGTTAAAATAAGAAACTGGAACCCAAGACAAGAGATAAAATTAGTTAAAATGAGAAAAAAAACCACACACACACACACACACAGGTGCCTTACTTACACTGACTTCAAGTTGCCCACCTGAGCCAAATCACATCCCAGGGCCCAGAAAAAACTTGCAAATATGATTACCAACCACTGTCAATAGTCTCTGAGGATAAGCACCAAAAGTTCTGAATCAGATTAATGTGACTCCACTTTTCAAATAAGAGAAAAAGGTGGATTCTGGTTATAAAGCTTGAAATCAATGCCTGATAAAATTCTAGAAAAACAGCTAATGAAAACAGGTGGCTAATGAGCATTTGGAAAAAAGGCTGATGCTGAGGAGTTAGGAATCACTAACTAAAATGTGTGGTATTTTATACAGGTAAGGCTTTTTTCCCCCAGATATAGTGTCTCTTTTAGTCCTTACATTAAAAGAGTCCTTTTAGTCCAACTCAGTTGCCATGATTCAGATGCAGAAACTGAGTTTCCTAAACATTGAGTATGTTATGTCCAAGGTCATATAGTAAGTGGCTGAGCTACAACTCAAATTCAATTCATTCCAAACTCACCTCATTGCTGATAGAACAAGGGATCACCATAGATATAGTGTAAGTTGATTTCAGCAAGACATTTGACAGAGTTCTTTGTCATATGTTCTTAGACAAGATAGAAATTGTGAGCTAGATGATGGATGGAAAGGAACCGCATCTTCTTTTGGATGTCTCAAAGCATCTCAAACTCATCTTGTCCAAAAGCAAATTCATGAATGTCTCCCTCAAGCCTGGCTTTCTTTATTCCTTTTCTCAGTGAAGGTATTATGTGCGTTCTAGGAACGTGGTAAGATACTCTTGAAAAGCTTCCTCCATGACCTTATGTTCAATCCACCACCAAAGCCTGCCAATTTTATTCTGAAATAGCTCTCAGAACATGTAAGGTAACATTCCACTGCTGATGACAATCAAGAGTCAGTCTGGGGCTTCCCTGGTGGCGCAGTGGTTGAGAGTCCGCCTGCCGATGCAGGGGACGCGGGTTCGTGCCCCGGTCCGGGAAGATCCCACATGCCGCGGAGCGGCTGGGCCCATGAGCCATGGCCGCTGAGCCTGCGCGTCTGGAGCCTGTGCTCCGCAACGGGAGAGGCCACAACAGTGAGAGGCCCGCGTACCGCAAAAAAAAAAAAGTCAGTCTGGTTGTTACTCTTTTGAAGTATACCTTTTATCTCTGGCTACTTTTGAGATCTTCTGTGTCTTTGTTGTTCTACAGCTTCACTAAGATGAATCTAGATGTAGATTTTTTGTTGTTGTTGTCCTGCTTGGGAATGCTGGGCTTCATGAAAATCTTGATTGGAGCTTTTCACCTCTTCAAATATTGCCTCTAACCCATTCTTTAAACTCAGTAACAACACTGCTTTGTTACTAAATTTATTATCTCAGTTTCTATGGGTTGGGAGTCTGGGTGTTTTAGCTGGGGCCTCTGCTCATGGTCTCATAAGGCTGAAATCAAGGTGCTGGTCAGCTGTATCCTCAAAGTAATTTCACTTAACTTAGATTTTTTATTAAATTTGAGGGTCTTTATGTTTTAATAAACGAGTTTAACAAATTCACATCGATTGGGATAATAAATTCGATCTTCTTGTGTCATTTTATCTTGTGCTTCCGTGCTGCTCCACTGCCCCTCCTACCCCTCCACTCCAACATCTTTTTCTCTAGGGACCAAAGCTTCCTTTGGTCTTTTTTCTCCTTCTTTGATCATCCGGAAGTAATATGTAGTCTCTTAAAACTTTTAAGCAATTACATGCATATTTTAAACCATTTAATACTCCTTTCCCTATCACCATGAAGAATAAAACAGTATCTGAAGATATGTCCGTGTGACTTTCTCTCTTCTTTTTGTCCCCCACCAAGTAAAAGAATTGTAGCCTTTAATTCTTTTTTTTTTAACATCTTTATTGGAGTATAATTGCTTTACAGTGGTGTGTTAGTTTCTGCTGTATAACAAAGTGAATCAGCTATACATATACATATATCCCCATATCTCCTCCCTCTTGCATCTCCCTCCCACCCTCCCTATCCCACCCCTCTAGGTGGTCACAAAGCACCGAGTTGATCTCCCTTGTGCTATGCGCTGCTTCCCACTAGCTATCTATTTTACATCTGGTAGTGTATATATGTCAATGCTACTCTCTCACTTCGTCCCAGCTTACCCTTCCCCCTCCCCGTGTCCTCAAGTGCATTCTCTACGTCTGCGTCTTTATTCCCGACCTGCCCCTAGGTTCTTCAGAACCTTTTTAATTTTTTTAGATTCCATATGCTTATATACTTTTTTCTCACTTAAGAATTATTTTTGATGTCACATTAAGTTGTACAATAAGAACAATTGTTTAACATTAACTCAAATTTTAAAGGTTTAATTACTCACCATTTATTTTATATTTCATTTTCCCTTAATCTGAGGTTTGATGAATTCCTTGAGTGTCTGAACAATTTTAAGTAATTTTGAGTTCTTGAATGTCTGAGAAGTCCTTTGGGTTGAGACTGGAAGGCACTCCCCTGACTGTTTCTGGCTTGTTGATGGAACTCCTATTATTTTGACAGGAATTTGGAATGAGGTTAAATGTACGGGTATAATTGTAATTTTGGGGGGCCAAATACATATTCTTAAGGCAGCCAAAGAAAACATGAAAACCACCAGTGGTCCCTGGCTAGCTGCAGACCTTACACACATCCTTTAATTTCTCTGAGCTCTCCTTCCTTATGGATAGGAAGGCGGCTCATCCAAACCACCTCAGACACTCTTCCAGATGTTTTAGTCAAGACTTTATAAAGCTAATAGAAATACCAATGTTTAATCAACACCGTAAAAGCAGAAGAATTAATTTCCAGCAAAATATCAATGAAGTCTATTATATGTTTAAAGTTTCAGGGTTACACAGTGATGGACAGTAAATACAAAAATAAATATTTCTCTCAGTGCCTTGCTTAGAAGAAACAATAGAAACTCATAAACAATACTTGGTCCAAGTATATATACAACCACATTATTTTCAAGTCTAGGGAAAAGGAAATATACTTTTGATGAATCCTTAGTATTCATTCAACAACATCACACAAGCAATTATGACACTTAAGAATGGTTTTCAGGTTCCATTTAAAAATGTCTCGACTAGGTTTTACAGTGACAGGGTTCAAATTTAGAAAGTATAGAAAAGTTTACTCTTAATTCTGTTTTTTAGCTACCCAATTTCCATCCTCTCAGTTAAATGAAGTTGTGTATCCTTCCAGAGATATTTCATACGTATACAAAATATCTCTCCCTCCCTCGCCCTCCCTTTCCCCTCTTATCCAATTTCTCTCTCTCTGTCTCTGTTTCCTTGTTGTTTTTTTAAAAATTTTTGTCCCTTTTAAATAAAATTGTATCATTCCATTTTCCTGAGGCTTATTTTTCACTTAACGTTTCTTGGTGGTCTTTGTTCATCAGTATAAAGTGCTTCCTCATTCTTTTTTATAACAACCTAGCATTCCGTTGTCTGGATATAGCATGGCTTATTTTCCCAATAACTTATTGGTGTACATTTTAAGCAATGTTACAATTATAACCCCAAACATATGTCATTTCAAAAGTGTGAAGTATATTTCTAGGATAATTCTTAGAAATGAAATCACTAGGTTAGAGGCTATATGCATTTGTAATTATGAGAGTTACAGCCATGTTGCTCTCCATAAGGAAATAACGATTTATGCTCCCATCCAGTAATATATGAGCCTACTAGAGCATGATTTTTCATATTGGATTGGCCAAAAAGTTTGTTCGGTTTTAAGCAAAAATAAAACATATTTTTCATTTTTACGAAGAACTTTATTGAATAACATATTCATTAACCAGACAAACTTTTTGGCCAACCCAATAGTTCCAAAGCATGCTACCTGGTACTTTCAAACTCCTGTCCCCAATTTTTTTTGGTTTGGTTTTGTGGAGCTATTTGGAGTGGACGTGTGAGTCAGATGAGTCCTGGTTTTTGTCCCAAATTATACTGGTTCCTCTGTCTTTTCCCTAAAGCACATGAATACCACAAACACACACTACTGCTATAAAGCTTCACAGATTTAAGACATTCTGAAATGACCAGGGTTCAGAGTCCATTAAGTTTGAGTGTCTCTACAAAGCCCATCTAAATCCTAAACTGCATTGTAACAGCAGGAGAGAGTTGGTGAACTCTTGGCCCTATGAATCAGTGTCTAATGAGAATTGATCTAACAGGCTTCAGGGGACCTTATCTTATTGCTAATAAAAGAAATTCCATCTGGCACTTTCCTACACTGCCTAGATATTAAATAGGGTTTATGATGATTAAGCACCGGAAAAGTTAATTGAGAGGTAATTCCAGGGGAATGTACGGATCTCTGAGGGCAGTGGTCTTCTACTGGGTAACTTAAGGAAAGGAGGCAGGAGACCAGCTACCAAACTTCAAGCACTAGGCAGAAGCACCATAGCACACAGGGTCACGTAGCCCCAAGCCCACCCCCAGGACAGCCATCTTCAACTGACAGCTTCCTCCCAACACAGAAGGGATGCTCACTTCCACTCCAACCCTAAGGACCTGCTCCAAGAACAGGACCGCCACCTGGCAAAAGGGACACGAAACCATGATAAGGTGTTTCCATTTGTTTTTCCTCATTGGATGGGGCCACCATAAAACTTTAATAATATTAAACAGAAGGGTGGGGTTTATAAAAATGTAGACCAAAGGAGAATGTTGTCGTAAATTATGGTCAGCCATCAAAGCAATTATGCCCCAGAGTTTAATGAGCTATGTCTCATCCAAATCTGAATGAAGAAATTTCTAGAGCATTAAGATTGCTTCTTACTTTTGTACACAGTCTCAATCATGGGTGCCCTAGATAAGTCTATAGAACACAAGAGTCAAGGTCATCAGAACTAAAAGTGTGCTTATTCCTGCTCCATCGTCATGTCCACAGCAGGAAATCTGCTCCAGAACAAAGAAGTACCTCATTTACTTTTTAAAAAATGATTTGTCTTTGTGGATTGAATTGATATACCTAAAATACAAGAGAAACGATCTAATTCCTATTTCTATAAAATCCAAACATCTGGCAGGTCAGGCCTAAATGAACAAAGCTAATTCCTAGGAGACATGTAAAACACAAGGCTTTCGGCAGGGGTCAGAGAGCACATTTTTTAAATTTTGGCACCAAGTCTCAAGAGCTTCTTGTTTCTTGGAAGGTTAGTGGTGGTCCTTTCTGCCTTTCGGTCCTGACACACAGTGAGATCAAAGGAAACTCGAGTGGCATGGCTCTCTTCTGTTATTCTGACCTGCACTTTACACACATTTCCTATTCTGAAAGCACGGAGAGGTACTGAGTCTATAGGGCTGCTAACATTGTTATGCCTTACGTGGAACTCAGCTGTCTATTTGCTTAATCGACTGTAAACAGAGATCCCTTGCCAAACAGTACTTGCCATAAAGAACTCAACACGGGGCATGTTCACTTGGATGCTGTCCACAAGCTTCAGGAGCAAACATGAAATGTCTCACCACTGAGCAAACCAAACTGGAGCTACGCTCTGGAAACCAGCTCGGTGGTGTGGCTCAGAGGCCTGGAAAAGTTTTATTTCACACATTTAAGCCGGTTATTCTATTTTTTTTCATCTTTATTGGAGTACAATTGCTTTAAAATGGTGTGTTAATTTCTGCTTTATAACAAAGTGAATCAGTTATACATATGTTCCCATATCTCTTCCCTCTTGCGTCTCCCTCCCTCCCCCCCTGCCTATCCCACCCCTCTAGGTGGTCACAAAGCACCGAGCTGATCTCCCTGTGCTATGTGGCTGCTTCCCACTAGCTATCTATTTTACGTTTGGTAGTGTATATATGTCCATACCACTCTCTCACTTTGTCACAGCTTACCCTTCCCCCTCCCCATATCCTCAAGTCCATTCTCTAGTAGGTCTGTGTCTTTATTCCCATCTTACCCCTAGGTTCTTCATGACATTTTTTTCCCCTTAGATTCCATATATATGTGTTAGCATACAGTATTTGTCTTTCTCTTTCTGACTTACTTCACTCTGTATGACAGACTCTAGGTCCATCCACCTCACTACAAATAACTCAGTTTCGTTTCTTTTTATGGCTGAGTAATATTTTTAGGGATGGGTTTTAAGGAAAAAGATTGGAGATGACAAAATTTCACAAAATACAAGGATGTTCTCATGGCATTCTTTATATTATAAAAATCATAACGCAAATATCCACTAATCAAGCCATGGTTAACCAGATTAAGACACATTCATATGATGCTGTGTGATGTGATATATGAGATGACATGATATTACTATATAATATTATATAAAACAGCCTTATCTAATGACACAGGACATTGCTTAATATAATATTAAGTGGTAGGAAACTATATCCATAGAACGCCAGTTTGCTTTTTAAAAATCTGTCAACTGTATATACACATGCACACACTTTTATAAGACTACATTTCCCTCATAACAGCACTTCTAACACTGAACTGCCAGGGTACTTTTCTGTTTTGCTTTCCACCCCTCCCTCCCCTACTTCTTGTATACCTCCTATTCCTCTGGCAGGCACCAGGTGGCCCACATCACAGAGACAGGCATGACCTGAGGATAAAGAGCAGGAGTGTGTCTGAATCCCAATCCAGAGGCTTCACCCTGGCCTGAAATGCTGTTCAGGGGTTCCCTGGCACAGAGAAGGCACTCTGGGATGTTCACACCCTCTTCCTTCTCTAAAGTTTGGAGACAAAGACGTGAGCAAAATGCGCTGGATCTCTGCCTAGAAACCCTGGTGAAAAGTTGACTTGTAAGAAAAGATTATTTTTCAATAGGAATAATATACCAGTCGTAAGGAACACCCTTGCTGTTGTCCTGGCAAATAAGCATCTTGCCCCAAGAAAGCTGAAGGCAGCTCTGTCCTTGGAAGATTAACACACTAGAGTCAGACAGTTGTTACTAGGGAAGCAGACAGGTTCGTGCACCCGATTTAAACTGTGGCTGAAAAAGGAATCCTCAGCATGAGTGGACCAGAACCTAACCATGGTCAGTCACGCCAAGCAGTGACTGACAAAGGAAAGGGCGGGAACAAAGGACAGTCTGGTCTGCAATGACCTTTTCAGATTATCTGTTGATCCCTTAAGCTACACTGTCCCTTCTTAATGTTGAAAGCCAAGAAAAGAGCAGCACGTTGTGACAGAAGGAACTGCAAGACTAGTTTCTCCTTTACATTTTACTATTTGGCCTTGTGCAAGGCAGAGGCAAAATGCTAACACCTTAATTTTTTCGAATTATGGTTTTCTCTGGATATATGCCTGGGAGTGGGATAGCTGGATCATATTGGTAGTTCTAGTTTTAATTTTTTAAGGACCCTCCATACTGTTCTCCATAATGGCTGTACCAATTTACATTCCCACCCACAGTGTAGGAGGGTTCCCTTTTCTCCACACCCTCTTCAGCATTTATTGTTTGTAGACTTTTTGATGATGGCCATTCTGACCAGTATGAGGCGATACCTCACTGTAGTTTTGATTTACATTTCTCTGATAATTAGCAATATTGAGCATCTTTTCATGTGCTTTTTTTTTTGGCCATCTGAGTGTCTTCTTTGGAGAAATGTCTATTTAGATCTGCCCATTTTTGATTGGGTTGTTTGTTTTTTGGATATTGAGCTGCACAAGCTGTTTATATATTTTGGAGATTCATCCCTTGTCAGTCACTTCATTTACAAACATTTTCTCTCATTCTGTGGGTTGTCTTTTTATTTTGTTTACGGTTTTCTTTGCTGTGCAAAAGCTTTTAAGTTTAATTAGGTCCCATTTGTTTATTTTTGTTTTTATTTTCATTACTCTAGGAGGTGGATCCAAAAAGATATTGCTGCAATTTATGTCAAAGAGTGTTCTGCCTATGTTTTCCTTTAAGAGTTTTATAGTATCTGGTCTTACATTTAGGTCTTTAATCCATTTTGAGTTTATTTTTGTGTAGGGTGTTAGAGAATGTTCTAGTTTCATTCTTTTACATGTAGCTGTCCAGTTTTCCCAGCACCACTTATTGAAGAGACAGTCTTTTCTCCATTGTATATTCTTGCCTCCTTTGTCAGAATAATTGACCACAGGTGCGTGGATTTATTTCTGGGCTTTCTATCCTGTTCCATTATAGGTCTGTTCCAGACCTCTATTTGTTTTTCTTCCAGTACCATACTGTTTTGATTACTATAGCTTTGTAGTATAGACTGAAGCCATAGAGCCTGATTCTTCCAGCTCCGTTTTTCTTTCTCAGGATTGCTTTGGCTATTTGGGGTCTTTCGTGTTTCCATACAAATTGTGAAATTTTTGTTCTAGTTCTGTGAAAAATGCCATTGGTAATTTAATAGGGATTGCGCTGAATCTGTAGATTGCCTTGGGTAGTATAGTCATTTTGACAATATTGATTCTTCCAATCCAAGAACATGGTATACCTTTCCATCTGTTTGTGTCATCTTCAATTTATTTCATCTGTGTCTTATAGTTTTCAGAGTACAAGTCTTTTGTCTCCTTAGGTAGGTTTATTCCTAGGTATTTTATTCTTTCTGATGTGATGGTAAATGGGATAGTTTCCTTAATTTCTCTTTCTGATCTTTTGTTGTTAGTGTATAGAAATGCAAGAGATCTCTGTGTATTAATTTTGTATCCTGCAACTTTACCAAATTCATTGATGAGCTCTAGTAGTTTTCTGGTAGCATCTTTCAAATTTTCTATGTATAGTATCATGTCATCTGGAACAAATTTATTTTAAATGATGATGATTTGCATTTAAACAATACAGTGAGTTTAAATATTCCTGTGAAACTAGTTGTGGAGGAGAGGGGAAGTGTAGATCTCGTGACATTTAACTAAATACCTAGCTACACTGGAAAACAAAAACTAAACAAGAGACACATTGTCACAGTTGAGGAAAGAGGACGAGACTGCCAGTGTTCATTTGCTGTGTTGCTTTATATAACATCCTTAACTCCTGGGGACTTAATGCTTTGTTTATAAAATGAGCAGGTTGTACTCGAATTCAGGACTGATTTTTAAGCTTCACTTTAGCTCTAAAATTCCATCATTTATTCTGGAATATTCTTTCTCTACTTCAAAGTTTGATAATGTCAGTTCTAGGACAGGCTTCCCATAGCTAAAGGGGTGGCATGAAGAACAGATAAAGTCTTTCTGACCAGAGGCATCCTTTGCCATTCTCAGTAATGGCAACAGTTCACCAGAATCTCCTCTGTGTCAGGTGATATTTTGAGCACATCAGCAACACTAAGGCCTTTAATGGCAGACTAGAGCAGAGTGAATGGACTCGGGGATACGGGCTGGCCCATGTGATTCATGAAGAAGCAGCCCAGTAGGGAGGCCCTCCCTAACTGTGGGTCTGTGACATGCAAGACTTTGGAAACCACTTTCAAGGCAGAAACGTGTCTCCAGGAGAAAACAAACACTCTCAGTGGCTGCATCTAAGGCCAGTTAGTCCTGCTGGGGTAGCTGTGTGTATTCAGAACTTCTACTTCCTAGTTAAAAGCTTCCCTTTTGTATTTAAGCTGTCAAAGCAGAAAGTGTGATTTTTCTCAGAAACTCGCTCTTCATTTGCCCACTGACCTGTTTTCTAGTTTGTATAGAAATGTTTTGTTTCTACCATCAGAAAGAAACAGAAGCCACTGAACAGTTCCTATAGAAGGTATGCAGGGAAACAGAAATGAATAGAACCACCACCCTAAATAAAAGGCATCAGAGTTTCTGATTCTAAGGAAAAAAACATCCAGGCAGCCAACTGTCTCCTCTGGCCACAGCAGGTCAGCACACAAGTGAATATACGAAATGAAGAGAGATATTGAAGGTCTAAATAACTAAGCATCGGCTATAAAACAAACACTAGCATTTCTATTCTGCTTGTAGAGAATCATCTAATAGCAAAAAAGGGGAAAGCACCTTGCTTTACGAAAAGCTAAACCATTAAAACCATTTGAACTTACTAAATATATATGAAAATTTAAAGAGAACTCTAATTATTTAATTCATGGACCGGATACACCAGCCTAGAGCAAGGCAGGTACATACCTCACCCTGAGTTCTTATGAGTCCTTACTATGTTCCAGAGGCTGTCCACAGGGCTTCCCATGTACTAATTCATTTAACCTCCCACACTCTAGTCAGGTATCCTCATCATCCTCATTGTACAGTGGAAAAACTGGAGGCTCAAAAAAACGAAGGAACATGCCCAAGGTCACACGTCAGGTGAGGATCCTGGTTAAAAAACAAACCAGCATCAATGAACCTGTAGTTCTTATGTTTTCAGCAAGACAAGTAGTGCCATTGAGCATCTAGCATTAAATACCACTCCCGTGCCTGCTCTGAGATTCATGTAAAATACATAAATACTGTATGAAGGAAGGAAGATTTAAAATACAGTCGACAATGAATTGACTCTGTCTCCTCCCCCCTCCCTCCCTCTCTCTCTCTCACTACACATACCCCTAAGCACGGCAGGCCGTGTAGGATATTACGGGTCTACTTCAGGACCACACAAAGCTGTTTATGCTCTCAGAGAAACAGAAGCTTTTAGGATCTGGTTCAGGATCCACTCAGCTAGATAAAGATGATGGCAGGGGAGGTGACCCAAGAGAGGAAGCAGGGGAAGGTAGGAAGGGAAGGGGGAGTGTCAGAAGGGCAGGGCCACATGGCGAAAGTCCAGGGCCTAGAGAAATGCAGGTCCTTTGGGGTCTCTCAGCTGTAGCGCAGGGAGGGAGACAAGCCATAGCCATGGGTGGTCTGACCTGAGACCTTTACCCAAGCCCTGGTTCAGGGAAGGGTGGGGATCTGGCAGGAGCACTCAGGTAGGCTCCAGCTCTGGTGAGTAGGGCAGTGGGGCAGGGGAACCTGCAGATGGGATTTGGGGAGCAACACAAAACCATTTCCTCCAACCAGGCAGCCTTGGGAAGAGGAAGCCCGGGCTCCAGGCACATTCCTGGCATGGAAAGGGGCAAAGTCACAGCCCAGGCCATCTTATGCTGTGTAGGGAATGGGCCCTGGTAGCTGTGAGATGCTCAGCCTGGAAGATGTAAAAGGCAAGCTGAGCACTGCAAGGTGGGAGCTGACTATGGGCAATCGTCACAGCTACAGGGGCTGACCACACACGAACATTTGGGGGAACATGGCAGAGGCCAAGGACACATCATTCTAGTGCTAACTCCAGAGATTGCTGGAACCACAGACCCTGCCAACCTCCTATGCAGGTCACCTCATCTGGAAACCCAGGATCTGGCTAGACACACAGGAGTCAGGTACTCTAGCTCTAGCCTGAGGCCTGGGGATAAGAATCAGCCAGACTTAGGAGGCTTGGGTCCTAGGCCCACATACATGAATAGCTGATGCAGGATGGGAGCCCGTGAGTCAGGCCAGCAGGGGGTGGTGAACTGCAGAGGGCTGGGACTCACTGGGCACCTGGGGCCCAGCTCTTCTGGGAATTTAAGTCATCAATCAGACATCCACAAGGGAATCTTGAGGCTGGAGCAGAAATCTCTCATCTGAAAGAAGGAACTCATTAAAAGTTATTCCAAGAGTCAGAGAGGTTCATGAATTCACTTCATGATGGTATCAACTTAGAAGCTGATCCAGGAGATGGGCCTATTTTCTTTCTCTCTCTTTTTTTTTTTTCTATCCTCACTGACATTTTTTTTTTTTTTTTTTGCGGTTCGCGGGCCTCTCACTGTTGTGGCCTCTCCCGTTGCAGAGCACAGGCTCTGGACGCGCAGGCTCAGCGGCCATGGCTCACGGGCCCAGCCGCTCCGCGGCGTGTGGGATCTTCC
Source organism: Delphinus delphis (assembly GCF_949987515.2). Lineage (NCBI taxonomy): Eukaryota > Metazoa > Chordata > Mammalia > Artiodactyla > Delphinidae > Delphinus > Delphinus delphis. The sequence continues at coordinate 60,387,012 of NC_082692.2, forward strand.
CGGACCGGGGCACGAACCCGTGTCCCCTGCATCGGCAGGCCGACTCCCAACCACTGTGCCACCAGGGAAGCCCTGACATTTTTTTAATTGAAGTATAGTTGATTTACAATGTTGTACAGCAAAGTGGTTCAATTATGCATACACACACATTCTTTTTTAATATTCTTTTCCATTAAGGTTTATCATAGTGAAACTGTGCACCTCAGATTGGGACTTGAACACATGGGGCCAGAACTCGAACCAGGCCTAAATGCAGATTGGGACTTGAACCCACATGGCTGGGACTCGTCCTGGGCCAAAACCCATAGTCTTCCAACTGAGATCACACACCTGGTTTCAGGTCTTAATGAAGTTCAGGTTCCTGATGTCTCATCACAGAAAATTCAGTGGGAGACAAAGTGATAGGTAAGAAGTGGATTTATTTAGAGAGAAACACACTCCACAGACAGAGTGTGGGCCATCTCAGAAGGTGAGAAAAGCACCAGGGTATGGAGTTGTCAGTTTTTATAGGGGTGGGTAATTTCATAGGCTAATGAGTGGGAGGAGTATTCAGCTATTTCGGGAAGGGATGGGGATTCCCAGGAATTGGGCCACTGCCCACTTTTCGATCCTTATGGTGGCCTTGGAACAGTCATGGTGCCTGTAGGTGTGTCATTTAGCTTGCTGATGTGTTACAGTGAGCATATACTGAGGCTCAAGGTCTAGTGGAAGTCGACTTGTCTGCCTCTTGGACCCATTTGGTTCTAATCAGTTTATGTCATGTCCTTGGGCTATGTCATTCTTTCAAAGATTGTGCCCTGCCCCCTTCCCTCCTGTTTTAATAGGACATTGAACATGGCTTTCTGTGCTATACAGCAGGACCCTGTTGTTTATCCATTCTATATATAATAGCTTACATCTGCTAACCCCAACCTCCCACTCCATCCCTCCCCCAACCCCCTTCCCCTTGGCAACCACAAGTCTATTCTCTGTGTCTGAGAGTCTGCTTCTGTTCTGTAGATAGGTTCACTTGTGTCATATTTTAGATTATACATATAAGTGATACCATATGGTATTTGTCTTTCTCTTTCTGACTTCACTTAGTATGATAACCTCTAATTCCATCCATGTTGCTGCAAATGGCATTATTTCATTCTTTTTTATGGCTGAGTAGTATTCCATTGTATATATGTATCACATCTCCTTTATCCATTCATCTTCAATGAACATTTAGGTTGTTTCCATGTCTTGGCTATTGTAAATAGTAATGCTATGAACATAGGGGTGCATGTATCTTTCCAAATTATAGTTTTGTCTGGATACATGCCCAGGAGTGGGATTGCTGGGTCATATGGTAATTCTATTTTTAGTTTTCTGAGGAACCTCCATATTGTTTTACATAGTAGCTGCACCAACTTACATTCCTACCAACAGTACAGGAAGGTTCGAGATGGGCCTGTTTTCTTCAGGAGCTGAGTAAGGAGGTGAAGGCAGGGGCCTGTTTCCAGGAACTGAAGCAGGTCATGGGGACAAGGAAATTGTCATTCCACTAGCACAGCACAGGGTGAAGGTAAAACTCTGATTTCCACAACGTACACCTGTGTTCACCAACTCTGCGTTTCAGACCGTTTCTGGCAAAATGCTTGTGGACGTGCCTGAATTACTGCGGTTGAAGAAAGCTGCTTTCACAATAGCTGCAGAAACTTTCTTCCTTATTCTCTTTCAAGTCCTGAATTCTTTGTGCACCAAATGCCAAATAAATGCTTTCTGGAGCCAGAGATCTGAGGAATGAAAGTCCGGCCAAGAATTAGTACCACAAAAGCTTTATCAGAGCCCAGCAGAACTGAGCCTCTGACACTAGCAGTGGAAAGCAGATAAGATCAGGAACTTAGAGCCACAAAAGCAATCTAGAATATTGTTATTAAAGGATATGGGATTATGGGGAGAAGGTATCCAGAATTTACAAATTAGTAACCATACATCTTTGAAGGGTTACAAATTAAAAAGTAAATAAGAGCATCAGTATGATTCTTTTTCTACATTATAAGTCCATTTGCAGCATCAAACTCTCTTGGCCATTCTTAAAAGCAGATCCCCACAGGTGAATATGTGATATTCATATCACTATATTCATATCGCTATCCATATCACTTTTATGGTACCAGAGACATTATACAAATTATGAATATGAGGACATCCTAAGGCCACTTTCTTATTTCAAAAATCATGACATATACTTGGTCAACCATTAATTTCAAAGAAACATCAAAGGGTTTATTCCATTCCGAGATGGCAAGCTCTCCGTGGTGAATATGGCACGATCACAGTGTGCTTTCCTTTTAAACTGTACAGGAAAGCCAATACCAGGCTATTATTCTGAGATCACCTTCACATAGCAGATATAACAGCTGTTGATAGCAAAGTCCAATGCACAGCTAGGTAGCTAAGGCATTCGCTGGATCTTTCAGGTACCTACAAACCTCAAAGAAAAGGACTAGCCTTAAACAAAATTGGGGAAGAAAGCTTACTTTCTGATCTCATAAATTCCAAATTGCTTAACCTAGCATTCCAAACCAGTGCTGGCCAATAAAAATATAATGTGAGCAATATATATAAAGTCTTCTAGTAGGCACAGTTTTAAAAAGTAAAAAAGAAACAGGTGAAATTAATTTTAATTATACATTTTACTTAAAATGTAATTTTAGATACATTTCAATATGTTTTCAATATAAAATTATTAATGAGATACTTTACATTCTTTTTCATACTAGAGCTGTGAAATCCAGAGTAATTTAGACTACATCTCCGTTTGGATAAGCCATATTTGAAGTGCTCAGTGCTACATGTGGCTAATGACTACTGTAATGTCCCAGTTACCCTTCCCCATATCCTGACTTAAACCCTCCTACTTTCCCATCCCTTGGAATGTTACCCCAGGTTTTAGCAAGCACAGGTACCAGATTTTCTAAGATGGCCCTAATTTCACCCATTCTGTCCCATGACACCTGGGTCCCCTTGTTTTCAGTACCAAGGCAGTGTGATGTCCTGGCTCTGGTGTGACACTGCCTAGGTTTGATTCTACCTTTCACTATGTACAGCCTGGGCCAGTTTTAAACTTCTTTTTAGAGCCTCACTTTCCCCATTTTGGAAAGAATATCTCTCTTCTCATGGTGGCTGGGCATGGGAGGGGATGCTATTCCTGGAACACCACTCTTCCATACGATGAGCAATACCGCAAAAGGGACTGTTGTCAAAGCAGTCACTTCCTCCACTGCCCCACCACAGCTCCTGATTGGGGTTGAGAAAACATGCCCTCTTTTCTATCCATATCACTTCGCTCAGGATGCTCCCTGGTGCACAGACCTTTGTTTTAATCCACTTAAAGAATCCTGTCTACCTTCAGGGATCAAATAAATGCGCCTCTCCTTCAGGAAGTCTTTCCTTCAGGAAGTCTTTCCTTTTTCCTACTTGCCATCTCCAAGATGAAAGTATTCCCATGGGTCTGCCATAATGCTTTTATTTCTCACTCTCTATAGCATCCTAATTTTTCATATCAGACTTAGCTCACCTTCTGGACTTTTTCTCAAGGGTTAGGCACTTATTAACTTTGTGAACCCCTCTCGCCCTCCCCCACTCTTTCATCCCCCTCATGTTTCCCCAGGAGGCTCCTGACATTCAATATAAGATTGTGAAGCAAATGAATGGATATCCAATAGCTTTGATGTAATATATGTGACCTTTTCATTATTAAAAATACCAGTAATAAGTAAAAAGGTGATTTTAAAAAATCTGTGAGGTCCGCTCTAGCTTTGAGATTGATACGCTCTATGGTATGCACGTCCTGCTTCTGAGGTCCTCACACCTGCCCTACACAAGTCTCCAGGGCCATTCCTGGTGTCTCCTAGTTGCTGGGCCTTCCCCCATCACAAAGTGACTCAGACAGAGCTGTGTCCCACTTCCCACTCCATCACACAGTGCACCTGCTTTGGGCTCTGTTATTTCAGAGCCCTGCCGGGTGACTGGCCAGCCAACCTGATCTAGCGGTGCAGAGGAAGGAACTCCTGCCTTGCAGCATCCTCTCTCTGAGAGAGCAGATGCATCACTTGGACAGGTTAGTGCCACACAGTGTTATTGTGGCCTCTCAGGAGCTACAAGGGGCCAGTGAGGAGATGCAGGGCAGATGCACTCTGTGAAGGCATAGGTATTTCATAAACCACAGGGCGTATTTATTCCAACTGAGTAAAGACGAGGCAATCTGACTTCCAGCTTCAAAGAAGTATATGACCAGGAGTGTTTGTTAATTAATTCGATCAATTTAATTGTCCAAACTAAGGACCTTGAGAACAAAGCCATTTTACTTTTTGAAAAAGAAACTTCTTGAAAAATTAAGTTCTCATAATAAAATTTTAATTTGTTTAAAATGAATTTTGAATGAAGATCGCTAACTCATTTCATTAAAAGCACTGTGTTCTTTTTATTTTGTAAAATCGTGATTAAACCTCAGAGGAGTTTCTGTATAACAGACTAGAAACACAAAGCACTTCTAGTTTGGGGGAGATGCTCTGCTTTCCTGCAGTGGTCCTTCCACACCCCCTGGCAGCTCTTAGTTATTTTCTCACTTAGACCGGACTCTTGGGGGATGGACGATTGCCCTCACATCCTGTCACTGAGGTGGCAGAGAGAGCACAGGCCATGTCAGCAAGTGAGTAACAGAAACAGGTCTCCAAGTGCATTAATCCCGCTCTTAACGCAGGCCCAAGGAGGAGGAATTTACACACTGCAGCTGCTGGGCTACAGCCACTGAGCCTCTCAGAGAAAGACTAGATGGGAAGTGCCCTGCCACTCATGCTCTCCGTCCTCCCCTCCCTTCCTTCCCCTGGCCTGGCCTCGCCTGGGCCCCGCAGTCCTTGGCAGGCGGAAGCACACTCTCAGTTCAGCAAACCCTGACAATTAATGGCCTGTCACAGTTACGGGAAACCATTTCATCAAATCTAACCCCTGCTCCCCCACAGACCAAGTCCATTAGAGCACCAGCAAATCTTTGGAAGTTACCCAGATGCTAACTAGCTTCTGGCCAGCACATTTTAAATGAGAAACTTTAAGCCTGTGGCTATCTCATAAACATCTCAATCTGAACACCAGAGTACCATGCAATTAACACTCATTTTAAAAACCAGTTTGCAAATGCACCTGACAATATAAAATCACAGGGTATAAATTATGATTCTACTGTAAGTCTGGAGATACTTCCACAGGTGTCTTCTACTACACGAGGGGCCAGATGGCCCCAGAAACTGTATCAGTCAATGTAATACTAGGCTATGCTGCTATAACAAATAAACCCTGATGCCTCAGTGATTTATCCCAACAAAAGTTTATTTCATTCGGACACAAAGTCCCCTGCTGGTCATCAGAAACTCCCCTCTATCCAGTGTCTTAGGGCTCAGGCTCCCTCCATCTAATGATGTGTTAAGCAGTGGTACAAGGACCTATATCCCCTTCTGTGTGACCCCAGAGCATGCTTTGGGTACACTTTGCACACAGGGAGTACCCTTCATGTCTCTACCTCCCCCAGCCTCCTCCGTGGCCCTGAGCAGCAAGTAAGTTACTGTGGCCAATAGGTTCCAGATGGCAGACTAAACAAGCACTTAGTGTCCTCCCCTCCTTCCCAAGACTCCTTTAAAATGACAGTGAAGAAATAAAAGTGTAATTAATTCATAAAAGTGAAAAGAAAAGGAGGGGACCAATGAGCCACCTGCAGATTTCAATGAAGTTCTGGAAAAGACAGCAGCAAACACTATTTTCAATCATAATAACTTAAGGGCTGCCTATTGATTTTCAACATTAGTGTCAACCTCTGAACAAAGCAAGAAAGACTCAAATTTATGTTTGCAGAACAGCCCTTGAATATGTAAGAGTGAAGGTACAGCAGGGACAGATGTGAGATACGGAAAGTGGCAGGGGTGGTTGATGGGAAGTAGGGATGCCACATGCATACTAGCTATACGAATACGTGTGCTGCCAATCACCAAGATGGTGACTGTGGATGGAACAAGACCCAGAGGTTTCTGTATACGGTTTGTTTGAAAGATGACCAATAGAAAACCAAACCACAAATAATATAACCATCAAGAAACAAAAGGTAAAAGTAGTCTAAGTAAGTGAGCAAAATCCCCACCATTCAGAACAGAGAAATGAAAGACTATCTAAAATTTATACATCGAGAAATAGCAACATAAGCATATTTTTTTAGATTTATGGAGGTAATGCTAGGAGGACTGCAGAACTAAGGACAAATCGATTAAACAAGGAGCGGAGGACTGGTGCTTTTCATTGTAAGGTCTTTACCATTTTGTTTTTTAATGTTTGCATGAAAGCATCTGATAAAAAAGAAAAACAAAAGAATAAAATTAATCAAGTATAGTGTGTATTTTCTACACATTTACCTGATTTGTCTAGACCCCAAGACCCTGGAGGTAGGAGCAGGGGTCAACATGTCTTTTGTTCTCCAACGTGCTCCATCTATAGTTTTAATACTATGGTGTGTCCTGGAAAATGCAATCAACACTCACTCTGTTGAACTTGTTTGTATATAAGTACCCCCTCCTCTGTCTGCGGCGGCATGTCCACTATTCTCAGGCCCACCCAATCCTCTGTCTTCCCCCCAAATAGTCCTACTATGCGTATAGCCTTTAATGGGATTAAATGTTCAATACCCCACATCCCCAGTGCTGGGAATGCACATAATCTTAGTGAAATGGGGTCCACAGAGTCTCTTTATATAGGAAGACCTATGACTATGCATATACATAGCTGATATACCCAGTTGTGGTGTGACTGTGCTCGTTAGGGTGTGAGGTGGGGAGTGGGGGACAGGGCTTTTCTACCTGCACATAAGAGCAGTTTTGAAAAGGCTTAATCCAGTCTGTATAATTCAGAGGCTGCGGGAAACAGAATCCTGGCTCTACCCCAATTAACTGTGTGACTCTGAGAAAGCTTTGTAACCTCTCTGTGTTTGGGTGCTTTCATGTAAATGGGGATCCTCCTTATGGGGACTCCTATGACGAATCAATAATATGAACTGTGCAGAGCACCCAGGGCAGTGTCAGTTCACAGCTTTTATATGTTCTAGTTATCTTTCCATGAATTTATTTCCTCATTGTGCTGAATGCTTCAGCCCCACTCTCTCTGTTTCCCTTACCATCATATGTTCTGAGGACATTTAATTCACATTTTCACCACTATTTACTACATTTTATGTCAACACGGAAGAACAGATCATTAGAAACACTGTGTAACCTCTACACCCAAGACCTACCCTCACAAAACCTAACGAGAGAAACTAGGTAAATAAGGAACAGCTGGCCGGGAGAACAGACACACAATTCAGTTTGAAACCTTAAAATAAAAATCTTCCATTCTGCATGTTATGCTCATTGAAGCAAATATTAAAGAATTCAGAAATACTTTCTGTAACATAGCTTCGAAGACTCTTTCATGTCTCCTAAATCCAAGCAATGCAATGAGGCAAGGAAAGGTTTGACAATTGCAGTGGTTTTGAGTTTGGATTTACCACACGTGGTTTGGGCTTAGGATATTTCTTGGACTTTGTTCTACTACGACACTCCCCCTGGCTCCCTCCCTCCCAGCTCCTCTGGAAACATAAAGGCGCATCCCTGAATCAGAACTTGCCATTTGTTGTTCCCTCCACCTTGCTTGATATTACCCCAAAGAGCACCCCAGCTCCCTCCCTCACCTCCAGCAAGTCTCTGCTCAAGTCTCACCAGAGAAGTCTTCCCCAGCCAGCCCATTCAAAAGAGAGCACCCTGCCCATCCCTGGCCAGTCTCTGTCCCCCTTCCCTGCTTTATTCTTCTTCATGGCTCTCACCACTACCTAATACATATAAATATGTTTGTATTTATTTACTTCCTCTCTTTCTCCTCCCTCTAGGGCAGCACTAGCCAATAGAAATATATGGTGAGACATGTCTAATTTTAAATTTTCTAGTAACCATACGAAAAAAAGTAAAAAGAAACAAAACAGGAAAAATTAATTTTAATGTCTTTTCTTTAAGCTTGTATATCTAAAACATTGGCACTTCAAAATGTAATCAATATAAAAATTATTAATGAGATATCTTACATGTTTTGGTACTAAATTTTTGAGATCTGGTGTGTATGTTACACTTACAGTGCATCTCAGTTCAGACTCACCCCATTACAAGTACACAGAAGCCACACGTGGTTGGTCGCTACAGTATGGGTAGCACAGCTCTAGAATATAAACTCTATGGGGCAAAGACTTATTTTGCTCACTGTTATGAGCAACAGCTAGAACAGTGCCTGGCACGTGGACTTTTTTAAAATTAAAGTACAGTTGATTTACAATGTCATGTTAATTTCTGCTGTACAGCAAAGTGATTCAGTTATACATGTGTATACATTCTTTTTAAAAATATTCTTTTCCATATTTTTTTAATGTTATTTACTTTTTATTTATTTATTTTTGGCTGCATTAGGTCTTTGTTGCTGCACATGGGCTTTCTCTAGTTGCAGTGAGCAGGGGCTACTCTTCGTTGAGGTGTGTGGGCTTCTCATTGCGGTGGCTTCTCTTGTTGCGGAGCACGGGCTCTAGATGCATGGGCTTCAGTAGTTGTGGCATGTAGGCTCAGTAGTTGTGGCTCGCGGGCTCTAGAGTTCAGGCTCAGTAGTTGTGGCGCATGGGCTTAGTTGCTCTGCAGCATGTGGAATCTTTCCGGACCAGGGCTTGAACCTGTGTCCCCTGCCTTGGCAGCTGGATTCTTAACCACTGTGCACCAGGGAAGCCCCTCCATTATGGTTTATCATAGGATATTGAATATAGTTCTCTGTACTATACAGTATGACCCTGTTGTTCATCCATTCTATATATAAAAGCTTACCTCTGCTAACCCCAACCTCCCACTCCGTCCCTCCCCCCAGCCCCCTCCCCCCTGGCAACCACAAATCTGTTCTCTATGTCTGTGAGTCTGTTTCTATTTCACAGATAGGTCCATTTGTGTCATATTTTAGATTCCACATGTAAGTGATATCTTATGGTATTTGTCTTTCTCTTTCTGACTTACTTCACTTAGTATGATAATCTCTAGTTGCATCCATGTTGCTGCAAATGGCATTATTTCATTCTTTTTTATGGCTGAGTAGTATTCCATTGTATATATGTACCACACCTTCTTTATCCATTCATCTGTCAATGGACCTTTAGGTTGTTTCCATGTCTTGGCTATTGTGAATAGTGCTGCTACGAACATAAGCATGCATGTATCCTTTTGGATTATAGTTTTGTCTGGATACATGCCCAGGAGTGGGATTGCTGGATCATATGGTAATTGTATTTTTAGTTTTCTGAGGAACCTCCATACTGTTTTCCATAGTGGCTGTACCAACTTATATTCCCACCAACAGTGTAGGAGGGTTCACATTTCTCCACACCCTCTCTAGCATTCGTTATTTGTAGACTTTTTAATGATGGCCATTCTGCCCGGTGTGAGGTTCTGATTTGCATTTCTCTAATAATTAGCAATGTTGAGCATCTTTTCATGTGCCTATTGGCCATTTATATTTCTTCTTTGAAGAACTGTCTATTTAGGTCTTCTGCCCATTTTACAAGTGGGTTGTTTGGTTTTTGTTGTTGAGTTGTATGAGCTGTTTGTATATTTTGGAAAGTAAGCCCTTGTCAGTCGCATCATTTGCAAATATTTTCTCCCATTCCATAGGTTGTCTTTTCATTTTGTTTAAGGTTTCCTTTGCCATGCAAGAGCTTGTAAGTTTGAGTAGGTCCCATTTATTTATTTTTGTTTTTATTTCTATTGCCTTGGGAGACTGACCTAAGAAAACATTAGTATGATTTATGTCAGAGAATGTTTTGCCTATGATCTCTTCTAGGAGTTTTATGGTATCATGTCTTATGTTTAAGTCTTTAAGCCATTTTGAGTTTATTTTTGTGCATGGCAAGAGGGTGTATTCTTACTTCATTGATTTACATGAGGCTGTCCAACTTTCCCAGCACCACTTACTGAAGAGACTGTCTTTTTCCCATTGTATATTCTTGCCTCCTTTGTTGAAGATTAATTGACCTTCAATTAATGTGTGAAGTTTATTCACACATTAATGTGGGTTCACACATTTAAACCCACATAATGTGTGGGTTTATTTCTGGGCTGTCTATTCTGTTCCACTGATCCATATATCTTTTTTGTGGCACATGGTTTTTAAATCAAATAACAATTAACAGATTTCTTGTCTTCCATCTAATAAGCACATATTAAATATATATGATATGGGAAAAAAACATGGTGGAAATAAAGTAAATTACACTAGAGTACTTACAAGTAAGGGAGGTAAATATCCTACAGAAACAGAATGTCTGAGAAACTCCAAGGGCAAAGGAAAACAACCCATGTCAATTTTAAGCAGAGTGGGAAAGGGCATGGTTACAGCTGAAATGGGGCACCACCCTGGAGGACTGGAGGCAGGAGGATCATACAGAAGGTTACTGCAACGACTGGGATGAAAAGTCATGAAAGCTGGACTGGGATAGGGCTGGGAGAGACGCTGAGGAGGCAGAAACAACAGGGCCTGGCCCTGCCCTGTGTGGGACCCAAGTCAGGGGAGGAATTATAAAGACTGAGATTTTGAGCTCCATGGCTAAGGAAGGAGACAGTGCCATGACAAACCTGTGGAATCCCAAGGGAAAACAGGTTTATGGAGGAGGGGAGCTCATGATGACTTGCCATCAGGTTCTAACACACAAACCCCAACACATGACCGCATTTCCATCACTCTGACTTCTTCCAAATTTAGGCAGCAACAGTACTTCCAAGAACATCCCACGAGGAAATACCAACTGCAGAGGAGTCACAAGGCCCCCCTCTCTGGGTCTCAGCTTTTCCCTCTATAAAATGAGGAGGGTGATGCTGAGCCAGGTAACCCCATCCCAGCCTGGTGGTCACTTTCCTTGTACCAGGTCTTCAGAGATTTCCTCCTGCACCATGGTAGCTGAGAGCTCTAACAGAAGATTGTACAGCTATGAATCTAATTCTCCTATTTATATAACACTTTGGTTATTCTTCAGTAGTACCTGCCGACAAGAAAATTAAAGCCAGGAGCAAGCTTGAAACAGCCACCGTCAGCACGAACTCCATCCATTCTAGAGCTAATAATTTACAGGGTGAGCAGCTGAACACAAACTTGACTGCGAGTGTGAACAGTCTCATTTCTGAGCTGACATTGTGATGCCCAGTGTTGAAGCTGGCCAGCCTGACTACCAAGAGAAGGACATTCTTCTTCTGTGTGTTTACATGACATAAAGACTTTGAGTGTAGGGCTGGCAGCAAGGAACACTCAGGAAGCCTGTTTCACTTGTCCACATATGGTTCACTGTACCCAGGTGGGAAATAGAAGCATCTCACCTGAGCCGCTCTTCCTCTTTTTTTCGGAGATTGAAGTCTCGCTGAACCACCTGGAGAACATGCTCTGTTTCATCATCGGTCAGACCAGACAGGTCCAGCTTCCTCCCCATGACTTAACACCAAACACAGAAAATGGAACGAGACCTGAGAAATCAAAGGAGAGACCACAAATTGAGGGCAAGATAAAAGTCCTCCATGGATAAAATCAACCAATGTTGTTATTAAACAAAATTAGACACAGTGTTTACATAAGATCGTATCCTGCTCTGCTCTCATACTCAGCAAATATTTACAGACAACTTCAGCAAGACTGTGGAGAAAAAGAGAAGGTAACTGGTCATCAACGGTGTCATTTAGCCCAACTCTTAAATTAGAAAAAATAGATAAATTATTCTTTTTGATAGAATGAAGCATACATGAGACCTGGTGTGGATTTCCACAAAACACCAGAAGACAATATCTAAAACTTCTAAAGTTCTATGGTTTCTAAAGTTTCAAATTTTAAATATCACACATAATTGTAAGATAAAATAAATCATACTTTAAAAAAAATCATAGGGGAATTCCCTGGTGGTCCAGTGGTTAAGATTCTGGGCTTTCACTGCTGGGGGCCCGGGTTCAATCCCTGGTCTGGGAACTAAGATCCCACAAACCGCATGGTCAGGCCAAATAAATAAATAAAAATGTAAAAAAAAATCCTATATATACTATATCCCTTGAAGTTTTTATCACATGACTATGAAATATAAACTAGAAATCAGTAAACTCTCCTCTGCAAAAAATATATATATAGTAAAATAATCTTTTTAGACATTTTCTCAGAACTAGAAAAGATGATATTTCAAAGACACACCTCCCAGCAGTGCATACCTAAAAATTATGGGAAACTATTTTTTTTTTTTTTTTTTTTTTTTTTTTTGCGGTACGCGGGCCTCTCACTGTTGTGGCCTCTCCCGTTGTGGAGCACAGGCCCGGACGCGCAGGCTCAGCGGCCATGGCTCATGGGCCCAGCCGCTCCGTGGCATGTGGGATCTTCCCAGACCGGGGCACGAACCCGTGTCCCCTGCATTGACAGGCGGACTCTCAACCACTGCGCCACCAGGGAAGCCCCTAGGTAGGTGTATTAATCGGCTAGGGCTGCTGTAACAGAGCACCACAGACTAGGTGGCTTAAATAACATAAATGTATTTTCTCACAGTCTTGATGGCTAGAAGTCTGAGATCAAGATGTCGGCAGAGTTGACTTCTCCTGAAGCCTCTCTCCGTGGCTTATAGATGGCCATCTTCTCCATGTGTCTTCACATGGTCTTCCCTCTGTGCACACCTATGTCTGAAGTTTTCCTTCTTATAAGGACACCAATTATATTGGATTAGGGTCCACCCTAACACCTTCATTTCAACTGAACTGCCTCTTTAAATGTCCTATCTTCCAAACACAGTCACAATCTGAGTTACTGGGGTTAGGACTCCAACGTATGGATTTGGCAGGGGACACAACTCAACCTGTAACACTTCACCTTGCTCCCCCAGATATCTTGTCCTTCTTACATGTAAATTACGTTCACCCCATCCCAACAGCCACCACAGTCCCAACCTATTGCAGCATCAACTCGAAGTCCAAATTCTCATCTCATTATTATCTAAATTAGGTATAGGTGAGACTTGAGGTATGATTCATCCTGAGGCAAAATTCATTTCCCATTGTGAACCTGTGAAACCAGACAAGTTACCAGTTACCAAAATACAACAGTGAGGCAGGCATGGGATAGGCATTCCATTCTAGCTGGGAGAAATTGGAAAGGAGAAAGAAGTCTTAGGTCTCAAGCAAGTCTGAAAGCAGGGCAAATTCCATTAGAATTTTTTTTATTAAGTTATACTTGACATACAGTACTGTATTAGTTTCAGGTGTACCCCATAGTGATTCGATATTTTTACACATTATGAAATAGTCACCACAATGAGTCCAGTTACCTTCGTCACCATACAAAGTTGTTACAGTATTATTAACCATGTTCTCTATGTGTACTTTTCTCCATGCATAGTCTCTGATTTGTTATTCTTTTAATAATTATTATCCCTGTGTGTACTTTACATCCCCGTGACTAATTTATTTTATAATTGGATGTTTGTACCTCTTCTTCCCTTCACCTATTTCATCTGTTCCCCCGACCCCCTCTTCTCCAGCAACCACCAGTTTGTTCTCTGTATTTATGAGCCTGTTTCTGTTTTGTTTTGTTTGTTTAAGGCTCAAGGATAATCCTCTTGGGCTCCATGCTCTGTCCTCTGAGCCCGCCAGGGTGGCTGTGCCACCCCCTTGGCCCTGGGTGTAGCCACAGCAGCTTGGCCCACCCTTGGTAATTGAGGAGGGACAGCCCCATTCCCCAGGTCATGGTGACAGCGGCACCCCTGCAGACCTCTGATTTGTCTTCAGGATCATTCTTCCCTTGTCCTGAAGGATAATCCATGTTTGTAGGCAAATAGCTCTACTGGCCCATCCTGTAGACTCTCAGAAATCCAGCAGCCTTCCCTCATTTGTCCTGTCTCTGTTTAGTCTAAGCTGGCAATGTTTCTGTTGATATGAATTCTCAAAAACTTTGTCAGCTTCCCATGCAGTTCACAGGGGCCAAGCCATCAGACAAGAGGTTCTCTACAGATCTGTCCTGAATAACTGCGTCTCTATTCCCGGCTTCTGCTGCAATGGTTGACTCGATCCGTGAGCCACACTCTAATCTCTTTAGCAAATGGTTGTCCAGCCACACCCCTGTTGCTCTCTACAGACAGACTTTCTCACTTTTGCAATATGGATAGACAGAATTTTCCAAATCTGCAAGTTCTGGTTCCTTTAGTGTGACAATTCCTTCTTCAATTTACCTTTCTCGTCTCACATCTTATTATAGCAGCAAGGACAAACCAGTCTTTAATACTTATTTTAGAATTCTTCTCAGCTAAATATCCAAGTTCATCATCACTTACAATTCTACTTTCCACAAGACACTAGAACACAATTCAACCAAATTCTCTGCCGCTTTATAACAAGGAACAGCTTTCCTTCAGTTTCCAATAACATCTTCCTCATTTCCGTCTGAGACCAGTACTTCTAACATTCATTTCTACCAACATTCTGTTCATGATGATATATGTGTTCTCTAACATGAGAGAAGCTTTCTCTGCAGCTCTCCTCTTTTCTTTCTTATTTTGTTTTACTTTTTGGCCACACCGCCCCGCATGTGGGATCTTAGTTCCCCCACCAGGGATCGAACCTGTGCCCCCTGCAGTGGAAGTGCAGAGTCTTAACCACTGGACCACCAGGGAAGTCCCTCCACTTTTCTTCCTGAGACCTCACTATAATCACCTTTAACATCCATATTTCTACCAATAGTCTCCTCAAGGCAACCTAGGCTTTTTCTAACATACACCTCAAAACTCTTCCACCCTCTACCCTTAGCCAGTTCCAAAGTCATTTCCACATTTTTATACAGAATAAGAAACAGAGATGGCAAATACACATATAAAAAGATGCTTAATATCATTGGTAGCTAGAGAATTGCAATGAAAACCATATTTCACACCCACCAAAATCATCTTTATCAAGTGTTGACAGGAGGTGGGACAATTTTGATAGAGTGAGTAAAAATTGGTACAATCTCTTTATAACACAATTAGGCATCATTTTCAAAGTTGAAGATACATGTACCTTATGCATTAGCATTTCTGCCACACCTAGGTATATTCCTCAGATATAATCTTGCAAATACGCACCAACAGATAGGAATCGGGTTGAATCATAGGAAATAAATGGGAGCCTATAAAAATGCTTATTTCACATAGTTCAGCCTAACAGAAGAACATTAGTAATAGTCACATTCAAAATAGCAAAAAATAAAATAAAACAAATAAGTAAAACCTGTAAACCACCCCAAACATCCACAAGCGGGAAGAAGGATAAACAAATATTGTATACTTGTTTCATACCAATGGAATACTCCAGTGCAAGGAAAAAGAACATTCTGAAGGTATATTCCACATAGATGAATCTTAAAAACATGCTGTTGAGATAGAGAAGCCACATATATATGCATGTACAGCATACAAACAGTATGACTCCTTTTATATAAAGTTCAAAAACGCAGAAAGTCAAGAATACATATATTTTTAGGAATAAATGTGATAAAACTATACAGAACAAAATGGGACCTCTGTGGAGGAGAGAAAAGATTTGGCTAGGGATAATCACATTATGGGTGGGGAGAGTGCCTAGAGCACCTGCTGGTCTGAGGGAGTGAATTAGAAATAAGGTCCCACCCCTAGGCTGCTCAGGAAAGGGGAAGCTTCATAGCTGCCATCTTCTAGTCTCCCGATGAGCAGGGAGAAACAGATTAGAGGGCACAGGGAAAATGCAGACCGACTTCTTGCTTTCAAACACCCCATTAAAGGTGATAATGGCACTTTGGAGTTTCCCAGAAGGTGACATGTCTGCCCCCTTCATTTCACTTCACTGGCTTTTGGTTCCTGAGAATTCCAAATGAGATTCTAAGATGCCCAGTTAGTACAAGACAGAAGTGACAGCTCTGATCATATCAAATCTAAAAAGAATGATCAGGACTCAAGAGGGGTAAATGTTTCTGTAAAGAAATAAATAAAGTAGCTGTAAATGGATAAGACAGAGAATAATGAGAAACTCTTTTTGGGAAATGGTAAAAGCTTCTTCCCTTTTCTACAGGAAACACAATTAGATTCCCTGCACAAGAGAAAGAGCATCGTTAGGGCTGGAAAAGCCTCAATGTCCATGAGTCAAAGGTCACAAAAGTATGACTCTTTCATTGCCCAAAGGGAAGTGATTCCCCAGACACAAAACCAGTTCAGATGCTCTGACTTCCAGACCCGTGCTCCTGCCCCTGGATTTCTCTGGTTTATACTCAACTGAGATGGTAGCAGAGAGAATACATTTTAAAGTTTAGTAATGAGAAAATTAATAAACTTCAAGATTTAATTATATCACCATTTCCCTAATGTGTGTTTCTCAGGTCACTGTTCCCACAAGCGAGCTGAGAAAGGAGAGCTCTGTGATGAAATAAAGGTGAGAAATGCCTCAAACTGTATTGCCCTCTGAGGGATACACAGTGCATATAAGCTTATCAGAACCTCTAAGAAGTCTGTCACTAAAGAACCAGTCTGATTTTGTTTATCCCTGTAGTTCTCAAATGCATTTGTCTACAGATACCTCTTTCTTTAATAACAGCTACCTCTTAACATCCAAAGAAATGACTATTGGGGAATTATTGCCATAAGTCCATCCCATGATGACAAATTCCAGTAACTACTCTAATATAATTACTGAATTGATTTAGCTGGGGTTTTTATGCGATTATCATAAGAAGCTACAGAGTTATATGAGCTTTAGAAGAAGCTGATGACTTAAAAAGGAAAGCAAATGGAAACAAATTTAAAGATAGAAAACCAAAATAAAGGTAGAATTGTTTATACTATTCTTGGCTAGAACAACTAGAGGAAGGATACAGATACTTCTGTAGGAAACTAGTAAGCACAACCTTGCAAATGAAAAAAAACAGACATTCCAAGAATATGAAATACATACATAATGGGAGGTTCATAATGAAAGGTCAATGTCTACACAAGCGACATTCTAGAAAGGAACCTAGAACAGATGAGTCAAGGACAAATGCATGCATGGGATCTTTACAAATACACAGTGTGTGTGTGTGTGTGTGTGTGTGTGTGTGTGTGTGTGTGTGTGTGTGGTGGTGGTGGTGATGATGATGATGATGATGCACCTAATACAAAGAGAGAAGTACAGAGATTAACTTGGACTGTCCAAAGTCCTAAGAGTAATAAAGGGTAAATACTGCTAGGGCTTCCCTCTTTGACCATGGCTAGATCTTGACTAGAACTGAAAAGAAATTTCTTATTCCTACAAAGGAATCGAAATGTTAGGGCTATCCCATTTAAGGCATTTTTTATCAGGGGGTAAAAAAGGAAAAGAACTTGCCTGGGAAGGAAAGAAAAAAAGCACAAATGGTCCGATATGTACTTTCACTGTGACTTTCTTTGGAGCAAGTGGTGCTTGGGCTGTAAGACTCACTGATCTTCACCTTCAAGGGTGTTATTCCTGCTATGAACAGCCCATTCTCCGAGATTCATCCTTTACCTGAACACAGGAATGGCCCAGAGGAGACATGGTCACACCACCAGGGCACAGCTGATTGGACCAGGGGTGTCACCTGACCCATACTGGATGTTAGATTCTATCTCCTGGGAATGATATTAACAGGAGTGAGAAAAAGGAATTGAAGAATACTGAATAAATTATGGTGGATAACTTCCCAAATTTGATGAAAAGTGTTAATCTGCTCATCCAAGAAGCTCAACAAACTCTAGGTAGGATAAATTCAAAGAATGCACATCTAGACACATCATAGTCAAATGGTCAAAAGCCAAAGAAAATACAGAATCTTGAAAGTAAAACAGAAAATGACTCATCACACATGAGGGATCCTCAATAAGGTCAACTGCTGACTTCTTATCAGGAATCTTGGAGGCCAGAAGGTATTGAGATGATATATTCAAAGAACTGAAAGGAAAGGACTTTATCCAAAAATTCTATATCCAGAAAAGTATCCTTCAAAAATGAAGGATAAATTAAGACAATTAAGGCATTCCAGATAAGCAAAAACAGAGAGACTTTATCACTAGCAGACCTGCCTTACAAGAAATACTAAAGGAAGTCTTTGTAGCAAAGACTGGCAGAATTAAAGGAAGAAATGGACAATTCAGCAATAATCATTAGAGATTTCGATATCAACCTTCAATAATAGATAGAACAACTAGCAAAACATCAGCAAGGATATAGAAGATTTAAGCCATATTATAAGCTACCTAGATCTAACAGACACCTACAGAACACTCTACGTGATGGTACAACATATATTCTTCTCAAGTGTATGTGGAATATTCTCCAGATAGACCATATATTAGGCTGTAAAATAAATCTCAATACATTTAAAGGAGTTGAATAATATAAAATCTGTTCTCTAACTACAATGGAAGAAAATTAGAAATTAATAACAGAAAGAAATCTGGGACATTCACATGTATATGGAAATTAAACAATGTACTCTAAATAACCAAAGGGTCAAGAGAAATAAGAAAATACCTTGAGATAAATAAAAATGAAAACACATGTACTTATGGGATGCCGCTAAACCAGTGCTTGGGGTAAATTTATAGCTATAAACACCTAGATTAAAAAGGAAGCATCACAAATCAATTACCTCACCTTCTACCTTAAGAGACTGGAAAAAAAAAAAAAAAGCAAACTGAACCCAAGTAAGCAGAAGGAAGGAAATAATAAAGACAAATCAATGGAATAGAAAAACAATAGAGAGAAGTCAACAAAACCCAAAGCTAGTTCTTTGAAAAGATCAATAAAATTGACAAACCTTTGGCAAGGCTGACCAAGAAAAAAACAAAAGATTCAAATTACTAAAATCAGGAATGAAAGAGGGCCATCACTATTGACTTTACAGAAATAAAAAGGATTACAAAGGAATGCTGTGAACAGTTGTATGCCAGAAAATTAGATAACCTAGATGAAATGAAAAAAATCCTAGAAAGACACCTACAAAAACTAACTCAAGACAAAATAGACATCCTGAATATATCTATAACTAGTAAAGATTTTGAATTAGTAATCAAAAACTTCCACAAAGAAAAGCGAAGGGTTAGGTGGCTTCACTGGTGAATTTTATCAAACATTTAAAGAAAAATTAACACCAATCCTTCACAAACTCTTCCCCAAAACATAGAATAGGAGGAAACACTTCTTAACCCATTTTAAGAAGCCAGTATTATCCTGATACCAAAAACACAAGGATATCACAATAAAATAAAACTATAAACCAATATCCCTTATGAATATAGATGAAAAAATCCTCAACAAAATATTAGCAAACAAAATCCAGCAACATACAAAAAAGGATTATGTACACCATAACAAAGTGGGATTTATGCCAGGAATGCAAGGTTGGTTGAACATGTGAAAATCAATGAATATGATATAGCATATTAATAGAATAAAGGACAAAGATCACATAATCTTAATACAGAAAAGCATTTGATAGAATCCAATACTCTTTCTGATATAAATACTCAATAAACTAGGAATAGAAGGGAGCTTTCTTGAATTGATTAAGGCTGTCTACAAAAAACTCACAGCCAATATCATACTCAATGTGAATGAATAGATGCTTTCCCCCCAAATGTCGTGAACACAGCAAGATTGTCACTTTTACCATTTCTATTCAGTATTGTACTGGAGGTTCTAGCCAGGGCAACAGGCAGGAAAAAGAACTAAAAAGCATCTAAATTGGGAAGGAAAAATTGGGATTATCTATATTCAGAGAAAACATTAATCTCATATATAGAAAATTCTAAGGAATACACATACACAAAACCAATTAAAACCAAAAAACTGAGATCAGCAAGGTTGCAAGATGCGAGATCAGTATACACAAATCAATCATATTTCTATACACTATAAATGAACACTTCAAAAAACGAAATTAAGAAAACAGTTCTATTTACAATAGCATCAAAAAAATAAAATACTTATGAGTAATTTTATCACAAGAAGTTTAAGACTTATACACTAAACACAGGAAACACATCCCATGGATTGGAAGACAATGTTAAGATAGCAGAACTTTCAAAATTGATTTACAGATTAAACACAATTCTTATCAAAATCCCAGCTTCTTTTTTTGCAAGAACTGACAAGCTGATCCAAAAATTCATATGGAAATGTAAGGGCCGAGAGAATCCAATACAACCTTGATTGCTAAATGAATGAAAAAATTTAAAAAGTAATTCCTTCTGGCCTATGAATGGCTGTCCCCAGGCATACTCTGCAGACTAAAATTCTACAAGGGACCCTTGCAGAAAAGGGGTCAGATCTGCAGAGAAGCCAGATCAGCTCCAAGCCTAGCTGCACAGGGAACCTATGGCTTCCTATAGTCTGGATGCCATCACCCTGAGACTGCCAGGCATCAGCTCTTATAGCCCCTGTGACCTCCATCTGAACCACTGACCCTCCTGATACCTCATGGAGACTCCAAGCTCATGGTATTTGAGGCAAAACTTCCTTCCCCATTAAACAGAAGTGATACTATGATTTTATTTCTAGCAAATGAGAGCAGCTCTAGAAGTTGAAAATTGGTGGGGAGATCTCATTATCCCCATCCATTTGAGAGTTGATGGCATTTTCTACCTATTAGATCCTGGTGGAAACTTCTTCAGAAGTAAGGATGGTAAAAGTGGGGGAGCTGCTGCCACAGCCTCTGCTGGCAACAGGTATTGGGAGATATTTCAAATGGTATTAGATGGGCACACACACCCCCTGAGCACAGAGTGGAAGGAGTTAGCAGGAGGAGGGGGTGGAAGGGAAATAAAACTGGAGACTAAACCAGTCGTTCTCAACTGAGCACCATATTGCCTCCCAGGAGATAATCAGCAATATCTGGAGAAATTTTTAGTTGTTTCTAATAGGGGTGTGTTACTGGCATCGAGCGGGTGGAGGCCAGGGGTTGCTACTGAACATCCTATGATGCACAGGACAGCTCCCCGCAACAAAGAATTATCTGGTCCAAAATGTCAATAATGCCAAGGTTGAGAAAACCTGGTCTAAATTGAAAGCTACATAGCTGTCAGCCTCTTACTATGTGCTTCCCAGTAGCCCCAGGTATGCCCAGCAGAGTTCACAAAGGGGCCTTCACTACTGCTACAGTACAGGCCTTCACACTGAAATTAAACCATTGGTTCTCCTGGTTTTCAGGCTTCCGACTCAGACTGTAACTACATCACTGGCTCTCCTGGGTCTCCAGCTGCATATCTTGGGATTTGTGAGCCTACATGGTCATGTGATCCAATTCCTTATAATAAATCTTTTTTATTTTATACATATACACACACACACATATAGAGAGAGACACACATATCCTATTGGTTCTGTTTTTCTGGAAACTCTGGCTAATACAGACACATATACACATTACACATGACTGGCAAATAAATGACCTGGTTTATAAATCTTGATTGCATTTTTCTGGCCTTATCTGCAATGACCAAACTAACAGGTCTGTAGTAGAGCCCAGTGCATTTCTCTGCCATCTTGAATTAGAGCAATGCCTACAATCCCCTGCTTTTGTTTTCTGAGCCTTTGGTCACAGTGGAAGCCCTGCAGTGCCTCTCCTGCCTTTTGCGCTTTTTCTCTGTCTGCTTCCCATCCTTTGGGTGTTTTCACGTTGATCCCTTGCACAGAGGACAGCTAATGAACACTCGATAAAAATACACAGCTCTTCAGCCCACTGAGAATTTCCTCTTCAGTTTCAACTGGATAATGATGCTCTTTGCTCCCTCTATATATAAAAGTCTGGTACACTTCTTCTGACTGTAATAAAAGTGTGTCAAGATAAGAGTTGACAGCTGGCTGCATTTGGAACTTGACCACGTAAGACTGTGAAAAAATACGCATTAAAACTTCACTAATTCAGACTTCATCAATTCCAAGTTTGTGATCAAACATGGTAGGCTAAAATTTACCATTCCATTTGTTCTCAAAACACAGGGATTAAGACAGTGAATAGTAGATGAGAAAAGGAGAATATTTACCTTCCAAAGAGAGCAAATTATTATCAGGTACTTACTTAGAAGTATCAATTTATATGTAAACAGCACAATTACAGTGTAAGCAAATAACAGCTGCAGAGCCTGGGTTTTTAGTATGCAAACCTCAGAGGGTTCCCCTAGTCACGCACATTGGGACTTAATCTTAGGACCCAGGGTGAGTACTGTTTGTTCACAACTTCAAGGCTGGGACAGCTGGCGATAAAGGATAAAGGATAAATCAGGCCCAAAGTGGTAAGGGCTACCTGAGGAATGGGCTGGGAGTCACTGCCCCTGGATCAGGGGAAAGAGGGAGGGCAGGAGCCAGAGATGGAGAGACTTCTGGGTGTCGGTCCTGCCTCGGCCAGGGCCCTTAGGTGGGGCAAGGGTTGGCAGGTATCCAGGCTGAGGGAGGAGCACAGGCAGGAGCTTCCCTTAGCGATGGGCATATCACTCAGTATGTCTGCTGCAGGATTGCAGAGGGAGTCTGTGAAGCTCTGTTAAAGAGCTTGGACTTCACCCGAGGGCCCTGGGAGCCACTTTAGGGTCCTAAACAGGCGAGCAACCCGAGATAACAGCGTTTGTGATTTCCTGGGGTCACACGGGTCGTGGTGGGAAACCGGGATGGAGGTGAACAGGGACAGAGGCAGTCACCTGGAAGCCACTGCAGTTGTCTAGGTGGGAGCTCGAAGTTGAGAAGAAAGTGGAGAAAATGACTCAAAGCTGCCTATTTACTCCTTGATTAAACTCTTGCCTCTTGGAAAATGTTCAGGCAGGTCAAAGTTCACCTCCCAATGGGCAGCTCCTTCCCTCTCCCTCCTCCTTCCCAAGATGGCATCTGGCAGGAGGGACAGGCTTTACTGCTCTTGGCAATAAAGACCAGTACACACAGAGTCCTTCTAGGCTGGGCTCTGCCATGGGGGCTGGTCTGGTGTCTGGACTATAACTATGTAAAGGGGGAACTGGTCTTCTTTGTCCTTTGTCATGAGTGGCATGCTCAGCTGTTACTTGTGGGTTGGTGACATTTGTTTGTTGATTGATTGATCTGAGAGCAGCCTATCAAAAAGAACTCTTGCCAAATTTCACCAAGTCCTGCCACAGTGCTGTTACTAAGTGTCAACTATTCTGTGCCAAATAAGATCATCCAAAATGCCTACCAAATGTCTAAAATTCAATAAATGACTTTGAAACTCAGAGAGACAGTCTATACATGAGTAGAGAGCAAAATGGCCTCAATAAGCTAAAGGAAGACAAAGAAATAGAGATAACATCTTAAAGAGGAAATGAAATGTATGGAAATAGTAAACTCCCAAATGAGGGGTACTTTTCAAACGTGTGGTAAAAAGTCAGTTTCTAAACCAGCTCCCACTGTAATTCAAGCCCGGTGTGCCAAGACCAGACATCTGTGCCCTAAGCAGCGCCTCCTCCAGGCCCTAGAGTGAGACAGAATCAGCACACTGCCTCTCCAGCAGCAGCCTCAGTCCCAACCACATAGTTTAGCCTGTTGTTTCTCTGATGGGTTGTTCTAGACTGTCTACAGCTGTTGTTTTATTGTTATTGTTATTATTTTAATCATCAGTTAGCCTTTCAGTAAAAACAGAGGCTTGAAGCTTGGCGGGAGTTTTTGCATTTTGGAGACGACACATAGAAACGTACAAGTATGCTGCTGTCAGCCATTTACTATGTAAACTGTAAGCATCCAGTTTTGAGTGGGGCCCAGAGCTAGAGAATATTTACCTTCCAAAGAGAGCAAATTATTATCAGGTACTTACTTAGAAGTATCAATTTATATGTAAGCAGTCCAGGCGGCACTACCCGAGGCTCTGTCCCTTGGTTTATGCAGGACCCAACAGATGCAATGATATCAAAGTGTCCACAGCAAAGAGAGATGCCATACAGGACCTCTGGGCAGCTCTAGGAGAAGCACCGCAAAGGCTTTCAAGGGTGTGTTAAAGCAGAACTACACCCTCCTCTACAGGTAACTATTCTCCTTTTGAGAAATAGCTCATGCTTGCTACCAGGCCCTGGTACTGAATGCCTAACTAGGGGACATCAAGTGACCATGTGACCAGCAGAAGCTAGCTCTGAGCTGCTTGTTAGGCTTGGCGTGCACAGTAGGGACCCAATGTCAAGTGGAAATGCTATATAAGAACTTAGACCCAATCTGTTCCAGAAGGTGTAAGTTGCATGGGCAGGTGACTCAGACTCCCATGTCTCCTATGTCTGCTGCTATGTCTCCTCTCCCTCAATCCACAGCTACGTCCTCATAGAAAGTTCCTGGTGATCAACCAACATAAGAGGAAAAACCTCAGTCTGGATTTGTGGATGATTCTGTAAGAAATCACTGACACCTGCCTGAAGTGGACAGCTGTAGCATTACAGCCCCAGTCAGGGGTGACCCTGAAGGATAGCAGTGAGGGGTCACCCTGCTGGTGGGCAGGATTTCAAGCTGTATACTGATCTTCCACATCGTCTGGACCGAGAGATGTCTGGAAGAATGGAACAGACATCAATTCGTGGACAGTAGCCAACAGAACGGCAGATGGGAAAAGAACAGGTTTGGGAGATCAATGACAAGGAAGTTTGAGGAAGAGGTGTGTGCAGATCTCTCAGAGAAGCAGAGTGT
Source organism: Delphinus delphis (assembly GCF_949987515.2). NCBI lineage: Eukaryota > Metazoa > Chordata > Mammalia > Artiodactyla > Delphinidae > Delphinus > Delphinus delphis. The sequence continues at coordinate 60,411,743 of NC_082692.2, forward strand.
GATGATATTTGAATATCTATGCGGAAGTTCTCAACAATCCGGTGGACAAGAGGACACCCGAGGAGGTGAGGCAGCCTCTTCTCCAGTGCTTATTCAGTGAGCCCTTGTACAAAATTGACATGGCAGGAGGGTCCAACAACGTGGCTACACATGGGTCCAATCTCACAGACTTCCTCTTTGCAGGCCTAATCTGCCTGTCATCACTGCTGAGGACCCATCTTCCCAACACCAGAGACGAGTGCTGAGCTGTGGATGGGGGGAAGCCAGCCAGTCACCTGGTGGCAGAGTGATTGCACTAGATCTTCTGTCATAGAGGGGTTAGTGAGTCCTTCCTGGAATACATATGTATAAATTTTCCATCTATGCCTGCACCTTTATCCATCACTTACAGAATACTTGATTCACTGTCATGGCTCCCCGCAGCATGTTGTGGCTGACCAAGAAACTCATTTACAGCAAACAAAGTTTGGCCATGGACTCACGTCCATGGAATTCACTTATCTCACCGATGTACCACATCACCTGGTGGGATGACCTACTGATGACTTCTGATCCAGCAGTTTTCTACCTCTGGACCAGATGATCTTCAAAACACCTCTGTGACCTGATCTTTTTGAATGCTGTGGTGTCTGCAATGACCCAAGGCCTGAGTGCAATAAATAGGTTTCTTTCTTTCTTTTTTTGAAGCTTCAATATAGTAAAAGTTGAAATAAATGTTTGAACTGGACTGCAGTGTACATTTTTCAAAAGGAAAATAGTTTCAAATGGAAAGGCTTACAGTAAAATATTGTGCTCAGCTAAGCCTTTCAGACTGCGGTTATACTCAAACATATGTAAGCAATAATATTAAAAAAGAGATTTGATCCTAGATAATGTCCTATTGGATAGAGAAAAAAGAGGAGAGCAAGGTTGCTCTAGGCAATAAAAAAGGAAACAGAAATCTACAGTTCAGTACCATGGCAGGAGGGAAATTGTTTAATGATCTTCAACATTAGCCTGCTCCTTGGCGGGTTTCACCAACCCAGCTATACTTCAGTAATACGTCTTCACATCGGCAGGAGGTTCAGAGACACATACTTTAATTAAAGTTAGCTACTTCAAAGATAATTAAAGGTGTGCTATAGAAATCTCTAGACAAGATTATAGAACTCTGAAGCAGAAGCTAACCAAAAAGCTGCAGTTTTATTTTATTTTGTTTTTTTTATTAGCTTGTTCTTTTTTTGTGGGGGGGGGGGCTGTGTTGGGTCTTTGTTGCTGCATGCACTTTCTCTAGCTGCGGCGAGCGGGGGCTGCTCTTCGTTGTGGGGCACGGGCTTCTCATTGCAGTGGCTTCTCTTGTTGCAGAGCATGGGCTCTAGGCGTGCAGGCTTCAGTACTTGCAGCATGTGGGCTCGGTAGTTGCAGCACGCGGGCCCTAGAGCGTGCGGGCTTCAGTAGTTGTGACGCACAGGCTCTAGAGTGCAGGCTCAGTAGTTGTGGCACATGAGCTTAATTGCTCCGCAGCATGTGGAATCTTCCCGGACCAGGGATTGAACCCGTATCCCCCGCATTGGCAGGTAGATTCTTAACCACTGCGCCACCAGGGAAGTCCCTTAAGCTTTCTTTTAAATAAAGTGGTTCAGCACTTGAGAAGGACTACAGAAGGCAGGGAATGTAGTTTAGCACTGAGTAGTAATGACAATGGATATTTAATTCAAATTGGATAGAAATGGAAAACAAATTGTCTTCATTTTTAAAAATTTTAACGAAGTATAGTTGATTTACAATGTTGTATTAATCTCTGCTGTACAGCAAACTGACTCAGTTATACACATATATATATATACATATTCTTTTTCATATTCTTTTCCATTGTGGTTTATCAGAAGATACTGTATATAGTTCCCTGTGCTATATAGTAGGACACTGTTGTTTATCCATCCTATATATCACAGTTTGCATCTGCTAATCCCAAACTCCCAATCCATCTGTCCCCCAGCCCCTTCTCCCCCTTGGCAACCACAAGTCTGTTCTCTATATCTGTGAGTTTGTTTCTGTTTCATAGATAAGTTCATTTGTGTTATATATTATTTTATTATTTTTTTAAACATAACTTTTTTAAACACCTTTATTTGAGTATAATTGCTTTACAATGGTGTGTTAGTTTCTGCTGCATAACAAAGTGAATCAGCTATATGTGTACATATATCCCCATATCTCCTCCCTCTTGCGTCTCCCTCCCACCCTCCCTATCCCACCCCTCTAGGTGGTCACAAAGCACCGAGCTGATCTCCCTGTGCTATGCGGATACTTCCCACTAGCTATCTGTTTTACATCTGGTAGTGTATATATGTCCGTGCTACTCTCTCACTTCGTCCCAGCTTACCCTTCCCCCTCCCCATGTCCTCTAGTCCATTCTCTACGTCTGCGTGTTTATTTCTGTCCTGCCCCTAGGTCCTTCAGAACCTTTTTTTTTTTTTGGATTCCATATATATGTGTTAGCATACAGTATTTGTTTTTCTCTTTCTGACTTACTTCACTCTGTATGACAGACTCTAGGTCCATCCACCTCACTACAAATAACTCAATTTCGTTCCTTTTTATGGCTGAGTAATATTCCATTGTATATATGTGCCATATCTTCTTTATCCATTCATCTGTTGACGGACACTTAGGTTGTTCCCATGTCCTGGTAAATGGAGCTGTAAATGTATTGTATTTGTGTTGTATTTTAGATTCCACATATAAGTGATATCATATGGTAATTGTCTTTCTCTTTCTGACTTGCTTCACTTAGTATGATCATCTCTAGGTCCATCCATGATGCTGCAAATGGCATTAGTTTATTCTTTTTATGGCTGAGTAATATTTCATTGTGTATATATAAATACCACATCTTCTTTATCCATTCATCTGTCGATGAACATTTAGGTTGTTTCCATGTCTTGGGTATTGTAAATAGTGCTGCTACGAACATGCAATGCATGTATCTTTCCGAATTATAGTTTTGTCTGGATATATGCCCAGGAGTGGGATTGCTGGGTCATATGGTAATTCTATTTTTAGTTTTTTGAGGAACCTCCATACTGTTCTCCACAGTGGCTGCACCAATTTACATTCCCACCAACAGTGTAAGAAGTTTCCCTTTTCTCCACACCCTCTCCAGCCAAATTGTCTTGTTTTCCTCAAAATCCAAAGGTAACACACTAAAAGCATAACGTAAATATTCCATAATGTGGCCGATGGAATTTGCTATAGTTTCTCCCCACTGATTCTAAAGTCAGCAAACACTGCTTGGTGCCCACTTGGACCCAGTGATGTGCCAGACAGAGGAGAACCCAGAAAGAAAGCACATGGCCCTGCTCTGAATTTCCACAGACATGGGTGGGAGATGATCCGCTAACAATGTGCACCCCAACCTGGTCTGGCCGGGACCCCTTTCCTGAGCCATCTCTTTGCTATCACTTGCTTCTGGACTCTCAATTCTGCAAAACAGTTATTGAAGGGGAACAATCCAGGCCAGGAGCTCATCAGAAGGAACCTCTAACAGGTCTCTGCCCACCTCATTCTTTTGAGTTTTTCCTTTACAGTTTCTGTGTAGTTTTCAATACCCCCAAGTTCCCATTTATGAAAATTTGAACGATATGATAATATCATAAAAGAAGATTAATCACCTGACAGCATCAAAAATATACAACGAGTGCCAACCCATTGGTTCATTTAAGTCTCATTTCCCCCACTTTTTGTAGGGAACGTTGTTATTTTTGTCCTATTATACACAGAAGTATGCATCTTTTTTCACTAAACTCTTTATCTCCAGCATTTTTTTCATGTTGGTGCAATCACTTTCAAGCATCACTCCTAATGGCTACATGATATTGTATCAAGTGGATATATAATACTTACTGACCTGCTCATAGTGTTGTACCTCTGGGTTGATTCCAATTGTGGACTATTTCATAGAAAATTATGATAAACATCTTTGTGCATAAGGGTTTTCCACGTTAAGAATTTTTTCCCCTTAGGCTAGATTCCCAGAAATAAAATGACTACGTTTAAGGTTAAGAATATTAAGCCCCCTGAGACACATTTTCAGGCATCTAGTTGAAGAACAACATCTAAATAGTGAAGCCACCTGAATGGCACAGATGCCGTCAGGCCTACTGCTGAGTCATCTTATTTGTGCAGGCTCACTGGGGGCACCTCTTTACTCTAAAATTAGGTCTTTGCCTCTACACTGAACCCCAAACAATTTTTTTTTGTTATCTGAATAATTATTTTCTTAACATCTTTAGTGGAGTATAATTGCTTTAAAATGCTGCGTTAGTTTCTGCTGTAAAGCAATCAGCTATATATATACATATATCCCCATATCCCCTCCCTCTTGCATCTCCCTCCCACTCTCCCTATCTTACCCCTGTAGGTGGTCACAAAGCACTGAGCTGATCTCCCTGTGTGACGCAGCTGCTTCCCACTAGCTAGCTATTTTATATTTGGTAGTGTATATATGTCAATGCTACTCTCTCACTTTGTCACAGCTTACCCTTCCCCATCCCCGTGTCCTCAAGTCCATTCTCTACATCTGCGTCTTTATTCCTGTCTTGCCCCTAGGTTCGTCAGAACCATTGTTTTTGTTTCTCTAGATTCCATATATATGTGTTAGCATACGGTATTTGTTTTTCTCTTTCTGACTTACTTCACTCTGTATGACAGACTCTAGGTCCATCCACCTCACTACAAATAACTCAATTTCATTTCTTTGTATGGCTGAGTAACTCCATTGTATATATGTGCCACATCTTCTTTATCCATTCATCTGTCAGTGGACACTTAGGTTGCTTCCATGTCCTGGCTACTGTAAATAGTGCTGCAATGAACATTGTGGTACATGACTTTTCTGAATTATGATTTTCTCAGAGTATATGCCCAGTAGTGGGATTGCTGGGCCATATGGTAGTTCTATTTTTAGTTTTTTTAAGGAAGCTCCATACTGTTCTCCATAATGGCTGTATCAATTTACATTCCCACCAACAGTGCAAGGGGGTTCCCTTTTCTCCACACACTCTCCAGCATTTATCGTTTGTAGATTTTTTGATGATGGCCATTCTGACCGGTGTGAGGTGATACCTCACTATAGTTTTGATTTGTATTTCTCTAATGATTAGTGATCTTAAGCATCCTTTCATGTGTTTGTTGGCAGTCTGTATATCTTCTTTGGAGAAATGGCTATTTAGGTCTTCTGCCCATTTTTGGATTGGATTTTTTTTATATATATATATACTGATCTCCATGAGTCTGGTATATTTTGGAGATTAATCCTTTGTCAGTTGCTTCATTTGCAAATATTTTTTCCCATTCTGAGGGTTGACTTTTGGTCTTGTTTATGGTTTCGTTTGCTGTGCAAAAGCTTTTAAGTTTCATTAGGTCTCATTTGTTTATTTTTGTTTTTATTTCCATTTCTCTAGGAGGTGGGTCAAAAAGGATCTTGCTGTGATTTATGTCATAGAGTGTTCTCCCTGTGTTTTCCTCTAAGAATTTTATAGTGTCTGGCCTTACATTTAGGTCTTTAAACATTTTGAGTTTAGTTTTGTATACGGTGTTAGGGAGTATTCTAATTTCATTCTTTTACCTGTAGCTGTCCTGTTTTCCCAGCACCACCTATTGAAGAGGCTGTCTTTTCTCCATTTTACATTGTTGCCTCCTTTATCACTGATAAGGTGACCATATGAACGTGGGTTTACCTCTAGGCTTTCTATCCTGTTCCATTGATCTATATTTCTGTTTTTGTGCCAGTATCATACTGTCTTGATTACCATAGCTTTGTAGTATAGTCTGAAGTCAGGGAGCCTGATTCCTCCAGCTCCGTTTTTCTTTCTCAAGATTGCTTTGGCTATTCAAGGTCTTTTGTGTTTCCATACAAATTGTGAAATTTTTTGTTCTAGTTCTGTGAAAAATCCCAGTGGTAGTTTGATAGGGATTGTACTGAATCTGTAGATTGCTTTGGGTAGTAGAGTCATTTACACAATGTTGATTCTTCCAATCCAAGAACATGGTATATCTCTCCATCTCTCTGTATCGTCATTAATGTCTTTCATCAGTGTCTTATAGTCTTCTGCATACAGGTCTTTTGTCTCCTTAGGTAGGTTTATTCCTAGGTATTTTATTCTTTTTGTTGCAATGGTAAATGGGAGTGTTTCCTTAATTTCTCTTTCAGATTTTTCGTCATTAGTATAAAGGAATGCCAGAGATTTCTGTGCATTAATTTGGTATCCTGCTACTTTACCAAATTCATTTTTAGCTCTAGTAGTTTTCTGGTAGCATCTTTAGGATTCTCTATGTATAGTATCATGTCATCTGCAAACAGTGACAGTTATATTTCTTCTTTACCTATTTGGATTCCTTTTATTTCTTTTTCTTCTCTGACTGCTGTGGCTAAAACTTCCAAAACTATGTTGAATAATAGTGGTGAGAGAGGGCAACCTTGTCTTGTTCCTGATCTTAGAGGAAATGGTTGCAGTTTTTCACCATTGAGAATGATGTTTGCTGTGGGTTTGTCATATATGGCCTTTATTATGTTGAGGTGGGTTCCCTCTATGCTTATTTTCTGGAGAGTTTTTATCATAAATGGGTGTTGAATTTTGTCAAAAGCTTTCTCTGCATCTATTGAGATTATCTTATGGTTTTTATCCTTCACTTTGTTAATATGGTGTATCACATTGATTGATGTGCGTATATTGATGAATCCTTGCATTCCTAGGATAAACCCCACTTGATCATGGTGTATGATCCTTTTAATGTGCTGTTGGATTCTGTTTGCTAGTATTTTGTTGAGGATTTTTGCATGTATATTCATCAGTGATATTGGCCTATATTTTTCTTTTTTTTGTAGAATCTCTGTCTGGTTTTGGTATCAGGGTGATGGTGGCCTCGTAGAATGAGTTTGAGAGTGTTCCTCCCTCTGCTACATCTTGGAAGAGTTTGAGCAGGATAGGTGTTATCTCTTCTCTAAATGTTTGATAGAATTTGCCTGTGAACCCATGTGATCCTGGGCTTTTGTTTGTTGGAAGAGTTTTACTCACAGTTTCAATTTCAGTGCTTGTGATTGGTCTGTTTATATTTTCTATTTCTTCCTGGTCTAGTCTTGGAAGGTTGTGCTTTTCTAAGAATTTCTCCAGTTCTTCCAGGTTGTCCATTTTATTGGCATATAGTTCCTTTTAGTAATCTCTCATGATTGTTTGTATTTCTACAGTGTCAGTTGTTACTTCTCCTTTTTCATTTCTAATTCTGTTGATTTGGGTCTTCTGCATTTTTTTCTTGATGAGTCTGGCTAATGGTTTATCAATTTTGTTTATCTTCTCAAAGAACCTCCTTTTAGTTTTATTGATCTCTGCTATTGTTTCCTTCATTTCTTTTTTGTTTATTTCTGATCTGATATTTATGATTTTTTTCCTCTGCTAACTTTGGGGATTATTTTGTTCTTCTTTCCTTAATTTCTTTAGGTGTAAGTTTAGATTGTTTATTTGAGATTTTTCTTTTTTTCTTGATGTAGGATTGTATTGCTATAAACTTCCCTCTTAGAACTGCTTTTGCTGCATCCCGCAGGCTTGGGTCATCATGTTTTCGTTGTCATTTGTTTCCAGGTATTTTTTAATTTCCTCTTTGATTTCTTCAGTGATCTGTTGGTTATTTAGTAGTGTATTTTTTAGCCTCCATGTGTTTGTATTTTTTACAGTTTTCTTTCCTGTAGTTGATATCTAGTCTCATAGTGTTGTGGTCAGAAAAGATACTTGATATGATTTCACTTTTCTTAAATTTACCAAGGCTTGATTTGTGACCCAAAATATGATCTATCCTGGAGAATATTCCACGAGCACTTGAGAAGAAAGTGTATTCTGTTGCTTTTGGATGGAATGTCCTATAAATATCAATTAAATCCATCTTGTTTAATGTATCATTTAAAGCTTGTGCTTGCTTGTTTATATTCATTTTGGATGATCTGTCCATTGGTGAAAGTGGGGTGTTAAAGTCCCCTACTATTATTGTGTTACTGTCGATTTCCCCTTTTATGGCTGTTAGCATTTGTTTTATGTATTGAGGTGCTTCTGTGTTGGGTGCATAAATATTTACCATTGTTATTTCTTCTTCTTGGATTGATACCTTGATCATTATGCAGTGTCCTTCTTTGTCTCTTGCAATAGTCTTTATTTTAAAGTCTATTTTGTCCGATATGAGAATTGCTACTCCAGCTTTCTTTTGATTTCCATTTGCATGGAATATCTTTTTCCATCCCCTCACTTTCAGTCTGTATGTGTCGCTAGGTCTGAAGTGGGTCTCTTATAGACAGCATATATATGGGTCTTGTTTTTGTATCCATTCAGCCAGTCTATGTCTTTTGGTTGGAGCATTTAATCCACTTACATTTAAGGTAGTCATCAATATGTATGTTCCTATTACCATTTTCTTAATTGTTTGGGGTTTGTTTTTGTAGGTCTTTTCCTTCTCCTGTGTTTCCTGCCTACAAAAGTTCCTTTAGCATTTGTTGTAACACTGGTTTGGTGGAGCTGAATTCTCTTAAATTTTGCTTGTCTGTAAAGATTTTAATTTCTCCCTCAAATCTGAATGAGATCCTTGCTGGGTAGAGTAATCTTGGTATAGGTTTTTCCCTTTCATCACTTTCAATATGTTCTGCCACTCCCTTCTGGCTTGCAGAGTTTCTGCTGAAAGATCAGCTGTTAACTTATGGGGATTCCCTTGTATGTTATTTGTTGCTTTTCCCTTGCTGCTTTTAATATGTTTTCTTTGTATTTAATTTTTGAGTTTGATTAATATGTGTCTTGGAGTGTTTCTCCTTGGATTTATTCTGTATGGAACTCTCTGTGCTTCCTGGACTTCATTGACTATTTCCTTTCCCATATTAGGGAAGTTTTCAACTATAATCTCTTCAAATATTTTCTCAGCCCTTTCTTTTTCTCTTCTTCTTCTGGGACACCTATAATTCAAATGTTGGTGCATTTAATGTTGTCCCAGAAGTCTCTGAGGCTGTCCTCAGTTCTTTTCATTCTTTTTTCTTTATTCTGCTCTGCAGTAGTTATTTCCACTATTTTATCTTCCAGGTCACTTATCCGTTCTTCTGCCTCAGTTATTCTGCTATTGATTCCTTCTAGAGAATTTTTAATTTCATTTATTGTGTTGTTCATCATTGTTTGCTTGCTCTTTAGTTCTTCTAGGTCCTTGTTAAACGTTTCTTGTATTTTCTCCATTCTATTTCCAAGATTTTGGATCATCTTTATTATCATTACTCTGAATTCTTTTTCAGGTAGACTGCCTATTTCCTCTTCATTTGGTTGGTGGGTTTTTACCTTGCTCCTTCATCTGCTGCATATTTCTCCATCTTCTCATTTTGTTTAACTTACTGTGTTTGGGGTCTCCTTTTCACAGGCTGCAGGTTCGTAGTTCCTGTTTGTTTTGGTGTCTGCCCTCAGTGGGTGAGGTTGGTTCAGTGGCTTGTGTAGGCTTCCTGGTGGAGGGGACTGGTGCCTGTGTTCTGGTGGGTGGGGCTGGATTTTGTCTTCTGGTGGGCAGGGCCGTGTCCAGTGGTGTGTTTTGGGGTGTCTGTGAACTTAGTATGATTTTAGGCAGCCTCTCTGCTAATGGGTGGGGTTGTGTTCCTATCTTTCTGGTTGTTTGGCATGGGGCATCTAGCACTGGAGCTTACTGGCCGTTGGGTGGAGCTGGGTCTTAGCGTTGAGACAGAGATCTCTGGGAGAGCTCTCTCCAATTGATATTATGTGGGGCTGGGAGGTCTCTGGTGGGCTAGTGTCCTGAACTTGGCTCTCCCACTTCAGAGGCTCAGGCCTGAAACCAGGCTGGAGCACCAAGACCCTGTCAGCCACATGGCTCAGAAGAAAATGGAGAAAAAAAGAAAGAAATTAAAATTAAAAAATAATTTAAAAAAACAAAAGAGAGCAACCAAACCAATAACCAAATCTACCAGTGATTACAAGCGCTAAAAACTAAACTAAGTAAACATAAAAATCAGAAACAAATCAGTCACAGATAGCAAATCCCAAGTCTACAGTTGCTCCCAAAGTCCACGGCCTCGATTTGGGGTTGATTCGTTGTCTATTACGGTATTCCACAGATGCAGGATACATCACGTTGACCGTGGGGATTTAATCTGCTGCTCCTGAGGCTGCACGGAGAAATTTCCCTTTCTCTTGTTCGTTCACACAGCTCCCGGCATCCAGCTTTGGTTTTGGCCCCTCTGCATGTAGGTCGCCCTCAGGCATCTATTCCCACCCAGACAGGATGGGGTTAAAGCAGCGGCTGATTAGGGGACTCTTGCTCACTCAGGCTTGGGGGAGGGAGGGGTACGGTAGTTATAATTGGAATGCGGGGCGAGCCTGTGGCGCAGAGGCCGCGTGTCGTTGCAACAGCCTGAGGCACACCATGCGTTCTCCCGGGGAACTTGTCCCTGGATCACGGGACCCTGGCAGTGGAGGGCTGCACAGACTCCTGGGGTGTGTGTGGATAATGACCTTTGCTTGCACACAGGATTCTTGATGGCTGAAGCAGCAGTGTTAGTGTTTCATGCCCATCTCTGGGGTCCGAGCTGATAGCCGTGGCTCGCGCCCATCTTTGGAGCTCATTTAGGCGGTGCTTTGCCTTCTGTGGGCAGACAGGGAAGGAATCCCCTCTCCTCGCACACCCCGAAACAATGGTCTCTTGCCTCTTAGGCAGGTCCAAACTTTTTCCCGGACTCGCTCCCAGCTAGCTGCAGCGCACTAGCCCCCTTCAGGCTGTGTTCACGCAGCCAACCCCAGTCCTCTCCCTGGGATTTGACCTCCAAAGCCCAAGCCTCAGCTCCCAGCCCCCACCCACCCTGGTGGGTGAGCAGACCAGCATCTCAGGGTGGTGAGTGCTTGTCGGCACTGATCCTCTGTGTGGGAATCTCTCTGCTTTGCCCTCTGCACCCCTGCTGCTGTGCTCTCCTCCATGGCTCCAAAGCTTACCCCCTCCCACCCCCCATCTCCGCCAGTGAAGTGTCTTCCTAGTGTGTGGAAACTTTTCCTCCTTTCCAGCTCCCTCCCAGAGGTGCATATCCTGTCCCTATTCTTTTGTCTCTGTTTTTTCTTTTGCCCTACCCAGGTACGTGGGGGATTTTCTTGCCTTTTGGGAAGTCTGAGATCTTCTGCCATCGTTCAGTAGGTGTTCTGTACGAGTTGTTCCACATGTACATGTATTTTTGATGTATTTGTGGGGAGGAAGGTGATCTCCACGTCTTACTCCTCTGCCATCTTGAAGATCCCCTCCAAACAATTTTATACTCTTTTAAAAACAAAACCTGTTTATGTGCTAACTAGATGATTTTCCGTTAAGTCCCTACCTGAGAAACAAGTGCTATGTACTTCAAACTCCTCATGCTACAGATGGATGGCATTTTCTTAAAATTCTTCACTTTTATCGGGTTTATCTGATGTAAATATTAGGTACTGAATACCGTCCTCCCAAGTCCCAAAACCTTATTTCTGAGACCACTTCAGAATAACGATTCTAAAAGGGGAAAAACACAAGATTCAGCCTTTGTGTCTCGCAATTAAGTGAATTTCTCACGTTTCTAATAGGAAAAACAGAAACACTGTAAGACATCCATTCCCACTGGAAAGATAATTATTTGAGGAGTTTTTCCATGAATCTGGGGGAGAATCATTTGAAGAAAATTAATGCCAGGTAGTCAACTATGTTCTGGGTTGTACCTCAGGAGTCCTCCCTATTCAGAAAGGAGGCGCTGAAACTATTTCTGAAGACAAATAAACAAAAGCCATGCAGTAATGATACAAAGAATGAACACAAGGTGAGAGGGTGTGGGGTGTAGAAGGAACAGTAAGAGACCGCTCTTGGAGATCTGCTTATCTTTTCTACATTCCAGCATTTCTCCCACTTCCAATTTTGCAGAAATGAGAATCTTCCAGACAAAATTCTTGACTTTTGACCAACAGAGTTCTAGATGCTATGCAAAGCAACTCTAACTTTTCCTGTTAAATGATATTCATTTGAGCAATTGGAAAACATTTAAATACATTTATATAACAACATGGGTATGTGGATGTATTTTTTAACTGTTTATTTCATTAAATCTAAACATAAATCAAGTAATTCTGGTGAAAATTTGGCATCCAGATAGAGATGTGCCATGTTTGAAAAATACATATTAGATTTCAAAGATCAGTATAAAAAAAGAAGGTAAAACAAGGCATTAGTAATTTTTATATTGATTATTGATTGGAACCAAGATACCTAAGATGAGAAAAATGCAGGTGGAACAGGTCTAGGGGGAAGATCAGGGGTTCCACTTGCAAAAAGTTGATTTGCAAATGACTATTGCACATCCAGGAAATGTCAAGGAGGTTATTCAAAGAGTTGGGGAGAGAGGTCCAGCCTAGAGATATATGTCTAGGGATCACTGGCATAGATGGTATTTAAAACCATGACAACAGACGAGGTCTGCAGGGAGGGGATATAAACAAAAAGGCAAAGAAGAGAAAAGACTCAGCCGTGGGGCACTCCAGCATTAAAAGGGCAAGCAAAAAATGAAGAACCAGCTAGACAGAGGAGAGAGTACTTCCAAGGAGTTAAAAGGAAAATCAAGAGTGTATCCTCCAGGCATGGTGAAGAAAGTGTACCAATGAGGAGGGACTGATTAACTGAGTCAAATGATGCTAAAAGTTCATGGAGGATGAGGACTGAGAACAGACCGTTGTATTTAGTAGGTGATGGTCAATCTCGACAGTTTCTTGTAAAGTTGATGAAACTTGGCAGGCAACCTGCAAGGGTGGGTTAACAGAGAATGTGAGGAGCGGATTTGCAGACAGCAAGTCTGGACAATTCTTACTAGTTTTTATATACAGGAGAGTAAAGAAATGGAGCCACTGCTAGCAGTGGAAGTGATATGAGGAGGGAGTGTTTTCCAAGAAAGAAGAAATAGCATGTTTATAAGCCAATGAGAATTACCTGGTAGAGAGAGGGAAACTGGTGATACAGAAGACAGAAGGGGGAATTACTAGAGTCATATCCTTGAGTATTCAAGGAAGATGGGCTCCAGTGCCAGGAAGTAGAGGGAATGGCTTTGGATAGAGCATAGAGATTTCATGTTTAGTCACAGAACAAGAGGCAGAGTATATGGCAACAGATGCAGGGCAGGTAGGCAGATGGTGGCGCGAGTCTGTGGAAGCGCCCCTCTGATGGTTCAGTTTTCTCAGTGAGAGTGGAAGCGGGGACATCGTGTAAGAGTGAGAATGAAGAGGAGGTGTGGGCTTCTGCGGAGATGGGAGCGAATATGAAACAATCAGTGAAGAGAATGGGAGAGTCCAGGGACCAGAGAAATATCAGGCACTTTAAGGATCCATCTGATATTCCTGGCCATGTAAGACCCATCAATTGTTTGTGAGCTCTTCTCCAGCCACATTCAGCAGCTCAAATGCAGGCAGGAGGAAGCAGAGATGAGGGTTTAGCCAGTGTGTGGTTCTACCGAGTGCTGCCTGAGAGGAGCAAGTGAACTGGGGGTGCCCAAAGGATTGCCATTGGCTGGAAAAGGCAGAAGGAGAGAACCTCAAGTTTCAGGGGTCACAGACAGGAGGTCAGGAACACCAAGGGACCATTGGAATTGGAGTAAGAGAGGGAAAGGACTGGAAGATGGAGGTTGGTTATGAGAAAGCATGATGCACGAAACACATTATGAAGGGCCAGCCATAACTGGGAATGAAAACATCTATCTATGACTATGGAAGTAAGTGGTAGGGTTGGGTGGAAGTCAGAGAATTGCGGCAAAGAAGGTCAAGGAACTCCAGGATGTTAACAAGATCCTCTACCTGGAGCTAAAGTCATCAAGAGCTGAGGGTAAGTGGTCCTGGAGCCCAGGGCACTGACAAACAGGATAAAGAGCATGATGGGATGAGTGCTGGTCCACACAAGGCAGAGTTGGGTGGGGTCATGAGTGAGGAGGGGCAGGAGGGATAAGTGTTTCAAGTGTCTACTTGACCTGGTCAATGGCGAGCAGAAGGCCAGAGTCAGTATGATCGCCCAGTGTGCGGGGCTCCTACTGATGTTCACTGAGTAGGGGCGGACTTACTCCGAGGGATCGGGACACCCAGTGGTCCTCACTGAGGAGGCTGAGGATGTTCAAGGAAGCTCAGTATCGCTCAGGCCCACAAACATCTCTTGCACCTTATGATGGGGGTGGGTAAAAATTCTGGATGGGGAGGGTCTTAGTTCGAGGGCTTGACCCCCTACCTGGCCCCTTGTTTGTTCTTTCACTTTATTCCACATTAATAAGGAACCCAGAAGTAAACTGCCTGACCAGTCTTTTCCAATTGCTAAGTTCCTATTAATAATAATATTATTTTATATAAAACCTCAAATAAGTACGCTTGTTATGGTTAAGGAAATAAGAGTTTATCAAAGTACAACTAATGAACAAGAAACTATAAAAATTACCACACATATTTGAAAAAGTTAATGGAAACTCAATGGAGAGTTTAAAAGACAGAATAGACACAGCAGAGAAAAGAATTAGTGAATTGGTAGACAGGGCTGAAATAAGAAGCCGAATGCAGTACTGAGAAAGGAAGTAAAACATGGAAGAGAGGTTAAAAACACAGATGATATAGAAGGAAGGTCCCACATATCTGCTCAGAGTTTCAGGAGTAGAGAATAAGGAAAAGCAATATTCAAAGAAATAATGGCTGAGAATTTTCCAGAACACCGATTAGACATCAATTCTCACATTTAAAAAGTCCAGGGAATCCTGAGGGGGATGATTAAAAAGAAGCCCATTTCTACATACATTGTAGTGAAACTCAGAATAACAAATACACAGAAAAGAAACTCAAATCAGCCAGAATGAAAAGACAGATTACTACAAAAGAACAACAATCAGATTGTTAGATAAATTCTTTAAATGAAACAATGGAAATTGGAAGACAGTGGAATCATACTGTCAACAAATTGCTTACTATGTGGAAAAAAATAAATAGATGGGGTTTTAAAAAGTCTGACTAAAACACCAGACAATGTTAACATATAAATTGGGTAGAGGGGTGATCAGAGTTAAGTATAAAGTCCTTGAATTGCTCAGGAGGACAGGAATGATTGATTCAGTTTGGATTTTGTTAAGGTAAATATGTGTGCTAAAATAACCATATAATAAACACAAGAAAATAGAAATGGAGTGTAAGGCTTTTGAATAAGTGGAGGAGGGACATGTAATGTGGGGTAGGAGAGAGAATCTAAATTAATACAAAAAGAAATTAGAGTAAGTATATTAAAAGTGGGACAAAGAAAGAGAAGAAAGTAAAATGATAAAATAAATCCAAATATATTAATAGTAGCACTATAAATGAACATAACTTTCACATTAAAACTTACAGGTTGGAAAAAATAAAGCAAATTTATTCTCTTTACAACAGTTTCACAAGTGGAATAAAAATATACAGAATTGTTGATGGTGAAAGGATAAGAAAATAAGACAGGCAAGTACTAAGCAAAAAAAATTGGTATAGCTCTATCCGAAACAGATCTATTTTTTAACTTATTTATTTTTATTTTTTATTGAAGTATAGTTGATTTACAGTGTTTCAGGTGAACAGCAAAGTGATTCAGTTACACACACATACACACACACACACACATACATTCTTTTTCAGGTTCTGGTTTATTACACGATATTGAATATAGCTCCCTGGGCTGTACAGTAGATCCTTGTTGTTTATCTGTCTATTTTATATATGGTAGTGTGTATCCATTAATCCCAAATTCCTAATTTATCCCCCCTACAACTATCCCCATTGGTAACCATAAGTTTGCTTTCCATGTCTATGAGTCTATTTCTGTTTTGTAAATAAGTTCATTTGTTTCATTTTTTAGATTCCACATATAAGTGATATCATGTGATATTTGTCTTTCTCAGACCTAGAAACAAGGGCAGTGCTACAGATTAAGGGGGTCGTTTCATCATGACATATATTTGACTAACCAGGAAAAAATTAAACTAGAATGCATCTAATAACATACAGCTTCAAAATATACAAAGCAAAAACTGAAAGAAGCACAAGATGAAATTGAAAAATGCACCTGTATATATTTCTCCCTCAATAACTGATTAATTGAACTTCAAAAAAATGAGGAAGGTAGATGGAAGATTTGAATAACACAATTAACTTGTTTAAGCTAATGAACATATATGGATCACTGCAAACCAGTAACTTCAAGGAAGTACAGAACATTTGTGAAAACTATGTACCAGGCCATAAAACAAGTCTCAACAAATTTCAAAGAAATGGAATCATGTAGATCACATTCTCTAATCACTATTAAAATAGAAAATATTTAAAATGGAAAAAAATTTAAAATAGAAAAAATATTTTAAAATAGTAAATAGAAAATTAAAGTAGATATTATTAAAAATATTAAACTAAAATAAAGATAGAATTAAAATAGAAAAATAATTGCTAAAAGGTTCTGGAAATTAAAGAATAAAATAAAAGATTACAAATAATTCATAAGTCAAAGAAGAAATCATCATGAAAATGTTAAAAACTCACATGTGAATAATAACAAAACACTACATATCAAAACATGTGGAATACAAATATGGCTAAGGCAACACTTGGAGGGAAAGTTATTGCACTAAAAGCATACACATGAAAGAAGAAAGGCTGAAATTAAATGAGTAATCATGTAAATTTAAGAGGTGAGAAAAAGAATAAAGCCAAAGAAAGTAGAAGGAAGGAAATAATAAGGATGAAAACAGAGATTAAGTAAAATGAAAAAGAATGACACAACCAAGAAGAGAAAGTGAAAAGTTGTTCTCTGGAAAGTCTAAAAAGAACCTGTAACAACTCTGGTGAGATGGACCAAGAGCTAAGGAGGGAAGCGGTGGCCGCCTCTGCAGGTTTCCTCATCCCACTGGGGCATAGAAGGGACTTGGGTTTTGTACCCCAGGAGAGCTCCTGCCTTCCCAAGAAGTGTTCTTGACAACACGCGGAGCACATCTCCATGCCTCTCCCCGTGCACCGCCACTTGATCTCTCTTCTTCTGGCAGCTCTTCCATCTTTTGAGGAAAACAATTCCAACCATCTCCTAAATTTGCCAGAAATGGTGTTTGGTTTTTTTTGTTTCTCATTCTCTTCGTTGCTTTTGGATAATTTATGGAAGAGAAGGGGAAATATCAGCATTACTTCGGCATCCACCATCAGCACCAGGCTGAGGGGAGGGGAACTGAGGCAGAAAGCAGGGGTGGTGGCAGTGGGAAGAGCAAGCGTAAGGTACCTGGAAGCCGTGGGAGGAAGGATTCAGATCTGGGAGCACAGAGGATGGTTGGGGGATGGCGGGCATTCAAGCACCCGGGCTGCAAGATCTGCAGTCCTGGGAGAGGCACCTGACATTCAGTGGACCGTGGAGCTGAAAGACCCACTGGCAGATTTCTAATAGATTTTAATCAAGGATTCCATTAAAACAGCATTTAAAATTTTTTCTTCTAATTAGCCATAAAAGAAAGAGACTAATCTCGAATATTCTGGTTACATGTCATTCTAGTAAATCAAAGTCCCTACTGATCAATAAATTGTTTTTCAAAGAAAGCAAAACAACAAAACCACATTTATATAACACAAACACAAAAACAGAACCTGCCAGATTTTCAGAGGCTGGAGCTGCACAAATAAAGTGAAATGATGATTGAGACAAAGGTTTTCAAGAGGAGGTTAGGAAGAGGTTTGGGGCTGGAAGCACTGCATATGCAGACTGGACTATCTTCAGAAAAAAGATAACATAAAGGGGCTTGGGTCATTTTCCTTTTCTCCAGTGATATGCAGGCTTTGAAGCCTAGAAAGTGACCCTGTATACTCTGAGGTAGTTACATTTCATACCAAAATGGGAGAACCATATAGGATGAGTTTTCTGAGCCATGAGTCAGTATGGGATTATTTGGGGACTTTGGCAAATAGCCACACTAGATCCTGGGGCCATGAGCACCTCTGTCCTGTAGGCACCCCCGTTCCTCTCTCTCATGTCTTGTGTTCTTTTCCAAAGTGTCTGCTCGGAGAGATTAAACTGTCAGCCCACAGAATGGATTTGTGCATCCCAGCTGCAGATCACATATCTGTCACATCAGTGGCATTACACCGTAAATCATAGCCAAAAAAGGGCTTTCCACAGAATGGTTTTCTTTCCCGAGCTGATAATATATAAATGTACACCAAAAAATTTAACTTAGGAAAGGTAATGGGGGCAAATAACACATGGTTGAATACAATGCTGAAAGCAGTTTTCATACAGCATTTAGGCAGTTTCATAAAGCTCTTCTTACTCTCTTTACACAAATGCAGAATTGATTCTCAGAGTCTGAAGTGAATGAGGTTTCTGTCAGTAACGAATCCAGCCCGTCCCCAAACAAGTCCATCTTTGAGCCTTTTCCCCAATAACCTTCTGGTGGTTTCATGCTGTTCTGGTCTTAACCATCACTAGCAATTGACCACATAAGGTCATTCGCAAGAGGGTGTTAATGGTACATTATTACCTTGGACTTATACCAACCAAGGTCTTCTAAATTGTAAAAGAGAAGATGATAAAAAGGAACAATTGTCTAAGGGTAGAACCCCTGCCCTGGGTCGGGAGGCGCAGAGCTGGGTAGAGGTGCTTTTCTGGTTGTCATATGCTAACCCCGTCTTGAAGGCTGCCCTGAATAAAGGCACTATAAAATCGCTCACCTTTACTTAAACTCTTACCAGTTCTCCTAAGCCAAGTAAATATTTACGTGATGTTTATGATTTATACACTTAATCATTCATATGATGCAAGATTCGAAATGAAAAGGTAAAAAAACCCTGAGCTTTCTAAATGAACTTAAGGATATTTATATATACACAAACACACATATGTACTTTTCACTCTAACACCTTTGTTCCTCCTTCCCTAGTATTATTGTTTCCTTAAAGTGAGAGATACTATGATATACGCTGCTAGGGATGTTTGAGTATAACCACTTTGGGAGAAATTTGGCCTCCCTATCCCAGCCCTCTAGGTGGTCACACACCACCGAGCTGATCTCTCTGTACTATGCGGCTGCTTCCCACTAGCTATCTATATTACATTTGGTAGTGTATATATGTCCATGCCACTCTCTCACTTTGTCCCAGCTTACCCTTCCCCCTCCCCATGTCCTCAAATCCATTCTCTACATCTGCGTCTTTATTCCTGTCCTGGCCCTAGGTTCTTCAGAACCTTTTTTTTTTTAGATTCCATATATATGTGTTAGAATACGGTATTTTTTTTCTTTCTGACTTACTTCACTCTGTATGACAGACTCTAGGTCCATCCACCTCACTACAAATAACTCAATTTCATTTCTTTTTATGGCTGAGTAATATTCCCTTGTACATATGTGCCACATCTTCTTTTTCCATTCATCTGTCGATGGACACTTAGGTTGCTACCATGTCCTGGCTATTGTAAATAGAGCTGCAATGAACACTGTGGTACATGACTCTTTTTGAATTATGGTTTTCTCAGGGTATATGCCCAGTAGTGGGATTTCTGGGTCATATGGTATTTCTATTTTTAGTTTTTTAAGGAACCTCCATACTGTTCTCCATAGTGGCTGTATCAATTTACATTCCCACCAACAGTGCAAGAGGGTTCCCTTTTCTCCACACCCTCTCCAGCATTTATTGTTTGTAGATATTTTGATGATGGCCATTCTGACTGGTGTGAGGTGATACCTCATTGTAGTTTTGGCTTGCATTTCTCTAATGATTAGTGATGTTGAGCATTCTTTCATGTGTTTGTTGGCAATCTGTATATCTTCTTTGGAGAAATGTCTATTTAGGTCTTATGCCCATTTTTGGATTGAGTTGTTTGTTTTTTTGATATTGAATAGCCAAAGCAATCTTGAGATAGAAAAACGGAGCTGGAGGAATCAGGCTCCTGGACTTCAGACTATACTACAAAGCTACAGTAATCAAGACAGTATGGTACTGGCACAAAAACAGAAATATAGATCAACGGAACAGGATAGAAAGCCCAGAGATAAACCCACGCACATATGGTCACCTTATCTTTGATAAAGGAGGCAAGAATATACAATGGAGAAAAGACAGCCTCTTCAATAAGTGGTGCTGGGAAAAGTGGAAAGCTACATGTAAAAGAATGAAATTAGAACATTCCCTAACACCATACACAAAAATAAACTCAAAATGGATTAAAGACCTAAATGTAAGGCCAGACACTAGAACTCTTAGAGGAAAACATAGGCAGAACAGTCTATGATATATATCACAGCAAGATCCTTTTTGACCCACCTCCTAGAGAATGGAAATAAAAACAAATGGGACCTAATGAAACTTAAAAGCTTTTGCACAGCAAAGGAAATCATAAACAAGACCAAAAGACAACCCTCAGAATGGGAGAAAATATTTGCAAATCAAGCAACTGACAAAGGATTAACCTCCAAAATTTACAAACATGAGATGTTGATGCAAGTCCTACTACCCAGTTACTCAACTTCTGGGGATATATACCTTAGACACACTCTTATACATTTCTACAAGATCCTATCAAGGATATTCCTTGCAATATTTTTGTAATAGCAAAAGGTAAAAACGTCATTTTGACCTTCAGTGGGGAATTAACTCTGGAATATTAAACAAACAAAGACTACAGTAAAATGAATCAACTAGATCTACAATTATCAACATATGTCAAAAACCAGTGTTGCGTGAAAAAAGCAAATCACAAAAATCAGTGGCAAGCCTCCATTTACATAACAATTTTTATAATGTATCTGTTTACTGTTTAGTCTTTTACATGTCATTTTATTAAAAGGTGTATACCATTAGCCCTCTATGCATTTCCCCCTTCCACCCTCCAATCTTCCAGGTAAACATAAAGTTCTTCTGAGAGCATCTTCCTTTTTTTATTGAAGTATAGTTGATTTACAATGTTGTATTCATTTCAGATGTACAACAGAGTGATTCTGTTATACATACATATATATATTCTTTTTCAGATTCTTTTCCATTATAGGTTATTACAAGATATTGAATATAGTTCCCTGTGCTATACAGTAGTAGATCCTTGTTGTTTATCTATTTTATATATAGTAGTGTGTATCTGTTGATCCCAAATTCCTAATTTATCTCCCCCTGTGCCCACTTTCTCCTTTGGTAACCATAAGCTTGTGTTCTATGTCTGTGACTCTATTTCCATTTCCATAAAATTTTAAACACAAAATGAGACTACACATTCTGATGGGCATACACTCAGCCCCAATGTTATAGGCTGCATGGACTCAACCCCAAATTCTCATCCTTCACTGTCTGGATTTCCCTCTTGCTCAGCAGAGAATTTTCTATTTATGGCAATCACAGATTTCGATTCAAGTAGCTACTACATGTACTGTGCTATACTAGGTCTCAGGGAGGACAAAAGAATTACGCAAGACTCCTTGCACCCTGCAGAGGGTACAACTCAGCTAGGGAAGCCATCTGAGAGACTGGCTCTCAGTCCTCACTCTGGCTCACATAGTGTGTAAACTTAGAGTGCTTAATTGTCAAGGCCCAGTTCCTTCATCTATAAGATGGGAAAGTCACCCTCCTCCTGTTTAGAACATTAAATGAATATATATATATATATATATATATATATATATATATATAGTGTCCAGCATATGCAAACACTCAACACTCTCAGCAATCAAAGGCATGGCAGCCATAACACAAATAAAAACTTCTAAACAGTGTCTCAGACACACTGACAGTTAAAAGGTGATGGATGGGAGAAGGGATGGGTCTGCTTAGCCCTCTCCACAGCTGGATATAACACTCCCACCCCTGGTGGTTTCCCCTGTGACTTGGCCCCCTCTCTGTGGAACACAGGGCATTTCTTCTAGCAACAGTTTGGCTACACCCAGGTCTATTTATTCTTCCAAGTTCACCATGAACAGTGCTCTGTGAAGAGAGCTACCTGCCTCAGGAAAGAGAATTCCTTCTCTCACACCTTTGGAAGGATTCTGGGGTAAAATGAGACCAAAAGGATCATAACAGACCTAAGCTAGCTTTTCGGTTAACCTCTTTAGAATCCCAAGGACATACCACAGCTCCATATTATTAAAGAGAAGGCAATGGTGTCTCAGCTCCATTCACCTCCAACGTATACCCGCCTCTAACCCGCAAGCCACCCTCCTCAAAAGCTGGGATAGGGTTCTATCCATGGACTTAGTAGCAGGCACCAGAGGGGAGGCCTGCCTCCCAGACACTGGAAAAACCACAGTGTTTGGAAATCACTTTTGGAGATACTGAGCTGTTGAATTTTATTCCTGGGACTCCTTCCCGAGGACTTGGGAAAGGATAGTGGGTATTTCAGTTATCCAGCCAACGTGGCGCCACCATGTGGCAACAGCACAAACAGCTCATAATTCGCTCAACCTTAAAATTCTGTGATTCTCTACCAATTTTTAACTTTGAGGAATTCAAAATACTTCTATTTTTATATGTCAAATGAAGAATTCACTCATGTCTTTTCTTCATTCATATTTTATTATCACACTATTTCAGATTTGCATTATTCAAGTACACTCTATGAATAGACCAGCCTCCAATGTCAGCAATGTTATATCTGGGGTTGGGCTTGTTACATCACGCAAGAACTGATGATCAGATTTTCGGGGGACAACCAGATCTGGACAACTCCGGCCAGATCTTAAGACCAAATTCTTCCTTCTAGCTTTCTGGACTGGCTTCGGTATAACTACCTTTGGTTTGCATATATAAAAAAGTGAAAAACATCAAGCAGTTTCATTTTAGCTTTGAAACTAAAATGATAAATAATAATAGTAACAAAAAATAAAACACACCTGACAAAACTAAACAGGATGTTGGTTACCCTCAGGGGAGGGGGGGGTGTGATAGTGCCTGTAGGGGGTAATTGGGAGGCTGGGAATATTCTAGGTCGTAATCTGGCCACTTGTTACTTGTATGTTCAGTTTGTGAAAATCCATTGAGGGCACACTTCAGATCTGTGCAATTTTCTGGGATGATGTTATAACTCAAAGGTCTGACCAGTCAGTCAACCCTCCTTAACTTGCCTTTGAGACAAACACAATAATAACCAGGAAGGCAAAAAGAGGGGCATGCCTAGTTCTTCTCTACAAGGTATTTCAGTCGGTGTATCAATTGCTCTAAGGGCCATGGCCACAGATGAGCTCTCCTTCTGTCTCTCTAGACAGGGAGGAAGGAGACAGGACACAGTCGATACCACCGTTAGCTTAATTGCTGAAGGTGGTTAACAGTTTACTTTCTCAGATCCTGGAGCAGACAGTTCCCCCTCCTCCTCCACACACAAAACCTAGGCCACAGAGAGAACCTGCCACAAAGAGATACACACCATCTCCACAGAGACAAGCCCCACAAACACAGACACACTGCCCCACCACCAGACACAACCCCCAACTCCACAGAGACAGCCCCCAGCCCCATAAAGACAGCTAGCTTTCAGCCCACAAAGACAAACCACAGATGTGATGGCTGGGGTGGGGGTAATTAGGAGAGATGGGGCTGCCCATGGGCAGGCAAGGAACATCAACAGGAAGATGGAAAATAATATTTTCAAAGTCTTACCAAACTAAATTTGTTTGGAAAGAGGGATTTTTAGACCTGAAAATACAGTCCCAAAGTTGCTGTGAAAATATATTTAAATCACCCCCATTTCCACCCACAGCTCAGGTCCCATCCTCTTGGACCATTGTCCTCTACTTTCACATCTATCACGTACCCTGAACCCCAACTGCCTTCGGAAGACTAAAAGCAGGGATTATTCCATTTTATAGATTTAAAAAGTTGAGGCTCAAAGATGTTTGTCAGACATCACAAAACTATCTAAGTGGTCATCTCATCCCTGAGTTGGGGCGAGGGAGGCTGAGTTGGAGGGGCAGGGTGATAATGCCAAAAGAGGAGGGGCGACCCTCTCCCCAGCCCAAAACTCTGAGAACCGCCCACAGCCCCACAAGAGCTGCCTCAAAGGATCTGGAGTAAATGAGACGTCTGGCGACATTCACACACATTCTGGGACTGGATTCCACCTTCCCCTGGGAAAGTGGGAAACCTCCCGGTCAAGGGGTCGGGAGTGGAGCGGGCAGAAATAAAGCCAGACTTAAGGCATTTTCTAAGATCAGATAGGAGCCAAGCCCAGAGCTTACTGCTTCTCTTAGGAAGTCCCTGGGCCCAAAGTGGTGTGTGCAGTCTGAGTCTCTCGGATACTTACTTATCCTTGGGGACAGGGCTTATTTGGGAGAAGGAAACGGAACAGGACTGATCCAAGAGCAGGCGCCTAGCAAACTCCCCTACCCTGCGGAGACATAAGTAAATTAAGTGACGGGGAATGGAAGGGATGCTGCAAATGTTGCAGGTCCCCGGGTTCCCAATGAGGAACCGCTCCGCTCCGCGCTCCCCGAAGATACCCCGCGGCTACATCCAAACCTCTGAAGGGTACCTTAGAATCGGCTCCCGACCTCACCAAAAAGCAGCGGAGTTGGAGCGGAGGGAGTAGGAAGGGGGAGACCAGGATGAAGCTGAAGTGAGCACCTTACACCCCGCAACAGCCGCTCCTCCCCAGGCAGTCCTAGAACCCGGCCAGAAGCTGCCGACTCCGATTCTTAGTCCTGCGCACCGGCCGTGACCTTGAACGAGTCCCTGATTAGTCCCATTTTACAGAAATTAAGAGTGGGAAAGAATCAAGTCCGTCGCGCTGGGTTGCTCCGGGCGCTTACCTGATGGTTTAAGGCGCCCCGCCGGCGCTCCAGGAGCGTAGTGGGTGCGCGGTGAAGCGCAGCCCAAGATCTACGCGGCCAGTGGAATCGCAAACCGCGAAGGAAACGCAGAGCTGAGCTCGGACCCCGGCAGCGGGAGAAAGGGGCGGTTCCGATTCTGCGACAACCCCCTAGCAAGTTCGATGCCCCCCCAAGACCCTCCGCAGAGGCGGACTGGCAGTGCCCCGGGGCCCTGGCTCAGGACGCGCACGGGGTGTACGGGGACACGAGAGACACCTCCATACACCCACCCCCGAAGTTGCGGCAACGTACGGGCGAGAGTGGCGCAAAGCTGCCGGAGGGGAGGGGACGGTACTCACACGGGCTGGCCGGGCTGGAGCAGGTCCGTGACCGGGGTCATCGATGGCGGCAGGGGTCATCGATGGCGGCCGCTCTCAGGCCACCGCGCCTCGGGAAGCCTGGGGCACCCGCCGCAAAGCGCCGCGTGGATTAGGAAGCAGCGCGCAGCAAGGCAGGGGCACGGGGCGGTAGGCGCGCCAGATCTGAGCTGCAGCGCTGCGGGGGCTCGGCCGCCAGAAGCGTAGCCGCAGCGGGAGCCCAGAGCGGGCGCGGGAGGCGGGAGCGCGACAGCGGCAGCGGCTGCGAGGGAGGCGCCCGCGCCGCAGGCAGCCAGGGCCAGCGTGGACGCAGCCCCTGCAGACACCTGCCGGCCAGGGCGACGACCAATCAGAGGCGCCCGGAGCGGGGGCGAGTGCCGGGCACCCGGTGGGAGGGGGGCGCGCGCTCGCGCCCGTGCTGGGGCCGGGGGCGCCTGCCCGGCGGGCTTCTCAGGCCCTCCCCTCCGCGCGCAGGCGGCCCGCGCGGGAGGGGCGGGGCGCGGCGCGGCAGGGGGCGGGGCTGGGGCTGAGCGCGCCGGGGACGGAGACCCGCGCCCGGCGCTCGGCTCTACCTTGAGGCGCAGTGCGGTGACGAGGCCCCGGCTCCAGGGTAGCCAGATGAGCCCTCAAGTCATTACCAGCTTTGAAGTAAGGGTTTTTCTTCCCTGCCCCTGCGCCCCGGGCGCCCGGACCCTCCCTGACAGCCGAATGCCTGGTAACCCGAATCCGGGGCCGGCCTGGCTTCCGGAGTGTGGGCGCCTTCCCTCCCCAGCCTCACCGAAGCCGGCGTGTCTCCAAAGACAGCTCTTCCTCACTTCATAGTGCGTGGCTATTTAAAGTCACCGTGGTGACCCATCCCCTGGTCTGGGTTCCTTTCGTCCTCTCCTGAATTTACTGTGCTAACGACACTCCTTCGTTCAACACACATTGACTGGTTTCGCTCTTGGCTCAGAGAGCTGGATCTTCCAGGCTACTGCTCTCCCAAGTGTCCCAAAGCCCCCGTCGCTGCCGCACCGCAGGACTAGTGAGCCCGCGCTGTCACAAGGACGCCCAAAGATTGCTGCCAGTGAGGACCGCATTCGGGCTCTTGCCTGGAGTTCCGGGTCCCGGAAGAAGGACTGGGAGTTGAAAGGTTCCCCTTCAGGCCAGCGCTTCATTGCGCGTTTGCATCCGTCAGGACACAGGGCCCAGAATCTTTCTAAAACGGACTGCCTCAGCCCTAACAACTCGGCTGTGGAAGCACATTATCAATTTTCGCTGCAGGACGGAAGTCGCGCCATCGGAATACAGCTACGTGGGTGATTCCTAAAACCCTGGGAACCGTCTCTCAGGACCGTGGATTGAGGCCGTGTAAATTTGCGCAGTAGAAATGGACGGTTCATTTGCTGATCTGTCGGCAAAAGGCAAAACGAAAAAGCAAAAACGAAAAAACATTTACGAAGGGAACTTGGAAGGTAAAGAGTTGATTTCTCTAAAGATCTGGTTTCCTCTCAAAGCGATTTTATTATCCACAAATTGGTTAAAGTGGAAGAAAGTTTGTGTTTTGTTTCTATTTTATTTACATTCAATTTTAACTTTATTTGTCTGTGCTTGATTAACATTGGCAGTGGTACGAAAATTTAAAAGCTCAAATGAATACACGGTTAGCAAGTCTCCCTGCCACCCTTGTCTCCCAGCCTCTCAGTTTCTCTTCTGGAGGCAACCATTGCTTTTCACCTTCGTGTGTACCCTCCTAGAGAGAATCTACAACTAAATGTATTTCTCTAATATTCTTACTTTTACCTTTTGTTATACAAAATGGTAGGTCTAACTTCAGGCACAGATGGATTCAGGGGCTCTCAAGTGACATCAGAAGTATCAATAGAACTGGAATCTCAGCCCCCACCTTGTCTTTCTTCCTCCCTCCCCTTCCCTCCTCTCTCGCTCCTCCTCTCCTCTCTGCTTTCCTCTGTGGGCTTCATTGTTAAGCTGACTTACTCCATGGTGGCTCCTCCACCTTCAGGCTTGTCTTCTCAGTGGTTAGGTTCCAAGAATGAGGCAGTCTTTTCTTTCCCAGCATGCAAATTAAATTGCCCAAGAAGACTTATTTGCCCTCTTTCAGTTATCCTTTACCCCGTGAGCAGTCTGAGACTTGGGTATTCTGATTGTTTGCAAGGTCAGTGAGATCGACACAGTGGTGGAAGTAAGTTTGCCCAAATGTTTGCAGGTAGTTCATGACTGGTCATTGCTAATAAGCCACATGTAAATGCTCGTGTTCGTTCATGTCCAGACACTGTGAAGACCTTTGCTTTTGCAGCTGGATCCCAGGCCATCAGGGTGAAGTTTGGCATGTAGAATGTGAAAGGATTACTCTCCACATGCGGCCTGCCAGTGGCTGCATCATGACAAAAATGGGGACGGGGTTCAAAGGTTATTTGACATCATATAGGTGTTTGCAAAACTGACCTAATATATAAATTTACCTCTTTACAGACTCAGAATTAAGGTCCTAACATCTTCCCGAAGTTATAAACATTTTAAAAGAAAGACAAATAAATACAGAATAGTTCAATGATTTGGGCAAGTTCACAAATAAAACAGGAAGAAAGTACAGATGGAAATCCAGAGACATTATGAGTCAGAAAGAGCCCCAGCTCCCTATCTGTCATCCTTTAGGTCAGAAACAGGCTTTTGTTCTTCACCGGAGTTATTATTCATTTTTTTAAACATTCCCCATGAAAAGTTTTGCACTTGAAGCTGATTTGGGTAACAATGAGCTGACAACAATATGACCTAAAATGTTCCCTCCACGATTACTCCATCCTGAGCTGTCATCCAGCAAAATTTTACTGAGTTCCAGCAATATCTACCCCTTCTTTGGCCCCTCATGACTCACAGACTGTGCTTGCTTTTCCATTTTCTGCGTGATCTTGACCACTGTAAGAGTTTTAATGGATCCTTCCTTTATCAAGAAGAGCTCATTGACTTTTGTGCACCAAGGAAATGTATCGTGTCTTCTTTTATTTTATTTAAATTATTTATTTATTTAGGCTGTGCTGGGTCTTAGTGGTAGAATGCGGGATCTTTAGTTGAGGCATTCGAACTCTTAGTTGCGGCATGCATGCAGGATCTAGTTCCCTGACCAGGGATCAGACCCGGGCCCCATGCATTGGGAGCACAGAATCTTACCAACTGGACCACCAGGGAAGTCCCTTGTGTTTTCTTTTAAAATGTGACTCAGACAGTCTGTTTCTTAGCCATAAGATTGAGGAATTTATACTGGCAGGAAAAGGACATGTCTCAGGAGGATTCTGGGTAGAATTAAAAGAGCATTAATCACAAGACTGGGGTGCCAGTCTGACCTTACCATTTCCTGTCTGTGTGACCTTGGGCAAGTTACTTAACTTTGTTGAATCCCAGATTCCCTACATGTAAAATATGGTGTAATCCTCTCCATTGCCCTTTATTGTTATTAATTGATACAAGATTGTTATTAATTGATACAATGCATGTGCAATTGCTTTGCACATAATGAGATTTAATATATGTTATCTAAAAATTACAATTTTTAACCTGAAAAATGGACTTATAAGGGAAATTTCTATGCCATTTTGTGGCATTCTCTGGCATAGAAGTCGTGAGACCTTCACCCACTACTTCCCTATCAGCTGAAACATAATATCTGATTTTTAAAAAAATGTATCTCTCCCTCTTCCATGCCACTTAGCACTTCTTATGTAATATTTGGGTACATCTCCAGTCTTCCCAGCTAGACTGGAAATGTGTTGAAATTGGGACCACATCACATCCTTGTTTCCTATGGGCACCTGGAACATTATCTTGATAAATTGTAGACAGCCAATAATTATGTGTTAAATGAAAAGTAAATGGGTAAAAGGAAAAATTGAAAAATTGGACCTCATCAAAATTTTTGAAAACATTTGTTCTGTGAATGACCCTATTAAGAGGATGGAAAGACAAATGATATATTGGGTAATATATTTTCAAATAACATCCAATGAAGGACTTGTATCTAGAATATATAAAGAACTCTCAACATTCAACAGTATAACCCCCCAAACAATCCAATTAGAAAATGGACAAAAGACGTCAAGAGATATTTCACCAAAGAGTATATACAGCTGGCAAATAAGCACGGGAAAAGATGCTCAACATTATTAGGAAAATGTAAATTAGAACTATAATGAGATATCACTACATACCTGTCAGAACGGGTAAGATAAAAAACACCAAATGCTGGGGAAAAGACAGAGAAACAGTATCACTTATGCAGTGCTGGTGGGAATGTAAAATGGTGCAACCACTCTGGAAAATAGTTTGGCTAGGTTTTTTTAAACGAAAATCAGACCTACCATACAACCCAGCAATTCCACTTTGGGCATTTATCCTAGAGAAATGAAAACTTACATTCACACAAAAACTTGTACAAGCCAATTCACACACAGCCCTACCATGAGACAGCAGAAGAGGAGAGGACCACGACACACATCTAGTTTGCTTGTTGAATGAGGAAACAAGATGGACCTCACTGGATTAAGTAAACACTCATGTCTTTGGACAACTCAAGGCAGGGGAAAACTTCAACATGGAAATCCTGGATTTTCTGCTCTTCAGCAGTGATGAATTAGAAAAATAAAAGACATATGACCAAATGTGTATCTCAAATTATGAAACAGATCATACTGGACTAAATAGAAATAGAAATGCAGATAAAAGAATTTATTGTTTCTAGTATCTACAGTATTTTTCTATTTTTTAGAACTATTTCCATTTTTTTAGAAGAATTAATATTTTATTATACAGCTATTTGTTTCCTACAAAATAACAGCTTTTAAAAAGCTTTGCTGCTTTCTGCAATAAAGTGGATTCTATCTTGGAAGGACAATGTAGATGTAATAATAGAAACTTTGTCATTACACTGACTAGGGCATCTAATAAGGGATCCTGATGCTGCTGAGAGATGATGATAATAACGGTATTATTTTATAGGGCATATAGGTGACATACTGACTTACAGAGTCTTGATTTGTGACTCTCTCCTGTTACGATTTTTCTTACTATAAATCGGGTTCCTACAATAAAGCCCAGACTTGGTAATAACCTCTATAGCCAAATCAGATACACTGCTTCTCTGAATCCCAAACCAGTTCAAATCCTTGGCAGCCGACTCAGACTGCAGCTGTGCTAAGGATTAATAAAATTAGCAGTAATACCCAGAAACTTAGGCCCTGTGTGTGAGTGTGCATCTCCTTCATAACAATCCTCAAACCTTGGGGCTTGGTTTAATTATCTTGATCTTATTCACTGAGGCTTAGCAATAACGTTGCTATTGACATGGCAAAGTCAGGCATCACCAAGGAAAAGGAAATAGATGAGGCTGCCCTGTTTCCCTCTGCCTGATCCTCCCTACCCTGCTCTGCATTTTCGTTATTCCATAGCATTTGTCACCCTTTAACACACTATTAACTCTCTTATTCTGTTTCCTATTTATTGTTTGTCTTCCCCCACTGGAACATAAGCTATGGGAGGGCAGAGTTCTTTGTTTTGTTCACAGGTATCTCCAAGTGCCTTGGACAGAGCCTAGCACAAAGGAAGTGCTGAATGAATACGTACTGAATGAATGAAGATGCCAGAGAAAATTTACACCACCATTTACAATTCAAAGATGTTCAGAGGCTTTCGCATGTGCTGAATATTCATACTGATATTTTTTCATCAGGTGACCTGAATTTTCATGTATTTTAAAGTTCCTTCAAGAAGTGAAGAATCTCTATGCTCTTTGCAATGATATTACCAGTTCATTGAGGATATTCCTCCACTCAGCAATCCCCCCCTCCACCAGCACCACCACCTTTAAGAAAGAGCCAAGAGGCTTCTGGCTCCAGGAGACAGAAAAGTGGATTTTACGTGGAACATAAAAACCTAAGTAAGGGTGAGGGAAAGGAGGATATAATGTAGGGGAAGTTTCTACTCTGTAGGAAGAGAGGAAAAAAAGGAGCACTCTCTCTTCCAGGAGAGGAAGAGAATAATTTGGAAGCAATGTGAGTACCCTGGAAAGACACTACTTCGTTCTCCCAAGGATCCAGGACTAAATCGTTTCTTGGTCCTTTCAGAAATGTGGAAGGGTGATGAGAAAATGGAAGCAAAAGAGCATTTGAAGTGGACCCTGAATGCAGAAGGGGCTAGTAGAGTTGAGCCCCTGAGAGACTGAATACACAAATGGACAGCAGCCAGACCATATGTGGCAACAGGACTCTGACCCAAGACCTCTCCAGCAACCAGCTCAGGAAGACAGACCACATCTTCTGCAGCAATCAGCCCTCAGTGGACTTGGCCAGTGGCTACCAGCTGCCTTATTTTTTTTGTCCCTGTTTCCAATTAAGACTAAGTAGAGAATGCCAAATATGCTCCCAAACCAATCACATAGGCTGCTCTTCTCCTAGTTAACCTACCTCCAGCTTCCCCCTGCCAACAGCCTCCAATCAGAGCATGAGTGAAGGCTTCCCTCTTTTTCATTATAAAGCTTTCCTAGTCCCCTGCTTGCCTTTGAGTTTCTGCCAAACACAATCTCTAAATAAAAAGCTTCTGTTTGTTCTCATTTGGTGGTCTTCATTTATTTCCATAGTTTTCCTAAAGGTCCCACCAAGACATTCCGCATTGCTTACGACTGCAGACCCCAGCCTTCAACCAGGCTCGATACCCACAGGAGCCACATGTGGCTTGTCAAGTGCTCACCAACACTGCAATTCAGCCCTGGGGCTGGACTCCACCCTCTCTGTGTTGAATTCCTCAGCTATTTGTTCTCGGTTTTGTTATTGGTCCCCATTTGTTTGGCATCCTTGGTGGAATCAGGTCATTCTTTTCCAATCCATTTTGCTCTCTGTTTTGCGTAGTGTCGTCTAAAAGTGTCCTATGAAGGACAATCACAGGGGAGAACACAGGTATAGGACCTATAAGCTTAAATTTGTGGTTCTCACTAAACCAGAGTCCAATTAAACAAATTTTGCCAAGTTACCAATAAAACTAGGTGAGGTTCTCTTTCTATAATATTTGTTTGTTCTGAGAGCTTGGCTCTTATCCCAAGAGGATGTTCTCTTTGGTTTTCCACCTTCTTGGAGGTGCCAATTGTCAGACCTGCGATCAGAGGCAGCCAACCATCAGGCTGGGAGTCCGAGATACAAAGTGCATATGCATCACTTCAGATTCACTGTTGCCTGCTCTCTAGGATCATCTAAGTCTCAGTCCTCTCCCCCTCGTCCAGGAGAAGCTCCTCCTTTCTACCTGAACTCTTGTTAACAATCCTAATTCTTGTACCTATTGCTCTAAATAGCATAACTTCATCAGTGATGATTTGGATCTTCAGTAGCCACTCTGGGAACATTTGACTTGAACAAAATTGTTCATTTGAGAAGCATCTTAGAAAATAAAGGGACTAAGTTTTCTCAGTTTTAATGGGCAGCATTTTTTCATGCAGAAGCCTCCAAATGAAATTCTGATCAAAAAATTGCCTCACTGAAAGATCCTTTGACCAAAGTTAAATAGCAACCTGACAAACTTAAGCAACAACAAACTAGACTCATTTCCTGAATAAATTCTCCCTCTTTGTCCTTCAGTTGCCTCCCTATATCCAGCTCTCCCACTATCCCCCCTTTTTAAAATAAATTTATTTATTTTTGGCTGTGTTGGGTCTTCGTTGCTGCGCATGGGCTTTCAGGGGCTACTCTTCCTCGCGGCGTGCGTGCTTTTCATTGCGGATTGCAGTGTCTTCTCTTGTGGCTGAGTACAGGCTCTAGGCACCCGGGCTTCAGTAGTTGTGTCTCGTGGACTCTAGAGTGCAGGCTCAGTAGTTGTGGCGCACAGGCTTAGTTGCTCCGCAGCATGTGGGATCTTCCCGGACCAGGGATCGAACCCATGTACCCTGCACTGGCAGGTGGATTCTTAACCACTGCGCCACCAGGGAAGTCCCCCACTTCCCCCTTATCCTTCTGATCTCTTTCCTTCTACATTTCTGTCAACTCCTCCCTCTTCGTTCCCTTGTCCAGATCTCCTGCCTTTTCCTACTAACTCTCCTAAAACCCCGTATACCAATTGTTTCTAAAAATCTTTCCCTCCCATGAGTCAGGTATGCCTTGGGCCTGAGCTGAATTAACAGTTATAATTCCGAATTTCTCTAACCCAGACAAGGACAGCTACTATTTGGAGAATTTAGACTTCCTTTGGATATGTATGTCTCAGGGTTACTTGGATTATGTTAACTCGTACACATGTTGGTTAAAATCTCAGATGCTCAATCCTGGATGGCAAAAACTAATTGAACTAACACAGAAAGGAATCTACAGAGTCCCTCTTTTTACAATAAACCCAAGGGTCAAAAGGGGCCTCCCAATTAGGGGAAAAAGCCATACCCAAAAGATTCTCAGTAAAATTTGATTAGATAATTCAATCATGCACGCAGAGAAAAGAGGAAACTGTAGGTGATTACAGCCATACAATCCACTACCTCAGGGGTATATCAGTTATCCCTCCATGATCTGGTAACTGGAAGACCCATGCTTTTAGGAGTTTCACCTCTGATATTCTACCCTGCTGCATGCAGAGATGGCAAAAAATTGCAAGGGACTCACGTACTCGATCTTATCATCAACAGGTTAAAGCTGCCTTCCCGCAACATCTTCCTACACAGCCTCAGCCTCCTCGTGATCTGAAACCAGGAGATTTCATGTATTGGAAGGGACACTGGAGAAAAACTACTCTCGAACTTCATTGGAAGGGACTTCATCAGGTACTGTGACAACAAATACAGCAGTGAAACTCCAGGGAGTCAGTCCTTGGGTCCATGTTTCACGACTGAAGAAACAATTCAGAATTCCACACAGCTGGTAGGCTGTTCCAGTAAGGGACCGCAAATTTAGGATTCTCAGAATTCCTCTACTCATAGCCAACCTTTGGAAGTAAACAGTTGTCCTAGGACCTTTGGAATATACAGATAGTAGACAGCTTCTGCCCCAGACATGGGACTAAAATCCCATTTTGTTATTCATCTACTTGGTTATAACCATTCTTCTCATTTTCTGTAAACCTCTGGTTATTGTCCATCCATCCTGGCCCCTTTTCTCTTCTCTTTCCTCTTTATTACAATTGTTAGATTAAAGCACACTTTCTAACACCCAAACAGTAGCCACTAATCTGAATCTTACTGATTCAGGAATATTTCATCCATCACCATGATCATCACGATAAAAAACTCTGGACAATTCCAGTCTTATCAAGCAAGATCATAGGGAATTACGGCCAATGGCATTTGCATCTACACAAACAAATGAACTTAAATAAATCAACATGCAAATTTGGTAGTGTCCTCTCTCCCAGAAAAAGAACCAGTTATTACAACTGGTTCTACATTTGCATTCAACAGCCTTTATGGGATGATGAGCCAATTACTTGCCACCTGGAAGAGATTAATAACGATCCAAGTATGTAACTCGGCTACTGAAGACCTTTCTTCTGACCTCCCGCTGTCAACAGCTCTTTTTCTCCTGGATTTCCATGTGCCCCCTACTGGATACTATTTCCCTTGCAACCAAGATGCCTGGTCTTGTTTTCCTCAGGCTAATACCTCAAGCACTTTAGGAATAGTATTCCAAGACTTGTCTGTTCAGGAAGACCCTAATTCTATATATCACCAACTTAGAAAATTCCAACTCAGATGCAAGTTCCCAAATGAGCCTACCCTTGATGATTCAAGCACTCCAACTGGGGAAATTACTAATTGTTTATGTGAACAATCGGAGCAGTGTTCCCAATGGTGTGAATCATTCAAGTAGAAAGTACTCTAAGAAGCTTATTAACTTTGGCAGAAGTTATTAGCACTACCATCTCCATTTGGCAGATGAAATACAGACCAGTCTTAACTCATCGGCACAAGTAGTGATGAACAATTGCATTGCTCTAGATTTCTCGTTGGCTAGTCAGGGAGGTGTCTGTGCCATTGCTAACACTTCTTGCTCTACTTAGATTAATGAAACAGGCAAAGTCGAACAGGCAATACGTTGCCTTCTGGAGAAAACTACTTGGCTTTTTAAAGTTGTTCCTCATAGCCCATAGAATTTGTTCACTTGGCCTAGGTTGAGCAATTGGGTTCCTGGTTCTAATGCTTCTTATCTTATAGGGACTGTTAATTATTCTTGTCTTTGTCAGAGATCATGATACTGACCCCTTGCATTTTGTCCAGAATCATGACTCCCCCTGCACAACTGCTCTCTCGCCAGCTAATCACCATGATGCTACAACAACAAAAAGCTCAAGATGATCTTGCAATACAGTTGACCATGAAGACAACTGAACAATTGCCAAACAGTGACGATCTGGATCTGTAGCCTTTCCTGAGTTGGTCTGAACATCATGCAAGTGAAAGGATGACTGAAAGGGGGACTGAGAGACTGAATATACAAATGGATAATGGCCAGCACAATATATAGGGCAGTAGAATATTGACTCAGAACCTCTGCAGCAGCCAATTCAGGGGGTGAAAACACAACCTGTACAGCAATTGGCCTAGAACAATTAGCACTTTGTTAATAGTTGCCAACTTTTCGCCCCAGCTTCCAACTGAGGACCAACCAAAGAAAGCCAAACATGCTTTCCAAACCAACCTCGTAAGATGCCCCACTTCTAGTTAGCCTGCAGCCAGATTTCCTATGCCAACAAAACCTTCAGTCAGCACATACCTAAAGCCTTCCCTTTTTCTTTCAGTATAAAGCTTTTCTACACTCCTGCCTGCCTTGACTCTACCAAACACTAGTGATGGTGGCTTCTCATTTGCATGGTCTCCATTTATGTCCACCGCCCATCTGGAATTCTAGAAGGAGACAGACTCACTTGGATCCCATCTGGCAACACAGAGCAGCTGCTGCCAAATAGGAATGGAATTGTGGCAGATTTAAAGTGAGAAAGAACAGGAGATGGCACCGTGGTACTCCCTTGGCTCCTATCCAGCAAGGAAGGAATTCATAAATCTCTATATACTCCCTGTGAAAGAATGTGGACGGTACTAGGAGTTGAGAGAGCCAGCAAGCTTGTAGGGGCCACTGTTGCGGGGCACTGGGCAATACTGCTGCAGGGGATGTGAGGTGGTTTGCCATTGGAACTGATACAGGATTTGTCTGAAATTCAGAGGCTCTGTGATGACATTAAGAGCCAAAGCGGGGTCAGGTCATCAATAGAAAGACCCCAAATCCTCACCATGCCAAGAACACTATATTAGTTGCTGTGTAACAAACCAACTCAAAACTTAGCAACTTAAAACAGTAAGCATTTATTTAGCTTATCATTCTATGGGTTGGCTGGGTGGTTCCTTGAATTGGGCTGGCTCGACTTTTATTGCTAGGCCCATTCAGGAAGTAGGTTGACTGATGGCTGAATGATCTAGGATGGGCTCACTCACTGAGGTCATCTAACAATTCCTTTTAGTGATTTTCTGTGCTTTTCCTTCACTACTTTTGTTCTCTCTCCACCATTCTGAAAATAAGCCAGAGTTGCACTTTCAAGGCATTTACAAAAACATTTTTGAATATTTATCAGTTAATCAGCAAGCACAGTGATGCTCCTAGGAATAATTTACCTGGCAGTCTCCTTCTAACATGAATTTTCAACTTCTTTCCATGTATGACCTTAAAACTCAAACACACTACAGTCTCTACAGTATTTTTTAAGATAAGCATAGGCAGCAGACAGGGGCTGTCCACACTGACGTTTCAGTTATTTGAAGCTCTCTTATTTCTTTGCCATATGAAAAATGAGAATGTAGCATTATTCCCATGTGATGGCCGTATATCATACAGGAAGTCCTGCAATTCAATGAACCAAGCTCAATTAATATTACTAGAAGGAAACCCTGTTTCACTAACAAAGAGCCTCCCAGGCTTTACTGTACAAGGAGAGACAATTCCTAGAGGACTGGGTGACGTTTTAGGCATCATTCCTATTCCATCACTAAAATTTATTTCCCATAGGTGCTCATGGCTGCATCTATCATGTTGACCTCAGTAGATTGCTACCCTTCCTCCAATAAACATATCCAAACAGGGATACAAATCCTTTCCTTGTGTCTCCAGAGGACACTCGAGATGAGATTTTTTAAAAAGTCATTGAGATCAGGGGGAAATGGAAATAATATAGAGAGTACCATTATTTGAGACCAGTGCTTTCCAAATTTTGTTCCACAGAACATTAACTTGGGGAACTATTAGAAGATGTTCCATGAGAAAGATGTTTTGTGGTTGAACAAAGTTGGGAAATGGTATACGCTATACCTGCTCCATATATACTAAAACATAACATGAGCATAATAAAGGCTCTGAGAAGTCCTGCAACAGACTTCTAGCTTTTCCTAATCCAATGATTTTCAAGTTTATGAAAGCATGGAACCCTTCAGTTTAGCACACAACCAATATTTTATGGACAGCCTGCCTTACGATACCAGTTTAGACACCTGTACTGTACCTCAGCCATTACAAATGGACCCCATAAGGCAGAGATTGTGCTGGAGTCTCTTCTTTCCCACATCCCTCTTCAGCTTCTACATAGTACATGCTGTCCTCAAAGTTCAAGATGAACTCCTCCATGAATAGACAAAGAGAAGGAGGTCAAGGCTTTCTCATGACTACTTGAACTCTGCACTTACAATTCTTCTTTCTCTCTGAGACAACTTTCCTTTTCAAGATGAGTAGTACCTGGAATCCATTCTCACAAGACAGGAGAGAACTGTAGAACAGTTGTCAAGAGCAAAAACTCTGGAGTCTGACTGTACCCCATCTTAACTTAAAATCTCCATGCTTCAATTTTCTCATGTATAACATAACATGGTAATAATAGTAACTACTTCATAGGATGGTGTGAGTATTACATGGGTTAAAGCATGTGAAATACTTAGAACAGGGTCTGGAATATAGGGTGTATTCTGAAGTGTCAGTAATTATTCATTTCGCTTAGATCTGGCAGCCCTCAGAAGAATATCCCCATCAGACTGCAATGCTAATTTCAAATGCATACAAAAGGGACACATCTTGAGGAGGTAGGGAATTGTTTTATCCTGGTTGCAAATATTTTGACAGCATGACTTTCTATGTGGTACTACAATAGTTAATTGATACATTTTGCATTTTCATTTCTGTATTTTATAATTACAAAAGTAACATGTTATAACACTGGGAGCCTATAAAACATAAAGAGGCATTAAAGGGAGAAATGCACTCAAATTATCTGTCTTTAGAAACCCCAGTGGTAATAGTTTGTTATATACATATATATATATATATATGACATAATACACTTCTAGAAATATTTTTCTCTTGACAAAAAATTATGTACACTTTTCCATGTCAATTAAT
The DNA here is from genome assembly GCF_949987515.2 of Delphinus delphis. NCBI lineage: Eukaryota > Metazoa > Chordata > Mammalia > Artiodactyla > Delphinidae > Delphinus > Delphinus delphis. Next base: position 60,450,304 of record NC_082692.2, read on the forward strand.
ATTCCTTAGAAACACTATTTTAACAGCTGCAGACTAACCCATCCTATGAATATATTATCGTTAATCCCTGAGTGGTTCATTCACTGGGATGACTTGGTGAATTACCCATCACAAAACCAGTGTTTTAACAGGAGGAGCCCACACAGTGTTCATCTGCTGAAAGATTATTAAGCCCTGTCAATTCTTTCCATCGGATTTCCCACTCATACCATGTCCACCTCCTAGTCTTCATCATTTTTGAGGGTAAATGAATTCAAGTCAAGTTCATCCATAAGTCAGCCAGAGAAAATCAAAAGACTCAAAGACAGGGCTTATTAAATAAGATTAAAGGAAATGGTATTCTTTTGTCCATGATCTGTCAATTCTTTCTATACTTATTATTCAAGCATCAACAACATCTCTTGCTTCACATTTTACTTAGCGTCCTTCTACTTTCTATAAAAACAGGAGTATTCCCTAGAATGCATCTCATTCCATAACACGTCAGGGTATAAAACTGGCAACACATCCTTCCTTCATTTTCAGGAGAAAATGAAGAGCTCTGGTATGCTTCAGGAATAAAATATGGTAGAAAATAAGTTATCCAGAGATCCAAATACTGAAGCACGTAAAATACAAAATTTGATCTTAATGGGCTTTTTTTCCTAGTGATCTTCTATGTTTCAAATTATGCAAGTAGAATTAGTAATGAGTGAATTTGCTTTGGTGCCGGTGGTGATGGCAGAATCTACAAAGCAGTGAGCGGTCAACCAGTTGGAAACATCACAGCAGCCGAATTTTCACATTAGAGGCAATGAGATACAGAGTGTACTATGCATTGGGTATCTATTATTTTTTTACCTTTTGGCAATTGTCACTTCTTCACAGTCTATCTCATTGTTCCAGCTTCTAGGAAGGACCCAGGTACAGCCACCACGTGTCTAACCCCCTGAGCTGGGTTATTCAAGTGAGATCACTAATATTCAGTTGAGGGACTTTCACTCCACTATTGAGAAAGAGGGACTATTAATAAAACTGGACTTGACATGAGTAGAATAAGTGCCAGAGCTGATTACAGCCATCTTTCTGAGAACAAAGGTATAAGAAATCATTCTAAATTATTTAGTTCATCATTTTGTGGGCTGCCGGTGTGGGCTGGGCTCAGCTGAGTGGTTTTGCTGGTCTTGGCTGGACTCACTTCGTACATGAGTGGGCAGGCCTGGCTGGGCTAGGAAGGGATGGCTTGTCTCTAGTGCTCTCATGTGGGCTCTCATTATCCATCAGACCAGCTCAGGCTTACTCATATGGCAGAGTCATGGTTCCAAGAAAGTCAGCAGGAGCATGCTAGGCCTCTTGAGGACCAGGCTCTCAACTGGGGTGACCTCACTTGCCCCACATTCTAGTTGTCAAAACAAGTCTCAAGTCCAGGCTGGATTTAAAGCAGTGGAGAAATCGACTCCATCTCCATGTAGAAAGAGCTATCAAGTCACATCGCATGGAGGCCTAGATAAGGGGAAGGAAATCATTATGGTCTTTTTATAAATCTCCATCCATGTGCCCATCTTCTGGCCACAGTTATTTATGTCCTTTCCACGTGCAAAATACACTTACCTCCTCCCAAGACCTCCTTCTATCTGGATTGGAGTCCATGATTTGGGGACCGACATTCTGCCACAGGAGGCCTCCCTTGATTGGAGTCCTGTGAATTAAAAAGACACACCCAACATACAAATGTGAAACATGGACAAGATGACCAAAATAGACTTTCCCATTCAAAATACTCTGTCAAGGACAATTCATGCTGTGAAAAACTTTGTAAATTTCACAGACCAAAGGACCCCATCACTGTTGGAGAAAGTCATTGAGGGACATAACAGTTGACCCTCAAGCTGGACCTGTCCTTGGAATGTTTGTTCTGCCCACTGTTGCCACACTAGGAGCTGTTTCAAGGATCCAGCCTTAAGAGCATAAGGTGTTGTTGAGACCACCTGGACGGTATACGTGACTGAACCTACTTAAGGCCTCTATATAAACTTTTAACATTCTGGCAAGCAGATGAGATCTACTTGTCTTGCAGCCACCCAAGACAAGCCTCCTGTGTAAACTCCCTTGCTCATTAAACCTGCCACCTACTAATCTGGAATTGTCCTCTCTTTTTTCAGTCCCTCCTTGCCCTCTGTGTGCGGGACCCAGTTTGCAAACCAACAGTCACAGAACAGGAGATGCTGCAGATTGCAGGCTGCAGAGAAGGGTCCCAGCAAGAGGCAGTGAAGCATTTTTTAAGTAGCTGTTTTCTTCTTTGGTCTCTGCAGATGCTGACAACACAAATCCTGGTTCTAAGTGACTTGGCCAGATTCCTATCTACAGATCAACCAGGATTTTCTGGTAAATAAAACATTCATGCATTTTTTATGAGTGCATGATGCTTTTTTGAAGTTGTTATTGTCATTTTAGAGTACACCCTAAATCCTGATGTTTAGTACAAGATATGATGAGTGAACTATTTACACTGTGTTTTATCATTAAAATTTAGGGTTTTCTACTTTTTTTTCTCTTTTCTACTAATTCTAGATTTAATTGAGTCCTAGGATGTATTTTTGTTAACTAAAGGTTTTCTAAACCTTAGGTAGCTTTTTAACATTTTTTAAACTTTTTGTTAAGAGACAATATACCTATAGAAAAGTACACCTACCATATGTGTATAACTTGATGAATTTTCCAATTGCACACATTTGTGTAAACAGCATGCAGATCAAGAAACAGAGTGTTGGGCCTCCCTGTTGGCGCAGTGGTTGAGAGTCTGCCTGCTGATGCGGGGGACACGGGTTCGTGCCCTGGTCTGGGAGGATCCCACATGCCGCGGAGCAGCTGGGCCCGTGAGCCATGGCCGCTGAGCCTGCACATCCGGAGCCTGTGCTCCGCAACGGGAGAAGCCACAACAGTGAGAGGGCCGCGTACCACAAAAAAAAAAAAAGAAAAAAAAAGAAACAATGTTACCACTACCCCTTTGATAGATAGGGCTTCTCAACCTCAGCATTGTCGATGTTTTAGGCTGGACAGTTCTTTGCTGCGGGGAGCTGTCCTGCGCATTGTAGGATGTTTAGCAACACCCCTGGTCTCTATCCACTAGCTGCTGGTAGCAACCCTCTTCCTCAGTATGACAACCAAAAGTGTCTCTCCAGACATTGCCCAGTATCCCTTGGGGATCAAATTATACCTGGTTGAGAATCACTGCCTCTAGGGTAACCACTATTATGACCTCTAATAGCATAGATTAATTTAGCCTGTTTTTTACTTTATATAAATACTCCACTTGTATCTGGCTTCATTCTCTGAATATTATATTTGTGACAGTCACTCATATTTTTGTGTGTAGCTGTAGACTGTTCATTCTTGTTACTGTGTAGGACTCTGTTACAAGAATATACCACAATTTATTTATCCATTCAACTATTAAAGGGCATTTTGGTAACTGCTAGTTTTTAACATATATATATATACATACACACATATATATAATTTTTAAACTCATTTATTTCTTATCATACTTTATATCCCCAATTACATACCATACCTTCTAAAAATTTTTTTGAAGTTAAGGTATCTAAATTTTGGAAATTTTGTTAACCTGGATCAAATCACATGCTAGGCATTTGAGTAAAGTACTTTTTTATAAATTTATTTATTAGTTATCATTATTTTTGGCTGTGTTGGGTCTTCGTTGCTGCACGCAGTCTTTCTCTAGTTGCGGCGAGCGGGGGCTACTCTTTGTTGCAGTGCGCAGGCTTCTCATTACAGTGGCTTCTCTTGTTGCGGAGCACGGGCTCTAGGCAGGTGGGCTTCAGTAGTTGTGGCTCGCGGGCTCTAGAGCACAGGCTCAGTAGTTATAGCGCACGGGCTTAGTTGCTCTGCGGTGTGTGGGATCTTCCCGGACCAGGGCTCAAACCTGTGTCCCCTGCACTGGCAGGCAGGTTCTTAACCACTGTGCCACCAGGGAAGCCCTAAGTAAAGTATTTTTTATGGTAGCTTCTTAAAGAAACCCAGAGTGGGCCACTGATCCTGAGGATGAAGTTGGGAGTGGGAAGAGAAGAAGAGTCCAAGTTCAGTGCACCCAGTATTTACTGAACACCTGTGACTGTAAGGCACTATTGGTGGCTCTGGAAATGTGAAGTGAATAAGACAAGTTCTATGCCTTTGAGAAGTTTGTCAGTCCTTTCCTCCTACTGATGGCCAATCTTTCTCTCCCAGACCTGATATGATCTAATGGTACCTCCTGCTTGGAAGGTTGCCTCTGATGGGAAGATCTGGCTAGTGCCAGGAGCTGTATCTCCTTTAGGTCTTTGTCAAGAAGGATAAAAGCAGGGGCCCTGGGGGACTTCCCTCGTGGTCTAGTGGCTAAGACTTCATGCTCCCAATGCTGAGTGACCAGATTTGATCCCTGGTCAGGGAACTAGATCCCGCACGCATAATGCAACTAAGAGTTCGCATGCCGCAGCTAAGAAGCCTGCATACCACAACTAAAAAAAAAAGGGGGGGGGGCAAAAAAGGTCCGCATGCAGCCAAATAAATAAATAAATATTAAAAAAATAAATAAAGCGTACAGTTCAATAGCTTAAAAAAAGGTAAAAAGGCAGGGGCCCTGGGGTTGTAGCCCCATCACCAGGGTAAGGAAACAGGGAGGGGTTTTGAACAGAAACCTAAGAATAGGCAAGGTGCAGTCTACAGAGGCAAAATGTGCCCAGTCTTCCAGAGACCCAGGGGAGTCTGCATGGGGCATGGGGGGAACGGTGGTAGACACAGCCCCCAGGAAATCCAGCTAACAGAGATGATTGAAACGCTAGTGATGCTGCACAAATCACTTTATAAATCTAAAAAATTCATTTACATTCATAACACGCATCCTTCTAGACAAAGGAAATGTGAGCCTAGAGAAAGGATGACTCTGCAGGGCTTCTCTTTTTAAAAAATAGGCGAATTTGGTCTTTAATAGGTTTTAACCAAGATGAGCAACTGCCCTTTTACAAGAAGAGTTTCATCATCAGTATTCTATAAAGCATCTTTTCTCATCTTCACTACCCGAATATTTCCTTAACTATCTACAACTTCAGTACAATGAAAACAAAGGCCAGTGGAACTGGTGTCTTCCTTCTTACTTATTCATCCTGTCAGCGAAAAATTAATCAGTTGATCTAAGAAAGAACTGGAAAATTTTATTCGAGCCAATTTTGAGGATTATAACCCAGGAAGAGCATCTCGGAAAGCTCTGAGAACTGTTCCGCCCGTTAAAAGTCAGGACAGTTTATATAAGTTTTTTGAAACAGAGGGCTGTACAATAAATGACGTATTATTGACAGTTTACATAATCCAGATTTAAGCGCCAAGATCAAGAAGGAATGTTATCTTTTAAGGAGTTGTTTTGTTGGTGCTAGGCGAATGTTGCAGTTTATGGTTGAGCAGGTATTCCTACTGATGGGGTAGGTTTGGTCGATGCATAATGCAGATAAACAATGCACAGAGGGAGGCCAAAGGGTAGAGAAGAATTTTTATATTCTTGTCTTGCCATAAACATGAATTTTGTTTCACAATTCTTCTCAAGTTTCTGAGACTTTCACTTCTCTTCCTCAGTTTATGTTTCTTCATTGTTACTACACACTCTTTAAACCCAGTACCGTTTAATTAAATTGACCAAAAGATTATGTTGTGAGTTTATTTAGGATTAACCTTTCAATTAAGGTCTCATTATAATTATCAAATTGTAAATACAAAAAAATTAAAGAATTTCAATCCAACATTGGAGGGTTTCTAAATTTTCTCTTAAGTAAATCAATAGGAAATAGAGGAATATGTTCATTTTTATTACCATGTGCATACTCATTATTGAATAGATCGTTGCAATAAACTCAGGCCTTATTTCCAAGAAAATTTTAGATGGCATTTGTGAAAATGATATTTCAGCTGCTCTACTGGACAATCCTTTAAGCACCTTGCCTAATTCATTAAAAAAGCAACAGGCAAAGCAAAAGCAAACCAAACTCACGCAAGCTTTTTAATGGTCCTGTTGTGTGCAGGCAGGAACTGCCAGCCTCCCCTACACCACCTCCCATTCCCCTAAGGCCAGTTAGCCAATTAGAAGAACAATGAGTCATTCAATCACTGAACTGCAGCCTTAATATTCAAAAGTCAGACTTTTATTTTTGTTTCTTGTCCAGCAGGAAAATCCCGAAAGAATACATTTTTCAACGAATTTATTCATCACATGCTAAAATGATCCAGAACAAATATACAAGACCTTCCATTGAACTACTTGTGCCTTCCCGTTAATCTGTCTCAAAAAACTTTCACTGCAAGGGATTTGTAATGGGTTATCACATGATAACAGAAGTGTTTTTCTCTTTAAATTTCTTGCTTACTTATTTGTAAATTCCAATATTATAAATTATCGTATAAATAAGTATACTTATTATTTAAAGGAAACTGTGCATATTTTTGTAAAGCAAAGTGTGTATATATGTTCATTAAAACATAATCTACACATATATATAATATGTATATCTGTGTGTGTGTGTACTCACACACAGTAGTACATAGCTACCTATCTAGTATGTTAGACACACATATACTCATGCACAGTGTATGTAACATATGTATATATATGTACACATACATACACACATATATACATATGTATTCACATGCATGCAGTACAAAATAATGGTTAAGAGTATGGACTCTGCAACCAGTCTACTTAGATTTAAACTCCAGATCCATATGGTAACAAAGGCAAGTTAGTTAACATGTCAGTGCCTCAAATTCTTTATCCTAAAATGAGAATAATATTTATATCAATTTCATAGGGTTGTCGTAGGGCTAAATGAGTGAATATATATGCACAGCTCTACACAGAACTTAGAACAGCATCCAGCCCGTGGAGAACTCTATGTAAATATCTGCCTGTAATTAATCTGCATGTATTTGTGTACGTAGTACAGGTGTAAATGATTACGCCCTCCTGTGTCTATTTTGCACATTTGAATTTTTTGCATACTAGACTTTTCTTCATGGGGGATAGATGTATACACTTAAAGATAGTCAGAAATTTTACTTCTACTAACCTTCTTCTACCGACTCTACTTCTCCAGGCTGAATCAATCTAACTTTTGACTTTTGCCTCACATGTTTTATATTCCAAACTCCTCAAATCTTTTCATTCATTCTTTTCTTGAATCTTCCTAGTTTTCCACACCTCTAGGGCCATCATCAAACACCAAAGTGTTCACCGTGTTCTAACTGGGATGTGATCACGCAACTGTGACACCCTCTTCAGGGCTGTGAGTTCTTCAAGGGGGATGGAGATCAGCTCCGGTTCCTGGGTCCCATCCCTGAGTGCCTTGTAATTGGCTCTGCCCAGAATGTGCATTCATTCAGTGTTACCCTGGCACCAGCGGGTTATACACCAGTGGTTAGCCACCTGGCTGCACATAAAAATCACCAAGAAGGCTTTTAACAAATACCAACCCCTAGGTGCACCCAAAGCAATTAAATCAGAATCTCTGGGGGTGTGGTGGCACACTGCTATTTCTTAAAAGCTCCTGTGTGGGTCTCAAATGCAGTCAAGGTTAACAACTAGTGCCATATAGAAAGGACCTCACCATCAAAAAGATGTCTGCATCTTTGCTCCGCTGCAGGTAAGGTGCTAGCATATATATTCCTTATGGAATGAGGGCGGCAACATCTTCCCACCTTCTCAAAGAAGGCCAGTGGACAGCTTCCTGAGGTTGCGCCCCCCATCTTGTCACCAGATGCCTCCAGAAAAAAAAAGTCTGCACAGTGAGCTTGGAAATTGTGTTTTAGAGCAACAGTTCTCAAATTTTTCTTCTATTGCCACACATGTGATGAACAGTATTTACGGGCATGACACTGTCCTGCTGTGACAGGCGAGGGCCAATTCCCAGCTGTAATTCTATTTAAAGATGTATTTAAAAATGCAAGTTAGTGCAGTGACATAATTACAGGAATAATTTGGTCTGTTATTAAACAAACTAAATAATTTGCAAACTTAGGTACTTTAGCTGCTGTTCATTTATTCAATAAATATGTATTGAATGTCTACTCTCTCTAGGCACTGATCTAGATGCTGGGCATGAAAAAAAAATTTCTTGTTCCCCATGGAAATTACATTTTAGGGTAATTACATTTTAGTGAGGAGACAGACAGTAAACAAATAGAATCAACAAATGTGTATGCGGGTGTGGGGGGCGGTTACAGGTAAATGTTATAAAGAAAAGAAAAGGAGAAGATGAGAGAGTGCCTTGGGCAATAGATCAGTCAGGAAAGACCTCTCTGAGGAAATGATACTTGAGTGGAGAGAGATCAGAAGGAAGTGAGAAGGCAAGCCTCTGGTGTCTGGGGGAAAAATGGTCCAAGCAAATTGCAAAGGCCATGGGGAGGTAGCCTGCTGTGTGCTTCAAAGAACATCACATAGACCACAGTGGCTCGGGTGGGAAAGGGATGGGAGAGTGATGGGATTTGAAGTCAGAGTGATAACAGGGATTCCAGAGTCTGTAGGTCTCTGGGTTTAATTCTTAGTGCAGTGGAAACCACTGAAGAGTTTTGAGCTAGGGAATGCTCAGATTTACTCTCTAAAAGGATGGATTGCTCAGGCTGCCACGTAGAGTACTCACCATACTGTAGCAGAGGGATGGAGTTGGAAGCAGAGGTCCGGGTGAGCTGTTGGTGACCTGGTCAGACCTGTAGCAGAGGAGGTGGAGAGAAGTGGTAATATTTTAGAAGTAGAGTTACCAGGATTTGCTGATGAAATGAAGGTCTGGTGTGAGAAAAAGAGAAGATTATGAGGATGGGGATGGCATTTGCTGAGATGTAGGACACTGGAAAAAGAGGGTGTTCCAGTGAAAATCCAGAGTTCAGTTGGGATAAGTTAAATCTGAGATGCATATAGACATCCAAGTGAAGATACTGAGCAGAGAGTTGACTATAAGAGCTGCAGATAAAGGGAGAGGTTGGGACTGGTGATTTCAATTTGATAGTCATTGTTATGATATGAGATTATATATTTTTCTGTTTATCTATTTTTTGTCTCTCTCTCCCCCAAGAATATGAGTTTCATGAGGGCAGAAAATTAATGTTTTGTTCTTTACTGTGTCCCCAACTCCTAGAACATTGGTAAGCACATAAAAAGTGCTCAATAAATATTATTGAATGAAAGAAAATTTCAATTCAGGGCAGTATAACGTAAATGAAAAATAGCAGGACATAACAAGTGCTCAAGGATGACATGGTGTGTGAATTGAGACTGGGGAGTGACCAGTGTGGGCTCTAATGGTCAAGAAAAAAAGTCTTGGCAGAGATTGACCTTTATCAGGTCTTGAAAAATAGGTAGGTTTATAGGTAAGAGGTGTCAGGAAAAGGGGTCAAGTTTGGGGGAAAATGATGACTTTGGTTTAGATTATGTTGAATTTGAAGTATTGGGGGTTGGCCAAAAAGTTCGTTCGGGTTTTTGTAAGCTCTTACAAAAACCCGAACAGAATTTTTGGCCAACCCGATAACAGAGGAACATCTGAATTTGATAGAAAGACATTTAAGTTAGTTCTCTAGGCGGTTTGAGATCTGGACTTGCAAAGGACAGACATGGGCACTCCTCCTTTCTGAAATTAGAACCCACACGACTACATTAGAATACTGAACTGTAAATGTAGTAACAGGAAATTAAGTAGAAAAATTTGACTGAGTCGCCAAGAACGTTGAAAAAGCAACGCTTTTCAAAATTTAATGTGCATACAAATCACCTGGCAATCTTACTAAAATGCAGATTTTGATTTTGTAGGTCTGGGGTGGGGCTTGAGCTTCTGTGTTTCTAACAAGCTCCCAGGTGATGTTGATGCTGCCACGTCCTTGGACCACATTTGAATAGAGAGGTACTAAAGTGACGTGTTACACCAAAAGGAGCATTTTCAAAGGAAATAAGTAGAAACCAGTTACATGGCTCTTCATCTCCTCACCCAACACTGAGAGTATAAAAGGATTGAGTTTCTGGGCATCAGAGGAAGCTTATTTTAGATAGAACTCATTTGCAGGGAGCTGTTACTGAGCTGTGAGCAAGGGTGTAGAGCAGAGGGTACATCCCTCTTAACCTCAAATCAAGAGAAAGGATTTCAGTGGAACTCTCCGTCAGCACTGTGAGTGTCATCTCTGGTTGGAGAGACGAAGTGGACTGAGGTCTGACCCAAAAAAGCAAAGGGTGAGACACAGGCCGGCTAGCTGCTCTCTGACAAGTTGAAGAGGCTGCTTAGTAATCAAGCTGTGAACGCAATTTGTCAGCGCAAAGGAAATGGAATAGGTTGGAAATCAGGTTACTAGGCAGAAGGAGAGATAGGAGGGAAAGATGGCAGAAGGCCCTCCCTAGAAAAGTCCACAAGATTTAACTTTAAATCAAGTTTGGAATCTGGATTATCATACGGGACTAGGATTTTAATTTCTAAGTTGAAATCCTGTGTTTTATTTTTAAATGTTCATAAGATCTTTTATTATCTGTGAGTGACTGGACAGTAATTGTCTGAGTTTTTAACCTCCAGGTGGAGAATTTCTCCCAGTGAGCAAACTTTAAAGAGACATTGGGAAACAAAGTAAAACTGGTTTATGGTTATGCCCATGAGTTCTGCTCCTTCAGTGTTTTCATGATAAATGGGTTCAAGGGAGAGGAGGCAAGTCAACCTTGGATCTTCATATGAGCTACAATATAACCTTTAATCATGTTGCCCATGAGTTCCTTTGTCTGACATCACCATCCATAATGAGATTATTTTCTAAGTGCTGATCCTCTCAGAGATCTTGGACAACCCATTGCTGTTAACACCGCTCCTATAGATCAGCCCCACTGTGTCTGCTCATACTGAGCAGAGTTCAAAGAGCTCCCATTTGTAGAAGAGACTTGCTAATTCCACTTCTCTCTGGATAGACAATGGCAGTGCAAAGAGCATCCACTCCCCCCAATCCCCGCCCCCCATCCTCATCTCCTAGCAGCTACACCACCAACAGGTATTTTCATATCCTGTGCACATTAGAATTAGGACAAAGGTGACTTGGAGCAGTTGTGTGTTTTGTATTGTTATCTATACCCAAGGAAGCTGTCAACATGGACATCTAATGAAACATAGGTCCTTCTTCTTGGCTCAGCAAAGGACTTACACCCCTGACACAATCAGAGATGATTTTTTAGGTACCAAGCTTGAGACCTGAGAGTTATCATGGGAGATGGAGGAGTAGAAGGACGCGTGTACCCTTCTCAATCTGTTCTTCCTGGAATCTTCTCTTTGGGTTCTTAACTCATATCTCATGCACCAGCTACACTAAGTTCCTTGCAGTCCCTAAAAATGAAGACTTCCTTCAAAACTCTACCTCAATCTGTCTTCCTCTCTGAGAGCCTCCCTCATCTTATTTTTTTCACGGAAGGTTGACCAAATGAGACAGCCCTCTGAGCCTCCATGACACTTGGGACAAAACTGTATAAGAGCTTCTCTCTGTCTGTGTGTGGTCATTCTTGGTGCATTAACAGATGTGTGTGAATGGCTTCCTGTTATTGAGTAACTTTTCTTTTATTGGATGTTCAATTCATTATGTAGTTAAGATTCTGTTAGATTGTTCTGATGATTTAAAGGTTAAGAAAACTCTGGATGAAAAGATCCTAGGTGTACAGCAGAGAGTCACGAAAGGGTCATGTTGGCCAACAGCAGACTGGGCAGACGAGTCCTGAGAGGGAGCCAGGAGTACTCTTCCAAGTCGCTCTGTTCCTTTCGATGCTAGACTGGCAGTATCTCAGCCTGTGCAAGCTGGAAGGCCCCGTAACTCCTGCACTGTTTTTGTTCATTGCCCTTCTGTTTTCTCTTGCAATTTAGTAGATTTTAAGGTAACTCTTGGGACTTCCCTGGCGGGCCAGTGGTTAAGACTCTGTGCTTCCAATGCAGGGGGTGTGGGTTCAATCCCTGGTCAGGGAACTAAGATCCCACATGCTGCATGTCTCAGCCTTAAGACAAAAAGAAAAGTAACTCTCTTTTCCTGATTATAAAAATAATACATTTTTATGGTCTTGTAGTACATGCTGGGTTGTTTGGCATCAACCCTGTTGACACCTGTTGTCCTGGTGTATTATTAATAGCACTGACTTTCACTCTCAGAAATTCCCCTGTTTGAACTGTGACTTACATTGCCATCCTCCTGGTTGTACAGGATTTGGAGTGTACACAAATTGTTGTGTGTACATCTGATTACTGTAGCATAATTTCCAAAAGGTAAAACTTCTGAGTCAAAGGTTACGAAGGAATTTCAGGCCTTTGCTACATTATGCCACTTTACTCTCCAGAAAAGTGGCAACCAGTTACACTCCAACTGGCAGTTCATGAGAGCCTATGATATTGCTAGATCAGAGTTCGGTTATTAAAATCAATAACCTCAATACCAACACCAATGGAACAACTTCAGAAACCAAGAGGTTTCTGTTGACTCCCAATTAAGATGGGAAAATTAGCAACTTACACTTTTTCCCACCTCTGTCCCCATTTCTCATTTGCAAGTCTCCTCTGAGCTATGTTTCTGCCTTAAAGATAAATTATTTTTTACATTATTCATCTTTTCATTTAAGAACTATACAAATACATTATGTTTATAATCAATGTTACTATAATTATTTAGAATATGATGTGTATATTTGATTGTATATTAAATGTATTAATATATATTTATATAATATATTAATTATATAGCATACATATATATATATTTATATATAATAATTCATATTTTTAAAATATTTATTTTATTATTTATTTTGTCTGTGCCAGGTCTTAGTTGTGGCACTATAATAATATATTTATTTATTTAAAAAATATTTATTTATTTTTTGGCTGCGTCAGGTCTTAGTTGGGGCATGTGGGATCTATCATTGCAGCGTGTGGGCTCTTCGTTGCAGCACACAGGCTTCTCTCTAGTTGTGGTGCGTAGGCTCCAGAGCGTGCAGGCTCATTAGTTGTGGCACATGGGATCTCTAGTTGTGACACGCGGGCTCCAGGGCGCATGGGATCAGTAGTTGTGGTACGTGGGCTCCATAGTTGCGGGACACAGGCTCTCTAGTTGTGGCACATGGGCTCAATAGTGTGACACGCAGCCTTAGTTGCCCCACAGCATGTGGGACCTTAGTTCCCTGACCAGGGGTTGAACTGGCATCCCCTGAATTGCAAGACTGATTCTTAACCACTGGACCACCAGGGAAGTCCCTATAATAATATATTTAAACGGAGCCAAGGTTTCCTGTGCCCTTTAATGCCACAGCTTCTCGATTTGTGAGTTCTCATCCTTTTGCTCCCTTGCCTTTCTCCCTCTTCCTCTGAGAGGGCTGGGTTATATCCTGAAGTAAATTCTTTAGCTGGGAGCATTAGTTTTAGGTTTCCTGGCATATTTGATCACATCTTCCTCGGGTCTTCTGTAGTGGATGACCTTGGTCAGGGTGGAGTCACAGATTTCCAGTTTTCTTCCCAATCAGCCTTAAATGTATAAAATGGAGCTCTTGGGGAAGCCAGGCTATTGGGGAACCAATACATTTATTGGGATACAAATTACTGGTATCATAATAGAACCTCACCTACTATTTCTTTTCCACTTTTCCTGTTTTTCAACAGGGTACTCCTTTGGATGGAGTTCCACAATCTTGGGGAATTGTGTCTTTTCATATCTGCTCTTGACATGCAGCCGTTGCTGAATCCCATAATTATTCAACTAGGGAGGTGTTGAGGGCTGATTTGGATCTTCAGCTGTGTGTCCTGGAACTATCAGACCACAACGGACTGCAAAGTCCTAACACATTTGAGTTGGAATAGGGGCTTTAAGTCTTTAGTCCTTCCCCTCCAGGTGTCAAAGACACTCACTTAGGTTAGGTCCTTGAATAGCCCATGAGTAGAGATGGAAGATCAGTAGGTAAATCCTGTGACCTAATGCCTTTGGAATTTCTTTGCTCTTCAGATTTGTCTAAGTCAGAGTTTTAGATTATTTTTGACCCACATTCATATACATTCGCATGACTCTCACTTGTGCCTTTTCAGCATAGATCTCTGAATCCATTCACATGCCAGAGGACATGCCAGTATTTGCACAAGGCTGACTAGTGCTAGGCTACAACTCCTAGGTGTGTATCCACAAATATATCATAATTTAACAAATCATACATAAAAGACCAAAAAAATAAGCAAAGAGCGTATGCTCAACACTCCCCATGTCATTTTAAATTCCATTATACCTTCCTGTTGTGTAGCTGACACTTGATGTAGAATTCTTGGCGCACAGTCTTGTCTCTTCTGAATTCTGTTCTCTCTGAGGCTGCTCTAGATCATTTTCCTCTGTAAATGTACCCATGCCAGCATGTAAAGGTTGGTGATGGCTCCAAGGTTACTATCCCTCATTCTCCTGGAATCTATGGATCCCTTCACTTTCCAGGTGCAGGTCATCTTTTTATCTCAGAAAATTTGCTTTATTCATCCTTTCCTTCTGAATGCTCTGTGATTTTTGTCATCAAGCCTGTACTGCACGTCCCTGATACAGTTTCCTGCACTGTCAATTCTACTTCTTGCTGCTTCTACTTTGAATTTTTAGTTTTGAGACAGTTTTAGGTTTCTCTGCCCTCCCTTTATTTTATTCTGCTCATTACTTTTACATCCCATTCTGTTGCTTTATTCATTCTTTGAAGTGTAGTGTCTCTTCTTTAACTTCTATTTTATTGAGTGCCAGTTCTCTTTGACTTCTTTTTCCAATGTGAGTTTATATTAGAAAAGGTTCTGGTTACGACTGATGGAAATCCAACTCAAAGCAGTTTAAGGACAAATGAGAAATGTGTTGGGTCACATAACCACTCTAAGAGAAGCAGGGCTGGAGCTGGGTTTAGGGGCGTCTGGAGTTGAGGACACAATCCATCAGCACCCTCTCTGGCTCTTGCCTGTACTTATCTCACTGTATTAGTTTCCTTCTCTCCCAGTGTATACCTGGTCCCTACAGGCTCTCAGCCAAACACCCCATTATCACGGAATAAAAAACAATTTCCCTCTAGCTAGAGTAAAAAACTTGCTGAGGAAACAGCCTGGTTACATTCATACCCCTACACCAATGAGTGTCACCAAATGATAAAGAACAGATTGGCCCACCCTGGGCCATGGCTCTGCCTCTGTGATCAGGGGTGTGGGGTCTGTTACAATAACCCATATACTTTCTCCATCTTTCTTTTGCAAACTATTTTGCCCTTAGTTTTGTTGTAGATATTCCTGCTTCTCACTCAATTTAGAAGTCAAGTGGACAATTCTAACGGGGCTTGCTTTTGCCCAATAATAATGTGAATGGATTCTTCTTAATCATGTTTTTGCCTACCTTGTCCAAACCTCTTTGTATATTGATATTGATGGTTGGGACTCTCTGTTCAATTGATTGGTTGTATATCAGTTGGTGAGTATAGGGGATTGGAAGAGGGAGTGTGTAAAGGGAAGGATTTCCATGTGGTGAGTGCTTCCATGTGCCCATGGGTGAAGGCCAGCTGCTACTGTTACCTTTGAGACTTTCCAGTGAATGAGTAAGCCATCAAATGAGAAACTCTCATTGGGTGAATACAGATGTAATCTAGTCTTAGGCCTCAGTGAGGTGTTCTGTACTATACAGAACCCAGCAATGTGAATATAGGGCAGTCTGATTGTTCTGTCTTTTCAAGATTGTAGCAATATTTTTAACACCTTTATTGAGGTATAATTTACATACCATCGCATTCATCGATTTTATGTGTACAGTGATTTTTAGTAAATTTACAGAGTTCTGCAAACATCACCACAATCCAGTCTTAGAATATCCCTATCACCACCCAAAATCTCTCCTGCCCATTTGCAAGCAGTCCCTGTTCTCATCCCCTAGCCACGAGCAACACTAATCTGCTTTCTTTCTCCATGGAGTCATTTCTGGACATTTCATGTAAATGGGATCAGAATATGTGGTCTTTTCTATTTGGCTTCTTTCAGTGATAGAATTTTTTTTTAGGTTTATTCATGTGGCAGCCCGTATCAGAAGTTAGGTCCACTTTATGCTGAACAGTATCCCCTCATATGGGTTTTTTTTGTTTTTTGTTTTTTTTAACATCTTTATTGGAGTATAATTGCTTTACAATGGTGTCTTAGTTTCTGCTTTATAACAAAGTGAATCAGTTATACATATACATATGTTCCCATATCTCTTCCCTCTTACATCTCCCTCCCTCCCACCCTCCCTATCCCACCCCTCCAGGCGGTCACAAAGCACTGAGCTTATCTGCCTGTGCTATGCGGCTGCTTCCCACTAGCTATCTACCTTACGTTTGGTAGTGTATATATGTCCATGCCTCTCTCTCGCTTTGTCACAGCTTACCCTTCCCCCTCCCCATATCCTCAAGTCCATTCTCTAGTAGGTCTATGTCTTTATTACTGTCTTACCCGTAGGTTCTTCATGACATTTTTTCCCCTTAAATTCCATATATATGTGTTAGCATACGGTATTTGTCTTTTCCTTTCTGACTGACTTCACTCTGTATGACAGACTCTAGGTCTATCCACCTCATTACAAATAGCTCAATTTCATTTCTTTTTATGGCTGAGTAATATTCCATTGTATATATGTGCCACTTCTTCTTTATCCATTCATCCGATGATGGACACTTAGGTTGTTTCCATCTCCGGGCTACTGTAAATAGAGCTGCAATGAACATTTTGGTACATGCCTCTTTTTGAATTATGGTTTTCTCAGGGTATATGCCCAGTAGTGGGATTGCTGGGTCATATGGTAGTTCTATTTGTAGTTTTTTAAGGAACCTCCATACTGTTCTCCATAGTGGTTGTATCAATTTACATTCCCACCAACAGTGCAAGAGGGTTCCCTTTTCTCCACACCCTCTCCAGCATTTATTGTTTCTAGATATTTTGATGATGGCCATTCTGACTGGTGTGAGATGATATTTCATTGTAGTTTTGATTTGCATTTCTCCAATGATTAATGAAGTTGAGCATTCTTTCATGTGTTTGTTGGCAGTCTGTATATCTTCTTTGGAGAAATGTCTATTTAAGTCTTCTGCCCATTTTTGGATTGGGTTGTTTTTTTTTTGTTATTGAGCTGCATGAGCTGCTTGTAAATTTTGGAAAGTAATCCTTTGTCAGTTGCTTCATTTGCAAATATGTTCTCCCATTCTGAGGGTTCTCTTTTGGTCTTGTTTATGGTTTCCTTTGCTGTGCAAAAGCTTTGAAGTTTCATTAGGTCCCATTTGTTTATTTTTGTTTTTATTTCCATTTCCTGGGAGGTGGGTCAGAAAGGATCTTGCTGTGATTTATGTCATAGAGTGTTCTGCCTATGTTTTCCTCTAAGAGTTTGATAGTTTCTGGCCTTACATTTAGGTCTTTAATCCATTTTGAGCTTATTTTTGTGTATGGTGTTAGGGAGTGATCTAATCTCATACTTTTACATGTACCGGTCCAGTTTTCCCAGCACCACTTATTGAAGAGTCTATCCTATCTCCACTGTACATTCCTGCCTCCTTTATCAAAGATAAGGTGCCCATATGTGCGTGGGTTTATCTCTGGGCTTTGTATCCTGTTCCATTGATCTATCTTTCTGTTTTTGTGCCAGTACCATACTGTCTTGATTACTGTAGCTTTGTAGTATAGTCTGAAGTCAGGGAGCCTGATTCCTCCAGCTCCATTTTTCGTTTTCAAGATTGCTTTGGCTATTCGGGGTTTTTTGTGTTTCCATACAAATTGTGAAATTTTTTGTTCTAGTTCTAGGAAAACTACCAGTTGTAATTTGATAGGGATTGCATTGAATCTGTAGATTGCTTTGGGTAGTAGAGTCATTTTCACAATGTTGATTCTTCTAATCCAAGAACATGGTATATCTCTCCATCTCTCTGTATCGTCATTAATGTCTTTCATCAGTGTCTTATAGTCTTCTGCATACAGGTCTTTTGTCTCCTTAGGTAGGTTTATTCCTAGGTATTTTATTCTTTTTGTTGCAATGGTAAATGGGAGTGTTTCCTTAATTTCTCTTTCAGATTTTTCGTCATTAGTATAAAGGAATGCCAGAGATTTCTGTGCATTAATTTTGTATCCTGCTACTTTACCAAATTCATTGATTAGCTCTAGTAGTTTTCTGGTAGCATCTTTAGGATTCTCTATGTATAGTATCATGTCATCTGCAAACAGTGACAGCTTTACTTCTTCTTTTCCGATTTGGATTCCTTTTATTTCCTTTTCTTCTCTGATTGCTGTGGCTCAAACTTCCAAAACTATGTTGAATAAGAGTGGTGAGAGTGGGCAACCTTGTCTTGTTCCTGATCTTAGTGGAAATGCTTTCAGTTTTTCACCATTGAGGACGATGTTGGCTGTGGGTTTGTCATATATGGCCTTTATTATGTTGAGGAAAGTTCCCTCTATGCCTACTTTCTGCAGGGTTTTTATCATAAATGGGTGTTGAATTTTGTCAAAAGCTTTCTCTGCATCTATTGAGATGATCATATGGTTTTTCTCCTTCAATTTGTTAATATGGTTTATCACATCGAATGTTTTGCATATATTGAAGACTCCTTGCATTCCTGGAATAAACCCCACTTGATCATGTTGTATGATCCTTTTATTGTGCTGTTGGATTCTGTTTGCTAGTATTTTGTTGAGGATTTTTGCATCTATGTTCATCAGTGATATTGGCCTGTAGTTTTCTTTCTTTGTGACATCCTTTTCTGGTTTTGGTATCAAGGTGATGGTGGCCTCGTAGAATGAGTTTGGGAGTGTTCCTCCCTCTGCTATATTTTGGAAGAGTTTGAGAAGGATACGTGTTAGCTCTTTTCTAAATGTTTGATAGAATTCGCCTGTGAAGCCATCTGGTCCTGGGCTTTTGTTTGTTGGAAGATTTTTAATCACAGTTTCAATTTCAGTGCTTGTGATTGGTCTGTTTATATTTTCTATTTCTTCCTGATTCAGTTTTGGCAGGTTATGCATTTGTAAGAATTTGTCCCTTTCTTCCAGGTTGTCCATTTTACTGGCATAGAGTTGCTTGTAGTAATCTTTCATGAACTTTTGTATTTCTGCAGTGTCAGTTGTTATTTCTCCTTTTTCATTTCTAATTCTATTGATTTGAGTCTTCTCCCTTTTCTTCTTGATGAGACTGGCTAATGGTTTATCAATTTTGTTTATCTTCTCAAAGAACCAGCTTTTAGTTCTATTGATCTTTGCTATCGTTTCCTTCATTTCTTTTTCATTTATTTCTGATCTGATTTTTATGATTTCTTTCCTTCTGCTAACTTTGGGGTTTTTTTGTTCTTCTTTCTCTAATTGCTTTAGATGCAAGGTTAGGTTGTTTATTCGAGATGTTTCCTGTTTCTTAAGGTAGGATTGTATTGCTATAAACTTCCCTCTTAGAACTGCTTTTGCTGCATCCCATAGATTTTGGGTCGTCGTGTCACCATTGTCATTTGTTTCTAGGTATTTTTTTAATTTCCTCTTTGATTTCTTCAGTGATCACTTCGTTATTAAGTAGTGTATTGTTTAGCCTCCATGTGTTTGTATTTTTTACAGATCTTTTCCTGTAATTGATATCTAGTCTCACAGCGTTGTGGTCGGAAAAGATACTTGAAACAATTTCAATTTTCTTAAATTTACCAAGGCTTGGCTTGTGACCCAAGATATGATCTATCCTGGAGAATGTTCCATGAGCACTTGAGAAAAATGTGTATTCTGTTGTTTTTGGATGGAATGTCCTATAAATATCAATTAAGTCCATCTTGTTTAATATATCATTTAAAGCTTGTGTTTCTTTATTTATTTTCATTTTGGATGATCTGTCCATCAGTGAAAGTAGGGTGTTAAAGTCCCCTACTATGAATGTGTTACTGTCGATTTCCCCTTTTATGGCTGTTAGTATTTGCCTTATGTATTGAGGTGCTCCTATGTTGGGTGCATAAATATTTATAATTGTTATATCTTCTTCTTGGATCGATCCCTTGATCATTATGTAGTGTCCTTCTTTGTCTCTTCTAATAGTCTTTATTTTAAAGTCTATTTTGTCTGATATGAGAATTGCTACTCCAGCTTTCTTTTGGTTTCCATTTGCATGGAATATCTTTTTCCATCCCCTTACTTTCAGTCTGTATGTGTCTCTAGGTCTGAAGTGGGTCTCTTGTAGACAGCAAATATATGGGTCTTGTTTTTGTATCCATTCAGCCAATATGTGTCTTTTGGTGGGAGCATTTAGTCCATTTACATTTAAGGTAATTATCAATATGTATGTTCCTATTCCCATTTTCTTAATTGTTTTGGGTTCATTATTGTAGGTTTTTTCCTTCTCTTGTGTTTCTTCTCTAGAGAAGTTCCTTTAGCAGTTGTTGTAAAGCTGGTTTGGTGGTGCTGAACTCTCTCAGCTTTTGCTTGTCTGTAAAGGTTTTAATTTCTCCATCAAATCTGAATGAGATCCTTGCTGGGTAGAGTAATCTTGGTTGTAGGTTTTTCTCCTTCATCACTTTAAATATGTCTTGCCACTCCCTTCTGGCTTGCAGAGTTTCTGCTGAAAGATCAGCTGTTTACCTTATGGGGATTCCCTTGTGTGTTACTTGTTGTTTTTCCCTTGCTGCTTTTAATATGTTTTCTTTGTATTTAATTTTTGATAGTTTGATTAATATGTGTCTTGGCGTGTTTCTCCTTGGATTTATCCTGTATGGGACTCTCTGTGCTTCCTGGACTTGATTAACTATTTCCTTTCCCATATTAGGGAAGTTTTCAACTATAATCTCTTCAAATATTTTCTCAGTCCCTTTCTTTTTCTCTTCTTCTTCTGGAACCCCTATAATTCGAATGTTGGTGCGTTTAGTGTTGTCCCAGAGGTCTCTGAGACTGTCCTCAGTTCTTTTCATTCTTTTTTCTTTATTCTGCTCTGCAGTAGTTATTTCCACTATTTTATCTTCCAGGTCACTTATCCGTTCTTCTGCCTCAGTTATTCTGCTATTGATCCCATCTAGAGTATTTTTCATTTCATTTATTGTGTTGTTCATCGTTGTTTGTTTCATCTTTAGTTCTTCTAGGTCCTTGTTAAATGTTTCTTGCACTTTGTCCATTCTATTTCCAAGATTTTGGATCATCTTTATTATCATTATTCTGAATTCTTTTTCAGGTAGACTGCCTATTTCCTCTTCATTTGTTAGGCCTGGTGGGTTTTTACCTTGCTCCTTCATCTGCTGCGTGTTTTTCTGTCTTCTCATTTTGCTTATCTTACTGTGTTTGGGGTCTCCTTTTTGCAGGCTGCAGGTTCGTAGTTCCCCTTATTTTTGGTGTCTGTCCCCAGTGGCTACAGTTGGTTCAGTGGGTTGTGTAGGCTTCCTGGTGGAGGGGACTAGTGCCTGTGTTCTGGTGGATGAGGCTGGATCTTGTCTTTCTGGTGGGCAGGTCCACGTCTGGTGGTGTGTTTTGGGGTGTCTCTGGACTTATTATGATTTTAGGCAGCCTCTCTGCTAATGGTGGGGTTGTGTTCCTGTCTTGCTAGTTGTTTGGCATAGGATGTCCAGCACTGTAGCTTGCTGATCGTTGAGTGAAGCTGGGTGCTGGTGTTGAGATGGAGATCTCTGGGAGATTTTCACTGTTTGATATTATGTGGAGCTGGGAGGTCTCTTGTGGACCAGTGTCCTGAAGTTGGCTCTCCCACCTCAGAGGCACAGCACTGACTCCTGGCTGCAGCACCAAAAGCCTTTCATCCACACGGCTCAGAATAAAAGGGAGAAAAAGTAGAAAGAAAGAATTAGTAGAAGTAGAACAAAGAAACAAAGAAAGGAGGGAGGGAGGGAAGGAGGGAGCAAGGAAGGAAGGAAGGAGGGAAGGAAGGAAAAAAGAAAGAAAGAAGATAAAGTAAAATAAAATACAGTAAGATAAAATATAATAAAGTTATTAAAATAAAAAAGTAATTATTAAGAAAAAAAAACGGACGTATAGAACCCTAGGACAAATGGTGGAAGCAAAGCTATACAGACAAAATCTCACACAGAAGCATACACATACACACTCACAAAAAGAGGAAAAGGGGAAAAAATCATCAGTCTTGCTCTCAAAGGCCACCTCCTCAATTTGGAATGATTCGTTGTCTATTCAAGTATTCCACAGATGCAGGGTATATCAAGTTGATTGTGGAGCTTTAATCCGCTGCTTCTGAGGCTGCTGGGAGAGATTTCCCTTTCTCTTCTTTGTTCTCACAGCTCCTGAGGCTCAGCTTTGGATTTGGCCCCGCCTCTGCATGTAAGTCGCCGCCGGAGGGCGTCTGTTCTTCGCTCAGACAGGACGGGGTTAAAGGAGCCGCTGATTCGGGGGCTCTGGCTCACTCAGGTCGGGGAAAGGGAGGGGCACGGAGTGCGGGGCGAGCCTGCGGCGGCAGAGGCCGGCGTGACGTTGCACCAGCCTGAGGCGCGCCGTGCGTTCTCCCGAGGGAGTTGTCCCTGGATCCCGGGACCCTGGCAGTGGAGGCCTGCACAGGCTCCCCGGAAGCGGGGTGTGGATAGTAACCTGTGCTCACACACAGGCTTCTTGGTGGGGGCAGCAGCAGCCTTAGCGTCTCATGCCCGTCTCTGGGGTCCGCGCTTTTAGCCGCGGCTCGCGCCCGTCTCTGGAGCTCCTTTAAGCAGCGCTCTGAATCCCCTCTCCTCACGCACCAGGAAACAAAGAGGGAAGAAAAAGTCTCTTGCCTCTTCGGCAGGTCCAGACTTTTCCCCGAACTCCCTCCCGGCCAGCCGTGGCGCACTAACCCCCTGCAGGATGTGTTCACGCTGCCAACCCCAGTCCTCTCCCTGCGCTCCGACCGAAGCCCAAGCCTCAGCTCCCAGCCCTGCCTGCCCCGGCGGGTGAGCAGACAAGCCTCTCGGGCTGGTGAGTGCCGGTCGGCCCTGATCCTCTGTGCGGGAATCTTTCCGCTTTCCCCTCCGCACCCCAGTTGCTGTGCTCTCCTCCGCGTCTCCGAAGCTTTCCCCCTCCGCCACCCGCAGCCTCCGCCCGCGAAGGGGCTTCCTAGTGTGTGGAAACCTCCTTCACAGCTCCCTCCCACTGGTGCAGATCACGTCCCTATCCTTTTGTCTCTGTTTTTTCTTTTGCCCTACCCAGGTAGGTGGGGAGTTTCTTGCCTTTTGGGAGGTCTGAGGTCTTCTGCCAGCGTTCACTAGGTGTTCTGTAGGAGTTATTCCACGTATAGATGTATTTCTGGTGTATCTGTGGGGAGGAAGGTGATCTCCGCGTCTTACTCTTCCTCCATCTTCCCGGAAGCCTCCTCATATGGTTTTAACAGCCATCTCTTTTGAACCTTTAAGTGAGATACGTAATCTTACAAAGCTTGTTTTTCGGATTTATAGGGAGAATGAAATATTTTGACCAGGGGCTAGCCTGGATAGTGGCTGTAGGTGTCACCTGAGAACAGTCTTTCTCCTTTGCCCCTGATAGAGTTTGACACATGTCTGCTCAAAACAATCAGTGTTGACATTTGGACAGAACAAATACATTCATATGCCAATGCAGCTGCCATGGGTGGAGAGAGGGGACCAGGAAGAGAAGGATAGCAGGGGATTTGTACAATTCCTGGACTGGTGAGAACCAGCACCTCTTTAAAACACACACAGACGCACAGACACTCATAGACACACACACAAAACACGATACACACACAAAGACACACCCATGAAAAACACCAAAGGACCACACAAAAGCATTGGCTTTCGTCCAGCATTACTCACTCAGAATGCAGAGCATCTTGATTTCATTTAAGGTGAAAATAATAATATATTCTTTCTATTTCAAGATGGTTAAAGACAAGAAGGTACTGGTCTTCCTGGAGTTAACAAAGTTCAGATATTTACAAAGAATTAGATTTATGAACCAAGGATCTCAAAATATAGAAACCTTGGCATATAAGTCAACAGGAAAAAAGTACATTATTTGCATTACTTGTCTCCCTTGGTTGTTGCTTATATTTCTGAAATTACAGGGACAATAATCATGTTAAAGGAAGAGAAGACAGTAAGCATATCCCTCCCTATCTACCTAGCTACCTATCTATCTTCCATCTACCTATCTCTTCCCTACTTTTAAGACTTGTGTGTTAGTTCATATATTCATTCACTTATTTATTTAAAATTTTCCCTTTTTAGACAGATTTCAATTTTCTGAATAATATTTCCCTTTTTGCGGGTATTTGGATTGTTTACCATTTTCTGAACCAAACTTATAATTAGCATCCTTGTACATATACCCTTGTGCATGAGTGAGAGCATTTCTCTAGAATGTATTCCCAATTGTTGAATTGTTCAATAAAGAATATCCCAAGTTAAAATCTTGATAGATGTTGCCACATTGCTGTCTAAAAATGCATCAGTTTACATTCCCATGGTTTCATAGCTCTATAAATTTACTAAAAACCACTGAATTGTGCACTTTAACAGGTAAACTTTATGTTTGTAAATTTCATAGCAATAAAGCAGTTCAAAAATACGTAGGTAATTTTTGCTAATTTTGTCATCTGATAAACTTTAAAAAAACTTAAATACTTTGAGGATTTTGATGAACATTGATTTTGCTTTGCATTGGCTTAAATCATGGATTAATTTGGAAAGAACAGTTAACTTTACATTATTGAGTTGTCCCATCAGGGTCATGATAGTCTGTGTCTTTTGGATAATTGAATAGTTTCCTTCATATGAGTCTTGCACATGTTCTGAGTGTCATTTGTTTTTGTTATAGTTTTTGTGTGTGTGTGTGTGAATCAGTCTTTTTCTCTATTACATTTTCTGATGTATAGAAAATGATAGCATTTTTAGATTGTTGATTATGTTTCTGGCTACCTTACTGAATTCTCTTATTGGTTAAAATAGTTTTTCATTTGATTCTCTTGAAATAAGCACATAGTCATATCATCTACATATAGAGTTTAATCTTTTCAGAAAAACACTTATATCTCTTATCCCTATGTCTTGTATTATCATAGTGACAAAGGTCTATATTATAATTTTGTGTGTTAAATGAGAGAGCAGGCCTCTCTCTCTTGTTCCTTCTCCTTTACATATAATACTTGATCAAGGTACTTTCTTAAGCAAAAGTAGTTTCTGTGTATCCCCCATTGTGAAAATAATTTTTTCCCTTTGCAACTGAGTAGTTTGCAGGGAGACAATTTGAAACCATTTGAATATTCTGTTTCCCAAGAACTTTTCCCTTAATGATGTTCATATCCATTCATAGTTCTTGGCTGAATCAGTTATTACAGTGAGGTTGCAAAATGGTATTTCCACAACCCCCAGCCCCCAATTCTATTTTTCCTTCTACATCTATTAGCCAGTCTTCTTTTGTAAAGAAGAGGTTCCCTCCCATGTCTCTATTTTTGGCTATCACTGTAGACTCACGGATTCTTTTCTAATTCAGTGTGTTCCAATCCATTACGTACTGTCATTATTCTATTTGGTACTCAGATTGTCCCGTATTTGGCCAAGTACGTGCCTTTGAGTTAGCTCTCACGTTATTTTAGCATGGCTATCAGTCTTTGAGCACTTTCTTGCTTTCTGGAACAACATAATGTTCAAAGCTCACCTTGTACTTTCCTAGCCCCAGTCGTGGAATCAGCCAGTTCTCCAAGGAATTCTGGTTTCTTTTATTAGATGTTTAGTTTATTTAGAAACTAAAGTCTGGGCATTGGATGTACTCATTGCTATTGCTGTGTCATAGCTTCTAGACTCCCAGTAGACGGAGCTGGGAAATATATGTTTGTACATGTAAATGTACACACATCTATCACCTATCTATCACTATGTTAGAAACCATGAGTTTATGCTGATATTTTCAATTCCAATCCAGAACCACCAATTTGATTTTAGCTTCCCCATCCTTAATATATTTACTTATTTTCTCAGTCTTAGAATGTATAAACAGTTGTTTTAGAATTGCTGACACACCACACTGTGGGACTGGGTTCTTACTAACTAGAGCTCAGTGTTTGTTTAAAGTTCTTTTTTAGTTTAGTCTGAGGATGTATAGTCAAAATACTGTGTTCAAAGTCACATGGGTCAGTTCTTTTTCTTTTCCCTTTCAGTTTGGTTATGTTGTTTGTTTGAAGTATAGTTAAATACATTTGGTTTTGTTTGTATTTCAATTTAAGGTTTCCCTCCTCACGCTTGTTGAGTTTTAAACTTTTTGTTTATATAAAAACACGACCGTGGTTCCAAAAGTCAAAACTATATAAAACCCAGATACTCAGAGGAGTGTCAATTCATGTCCCCCAACCCTTCCACCCTTTTCCACACACCTCCTTTAGGTAAGCTATCTCATTTGTTTTTGGTTTTTCCTTCTTGTGTTTCCTTTTGCAAAAATAAACAGATGCTTATTTAGTGTCTTATTTCATTATTTCTCTCACACAAAAGAAGCATACTATATGTACACTTTTTGTTTCATTTGCTTTATTCATGTTAATAATATTCTACCACTACATTATTCATAGTAATTCCATTTTAAAAATGTAAAAGCATGGGTTCAGAGAGGTTAAGTAACTCTTCTAGGCTCATGAAGCCAACGAGTGGAGGAACTAGGAAAATTCACTAGCACCCTGATACCTTCCATCTTTCTTATGATCTTTTCTCTTTTGTTTGTAATTAGTTCGTATTTCTCAATATTTGCATTGACTGGCAAAAAGAATATTTTCCTTTTTCTTTTTGGAAATATTACTGCTTCCCAGGAAGCAATCCCAGCTTTGTTCAGACAGGTTGATGATATGTTTAATGGGCATTTGGAATAACTCTAATATTTCCTGTTGTGGCAACGCTTACTTTCAAAAAAAATTTTTTTGAGAGTTGAAGATAGTCTGCATGATTATTTCCTTCCTTTCCATCCCACACTCCTTCTGTTTATTCCTACTTTAGGCTTCCCAGCTGAGACACATATTGCCTTCAAAATCTTTACAGTTTAATGTATTAGGGAGTTGACAGTTATGACTCAAATCACAGCAAAGGAAGCTATTATATGGTTTCTCCTTTTTTTTTTTTCCTCATAGCAGAGAAAATACATTGTTTGCTCTGATTACAGAAAGGGACACAGGTGGCAGCACTGTATTTTACTAATATGCAGATTCATCTAAAATATCCATCAATCACAGAAATAGTTTGCAAAGGGGAGAGTGGCTCAGTTAACCCCAGGCTCCAGGTACCCACCTCTGAACACGGTCACCAGTGTTCCTGCCATGCAGCCCTTTAGCTGAGAGCTCACTGTTGCCTCCACTGTTTAGCTCAGAAGACCCGACTGTAGCAATGAAAAGCCACTGTGACTGTAAAGCTTAAATGAAGGAAATTGAAGGGAAATCTAGATCATAAAGAAAAATGCCTTCAAGGAAAAAATATAATCATTGATTTGTAAAATACAATGGATT
This sequence comes from Delphinus delphis, assembly GCF_949987515.2. Taxonomy (NCBI): domain Eukaryota; kingdom Metazoa; phylum Chordata; class Mammalia; order Artiodactyla; family Delphinidae; genus Delphinus; species Delphinus delphis. The sequence goes on from NC_082692.2 coordinate 60,477,751, forward strand.
CTCTTAAACTTTCCAATATGAAATTATATCATTAACACATAGTAATATTTTTGCCTGTGCCTTTCTGATATCTATACCTCGTGTTCTTTCTCTTGTCTAATTGTATTACATATTAGTTATATTACATGTCTTTGTTATATAACAACAGTGATGATGATTCTTAAATTTTTCCTGCCTGTAATATTTTGCCACTACTTATAAGTGAGATTATAAGTAATTATAAGGTCTACTCCTTCCTCCCTCCCTCCCTCCCTCCCTTCCTTCCTTCCTTCCTTCCTTGCTTGCTTCCTTCCTTGCTTCCTTCCTTCCTTCCTTCTTGCATGTGCTCTTTGTAGGTTTTTCTATCTGAGCTTTGTTGGCTTCAGAAAAAGAGTTTGGAAGTCATCGCTTTTTCTATGCTTCAGAGCGGTTTACTTGGGGACTAATAGTACCTCCCCTGTTTGAGTGAGAGCTGAGAGAAATACCGCATTGTAAAGATCTTAGATGAGTGGCCAGCATGTAGTAAGCATTCAACCAATATTAGCTATGACGGGACATGATTAGATATCAATTCCAGGCAGTTTTGTTTGTTTTTGGCATGAGTGACAAGTGCATCGTTATACAAGTCTCAAGAATCTGAATGACCTAGAGCTACAATTTCCCTTTCACCCCTGCCCCTTACTCTCCTGCCACCCCAGGTTTCCATCATCAAGAACTGCTGTCACAGTTGCAGAACCTCATGTGGCTACTTCACAATCAAGCTCCTCGGAGGAAGAGCAGAGGTGTAGAAAAGACAGGTGAGTCCTGGGAATAGGAGAGAAGAGGGAGGAAAAACAGAGAAAAGGGACTCACATGTTTGATAGAGGTCTCCATACAGACCAGTGTATAGCATTGAGAAAAAGTAAAAAATCTGTTTGTAATTTTCTCTGGGTTCTGTAATGTGCCTGTACTTGTCCACCTTCTTAGATGCTGTGTCCATGGGATCCATGGCTTCTTTCTCCTCTGATATCTTTTTACAGTTCTTTTCACCCATCCTTTAAATATATCTTTCTTCAGGGGACACCCCTAGAGTCTTCTCCTCTCACTTCAAATTATGTATACTCTTCTTTACTCCATTGGCTGTGTATGCTGGTTACTCACAAACTCATCCCCAGAATGGATCACTATACTGGGTAGGACCAGCTACAGAATTTGTGGGGCCCAGTGCAAAATATAAATGTGTGGTCCCTTGCTCTAAAATGATCATGAATTTCAAGATGGTGGCAACAGAACATTATGCCCAGCAAGGGGTTCTTCAGAGCACAGGGCCCTGTGTGACTGTATAGGTTGCACATCCATGAAGCCTGGTCTGCTACTGAGATAAAGACCAGAATATCAACTGTCTCCTGTGCACTTGCACTTGGTTGTCCCACAGGGCACATCTCCACTGAACATGCCCAAAACTCAGCTCCTGTCTATGCCTCCATCACTGCAAAAGCCCTGTTTCTCCTTTGTTTCTGGAAGCAGCAAATGGCACTGCATCCCCTTAAATAGCCAAGTCAGAAATCAAGAGTGTCATTCCTACCGCCTTGTTTTTCTCAGCCTCAGCAGCCCTGCTTTCAGGGGAGATTCGGTCTCCTTCACACTCTACGATTCAGGCTCCTCCTCCCCATCCTCACTGCATCTACCCTGGTTTCAGACACTCCTGACTCTCATGTAGATGACAGCCCCCAGCCGCGCCATCTTCTCAGCTATTCTCCCTGCCTCCAACGCATCTCCTTTGTAAATCTATTGTCCAGCCCATGATAAGAAAGATCATTCTATAACCTAAATTTGATCCTCTTACTTTCTAGTTTATAAACCATCAATGGTTTTCTGTTGCCTTAACATAACATTCAAGTTGTTTGGCTTGACAGATAAGGGTCCTCATGATCCAGTACTGCCCCTGCCCATAGCCAAGGCATGCTGGACCACAGGAAATTCCTTAACCCTTTCAGCAAAGAGCTACATTGCCGCATGAAATGGTTTCAGCCAGAGTACCATGTCTAGTATCCCCTAGAGTAAACCTTACTCTCTCAATCCCCTTTTCTAATTCTTCATGTTCTAAAGGTATACCACAGCCAGGGAATCTCTCTCTGGAGGTGGTAGTTAGCTATTTCTGATTGCTCTCCTTATATGGCTACTATTCCTGTTGAACAGGGAGGTGCTGGCTATAGTTCAACTCAGCTCATGCCCATAGTTAAATTTGATTATGAGAAGAGGCTAGGTTTCTGTAACATGTGGCTTTCGATGTCGGTAATTTTTATTTTTTTTTAAGATTTAAAACATTTTTATTTATTTTTAAAAATTTATTTATCTTTGGCTGCATTGGGTCTTCATTGCTGCCCAGGAGCTTTCTCTAGTTGCCACCAGCGGGGGCTGCTCTTCGTTGCGGTGCGCGGGCTTCTCATTGCAGTGGCTTCTCTTGTTGCGGAGCATGGGCTTTAGGCATGCAGGCTCAGTAGTTGTGGCGCACGTGCTTAGTTGCACCACAGTATGTGGGATCTTCCCAGACCAGGGATCAAACTCGTGTCCCCTGCATTGGCAGGTGGATTCTTAACCACTGCACCACCAGGGAAGTTCAGATGTCAAGTAAGTTTTAAATCACTGTCAATGACACCCATCTTTCTTTTGGAACAAGAAGTGATTTCCATACACCTGTTCTATTATCCAACAATTCCATGCCTAAATATTTACTCAAGAAAAGTAGAAATGCTCATGCTCAAAAGGACAGGAATTTTCGTACAATGGAATACCACCCAGCAATAAAAAGGACGTGCTACTGATACATGCAGAAACAAAGATAAATCTCAGTGAATTATGTTGAATGCAAAAAGCCAGACACAAAAAAGCATCCATTTATATGAAGCTAAGAACAGACCAAAGTAGTCTATGGTGAAAGAAATCAGAATAGTGGTTGCCTCTGGGAGAGGGGGATGTAGGGAATGTGTGGGAGGGGCATGAGGGAACTTCGCAGGTTGATATACACATATGTCAAAACTAATCAGGGACTTCACTGGTGGTGCAGTGGTTAAGAATCCGCCTGCCAATGCAGGGGACACAGGTTCGAGCCCTGATCGGGGAATCCCACATGCCGCGGAGAACCTAAGCCCGCGAGCCATGACTACTGAAGCCTGCGCGCCTAGAGCCTGTGCTTCGCAACAAGAGAAGCCACTGCAATGAGAGCACATGTTGAGGGACGTGTTAGACATACATGCTTTCCTTCCAGGGCCAGTCCTTGGGTTAGAACCCCAGGAATCCTAACAATCAAAAAAACCAGGAATCATCCTTCCATGGCTTGTTGGAGGTGTTCAGAGTTCCTCAACCTCATCTCCATCATATCTGTTAGCAATTCTCTTTATAAATCCCCCCAAACTGCAGCTTCCTCCCCCTACTCACCACCAACCATCAAAAAGGGAATGGAGTCCAGGAAAAGTGGGCAGGAGTGGAGACCTACCAAAAGAGCCCTGATATCCGCAAGTGCTAGGGGGCGTTTTCCTTCTAGTACAGTGCTCTAGCTGCTGAGGTTGCTGTGGTACTGGCCAGGGCAGGACGAGAGGATCTGCCTTTGGTCCAGGGAAACCACCTTCTGATGAAGACCTCCTAGACCACAAAAATGGTACTAGGTTCAGTCACAAAACCCACCTTCCACGTATCTTAGAAGAGAACATCACAATGGCTAAGTGGCTACGTAATGAGAGAATCCCCTCCAGCATTCACATAATCTTTTAATTAGAAACACTGTGTCTAGATGGAGCTTTTCTTGCTCAAAATCAAGAACTTGATTTTGTTGCTTTTTTTTTTTTTGGTAATTTTGGGGGGATTTTAAGCAAAACCACGTATTTAATCTGCCCTCCTGATGCAATCTTTTCTTCTTTTGAAGTAATATTTGCATCACTTTTGTGCAAGTTACTTTTTGCTTATGAATATTGTACCGCAGTGATAATTCTTCATGCTTATGAATGGAAAGGGGAGATCTTTAGTTTAACTAGAGGATGTTGTTTTGTAATATACTTGAAAAAACCAATTTCTACATATCAGAATAATGCCAGGGTGGTGCCTCCTTACAGATTACCAGCTTTGCACAACGAGCTTCTATTCCTAAGTTGTTCTGCTGCTCTTACTCCTTATAGCAAATGCTGTCTCTCCAAATACCAGTTAATACCTTGAAGAATGGTCTGTCCCTTCTTGTTTATATCTGTACAGGTTGTTGCTCTTGCTTTACAGAGCCATTAAGTGGGTCTTTCTTTGGACCAAAATGAGTTCAAGAATGACTAAACCTTCTGTGCATTGTCATCTGTTTACAGAGACCATCTGTCTTTATTTTATTTCTACACAGTTGCAATTACATTAAGCACTTTCCAAGCTCCAGAGATGGGCATTCTTAAGGTCTTGGTTGTTGTCTCTTTCACTGAAAGTGGCCCTGATGGAACTGAACCGAGAGGTGTGAATGAAGAGGAGGGACAGGAAAGCTTTGGGTCATGCTATTAGCAAACTAGGGGGCCCCTGCCTGTGCCTGGTGCTGCCCTCCTTCTCAGGATACAAAATGAGTGGGTCAGGGTTCCAGCTCACAAGGAGCTCCTGCTGTCAGTGTGGAGACGGACACTGACAATAAAACATGTTAACATACCTAAGGACTACAGCAGAGGTATGAATACAGAGAGGGGGAAAGCCACAGCTTTCCCTCCAGCAAGGGCTCCAGCAAGTCCTGAAGAAAGGCGACAGAAGGAAAACATCACCTACTTCCCAGTTGCACTTGCTACACATACACATGAGGAAGAGTCACCTTGATTCTGCAAAGTTCCTATGGTAGATGCCGTTGGTGCCCAGATCCCCTTTATCTGGCAGTTGCACCTGTCACCAGCTTCTGTGAGTGTTAGACAGCTGCCTCTGTATCCTGAGATTTGCCCTTGGTCTGTTGGGAATCACTTTTTGGAAATGCCTGGGATATTATGCCCTTCCCATCAATGACCCACAGCCCATCACTGACTGATGCAAAGTACAAAAGGCTGTCCCCCTTGCTTCAAGGAAGGAATACCCTGATATAACTCATGCTCCAGAGCTCTTTGTGGGATCAGGCTGAGGTTAGACTTCAGCTGAACTCACACTTTGACTCCCACTCTCTTTCCCTCTCCTGCCTGATTTCCTTATTCTTAGGGAAATTGAAAAGAGCCCCTCAATCATTTGCTCAGCAGTCCGTTTCAGGCTCTGCTTTTAGAGAATCTACACAAGACCGTTTCCTGTGTTTATTGTCAGCTTCTTGGTTGTATGGCTCTCAAGAAAAAAAAAAAAATCATGGAGCAAGGACAAAATGGAAGGAAGGAGCAGAGTCAGGGAATACTCTTATCAAGGTATTTCTCAGCTCCATACCCCTTTTCTAAATGAAAAGACCACTATTCTAAGGAGAAAGCCTGTATGGAAGGAGGATATGGGAGGGAGAGCACACAAACAGAAGGCTGGCCTCCTCCAAGAATCTTGGAGGCCCTCAGTCTGTCTTAGAAGTGAAATCGTAAATTGATTAAAGTTGAAAGTGCAATCACTTAGATATCTGAGGTCTTGAAATTCACCTTTATGGCAATAAAAAAATGCTGGAGGAAACCGAATTTGTAATCATTTTGCTTATGGTGCTCTTTGGCTTTACCTTCTAATATTTACAAAGGATTTAAATGGACCCGGGAGACCATCCTGAGTGCCACATAGGCCAAAGCCCTCCGTCACTGTGGCATCTGAGGCTTGCTCCAGGGATTACCTGGAACAGGAGTTATACTTTCTAAGGGACATCCTAGCTGCCTAGGCAGGCAGTACAGAGAGCTGAGTCCATTCAGGAGAGAACATTTATCTGGAAGAGTTTGGTCTCTGAGCACAGGCCCGGGAGGAGGCGCTTGGAAGTTGTCTTGGATGAAGTGTTTTGCATGCATTAGCGGTCCTTCATTAAGAAGACTGGAGCAATTAATGTTATCCTGATTAATGAAGTTAAATTAGCTTCATAATCTCTAATGCTTCTTCCTCACTGCTAGCAGGCAAGAGTTTGGAACTGATTTAATGCAGCAGACTTTTACACAATGCTGGGATTCATCCATAACTGCTCTCTAGTGAAGCATTTGGTAACGTCAGGCCCGATCAACTTGTGTACAAGATGAGACAAACAGAACATAGACTTTTTTTTTTTTTTTTTTTTGCGCTACGCGGGCCTCTCACTGTTGTGGCCTCTCCCGTCGCGGAGCACAGGCTCCGGATGCGCAGGCTCAGCGGCCATGGCTCACGGGCCCAGCCGCTCCGCGGCACGTGGGATCTTCCCGTACCGGGGCACAAACCCGTGTCCCCTGCATCGGCAGGCGGACTCTCAACCACTGCGCCACCAGGGAAGCCCCAGAGCATAGATTTTTAAGGGCATAGATCACAGACCTGAGAGCGAGTTCTGGCTTGGTCATCACCAAGCCTCAGTTGATTAATGTGTAAAGTGGAAATCACTCTAACACCATCCTCAAAGTTGTTCTAAATCAGTGGTTCTTAAAGGGAGGTCCCCAGACCAGCAGAGTCAGTGTCACTTGGAAATTTGTTCAAAATATGAAATTATAGTCCCTACCTCACTGAATCATAAATTCTGAGAGTGAAGCCCAGAAGTCTGTTTAATCGGCCCTCCAGGGCATTCCGATGCATGTTAGAGTCCAGGAACCACTGTTCTAAGCAATAGTTCTTCACCCTGGTTGTTCATCACAAGTATCTGCTGACTTTTAAAATATAGTAATGTTCTGTTCCAACCCCAAGTGAGTCTAATATACAACAGTTTAAGGTGGGGCCCCCTGGTGTTCATATGTTTAAAAGCTCCCCAAGGGGACTTCCCTGGCGGTCCAGTGGTTAAGACTCCAAGCTCCCAAAGCAGGGGGTACAGGTTCGATCCCTGTTCAGGGAACTAAGATCCTACATGCCGCACAGCACGGCCTAAAAAATAAAAAAACAAAAAAATAAAAGCTCCCCAAGTAATTCTTTAATGTGCTGTCAGGCTGTTCTGAAGATTAAGTGGCATGCAGAGTATTATAGCACACAGTAATTTCTCAAATGTTATGTATTACTCAGTTATTGTTTATAATGTGAATGAAGAGGTAGTGAGTAACACTTGGGTAGCTGCATTTATTGGGTTCTCCTCACCTCTGCTAGAGCTGCACCCCATCCAGCTTCCAGCCAAGTATAATGCTTGTGTTGGTGTGCAAAGTGGAACACACATTGGTTTGGGAGTAAGTCAGAGCAGGTTTGAATCTCAGTGTTGCCACTGACTAGCTATGTCACCTTGGGAAAGTCACTTGACCTCCCTGAGCTTCAGGGATGTCATCTCAAAATTAAGATGACACCATCTGACAGACTGCACAGCAGAAAACACTATCGTCCATCACTTCATTCTTTCTTTCTCCCTCTTTTCCTTCCCCTTCTTCCTTCTCTCATACCTCCCTCACCCTCTCTCCTTTGAATTCCATGACAAGTGACACTCCAGTCATAGGCACATTTCATTCTTATTTTGGTCCTTCCCGTGGATCCCTTTATACATTGTTATGCTCTAGAGTGACCCTGGGCCACACAGGAACCTCCAAGACCCTTGGCCCTCCTCCATTAAAGGCTCCACCCGAGCAAGTCCTCAGGTGCCAAAGTCAACCATCGGCTTCCCAGAACCCTGCCCTGGCCTATCTCAACCATGTAGCATGAAAGACCCTCAAAGGCGAAAGGTACTTCCTGCAGGAGAGGAATGTGCAAAGATACTCCTGTAAGCTCTTTGTCCTTTCTATCAAATAGCCAACTCACAGTATGGAGAAGGGAACTAGGGGACCATTTCTCTATGGCGTGCCCTTATGTGCATGATACAGGTTGAGGCGGGCCCTCCTGGAGATCAGAATGTTGTGTGATCAGTTTTCCTAAGAAGCTAAATTCCACACCAAAAGGCCACTTCCAGTATCCTCAGACCTCTTTCCTCTATTTGGTTCAGTGGAACCAAAGGAAGAGGAAACAGGAATGACCATCAAGTCTGACGATGATGTAAAGCCAGGAAGAATAGGAAATAAATAAACTGAGCAAATAAATGGAGTATGTTCCACATTGTTCTAAATTGACCAGAGGAATGTGAGTAGGGAAGACTCCAGTTTGCAAGGCTTAAGATTCAGAGACAGTGCTATCAACCTCTTCCTGAGATTAGAGGCAAGACCCAGGACACACCCTTTTTAATTTTTTGCTGCTCGTCTCTTCTGAGATCTGGTTTCTGTCTGAGTATTGAGTCTTATGCACAAATTCTGGTGTTGCAGGGAGTAATAGATGCTGTCATTGCCTCTTTGCATATGCTCTTGGGCCTCACCATTTTAGTGCACACTGGCCAATGTCCAGCTCCCAGCATCTGTATCTCTGGCAGCTAGGATCTTCTGCCTATGTGCAGAGCAGGTCAGAAGTATATGACAAGAATTCCTCCCCAAGAGTCATCAGCCCCAGTTGGGATAATTCGGTGTGTTCTATACTGGTTTCCAGAGCTCCCCAATGGAATTGAGCTCCAGTTACCCATGTGGTCACTAGCTGGATAACAAATCCTTTATTAGCTGCCTGCCCTGCCCTGCCTCACTTCCCCATGCCTCCCTCAGGGTCTCCTGGCAACATCTCTCAAGTGAACAGCTTGCCTCAAATCCTTATCTCTGGGTCTGCTTCTGGGGAACCTGAACTAAGACACAGGCAATGTCAAGGATGCAGTGTAGTCACCACTTTCAGCTGGGATGTGGAGGCCCTGCTCGGCTGAACTTATCACCCCAGCTCAAATCCGAAACCTGAGGACGCTCACAGGAAAGCCTTCTTCTTTCAGCCTACAAAGAGTTAATTTTCTTCTAGTCTACAATCTTCCAGTGCAGACAAAATAAATTGAGCTCTTGGAACAGGCATAGTAGAGATAAATTTATTAGGACCCTTTGAATTAGGAAGGAAGTTGACTGCTTGTCCTGCTTCTCTCCGCCTCTGTTCTGGGTGATGATTCACGTCCTCAGCTTCCTCCCTGGGGATGAATGTGACTAACAATGGCTTAGACGGCAGTTGCTTCTGAAATTCAGGTCTGAGCAAGGCTAAGGAGAGAGAGAGATTATCAGCATTCAATCACTCAATTAACTATGAGTGTTATGGGATAAGGGGTTGGATTTTTGATAGAAATTTGATGTTACCCAGTTGTGGGAGGAGATGGGGAAGTGCAGTTCTGGAAGAGGGATATGGGGGTAGAGGGTAAGCCCTAACTGACCTCCTGAAGCACTCGTCTGACAGACAAGTCAGAGCTTGCAGGGAACTCTGAGAAGCCAAGTACATCCAGTTAGTTACCCAAAGCAAACTGTCCCAGAAAGTTGTCACTGTGAGGCTTCCACCTCTGCACTTCCATAGTCACATTTCTGGTGGGGAGCTGGGGTTGCTGGTGGTCAGCAGAACCAACTGTTGGGAAGAACTGGACAAGGAGTGGAGGAGAATGAGGATAAGCTGGAGTCAGCAGTGCAACTGTCCATCACTGTAACAGACCCTGAAGTCCTGAGAGTCATGGCCAGTGCTTCACCTGGCTCCCAAATTTTGTACAGGTCCCTCTTTTGACCAGGTTTACCTGGAGCCACTCACGATAGGGCTTCTGGGCAAGCTAGTTCCAGCTTATGACACTGACAACAGGGCAGCGCAGTCAGGTCTCAGGCAGAATTCATCATCCCAAATGACCCACCCAGACTCTGACCAAGGCTCAGGCTGACTGTGTTTTTGTTTTTATATTTTCTCCCATGTCCTCAAAGATGGGGGATTATTTATTACTAATTTATATACTGCAAATGCTATGTAATTCTTTTTTTTCTTTTTCTTTTTTTTTTTTTTTTTTTTTTGCGTTACGAGGGCCTCTCACTGTTGCGGTCTCTCTCGTTGCGGAGCACAGGCTCCGGACACGCAGGCTCAGCGGCCATGGCTCACGGGCCCAGCCGCTCCGCGGCACGTGGGATCTTCCCGTACCGGGGCACGAACCCGTGTCCCCTGCATCGGCAGGCGGACTCTCAACCACTGCGCCACCAGGGAAGCCCCAAATGCTATGTAATTCTAAGATGAATTCACTAGAGCAGCGATTCTCAATTGGGGGTGATTTTGCCCACCAGGGGATATTTGGCAATGTCTGGAGACATTTGGGGATATCATGACTGGGGGTGGTGGGTAGATGCAGGGACGCTGCTAAACATTCTGCAATGCACAGGACAGGTCCCCACAGCAAAGATGTATCCCACCCAAGATGTCAACGGTGCCATTGTTGAGAACCCTGCACCAGACATAAGAACCTCCTTCCAATTTATTCAGTTCCTTTAGTTTGCTTAATCAAGCACGTTTTTTTAGAAACACTAAGAGAATAAGAAAGCGCCTATTGATAGTCACTGTGTCTCACCTGCTTCCTTTACCCCAAACCATACATTCCAGATCTAAATTTTTGCAATCATCTCAAGATGCTTATATTTTGTCTTTTCCTAACTAGATATAATAATGACATCGTTCTTCAATACAGCTTCCCCAAGATGTAAAGCCTCCCGTGGTACCCCCACCAACCCATATCCCTATTAGTCATTCTCTGGTACCTTGAATATTTCCTTTTCATCAGCATCACAAGGACTAAACACTTACCAGTTGAATCATGGTTTGCTGTCTGCTTGCTCCACTAGAAAGTAAACATTATCTAAGTAGCCCTCACAATAATCCTATAAGGAACACATTAGTATCCCATTTTACAGATAAGAAAACTGAAACTTAGAAAGGTTGAATGCCTTGTATAAGATCATCTAGATAATGTGGAGGAATCCTGTGTCTGCTATAGTAAACAGTCTTGAGAACAGATACACTATCACTAACACAAAAAGTGAGGTGGAATAGCTGCTTTTTAAGTGTTTTCCCTTAAGTATTTAAGTGTTAGCGCGGCTGAAATCCCTTCTGCCTGCAGGTCTGTGGATAGAAGCAGACCCAGCTCCCAGAATCATCAGCCAGCATTCTAAAGCTCTTCTCTAAATAGCTGTTAGTAAGAAAAATGCAAATGAGAATATCTAATTGCAAATTGCTCCAGCCTCACTTTGAGACCTTCTGTGGTGACTGAGCCAAAACTCCCTCCCAAGCAGACAGATGTGCTGGCACCTCTGTTCTGGAGCTCAGCTGCTCCCTTGGCAGGGAACCAAGCCTATGGCAGAACGACATCGCCGTGTCCACTTCAGGACATCCAAATATTGTGGTCCCTGCTGAAATCTACCCACCGAGGGCACAGCCGTGAACAGGAGCCCTCCGTGTCTGCTGAGAGGCAGGACCTAGGGCCTTAGCTTTGTTTTTAATTACAAACAAATATGTTCCCATGTTAAAGGTTAGTCAGTGAAAATAAAATAAACAGGTATCAAGACACATGTGTTTATACACACACACACATGCGCAGTCACATGTATGACAATACAGTATGAATGTGACTAGAAAGGTCAGGCTCTGCAAAAATGAAAATACAACACCAGAAAGATAACCTTGCTTCCAAATTTCACCCAGGTACAGTTCCACAGTGTCTGGTGTCTTGGTGTTCATGTAGGACTTTCCTATATTAAGTTAAACCAAATGAAATTGACATTTTTGTAGGTAGCAAATACGGATCATGTGGTTTAACCTAATATGTAATCAGCAACCAGCAGGGGGAGTTAAGAGGCAGGAACCCTTATCCAGGAGGCCCAGCAAAGAAGAGCCCCAAACGCATAGGAAACGGGGAAGCTGGCAGATCCTAGAGACAGGATCTCGTGAATGCGGTAAGGGGACAGGGCCACACAGCTACAAATGAGGCAAAAAATATAAAATGCTGTCTTGTCAGAAAAGCTGGGCTGAGAGCAGGGCAAGCCTCAAGTGTAAGTAGCTGCTTTGTTTCTAAGCTCCTGACCTAGGCTGCTTGGCTAGAACCTACTCTGACCTTCATTAAACTACAGCTAAAAGAAAGCATCCATCCTGCAAGGAGCAGCATCCACAAAGGAGCTACTTGGCAAGAGGGGTCAGAGAAAAGTGGCATTCAGAGGGCTGGGCCTGTCCACAGAGCTTGTGGAACAGAGCCCCTTAGGCAAGGAGCACCTCCACCCCTATAGGCTAAAGGCAGGAGAAATGTCAGCTGAGGATGGGGAAGGGGCTACAAGGAAAGATGGGCCAGATGCTGAATTCTTCCAGGAAGCAGGTGGTGATGGTGTGGATGAAGAGGACCTGGATGAGAGGGGGGTGTGGAGTGACTTCTGGACTGTGAAATGTCCAGAAGAACCAGGACAAACACTCCTCTGTAGTGGGTACCATGGAAATATTAGATAATTAGGAAACATGCAGTCTTCTTTCAGACTTGCTTTCGACTAGCTGTGCTCCTTGGCAGATGGCTCAAGTTCTCTGAGCCTCAGTTTCTTCTCTTTGGTTTTTTGTTGTTGTTTTTTAATTGAGCCTCAGTTTCTCCATCTGTAAAATAGGAGTGCAGTTCAAACAGTTTCTGGGTCAAGATCAGCTAGCAGAGGATCAAATTGCTTATCAGAAAGTGGTTCACTGGGGGAAAGAAACTGACATTCTAGAGCATTTTTATTATCCCACCTAAGGATAGAATTTTAGGGCATAATTCCAGAATTATGCCATAACACTCAGGCATATTTTAAGCAGATTTCTTGGCATCCTAATGTTTGTATTTGTCTGCCATTGGATTTGCTGGGGTTTCCTTTGTTCAGTGCTGGCTGTTACGGATGTAGGGGAACCCCAAAATGTATCTCTTTGGCATGAGGATTATTCTAGGCTGATTATTTTTAGTAAATGGAAAACACAGGAAGTCTTTCTTTTTACCTCCCCCTTAACTGCCTAAAAGAATTTACATAATGGGTCTGGTCCGGGAAAGCACTATAGCCAGAAATATCTCCAGAGAATATGGACCAGGTGTGTTAGGGGCACCTTAGCAGGGTGTAGAGACCAGAGTCCTCTCTGTGTCCTCTCTGCATAGCATAGCAAACATTTGTTTACCAAACATTTACTTTTTTTTTTTACATTTACTTTTGTAAAAGTAAATGTAAAAAAGTAAAACATTTAAAAAAAACATAAAAAATGTAAAAAAGTAAAAAAACATAAAAAATGTAAAAAAGTAAAACATTTACTTTTACTCCATGTGAATTGCCTTCCTCCTCTTTGAAGTCCAAGCCCCTACCCCCTCCTTTTCTCCCAGATGGCATATAAGTCTCAATTGACTGAATTGTCCTTTTTTCATTTTTCTTATGGGAACCCTGTAAGTGTGTAATTAAATTTTATTTTCTCCTGTTAATTTATCTCACATCAGTTTAATTCTTAGACCAGCCAGAAGAACCTAGAAAGGGTAGAGGAAAACTTTTTCCTTCCCCACCTGGTGATTTAAGGAACATGTTTAGGACTCTCTCTTTTTTAAGATCTGTATGGCCATAGATGAAAGTAGAAGTTCCCTTTTCAGGGAACAGGAGAGGTGCCCTGAACAGTGGCTCCCTTCTCCAGCAGAAAGCTGCAGCAGCCCTCTCTCTATGTGGGATTCAGAGCCACCTTCACAGTGGCATTCTGCAGATGCTGTCATTGCTGCTAAAAGTTGATTTCTAAGAGGCATCTATACAACCTTGGATTTATGTGTACTAATAAATTACAGCCTAAAGTGATCTGTGGGAAATCTAAATAAGATTTTCTATGTACAAAAACAAAAAAAAAAACCTCTTCATTTAAGAATTAAATTGATCACAATTTTCAAAATATTGAAACATTGCATATAGTTATATATGCTCATAATTTTCCAATTTACAAAAGTATAAATTTAATGCAGAAATCTTGGGGAAACACACAGGAAAATGCAACTCCCAGCCCCACTCTCCAAAGTTAACCATTATTAAAATTTTGGTATTAATATATAAATTCCTCTTCTTCATTCATTCCACAAATACTTATTGAGTGACTACTATGTGCCAGGCACTGTGCTGTGTGCTAAGGAGAATGAAATGATGCTATTGTTACCGAGTCCTGTTACCTGCAGGACAGACCAATAAATCAAGAGATGAGTTGCTGGGACAAGGAATAGAGACTTTATTCAGAAAGCCAGCCAACCGAGAAGATGGTGGATTAGTGTCCCAAAGAACCATCTTCCCTGAGTTAGAATTCAGGCTTCTTTTATACTGAAAGGGGAAGGGGTGAGGTTGGTTGCTGCAAACTTCTTGGTGTAGGAATCCTTTGCTCTTGCAGCTGGCCACATAAGTCCGGTCACAATGTTCCTATAAACCTCCAACAAGACAAGTGTTATTCTCTGTTCTGCAACCTTTTATCTCTATACGAATGGAAAAGTGACCTTTAGAGGTCAGAGCCTTGAGAATGGGTTATCCTATATATTTCAGGCTATAGGCAACATTCTTAACTAGTAGCAAAAGCGATAGAATACAAAAGTTAAAGAGACAGATCCAATATGGAGTCAGATTTGTTCTTCCCTACTACACTATGGGTTCCCTTTCTCTTTTTTTTTTTTTTTTTTTTTTTTTTGCCTGTTCCACACTACTCTTTCCTACTGAGAGTTTGTAATGAAATAAGAGGCAACAAAGCATTGTGCACAGATGGGTGTTGGCCTTATTCCAGCCTTACAGATTTGTTGCAGGGATTATGATGAATAAATGTAAAGAAGCTGGCACCAAGCCCGGTACTTGGCAGGTGCTCAATCAACAATAGCTATTGTTTGGGATTGACATATATACACTAATATGTATAAAATAGATAACTAATAAGAACCTGCTGTATATAAAATTAAATTAAATTTAAAAAACAATAGCTATTGTTACTTTTTATTACTGATATTTTTGTGTAAAGGGTCTTATTACCAATTGCAGCTAATTTGAATTCTGCTTCTACAGTTGTTCCAAATGCATTTTTAAGCCCTGAATCTCCATCCTTGCTCTTCCTGTGGAAGATTGTATCCTTAAGTGCTGTCTCCAAAGTTCTGGCTGCTGGCTATTGATTTCCCCCAGAAATGGCTTTTCTTGTCATTTTCACGGTTTTTTAGCTCTTAGATTCTGTGTCTCCTGCTCAGCCAGTTGCATGCCCTCTCCCCATGGTGCAGACATTACACTTTACTTCTTTGGGCAGTTAAGCCATAAAGGATCACCCCTGGGAAAGAAACAAAGTCTTTTTGATAGTTCCTGTATCTTCCTGCTCAGCCTTCTCCTCTAGTTTCAACAACTTAGTCGTTTAACCATGCATCAATCAGTCGTGAGGGGATGGGTGCCTATCCCTGGAGAGAGGGCACAGCCTTCCAGGCATTTCCAGAGCAAGGTCCCTTTGGCCAAAAGGACTTCTTCTCCAGAGAGAGGCACAGCTGAGAGCCATGAGCAGCCGACATTCACAGCAGCTGGGAGATGGGTCCACTCCATAAAGGGGATCTGGGACAGGCGACCCCAAAATCAACTACACCAGCCTAATGCATGGCTTTCTTTCTCCTAAGAATGAGCATAAAGAACTCTGAATATTCTTAAATGTCACTTGTTGGAAGTGATATAACTCAGCTGTATAATTTACAACAATTATAACCATAGTTATTTCTGGAATTCCACTTAGGGAACTGGATCGGAAAAGAGGGGAAGACTCAGGGGCTAGGGTTGTGGGCAGGATTGTGCTGTATTAATAAGTGAATAAGTTTGATGTTACTCTAGAAAAGGAGAGAATGAAAGAGAAAATAATGATTTTCATAGACTGTTGCCAGGTACCACAACTCCCTTTCCCAACACTTTGAAGATTATTTGAAACATTGGGCAAGCAGTATTTAAATAACAGAAAATACTTCTCTCTCTCTCTCTCCCTATCTCGATATATGTATTGGTATATGATATCATATATATATATACACATATGCTATATATCGATATATGGCAGAGTATGTGTCTGTGTATATATATGTATATTGTCAATGGAAATAATCAATAAACAATCTATAATAGCAATAGAAAGGAGTTTTATTTGAGGCAGGCTGAGGACTACAGCCCAGAAGGCAGCACATACACAGTGAGTCAGTATGGCTTTGGCACCTGGGAAGGGAGTCTTATCCTTGAAGGAGTACCAGCATTGGTGTCCCAGGAAAGGAGGCATTTAATCTTTTTTTTTTTTCTAAATTAAAAAAAAAATAAATTTATTTATTTTTGTCTGCGTTGGGTCTTCATTGCTGCACGCGGGCTTTCTCTAGTTGCAGTGAGTGGGGGCTACTCTTCATTGTGGCTCGCAGGCTCTAGAGCGCAGGCTCAGTAGTTGTGGTGCATGGGCTTAGTTGCTCCGCAGCATGTGGGATCTTCCCAGACCATGGCTTGAACCCGTGTCTTCTGCATTGGCAGGCGGATTCTTAACCACTAAGCCACCCGTGTCTGACAACCACGCAGTCCTAATCTTTATTTTTAACATGGACATCCTTTACTTCTCGTCAGTGTGCCCTTTTCTTAATAATTAAAGAAGATGTACAATGTATGTTTGATAGTGTTACCGACCAGTGTTCTTGGCCTTCCCCAAGCAATAGAAATTGACTAGAGACCAGACAAGAATTCAGGCAAGGCTTTATTGGGGCGCTTGCTGCAGCAGGGGCAGTGAGAACGAACAACAGGTTCCCTTGCTTGCTTGCTTGCTCCCCAAGGGGGTGTGGGGTGAGGGTAGGGGTGTGTCTAGGGGTTGGGCCAGAGGGGTGGCTTAGGTGGTTGGCCCACCCCTTAGGTGGTACTGAGCGCAGGGGGCATATGCGCAGTACCCTGCTTTTGCTCCTGACACCCCGTTTTTGCTCCAGGATCTTCAAAAGTGGCAGTTGGGTTTTTTGGTCTCTTTGCATCTTTTGGGTCCAGAATTTGCCCCAACTGTGCATGCATGCAGTTATTTTTAGTCCCATACGGTTTCTTTGTATTCTGTTGCTCGAGGAGAGGTGTGTCCAGGTGCAAGCACTGCAGCACTGCAGCAAAGGGGCCCAGGTCCCAGCAAAGGGTCCCAGGTCCCAGCCTGTCTCAACAGGTCACGAACTGGCTGTTTTATTTAGCATAAAATTCAGGTTAACTCATGTATAAGCCTGTATGACTTCCCCATACCTCAATATGTGAAAATCTTTTATCTATATACATATCTATATGTATATGTACCCACTGGAATTTCTGTGTGAAAGCTTTCAAAACACACTCACCTCACACATATGGGACTCCATTCAGATGCTTACCTGCCCATGGGCATAGAATTCTACTGTATCACTCGGTTTGATCCTCCCTGTGACCAGATGCCTTTTTGTCACCATCTTTTCACTCTTAGCCATAGTTGCTGATTTTTCCAATTCTGTGGGTCCTGGCATCATGCAAGCTTTTGATGGTTTTTCTTCTACTTGTGGTCTCATGCCAGTCCCCTTCCTGATTTCTCAATGAGGCTGGAGAGGAACTTAATTCATTTCCCTGCCCCTTTACTTTTTATTGGTTAGGAAGATGCCTTGGATGCTGGAAATACTCATTATGCCACTGGTTTCTTAAAAGAAGAGAGAAAGACCGATACATTTTAGCTAGGATAACTTGATTCTCAGAGTTCCTGGAACCATTCTAATTTAAAATTATGAACTAATGTCTCCCAAGTTATTTATCAAACTCTGTGTCTTTATATTGAAGTTATCATGCTGTTGTTATAGTTCGGGCTGATCTCAAATAAAGTCCCATTTAGCTCATGGATTCTGAGTCTCTTAGAGCTTGCTGTCCCCATTATGGATGTCTTAGGGCATCGAAATAGTATTTGCTGTGTCTGACAACCAATTAATTAAAGAAAACATTAGGCTAGGAGCAATAATGTCAACATTATTAATTTCTTTATCACTGTCACACCTGTAGCTAGACACAGTAGTTGTCTAGCAACTAAAAAATGGAAGTAGAGATGTGTGACTGGGCTGTCAGTGGAAGGATAGACTGGTTATTTCAATCTTGTTAACTGTGGGATGCTATTTGAAATGGAAAACAATGAGATAACAAATGAACACAAACATATGATCCTATATTTAGTGGTTGATCCTATATTTAGATGTGTGACTGGGCTGTCAGTGGAAGGATAGACTGGTTATTTCAATCTTGTTAACCCCAACTGTGGGATGCTATTTGAAATGGAAAACAATGAGATAACAAATGAACACAAACATATGATCCTATATTTAGTGGTTGAGGAGACAATCCATATTACACACTTCTTGGATTCTCTTTGCTGATCGTTATCATTGAGTCAAGCACACCTTAGGAGTCCACTAAAAAAAATCAAATTATTAACTTTTTTCCATTTCATGAGCACTTATGAAGAAATGGTTGGGGAAAGTACAGAAAAGTAAAGGAATTTATTGGAAATTGTTACAAAACTGTTTTTACTCTAAGCTACCTGATCACATGTGGTTGCAGCCCACGGTGATAATGCCGGATGAAACAGGTGGTAAAGCTGCTTGAGTTTCTAACGCTCCCATCTATCTTCACATTCAAAACTGTGCCTTGTTCTTTCAGGCAACAATATTTTTTTTAGCATTCTAGTAGTGCATGTAATTTTAATAGGCATGCTATGCTGTTAAAATTAATTATAGTAACATTTTTATAGTAACATTTTGAGGAGGCTTAAAAACTGGGGTATTCACTTTTGATCAAGTATTAGAGTACAGAAGGATAGTGATAGTCTATTCAGCATCTATCAATACAGATTTACTGAGCACTTACTATGTGGTAGGAATTGTTTATGCATTGGAAACACAATGGTATATAAAGTGAATATTGCTCCTGCCTGCATGGAATTTACAACCTAGTGGGAGAAGGATGCCAAGGAAATGGACATGGAACAACAAGTCATGCTGCGTACAATAAAGAAATAGTATGAGGTGCTAAGAGGAAGTGTAATGGAGAACAATTCCTAGATGGACTGGAATGTGTTCAGGACAAGACATTTAAGCTGACTTGAAGCATGAAGAGGGGTTAACCAGGTGGGGAGTAAGGGGAAGAGCACTTCGAACAGAGGGAACATGTCTGAAGGCATAGGTTTTACAAAGGATTTATGAATTTGAGAAACTGAAATTGTGGCTGGAGCTTAGAGAGCAAGGGGCAGAGCTACAGGAGAAGGAGCTGGAGTTTTAGGTCCCTGTGAACCATAACAACTTTGGATTTCGTTGGAAGCAATGGGTAAATGAGTGGAAAGTATAACTACAATTAGTTTCAAGCCCTTATTATTAGAATGGATCCACTGTGAGCCCTGCTCCAGGTGTTACTAGAAAACACTCTGCTACTGTTGTCTCAAAGGCTAAAGTAAGAGCATGTAGTCCTGAGGCTAGAGGGGAAAACATGCCAAAGAGAAGAGAAGGAATTTCATCAAGGAAAATGTTTAGAACTCATCAGTGCCCTCTCATAACAGTCTTGTAACAGAAGGGAAAGTCTAAAAAAGCATTGTTCAACTTCTCAGCGGAAAGACTTTTATTTAAGTCACAAAATGAGATTCACAAATCTCATTAAAGCATTATCAAAAGAAGTTTGAAGGCCCCTGAGGTATTCCAATTTCCTCCTCTCTTATTTATTTCTTCTAAGACTTGTATCTTTATAAAATGCTGATGTCAAAGTCAGAAATATTTTGTTGAAATGGGCATCTGCCTTCCCACCTTTCCCCCTCCTTGCCTCCATCCTTAACAGAGGGCTCAAGGAGCTTTATTTGGAACGATTATTATCTGGGTGATGTCCTTATACCCATGCAGTATTTATTCCTTAGAACACATAAGCAAGCACAGCTCACCTCTAGCCATGTAAGTATCAACCAGATGACTGGGTCTTTTTGCTCTGAGAAGTACATTGACCTGAGCCCACTGTTAGGTATTATTGAGATGGAAGCATCAAATTCTGTTTCTGCATCTGCTGAAATGATCATATTACTTTTCTCTTTAGTCTGTTAATATGGTAAATTATATTGATTCTTCTTAAAATGTTGAACCAACCTTTCATTCCCATGATAAATTCCACTTGGTTGTGATGTATTATCCTTTTTATATATAGCTGAATTTGATTTGCTAATTTGGGGGGGGTGTATCTATATTCATGAGTGATATTGGTCTGTAGTTTTCTTTCTTATGTCTTTTTTTTTTTAACATCTTTATTGGGGTATAATTGCTTTACAATGGTGTGTTGGTTTCTGCTTTATAACAAAGTGAATCAGTCATACATAAACATATGTTCCCATATGTCTTCCCTCTTGCGTCTCCCTCCCTCCCACCCTCCCTATCCCACCCCTCCAGGCTGTCACAAAGCACCGAGCCAATATCCCTGTGAGAAGTGTTTTCTTTCATTCTGTTTTCTTAAAGTGATTGTGTAGAATCAGTATTATTTCTTCCTTAAATATTTGATAGAATTTACCAGTGAAATCTTCTAGACCTGGAAGATTCTTTATTACTTTAAAACAACAACAACTATGAATTCAATTTCTTTAATAGATATAGCAATATTCAAGTCATCTACACTTCTTCTTGAGTGAATTTTGATAGTTTATGTCTTTCAAGGAATTGATTCATTTCATCTAAGTTGTTAAATTTGTGGACGCTGTTTTTTGTAATATTCCCTTGTTATCTTTTTGGTTCCCTTATCATCTAATTATGTTTATCACAGATGAATTTAGCACCTATTTAGTGTCTGTCAGATCTGTAGTGATGGCCCCTCTTTTTTCCTTCTATTGTTAATTTGTATCTTTTTTTTTCTTTAGTACATCTGATTTACCAATTTTATTAATGCTTATGAAGTAGCAGCCTTTGGTTTTATTGACTTTTCTCTACTGTATTTCTATTTTTAATTTCACTGGTTTCTGCTCTTATCTTTATTAACTCCTTTCTGCTTGCTTTGGATATAATTTTCTCTTTGTTTTCTAGTTTCTTATATTGGCAGGGTAGATTACTGATTTTAGGACTTTCTTTTTCTAGTATAAGCACTTAAGCTATAAAATTTTCTCTAAACACTGCTTAAGCTTCCACTTACAATGTATTGGTGATGACATGGCAGAACTGGAATTCTCATACAATGCTGGTGGAATGTAAAATGGCACAACCTCTTTGGAAAATAGTTTGTCAGCTTCTTAAAACATTAAATATACACCTACCATATGATCTACTCATTCCACTCCTAGATATTCATGCAAAAGAAAAGAAAATCATTATTACATATTACATACTTATTAGAACGTGTGTTCATGCAAAAACTTGTACACAAATGTTCATAGAAGCTTTATTTGTAATAGCCAGAACAACCTAAATGTACATCAATAGCTGAGTGGATAAGTAAACTGTAGTATATCCATATAATTGAAGACCATTCATTAACAAAAAATACTGTTGATGTAAGCAACAACAGACGTGAATTTCAAAGGTATTATGCTGACTGAAAGAAGTCGGACTAAAAAGAGTACATTTATATAAAAGCTGAGGAAATGCAAACTAATGTTTAAGTAGATAGGAATAGAAAGTATTTTCTATAACGTTGTTACTCAGTTCTTTAGAGTCCTGTGTTAGAAGCCAAAAATCACATTCACTAGTATGAAATAATTTTTTAAATGATCCATCAGCTTAACATTCAATTTATTAAAGACAACAGATGCTACTTCCCTTATTTGCAAAAGTGTTTTTTACTAAGTCTTCAGAGTCATGCACTTTCTCAGTCCTGATACTATTATTCTGAATTGTTCCAGAGATATTTACATGAAAAGCAATCCTGTAGAATAGTAATTTTCTGGGTGGGTAATAAGAGGTTGATCTTTCTTTTGTCAAGTAGGAAAGGAGTGATTATTAAATGGTAGTTTAGAAAGAAAAACCAAGTGAACTAGTTTTGATAAACAATACATATGTTCAGGATCTAGGAATTGATTCCTATAAAACCATCTGTGCCCATTTATCTCCTTGAAAAATTTTGTGTATTCCTGAGGTAAGTGTACGTTATATTGAAGACTGCTGGTATGAAATATTTATGTAATATTTCAAGATGATTATAAGAATAAAATGCTTGAAATATTTTTCTGTTGCCTTTAGACCTAAAAGTTTGGCAGGATATAAATTTGGGAGAGGTTACAACTCTTTCTTAAATTCTTTAGATGTTTCCTCATTGTCCTTTAGAATTTAGTATTTCCAGAGAAATCTGAGCCCAGTCTAATTTCCATTCCTAATTTTTTTCCTTTACTCAGTGCTTATAGAACTCTCTTTCTTCCTCCCTTTCTCATTTATTTATCTATCTACTGATCTTTCATTCTTTAAATACAAAAAAAAAAAATTTACCCAAGATGTGTTTAGTGTTGATACACATATCCTGGTGTGATTTCAGAAAAATTTTCTTCAACTACTAAATTGACAAATATTTATTTAGTGACTACTATGTGGCAAATACTCTAATATGTGTTCATGAATAAGGTACAGTCACCTCCATTTCATGCCTTCTCCTTTTGTTCCATAAAGCATGACAGTTGTGGGTTTTTGGTTTTTTGTATTTTTTTTTTTAGCATGACAGTTTTTAAAGTTTTGTTCTGTTGTCTATAGTAAGTCATTTTTTCAAAGACTATTCTGTCTTCTAATCTTCAAGATGATGGTTCTCCTGTTGGCTATAATTTTTAATAGCCACATATTAATTTTTAAAAGTCTTCTCATAAAGGAAAGAGCTGGCAACTTTGTGCAAGAAGAGACACAATTGTTTGATTTATTATTCACAGTACACAAGATAAGTAATAGCATAATTGTGGTGATGGAGAGAAACCTACCATTGTACATATATATGTAGTTTCTTTTTTTTTTTTAATCTTTATTTATTTGGCTGTGCCGGGTCTTAGTTGCGGCACATGGGGTCTTCGTTGCCCTGTGTGGGATCTTTAGTTGTGGCATGCGGGATCTAGTTCCCTGACCAGGGATAGAACCCAGGCTCCCTGCACTGGGAGCATGGAGTCTTAGCCACTGGACCACCAGGGAAGTCCCGTATATATGTAGTTTCAAATGAACTTTAACACTTTTCATGACAGCTGGATCAAACAACTTTTTATGGACATAGGGAAGGAAATTGGAGGTATGGATGATGTGTGTTAAAATATTGTAGAACAAATGCTGAAGTTATACACCTGCACAGTTGCTGCTGCTGGTGTATTGAAGTCAGTAAAATTAGAAAATTGTCTCTGCTTCCAATGCTGAGATGAGATAGACATACATAAAATAAAATTGCACAGAAACAGTCTATAAAAAGATGACGTGTCCAAAGCGGGCATTTATTTTGTAGATGCACCATTCCCTGTAGCTGATTATTTTAATATTGATTGAGTGAATAATAACAGTTTCATTGGAAAATTTTGCCTCCTGTAAAGAAGAAACTTATTATCTCAGATAACTTATTTTTTGGAAGATAATGAAAAATTTTAAAAGATTGAATGGATCATTGAAAATCCACCATTCCTCTCTCTTTCAATTCCATTTCATTGACTACTTAAAGGGATTAGAATTTGACTTTATTGCCTTGAGTATTTTAATTAAAGTTTTATATTTAATCTTGAAGAAAAGGAAGTTTTATATCATTGAAGAGACACATGTACTTATAAGAGCTCTCTGAATAATAAAAGTAGAAATTATTAGTAAGTTACTTGTATGCGAAATTACTTTTGCTGAGATAATGAAAAGATCAGACTGGGTAGGCATGCAAATCTCCTTTGGTTTATTGGCCTAGAACCTGGGTATATTTGTACTGAACTTAAACAGTTAATATCTAGTGATGAAAAATTTTTACTCAGAAGTCAGCAAAACATTAAGAAGCCTACATCCTAGAAAGGTAGGACTTTATAGGTGACTCAGTTTACTTTCTCTAAGTGAATGAATGCATTAGGAAATAAGAAAGGCTGAAGACCAAACGGTCAAGGACATTGTCACAATTAGATACAGTGTCTCATACAGTGGTGTTTGAATCTATGTTGGGGGTGGGAGAGAGAGGTGATAAACGTGTAGCTGATTTTCAACCAGTATTCTCTGCTATAGCTGTACTGGTTGTTTATGGGGGTTGTTCTTTCTGAGCCATGTGCATGGTTAAATATTTTGAATATCACCATTGAGTACATGCATTTGTTCTGTGTGCTGTGCCTTTAGCCTCATTCAACTAAAATTTAGTGAACGCTTAGTATATGTTGGTGAAATCCCATGTCCAATAGGGAGGTGTGATTTAGGACTGACAATAGATGGCCTACTTTTAGGTGAACAGGTCACATGGGAGAAAAGATGAATGACAAATTCAAAAGGCTTATGGACTGTTTGATGAGACTGAAGAAAATTTTACATTTTCCATCACTTTTTTGTTTTGTCTACATGTGTGAAAATGGCTCTTGATAGGTTGTTTACTGAGACTTCTTTCTGCAGATTATTTCATTCCAGGGTAGGAGGCTTTCTCTCACATCTAGAAGCTAGATCAAGCTCCCATTTGGAAACCAAGTCAGAAAAACAGCCTGACCACATTCTTTTCCTTCTGAGCCCTTCTGAATTGATCTATAGCAGGCAAAGGTTATTGCTGACTTTCCTACAGTTCATCCATGTCTTCAGGCTTTAACTTTAAAATCTAAGGGATTATTAGTGAGGTTTGCTGGAATCTCCTCCCATAACACTGAACTTCCTAAGGAGGAGAGTTTTGTGTCAGCTTCTGTCATCTCCTTCAATTTCAAATTAATTTAACTCTATATGGTTGAAACTTAGCAGTGTTGGTGGTATGTAGGTCATTCATTCAGTGATTTCTTCAACATATATTTATCAAGGCCCTGCAAGGGGCCAGTCCCTGTTTTAGGTAATGTGAGCAAAACATAAAAATAAATTCCCTCTTAGCTTGCTTTGTGGGGAGAGAAAAGAGTAATCAAAACCAATAAGTAAGTATGTAATAAAGACTATGGTGATTAATGCTATGGAGAAAAAATATAAGGGAGTGTTGTAATCTTAAGTAGTGTGTCGGGGAAGGAATCATTGAAAAGGTAGCAGTGAGAAAGGAGGACAGGGAGATAGGAGTGCTAATCTCCAGAAGAAGTGCATTCCAGCTAAAATGCATGGTGTGCAAAGGCCCTGAGACACACATGTGCTTGGGAGGTTTGAGGAGCAGCAAAACATTCAGGTGGCTGAAGCAGAAGGCGCAAAGGGAAATCATAATAGGAAATGGTTAGAGAGCTAATAAAGGGAGGCCAATTGCAGGACCTGTAGTTATCGAAAAGACGTTAGCTTTACGCTAAATTAGATGAGTATTTATGGGAAGGTGTGGACCAAAGGAATGACATGATCTGGCTTACATTTTAGTGGGACCTCTTGTCTGACACTTTGGCCAGTGCCCAAGGGTAAAAGCAGCTGATGAATATATCTCTCTGTGATTCCAGCTTCAGGATTCTGCCCCCAGTTTTGGTTGCATTCAGAAGCCTTCAAAAACATGTCTTTAGTGTTTGTCTCTGGCTGTTTTAGCAGTTAATGGCGTCTAGTGAATGGCGTCTGTCTAGTGAAAAGTGTAATAGCATAGATACTTGTTTGCCTATAGGCATTGATGACCACTTTGAGCCCTTCAAGACAGGGGCACTGTCCATCTCCAGGACCTGGTCCATCTCCAGCACCCAGTGAAGGTTGTAGACAGGGGTTGAAGCAGGAGTGGAGCATCATCAGGAAGTGGAATCAAACCTGGGGGATAGCGGGTATTCCTTGCCATTGATCACGCTGAGACTTCGTCCTTCCTCAGCTCTTCCCCCTTCCCTTTCCTAGCTCCTTCCCTTACTTACAGGTTTTTCTTGAAGAACGTACCCTCAATAAATCCCATAACCTTGAGTCTCTCGCAGGCTCTATTCTAGGAAACCCAACTCAAGACAGATGAGCACATATCTGAGCGTTGTTGACCTGCCACAGACATCTTCCATCACCCTCTACCCACTCGTCTTCATGACATACTGCATTTCAACCTGCTTCTTTGTCTTACCGCCCGTATCTCCCAACACGAAGACTGGCCTGGTTTTATTTGTTGCTGTATCCTGTGCCTGTAACAATCGAGACGGCCTTTGCAGTAGCCTCCTAACTGATCTCCCTGCTTCTATACTGACCCCTTACCACAAGAGCCTGAGTGAGATTTTAGTGTCACATCACCCCTCTGCTCACAACCCTCCAATGGCTCTCATCTCACTTGGGGTAAAAGCCAAAGGCCGCCCACCAGACCTGAGGGAGCCAAATGGTCAGGACGCCGTATGACTCCGTATCTCATCACCATCTACTCTCCCTCTCATTCAAACGCCTTTACCATACTAGCCTCCTGGCCACTCCTCAGTCTCACCGGATATGTTCCTGTCTGAGGTCTTTGCCCATGCTGTTCCCACTGCCTGGCATGCTCTTCTCTAAAGTATCTGCAAGATTTGCTACTTCATCACCTTCAGATATTTACCCAATGTCAGCTTCTAAACTAGGACCACCATGTACAGTTGTGCATGTTGTGCCTTGCATAAGCACAGAGGACACCTGTCCCCTGTGTTCTAGAAGCAGCCAGTGACTGAGCCATGACCAGCATCTACGCATGCTTATGGAAGAAACATCCCTTCTTACTCCATTCTGCCAGTCGTCTCCTCATTTTTACAGTCCTATCTCACAGAGTTACTATGAGAATCAAACGCAATTATATCAGTGATAATAACCTTAAAAAATAATATTTATTGAGAATTACTTCAGGCCAGGCACTGTCGTAAACTCTTTTCACAGATTATTGGTCTCATCCTCACAAGAACACTGTAAGATAGGTGCTATTATTATAACTAAGCAAACATTCATCTGCATTCCAGTTACCAGGGGCATCATTGTCCTTACATTCTTCTGTGATTCTTTAGCTTGCATCTATATTAAGATTTCCCTTAGAATGTCTTTCATGAATTCTGAGGAGTCAGTTGGGATGAGGCATCATTCAGTTTCATTCCAGTTTACACAACTCCAGCCAGCTATTTCGAGGGTTAAAGATGTCCCAAGAATACAGAAAAGGGGCTTCTTTGTATGCCCCTGAAAAATAGAACACTAAAGACAATGCCAACAAATACAATAATACTTTTCTCATCCATTTCATTCTGTCTACATAATCAATTCTTGTTTCATCCAACCTTGGATCTGCTGTCTGCTTTCATAATGTCACCTACTTCTGGGTTTCAAGAGTCCTGGAAGCTCTGACTGATGTCCCTGGCACAGTCTGACACAACTTCTCACAGTGGTGAGGTTAGCTTCTCTGGGAAACCTGCAACAGTATCGATAATTGTCAGATTATCACATTTGGTGCAGTCCTTCCTACCGATGCTCCCATGCTGTCCTTTGTTGTTGTTACTTTAGGAAGACCTAGTTTCTGGCCTGTAGCTTATAACAGACCTTCAGGCAAAATGAAAGGAGAGCGGAGAATCCAGTTGTTGACGACAAAACGAAATGACTCTACTTTGTTAGTGACAAACATGATTTTAAAGTGGAGGATGATAGAATCCTTTCATGGATAAAACATATGTATACATGACTAATTTATACAGATCAGAGCAAATTATCCTGAAGGTAGGAAGATATTATGGCCACGGAGAGCCTTAACAAATCTCCAGGGCCTTCCAATCCATCCCATTAAGTAGGCACAACGTTAAAAAGAGTCTTCGCCGGAGATTGGCCACTTGATTATGATAGGAGCATAGGGGCCTGAGGATAAAATATGCTTATAGCCTGGCTCCTTTATTAACCAGAATGATAATAAAAGAGTTTCAAATAGACATAGCAGAAGGTAACCTAGAAGCTCTAGCTCTTTTAGAAGCAAGGAACTTATGTTGTTTGCTTATAAAATAATTCCAAAGCATGACAAATGTCATCACCAAGACACAAAGTTATCCAGCTTTCAAGTGAGGGTTTTTCTGAGGAGATGAGGAACTCTGTTCTCTGGGCAGGTCGCACAAAATGTGGAGAACAACTCTTTATCCCCTGTTAGTAAGAGCCAACGGAATACTCCAAACATCAGTTTTAAGCTCCTAGTTCTCTCTTCTTCATTATTCATAAGCTTCCTTTGTTCATTAATTATATACCTTTATATGTACACTTAAATATACACACTAAACAAATAGTTAGATGACATAATTTAAAGCTTTCAATTTTAATTGTAAAATAAAATTAACTTTACTACCATGTTCTGAATTATGGCATAAACACATTGATTTTATCACCTTAATTGAAGTGAAGTTAACCTTTAGTTACAAATGCACAAACCTCAATATGTTAATCATTTTTAAAACATCAAATTAAAAGAAACTCGCCTAAAAATATAAGTGGGGGCTCCCAAGATGGCGGTTTGCGTAGCGGTGATCGCCAAGGAGAATTACCCTCTTTACATCCGCAGTGTCCCCACGGAGAACGAGCTCAAGTTTCACTACATGGTGCACACGTCCCTGGACGTGGTGGACGAGAAGATCTCAGCAATGGGGAAGGCCCTGGTGGACCAGAGGGAGCTCTACCTGGGCCTGCTGTACCCCACAGAGGACTACAAGGCCCGGCCCCACCAGTCACTGTAAGATCTTGACCAGTCCTTGGGACAAATGGCTCGAAACCTATGGAGTTCAAAGACATTCCCACAAGCAGTAACGAGCTCGCCCAGTGTCACTGCCCGTAGCCACTGTTCCGCAAGATGGAGTGGCCTTTAGAGGCTCTGCACGGTGATGCCGTGCTTGGGGCTGTCACAGAGTCCCCGTGTTAAGAGCGTGTTCCCTAACCAGCTGTGCAGTTACGGCTACGTGACCAACTCCAAGGTGAAGTTTGTCCTGGTGGTGGATTCCTCCAACACGGCGCTCAGAGACAACGAGATTCGCAGTATGTTCCGGAAGCTGCACAACTCCTACACAGACGTGATGTGCAACCCCTTCTATAACCCGGGGGACCGCATTCAGTCCAGGGCCTTTGATGGCATGGTGACGTCCATGATGATACAGGTCTGTTGAGGAGAGCTCTGCAGCCCGTGGCTGGAAGGAATCGTTCTGTGCATAACTGTGTTGTTCAGATGTATCTTTATTTCCACTTGTCTCCTCTTGGGTGTCATGGATGTGCCGCTGGGGGCAGGGCCTCACGCACGGTGCCTGTTGACTAAAGGTCTTGTGAGATCAGGTTTGGCTTTTTCCTTCTGCGTCAGCAGAAGGTTTAACTAAAGACAGTTTAGGGACTTACCTGGCGGTCCAGTGGTTAGGACTCTGCGCTTCCACTGTAGGGGCCGCAGGTTCAATCCCCGGTCAGGGAACTAAGATCCCGCATGCTGCACGGCACGGCCAAAAAACAAAAGGAAGGAGTTTATGTGGACTTTCCAGGGACAGAGCAGATCAGGGACCAGACAGAGCAGGAGCTGTTGTCCCCACTAGGCACGAAGGGGCAGGGGGAGCCAGGTGGCAGGAGCTCTCAGAGCTTGGAGCCCAGAAGAGGCTGCGAAGGGAGGGGCAGAGGACCCGTGGGCCGGCCGCCCCCTCCAGTGGCTCAGCAGGTGGGCTAATCTGGAGGGGTCGGCCTTCTGTGCCCAGAGCCGGATTAGAGGGGCACGTGGGACGGCCTGCATACCTTCCCCCGGCGGGAGGGCCCTTCCTCCTTCTGGTCTGGCCCGGCCCTGGAAGGCCACCCTCCCGAGACCGTGTAACTACAGCGTCTTCATCAGCTGCTGCTGGGCATCGAATGAGCAAAGTGCAAGAGTCCCCTCCTGCCTGTTAGTGCCCTGAGGTTCCTGAGGGCCCGGGGGCCAGGTGGGTGTTGGAGAGCAGCCCCCTTCCCTGCTGACCCCAGGCCCCTGGGCAGGCTGTGGAAGGAGGGGTTGATGTCATCAGATTTCCGCCTTCTGCTGCCCCAGAAGCCTGCTCAGTCAAGGTTGATCACAGTTCTAACTGACCATGATTGAGGCCACGGCCCCTTCTGGGATCAGGTGACCCAGGTTCTAGTGCACTTTGTCATTTGGTGACGGCGTCTCTGAAGTGGAAGAGGCCCTCCTGGGCCTGAGGCACCGACACAGTCTGCTCTGTGTGGTCTCAGTGTGGCTGGCTTCCTTGATCAGGCACCCTAAGACACCACGAGCCCCTCCTGCCCCCTCAGTCACTCTGGAGAGGGTCTCTGACCAGGAGGAAGGTAGGAGGGTGGCTCAGACCCTCCCACTAGGAGGCTGTGAGCTGTGAGCGTCGTCGGCCCAGGGCTGGAATTGGGATGCACTCTGCTCGTCTTTGGGTTTCCTTCCCTTCCTTTGAGCACAGAAGTAAACAAACAAAAAACAGCTCAGAGTGTGTGTTAAAGACACACGTCCCGGGCTCCCCCCACCCTGCCTCGCCTGCCACAGGTGGAATTGCAAGGCCTAGAAGAGGGCTGAGAAGTGCGACCAGCAGGTGTTGGTCTGATGCAGGCCACCCTCACACGGGCTTTCTCCCCACCGTCCATCCTCAACTTTCTGGTTGAGCTTTTACTTAGTAACCTCTCCTGCCTGAGTGATGGCTGAGGCAGGGACTACAGGTTGCCAAGGCAACATCCATTCTCCCTTGCTTGCGTACTAACAGAACCCTAGTGTTACTGGGGACAATTGGCTAGACAAAGTACGCTTCCTGCCCGCACAAGGGTAGGTGGTTATGGCGTTTAAGTGGATGGCGTTGGGAGGCACTTGCAGGAAGGACACTTAAAAGGGGGATTCAGCTGGCAGTACCTTCATCTTTACCCTTCCTCCTTCCTGGAACTTAGATGTGATGGCTGGAGCCCAGGCAGCTATCTTGAGAGCATGCAGGCAACATTCATCCCCTGAGGATGGAGAGCAGAAAGCTAGAAGGAGGCTGGGTCTTTGCTGACATACCAGCCCTGGACTACTTATGTTCAACATTTTTTTAAATGAGGAAATGAAACCCCTGTCTTGTTGAAGCCACTGCTGTTTGGGTTTTCTGCAGATGGGGCCAGAGCAACCCATAATGGTTTTACACTCGAGGTTCTTCACATGCATCGTCAGGTAGCGTTCCCATTTTAGGTCTGAGAAAATCAAGGCTTAGACGTAACCTGCCGGCCTTTGCTTTGCCAGCAGAACGGTCAGATGGCAGTTTCATCCTAACTGTTTGCATCTCTGTACTGTGAGGCTCGCCTCACTGAGGGCCACCTGCCTGCCCATCCCCACGTGCATCCTCCCCACAGGGCTGAGCCCCGTCAGATGCAGCCCCTGCTCAGCCCTTGGCTGCTGCTCCAGGTGCTTCTGCTGAAGTTCTGTCCTCCCTCCCCATCAGCATTCCTTCTCCCTTCTTCCCCGGGCCAGACAGCCAAGAGGATCCTGCGTGTCTTGGCTTTCTCTGGGTATAGCTGAGAAAGTGTGGGTCAGAGCCCTGGACACCCACATGGGCTGCTTGGGCCTGAAATCCACAGGAAAGGAGGGACTCAAGGGCCCACTCTCCTCACAGTGGCCACGCAGAAGGGATTAAGAAGATACATCTGAAAAGGGACCAATTCCTTGGGATAGAAGCCTGTCTGCAGGTCCTTCCACAAAAGCAAAATGCACAATGAATGCATCAAGACCAATGCACAGCCTCGCCAAGGAGGAGACTGGCACAAGGTACGGCGCGGCAGGAGCTGGTGCTTCATAAAGTTCAGCTCCAGGAACTACCTCTGGGAGGCCTCCCTCTCCTGCAGCCCCCAACTGCACATGATCCAGGCCTGGCTCGGCCCTGAGCCACCCAGCAGCCTTGGCAAGGTCCCTGCCACTCAGCCCCTCCTACCCACATTCTCCAGGGGCCAGTGGTGGTGCGTGTGTGCGCGCGCGCGCGTGCACGTGTGCACATGAAAACAGAAATCTATTCTCTCACGTTTCTGGAGGCCAGAGTCAGAAATCAAGGTGATGGCAGGGCCGGTTCGTTCTGCAGGCTCTGAGGGAGGGTCTTTTCAGCCTCCCCAGCTTCTGACGGCTGCCAGCGACTGCTGGAGTTCCTTGGCTTACGGACGCATCACCGCAACCTCTGCCTCTGTCTCCACGTCACGTTCTCCGTGTGCCGGTGTGTCTCGTACCCAGTGTGTGTCACTGGGTTTAGGGCCACCCAGGTGATCCAGGGAGATCTCCAGGTCGTTAGCTTAATCACATGTGCAAAAACCCCTTTTCCAAATAAGATCACATCCACAGGTACTGGAGATTAGGATGTGGACATATTTTGGGGGGGATTTCGTTCACCCCACCACAAGGGCCAGTGCTGACCCCAGATCACAAGCGGAGTGTGAACCTGGCCAGATGGACACGCAGATGGAGAGCACAGGCGCGCCCTCCCGAGAAAACACTGGTGCTGGAGAGGGGACACTGGGGACTGGGGACCTTCCACCTGTGGATAGCTTAAGGACCTGATAATCAAAAAAGTACAAGGTGGGCTTCCCTGGTGGCGCAGTGGTTGAGAGTATGCCTGCCGATGCAGGGGACACGAGTTCGTGCCCCGGTCCGGGAGGATCCCACATGCCGCGGAGCGGCTGGGCCCGTGAGCCATGGCCACTGAGCCTGCGTGTCCGGAGCCTGTGCTCCGCAACGGGAGAGCCCACAACAGTGAGAGGCCTGCGTACCACAAAAATAAATAATAAATAAATAAATAGTAAAAAAAAATATATATATATATAAGTGGATTTTGAAGTGGAAAACAAAATTTGCAGCTCTTTTTATGGAAATAATGACCCATCGTTTTAGCCCAGAACAAAATTTGGGGGGAATGTTATTTCAGAACCATTAGAAAACTAGGTGTGAAATGTATTTGTAAACTGGTGTGCCCAAGAGCAGAGACTGATTGACTAGAAATAATGCACTTCCCGGTACAAGGTATGGAAGTAACATAGAAAAGTGTAATAACATAGATACTTGAAAAGTGATAGTGAAAAGTGTAATAGCATAGATACTTGTTTGCCTGTAGGCATTGATGACCACTTTGAGCCCTTCAAGACAGGGGCACTGTCCATCTCCAGGACCTGGTCCATCTCCAGCACCCAGTGAAGGTTGTAGACAGGGGTTGAAGCAGGAGTGGAGCATCATCAGGAAGTGGAATCAAACCTGGGGGATAGCGGGTATTCCTTGCCATTGATCACGCTGAGACTTCGTCCTTCCTCAGCTCTTCCCCCTTCCCTTTCCTAGCTCCTTCCCTTACTTACAGGTTTTTCTTGAAGAACGTACCCTCAATAAATCCCATAACCTTGAGTCTCTCGCAGGCTCTATTCTAGGAAACCCAACTCAAGACAGATGAGCACATATCTGATAACATGCCCCACTCTATAAATATGGAGAATTTTCTAACACTTCTCATTCCACTGGTGACCAAGAGGTTAAGCCCCCTGGGTTATTATCGCCCTTCCCTTCTCCCTACATCCATCAGTCCTTCATGAATCCTATTAGTAGGGATCAGAGAAGCTTACCTTTGAGTCTAAGATCTTGGGAATGATTGTGCTCAAAGAGCCTGACCTTGTTCCCTAAAGAGAACATGCTATTCCTCTTTCCTGAGGGCAGACCCCACCTAGCAGGGCACCAGCCAGAATGTGCTCCAAAGGGCTGCCTCTCAGAGTCTATTGCAAGATGAAAACCATTCCCCACTTCAGCTTGAAAGGAGGTCATACAAAGTTAACAAGACAGGAGAAAGCCTTGAAACAGATGTTAACCCCTCCTTCCCCACAGCTACCAAGTCTGGTCTGAGTTCTCATTGGGTGTGACCCCAGGAGCCAAGCCACTCAAAGTTCTGACTCAGCTCTACTTCTAAGGAGCACATCAGCTATCTTTGCTGTCTCCTCTCTTCTTCCCAGGGAAAAGGTCTCAGGATTCCCTAGGTGGGGAGCCTCAGTGAGCCTCAGCAAAGCCAAGCACACTCACTCAAGACAGTGTTCTCCATTTCTGGCTATGATTACGGAGCAGGTAGAGGCCAGCTCAAGCCCTGACCTCTGTGCTCTGGCTACAGCTGAGTCCTACTGTCAAGTAGGGATGGAGAGGCTGACAGGTGGGCAGGGAACCTGTAAGGGCCTCGTGGAAGCCCCCTGAGACCCCAGAACAGCTGCAAAGACTACACATAGGTGCAGAAGATAATTAGGAAGCTACCAGTGTGCAGTTTCTACTTAAATGACGCCACCCAGACTGTGTCTGGAAACAAATGGACAGATGTTAATGCAAATGTGTCATCACTAGTCCTTTCAAGGGACTATGAACCAGCTCATCTCAGCAGCTCTGTGTCTAAGGGAAAGAGGGAGACAGGGGGACAGTAACAGACCTTTGCCGGTCTTGCTTTGCAGCCAGCCAAACGTATGTCAACCCAAAACGGAGATTGGGGAGTGGGGACAATGGATAGGAAAGTGCTAGAGGAACCACCAAAATTTGATCATTGAATTTCTCAGCTCTTAAACGGCATCCTAGGCTGCCGAACCACCCTTGGCCCACTCATAACAAACACCACCCCCTCACCCTTCCCAATATATTCTATGATAGCTTCCATCTATAATCTTCCTCTGTATCAGAGTGGTTATCACATTTTAAATTGCATAAAAATTAGCTACTGAAGTTTGTGAGTAATGCAGATTCTCAGGTTCTTATCCTGGGTCAGAGGGAGGAGAGCTAATTCTTGTTTATATAGCACAACCCAAGGATCTTCAGTAGCTGGCAGAAGCAGTTTGTCAACATTTGGACATAGAATGGCTGGAAGCAAATACATTCCTCCATTGTAGTTTCTTCTCCATTACAAACACCACATCTTGAATGACCACAATCCTAGGACTGAGCCTCTTCTATAATTCTCTCAGGCTAGAGAGAAAAGTGGATTGAGGTACTGGGAGTCTAGGAGAGACCATGAAGGGAGACAGCAGGGTGTTAGGAAGCTTACTGTACTCTCTATAGTTCTGTGCAAAGCCTCACAAAAGGTACCCTATTCTTCTCCACATCAGCATGGCAGGAGGCAGTGTTGATAAAGACAAAAAGATACCAGAATGTGTGTCTACATGGATGGAGTTCTTTGACTCTAGTCCACATTATCTTAGTTTTGCCTTGCTGGACAAAATGTCTTAGCTGCTTAAAAACTAGTTTGGAGGGCTTCCCTGGTGGCACAGTTGTTGGGAATCCAACTGCCAATGCAGGGCACACGGGTTTGAGCCCTGGCCTGGGAAGATCCCACATGCTGCAGAGCAACGAAGCCCGTGTACCACAACTGCTGAGCCTGTGCTCTAGAGCCAGTGAGCTACAACTACTGAGCCTGCATGCCACAACTCCTGAAGCCCGTGTGCCTAGAGCCCGTGCTCCGCAACAAGAGAAGCCACAGCAATGAGAAGCCCGTGCACCGCAACGGAGAGTAGCCCCTGCTCGCCGCAACTGGAAAAAGCCCGCATGCAGCAACCAAGAACCAGCGCAGCCAAAAATAAATAAAATAAAGAAATTTATTCAAAAAACCCAAAAAACAAAAACTAGTTTGGAAATAAGTGCAATACTGGCTTTTACACCCAAGTTTGGGCACGCTTGAGCCCTCTCCTGGGGAGGCCTTGACTCTCCCACTATGTCTCTGGGATCGGACACATGAATTTCAGCCCAGTGGTCCCTGTCTTGGCCTCATGAAGATGAATGATTTGTCAAAGAAGATCTTCTCCAGCCTCCTCACTTTTCAGGCGGGGAAGCCTCTCCAGGAACAAATGGTTCCATGAGAACAAAAGGCATATTCATTGTAAAGATTTCAGGAGTGGCTCTTCAGAAAACCTAACCATCTCTCCTCTCATCTCTCCTGCACAAGATGGGTTTCAGGTGGTTCTATTACCTTGCTTCCTTCTACATTAAATATTTACAGTATCTCACTGTCTTTAAATGGTTGGCTATTCATTGATTAAGAATCATTTACTCGGCTCAGTTCAAACAACAGTCCTTATACTCAGAAACAATAGCATTTGATACACTTGACAATATTCTCAATGGTTTTGTGGAGGTATGTAAACTTGGATATGAAAGCAGGGAGAGAGCTAAATTGCTCCACAAATGAACCAAGAAGAGATGGTCAGAAGCCTGGAAGGCAGATGGCTGCAAGTCCAAGAAGAGAGAATTAGAAGATATCCCAGAATTTTTGAATGAAATGCTATCTGTAGTGCAACATAAACTACCTCTTCTGCCTCTCTTACAAAATCTCTAGTCAAATCTACATTTGTGGATGGGATTTGGTATTGGGAATTATACAACCAAAGAAATAAATACTGTTGCAGGATTGGCCTCGGGTAAGACCAGAGGCTGGGTACACATGGCAAATGGAAGTGGGAGCACCAGCACATAAGTTACACTAAGAATTGAAAGTGCAGGGCTCCTGGCATCTTTCTTTTTCTTTTTTTTTTTTTTTGAATTTTATTTTTTTTTTATACAGCAGGTTCTTATTGCTTATCCATTTTATACATATTAGTGTATATATATCAATCCCAATTGCCCAATTCATCACACCACCACCACCACCCCCGCTGCTTTACCCCCTTGGTGTCCATACGTTTGTTCTCTACATCTGTGTCTCAATTTCTGCCCTGCAAACCGGTTCATCTGTACCACTTTTCTAGGTTCCACATATATGCATTAATATACGATATTTGTTTTTCTCTTTCTGACTTACTTCACTCTGTATGACAGACTCTAGGTCCATCCACCTCACTACAAATAACTCAATTTCGTTTCTTTCTATGGCTGATTAATATTCCATTGTGTATATGTGTCACATCTTCTTTATCCATTTATCTGTCGATGGACACTTAGGTTGCTTCCATGTTCTGGCGATTGTAAATAATGTTGCAATGAACATTGTGGTACATGACTCTTTTTGAATTACGGTTTTCTCAGGGTATATGCCCAGTAGTGGGATTGCTGGGTCGTATGGTAGTTCTATTTTTAGTTTTTTATGGAACCTCCATACTGTTCTCCATTGTGGCTGTATCAAATTACATTCCCACCAGCAGTGCAAGAGGGTTCCCTTTTCTCCACACCCTCTCCAGCATTTGTTGTTTGTAGATTTTCTGATGATGCCCATTCTAACTGATGTGAGGTGATACCTCATTGTAGTTTTTTTTTTTTTTTTTTTTTTTGCGGCACGCAGGCCTGTCACTGCTGTGGCCTCTCCCCTTGCAGAGCACAGGCTCTGGACGCGCAGGCTCAGCGGCCACGGCTCACGGGCCCAGCCGCTCCGCGGCATGTGGGTTCCTCCCGGACCGGGGCACGAACCCGTGTCCCCT
The DNA here is from genome assembly GCF_949987515.2 of Delphinus delphis. NCBI lineage: Eukaryota > Metazoa > Chordata > Mammalia > Artiodactyla > Delphinidae > Delphinus > Delphinus delphis. The sequence continues at coordinate 60,514,964 of NC_082692.2, forward strand.
GCATCGGCAGGCAGACTCTCAACCACTGCGCCACCAGGGAAGCCCCTCATTGTAGTTTTGATTTGCACTTCTCTAATAATTAGTGATTTTGAGAAGCTTTTCATGTGCTTCTTGACCATCTGTATGTCTTCTTTGGAGAAATGTCTATTTAGGTCTTCTTCCCATTTTTGGATTGGGTTGTTTGTTTTTAAATATTGAGCTGCATGAGCTGTTTTTATATTTGGAGATTAATCCTTTGTTGATTCATTTGCATATATTTTCTGCCATTCTGAGGCTTGTTTTTCCGTCTTGTTTATGGCTTCCTTTGCTGTGCAAAAGTTTTTAAGTTTCATTAGGTCCCATTTGTTTATTTTTGTTTTTATTTCCATTATTCTAGGAGGTGGATCAAAAAAGATCTTGCTGTGATTTATGTCCAAGAGTGTTCTTCCTATGTTTTCCTCTAAGAGTTTTATAGTGTCCGGTCTTACATTTAGGTCTCGAATCCATTTTGAGTTTATTTTTGTGTATGGTGTTAGGGAGTGTTCTAATTTCGTTCTTTTACATGTAGCTGTCCAGTTTTCCCAGCACCACTTATTGAAGAGACTGTCCTTTTTCCATTGTATATCCTCGCCTCCTTTGTCATAGATTAGTTGACCATAGGTGCGTGGGTTAATCTCTGGGCTTTCTATCCTGTTCCATTGATCTATATTTCTGTTTCTGTGCCAGTACCATATTGTCTTGATTACTGTAGCTTTGTAGTATAGTCTGAAGTCAGGGAGTCTGATTCCTCCAGCTCCATTTTTTTCTCTCAAGACTGCTTTGGCTATTTGGGGTCTTTTGTGTCTCCATACAAATTTTAAGATTTTTTTGTTCTTGTTCTGTAAAAAATGCCATTGGTAATTTGATAGGGATTGCACTGAATCTGTAGATTGCTTTGGGTAGTATAGTCATTTTCACAATTTGATTCTTCCAATCCAAGAACATGGTATATCTCTCCATCTCTTTGTATCATCTTTAATTCTTTCATCAGTGTCTTATAGTTTTCTGCATACAGGTCTTTTGTCTCCTTAGGTAGGTTTATTCCTAGGTATTTTATTCTTTTTGTTGCAATGGTAAATGGGAGTGATTCCTTAATTTCTCTTTCAGATTGTTCATCCTTAGTGTATAGGAATGCAAGAGATTTCTGTGCATTAATTTTGTATCCTGCAACTTTATCAAATTCATTGATTAGCTCTAGTAGTTTTCTGGTGGCATCTTTAGGATTCTCTATGTATAGTATCATGTCATCTGCAAACAGTGACAGTTTTACTTCTTCTTGTCCAATTTGTATTCCTTTTATTTCTTTTTCTTCTCTTATTGCCGTGGCTAGGACTTCCAATACTATGTTGAATAATAGTGGCAAGAGTGGACATCCTTGTCTGTTTCCTGATCTTAGAGGAAATGCTTTCAGTTTTTCACCAACCACTGAGAATGATGTTTGCTGTGGGTTTGTCATATATGGCCTTTATTATGTTGAGGTGGGTCCCCTCTATGCCCACTTTCTGGAGAGTTTTTATCATAAATGGGTGTTGAATTTTGTCAAAAGCTTTTTCTACATCTATTGAGATGATCATATGGTTTTTATTCTTCACTTTGTAAATATGATGTATCACATTGCTTGATTTGCATATATTAAAGAATCCTTGCATACCTGGGATAAATCCCAGTTGATCATGGTGTATGATCCTTTTAATGTGTTGTTAGATTGTTTGCTAGTATTTTGTTGAGGATCTTTGCATCTATATTCATCAGTAATATTGGTCTGTAATTTTCTTTTTTTGTAGTATCTTTGTCTGGTTTGGGTATCAGGGTGATGGTGGCCTCATAGAATGAGTTTGGGAGTTTTCCTCCCTCTGCAATTTCTTGGAAGAGTCTGAGAAGGATGAGTGTTAGCTCTTCTCTAAATGATTGATAGATTTCACCTGTGAAGCCATCTGGTCCTGGACTTTTGTTTGTTGGAAGATTTTAAATCACAGTTTCAATTCAGTGCTTGTGATTGGTCTATTTTCTGTTTCTTCCTGGTTCAGCCTTGGAAGATTATACCTTTCTAAGAATTTGTCCATTTCTTCCAGGTTGTCCATTTTATTGGCACAGAGTTGCTTGTAGTAGTCTCAGGATGCTTTGTATTTCTGTGGTGTCTGTTGTACTTCTCCTTTTTCATTTCTAATTTTATTGATTTGAGTCCTCTCCCTCTTTTTCTTGATGAGTCTGGCTAATAGTTTATCAATTTTGTTTATATTCTCAAAGAATCAGCTTTTCATTTTATTGATCTTTGCTGTTGTTTTCTTTGTTTCTATTTCATTTATTTCTGCTCTGATCTTTATGGTTTCTTTCCTTCTGCTAACTTTGCATTTTGCTTGTTCTTCTTTCTCTAGTTCCTTAGGTGTAAGGTTAGATTGTTTATTTGAGATTTTTCTTGTTTCTTGAGGTAGGCTTGTATAGCTATAAACTTCCCTCTTAGAACTGCTTTTGCTGCATCCCATAGGTTTTGGCTCATCGCGTTTTCATTGTCATTTGTCCTTAGGTATTTTTTGATTCCTCTTTGATTTCTTCAGTGATCTCTTGGTTATTTAGTAATGTAATGTTTAGCCTCCGTGTGTTTGTGTTTTTTACTTTTTTTCCCCCTGTAATTGATTTCTAATCTCATAGCATTGTGGTCAGAAAAGATGCTTGATATGATTTCAGTTTTCTTAAATTTACTGAGGCTTGATTTGTGACCCAAGATGTGATCTATCCTGGAGAATGTTCCATGTGCACTTGAGAAAAAAGTGTAATCTACTGGTTTTGGATGGAATGTCCTATAAATATCAATTAAATCTATCTGGTCTATTGTGTCATTTAAAGCTTGTGTTTCCTTATTAATTTTCTGTTTCGATGATCTGTCCATCTGGTCATGATCTGTGTGACTGAGGTGTTAAAGCCTCCCACTATTCTTGTGTTACTCTAGATTTCCTCTTTTAGAGCTGTTAGCAGTTGCCTTATGTATTGAGGTGCTCCTATGTTGGGTGCATATATATTTATAATTCTTATATCTTCTTCTTGGATTGATCCCTTGATCATTATGTAGTGTCCTTCCTTGTCTCTTGTAACATTGTTTATTTTAAAATCTATTTTATCTGATATGAGTGTTGCTACTCCAGCTTTCTTTTGATTTCCATTTGCATAGAATATCTTTTTCCATCCCCTCACTTTCAGTCTGTGTGTGTCACTAGGTCTAAAGTGGGTCTCTTGTAGACAGCATATATATGGGTCTTGTTTTTGTATCCATTCAGCAAGCCTGTATCTTTTGGTTGGAGCATTTCATCCATTAACATTTAAGGTAATTATCGATATGTATTTTCCTACTACCATTTTCTTAATTGTTTTTTGGGGTTTTTTTGTAGGTCCTTTTCTTCTCTTGTGTTTCCCACTTAGAGAAGTTCCTTTAACATTTGTTGTAGAGCTGGTCTGGTGGTGCTGAGTTCTCTTAGCTTTTGCTTCTCTGTAAAGCTTTTGATTTCTCCATCGAATCTGAATGAGATACTTGCCAGCTAGAGTAATCTTGGTTGTCAGTTCTTCCCTTTCATCACTTTAAATATGTCATGCCACTCCCTTCTGGCTTGTAGAGTTTCTGCTGAGAAATCAGCTGTTAACCTTATGTGAGTTCCCTTCTATGTTATTTGTCGTTTTTCCCTTGCTGTTTTCAATAATTTTCTTTGTCTTTAATTTTTGCCAATTTGATTACTATGTGTCTCGGCATGTTTCTCCTTGGGTTTATCCTGTACGGGACTCTCTGCGCTTCATGGACTTGGGTGGCTATTCCTTTCCCATGTTAGGGAAGTTTTCCACTATAATCTCTCCAGATATTTTCTTGGGTCCTTTCTCTCTCTCTTCTTCTGGGGCCCCTATAATGCGAATGTTGTTGCGTTTAATGTTGTCCTAGAAGTCTCTTAGGCTGTCTTCATTTCTTTTCATTCTTTTTTCTTTATTTTGTTCTGCAGCAGTGAATTGCACCATTCTGTCTTCCAGGTCACTTATCAGTTCTTCTGCTTCAGTTATTCCTTCCTTCTAGTTATTGATTCCTTCTAGTGTAGTTTTCATTTCAGTTATTGTATTGTTCATCTCTGTTTGTTCTTTAATTCTTCTAAGTCTTTGTTAAACATTTCTTGCATCTTCTCCATCTTTGCCTCCATTTGTTTTCCGATGTCCTGAGTCATCTTCACTATCATTATTCTGAATTCTTTTTCTGGAAGGTTGCCTATCTCCACTTCATTTAGTTGTTTTTCTGGGGTTTTATCTTGTTCCTTCATCTGGTACATAGCCTTCTGCCTTTTCATCTTGTCTATCTTTCTGTGAATGTGGTTTTTGTTCCACAGGCTGCAGGATTGTAGTTCCTCTTGCTTCTGCTGTCTGCCCTCTGGTGGATGAGGCTATCTAAGAGGCTTGTGCAAGTTTCTTGATGGGAGGGACTGGTGGTGGGTAGAGCTGGCTGTTGCTCTGGTGCGCAGAGTTCAGTAAAACTTTAATCCACTTGTCTGCTGATGGGTGGGTCTGAGTTCCCTTGCTGTTGATTGTTTGGCCTGAGGCAACCCAGCACTGGAGTCTGCAGCCTCTTTGGTGGGGCTAATGGCGGACTCTGAGAGGGCTCACGCCAAGGAGTACTTCCCAGAACTCCTGCTGCCAGTGTCCTTATCATCATGGTGAGACACAGCTACCCTCCCCCATGCCTCTGCAGGACACCCTCCAACACTAGCAGGTAGGTAGGTCTGGTTCAGTCTCCTATTGGGTCACTGCTCCTTCCCCCTGGGTCTTGATGTGCACACTACTTTGTGTGTGCCCTCCAATAATGGAGTCTCTGTTTCCCCCAGACTTGTCAAAGTTCTGCAGTCAAATCCCACTAGCCTTCAAAGTCTGATTCTCTAGGAATTCCTCCTTCCATTGCCGGACGCCCAGGTTGGGAAGTCTGACATGGGGCTCAGAACCTTCACTCCAGTGGGTGGACTTCTGTGGTATAATTTTTCTCCAGTTTGTGAGTCACCCACCCAGCAGTTATGGGATTTGATTTTATTGTAATTGTGCCCCTCTACCATCTCATTGTGGCTTCTCCTTTGTCTTTTGATGTGGGGTATCTTTTTTGGTGAGTTTCAGTGTCTTCCTGTCAATGATTGTTCAGCAGTTAGTTGTGATTCCGGTGCTCTCACAAGAGGGAGTGAGACCACGTCCTTCTACTCTGCCATCTTGAACCAATCTCTTCTCCTGGCATCTTTCTTGAGTTATGAGATACACCTGAGATAATTACTGAACCTAGAAGACTAGAAGGGCTTTGGCCCTAGGAATCACTCCTAAAGGAGAAGGATCAAAGAGTGCCATGGACGGCCAGGCTCACTATGAAAACGTGAAGATCTATAAGAAACAAATGCAGTATATTGACCTACTTAGGGCTGGTAATGACAGACTGTTCCTTAGAAGGGAGATCGTTTGAAAGCAGTGGTTAAAGAGTATGGTTCTGATCTCAGACACAGCTGCGTTCAAATCTTGGCTGGATCTAGCTTTCTCTTTGGAAAAGGCAACTTACGTAACCTCATTTTCCTCATGGAGGTTCTGTTATCCCAACTCTGTTGCTTTTGAGGAAGTCCAATAAACTCTCCAGGCTCTTTGCTCTAGGACAGCAGACAGTTTTACTAGAAGTATACAGAAAGTATGAGGCATAGACTATTGCACTGTAAACCATTTTGATGGTACCTGTCCAACCCAAGAATTTGGAATCCCTCCCCACTGCACCTGGAGAGACCTTCCCATGTCCCTTTAAAACAAGCAAACAAACATAGGTATTGGATGAGCTGGTTTAAAAATAAAGATGGTTAAAGGGATGGAGAATCGAGGAGGATGGTAGGAGATGAGGTCTCTTGTGGCAGTTCTGGTTCTCAGTGGCAGATGATAGGAGAAGACAAGAGAACTCCTGCAAATGTATGGTAGAAACTGTTCACAAAGCTGCCCCATCTGGGGCAGATACTTCATTGAGATTGTTAGTCCCTCAGCTCCCTCATGAGTGAACCATGACATGAAAAGGTGGTGTGATGGAGGGCATATCATTCCATGGGGCTATCACACCTGTCTTTTCTTTACTCTGAGTCCATATCTCAACAGTCAGTTCTTATTTGTTACTGCAAGTCATTTCTTCAGCACCATTTCTCTGTGTCTGTGCACATGATATCTCTATTCTCTGGCTCTACCTGCGCAAAAATTTTCCAACCCTTCCTCAGCCATGATAAGTTCAGAAATTAATGGAGAGGTGTGTGACAAGGTAAAAAGGATCTTTGGGTGGCTTTAAGTATTTCCCTTTTTAATTTTGGGGGGCCTTAGATTTTTCCATTTTAAAGAACTGAAATCACAAAAAATTCAGGAAAAATCATCTAATAAGTGGTTTAATCATTTAAACATTATACAATAATGCTTCCTCAAAGCCCTCAACTCCTTCTTCCAAATTATTCTGATAATTTAGCAACTGAATGACAACAAAAATACCTTCACATATTAAAATTGTGTAGCATACTCTCAAGTAGCATTGACATTCTAAGCTTAGAAGTGTGATTAATCTTTTCCTGGAATATATTGATTTAAAGGTGTAATGCTTTTTATAATTGATATATCAAAATGCCAGATGAGAGAAACTCTGTTTAACTTAGTAATGTGACAAAAAAATTCACCTGTGTCTTCCTTTACTTATTTTTTTTTTTTTTTTTTTGGCTGTTTTGAGTCTTAGTTGCGGCACGCGGGATCTTGCGGTGCGTGGGCTCTTCCTTGTGGTGTGCGGGCTTCTCTATAGTTGTGGCGTGTAGGCTCTAGGGCGCGTGGGCTCTGTAGTTGTGGCACGTGGGCTAAGCAGCACGCAGGCTTAGTTGCCCTGCGGGATGTGGGATCTTAGTTCCCCGACCAGGGATTGAACTGGCGTCCCCTGCATTGCAAGATGGTTTCTTAACCAGTGGACCACCAGGGAAGTCCCTTCCTTTACTTTTTTAGTAACTCTTTTTTCATTCTTTTTTAAAATTGAGATATAATTGACATATAATATTAGTTTCACGTGTACAACATAACAATTATATATTTTTATATATTGCAAACTGATCACCACAGTAAGTCTAGTTAACATCCATCACCATACATAGTTACAAATTTTTGTGCTCACCTCCACAGCACATTACATAATTATAAATTTTCTTCTTGTGATGAGAATTTTTAAAATATATTCTTTTAGCAGCTTTCAAATATACAATACAGTATTATTTACTACAGTCACCATGCTGTACATTACACTTCCATGACTTATTTATTTTATGACTGGAAGTCCTTTACTTTTTTTTATAATTAAAAGTATAATTTTATATTATATTATTTTTTTGACATCTTTATTGGAGTATAATTGAGTCCTTTGCTTTTTATGTTATCTATAGAAAGAGTCTTCCTCCCATTGGGAATACGACAACACACCTATCATTCCCTTCCATGCAGAATGCTATTGCAGTAGCAGCACCACCTGATATGATCCCATCATCTGGTTAGTCACAACTCCCTCCTCTATGGATTCTGAACCAATTTAGAGGTTGGAATGGAATCATAGTATCCACTTTATTATCAGCCAGATTGTAGACTATGACTTGAAGACAAACTCAGCTTTCAATGACCTCTTTCCACCTCAACTCAAGTCTAGACCTTGCTACCACACAGTGGGAGAGTTCTGTCTACAGAGGTTACTCCTCCAGTCACATGGATGAAGGATCTGGGTGTATCTCAAGTCCCATCACGTCAGATGGACAAGAGGCCCAACCTAGGTGTATTTACCACCTAGAGGATAGGGAGAGGGAAGAAAATAGCCTGCCTCCATGCTGGTCAGCCAGAAAGAAGAACACTTTTCATCTCATCCATGAGATAAGTTACTTCTCCTGCCATGGAGAGGGGGTAAGGGCAAAAGCTTTTCCCCAACTCTTCCTGATTAGTAGGAATGTTGACAAATCCTATTCCATGGACCAAGTCAGGAATATCTGTAGTAGGAATAGAAAGATATCTCCTATTCTACAAGTACATCATCCATGGGAAAACATAGGACACGAAGCCATAAAGTTCATTCCAAGCTCAATACCACCCAATCAGATAATTATGTACTATCTGAGAGCCTGAACAGTAGAAATTATTTTTCTAACCAGTGCCAAACATTCAGATGAAAAGAGTCTATGCCACTGTTCATTACAAGCTTCAAAATTATCTCAAAGTTCTTGAGCACATAGGCATACTCTTTTTTTCTTTTCATTTCAAATAGAAGGACAGAATCACTGCCATGTTTTTTACAGCTTTATTGAGGTACAACTGATACAAAAAAGGGCATGTATTTAAAATGTACAGTTTGATGACATCCATAAAATAATTGTCACGATCAAGGTAAATGTCCCCAAAGTTCCCTCATGCCCTTTGTAATTCATACTTCTTCCCCCAGCAGCAAGTCATCTGCTTTCTATCAGTATAGTTTATATTTTATAAAAATGCTATCATACAGTGTGTATTCTCTTTTTAAAAAATATTTATTTATTTTTGGCTGCTGTGGGATCATCATCACAGCATGCAGGATCCTCTGCTGCGGGGCGTGGGCTTCTCTCTAGTTGTGGTCCACAGGCTTAGTTGCCCCACAGCATGTAGGCTCTTAGTTCCCCCACAGCATGTAGGCTCTTAGTTCCCTGACCAGGGATTGAACCTGCATCCCCTGCATTGGAAGGCTGATCCTTAACCACTGGACCACCAGGGAAGTCCCGGTATTCTCTTTTTTTCTGACTTCTTTCATTTACCAGAAGGATTTTTTTACTCCATGTCATTGTGTATATCAATTGTTCATCTTTTTTATTGTTGAGTAGCTTTCCATTGTATTATGAACCACAGTTTGCTTATTCATTCACCTGCTGCTGGACATTTGGACTGTTTCCAGTTTGTGGATGTGACAAATAAAGCCGCTGTGAACATTCATCTTCAAGTCCCTGTGTGGACATATGCTTTTGTTAATTTGGGGTAAATATCCAGGATTGGCTGGGTTGCATGGTAAACATATGTTTAACACTTGAAACTGCCAAACTGTTTTTCAAATTGGTTGCAATAAAGACATATTCTCTTTTTTCCTTTTGTTTTGGACAAATGGAAAGAAAGCTTTGCAATTTGACATTTAACAATTGAACCTTCTTTGCATTTTTTTCTCTTATATTCTCTAGGAAATGTCTGTCTTCATTTGTCATAGGTCTTCTCATTTCATGGATTTTTTTTTTCAGTAATTATGTTCTGGCCCTTCTACTGGCCTGCTTCTTATTTGAAAAATGGGGTAAGTCACCAGCCTGGAGAATCTTAGGTTCAGAGATGTTACATTTACCTCAGAGACTCGCTGTGAAGATTAACGGAGATTTCAGGAAGTTTTCAAACAAAATACCTCAATTGTGGTGGACCTAAATGCCCGGCCTACATTTGTGAACAGGTGCAGAACAGTGTTGATTGAAAGTCAGCGACGGGACCCTGGAGTTGGAAAAGAAGAAAAGAAAACAAAAAACCCTATACCTTTCTGTTTCATCAAGATCTCCTTCTCAGCCCACCCACATTTGTTCCAATTACTGTAGATATCAGAAGCAGGAAAATTTACTTTGCTCCTCAGAGCTCTCTCTGACATGCAGGAACAGAAGGGAGAGAGGTTTTTTTTAAGCTTAAAAATATTCTTATGAAATGGAGAAAAGAGCATTAAAGGATGAATTGGGGAACCATGGGGAGCAGAAACTGGCAGGTTGCTACGGGGAGTAAACATCATGGAACCTTGGTTTCCCAGCTTGTACTGTTTGAAAGCAGTCTGGGGACTTCCTAAGAAGTTTAGCTTATTCTGTGGTTTCTGAGAAAATTTAAAACACAGATTCAACAAGAAGATGGATGTCTGAATTACAAGCTTCAAATAAACACGGTCCCTTTGTCCCAGTGCTTTTACTGTTGGGAAGAAAAACTCACTTACCAAACTCTCTGAAGTGTGAAGACAAGCTTCGGGCCCTGCTCCCCCGCTCCCCCTCCAATGGGGGAGGTCTGCTGGGGAAAGCAGGTGAATTGAAGTCTGATGCCTGAAGTGTGAAGGAAGGTTGTCCAAAGCCTGGAAGGATCAGTCAGCAACTAGGACCCGCACCTGGAAGCCAGAGGGGAAGGGAGTTTGGACGGCAGACCCAAGAGAGAAGGGAAGGACTTTGTATTTACTCCAGCTGTCACTCACAATCAGTGACTAAGAAGTGAAGGGAACAGTCAGGGGGAGGCAGAGCCACAGCAGAGGGAGCCCTGGGGAGGTGAGTCCCTCCACCCCTCTGCCCTCCTTGTGGAACGCGGCTCCCCACCAGCCCTGCCTCTGTAAGGCAGCTTCACACAGCCTTGAAATGATCAGGGAGTCTGGCCTCAACTGATGGCATGTGTTTGCCAAGTTCAATCCACTTCCACTCAATTTTGAAAATTTTGCCTCGCATGGGCAGAAACCCCAAAAGTGTAAAGACAGTAGAAGCCCATTTGTTGTTGTTTTTTAATATTTATCTAGCAAATACTTTTTTTTTTTTTTTTTTTTTTTTGCGGTACGCGGGCCTCTCACTGCTGTGGCCTCTCCCGTTGCGGAGCACAGGCTCCGGACGCGCAGGCTCAGCGGCCATGGCTCACGGGCCCAGCCGATCCGCGGCATGTGGGATCTTCCCGGACCGGGGCATGAACCCGTGTCCTCTGCATCGGCAGGAGGACTCTCAACCACTGCACCACCAGGGAAGACCAGGTGACATTTTTGAAGCTGTTAAGTTTGTGATAACTTATTATGCAGCAGTAGAAAATATTTTTTAATTTTAATTATTTCCCTGGGATATAATTCCACAGATAAAGTGATTACGGTTTCTCTTTATTGAACCCACCAACATTGTGATATCTGTTTCTCTAGTTCAATGGGCAGAAGTTGGTATTAATTAAGCAAACTTTTGAGAAAACTCTTAGATTATACAACTACTCATATCCAATTAACTTACAAAATCCCTTCTTGTTAACATGGCCTTTAAGGCCTAGCATAATTGGCTCTGTGAATTTTTCTAACATCTAATACCACCCTTCCTGTAGCAGTAGGATTCAACCAGGGGAGGTTGAGCAGGAGGAGGCTGGAACTCCACTGGTGTGGGCTGAAGCTACTGCCCACAGGCAGAATTTTTTTCCTCTCTAGCTCTCTCTCAGAAACCTCAGTCCTGCTTTTAAGGACTTCCAACTGGTTAAGTCAGGCTGAACCAGACTATCCAGATAATCCTCCTTACTTAAAGACAACTGATTAGGGACTTTAATTGCATCTTCAAGATCCCAAACCTAGATTACTGTTTGTTTGAACAACTGGGGACTAGAGCCTCAAAAAGTTGACACATCAAAAAGCCATCACACTACCTTAGCCCAGTACCTCCAGCCTCTTAATTTTTTTTTTTCTTTTCTTAAAAACATCTTTATCTGGTGTGGTTCTAAGGGTGATGCTGGCCTCAAGCATGAATTGGGAAGTGTCCTCTTCTTTTCTATTTTCTTAAAGAGCTGTTCAATATTGGTATTATTTCTTCCTCAAATGTTTGCTAGGAGTCACTAGGAAAGCCATCTTGGTCTGGAGTTTTCTTTCTGAGAAATTCCTTTTTAATTTTGATTTCAATATCTTTAGTATAGATACAGGGCTATTCAGACTTTTAATTTCTTTTGGTGTCATTATTGGTAATTCTGTCTTTCAAGGAATTATCCTTTTCATCTAAGTAATTTATTGGAATAAAGAAATTCATAGTTTCCTTATTAATGCTTTATTATCTGTAAGTTCTGTTGCAATATCCTCTTTTATTTCTGATACTGGTAATTTGTGTGCTCTCTCTCTCTCTCCCCCTCCCTCCGTCCCTCATTCTTGCTCTTCCTCTCAGCTAGAGGTCCATTTAGATTAGGCTTTATCAATTTTATGGATCTTTCCACTTTTGGTTTCTCTGATCTCCTCTATTGTTTGGCTGTCTTCTATTTCAATGGTTTCTGCTCTATATTATTCATTTTCTTTTGCTTTTTTAAAAATCTAATTGCTCTTATTTTCTACCTTTCTTTAGAAAAGATGAAACTCAACATCCTTGATTTTATAACATTCTTCTCTAATATAAGCGTTTCAAGCTATAAATTCCCATGTGAGGACTTCTTCAGCTGATTTTTTTTTTGAAATATAGTTGATTTACAATATTGTGTCAATTTCAGGTGTACAGCAAAGTGATTCAGTTATACACACACATATATGTATATAAATATGTATATATTTATATTCTTTTTTCTATTCTTTTCCATTATAGTTTATTACAAGATATTGACTACAGTTCCCCATGCTATATAGTAAATCTTTGTTGTTTACCTGATATATTGGATTTTAATTTTCAACTCTTTTGCAATTTCCTTTTTTTTAAAATTTTATTTATTTTTTATTTATTTTATTTTTGGCTGCGTTGGGTTTTCATTGCTGTGCACGGGCTTTCTCTAGTTACAGCAAGTGGGGGCTATTGTTCATTGGGGTGCACGGGCTTCTCATTGCGGTGGCTTCTCTTTTTTTTTTTTTAGCATCTTTGTTGGAGTATAATTGCTTTACAATGGTGTGTTAGTTTCTGCTTTATAACAAAGTGAATAGCTATACATATACATATATCTCCATATCTCTTCCCTCTTGCATCTCCCTCCCTCACACCCTCCCTATCCCACACCTCTAGGTAGTCACAGAGCACCAAGCTGATCTCCCTGTGCTATGTGGCTGCTTCCCACTAGCTATCGATTTTACATTTGTAGTGTATATATGTCCATGCCACTCTCTCACTTTGTCCCAGCTTACCCTTCCCCCCAGCATGTCCTCAAGTTCATTCTCTAGTAGGTCTGCATCCTTATTCCCGTCCTGCCCCTAGGTTCTTCATGACCTTTTTTTTTTTTTTAGATTCCATATATATGTGTTAGCATACGGTATTTCTTTTTCTCTTTCTGACTTACTTCACTCTGTATGACAGACTCTAGGTCCATCCACCTCACCACAAATAACTCAATTTCGTTTCTTTTTATAGCTGATTAATATTCCATTGTGTATATGTGTCACATCTTCTTTATCCATTCATCTGTCGATCGACACTTAGGTTACCTCCATGTCCTGGCAATTGTAAATAATGTTGCAATGAACATTGTGGTACATGACTCTTTTTGAATTATGATTTTCTCAGGGTATATGCCCAGTAGTGGGATTGCTGGGTCGTATGGTAGTTCTATTTGTAGTTTTTTAAGGAACCTCCATAGTGTTCTCCATAGTGGCTGTATCAATTTACATTCCCACCAACAGTGAAAGAGAGCTCCCTTTTCTCCACACCCTCTCCAGCATTTATTGTTTGTAAATTTTTTGATGATGGCCATTCTTACCGGTGTGTGGTGATACCTCATTGTAGTTTTGATTTGCATTCCTCTAATAATTAATGATGTTGAGCATTCTTTCATGTGTTTGATACCAATCTGTATATCGTCTTTGGAAAAATGTCTGTTTAGGTCTTCTGCCCATTTTTGGATTGGGTTTTTTTGTTTTTTTGATATTGAGCTGCATGAGCTGCTTGTAAATTTTGGAGATTAATCCTTTGTCAGTTGCTGCATTTGCAAGTATTTTCTCCCATTCTGAGGGTTGTCTTTTGGTCTTGTTTATGGTTTCCTTTGCTGTGCAAAAGCTTTTGAGTTTCATTAGGTCCCATTTGTTTATTTTTGTTTTTACTTCCATTTCCCTAGGAGGTGGGTCAAAAAGGATCTTGCTATGATTTATGTCATAGAGTGTTCTGCCTGTGTTTTCCTCTAAGGGTTTTATAGTATCTAACCTTACATTTAGGTCTTTAATCCATTTTGAGTTTATTTTTGTGTATGGTGTTAAGGAGTGGTCTAATTTCATTCTTTTACATGTAGCTGTCCAGTTTTCCCAGCACCACTTGTTGAAGAGGCTGTCTTTTCTCCATTGTATATTGTTGCCTCCTTTATCAAAAATAAGGTGACCAGGGCTTCCCTGGTGGCACAGTGGTTGAGAGTCCACCTGCCGATGCAGGGGACACGGGTTTGTGCCCCGGTCCAGGAAGATCCCACATGCCACAGAGCAGCTGGGCCCATGAGCCATGGCGGCTGAGCCTGTGCATCCGGAGCCTATGCTCCGCAATGGGAGAGGCCACAGCAGTGAGAGGCCCGCGTACTGCAAAAAAATAAAAATAAAAAAATAAGGTAACCATATGTGCATGGGTTTATCTCTGGGCTTTCTATCCTGTTCCATTGATCTATATTTCTGTTTTCATGCCAGTACCATACTGTCTTGATTACTGTAGCTTTGTAGTATAGTCTGAAGTCAGGGAGCCAGATTCCTCCAATTCCATTTTATTTTTTCTCAAGATTGCTTTGGCTATTCAGGGTCTTTTGTGTTTTCATACAAATTGTGAATTTTTTTGTTTTAGTTCTGTGAAAAATGCCGTTGGTAGTTTGATAGGGATTGCATTGAATCTGTAGATTGCTTTGGGTAGTATAGTCATTTTCACAATGTTGATTCTTCCAATCCAAGAACATAGTATATCTCTCCATCTGTCTGTATCGTCTTTAATGTCTTTCATCAGTGTCTTATAGTCTTCTGCATACAGGTCTTTTGTCTCCTTAGGTAGGTTTATTCCTAGGTATTTTATTCTTTTTGTTGCAGTGGTAAATGGGAGTGTTTTCTTAATTTCACTTTCAGATTTTTCATCATTAGTGTATAGGAATGCAAGCGATTTCTGTGCATTAATTTTGTATCCTGCAACTTTACCAAATTCATTGATTTGCTCTAGTAGTTTTCTGGTAGCATATTTAGGATACTGTATATATAGTATCATGTCATCTGCAAACAGTGACAGCTTTACTTCTTCTTTTCCCATTTGGATTCCTTTTATTTCCTTTCCCTCTCTGATTGCTCTGGCTAAAACTTCCAAAACAATGTTGACTAATAGTGGTGAGAGTGGGCAACCTTGTCTTGTTCCTGATCTTAGAGGAAATGGTTTCAGTTTTTCACCATTGAGGACAATGCTGGCTGTGAGTTTGTCATATATGGCCTTTATTATGTTGAGGTAAGTTCCCTCTATGCTTACTTTCTGGAGGGTTTTTCTCATAAACGGGTGTTGAATTTTGTCGAAAGCTTTTTCTGCATCTATTGAGATGATCATATGTTTTTTATTCTTCAATTTGTGAATGTGGTTTATCACATTGATTGATTTGCATATATTGAAGAAACCTTGCATTCCTGGGATAAACCCCACTTGGTCATGGGGTATGATCCTTTTAATGTGCTGTTGGATTCTGTTTGCTAGTATTTTGTTGAGGATTTTTGCATCTATGTTCATCAGTGATACTGGCCTGTAGTTTTCTTTCTTTGTGACATCTTTGCCTGGTTTTGGTTTCAGGGTAATGGTGGCCTCGTAGAATGAGTTTGGGAGTGTTCCCTCTGCTGTATTTTGGAAGAGTTTGAGAAGGATCGATGTTAGCTCTTCTTTAAATGTTTGATAGAATTTGCCTGTGAAGCCATCTGGTTCTGGGCTTTTGTTTGTTGGAAGATTTTTTATCATAGTTTCAATTTCAGTGCTTGAGATTGGTCCGCTTATATTTTCTATTTCTTCCAGGTTCAGTCTTGGAAGGTTGTGCTTTTCTAAGAATTTGTCCATTTCTTCCAAGTTGTCCATTTTATTGGCATATAGTTGCTTGTAGTAATCTCTCATGATCCTTTGTATTTCTGCAGTATCAGTTGTTACTTCTCCTTTTTCATTTCTAATTCTGTTGATTTGAGTCTTCTCCCTTTTTTTCTTGATGAGTCTGGCTAATGGTTTATCAATTTTGTTTATCTTCTCAAAGAACCAGCTTTTAGTTTTATTGATCTTTTCTATTGTTTCCTTCATTTCTTTTTCATTTGTTTCTGATCTGATCTTTATGATTTCTTTCCTATTGCTCACTTTGCAGTTTTTTCGTTCTTCTTTCTCTAATTGCTTTAGGTGTAAGGTTAGGTTGTTTATTTGAGATATTTCTTGTTTCTTAAGGTAGGATTGTATTGCTGTAAACTTCCCTTTTAGAGCTGCTTTTGCTGCATCCCATAGGTTTGGGTCATCGTGTTTTCATCATCATTTTTTTCTAGGTATTTTTTTATTTCCTCTTTGATTTCTTCAGTTTTTAAATAATGTATTGTTTAGCCTCCATGTGTTTGTATTTTTTACAGATTTTTTCTTGTAATTGATATCTAGTCTCGTAGCGTTGTGGTCAGGATAGTTACTTGATATGATTTCAATTTTTTTTAATTTACCAAGGCTTGATTTGTGACCCAAGATATGATCTATCCTGGAAAATGTTCCATGAGCACTTGAGAAGAAAGTGTATTCTGTTGATTTTGGATGGAATGTCCTGTAAATATCAATTAAGTCTATCTTGTTTAATGTATCATTTAAAGCTTGTGTTTCCTTATTTATTTTCATTATTATTTGTTATAATAATAACAGACTTAAGTACATTCAAAAACAGGATAGTCTCTCAAAACTGTCACTACCTGTAACTTACATGAAGAATAAAAAACAATAACATTTCATCACCTTTTCTAGATACAGGTCTTTCAACCTATTACCTATATTACCTGTTCACACCCATTGCCTGTCTTTTTCAGGAGTTTTCGGAAAGTTGTTGAGCTATTTTGAATGTAGGTGATTCTTATTTCTCCTCTGAAACTTAAATGCTAGGCAACAAAATATCTCTGAAGTTTAACTGACCAACAAAGCTAAAAATGCTTAGGTTGTAAGGCTTTTGCTATTTATACAGTATTCATTTCCACATTAAAAAATTATCTGTCCATTGGTGAAAGTCGGGTGTTAAAGTCCTCAACTATGATTGTGTTACTTTCGATTTCCCCTTTTATGGCTGTTAGCATTTGCCATATGTATTGAGGTGCTCCTCTGTTGGGTGCATAAATATTTTCAGTTGTTATATCTTCTTGGATCGATCATTATGCAGTGTCCTTGTTTGTCCCTTGTAATAGTCTTTGTTTTAAAGTGTATGTTGTCTGATATGAGAATTGCTATTCCAGCTTTCTTTTGATATCCATTTGCATGGAATATCTTTTTCCATCCCCTCACTTTCAGTCTGTATATGTCCCTAAGTCTGAAGTGGGTCTCTTGTAGACAGCATATATATGGGTCTTGTTTTTGTATCCATTCAGCCAGTCTATGTCTTTTGGTTGGAGCATTTAATCCATTTACATTTAAGGTAATTATCAATATGTATGTTCCTATTACCATTTTCTTAATTGTTTTGGGTTTGTTATTATAGGTCTTTTCCTTCTCTTGTGTTTCCTGCCTAGAGAAGTTCCTTTAGCATTTCTCATAAAGCTGGTTTGGTGGAGCTGAATTCTCTTAAATTTTGCTTGTCTGTAAAGGTTTTAATTTCTCCATCGAATCTGAATGAGATCCTTGCTGGGTAGAGTAATCTTGGTTATAGTTTTTTCCCTTTTATCATTCTAAATATGTCCTGCCACTCCCTTCTGGCTTGCAGAGTTTCTGCTGAAAGATCAGCTGTTAACCTTATGGGGATTCCCTTGTGTGTTACTTGTTGTTTTTCCCTTGCTGCTTTTAATGTTTTCTTTGTATTTAATTTTTGAAAGTTTGATTAATATGTGTCTTGGCATGTTTCTCCTTGGATTTATCCTGTATGGGACTCTCTGTGCTTCCTGGACTTGATTAACTATTTCCTTTCCCATATTAGGGAAGTTTTCAACTATAATCTCTTCAAATATTTTCTCAGTCCCTTTCTTTTTCTCTTCTTCTTCTGGGACCACTTTAATTCGAATGTTGGTGCGTTTAATGTTGTCCCAGAGGTCTCTGAGACTGTCCTCAGTTCTTTTCATTCTTTTTTCTTTATTCTGCTCTGCAGTAGTTATTTCCACTATTTTATCTTCCAGGTCACTTATCCGTTCTTCTGCCTCAGTTATTCTGCTATTAATCCCTTCCAGAGTATTTTAAATTTCATTTATTGTGTTTTTCATCATTGCTTGTTTCATCTTTAGTTCTTGCAGGTCCCTGTTAAATGTTTCTTGCATTTTCTCTATTCTATTTCCAAGACTTTGGATCATCTTTGCTATCATTATTCTGAATTCTTTGTCAGGTAGACTGCCTATTTCCTCTTCATTTGTTAGGTCTGGTGGGTTTTTACCTTGCTCCTTCATCTGCTGTGTGTTTCTCTGTCTTCTCATTTTGCTTAACTTACTGAGTTTGGGGTCTCCTTTTCACAGGCTGCATGTTCGTAGTTCCCCTTGTTTTTGGTGTCTGCCCCCAGTGGCTAAGCTTGGTTCAGTGGCTTGTGTAGGCTTCCTGGTGGAGGGGACTAGTCCTGTGTTCTGGTGGATAAGGCTGGGTCTTGTCTTTCTGGTGGGCAGGTCCGTGTCTGGTCGTGTGTTTTGGGGTGTCTGTGACATTATTATGATTTTAGGCAGCCTCTCTGCTAATGGGTGGGGTTGTGTTCCTGTCTTGCTAGTTGTTTGGCATAGGGTGACCAGCACTGTAGCTTGCTGGTCGTTGAGTGGAGCTGGGTCTTGGCATTGAGATGGAGATCTCTGGGAGATTTTCGCCATTTGATATTACATGGAACTGGGAGGTCTCTGGTGTTCCAATGTCCTGAACTTGGGTCTTCCACCTCAGAAGCACAGGCCTGACACCCAGCTGGAGCACCAAGACCCTGTCATCCACACAGATCAGAATAAAAGGGAGAAAAAAAGAAAGAAAGAAAGCAAAAATAAATAAATGAAATTAAGTTATTAAAATAAAAAATAATTATTAAAAATTTTAAAAATTAAAAAGTAATAAAAAAAGAAAGGAAGCAACCAAACCAAAAAACAAGTCCACCAATGATAACAAACGCTAAAAACTGTACTGAAAAAACAAAACAAACCAAAAAAAATCCAGACAGATGGAACCTTGGGACAAATGGTAAAAGCAAAGCTATACAGACAAAATCACACAGAGAAGCATACACATACACACTCAGAAAAGGAGAAAAAGGAAAAATATATATATATCGTGGCTCCCAAAGTCAACCGCCTCAATTTGGGATGATTCGTTGTCTATTCAGGTATTCCACAGATGCAGGGTACATCAAGTTGATTGTGGAGATTCAATCCGCTGCTCCTGAGGCTGCTGGGAGAGATTTCCCTTTCTCTTCTTTGTTCGCACAGCTCCGGGGGTTCAGCTTTGGACTTGGCCCCACCTCTGCGTGTAGGTCGCCAGAGGGTGTCTGTTCTTTGCTCAGACAAGATGGGCTTAAAAGAGCCGCTGATTCGGGGGCTCTGACTCACTCAGGCCTGAGGGAGGGTGGGGTATGGATGCTGGGCGAGCCTGCAGCGGCGGGAGCCAGCGTGACGTTGCACCAGCCTGAGGCGCCATGTGTTCTCCCGGGGAAGTTGTCCCTGGATCACGGGACCCTGGCAGTGGCGGGCTGTACAGGCTCCCGGGAGGGGCGGTGTGGATAGTGACCTGTGCTTGCACACAGGCTTCTTGGTGGCTGCAGTAGCAGCCTTAGCGTCTCGTGCCCGTCTCTGGGCTCCACGCTGATAGTGCGGCTCGCACCCATCTCTGGAGCTCGTTTAGGCCGTGCTCTTAATCCCCTCTTCTCGCACACCAGGAATCAAAGAGGCAAGAAAAAGTCTCTTGCCTCTTCAGCAGTTCCAGACTTTTTCCCGGACTCCCTCCCGGCTAGCTGTGGCGCACTAGTCCCCTTCAGGCTGTGTTCACGGAGCCAACCCCAGTCCTCTCCCTTAGATCTGACTTCCGAAGCCCAAGCCTCAGCTCCCAGCCCCAGCCACCCTGGCGGGTGAGCAGACAGGCCTCTCAGGCTGGTAAGTGCTGGTCGGCACCGATCCTCTGTGCAGGAATCTCTCCGCTTTGCCCTCCGCACCCCTGTTGCTGTGCTCTCCTCCGTGGCTCTGAAGCTTCGCCCTGGCAACCCCCCGTCTCCGCCAATGAAGGGGCTTCCTAGTGTGTGGAAACTTTTCCTCCTTAACAGCTGTCTCCCACTGGTGCAGGTCCCGTCCCTATTTTTTTGTCTCTGTTTTTTCTTTTTTCTTTTGCCCTACCCATGTATGTGGGGAGTTTCTTGCCTTTTGGGAGGTCTGAGGTCTTCTGCCAGCGTTCAGTAGGTGTTCTGTAGGAGTTGTTCCACACGTAGATGTATTTCTGATGTATTTGTGGGGAGGAAGGTGATCTCTACGTCTTACTCTTCCGCCATCTTGAAGGTTTCCTTCTATGGTATTTCGCGGCGGCTTCTCTTGTTGCGGAGCACAGGCTCTAGGCATGGGGCCTTCAGTAGTTGTTGCACATGGGCTCAGTAGTTGTGGTTCGCGGGCTCTAGAGCGCAGGCTCAGTAGTTGTGGTGCACAGGCTTAGTTGCTCCGTGGCATGTGGGATCTTCCCGGACCAGGGCTCAAACCCGTGCCCCCTGCATTAGCAGGCAAATTCTTGACTACTGTGATACCAGGGAAGCCCCTACAATTTCCTTTTAGATTATTTCTTTGACCTGTGGGTCATATGGAAGTATGTTGTTTAATTTCCAAATACTTGGATATTTTTCATGGATCATTTTATTATTAATTTTTAATTTAATTCCATTGTCATCAGAGAATGTATTCTATATGATTTCAATACCTTTAAATTTATTGAGACTTTTCCTGGGCCTAGTATCTTGGTGAATGTCCCCTGTGCCCTTTAAAGGATGGTGTATTCTTCAGTTGTTAGGTGAAGTTTTCTCTAAATATCAAGTTGGCTAAATTATTTGATAGTATTGCAAGTCCTCTATACATTACTTTTTAACTTAATTGTTCTAACAATAACTACATAGGAGTCATAAAATCTACAACTATCGTTATGGATTTGTCTATTTCTTTTTTTTTTTAGTCCTGTCGGTTTTTGCTTCATGTATATTGAATTACTTTTAATAGATGTATAATGATTGAGGATGGTTATGCCGTTTATGAACTGAAAGATCCCTCTTGTCTTAAAGTCTACTTTAATATTAATATATAGACTTTGCCTTTCTTATGGCTCGTGTTTGCATATCTGTAACTACTCAGAGTATACCTTGCTTTAATATCATAATTCTTCACATCTAATCTAAGAATTTTACAACAAAATGTTTTCATTGACCACCCCCTTCTAGTCACCCATTTTATTTCTACATAAGTTGTATACCCTGCAATACATTATTATTATTATTTGCCTTTTAGTATTATGAATGAGAAAAAATTCTATTTACCCACATATTTATCATTTCTAGTAATCTTTGTTCCTTTGTGTAAATCCAGGTTTATCTCTGGTATTATTTAATTTTTTCCCTTCTGGCTGAAGGACTTCCTTTAGTGCAGATCTGCTGGCAATAAATTCCCTCAGCTTTTGTTGATCTGTAAAGTCTACTTTATTTTTAAAAGATCCTTATGCTAGATATATAGTTTTAAGTTGACCGTTTTATTCTTTCAGCAAGTTAAAGGTGCTGTTACATTGGCTTCTGGTAGCATTGTGTTTGATAAGAAATAAGTAGAGATTCTTATCATTATTCCATGTATATAATGTGTATTTTGCCTCTGCTTCTTTCAAGACTTACTCTTTTTCTTGGTTTTCATCAGTTTGAACACGATGTGTCTGGGTGTGATTTTCTTTGTGTGTAACCTGCTTGGGTTTGTTGAGCTTCTTGAATCTCTGAAATGATTTTTTTTAATCAAAACTAGAAATTTTTCAAACATTTTTTTCTGCCCAATCTCCTTCCTATCCTTCTAGGATTCTAATTAGTTATATATCAGACCATTAAATGTTGTCCCTCAAGTTGCTGAAGATTATTTCTTTTTTAAATATTTTTTCTTTCTGTTCAATTTTCATAGTGTCTATTGATCTTTTTTCAAGTTCACTGATTCTCTTCCAGCGTCCACTCTATGTTAAGCTCATCTAGTGAATTTTTAATTTCAGATATTGTATTTTTCAATTCTAGAATGTCTATTTAGTTCTTTTTAAAAATAGTTTCCATCTCTTCACTGAGATTACCCATCTGTTCGCTCATTCAGTCTGCCTTTTTCTTTTTTTTTATTGAAGTATAGTTGACTTACAATATTGTGTGTCTTTTTCTTTATATCCCTGAATTTATTTATATAAACTTTTAAAGTCCTTGTCAGCTAATTCCAGAATATATATTTTCTATGTGTGTGTTTCTATTGACTTTTTCCCCTCCTGATTATTGCTTACATTTTCCTGCCGCTTTGTGTGTCTCAAAAATTTCTATTGTGTGCTGGATATTGTGGCTGTAATGTTGTTGAGCTTTTGCATTTTGTTGACTTTTTAGCCCTCCATCTAAGACTTTAGTATAACTATGGGAGCATAGGAAAAGAAGAATAACATTGGTAGGAATCAGGAAAATGCAAAGTAAAACCACAGTAAGATACCACTCTGTTCCCTTTGACTACTGAGTAGCATTCCATTGTAGGGCACTACCATGGTTTGTTTAACTGTTTGCCCATTTAAGGACATTTGAGTTGTTTCCAAATGCCCAGAGTGAGCAAGCACTCTGTGCTCACCAGAATGGCTAAAATTAAAGAGGCTGATTATAACCAAGAGGTGTTATGAATGTGCAACAACTGGAACTCTCCTTGCTGCAGTGTGATTGGTGCAATCATGTTGGGTAACTAACTAACTGGCATTATCTAGTCAGGCTAACCAACTGCCTTCCCAGTGACTCAACAAGTCCACTGCTAGGGTATATGTGAGAAAAAGGAGGGCATACATCTACCAAAAGATGATAGATGGGTAATGAAGTTGTGGTCTATTCATACAAAGAAATAATATTGAGTATGAGAACAAATGAATCATTGCTACATGAAACAACATGGGTGAATCTCAGAGGAATAATACTGAGTGAAAGAATCCAGACATAAAAGAGTATATACTGAATTTTTACATTTTAATGAAATTCAAATGGTCATAAAGATTGGAATAATAGTTACCTCAGGGATCATGGGTAGGGGTGGGACCATATAGGAGCATGAAGAGGTCTTCTGTGATGTTTGAGATGTTCTATATCTTGATCTGGATAGTGCCACACAGATATAGACATAACAATACAAAAATTCATCCAACTGCATGCTTGAGATGTATGTTCAGCCTCAATAAAAAAAATTTTCTAAGTAGGTATTATGCAACAATCTTTGAGAATAAAGTCTAGCTCTAATCTTTGGATATATGAATTAAACCATTTTAATTTAACTTTGAATGTGAAATTAAATTTTTTAAAAATTCCTTTTCACATTTGTTAATTAAAGGATGAATCTTTTCATAAAAACAAAGCAAAAACCAATTGCTTCAAACAAAGCAGCCACAAATACTTTTATGCCTCTCCCAAAGTTTTATATTTAGGGCTCTTGCAGACTGCAAGAACCAATTCAATTTCATACTTGAAAATCTTTCCCTGCCAGATGCATGATCTGCCTGTTTGCCACTGATAATTTAAAGGTGCTAAATTCAGATACATTCAAACTGTGTTTCTCTAGAGATCACCCTTCTTTCTATAGATGGGGCAATTAAAAATAAGCTTCAATTCTGCTGCCACTTGTCCTCAGATATCAAAGCTGAGAACGTAAGGGGTTTGGAAATGAGATATTTAGTGGGGTCAGGGAAAGTGCGTCTTTTACCAGAAATTGTGCAAAGTTTCATCTTTGCTAGATGAAAGACTAATTTTTGAGGTTTGCTGGAATCAGTGATATTTGATGACATTTTATCTTGTTATAGTGTACTATATGAGATGATTCCAATGATTTCACAGTATAATTTAAATAGTACCCATTCTTGAAATTTTTGGCCTGTTGCTGTTGAATCAGAAAAAAGGTCAACGTTTTTTCCGTATCAATCATGCCTAAAATAGCTCTGTATCCAAAAGCCAGAATTAATTTCGCAGTAAAAAGGGACAGTGAACTTTGCCACAATGGCTATTTATTGCCTTGTCTTCAGAGCCTGCCCCTTCTTCTGAGAACATGCCCCTGTTTCTGGTAACTGCTCCTCCACCACTGCCATGCGGTTCCCATCCAAGATCTGTCCATAGCTCCACTCCCCTGGTCACATTTGCTGATTCTAGGATTAGCATCTGATTATTTATTTATTTATAGTTATGTTTGCACCGGAACTGAGAAAGTTAATCAGTTTCTTTCCAGTGGTAGAATTAATAAGAGACATTGCCCTATTTCCCACCAAAGCAGATACAAAAATGAGCATATGTCTGGGATCCCAGCACAGCCCTTCCTGGTCAGGCCCAGAGGGCTTCTGGACCATTTGCCATAGGCTAAGACTGTCCTGATCTGTGAACATATGAGATGGTAAATTGTCAACAGGAGAGCAGCATACAGCAATGCCTAGGTCACTCCATTTCCTTGAGATTAATTTTACATTAGGACAAAGGCAGAGAATGAAAGAATGAATGCGAAGTTCTTGCACCACCACATAAAATTTTTGCTCACTTGCTACTTTGAAATACCCCTTTAGAGAGTAGACAAAGCGTCAAATGTAAAAGGAGAACCTGGAAAAGATGTTATCACCAT
The DNA here is from genome assembly GCF_949987515.2 of Delphinus delphis. Classification (NCBI taxonomy): domain Eukaryota; kingdom Metazoa; phylum Chordata; class Mammalia; order Artiodactyla; family Delphinidae; genus Delphinus; species Delphinus delphis. Next base: position 60,539,640 of record NC_082692.2, read on the forward strand.
CAGTCATCCTGGACACAAAAGAGGGATGCAGGTTATCTTGGGGGAGAAGCACTGACTAATTTGTGTCCGCGGTGCTTCGTGGTAGATGTACTTTTTGTCTCCTCCTAAGACACCTTCTAGGGTGATCCCTAGATACAATTGCCCCTTGAAACAATTAAAGGATGGTTGTGTCACCAGCGGAGAATGGAGAAAAAATGGAAGGCATCATCAAATTTCTACCCATTGTATCTCGAATAGGGAAAGTATTGAATTTTGTCTAAAACATCTTCTGATTGATGTCTTTAAAGTTCTAAATCTTCTCCTCATGACCTTAAAGGTACCTGTTAGTTCATTTGATACCAGGCTAAGCAAAATGATTCTCTTCTGATCTTTAGCCAAAATTTCTCCTAAAATATTCTGATGTCATCTGCAAAAAGTCTGTGAATGAATTAAGAATTCTTACAGATAAGCAATATGTAAGAGAGAAAGCAAGTTGAATACTCATGAGGCATGCATGAATGCATGTTCGTTGCTGAATCCCCAATGTCTGGTGCAGTGCCTGGTGTGTAGTACGTGCTTAATAAATATTTGTTGAATGAATGAGTAAATAGGTTTCATATTAAAACATGGACTGGTAGTCTATTTATTAGTTTTTCTTTCTTACTCTCTTGGAATTTGGTAATCTGGCAAAAAATATTTACATGTATGGTGGTTTGAAAAGTTTTTCTAAAAATCGTAAGAAAAAGTCCACTTTGCCCATTAAATGAAAAAGGTCTGATTAGCGGCCTTTAGGAGGACCTTACATTAAAATTCTTGCACCCCCTAATGGTTATCCATGGGCTTACACTTCATAATTAGAAAGCAACCAAGTTGGAAATAGGACCGTATTTTCAAGAAAAATTGTAGTCTAGATGCTGGACTTAGGCAAGTTCAGTCAAAGGGTGCTCTTTGGCAGGACTTGTGTGTTTTTTGATGACCACAAAGAAATGACAGATTATCTCTATTTCTGAATAACCTCTCTGTAAGTTTAAAGAGCAAGGACAGTGTTCACAACTCAAATTAACAGAAGCAATCTTTAACAGCTCAGCTTTGAACATAGGAAGGTCTAGGATGGCCGAAAACCCTGCTCTAATGGCTTTTGAAAGAGCCTATTTAAAGTTCAGTTCCTGGGACAGGGAGGTGGGGCGCTGTCAGCCCAAACAATGTTTCTAGAACACCAGAAAAAGATGCTGACTTGGAAATGTGGTAGAAATTAGTTGGCCTCTCCCCACCCCAGACTTTGCCCCTTCTTTCTCCCTGGGTTTTTGTTTGAAAGTAAAAAAATAAAATCATATCTTTTCTGTAATACACCTCAGGCCCTCTGGATATGTATTACAGATTTGAGCAAGAATCTGACAGAGGAAGGCCAACTAATAGACAAAATTCTGAAAAGTCTGCACCAGAAATACAGCAGGCTGCACCCAAGCGTGTATATCTATTCCTTTATGAAACCCATTAAAGTGAGAGTTAAAGAATAAAAAGGCCATGAATTCAGAAGAACAAAGAGAACAGGAGTTCAGCCAAATAAAACCAGAGATTACACAAATTTCTATGAATTTTGAAAGGCTGAACGTGAAATGGTTACCTGTTAACTGGCTTAGCCAACCCGGTAAATCTTAAACCTGGGGCTGCAGGTGGTGAAGGTAACAAGAAATAAGTGATGAACTGCCAGCACAGAACCCAAGGAAGATGCAGGAATTAGAGACACCAGTTACCTCTAATGGGAGAGGAGAGGGTCTGTAGGGTAAAGCTGAAAAGGATTTGCTGATCGTTCGAATGTGAAGCTGCTAGAACCCACTCTCAGATCAGTCTCCCTACCCCAGGCAGCCCAGGGACAGGCTCGCAGGAGAAGGGAGATTAATTAGCCTTCTGGAGATCTGCACAGCTGAGGATGGGGAGAGATGTTGTACAAAGGAGTCAAGCTTGCATTCTGGGTGGTGACGCTTCATAGACCTTGTTCCCTGTCTGATACAGGAACTCTGGTGTCAAACATGTGCATCTCAGGAAGGAGACTGGAAGACTCTTCCCTGAGGACACTGACCTTTAAATCTGTGTAAGTGTATTACTTGGAGTCAAATAAAATTAAACTAAAAGAAGGAGAGTGGAGGAACTGATATATGACTCATCAGGAAGTTCAGCTCAAGTTATGATTTATAGCAAACCTCTGGGATAGTGTATATCACCATGACTGAGAAGGTTATGAGATAAGCATGGGAGGACAGTCAGCTTAGCCTGGGGGCTCCAGAGGCCCTCCATGAGGACAGTCCTCTGAATATGCTTGTGTGAGAAGTAATACTTTGGGTGATAAGAGTAAGGAGTTTATGATAGCCCCAGTTTGGGGGTGATGGGGAACAACTCTGGTCATGGGAAACCCAAGAAGAAAGAATTGGATATTTGCAAGGAAAAGTCTCCAAACACATATCCACCCCAGAGAGGTCAAGGGCAGGGGTCCTGAATGCTTGATTTACTTTTTACTGACATGTAGAAATTGGTTTCCAGTGATTCTTTCAGAGATTCATATCCCACGGTCTGAACAGCTTTTAATGGAGGCAGGTATGGTGGGCTCTGTTGCTGACCCCCTTATTTCCCTTTACCACCTGGCACACCCATCCCCAATGAATGGAGGTGCTGCAGCCAATGGCTTACATGGGTGAGCTCCCCACATTGCCCTTGGCTGGTGGACACTTCCTCACCAGACAGTGGCCTGAGAGATTAAACCCCCACTTCGCAGGGATGGGATCTAGAGAGGCCGTGTACCTTTCCTCTGGGAACATTTGGCCTTTTCCCTAGAACTTTTCCTTTTTTTAGTTCTTTTTTTTTTTTTTTTAACTATTTATTTATTTATTTTCTTATTAGTCATCCATTTTATACACATCAGTGTATACATGTCAATCCCAATCTCCCATTTCATCACACCACCACCCTCACCGCCCCCCCCCCCCCCCCCCCGCCGCTTTCCCCACTTGGTGAACATACGTTTTTTCTCTACTTCTGTGTCTCAATTTCTGCTCTGCAAACCGGTTCATCTGTACCATTTTCTACATTCCATATATATGCATTAATATACAATATTTGTTTTTCTCTTTATGACTTACTTCACTCTGTATGACAGCCTCTAGATCCATCCATGTCTCTACAAATGACCCAGTTTCGTTCCTTTTTATGGCTGAGTAATATTCCATTGTATATATGTACCACATCTTCTTTATCCATTCGTCTGTCGATGGGCATTTAGGTTGCTTTCATGACCTGGCTATTGTAAATAGTGCTGCAATGAACATTGGGGTGCATGTGTCTTTCTGAATTATGGATTTCTCTGGGTATATGCCCAGTAGTGGGATTGCTGGGTCATATGGTAATTCTATTTTTAGTTCTTTAAGGAACCTCCATACTGTTCTCCATAGTGGCTGTATCAATTTACATTCCCACCAGCAGTGCAAGAGGGTTCTCTTTTCTCCACACCCACTCCAGCGTTTGTTGTTTGTAGATTTTCTGATGATGCCCATTCTAACTGGTGTGAGGTGATACCTCATTGTAGTTTTGATTTGCATTTCTCTAATAATTAGCAATGTTGAGCAGCTTTTCATGTGCTTCTTGGCCATCTGTATGTCTTCTTTGGAGAAATGTCTGTTTAGGTCTTCTGCCCATTTTTGGATTGGGTTGTTTGTTTTTTTAATATTGAGCTGCATGAGCTGTTTATATATTTTGGAGATTAATCCTTTGTCCGTTGATTCATTTGCAAATATTTTCTCCCATTCTGACAGTTGTCTTATCGTCTTGTGTATGGTTTCCTTTGCTGTGCAAAAGCTTTTAAGTTTCATTAGGTCCCATTTGTTTATTTTTGTTTTTATTTCCATTATTCTAGGAGGTGGATCAAAAAAGATCTTGCTATGATTTATGTCAAAGAGTGTCCTTCCTATGATTTCCTCTAAGAGTTTTATAGTGCCTTCTCTTACATTTAGGTCTCTAATCCATTTTGGGTTTATTTTTGTGTATGGTGTTAGGGAGTGTTCTAATTTCATTCTTTTACATGTAGCTGTCCAGTTTTCCCAGCACCACTTATTGAAGAGACTGGCCTTTCTCCATTGTATATCCTCGCTTCCTTTGTCATAGATTAGTTGACCATAGGTGCGTGGGTTTATCTCTGGGCTTTCTATCCTGTTCCATTGATCTATATTTCTGTTTCTGTGCCAGTACCATATTGTCTTGATTACTGTAGCTTTGTAGTATAGTCTGAAGTCAAGGAGTCTGATTTCTCCAGCTCCATTTTTTTCCCTCAAGACTGCTTTGGCTATTTGGGGTCTTTTGTGTCTCCATACAAATTTTAAGATTTTTTTGTTCTTGTTCTGTAAGAAATGCCATTGGTAATTTGATAGGGATTGCACTGAATCTGTAGATTGCTTTGGGTAGTATAGTCATTTTCACAATATTGATTCTTCCAATCCAACAACATGGTATATCTCTCCATTTGTTTATATCACCTTTAATTCTTTCATCAGTGTCTTATAGTTTTCTGCATACAGGTCTTTTGTTTCCCTAGGTAGGTTTAATCCTAGGTATTTTATTCTTTTTGTTGCAGTGGTAAATGGAAGTATTTCCTTAATTTCTCTTTCAGGTTGTTCATCATTAGTGTATAGGAATGCAAGAGATTTCCGTGCATTAATTTTGTACTCTGCAACTTTACCAAATTCATTGATTAGCTCTAGTAGTTTTCTGGTGGCATCTTTAGGATTCTCTATGTATAGTATCATGTCATCTGCAAACAGTGACAGTTTTACTTCTTCTTTTCCAATTTGTATTCCTTTTATTTCTTTTTCTTCTCTGATTGCTGTGGCTAGGACTTCCAAAACTATGTTGAATAAGAGTGGTGAGAGTGGACATCCTTTTCTTGTTCCTGATCTTAGAGGAAATGCTTTCAGTTTTTCACCATTGAGAATGATGTTTGCTGTGGGTTTATTGTATATGACCTTTATTATGTTGAAGTAGGTTCCCTCTATGCCAACATTCTGGAGAGTTTTTCTCATAAATAGGTGTTGAATTTTGTCAAAAGCTTTTTCTGCATCTATTGAGAGGATCATATGGTTTTTATTCTTCAATTTGTTAATATGGTGTATCACATTGTTTGATTTGCGTATATTGAAGAACCCTTGCATCTCTGAGATAAATCCCACTTGATCATGGTGTATGATCCTTTTAATGTGTTGCTGGATTCTGTTTGCTAGTATTTTGTTGAGGATTTTTGCATCTATATTCATCAGTGATATTGGTCTGTAATTTTCTTTTTTGTACTATCTTTGTCTGGTTTTGGTATCAGGGTGATGGTGGCCTCATAGAATGAGTTTGGGAGTTTTCCTTCCTCTGCAATTTCTTGGAAGAGTCTGAGAAGGATGGGTGTTAGCTCTTCTTTAAATGTTTGATAGAATTCACCTGTGAAGCCATCTGGTCCTGGACTTTTGTTTGTTGGAAGATTTTTAATCACAGTTTCAATTTCATTACTTGTGATTGGTCTGTTCATATTTTCTGTTTCTTCCTGGTTCAGTCTTGGGAGGTTATACCTTTCTAAGAATTTGTCCATTTCTTCCAGGTTGTTATTTTATTGGCGTAGAGTTGCTTGTAGTAGTCTCTTAGGATTCTTTGTATTTCTGTGGTGTCTGTTGTAACTTCTCCTTTTTCATTTCTAATTTTATTGACTTGAGTCCTCTCCCTCTTTTTCTTGATGAGTCTGGCTAATGATTTATCAATTTTGTTTATCTTCTCCAAGAACCAGCTTTTAGTTTTATTGATCTTTGCTATTGTTTTCTTTGTTTCTATTTCATTTATTTCTGCTCTGATTTTTATGACTTCTTTCCTTCTGCTAACTTTGGGGTTTGCTTGTTCTTCTTTCTCTAGTTCCTTTAGGTGTAAGGTTAGATTGTTTATTTGAGATTTTTCTTGTTTCTTGGGGTAGGCTTGTATTGCTCTGAATTTCCCTCTTAGAACTGGTTTTGCTGCATCCCATAGGTTTTTTTTGTTTTGTTTTGTTTTTTGTTGTACGTGGGCCTCTCACTGCTGTGGCCTCTCCCGTCACGGAGCACAAGCTCCGGACGCACAGGCCCAGCGGCCACGGCTCATGGGCCCAGCCGCTCCGTGGCATGCGAGATCCTCCCAGACCGGGGCACGAAGCCCTGTCCCCTGCATCGGCAGGCGGTCTCAACCACCGTGCCACCAGGGAAGCCCATCCCATAGGTTTTGATTGTCGTGTTTTCATTGTCATTTGTCTCTAGGTATTTTTTGATTTCCTCTTTGATTTCTTCAATGATCTCTTGGTTATTTAGTAATGTACTGTTTAGCCTCCATGTGTTTGTGTTTTTTACTTTTTTTTCCCCTGTAATTGATTTCTAATCTCGAAGCGTTGTGTTCAGAAAAGATGCTTGATATGGTTTCAATTTTCTTAAATTTACTGAGGCTTGATTTGTGACCCAGACCCAAGATGTGATCTATCCTGGAGAATGTTCCATGTGCACTTGAGAAGAAAGTGTAATCTGCTGTTTTTGGATGGAATGTCCAATAAATATCAATTAAATCTATCTGGTCTATTGTGTCATTTAAAGCTTGTGTTTCCTTATTAATTTTCTGTTTCGATGATCTGTCCATTGGTGTAAGTGAGGTGTTAAAAAATTAAAGTCCTCCACTATTCTTGTGTTACTCTCGATTTCCTCTTTTATAGCTGTTAGCAGTTGCCTTATGTATTGAGGTGCTCCTGTGTTGGGTGCATATATATTTATAATTGTTATATCTTCTTCTTGGATTGATCATTTCGTAATGTCCTTCCTTGTCTCCTGTAACATTGTTTATTTTAAAGTCTCTTTTGTCTGATATGAGTGTTGCTACTCCAGCTTTCTTTTGATTTCCATTTGCATGGAATATCTTTTTCCATGTCTTCACTTTCAGTCTGTATGTGTCCCTAGGTCTGAAGTGGGTCTCTTGTAGACAGCATATATATGGGTCTTGTTTTTGTATCCATTCAGCAAGCCTGTGTCTTTTGGTTGGAGCATTTCATACATTCACGTTTGAGGTAATTATTGATATGTATGTTCCTATTACCATTTTCTCAATTGTTTTGGAGTTCTTTTTGTAGGTCCTTTTCTTCTCTTGTGTTTCCCACTTAGGGAAGTTCCTTTAGCATTTGTTGTAGAGCTGGTTTGGTGGTGCTGAATTCTCTTAGCTTTTGCTTGTTGGTAAAGCTTTTGATTTCTCCATTGAATCTGAATGAGATCCTTGCTGGGAAGAGTAATCTTGGTTGTCGGTTCTTCCCTTTCATCACTTTAAATATATCATGCCATTCCCTTCTGGCTTGTAGAATTTCTTCTGAGAAATCAGATGTAAACTTTATGGGGTTCCCTTGTATGTTATTTGTCGTTTTTCCCTTGCTGTTTTCAATAATTTTTCTTTGTCTTTAATTTTTGCCAATTTGATTACTATGTGTGTTGGTGGGTTTCTCCTTTGATTTATCCTGTATGGGACTCTCTGCGCTTCGTGGACTTGGGTGGCTATTTCCTTTCCCGTGTTAAGGAAGTTTTCAACTATAATCTCTTCAGATATTTTCTTGGGTCCTTTCTCTGTCTCTTCTCCTTCTGGGACCCCTATAATGTGAATGTTGTTGCGTTAAATGTTGTCCCAGAGGTCTCTTAGGCTGTCTTCATTTCTTTTCATTCTTTTTTCTTTATTCTGTTCTGCAGCAGTGAATTCCACTATTCTGTCTTCCAGGTCACTTATCTGTTCTTCTGCCTCAGTTATTCTGCTATTGATCCCTTCTAGTGTGTTTTTCATTTCAGTTATTGTATTGTTCATCTCTGTTTGTTCTTTAATTCTTCTAAGTCTTTGTTAAACATTTCTTGCATCTTCTCCATCTTTGCCTCCATTCTTTTTCCAAGGTCCTGGATCATCTTCACTATCATTATTCTGAATTCTTTTTCTGGAAGATTGCCTATCTCCATTTCATTTAGTTGTTTTTCTGGGGTTTTATCTTGTTCTTTCATCTGGTACATAGACCTCTGCCTTTTCATCTTGTCTATCTTTCTGTGAATGTCCCTAGAATTTTTCCATTAAGCCTCTTTCAGTGTAGACTTACTCAAAGGAAGTGCTTTAAAAAACTACTCCTTACTCTTTGGGTAAAGGGAGAACTTCTACCCTAAGATTTATGGACCTTTTATCTAGGTATTCTCTCTTTTGACTTAGTTTCCAGAATTTTTAACTTTCCAAGTTGACAGTATGCCAAGGCTTTTGTCCTGGTTGCAGTGACTTCTGAGAGTTCATCCCTTACCTATGATACATCGATTTCTGTTTAAATGTTGTTAACTAACTAGTAGGTTTATTGCAGATTTGGGGTTTTGGGATTCCAAAACCTGTGAACCCCAATTGGACATTTTGTATGGAATGGGCAATGTCCACACAAATAGTACAGGAAATTGGCTACTGAAGCCTATTTCTCTAGCCAAATCACTGCAGTTTCTTCTGCAGTAGCTGTGTGTCTTAGGTTAGGGTAACTAGAAGCAGAGTCTGAGATAAGAATTTGATGTACATGGTTTCTTGTGGGAGTGTCCTTTTTTTTTTTTAATTGGAGTATAGTTGATTTACAATGTTGTGTTAGTTTCAGGTACACAGCAAAGTGAATCAGTTATACATATACGTATCCACTCTTTTTTTTTAAGATTGTTTTCCCATATAGGTGGGGGAGTGTTCTTAGGAGAAGGCGAAGGAGGGAAGCAAGAAGAGGCAGGGGAAATGGCTGAGCAGGGACGTGGCTCTAGGTAAAGTCCAGCCACAGCCTGATTGCCAGCTCTGGAGCGTGTATTTCACCCCAGCATTGCCCCCACCTCAAGACAAGCAGTGTTTTGTAGCCTCCCGTCAATCTTTGCCCCCCGCCCCCCACAGGGTGGGGAATCAACATCCGGGGCATTTACAGGTGAGGAGGTTCTCAGTCAATGGCAATTCTGAGGAGAAGGTCACAGAGAACAAGGAAAATTCCTGAGAGGGAGTCTGGGGTTAAGGAAGCCTGTGGATCTGAAGCTTGGCAAGGAAAAAAGAGAGACGATGTGGAGCCTTGTAAGTCAGGATGCAATTCTCTGTGAGGTGGGCATCACTGGGTGGTCGTGAGCAGGTGAGGTAAATGATTGGATGTGCATTTCAGAAGGCCCACATCTGGGGGTGGTAGATAAGAAAGTACAGATGCCTGCAGCCCACCTGAAGGCTCTAGGAGAGAAATGCTTATGGTTTATGTAGGTGTGGTAGGGCTGGGAGTCATGAAAGGAGCTGGTACTTTGAAAGAAGCACATTTGGAAAGCAGAGCCAACTTTATTTGCTGTATGTGCAAGAGGCAGAGTAGTCAAGGTTGACTATATGAATTTTACTCTGAGCAAAAAAGTGGGAGGGGCAGGCTTGACAGAGGAGAAGAGGGAATATGGAAAGAAGGGTTTAGTTTTGGGTGTATCAATAGTTCTTCCCTTTATATAGCTGAGTAGTGTTCCGTTGTACAACTTGTCTATTCATTCACCGATCGATGGACACTTTGGTACTTTCCAGTTTGGGAATATTATGAACTGAAGCTTCTAAAAATATTCTTATACATATCTTTGGTGAATACGTGGACAAATTTCTCCTCAGTGTATATTTAGTAGAATTCTTGGGTCATAGGACAATTTCAATAATTTTTAATTCTGGCATTTCTATTTGATTCTTGTTTATATATTCCATTTCTCTTGTGAAATTCTCTTTTCTTGAACATATTATTCATACAAATTTTAATGTTCCTCTCTGATAGCTCCAATGTTATCTCTTCTGGGCATCTGCTTCTAATTTTTGTTTTTCTCTTGGTCCGGTTTCTTAGGAAGACTTTTTAATTTCTTATTGAGTGCTATATATTGTGTGCCAAACTGTAGAAACTCTGAATGGTGTTTTCTTTCCCTAAAAATGCTCAACCACTCCTCTGGTAAGGGAAGAAGAGAGATGATGTGGAGCCTTGTAAGTCAGGATGCGATTCTCTGTGAACTGGGCTTCACTGGGTGGTCGTGAGCAGGTGAGGTAAATGATTGGATGCACATTTCAGAAAGTCATGAGGTGATGAATTACCTTAATCCAGTCAGGGACTGAGGTAATTCAAGGTTGGGTTGCACTTTGGGCACAAGTTAGTCTACCTCTGGTTCCCTCTGCTTCTGCCGTGTGGTCCTTTGGGGTTTCTAATTGAGCTCCTGGATTGTTAATTGGTCCTCTCTCTCATGGCCAGTTCTAACCTCAATTTTTAATTTTCTCAGTACTATGAAAGGGGAGAAAATTCTGCTTTGCCCTTTGTCTTTCTTCCCAGTGTCTTATATTTCTTCCCTGCAGTTTAAAAATTGACAAATGCCTCCAGGAAAACTGACAGCATCAGACTCACTTCGAAGTCCCAGCTTCTCTTTCTGGGGTCTTGTGGCTATTTGGGCAGTCCCAAACTCCACTTTTTGTCCCCAGGTCTCTGAGATTGCTAGAATTTCTACTTGGTTCTCTGCCTGTAAACAGTGGCTCTCTATCTTTCTTTGCCTTCTACCTCAATCAGTGCCAAGAATTGGCAAATTCCCTGAAGGCAGAGTAGTTCTAGAATGTTTGCTCACCAATCTGTAATTCCGTTCCTCCAGAATCCTGACCCTGAGTCCTGTTTGCTCAGCAGTTCTCTGTGGTCTCCAAACAGATGAAATTTTGTATTTTATCCAGCTACACTGGTCAATCTTAGGAGAGCATCAGTCTGTTGCAAGTCGCTGCATCATATCTGGAACTGGCAATCCCCTATCATTTAATTTCAGTAACTGTTCATCATGTAGCACGTCTTCATTTTTAATCTTACTTCACTATTTTTTAAATGCCTGTGTATCTATCACTTTTCATCCTTATTTAAAATACCCTAGTTATTGGGCTTCCCTGGGGGTGCAGTGGTTAAGAATCTACCTGCCCATGCAGGAGACACGGGTTCGAGCCCTGGTCCAGGAATATCCCACATGCTGCGGAGCAATTAAGCCCGTGCACCACAACTACTGAAGCCTGCGCTCTAGAGCCCACGAGCCACAGCTACTGAGACTGTGTGCCACAACTACTGAAACCTGTGCACCTAGAGCCCGTGCTCCTCAACAAGAGAAGCCACCACAATGAGAAGCCTGCATACCACAACGAAGAGTAGCCCCCGCTTGCCACAACTAGAGAAAGCCTGCACACAGCAATGAAGACCCAACGCAGCCAAAAATAAATAAATTTTAAAAAATAATTAAAAAATTAAAATGGTTGTGGAAACATGCACAATTTTCAGAAAGCACTCAACCAATGTGCTATAATTTAAAAAAACCAAAACCAAAAAAAAACCCTAGTTATTAAAAAAAAGTATATAGGATTCAGCCAACAGTGCACCAAGAAGAAACTACAGAAAATGTGTATTTTCATGTTCAAACAAAAGCAAATAAAAATTAAGTTAATAAACATTTGACTCATGAAGTTAGAATAAACAAAACACATCTGAAAAAGAGCAGGAGGATTCCATCAAGGTTAAAGAAGTTATTAAGGAATTTTAAAAAACAAATACACTAAGAGAATGAAAATACAAGCCAGGGGCTTCCCTGGTGGCGCAGTGGTTGAGAATCTGCCTGCCAATGCAGGGAACACGGGTTCGAGCCCTGGTCTGGGAAGATCCCACATGCCACGGAGCAACTAGGCCCGTGAGCCACAACTGCTGAGCCTGCGCGTCTGGAGCCTGTGCTCCGCAACAAGAGAAGGCCGTGACAGTGAGAGGCCCGCGCACCGCGATGAAGAGTGGCCCCTGCTCACCGCAACTAGAGAAAGCCCTCGCACAGAAACGAAGACCCAACACAGCCAAAATTAATAAATAAATTTATAAAAAAAAAAAAAAATACAAGCCAGAAACACATATATATGGAATCCCCCCCCCCGCAAAAAAATGGTTATGAAGAACCTAGGGGCAGGGCAGGAATAAAGACGCAGATGTAGAGAATGGACTTGAGGACACGGGGAGGGGGAAGTGTCAGCTGGGACGAAGTGAGAGAGTGGCATGGACATATATACACTACCAAATGTAAAATAGATAGCTAGTGGGAAGCAGCCGCATAGCACAGGAAGATCAGCTCAGTGCTTTGCGACCACCTAGAGGGATGAGATAGGGAGGGTGGGAGGGAGACGCAAGAGGAGGAGATATGGGGATATATGTATATATATAGCTGATTCACTTTGTTATAAAGCAGAAACTAACACACCATTGTAAAGCAATTATACTCCAATAAAGATGTTAAAAATAAAAAAGAAAAGAAAATACAAGCCAGAGAGGGGTAGAAAAATCTTTGCAAAACACATGTCTAATAAGGGACTGATATCCAAATATATAAAGAATACTTGAAACTCAACAATAAAAAGAATGAACAATCCAATTTAAAAATGGGCAAGAGGTCTGAACAGACACCTCACCAGAGAAGATATACAGATGGCAAATAAGCACATGAAAAGATGTTCAATATCGTATGTCATTAGGGGATTACAAATGAAGACTACAGTTAGATACCACTACACACCTATTAAAATGGCCAAAATTCAAAACACTGACAATACCAAATGCTGGTGAGGATGTGGAGCAACAGGAACTCTCATTCATTGTTAGTGGGAATTCATAATGGCCACTTTGGAAGACAGATTGGTAGTTTCTTGGAAAACTAAACATACTCTTACCATACTATCCAGCAATCATGTTCCTTGGCATTTACCTAAATAAGCTAAAAATATATGTCCACACAATCACTTGCACATGAATGTTTACAGCAGATTTATTCATAATTGCCAAAACTTGGAAGCAACCAAGATATACTTTTTTTAGGTGAATGGACAAACTGGTACATCCAAAAAAAATTGAGTAATATTCAGTGATAAAAGGAAATGAACTATCAAAGTACAAAAAGACATGGAGAAAAGTTAAATAGATATTACTAAGTGAAAGTGAAAGAAGACAATCTGAAAACACTAAGTACTGAATGATTCCAGCTCTATGACATTCTGGAAAAAGCAAAACTCTGGAGGCAGTAAAAAGATCAGTGGTTGCTAGTGGATCAGGAGAGGGAGGGATGAATAGGTGAAGCACGGGAGATTTGTAGGACAGTGAAACTATTCTATATGATATTGTAATCGTGGATATGTGACATTATACATTTGTCAAAACCCAGAGATTATACAGTATTAAAAATGAGCTCTGATATAAACTATGGACTTTATTTAATAATCTATCAGTATTGGCTCATCAGTTATATCAAATGCACCATACTAATGCAAGATGTTAATATTTAAAAGCAAAACTATGTTTGTTTTGGGAGGGGGCAGCAGATGTGGAAACTGTACTTAATGTTAAATTTTTCTGTAAGCCTAAAATGCTATAAAAAGTAAAGTCTATTAATTTTTTTGAAGTGAACATAATAAAATAAAACTGATAAATTAGGTTTCCCTGGGGGCGGGGAAAACAATAATAAACAGGACTAAATTCTGTTATAATTAACAAAGAAAGAAAAATAGTTAACACTCATCATACACCAACACTGCTCTAAGCACTACACAACAGCCCTAAGACATCAGTGCATATTACTATTCCCATTTTGCAGCTGAAGAAACAGCCAGGGCAGGTTTGCATAACTCATTCCAGCTCACACAGCTTGCCCAAGGGTCACATAGCAAGTGATGGGGCTGGGTGTTAACCCAGTTCATGTTGCTCCAGAGTCTGTCCTCTTAGCTACAAAGAAGTACTGCCAGAACATAGTGAGTAGTCAGTACTGCCAGAACCTACGATTGCAGAGAAAGCCCACCTAAATATACAGCATTTCTTAACAGTCGTATAAGAAGTAGACTTTGTTGGGACTTCCCTGGTGGTCCAGTGGTAAAGAATCTGCCTTCTAATGCAGGGAGCGCAGGTTCTATCCCTGGTCAGGGAACTAAGATCCTACATGCCGTGGGGCAACTAACCCCGCGTGCCACAACTATTGAGCTTTTGCGCCTCAGATAGAGAGCCCACTTGTTGCAAACTACAGAGTCCACGCGCTCTGGAGCCCGTGTGCCACAACTAGAGAAGAGAAAACCTGCATGCCAGAACTAGAGAGAAGCCCGTGTGCTGCAGTGAAGAGCCTATGCACGGCAACAAAGACCCGACACAGCCAAATAAATAAAGAAATATTTAAAAAAATAAAAATAGACTTTGTTGGTGACTAAACATAGTAATAAACATAGAAATAAAGTTGAAAATCTGGAAGAAATTGATATGTGACCGTGTGACAGAAACTCTCTTGTCTGGGACCCCTGCCCACCTGTCATCCATATGGATTTCTGGGAACTGCCCTGGTTTTCATTGTGCTGCACCCTCTGGCAGTCACTCCTAATTCTCCCAAACCCTAGTCCCTAACAACCACTAATCTACTTTCTGTCACCATAGATTTGTCTATTCTGGACATATCATATAAATGGAATCCTACAATATTTGGCCTGCTGTGCCTGGCTTCTTCACTGAGCATCATGTTTTCACGGTTCATTCACGTTGTTAGCATGTGTCAGCCCTTCATTCCTATTTTTTGCTGAATAGTATTCCATTACATGGACATACCACATTTCATGTATTCATTCCTCAGTTGATGGACATCGGATTGTTCCCACTTTGTTACTATTGTGAATAATACCGCTATGAACATCCTGGATGAGTCTTTGTGTGGACACATTGTTTTCATTTCTCTTGGGTATAAATCTAGGAGTGGAATTGCTAGGTAATATGATAACTCTGTTGAACTATGTGAGGAACCGCCAAACTGTTTTCTGAAGTTGTTCTGCACCATTTTATGTTCCCACCAACAGTTGAAGATTTCGATTTCTTCACATTGTCACCAACACTTGTTATTATCTGTCTTTTTTTTTTTTTTTTTTTTGCGGTACGCGGGCCTCTCACTGTTGTGGCCTCTCCCATTGCGGAGCACAGGCTCCGGACACACAGGCTCAGTGGCCATGGCTCACAGGCCCAGCCACTCTGCAGCACATAGGATCCTCCCGGACCGGGGCACGAACCCGTGTCCCCTGCATTGGCAGGTGGACTCTCAACCACTGCGCCACCAGGGAAGCCCTATCTGTCTTTTTGATTATAGCCATCCAAGTGTGTGTGAAGTGGCATCTCACTGTGGTTTTGATTTCATTTTCCTGATGGTTAATAGTGTTGAACATCTTTTCATGTACTTATTGGCTATTCTTATAGCTTTTTTGGAGAAATATCTATTCAAATGCTTTGCCCATTTTTTTATTTTATTGAAGTATAGCTGATTTACAATGTCATGTTAATTTCTTCTGTTATGCATATATATATTCAGTTATGCATATACATATTCTTTTTCATATTCTTTTCCATTATGGTTTATCACAGGATATTGAATTTAGTTCCCTGTGCTATACAGTAGGACCTTGTTGTTTATCCATCCTGTATATACTAGCTTGCATCTGCTAATCCCAAACTCCCAATCCATCCCTCCCCCAACCCCCTCTCCCCCTTGGCAACCAAGTCTGTTCTCTGTGTCTGTGAGTCTGTTTCTGTTTCATAGATAAGTTCATTTGTGTTATATTTTAGATTCTACATATAAGTGATATCATATGGTATTTGTCTTTCTCTTTCTGACTTACTTCGCTTAGTATGACAGTTTCTAGGTCCATCAATGTTGCTGCAAACGGCATTATTTCATTCTTTTTATGGCTGAGTAATATTCCATTATATATATACATCACATCTTTATCCATTTATCTGTCAATGGACATTTAGGCTGTTTCCATGTCTTGGCTATTGTAAAGAGTTGCTTTGCCCATTTTTGAAGTGGGTTAATTGTCTTTTTTTACTATTGAGTTGCAAGAGTTCTTTATATGTTCTGGATACAAGTCCCTTATCAGACATATGGTTTGCAGTATATTTCTTTTGAACATTAAAAGTTTAAGATGTTTATAGTTGATTCAATTTATAGGAGTGTGAGTCTTTTAGAGCACAAATATCTTGTTTTCCCAAGATTGCGTTATTGATAGACAAGGAATGTATAAAGTTTGTAAGCTATTTTACTAGATTATAAAGTATAAACTAATCTCCAAAGATCTATGTTTGATAATGAAACTTTCCAATATTTCACTTCAGTAATTTAATTTTAATAAGGAATGATTTCATTTTTCTCTGTGTCTTAAGAATTTCGTTAATAATGCATCGTCCTCAGAGCAGAGTAACTGTGTCAGAATCTTGGAAGAAAAATTAACTGTATACTACATTTTTAAAAAGAATTTGATCAACATTATGCCCTGATTCCCTTTTGTCTAGCCCAGGCCTCCGTTCAACAGAGGCCCATATCAAAAGTCACACAGGGGTGTCCTAGTGCACTGTCCTAGGAAATCAATCAATAAAGGGACTGTAGAAATGACCCCCGCAGCAGATTCTCACACTCAAAACATTACTTTATTCATTCAACAAATATCTATCAATATTTGCTACATGCCAGACACTGTTCTAGACACTAGGATGACAATGGAGAGTGAAAACAAATATTGTCTCCATGTAGTGGGGAAGACAGGTTAATGAAATAACCACACAATGGAATGTAGCATCGCAATTGTGACAGGGCTGTGCCAGAGCACGGTTAGGGGTGATCAAGGAGAGCTACTTGGAGGCAGTGACATCCAGGCTTTTTCTGAAGATAGGGCTGGTGTTAACGAAAGGGAAGCCTGAGAGGCTCTCGGTGCACTGAGCTGACCCTGAGAAGGGGGATCCAGGGATAAGTGAGGAGCAGAGATCGCCAGTGAGTGTTCCCTTGAGAATGTGTTCCAGGTGAGGCTGGAGATGTAAACCCAAGCTTGCAGGTGAAACAGTCTTGGTCCAGATCTCACTCTGTGTACCTCCAGCTGTGTGGCTTTGGGAAAATTGTTTAATCTCTCTGATCCTGATAAATGGGACTCTTCCTACCAAAAGGATTGCTATGAGGATTAAAGGAGATGCAGAGATGAAATGCCCAGAACAGTGTTTTGCCGCTAGTGACCACGCCAAATATTTGGGAGAAAATATAAGCCAGTACGAGAATACAGTGCCCATCCTTGCCTCTGGTTCCCCCACCTCACCTCTGTTGCAGTCATGGGCCCCTGGCTCTTGATGCCAACCTGAGAAGCCCTTGAGCCCCCCACTGCTTCCCCTGCTTAGGTCACAACTTTCTTCCTCCAACGTATGTAGCTTTTACTCCACCGTCCTCTAGTATTTTCTTTACGAGGTATCAGTAGGGAATATTTTAAAGTACTATACTTCATATTTCTGAAGAAGGTTTTAATAATCTTTTCCTTCTGAATAGAAATGCACCATCTCCTTATGGTAGAAAGTTTTGAAAATAAGGAAAAACTTATGTACCCATTTTTTATCAAATATTTATTGAACAGCTACTAGGTACCAGGCCCTGTTCTGAGCACTGGGCACACAATAGCAGGCACGGTCACTGCCTTCATGGAACGTGGGCTCCAGTGTGGGAAGACTGACATTTGTCACCAAGGTTTAAGGTCTTGGTTTTATTGGGGACTGGGCTGCATTTTCTGAAGTTTCTACAACTTGCTTACAGATGTCTTATTGCCCTGGTATTGGCAGAGTTCCCTACAGGGTATCTGAATTATTCTTTTTTTTTTTTTGCGGTACGCGGGCCTCTCACTGTTGTGGCCTCTCCCGTTTAGGAGCACAGGCTCCGGACGCGCAGGCTCAGCGGCCATGGCTCACGGGCCTAGCCGCTCCGCGGCATGTGGGATCTTCCCGGACCGGGGCACGAACCCGTGTCCCCTGCACCGGCGGGCAGACTCACAACCACTGCACCACCAGGGAAGCCCATGAATTATTCTTCTATGTGTAAAGCTCATCAGATTCTCTGTTGTTTCATCACTGTGGGCTTTTTCTTACCACATAGGATTTCCTGATAAAAGAAATGACATCCATGATCTGCTTGATGGCTTTAACCATACTATGATCTGTGGACTTGCTGGCTTTAACATGCATGATTCTTCCTTAACGATGACTCCAGCATTCTGCCAGGCTAGCCATATGAAACTCAGTTTGATCAAATGTTCATACCCACTATATTCCACATATTCAAAGAAGATGTTGATTCTTTATTTCCCATGACTGATCTAATATCGTCCTTAAGTCCCCACCCATTGTTTGCAATGAAAACCAAACAAACAAATAAACAAACCCTAAATCTTCCAGTGGATGGTTTCTCGGTCTCTTCTGGTTTAAACCATTTCCTTTGGATCCCTGAATCTTTGGAGGGTAGATATTCAAGGAATTTGAAGATCCTCTCCTTA
This sequence comes from Delphinus delphis, assembly GCF_949987515.2. Lineage (NCBI taxonomy): Eukaryota > Metazoa > Chordata > Mammalia > Artiodactyla > Delphinidae > Delphinus > Delphinus delphis. Next base: position 60,558,033 of record NC_082692.2, read on the forward strand.
TCACAGAAGTTCTTCCCTTCTATCTCCTTTTTCTCAAGTTGGCAAATGGGGAAACTTAGGAATCTACCTTCTATGGGAGAGGAGATGCCTCTTTACACCCTATATTCTGGGTCCGTATACACTCCAGTTAAGGTATTGGATCTTGCTTATCTCTGGGCAAGAGCCTCTGGTCTCCCTGGGGCCACTGACCATGTCACTGGTTCTATCCAACCTTTGGGCTGATAAGAAAGTTCTTCAGATTCATCAGAGACCAAGGCTCCTTCAAGTTTTCACTTCTGCTGTCCTAAGGGATAATCCAAGATATCTTTATGTCTGCATTCCAGTCAGCAGAAAGGAGCAAGGGGGAAGGGAAGTGCAGCTGCTCCATTTAAAGATGGCTCCAGGAAGTTTCACATACTACTTCCGTTTATATTCTATTGGCCAGAACTTTGTCACCTGGCTAAACCTGGTGCAAGTCAGGCTGGTCAGGGCTAATGGTTATTCTGGGTGGCCATGAGCCCAGATAATATATAGAGGTTCTACTCAGAGGAAGAAGGCGAGATACCAAGGGTACCAGTAACTCGTTTTCCATCTGTAAAGTAGGACAACCCTGAAACTGTGCTCAAACTGATAAGAACTCAATCCCTAGAATCCCTTCTTGAGGGAATTTTCCTGGGACCACACCTGATACCCAAAACTATACCAGTCAAGGTCCTAAGGAAGCACTCTAAATATTTGAAACAGGAAATTTAATGCAGGAAGTTTTTTTAAATTTTATTATTATTATTTTTGGCTGCATTGGGTCTTCATTGCTGCGCGCGGGCTTTCTCTAGTTGTGGCAATCAGGGGCTACTCTTCATTGTGGTGCACGGGCTTCTCATCGCGATGGCTTCTCTTGTGGAGCAAGGGCTCTAGGTGCACAGGCTTCAGTAGTTGTGGCACGCGGGCTCAGTAGTTGTGGCACACGGGCTCTAGAGGGCAGGCTAGTAGTTGTGGCACACGGTCTTAGTTGCTTCACAGCATGTGGGATCTTCCCAGGCCAGGGATTGAACCTGTGTCCCTGCATTGACAGGCGGATTCTTAACTACTGCACCACCAGGGAAATCCCTAATGCAGGAAATTTTACACAGGTGATAGAAAAGCTGAGAAGCTAAACTGAGATGGTAAGGCAATCCATAAAGTAACCTCATCAGGAAACTACTTCCAGTTTCCTCTAGCTCATCAGAACCAATCACCCCAGACCGTTATCAGCCCTGTTTCAATGACTGTTTTGCCTGTTGTTTCAATGGCATGAGGAACCCAACCTGATCAAGGGATAGCCTGTGTTTCAGATTTAATGGGGCCATTCTGTGTCCCCTGGTGAAAGCATCCCTCCCTTGGGAATGAAGACCTTCAGATCAACAGAACCCAAGGTTCTGGAACGGGAAGCAAAGACTCTGCCAGTGGGTTATTAAGTGTAATGATGAGAGGGATCACTACTACTGTGTTACTTTGTTCTCAAACTCTGTGTGTCAGTTGCAGGTTGAGAAGATATACCACATTCTGGAAGACAGCACCCCAACCATGCAGGTTTCCCAGTTAGCAACACAACCACTTTAAGTGGACAGCTCCTTCTTGGTGATGAAGTAGACGGTGAGTCCAGAGAACTCCAAAGGTGAGAGCAAAGTGTCATAACTTTTATGCTGTGAAACAGGTTGCTCAGACAGAAGCTGTGTTGTGAGGGATATCTGATGGGTTCTGAGGTACTCAGTGAGTCCATGGATGGTGGTGCTGGTGCCAGCAGAGAAGGCAAGTCCATTCTCTAAACAGAAGTTATTCCAGTGAGGACAAGTCACTGCCATTCCCATGATGAAAGTGGTCCAATCTTATCAACTTAGTGTTCCCCAGTCTTTCATCAAGATTTGTATTATTAAGAAAAGAAAACTACAAAAATTTGCATTGTTGATCGCTCTAGAAATAAATTCATATACTGTGTGTATGTGTGTGTGTGCACATGCAACCTTATTTGCATCTTTTTTTGAGGGGAAAATTTTTGAGGAAAAAAACACAATAACCTGGATAATTCAAAAGAAAATAGGAAGTCCTAAAAAGCTGATTTTTTTTTCCAAGAAATACGCCTTGCTCAAATATAGAATTATTCCCTGCTCCCCACCGCCGGCCTGCGTGCCAAATGTACTCAGTAGCCTAGCACTCTCAGAAATAGCAGTCTAGTAGTTTCATAGATTTTCAAGTCTTGAGCCCGATGTTTAACATCCTGCTGAAAGTACTACTTGTTTTTGTAAAGTCTTAGCTATACTTGCATCAGGTGGCTTGCTTGCGATGAGGGCATCAGTCTATTTCAAGTAATTTTGTGTCTGTGGAAAAGTTTTCAGACCATGACAGGAACTTGGGAAGTAAGTTTTTGAGGAGATGATAAAGTTGTAATTTTGCTTTTGCTGTATAAGGTCTTTATGATATATTCAACCGTGTAGGCAGAATCTGATATTTGACATTGCTTGAGATATTCATCCATTTGCTCTTTTTTAAATACAAGTTTTTGAAAAGCTTCGATTACTTCATCTTAATTTACCCTTAGGTTTTATTTTTGTTTTCTTGCTCACACATTTTGCTCTTTCTTGGCACTTCCCTGCTAAAAGGGCTCCTAAATAGCATCATATACTGACTGCTTTGCCGCCAACTTTGTCTAGATTCTGAGTTAGAGCTTAGAGCTGAAAGAACCACATTGAACCAATTATTTAATTAAGAAATAAGAATATTAAATGTTGAGCACTCCCCTCCCTCAAATAGGCATGCTAGCTGAGGATTCCAACTGATGAATTAAGGGCTCATAATGTACATCAGTGATATTGCCCAGTTTTAAGGTCCAACCCCCAGATTTACAGTCCAGAGACTCAGTGTTATCAGTATCCCAAAGATGACCATGGTCTGAAGAACAAGCTCACGCATGTCATACTCTCAGGAGACTGGTAAAAGGAGGACTTCAGACTGTTTTCTTTATATAATTATGACAGCTCTGAGAGTGAACCTGAGCCCTGCAAGCCATTGGATTCAGCAGTGAAGTTGAAGTTCTATGTCTGGCTTTGCTAGTCTTCAAGGAGGAGATCCTGCCATTACCTAGGTATAAGACCTTAGCAAGGCACATTGTGATTGGATTAGAAGACCTGGGGTCCATCTCATGACAATTCTAAAGATCCCAAATATTTACATCCAAATGCATGACTTATAGACTTATTTTTTGTCAACGTCTGATACCAAGAAGTTCGTCGTAGAGAACAAAATAGAGAAGAACTTAAAGGTAGGACAAAAGGTGGTTTCACATTTAATAAAAATTGAGTCGACTTCAGAGAGTTCATACAAGCATGCCTGAATGTCTTTCATCTTAAGCAAAACAAAACAAACACTCCTTTGACTCCTTACTTCCAGATGTGGCCATATTTCTACCTCCTTCAAAGCCAAACCACAAAATAATTGTCTACTCAGTGTTTCCATTTCCTCACTACCTGGTTTCTCTCCTTCCCTCTCCAATCTGGCTTCTCCCCTACTACTTTCCTGAAATTTCTTCTGACAAAAATCACCAACATCCTCCACACTGCCATATATAATGGATACCTTTCAGTTGTCATCCTGACCACTCAGTAGCATCTGGCATAGTTGACCTCCATGGTTTTCACGAAACACTCCCTTCTCCTGGGTTCCATGACACCACCCACTCTTAAGCATATTGGTCACACGTTGGCTGACTGACTTCTTTCCTATTACCCTTCTCCTAGCTACTTCTAAGGGTTGGATTTCAAATTTCAGTTCTCAACCATATTATTTATCTTAATGCTTTTCTCCTGGTGGCATATTGTTTGATTGCCTCCAGTTTGGGCCATACGCCTATCCTACTGGAAGTCATGATTAAAATCCCCACTAGTTGTACATGGAATGGACAGGAAGCTCTCCAAAGGAATCAGAAGGAGACTGAGTGAGAAAGACGTTGGGTGAGCAGCTCTAACCCATTGCACTCAGATCAGCTGAAAAATTACTAACACGCTCTCCTCCCATGAACTAACCCTACGAAAAAGTGGCCCCAAATGCTGGGTTCATTTCTCTGTATTCTGTCCTCCTCCCAGTTCCTGGAGCTACAATTCTTCATTATCTTCTTAATTCTCTGATGCCTCCAAACAGATTCTTTAAAAATGCTTTCTGCTATTTTTCTTGTTGTTCTTGGTGAGAGGTTGGTCTGAACCACATAAGCACTGTTACCAGAAATGAAAATTCTTAGGGTGGAATCTTTGTCTCACAAACACTTATTAGTTGATGGTGCCTTATTCTTTTATCTGACATGCTCTGGTCATAGGCAAAGATACCCTCAGATTCTGCCTTTTGTAACCGTAGTGTTTTTGAACAAAAACTCATTTCTAGAGTTCTTAGACACTCTGACGATGGAAGAAAATGTTCTGTTTCTTGCATTAAAACTCTAAGTAGAATCTGGATTGAATGTCCTAGTTTTCCAAAGGTAGTGTGGCATTTAATGTTAACTAAAGTTCATTCTTGATGAATCATAGCTAGAGAGTCTGGATCACACACCAATGATTTTTATGTTGATGTAAATAATTTGCAGAGGAAAAGCTGTGACTCTCTGTTAGGTGGTCTAGTTTAGTCGCAGGGACTTGCTTGATTTGTTGGATTTTCAGTAAGCACTTAAAACTCAGAGGGAGCATGAGTGTTCTCATTTTGAAATATTTAGTATATCGTCAGGTTGAGTTGCTTCTTAAATTTATCTAAAAATATAGAGGATAAATAGGCTTTGAGTGGGAAGATGACAAACTCAAGAACTTAGACTTAACTTTATGTAAGAGAAACAACAAACGGTGAAGATGATTGGGCACTGGTTGATAGACACAGATGGTTTAAGTTTGGAACAAGACTTAGTGTCCATCTTTCAATAACAATACCCCAAGCTCTCCCAATCACTAAGGCACAATTGGGAGCAGTCAAGTGTCTAGAATCCAACGCAGCAGCCCTGCAATGACTGTTTCCTTTAAATGTTTACTTTTGATAATAAGTGTCAGTAAATATTTAGAGGTTTTCTAGAAAATAAAATGCAGACACATCAGAAGTGGTAGGTGTGGAGGCCAAACTTGGAAATTCAAAAGCATGGAGACACAATAAGAGAATGTCCCAAAAGTTCATTGTGTGGACTACTTGGTTTGTGCTTTAAATTTCAAAGGTAGGTTGGCCTTTTTCTCAGAAGAGCTTTAATAAGATCTTCAGTCTTCTATTCTATGGAAACTTAAAAAAGCCCAACAGCCAATACCCAATTAGATTATTTTAACAGATAGGGCAATGATTTCTTCAGTAGCAGCTGCTTCCTGTGGTAACCATCAAAATAGCTTTGCATTCCAACTGACTCTAGTAACCAGGTCAGTAACCAGGTCAGTTTTCACTGACTTCCACTGCTTCCAAAAATACTTTAGGCTGCTGGAGTACCTGTCATCTATGGCCTGTATGCTTTGAGAATATTTCATCCTTAACATCTGTGAGAATGAGAAGCCTTTCCTCTTGATTAATGAGTTGATAAAATGGTGGCATTAAGACTTGTTCATCCCTAATCATAAGTATTTGGCAGCTTTGAGAAAAAAAAGTCAACAGAAAATACATTTTGGGTTTAATATTTGCTCCACGTCTTTGTTTTTTTCTTTTGACATGCACCACACTCCTTCCCCCAATCTGTTCTATTGCCTGTTCTAACCCCATCACTCCATGTGATACGTTTCCCAAATCTAAGATGCTTTGGATCTGCTTAATGATGTACTTGTGAGTGTACCAGAGACCATATGGGAAGCAGGGTAGGGAGCCTGATAGAGCCCTAGACCAAGTGTTAAGGAGATTCAAAACTCTAGTGCCTGCATGATCTTGGACTGAAGTCTTAGGACTGGGCTTCCTGTCCATGCAGTGAGGTTGGACTATATCAGAAATTCTCTTACTATTTTCCAATCTGCTGTCTAGGTGCTGCTGAGATAAGGAAAGGGAGAAGAGCGGGCAAAACCCCAGCTAACCTCCTTATACTCACACACACTCACACTTGTACACACACTCATACATCTTAAGCAGAGACACTACATTCTATTCTTGTAAAAAAAAATAGAATTCTGCATGGATTGCTTGGAAAATGTTCAACTTATAAATAAATTTTTTTAAATCATGAATCTTGATGATCAAGAGGACCTTGATTAAGGTTTCAGTGATGTTATGAGCTTGCTCCACTTACAGACTAAACTGCTTACCTTGGATGGAGCAGGCTCATTGACTCTTAAGGTTTCCCAAGATGCCTGTCCTAGAGGGAATGAAAATATCCCCCTCACTTTATTTAGGCATTTTCTGATTTTCATGGGGTGGAAGTTTCGAGAGAAGAGAGTCTACTAGGGGGAGTGTCAGCATCCCTGCACCCCTCCCCACATACATTCTCTCCTCACACTAGATGACTATAATCCTTTGCGGCAAGGTAAGGCATGGCTCCTCAAGAAAGTCCTAGATTTCCAGCTTAAGTAACCACTAGCCCCATAGGCCCGTGCCTCTTAACTTTTGGGGATTATCATGTGGGATCCCTTTCATTCCCCTTCAGAGCCACTCTTCACCCCTGCCATTTTCCTCTCTTCACCAGAATGCTGACTTCTGTGGATTACCTTCTAGTTGGGTTTGACTGATGGGAATTCCTGGAGATTGGGAAGAGGAAGATAAGGCAGATGGGCAGGAATCAGATCATGCAAGGCCTTGCAGGTCATGAGAAAGACTTTGGTTTTAGTCCAGTATAATGGTAAGCTGTACTAGGATTTCAAGTCAGGGAGTTAATGATCTCATTTACACACGCAAAGGTCACCCTAGTGCTGCACCTGGCTAGGGGTGGCAGAGTTGATAGTAATGGTGGCGAGCAGATTGGCACGCCTCTAAGCATCCCCTACTCACAGTTCCTTCATCCCTGATCCAGTGGTTGAACCTCTCACAGGAAAGAGTGAAAGCTCCTGGACAGAGGTACCATGAGGGTAACGGTCACCTGAGAAATTTGGGAAAGACACTTGCAAGGGTTAGTTAAACCCAGATTGTAACACCTACTCCTTCCCTCTCCATCCTGAGATGTTCCCACCCCATTTCTTAACTCAGCTAATAACGTTGTTTAAGAGTTGCTCAAGTTAAGGTTTTTAGGCTAATTATATTTTTCTTCCTGGGTCAAGCCAAGTTAATTCATAAAACAAAATAACCCAACATCTAAGGAATATAAGTACTCTTTAAGAAAAGCAGACTGAATGAACTATACTAAGGGAGACCAAATTAGAGGATCATACAGAATAAGAATTTAAAGTATGTTCAGGGCTTCCCTGGTGGCGCAGTGGCTGAGAGTCCGCCTGCCGATGCAGGGGACACGGGTTCATGCCCCGGTCTGGGAAGATCCCACATACCGCGGAGCGGCTGGGCCTGTGAGCCATGGCCTGCGCGTCCGGAGCCTGTGCTCCACAACGGGAGAGGCCACAACAGTGAGAGGCCCGCGTACCGCAAAAAAATAAATAAATAAAGTATGTTCAATTCATATCTTCAAAGTGATAAGAATTTTTGAAACATGAAGCTTGAACAAGCTGTTATAGGAAAGAATCAATTACAAGTATCAAGCATGAGAAAGAAAAATTGTCCCAAATCTGGTTAAGAACTCTTTTGTGTCATGTAATTAAAATTTAATATCAAACAAAAAGACTGTTTTGCTATATATTTTTCTATGATGATACTATGGTGAATTTCCTTTTAATGGACATTTGGGTTGTTGCAAAACTATTGCTATTGTAAAGAATGAAGCTATTGTCATCCTTTAGCCAAATCTTTTCAAATATCCTTAATTATAGCTCATGCTCTTTCTACTGAACCATGTTGCGAATTTGTATCTCACATATATATAGCTCTACAGGAGCTAACAAGGAAATATATCCAAGACACAGTGTTAAGTGATAAAAATATGTTGAGAAACAGTATATATTAAATCCCACATCTGTCCAAATATATTTATATGTCTATATGTGAACATAGAATATTTCTGAAGTAACACAAGAAATGTTTTAGATTGATCACTGATAAGGAATAGTTCTTGGGTATCAAGATATGTAGAAGGGAACTTCATTTTATATGTTTCTGTACAGTTACACTTGCATATATTACAATTATAATACTTTCACTGGAAATTATTTTAGAAGAGCTAGGGGTCATAAATACTAATAGTATTAGAAGCAGAAGTAGTAGCAAAATTATTAGAAGCATCAATGGTAGTAAAAATTACAATAAGAAAAATAAAAAGCAACAAGCCTAGGACAGCTGGTAACTCTCTTCCCCTTTCTCTAAGAGTCTTTAAAATGTCTGTTACTCCTCTAGCCAGAGGTGCTCTGTCTCTTCAAGCATGGGCTGCAAAACTAAATTATCCTGGCCAGAGAATATCCCCCTCCCCTTCACCCTGCTACCCCTGAGTCTGTCTGAGCCCTGAAAAGGCAGAGAATCAAACCATTATTTAAGTCACATATAGGATCTGGGAAATGTACTTCTTCCACTGCTCCATCACTACTTAGGTAGTGTTTCCTATTCCTCAGCCACACGGACTTATTCACTCTAAAAGTTGGGAGAGGAAACGGGGTAGCTGAGAGTAGAGAACGTGGGGTGATTCATGTGAGACCATGACCCCTTAAAGACATGGGATCTTGGGTTCAATTTTTCAGCATTCATTTCCAGTGTCCAGCTATGGATTTTCTTTTGCATTATCAAGATGCTCTTTTATATATAGCTCATCTCTGAAGTTTCCACCCAGATCATCTTTACCGGCTTGGCCTCAAAGGAGGAATCTAAAGTACTTGCTTTCCATACAGCATATTTTTCTGTTTATATACCAAGAAACGAAGCATGCTCTGCCCGCTCTGACCTTTACCTGCGGGTTTTAGGAAACGATTTGATTTTCTGTTCAAGGAGAGCATTGTAACCCTGGCAACCAGACACCATGGTGCAGATGGCAGATCTAACATCCAAAGGCAGTTTGACAGGAACACACGCTAACGCTAGAGGCTGAGGCATCTCTTTTCTGTATTCTGACAGGACTTGAAATTGAGCTCAGTTCTTCAGAGAAGAGCCTTCCCCTTTTCTGGACACAATTGGGCTCTCAGTGGTTTACCAGGTTTACCTCGCCTCCTCTCCACCACTCCCAAATCTAGCTGATGTTCAAGCTTTGATCCCTACCTCGGTCACAGAATCCAGATAGTTAATATTCAGAATGCTAAGAATAACATTCCATGGTTCCATGCACTGTGACCATGAGCTGTGAGTTAGTCAACTGTAGTAACTTCTGGTCCAATATTGAGGAGACTTGGAGTATCGGCATCACACTAGCTGTGTGAATGCGAGCATATTGATACGCCTCTTTTAGCGTTGTCATATGACTGTATGTCATCAAGTCTAAGATGAAGTATTAAAATATGGAAATATATGCATTTTAGGACTGATGAAATATAAGTAGGGCAGGCTAAGTGCTATAACAGCTCAACCTCCAAATCTTAGTAGTGTAATACAGTACAAGATAACTTCTTGCTCATGTAGTTCAGTGATATATTGATTCATGATCTTTCCATCATGTAGCTCCACCCTCAGGCAGATCCTCAGATCCTTCTACATTCAGCCATAACATACATAATTTCTTCTCATCTTCTGTTGGCTAGAACTAGTCATGTGAGCATGCCTAATTGGAGTCTGGGAAATGTAGTTTCTTTGTATACCCTGGGGAAAAAATGAAAGACGTTTTGGTGAACACTTAGTGGTCACTACCACAGTCTGGCAGTCTATCAAATACCCAGTTTATTCTTCTTTTTGCTTAGAGAACATCCAAAACCTCTTCTGCCAGAGAGACAACCTAAAGTCCCATTGTGACCCTACACACAGCTCAAAGTCTAATATCTCAGGGTAATATGAAGCCCTCTCTATTAGTTTCATCCTTTTAGGAATGAGGCACCTGATACGCAGTGCAGCAGAGACATTGGCTTCAAATTCTGTGTGAAACACTCAGATACCTTCCTTAAGAAGACCTAGAATTTCCCCAGGAGAGGGAAGAAGCTGGAAAAGGTCTCTGAGTCCTGGATATGCAATGAGCAGCTCTAAATCATTTACCCATTGGTATGCCCATGACCTCAACTGTAGTCCCGTGTTGGCGAAGACAACATAATCAATAAGGAAGGTGAAGAGAGGGTTGTCATGTGACTTTCCTCAGGTCACATGGCCTGATAAACCCTCCCAGAATGCTTGCAGTCCTCGCATATCTCTTTAGTTTCCATCAAGTGTCATCACTCACCCACTTCAGTGATTTCCTCAAGACCCATATTCTCCTTGCTGAGCAGGGTATACATCTTTTCCGTGGAACCTTCCATGACAAATAGCAATCTGCTGCAACCCCAAGTAATGTAAACATCTATGCACGCATGTGTGCACGTGTGCTTAGTTCCAGCTCCTAATGGCTTGGCAGTTGTGGTTGTGCCATCTTCCAGCTTGTGGTCCCCTCTCCCCATCTTCCTGTCTTCTCCTTCCTGGCATGGCACTGAGAGGTGGGCATATACCTTGCTTCGCCCAGCATCTAGCACAGACCTGTTTGCAGAGGCATTTCAAAGAAGGGCCAGCAGTTTCTCAGAGGATGAGGAGAGCCCTACCTCCCCAGAAAAATGGGACTGGGAATGTTCTAGTCCCATTTTTGCTCCCCACAGGTTGTGTGACTTTGAGAAATTCCTTTATTTCCTCTGAACCTTGGTGTGTTTTGTTGTTGTTGTTTTGCCTGAAAAATGAGAAAATTGGACACAATTAATTTGAAAATATCTTTCAGGACCTCCCTGGCATCCAGTGGTTAAGACTCTGTGCTTCCAGTGCAAGGGGGGCAGGTTCGATTCCTGGTCGGGGGACTAAGATGCTGCATGCCGCTCGGCGCAGCCAAAAATTTTTAAAAAAAGAAAAAAGAAAAAATCTTTCAATTAGAATATATTATGATCCTATAATTAGGTTTGGCCAACCTTTTCAAATGGGTTGACTAATTGTTTCTCTTTCTTCATAACTTTTACACTAGGAGTCTGGAAGCCTCTCTCCCAGGTCTTGTAGGTTTCAGTTTCCACCTCTAATTATATATTCACACCATTGTACATGATTCTTTCTGCCCACTAGTCCTAACACACACAAACAGACACACACACACGGACGCACACACACACACAGACACTCTTATTGTTCTGTCTAGAACAGTTAGCTAGGCTTCCTTATGATTTTCCACAGAACATCCTGGACCTCCATGGAAAAGAAATAACGTTTTATTAAGTGCCTACTACATATCAGGCACTTTTCATTTACCCCCACTTAATCCCCATAATTTTCAAAGATAGGCCTTATCATCTCCCTTGCTACCTATGAGAATATTGGGGCTCAAAGAAGTTAAAAAATTATGTGTTACCACCAATTTGAGGTAGAAGCCAGAGTGACCTCAGATCTATCTGATTTCATAGCCCTGCCACCTCCTGACAGTTTGTTTACGTTACAGTAGTCCTGCAGTCTCTCCCTCATTGGGTCATAAAGCACATATTGACTCAGAGAAAATATCTTTCAAAAATACTCAGGATGTTCTTCTTGTTCAGCTCAAACCATCCTTTAATCCCATAGGTGATGCAGCAGCACTGGGGGCCCCTGTGAGGTTAGACGGGAGAGTTAGGATCCATTTTCCTTCAGGACTAGATGGTGTCAGTGAGGTCTTTGATAATAAGAGGCTGCTTTGTAAGTCTGGTCACAAATAGCTTACTATTGGTCAGTGCTATGGAAACAGAACTGGGCTGGTGGATCTTCGTTTATGGGGCATATTGCTATAGATTTGGTGGGTGAGAGAGTGTGGCTCATATTAACATGTTGCTTAGCTTTACTGTTTTACTGGAAAGCGAAACATGAAACTAGAAAATATTTGATTGAGAATGTGAATTAAATCAGATGTGCAAATGAATGCTTCTGTTTTTACAAACTCCCTTTTCCACCCACTCTGAATTAGCTGTTGTTTGTTTATTTTGCCTTCAAGGGGAGCAGTAGCAAAAATTTCATACGAATTCCTCTCATTCTGCTGAAAAGTAAACTTAAGCCACAAAGAATAGCGCCTTGTTTAATAAACATCTTTTTTAGACCAATATACATATACTCTGAGCACATATTTATATTTGGGAAGGATTATTCTGACTCCCACAAATCCTTTTTCATAAATGTAATCTGTCATTTTCTTTACAGAAAAACAATACATACTTATTACATATAACTTAAAAGCTAGAAAAATCATCCATGGTTCCCCCACCCCAGTCATAAATGACTACTATTGACATGTTGGCTAATTTTTTCTGTCTTTTCATCCCTAATACTTGAGAATTTTTAAATACAAGATTTGTATTTATACTATAACTATGTAATATAATCACTTGATTACCTTATATGCTATTATATCATAAGTATGTTTTCATGTTTTTACATATTTGGCAAATATTTTCAACAAAATGGTAAACAAAAATAAGGGTCCCTTATATTACTTTAGCATGTTTAGTAGTTTTTTAATACTTATCTTTAAAAAAATTTTTTATTGAGAAAAGATTTACAAACAGATAAAGTCACCCTTTTTAGTATAAAATTCTGTGACTTTTGACAAATTCATCCTTGACAAATACATGACAAATGCATGTGACCATCACTGCAATCAACATATAGAACAGTTAAAATTTTAATTCCTTTGTGCCCTTTTGTAGTCAACCTTTCCCCCTACTCCCAGTTCCTGGAAACCACTGATCTGTGTTTTGTCCCTATAGTTTTGCCTGTCCCAGAATGTCATGGAAATGGATTCATACAGTATGTAGCCTTTGAGTCTTGCTGCTTTCACTTAGCCTAATGAATTTCAGATTCGTCCTTGTTGTTGCACATATTAATATTCTCTTATTATTGCCTAATAGTATTCCTGTGCATGGCTGTACCACAGTTTGTTTATTCATTCCTCAGCTGAAGGACATTTGTGTTGTTTCCAGTTTGGGGCAATTAAGAATAAAGCTGAAGGGAATTCCCTGGCTGTCCAGTGGTTAGGGCTCCGCGCTTTCACTGCTGAGGGCCTGAGTTCAGTCCTTGGTCAGGGAACAAGGAGCCTGCAAGTCGTGCAGCGCAGCCAAAAAGAAATAAAGAAAAAAAGGGCCGTTATAAACATTCATGTACAGGTTGTGTGAACATGAGTTGTCATGACTGTCATCCCCCTCAGCCCTAGACAATTGCTAATCTACTTTCTATCTCTATAAACTTACCTATTCTGGGCATTTCATATAAACCTGATTATATAACCTCTAGCCCTTTGTGACTGGCTTCTTTCACTTATTGTAACATTTTCAAGATTTATCCATGTGTAGTATGTATCAGTATTTCATTTCTTTTTATCGCTGTATGATATACCATCGTGTGGATATCACGTTTTACTTATCCATTCATCAGTTGATGGGCATTTGATTGTTCCGGTTTTTTGGCTATTATGAATAATGCCACTATGAACGTTCAGGTACCAGTGTTAATGTGGACATCTGTTTTCAATTCTCTTGGGTAACTATCTAGGCATGGCATTGCTATTTTAACTCTATGTTTAACCATTTGAGGAACTGCCGGACCATTTCCAAGATGACTATACCATTTTACATTCACCCCAGTGATATATAAGCATTCCAGTTTCTCCACATCCTTGTCAATACTTGCTCTTATCTGACTTCTTGATTATAACTAACCATTCTAGTGAGTGTGAAGTAGTATCTCATTGTGATTTTGATTTGAATTCCCCCAATAGCTAATAATAGTGAGCATCTTTCCATGTGCTTATTGGCCACTTATATATAATTTTTGGAGAAATGTATATTGAAATGTTTTGCCCCTTGTAGACCTGCTCCCTTGTTCCATATTCACACATCGAGGGGCCCAGATCTACCTGGCTCCCTTGTTATGCTTACAATCTCCAGTCAGGGCCCAACTGACTCACTGTCCTGCTAAGTCAATGAATCATAAGCCTGGTGACTCAGCCTTTTTTCTTTCGTTAACATAACAAGGAAGTCTCTGCATAGAGCCCTGGCATTCATTTTCGGAAAGAAAATTCACTGAGATTAGTTGACGAACACATTTTTATTCATTACAGAAAAAGGCCACATTAAAATGAAAACTAGAAAATCAGAAATTATTTTATAGGTGATATTGGAGGGAGTAAAATAGACCACCGTGCCCTCTTTGAGTGAAAGAGAATTATTCTCTTCTCCCAAGTGAGAAGTAATGGCTTCAGTAGTGGGTGGATTATTGAACTGAAAATGTGGCTGGATGGTGTGAACATAACAAAAAGCTATTAAGTGTGATTTTAATCTCTGACACACTAAGAGGAATGACACAAAAAATGAATATCTAATAGTTTCACATTTTTATAAAGTAGTCAATCTCCCAGATTTGAATTGCTTATGAACAAACCCTTTGTTTTTTGAATTTCAAGCTTTAATAACCTATCCTAATACATTTTTGGGAGCTTAATATGTGAACACAGCATTGTGTTAAACGTAGGAAGACAAAAATTGGTATCAGCTTTTTTTTTTTCCGCGGTACGCGGGCCTCTCACCGCTGCGGCCTCTCCCGCCGCGGAGCACAGGCTCCGGACGCGCAGGCTCAGCGGCCACGGCTCACGGGCCCAGCCGCTCCGCAGCATGTGGGATCCTCCCGGACCGGGGCACGAACCCGTGTCCCCTGCATCGGCAGGCGGACTCCCAACCACTGCGCCACCAGGGAAGCCCCTGGTACCTGCTTTTTAAGAGCTCACAGTTGGTGGGGCCTGAAATTCATGTATACATTTATTCATTCAATATTTCTTTAGTGTCTACCATGTAGCAGTTATGTTGGGACTAAATCAACACACCCTCTGTGCTCTGGTCTCACAACGGAATTTTCCTCCATTTCAATGTCATGTTATGAAGGTGTTGGCATGGTTGATCATCTTTCAGACACTCTTTTACCTTATCTCATTTTTTACAGAACAGTGTGGGTGGGAGGTTGTGTCATCCTGTTTTACAGATGAGAAAACCAAGATCCAGAGATGTTAAGTCATTTGCCCGAAGTGATATAGCCAGCAAGTGTCAGGGCTGGGATTTGGATCTATGTCATGTCACCATAAATCCAAGCTCTTTTCAGTATGCCATCCTCTATATTGTCCCAAGGAAATGCTAAATCCTAAAATTTCATGTGATAGGGTTCAAGTGGAAGCTGCTTCTTCCCTCTGGCTTCAGTATTTAGTTCCTTGACAATGAAAGGAAATAAGAGTTGATATTTTTGTAGCCAGACTGGTTGGGTGTGTATTATCAGTGTTTCAGAATGTCATAATCACAACAAACATGAATTGTTTGATGTGATGGTTAATTTTATGTGTCACCTTGACTAGGCCGCAGGGTGCCCAGATATTTGGTCAAACATTATTCTGGGTGTTTCTGTGAGGGTGTTTGGATGAGATTAACATTTGAACCGGTAGACTGAATAAAAGCAGATTGCCCTCCTGAATGTGGGTGGACGTCATCCAATCAGCTGAAACCTGAATGGAACAAAAAGGCTGACCATCTCATGAATAAGAGAGAATTCCTCCTACCTGACTGCTTTTGAACTGGGACATCAGTCTTTCTGCCTTTGGACACAAATGGAAACTTCTTCCTGGGCTTCGATCCTACCAGCCCTTGGATGGTCCTCCTGGTTCTCAGGCCTTCAGACTCCTACTGGAACTACATTGGCTGTCCTGGGTCTCCAACTTGATGACTCACCCTGTAGATCTTGGAACTTGTCACTGGCTATAATGGCATGAGCCACTTCCTTACAGTAAATTGCTTTATAGATACAAAGTCACCATATATAGATTAGTTCTGTTTCTCTGGAAAACTCTGGCTGTGAGGACACTGGAGGGCTCTTCTCTCCATCACTCCCAGTGGACATTATCCAGTGGGCAGGTGTTTCTAGCAAACATGCAGAGGGAGGCATCAGGCAAGACCAGCAGGATCAGTCCTCAAAACATGGCCCTGCTGCCACCTTCTACATGTCTGCACTCTGGCTGAGTCACAAGCATTGAAGGTGAGGAGTCGGCATCTAGCATCCTGGGCATTGTATCAGCAAGAGCTGGCAGCAGCCACCTGCCCTCACAAGCTAGAGTAGTGAGTGTGGAAACACAATGCCTGTCTGAAGGGAAAAGACAAGTGAGCCAGAGCTCTGGAATTTCATCCGACTCCCTTGCCTTACCATGAAAAAATATATAAAAAAGAGCCTACACATCTCCCCAAGTCAATTCCAACTATCCCTGTCTTGCGTGATTCTGATTTGCCTGCACTGGCCAGGAATGGACAGGTGATCTGAAGAGATCTTGCAGCGTCCCCAACCTGCTTTCTCCACAAATCCAGGCGTAAAGAGCTGATGCAGTGCCCTGCCCTTGAAGAGAGCTTGAAAGAAGTAGAGCATGTGCTTTGGTCTGTCAACAGAGCCTGGAGGATTTTGCTGGTAAAGGGAAGGAAAAATCAATGTGGCTGTTTAAAATGTAATAGTGGCCACTAAGCAGTGCAGAAAGGGCATTCCAAGGAGAACGTTCAAGGCTTTGGAGGATGCCATGCCCCAGCCTATCGAGGAGAGGACTGTGCAAGGAAGCAACTTTCCAGACAAGATTAGATGCATCTATATTCATCTTTCCCCTACTTCTGAATCACCTTCCTTGGAAGCCTTCTTACCACTCATCCTACACAGCGTCAGCAGTAGCTCCCAGATCTCGAGTACCCACGTGGTGTCAGGCTTATTCAGCATTTTCCCTGTCTTGGGAGATCTGCTACACACTTTGCCCACAAACATAGATGCCAGTATTTTCTCCAGTTTACATTTAAGGAAACTCAGTTCAGCAAGGTTAAGTAACTTGTCCATCTTCACACAGCTAGTGAGTAACAAAGTTCAATTTAAGCCCAGGTGGGGCTGATTTCAAAGCACACGCTCTTTATGTCTTAGCCTGTCACTCCAGCCAAAGTCACCCAAGTGTAGGTTCACCTGCTTCCGTGAGCTGGAGTTGGTTGGTGATTTTGGAGCTTCTCCTAAGTATATCACTTGGGTATTTGGCTGCCATTCAGCCCCTAAGCTGCTCATGGGTCAACTCACTAGTCATCTTGACAAGAATAGTCTCTCATCTGCTTTGGCCATCTCCCTCCAGGACCTTGAGACACCTGGCTCTGGAGGACATGCCCTTCTCCCCAGGGGAGCCCTCCTCTGCCTCTGAGAAACATGGGAAAAGCAGGCAGCTCATTCTCTGCACCATCAGCCCTGTCTGGTGAGGACTTCACGAATTTTACAAATGAGGAAGAAATGTCATAAATGTGTATGTACCTCAAAAAGCTCTAAGGCAGCTCTCCTCAAACTTTAAAGTTCACTCAGACTGCTTGTAAAATGCAGGTGTGATTCAGTTGGTCTAGGGTGGGGCCTGTGAGTCTGCATTTTTACCAGGCAATGCTGATGCTGCTGGTCATGGATTACACTCCAAACGGTTCTCTCTATGTCAAAGCACACAGACTCAAGCTTCCATGCCCAGCAGCTGCCTGTGTCCCCATGAGCCAGCCCCTTCCCACTCTGCCCTCTCCTGCTCACCCCTCCAGAAGGCAAGCTCTGAGGATGGTCCCTTCTCCTCCCAGGCCAGGCCCAACCACCCTTGGCACTGGTGACCATTGGTTCTTCCCTTCCCTGGGCTGTGGGCTGCTCAGGGCCAATTATCCCGAAGAGTAACCCTACAGTAGCCTCTGCAAGACCTCTGCCCAGGAGCACCGGCAGCCAAGCCCTGAGCCCTGCCTCAGTGAGCTGTCCTTTCCCCCTCTGCCCTGGGCACAGAGCAGAGGAGCTGGGCCTCCAGGGAGCAGAGCTTGCTTTCCAATTTTGGAGAGTCCCCTCAACCCCCTGATCTTTTAGCTTTTCAAGCTCTATCACTTACTGACTATGCGACGTTAGACTGTTACCTCCCTTTTCTGAACCTGAGGATCCTCATTTGTAAAATTAGGAATAAAACTACACACCTGTGTTCATAGCAACACTCTCACAATATCCAATAGGTCACCCAAGTGTCCACTGATGGATGAATGAATAAGCAAAATGTAATATATATGTGTGTGTGTGTGTGTGTGTGTGTGTGCGTGTGTGTGTGTGTATAGTTGACCCTTGCACAGGTCATGCACAGGTCCACTTACACACGGATTTTTATCAACAGTGAATAATACAGTACTACATGATCTGTGGTTGGTTGAATCCATGAATGTGGACCTGTGGAGATGGAGGAAACTTGGTTGAGGCCAACTATAAGTTACATGTGTGTTTTCTTACCCTCTCTTCACTCCTTCTGACAGCTTCATGCTCAGAACTTCTTTATAGATCCAGAAAAAAAAAAAAAACCCATAAAAACAGTCAGCTGGAAGGTGCTTGTATATGCTCTTTCAAATTCTGAGTTGGACATGAAATTCCCAGCGTGCACCAGCCCCACGCTTAAATGGGAAGTGGACCACTGACCGTCAGATTCAGTGCCAAAGATTTTAGGAACTTAAATCAGTCACCAAGGACTAAATTTGTCACTACTCTGCAGCCATTTATACAGCCATTTTGTAGACAAGAAGAATGAGATTCAGAGAGGTGAAGTGCTTACCTGGGGTCACTTAGCTAAGTGGCTAGTTCCCCCTGAAGATGGTCCCAAATGTGGCTTTTTCCTTTGCTGCCTACAGTGTCAGGTTTGGTGTTTGGGTCCCAGTGCCAATTCCTTGACCCCATGGTCTTAGGACACTCAGACAAGGGCTACAAGGTCAGCACTCATTCCAGGTCTGGGAGCAAAGGGTGTGTGAATTTAAGGAAGTAGAATAATGAATAAGTGTGCAGTTCAATCAATATCTTAGTTCCAGGCACACATGGGTCACCTAATAAGTACGTATTGAATGAATGAATAGAACAAAGAACAGATATCTGGCCTGTTCTCTGATTCTTGGACCCTTGGAGACACCTGTGAATCTGTTTTCAGCTTCCCCTGTGTTACCTGGAGCTGATGCTGACCAGAAGCAGGTATTTCAGAGGCCAAATGGTCTACTCCCTGCAACACTGGCCACACTGTGGCAGCCCCAGGCTCTCTGGGAAGCTGGCTGCCAGCTCAGAAACCATTGCTGGAAGATAAAAAAAGACAATTCCTAAAAATGGGAAAATTTTTAACCAAAGTTTTAGATATAGTCAGAGAGTCCAAACATTCAATCCAATGCAGTCATCACCCCTCACCTTTTCTTTTTTTTGGTCAGGAAGCAACAAAGAAATTTAATGTTCAATTATAGATTTTATTTTTGTCCTGGTTTATGCTATACCTGTATACCATCTAATCACTTTCTATGCATTCTATAGTTTCCACGCTTCCATACTGCTGCAGGGGGAAAGCCCTGTGTTGTTTTTGTTTTCTCTCTCTCTCTCTCTCCCAGCCCTGGCCCTAGAGAACATCCATCTCCTTAAGCAGGGAGGATGCTGGTTATTTTTCTTCCTCTCTCTTTTCTCTCACTGCTTTGCTCAGAAGGCAGCCCAAGTCACAGGCAGGTCTGTCTCTCGGGCCAGAGGAACTGGAAAAAGGGGGCCCTAGGAGCTGGAAAATGTGCGAGAGATGCTAGGAAGAAGAGGTACTTCTGTGGGATATATATACCTAATAGTGGAATTACTGGGTCAGAGTTTGGATTCTTCTTGTTTTTTTTTTTTTGTTTTTTTTGTTTTTCTTTTTTTGCAGTACACAGGCCTCTCACTGCTGTGGCCTCTCCCATTGCGGAGCACAGGCTCCGGACGCGCAGGCTCAGCGGCCATGGCTCACGGGCCCAGCCGCTCCGCAGCATGTGGGATCTTCCCGGACCGGGGCACGAACCCGTGTCCCCTGCACTGGCAGGCGGACTCTCAACCACTGCGCCACCAGGGAAGCCCTCTTCTTGTGGTTTTAATTTGCATTTCCCCGATGATTAATTTGCATTTCCCTGATGTTGAGCATATTTCATGTATTTTATATCCTTTTATGTAAAGTGCCCATTTTTCTATTGAGTTGCCTTTTTCATTGCTGTGGAAGTTCTTTATGTTATTAACATATGGATTGCAAATATTTTCTCCTGCTCTGTGGGTACTTTTTCACATCCTTAATGGGGTTTTGATGACCAAAATTTTTTAATTTTTATTTCTTTTAAGGAGGAGGGAAGATTAGAGAAGGGCTTTTCTCTAAAAGTTCTTACCTTTAATGAATTCCAACTTACCAACCTTTTCCTTAAGTATTCATGCTTTTTGTGTCCCATTGAAGAAATCTTTGCCTACCCTAAAGTCATGAAGATATTCTCCTATGCTATCTCCTAGAAGCTTTAATGACTTAATATTCACATTTAAATCAGTAATCTATCTGGAATTGGGTTTTGTGAATAGTGTGAAGTAGGGAATTTTATACCATTTATTGAAAAGAACCTCCTCCCGCAACTGCGCAGCAGTGTTATCTTTGTGACAGTCAGATGAAGCATTTGTGTGGATCTCTTTCCAAACTCCCCATTCTGTTCCATTGATCTATTTACCCAAATTTGCATTAATTAATGCAATTGTAAATTAAGTCTCAATATCCTCCAACTTTGTTCTTCAGTATTGGCTTGGCTATTCTTGCCTTTTGCATTTCCTTAAAATCTACCTGTCAGTTTCCCCCAAGAAACATTCTTCTGAGATTTGACTCTGGTTTCATTGAATCTGTACTTCAGTTTGGGGAGAACTGATATTTTCACAATATTGATTGCTCTATTTCATGAACATTGTATATTCCCTCTATTTTTATAGATAGTCTTTAAAGTCTCCTGTCCTGATTTTTAGTTTTCACTGTGGAGGTCTTGAACAACTTTCATTATATTTATTCCCAAATCTCTGATGCATTTTATGCAATTGTACTTGTAAAATAAAATTTAAATTTTATTGTTTATTGTTTGTATAAAGAAATACAGTTGGCACTTATATATTGCCCTTGTAGCTCAAGGACTTTCAAAATTCATATACTAATTCTAAAAATTCACTTATTAATGCTAATAATTCTGTTAATTCTATATCTATGTCCTTGCCTTCTCTTCCTCATCCCTCACCTCTGGCCAACTTGGGGGCAATGCATAGAAGAAAAATGAAGTTCAACTCACCCCATATCCCTTAATATGTCAAAAGAATAGTGAGTGTTTGGGCAAAACATGGTCTAAAATGAGTCTGGGGACTTATGAACAAATTTAATCTGTCTGTCATATCTTATTAGCAACCTGCATTATAAGTGGGTTGAATTTGTGGGGCTGCACTCTCTAATGCTTCCTTATATTCTGCGTGATGTGACATGGGAAATATTTGGTGTGACGGTTGTTATTCCTAGTCAAATTTTAAAAAGGGTTGATGAGGAAGCTGAAATAGACGCTTGGGAGCTTGATGCTGCCACAAATATAAAAGCCAGCAACCTTACCCTGTGGCTACAGACCGTGACACGGACCATCTCTTTAAATTGGCTGCAGATTTCCAGCTTGCATTTGCTTCGTTAGCAGGAGAAGCTCAAGATCATGCAATCTTCACTCTAATTTATCTTGGTTTGTTGTCACCCTGTGACTCAGGCAAGAGGCTGCATTTCTATTTCCAATTAAGGCTTGATGAACTCTGAGGCAAGGAACCAGGGTGGAAAGCTGGTACTAGGGAAGCAGGAAGATTAAACCTGGTAGAGCATAGCTGAGAGCACTTAGCACTTGTCATGTACTTCCTCACATAGTTATTTAGATTTTATTTATGAATCCAGTCTCTCCACCTAGGCTGATTATACAGCTGTCCCATTGTGCCAACACCTAAGTATCTTAAGTGTTCAGTGAGAGTTTGATGCCACTGCTACTACTGTGTTCCATTTGAATAACATTTCTGAAGTAGCCATTTAATCTTCACAATATCTCTTTAAATACTGTGATGAAGTCAACTCTAAGATCCAGATGCTTTAAGATCCAGGTAGGGCAGTAGATTTCTGCAAATGTTCAAAAGTGGTATTTGCAGGATGAGCTGGACCAGAATCCAGGTGTCCTGATTCCCAGCCCAGGTTTAGCTGAGTCTTAACTGGCTCTGGGGGAGGAACAGGTCTTGGAATTTTCCACTTGCCTGCGTGGCCCACTGTCCACAGAGGGAGGAACTTGAGGGTGTAGGTGACAGCAGGAGTCTGTCTGGTTGTTCCCGCTCCTCATTGTCCAGCATTAAAAATACTTGGATTGGGCTTCCCTGGTGGTGCAGTGGTTAGGAGTCCGCCTCCCAGTGCAGGGGACATGGGTTCAAGCCCTGGTCCGGGAAGATCCCACATGCCGTGGAGCAACCAAGCCCATGCACCACAACTACTAAGCCTACGCTCTAGAGCCCGAGAGCCACACTATGGAAGCCCATGCCCATCCTCCGCAACAAGAGAAGCCACCGCAGTGAGAAGCCTGCGCACCGCAAAGAAGAGTAGCCTCCGCTCGCCACAACTAGAGAAAAACCCACGCAGAGCAACGAAGACCCAATGCAGCCAAAAATAAAATAAAACAAAAAACAACAACAAAAAGCTTGGATTTCACAACACATTGTATACCTTAAACTTACACAGTGTTATATGTAAATTATATCTCAGTAAAGCCAGGGCGGGGTGAAGTTAGCTTTAAATAAACACAACACAGGAATTCTGGCTTGTCTAGAAACCTAGAAGGATCCTCTGTTAAAAATCTATACGACTTCCCTGATGGCACAGTGGTTAAGAATCCGCCTGCCAATGCAGGGAACACGGGTTTGAGCCCTGGTCTGGGAAGGTCCCACATGCCGCAGAGCAACTAAGCCCGTGTGCCACAACTACTGAGCCTGTGCTCCAGAGCCCGCGAGCCACAACTGCTGAAGCTGTGTGCCACAACTACTGAAGCCCACGCGCCTAGAGCCCGTGCTCCGCAACAAGAGAAGCCACCGCAATGAGAAGCCCACGCACCGCAACGAACAGTAGCCCCCACTTGCCGCAAATAGAGAAAGCCTACGCGCAGCAACGAAGACCCAACGCAGCCAAAAATAAAATAAAATAAATAAATTTATTTTTTAAAAATCTATAAAAAGAAGAGCTGGTTGGTCCAGCAATACAAAGGTAGAGGGGCTAATGATGAGGTCATTCCTTATTCTGTGTTTTTCTAGAGACCTAGTTGGCCTCCCCGATCACAAAACATTGGTCATCAAGTCACAAACCACTGGACAAAGGCAGTGTGACATCTTAGCATCTGAAAGGGGGATTTGCTGGGCACTAGGGGCTTGAAGTCTGGTCAGGGCACTGCCACTGCCCAGCCATTGTGTCTGTCCACCTTGGTTCCACTAAGGCAAGATATATATAACGTTCAAAGTATTATGTGAGTTCCTCAAATGAATCTATTTTTAGCACAATGACATAATTGATACTTTGCTGATTGCCCCCCATTTGCTTCAGAACACCTAGATCTTAAAGGGAATTTACTTTTGGGATTGCTGTGCTTACAGGAAGTAGGGAAAATCTCCAAGGAACCCTCCTTCCTAAAGAAAGGGTAACAAACTCTGAGTCAGAACCAGAGCTGGGAGCAGAAAGTAGTGAATAAACTGAAGGAACGAAGTTGCCCTGAGGGCAAAGCTGATAGCAGTGCTGTGATGTGCAATTGTCATAGTAAACCTCAGGCCACAGCAAGGAAGCGGAGCTGAACAGAAATCTCTGCATCAAGCGGGCAGCAGCCCTCTGATTCCTGTGCACATTGTGTTAACGTATTTAAATAACTACAAAATATAATCTCCCTGTGTCCCCCATTCTTCCTTGCCAGGATTTTTTTGTCTTTTCTCATAAGCTTATTTTTTAGGTGAATTTTATATTATGGTATCAAGATCCAACATGATTTTACAGATTGTTTTGGGAAAGATATACATTTTTACAATGTCACATCTTCCCATGTATGAACAGGAAGTGTTGAGAGGTACTGTCTTCAGGTGCAAAGGTCTCTCATCACTGATAAAGGTCACCACTGTGCAGCGACAAAGATGCCTTTGGTGAAGTTGAGCAGGCTGGTCAGAGGGAGACTTAGTTCAACATGTTATTGAAACAAAAGGGCATTCCATTTAAAAGCCAATCCCTGTGGTCATCCCTTGGGCCATGCACTGTATCATGTCCTGTTGTGGAGGATTCAAAGATGAGTGAGAATCCTTCAGGATGACTACTTACTATCAAAAAAGCCCCAGAAAATAAAAAGTGTTGGCAAGGATGTGGTGAAATTGGAATGCTTGTGCACTGCTAGTGGGGATGTAAAATATGCAGTGCTATGAAAAACAATGCCTAAAAAAATTAAAAGTACAATTACCATATGATCCAGCAATTCCACTTCTGCTTATCTACCCAAAAGAATTGAAATCAGAGACTTGAAGAGATATTTGTACAGCTGTGTTCACAGCAACATTATGCATGATAGTCAAAAGGTAGAAAGCAACCCTAGTGTCCACTGACAGATAAATGGGTAAACAAAGTGTGGTGTATCCATACAATGGAATATTACTCAGCCTTAAAAAGGAAGGAAATTCTGACTCGTACTACAGCGTGGATGAACCTTGAGGACGTTATGCTGAGTGAAATAAGCCAGTCACGAAAGGACAAACACTGTATGATTCCACTTATATGAGGAACCTAGAGGAGTCAGATTCATAGGGACAGAAAGTAGAGTGGTGGTAGTCAGGGGCTGGAGGGGAGGGGGAAACAGAGCTATTGCCTAATGGGTACAGAGTTTCAGGTTTACAAGATGGAACGAGTTCTGAAGATGGTTGGTGGTGGTGATGGTTGCACAGCAACGTGACTGTATACTTAATGCCACTTAAAAATGGTTAAGATGGTAAATTTTATGTGTATGTATTTTACCACAATTGCAAATAAAAATAATAAAATAGTTTTCTTATATATAAATTTATTTATTTTATGTATTTATTTTTGGCTGCATTGGGTCTTTGTTGCTGCGTGCAGGCTTTCTCTAGTTGTGGCAAGCAGGGGCTACTCGTCGTTGTGGTGCACGGGCTTCTCATTGCGGTGGCTTCTCTTGTTGCGGTGCACGGGCTCTAGGCGCGCAGGCCTCAGTAGTTGTGGCACACAGGCTCAGCAGTTGTGGCTCGCAGGCTAGAGCACAGGCTCAGTAGCTGTGGCGCCCGGGCCTAGTTGCTCCGTGGCATGTGGGATCTTCCCAGACCAGGACTCAAACCCGTGTCCCCTGCACTGGTAGGTGGATTCTTAACCACTGTGCCACCAGGGAAGCCCAATAAAATAGTATTTTAAAAAGATGAGTGAGGAAAAGTGTGTATGCTCAGGGAACTCCGTGGGGGAAGTAGAGTGGCAGGGGGCACAGGACGCAGGCGCCCCAGTCAGGCAGAAGTCAGTGGAGAACAGCTCTGTGGCACAGACCTGCCTCAACGGAAGACTCGTGGAGGCTGGGCGGCTTAGGGAAGGACTCCAGGCTAGCCCAATAATGATCAGAAGAGGCTTCCTCAAAGCATATTCCAAAGACCACCACCGCATTTATTTTGTCATTTGGTATGTTCGCGAGCTTCCTGAAACATAAACATCACTCCTGATTTATGGATTTCCTTGCTTTCTCCTTCTCCTCTTGCATTTGCTCTCACACATTTGCTCTCTTTAGGTGCTCTGACTTTCAGCCTCACTACTGACAGACGCTGCAGCTCAGGCCTGGCTCTGGCCACCATCCACTGAATTCAGGTGAACAATTTTCCTGCTCCAGAAGCTTTTGGTTCCCGTTTCAGAAGGTCACGTTATTAATTACAACGGGCCAAAGCACATTTTGTAGGTAACTCTGTTAGCCTGCAGGAACTGCAGAGTTGACACAATTAATTGGAAGTGTAGATGCTGGCATTGAGCATCCAAAGAAATCCATTAAAATGTATCTAAATATAATCTAAGTGCTGAGAAAAAAGGAGGTCTGAAATGCTTTCAGTCGAATTCCTGCAAAATCACAAACTATTAAAGCCAAACTCTGCATCCTGGCACCAACAGTAGTTCATGAATATAAAAGGGCCTATCTTCTTAGTAAAGTAGTTTTTGTTTTGGAAAATACAGTTATTTATTATAAAAAGATAGCATTTATGTTAACATGTAAGGGGTTATTATTTTTAAATGAATTAATACATATTTATTATGTTTTTTGCTGTTTATTTCTAACATGGTAAATATCAGTGGAAATAGCCCGTATCAACAATCTCTTTTTAGGGTCCTTAATAACTTATAAGAGTATAAAGGGGTCCTGAGACCTAACATTAAAGGAATTACTAAGTGTAGAAGTTTCCCAGAGAAAAGGAGAGATGTTGGTCACCACAGCCCAACGTGCAGGTGGTGATTCCCCAGACTTATAGCACTGTCTGTAAACAAGAGGACAAACAACCCAAGCCAGACATCAGAACT
This sequence comes from Delphinus delphis, assembly GCF_949987515.2. Lineage (NCBI taxonomy): Eukaryota > Metazoa > Chordata > Mammalia > Artiodactyla > Delphinidae > Delphinus > Delphinus delphis. Next base: position 60,584,566 of record NC_082692.2, read on the forward strand.
CCCACCTGACAAGCGAGGACCATTTGGGAGATGCTGGGGCTTGTATGCGTGATACTTTGTACTGTCAGTATGGCCAGTCAGCCCTTGTTATTTCACTCCCTCCTGTCCTCCCAGGTCACCTCTGGGTGTAAGAACTGTGGGCTCTGGGTCTTCTCTGCCGCTGTCTTCTGCCCCTGGACAGTCCCCTTGCAATCTGGCCAGGCTCCTCTCCTGGGTGAGTACCCGTGTGACCTTAGTTATTGCACACATGGTCCACATGGAGTGTTGCCCTGGCAAGGCCAGCGTGCTCTGCAGTGCGTGTTAGCCACTCGTCATAATGTCATTATTATCATCGTCGTGGTTACTATTTAGAGATTATATCTGAGTTCACTTTGCCTTTCTGAAAAATAAGGATAATATTCCCTGACTTCCCCGCTTCCCAGGTTTGCTTCAAGAGACAAATTGGTTAATGTGTCAGTCAAATATGTGCTCATGGACCAACCATCGAAGGTGATCAATTCAAGACAGGAGGGAAGGCACAATTTCCCTTTGTGGAGTCAGGCTGGCTGGTTTGACGCCGTCACTGACTAGTGAACTGATCTGGGTAACATTATGTAACTTCCGCCTGCATCTCCATCTGTAAATGGGAGCGGTAGAAGTCCCTAAAGTTCAGTGTTGTAGTGAGGATGAAATAAGATAAGGCATAGAGCACTATGTGCCAGTGCCTTGACTATAGTAAGCTTTCACCAGAGGCTCTTGTTTGTAACATGAAGGGAGACACCTGGTTTTATTACAAAGCTCGTCTAGAAGAGGATATTGTCTCTGTTTCTGGAACTCTTTGCTCAGTGAAGTGGGGTAGAGCATCCGGACAGGAGGCAGGGCCCATTCACGCAGGTCAGAATTCTATGAATGACGGGGATCATGAAACAGCCGACGTAGGGAAGAGGTTTCTTAAAAAGATAAGTCACGTTTCCCGTGCCTGGAGACTGTATTCCGTGGGGACCGTGGACTGTGGCAATGGTACAGCAGAGGAGAAGTAGATAGTTCTAGCAGGCTCTAGGAAGTGGAGGTGATGGGCCTTGGTGACTGGGTGTCTGACATGGGAGGTGAGGAGAGGAAGGGATGTAAGATGACTTCATATTTTGAGCCAGAATAATATTGTTCTCCTTTCCTGACTTGGGCTCTGGGGAAGGTGGGGAGACAAATGTTCAGTTCTGTCCTTGTGGAATTTAAAACTTTTCCAGGCAGCACCTGCCAGCATCCCTTCTTCTCCACCTGGCCCCACTCAAACCTCCCACAAACCCCAGGCTTCCAGCTGCCTGAGAAACTGAGAGCCCTTTGTATAATACTTGTCCCTCTGGAAGCATGCCCCCTTTCCTTATGGGAAGCTGGGCCAGCTCACAGCATGCATGGCCCGCTTCTGCCCCCCTCAGCACACTCCTAGCCCTGAATCTCTTCCGCTCCAGCCAAGGGAATCCTGGGCTCTGCTGCCCATTGAAGACACCTGCCTAGGAAAAAGGGGCCCATCCTCCTCCAGGAAGTCCACCTGTCACCAGCCTCCTTTTCAGAAAGGCCAGGTGACCAGGTCGCACAGCTCATAAGTAACAAAGCTGGAATCCCAAGTCAGGGCAGTTGGACTCTGAACCTTTCCTCCTTCTCACCTTGACTGCAGGATCTTTTCTGAGTCCCTTGGCCCTGAACTGCTAGACAACCTTGGCTGCTGTCTAAATCCTGTCCCATCTTCCCAGTTCTTTGCAGACCCTGTCACACCTCCCAGGGAAAAGCATACATGCTCCCAGGGATGCAGAAATTCCTGTCCACACACAGTGTTCAGTCATTCAGCAAACATTCACTGAGAGCCAGCCCACTGTGTGCTAGGCCCTGTACATGGTAGTGAACCTCACACTCACACACTATACACACAGACACACACACACATGAAGTCGACTCACTTTCCTTCTCCTGTTGATTCGTGCAGCTCAAAATGACCTGGTTTTACTCCTAGCGACAGGAAGAGGCCCTCCTTTACCCATCATCTTTCAAAGAAGAGTGAGCAGGTAGTCTAATTTTAAGCCTACTAAAGATAATTTAAAAGTAGCCCAAGAAGAAGTTTGCCTTAAGGGCAGGGCCACGGCCTTTTTTTTTTTTATATCCCCCTCACCACGGCATCCAGCAAATGCCTTTACATGAAGAAATCGTTTGCTGAGCGCTGGAATAGTGTAAATGAGATTATAGGAAAGCTGTTTAATCTTCTCAACAGAATAATTCCCCCTCAGCATTCTTAAACTAAGCATCTTCTAGGGGAAAAAAAATTAATGTGAATTATAAATCAGCCTTATCTATTTCTTAATGCAGTCCCACCCACTTCTTTAAAGATGTAGGATAATCCAGGCTTTCTCTGCTTCAACCTCTAAGACAGAGCTGGTTCAACTTCTGTGTTTGCACGTACCATTCATCTTCAGAAAAGGGTGTTCAGCCCTAATTCTTCCCTCCATTACCTCCAGAGCTGTCGTGCTGCTTTGTGGAAACTTCCCAGGATCCCATCACCACCAAGTAAATGAAGCAGCTCCGCAGAAAGAGTAGATAATCAGAGAGCTGGCCAAGACACAGGGCAAACTCATCAGATAGATGTTTTCTTCTTTATTACTCTTTTCTTCAGCCACAACTGTCTCCTGAATGAGTGAAAGTGAATTATGAGTACTATTAGATCAGTTTCCAACAAAAACTCTTGCCAGTTCTGTGAACCTGGCTTTCCACGCTCTGCTTCTGAGAACAGTGTATCTTCTCTCTGTGCGGGGAGTTGCCGGGGCGGGCGGGGTGGGGGGGGGGGGGGGCGGGTGCGGTATACAACATCCTCCAGCACCGTGGAGAATTAATGATTTCCTCCCTTATGAATGTCAGTGATTGTAATAGTAATAGTTTATGTTCTTTGAGCACTTACTGTAACAATTGGAGTTCTAAACACCTTTCCTAAACCGGGCCATTGAATCCCCACAGAAATCATAATGGAAGTAATTATGATTATTCCCATTTTTCAGAGGAGGAAACTGAGACTAAAGGAAGTTTGGAAACTTGCCCAAAGTAAGTGAAAGGGCCCTGCCTCCTGCACTCCAGCCATTAACTCTTATGTCACATGGCTTCCCTGGGAGATCCCTTGTCTCTCTCTCCTTCTAGTACCGAGAGGCTAAGTTTCCAATCAACCAGGAGTTTCTGTGTTCAGGATCTTATTCGACTAATTCACTAGGCCTGTGTAAACGAGTTAACACCCGTTAACTTATTTCACTCTAAAGATCGCTATCCTAGGTTTGAGAAGACTGACCAACTGGCTGAGTGTTACGCAGCTAGAAAGTCGCGTTGCTTTATAGAGGTCGGCCTTTACTGGGCCACCTCCACGCCCTCCCCGACCCTGGGACCCCAGGAGCCACAGCCTTGTCGGAGAAGGGACCCCAATGTGCTGCTGCAGAAACCGGGGAGCAGATTAGCTGGGACCAGGCTCCCCCACTTCTCTCCTCACCAGGACCCCTAATAGGATCTGGGCTTCTAGATCGGGGTTAACCCCCTGACCCTGACCCTCATCCTTTTATTCTGAAAGTTTACCTGAGGCAGCTTCCAGCGGGTGGCAGCAGCAGTCTGCTTACCCCTGGGGGAGAAGAGAGGCCAGGAAGTAAGGGGGAAGGGAGAACAACCCAGCCTCAACGCAGAACTGAACTCTGCCCATCCCTGGGGCCGGGGTAGGGAGCATCCGTGTCCTCCCGCAAAGGTGAGGCATTAAATGCCCGTGATTAGCAATTTTTACCAAGTCATCAGAGAAAACACACTGTGCTCTGGTGTTGCCCCATCAGCCTTCACTTTTTTTCTCACTGTCATTTTCCTTTGCTCTGATTTTCTTTTACTTTTATTCTTTCTTTTAAACAATTTTTTCTTTTTATTCTTTTGTGTTGCTCATATTTCTATAACTGCCCTCAAATCTCCTTTCTGAACAAGATGAGGTTTAGAGAAATAAGTGAGGATGAGTGAGGGGCCCCTTAATGCCCCTCACAGCATCCTCTAAGCCGATGCCTCCCCACCTCCTCGGAGGAACATTCTATAGTCAGAAAGGGCCTGACCTGAGAATTCTCCACCACTGGAAGGAGTAGCTGGTGATAAATCCCGTCATTTGCTTCCTTTCATGAGCTCAGCCACTGCCTGATAGAAAACTTGTATCCAGTGGCCCAGCTAGGAGGAATCTGCCCACAGCAGGGGACCCTGTGTCCCTCTGGACCCAGAAACTCACAGCAGGGCTGTTGGAGACATATCTGTGGTTGGCTGTCTCTGCATTTCTGATCACACTGGCCCAGCTGGTGAACATCTGGAAGTTGACTTGGAATGTGGTGTTTCTCTAGAGTGAGCATCTGCAGGAAACCCAGGACTCTCAGGTCTTTTGGGCCAAAGAGAGCCTGCTTGGTTTCTTCTGCCTCTGCCAGCAACAAAATGTACTGTCAGTACCAGAATCTTTGGGCAGAGAATGCCTTGGGCACCGAGGCAGAAATCCTATAATGGGCAAGGCTCTCGGCCAAGCACATTTAAATAGCACTGATAATAGTGTGAGGACCTTCGTTTCCCCAGCACAGCATTCTTTGTAAGCGGGGATCCTGGCAGCTGGGCAAGAAGCCACCATCTCCCCACATTCTATGGAGAGGGGGTTGGAAGTGTGGCCTCAGCCAGGACACTAACCAAGGTCGTAGCGCTGTTCTATGATAGAGGTGACTTCTTGCTGTGAGGCTGGTGTCCTATTTACTCTACCAGGACATCTGCCCTCAGGCAATGCCAGTGCTGGGTGGAAGCTGCAATCAGCCTGTGACAGGACTCACCCTATAAATGTGCTCATTGAAAGAAACCCTGTGATAAATCCTTAAAGAGAAATATTCTGCTGTAAAGTACACCTACCCACCGACATACCCATGTCCATGGAAGAAACCCATGGAAGTACCTCTCCACTCCCCATATGCATCCCACCCTCACTTTGCCACTGTTTATCACTTCTGGGATCACAGAATTCCATATGGAGGCTCTGGCAGGTGGGGTAGGCTGTAACCTTAGATGCCTTTTAGGTTCATAGGGAAAGCATCCATGCTTGATAGGTTTATGTAGGTCTACATTAAACAAGAAGTGGCATCACTGAAAACAGTAATAGAATAAGACCCATGTCCCTTCTTCTCTTCCTTTATCATAGCTTCTCAGCCAGATGTGGCCTGGTCACCACAGTTCAGCTTCTATGGAAGCTGAGTTTTGCCTTGAGATGATTTAACAGAGTACTGAGCTAGGCCCATGCAGCATCTTTCAGGGGTTCTGATGAAAGATTAAAAGCTGCACGAATCCTGTACCAGGTCAGCCAGTTGTTACTTCTCTGCCCACAGCATTTGGTGGTGGGGAGAAGTGACCCCTCCCACAGTTCCTACTGAAGGGATAGCCTGAGGTTGGCCAGAGCTGACCAGAGATGAACATCTGACCCCGTGGTGGGGAAAGATGGTGGGGAGAGCAAATCCATGGGCTGGGCTGAGTCGTAGGTTTCTCTATTGAGAATGTGAATTACAAAGCCCAGACGCTGTGACTAGACCCTGTGTCATGGAGCGTCGGGCCCATGCTGCTGCCATGGTGAGCCAGAGCCACAGTCCTTCAAGCATTTACTGAGTGTCTATTACATGGAGGAATCAGAAGCAGAAATGGGAGAATCTTATGGGCCAAGAGTTAGAGACCTCTGTCCCATGAGCCTGGCTGACTTTATTTTCAGCCCTTGGAAGCCTGTGCAGTTGCCTGTTAAGGCCTCACAAATAATCCTCCTTTTCTTAAACCTCCATAAGGAGGATACTTTTTCTTGCTGCTCTGTGTGCCCAGAACAAGACAGCTCTGTATCCCCACCATGAAGGTCAGTGACAGCGGCATGTGCAGTCATGCCAAGCGATGCTGCCGCCGAGGGCAGGAGGCTGCCCCAGCACCTACCGTCCCCTGAACCGATGCTGAGTCTCAGGGGTGCAGGCACACACTGGCCACGTGAGAGGGCTGTTGGTGGAAGGCAGAGCTGCTGGAGAAAGTGCTCAAGGAGGAAAAGCATAACTGTTAAAATGAAGCACATCTGAGGTATTTCTTTGCTTCTAAAACATGTGGTTTTTTCTTCATAGTTTAACATTTGTGAAATCAGGATGTGTCTCACAATTCACAGTCTGGCAGCTAGAATCATTGTAGTTATCATGAACAAACTTGGCCAGGGCTGTTCCTGATGTTGTCACTTCAACTGAGTTATATGCATTGTCAGAGCTACAAATGTTGAATTTGTTATTGAAAATATCTTCAGAAAGATTTCGCTGTAATTTGGCAAGCGAAAAAGTCATTGTGTTCGCAGAAAGGCATGGAAATGGAGCAGTGGAGTATATATTTTATATTAATGAAGCCGGTATTTTTGTTAAAGGAATGATTGCAATCTCATATTTCTTTCAAAGCAATAACCAAGTGCTTTAGAAACCCTCAGGTAGAAGAAATGGAGGTACATCTTGTTACTGAGATAAGTGCACAAGGATGGCTTATTGCCCACCAGCACAGTGTGACCAAAGGCAGGAGAGATTGCCAAGTCCCTCAGAACAGATAAAAGGCATTTCGAAGCACCAGCAAGCTCTTGTGCCCCATCCATGCATTGAGTGGCAACATTGTTAAGGCTGTGTCCTAGCGTACTTGACAGTGGTTTTTTATTCTCTTTTTTAGTGGCACATAAAATAATGGTGTGACTTACAGTTGAAGGAATCTTAGATTAGATGAGATACATTAATAATAACCATCAAACTGTGGCTGAACAGGCTTACGCCCAACCGAGAAGAAAGCCAAAGGCTACTCGTGCTTCAGCCCCAGGTCTACGCCTTGCTGCTCCTTTTCCCTTCCTGCCTCCCCTGTCTCTTTCTTTCTCTATCATTCTCCTCCTTTTACCTCCTCACATCAGTAGGCTGTACATACTGGTGAGAAAGGGAAGTTTGGATAAGATGGGGGTAACAACTTGTTCAGTACTTTTGCATGTATGTGTGGGTACATGCATGTGTACATATCTGTGCAGAGCCAATGCTTCCTCTCTCATTCCCAACAGGGTCTTCAGAAGTAGTGATGTGAAATCATGAGTTCCTCTCAATGTACCAAAAAAAAAAAAAAAATCCATCAAGAAAAAATACATATGTGCTCCTCAGTCTAAAATACCTCCATTTTCATTCTTTTTTTATGGCTGAGCAATATTCCATTTTATATATACATATATACACACCACATCTTCTATATCCATTCATCTGTCAATGGACATCTAGGTTGCTTCCATGTCTTGGCTATTGGAAATAGTGCCGCGGTGAATGTTGGGGTGCATGTGTCTTTTCGAATTATAATTTTCTCCAGATATATGCCCAGGAGTGGGATTGCAGGATCATATGGTAACTCTGTTTTTAGTTTTTTAAGGAACCTCCATACTATTCTCCGTAACAGCTGCACCAATTTACATTCCCACCAACGTGTAGGAGGGTTCCTTTTCGGTTTGCAAGATGACTTATGACTCTAAAATATTATTCTATGACAGTGCTTTCAATTGCATTGTCATAGAATATTTCAATTTCAATATTATCTCTGCGAAAGAGAAAATCTGTCTTTATCGGTACAATGGTGATAAGTCAACTGTTGTCATTTTGACAACACCAACCTAAAGTCATCCAGAAGAGACTTAGCAACAGATTAAAAGTTCAGTGCTGTCACTTCAAGACAGGGATCGCTTGGTACCCACCTAATGTCAACATAGCTCATAAACTGCATGGCAGAAGCTGGGTTGGCTGTGAGTGTATCATCCATATGACTGAGAGCATGCTTAAGATAATTCTTTCAAGAGCATCAGCTTTTAAGAACATAACATTTTCAAGGTTATCTTTTGGGAAAAGAAAATTTTTTTAAATTCTCCCATCCACAGATACCAATGTGTGATAAACACTAATCTCTGTCATATTCATTGTTCAGGGGAGGAAATAGGCCAGGAGAGATGGGAAACAACTGACTCAAGGGCACTCAGCTGCTTCCGTGGCATGGCTGGAACTCAAGCTCAGAGCCTATGTCATTCCACCCAGCTTTGTCGCTGTATCATTTCATCTCTTGCACTCCATGAAGCAAGTCTGGTCTCACTCAGTTCAGATATACAAAATCGTGATGCTAAAGCTTACTTAATACCTCTTAGTTTAGTGTTGTTTTGGGTTTTATATATATATATATTCTCTGTCTCTCCATTAAAACCTGGAAACAGTTTCAAGTTAACATTATCAATTCATGGAGGATAATTTTGTTTCTATGCTGCAACCAGAGCTCCCTCTAATGGCTATTTATTTGGAGAACAAAGTCTGGGGGAAATGAAATAACCCCTGTTCTTTTAGAACTGAGGACTTCAAAAATTATAGTTTAATGAGTCATTATTTACCTTTGCAACTAGATGATTTTAAAACAAGACTTACCTGATGTGATAATTAATTTTATATGTCAGCTTGACTGGGCCACAGGATGCCCAGATATTTGGTCAAACATTATTTTGGGTATGTCTGTGAGTGTGTTTTAGATGAGATTAACATTTGAATCAGTAAACTGAGTAAAGTGGATTTCCCTCCCTAGGGTGGGTAGGCCTCATCCAATCAGTTGAAGGCCTGGAGAGAATAAAAAGGCTGACAGTCTCTCAGGAGGAACTCCTCCTGCCTGACTCTTGAGCTGGGGCATCAGTTTTTCCTGCCTTTGGTGTGGAACTGAAACATGGGCTCTTCCTGGGTCTTGAACATGGCAGCTTTGGGACTGAAACCCACAATATCAGTTCTCTTGATTGTCAGGCCTTCAGACTCAGACTAGATACACCATCAGCAATCTTGGGTCTCAGCTCACAGCTGCAGATCTCAGCTTCTATAATCAGGCAAGCCAATTCCATATATATATTACACACACACACACACACACACACACACACACACACACACACACACACACAATCTATTGGTTCTGTTTCTCTGGTGAACTCTGACTAACACAATTGATTTCAAGGCACTTTGAAAAAAAACATGAAAAAAATACTGCTATTACACAGTCAGTTACAGTGTGGGGTAGTTCTCCTTGAAGCATAAGTCTGCCTACCTTCATGGGTGGTTTTGACTAATTAGTTGTCAAGTCATGCTGACAGTAAAGAACACAAGAAAATTGAGATCTGTGACCACTGATTTTTTTTAAAATATCATATAAAATAATATTAAATATAAATATATTCAATAAAAGTAATATCAGCTCTATTGATCTTGCATTTTACATATCATATTTACTACCTCATTTGATGGGATCCTCACTGCCATGCTGAGAGACAGAGCCAATATCCCGAGCTCAATACACAGATAGAACTGATGCCCTGATCCCCGCAGATAGAACTGACCTTTAATATTGTGGCTTTTCCATTATAACCACAATGTCACTCTGAGTCATTCTCTGCCACAAACCAATAAGACAGCCTCTCCAGTTATTTCACTAATCACAGAGGCTGTTGATGATTTTCAGTCCAAAACATGCTCTTCAATGGCTATTTTCTGGCTGACTTGGTTCAGTAGCCTAGAGCAGAATGTAAACAATTCCAGGCTCTTATGATATACAAGAGAAGAAGATTACTTACTGTCTCACACAAACAGGTTCATACTGGAATTCCAGGTGGTTTTTTTTTTTTCAAAGAGTTTTATTTTGATCCTTTCTCTCCCAGAAATCCCTGAGTGGAAACCCAATTATGTGGCTGTCACAAAAGTATTGACTTTATCATTGGGAAGGAAGTAAAAATGATCCACCATCTACCCATGTTACCATTCCCCTGCATCTGAAAATGAACAGGAAATGTTACAAATAAAAACCAGGACTTACTCTTTAAACTAGGCTTCTATATCATCTCGGTTTCCCTGGACCTTGCTTTCTTCATTTATATGTCTTGGAGATTATTCAATAATAATGAATAAAGCTTTCATTCATTTTCCAAGTATTATACATTATTCCCTTATGTGAATTCCTAATAATTAATTTGACATCTTATTAATGAAATTCAAGTCCAGAAATCTTTATTCAAGTCTGAAGGCAGAATAGAATATATTAATTAGTGATGAATAATACTTAAAGCTGTCACAAAGACCCTACATTTAATGTTCTTTTTATACAAAATATTTATAAATATAATGATTTTTATTTGCTCTGTCTTCATGAAAAAAATCGTAACTAGAATTCCAGATAAGCATGGATGGACTGACATTCTTCAGTCATCTACATCTATAATGTGCATAACCACAAGAAGGGAATCTGGTTACCCATATTACAATTAAGGGAATATCTGTGTAGAAGGGAACTGTGTCCAGGGTATGACCTAAGATCTGTAAAATCTTGGCAAATGTTACCCAAATGTAGGCCTTTCCTTAGGAACAAAAACAAAAGCAAAAACTAGCTATCTTCCCCTTTTCTTTCCCATCTATGTATATAAGAGAAATCATTTTATACTCTGTCATTTTCTACTACATTCATTTATATTTATATATATATTCTTATTATTATTGAAGTATAGTTGACTTACAATGTTGTGTTAATTTCTGCTGTACAGCAAAGTGATTCAGTTATGCATACACACACACACACACACACACACACACACACATTCTTTTTTTATATTCTTTTCCATTATGGTTTATCATAGGATACTGAATTCTCTGTGGTATACAGTAGGACCTTGTTGTTTATCCATTGTGTATATAATTGCTTATGCCTGTTAACCCCAACCTCTCACTCCATCCCTCCCCCAACCCCCTTCCGCTTGGCAACCACAAGTCTGTTCTCTATGTCCGTGAGTCCATTTCTGTTTTGTAGATAGGTTCATTTGTGTCATGTTTTAGATTCCACATGTAAGTGATATCATATGGTGTTTGTCTTTCTCTGTCTGACTTACTTCACTTAGTATGATAATCTCTAGTTGCATCCATGTTGCTGCAAATGGCATTATTTCATTCTTTTTTATGGCTGAGTAGTATTCCATTATATATATGTACCACATCTTCTCTATCCCTTCATCTGTCAATGGACATTTAGATTGTTTCCATGTCTTGGCTATTGTGAATAGTGCTGCTGTGAACTAGGGACAGCATGTATCTTTTTGGATTAGAGTTTTGTCTGGATATGTACCCAGGAGTGGGATTGCTGGATCATATGGTAATTCTATTTTTAGTTTTCTGAGGAACCTACATACTGTTCTCCATAGTAGCTGCACCAATTTACATTTTCACCAACAGTATAGAAGGGTTCCCTTTTCTCCACATCCTCTCCAGCATTTATTATTTGTAGAATTTTTAATGATGGCCATTCTAGCCCATGTGAGGTGATACCTCATTGTAGCTTTGATTTGCAATTCTCTAATAATTAGCGATGTTGAACATCTTTTCACGTGCCTATTGGCCATTTGTATTTCTTCTTTGGTGAACTGTCTATTTAGGTCTTCTGCCCATTTTTCTATTGGGTTGTTTGTTTTTTTTGTTGTTGGGTTATATGAGCTGTTTGTATATTTTGGAAATTAAGCCCTTGTCAGTCACATTGCTGGCAAATCTTTTCTCCTATTCTGTAGGTTGTCTTTATGGATTTTTTATGGTTTCCTTTGCTGTGCAAAAGCTTGTAAGTTTGATTAGGTCCCATTTGTTTATTTTTGTTTTTACTTCTATTGCCTTGGGAGACTGACCTAAGAAAACATTGGTACGATTTATGTCAGAGAATGTTTTGCCTATGATCTCTTCTAGGAGTTTTATGGTGTCATGTCTTATGTTTAAGTCTTTAAGTCATTTTGAGTTTATTTTTGTGTATGGTGAGAGCGGGTGTTCTAACTTCATTGATTTACATTCTACTACATTCATTTTTAAAAATTTCTTTTCTGGGCTTCCCTGGTGGCGCAGTGGTTGAGAGTCCGCCTGCCGATGCAGGGCACACGGGTTCGTGCCCCAGTCTAGGAAGATCCCACATGCCGCGGAGCAGCTAGGCCCGTGAGCCATGGCCGCAGAGCCTGCGCATCCGGAGCCTGTGCTCCGCAGTGGGAGAGGCCCGTGTACCGCAAAAAAAAAAAAAAAAAAAAAAATTCTTTTCTGCCACCTTCCATAGAAGACTTAAAGAAAAAACACAGTAAAGTAGAAAAGTAAATATAGAAATAAAAACTGAATTCAGGAAAATGCAGAAGAGCAAACTGAAGAAGAAAGTCAAAATATGAATGTGCAGACTATTACTTATCAGAAGTAGAGCGACAGGAACAGTTTATTGTTCACCAAAATCTGTTTTTCTTCTTCTTGGGCACACAACTGGATTGCACTCCCTGACCTCCCTTGCAGTTTGATTTTCAGCCAAGGGTATGTGAACAGAAGTTGTATGTGCCATTTGTGGCCATGGTCCATGAAACCCTTCCTTTGCATTCTTCCATACTCTTTCCTCCTTCCACTTGACTGGGAAGAACAGGACAGTAGTGACCTTGGAAGCCCTGTTCTGAGGATGGCAGGGCCTCTCTCATCCTAGGTCCTTTAATGCCTATGTGGGGGAGAGGGGTCCAGCCAATCCACACACCTGCCCAGGACTGTCACCTGAGCCAAGGCACAGATTTTGATTGTCTTTGATCCATCAATCAGTGTTTGTTACTTCAGCCTAGTATAGCCTAAATAATACATGCGATCGACACAAAGCACAGTAAACCCATATTTTCTATTTGGATTTTGGCAGGGCTTTTTACAGATGGGAAATAGTCTAGACAGACATTCACCCAGCAAACAGCAATTCAGGGCATTCCTGGCTTTAGAACTAGTTAGTCCTTCTTTTCAACATTGGAGTAGGTCTCAGCTGGAACAAGGGGTTAGTTAATCCTCCAAAGGGTTAAGCCCAGAACACTTTGGCAGTGTTGCCAGTGAGCCTCAGGAAACTTCGGGGACAGGAAGTGTCCAGCTGCAGGGCATCATCAGTTCAAAAACCACAGGATCACAAATGGAGACTGAGGAGCCCACGTTGTTTGTGAGTCATTGAGTTGAAACCAGGAAGAAGAGGTCAGTGTCTGGAGTTGGTCAAGTTGGCAAAATCAAGAACCCCAGGGGATGGCAGGTCAATATGCAAGTCAAGAAAGCCAGAATCCAGGCTGCTGGGTTCAAATCCCAGCTTCACTCCTGACTAATTATGGAATCCTGGGCAACTTGTTAATGTTTCCAGGCCGATTTATTTCTTCTTCTACAAAACTTGGGTAATAAAGTTATGTACTTCAAAGGGTCATTGTGAAAATTAAGTATATCTAAAAGGCTTAGATCAGTGCCTGGCACATAGTAAGCCTTCAGGAAATGATGACTATTTTTCATGCATACGAAGCAGAGGATGGTGGAGTACGTCTTGTGGGGATCAGGATCCAGTGCAAACCAGGAGCCTGGCCAGAAAGGGCTGAGCACCAGGCTCTCCTCAGTACAGATACTCCCATCTGAAGCTGTGGCCTGTGGCTTTTAGTCTTGGCCTACCTGGATCTGAAGTGGGGAGTAGCTGGGTCATCCCACTACCCTACAACACCCCGTGACTCACCACCAGTGGCCACCACTGGCCAGACAGCATGTAGGAGCTTCCTGGCCCCTTACATGGGGGAGAGAGAGCAGCAACAGCAGGAATCGCCCGTCCCGAGGGAAGACACCCCTAAGGCCTCCTGGGGGGACACCAGTCAGTTCATTGAGATTGACCAGGAGAAGAGAGATGGGGAATAGAACTTGCATGGGTGTCAAAATCTCAGATCCTCTAAATATCAGCTATGTGACTTTTGGGTGAGTCTCTGAACTTTACTCTTTTCTCATCTAAAATGCTATTTTAAATTGCTACATTATGAATAAATAAGGTAATGTGGTATCTTATGAAATACCTGATAGGGCATAGCTCAATAAATCTTTAACACATGTCAGTGGAAGGAGGGAACTGGTGTTTATACGGTGTGTGCTGATGGGTGAGTGGCTGGTGGGCATGTGAACACTTTAGTTTATTCCAGAAACCACACTTGGAAGCATTGTTGGTTGTGATTAAACATTTAATTATGTCCAGCGTGTGGTGAGTTGATTCTGGTGCTGTAAGGTATCATTAAGACTCTGTGTGTGCTCGGTCTAGTGGGCGTACCATGGCACTCTAGGGGCTGCTCCCTGAGTTCTTCTGCATTAGCAGTACTGCTCTATGGTTTGCCCATGGTCTGGGGACACCTTACTCCAGGGCCTCCTCGTGGCTTCCATCATGGTTCTCCATGGTTCTGCCCCGTGTGTTATGTATGGCTCCTCATTCACAGACGGAAGCCGTGGGTGATTGTGTTTGCATTCCTTTTATTACTGGGCTTTCAGTATTTCCACCATGTGTTGGATCCTCTTCTGGAACTTCACCTCGGGCTGAGTTCTTAGGTACAATGAACATTTCCAGACTTTGCAGGGAAGTCCTAATTCTACGGAAGTGGCCTTATCTCCTGCTTTGCTTCTTCATGCCTCCTAAACCTCATCCATGCTAATCCCTCGGAGACCACCTTCCTGCCTCTGCATGACCATATACAGTATTGCCTCAGCTAGGAGTGCCTGGTCCCTGGGGAGTGTAGGGATGGGCAGATGGGTCTTTGTGTCATTTGCTGGTGAGGTGATTTACTCTTACAGATATATTCTGCTTTTTTGACATTAGAGTCCATTCCCTCAACTACTTTCTGGACTTTTAAACAGCCTCCTGTATGTTCTTCCTGCTGGTCTCTCCCTGTTCAACTCTGTCCTCATAGCCTCCAGAATGATGTCACTTACTAATTTGCTCTTCACGATGGAAAGAGTTTTGAACAGTGGGTCTGGGTGTGTGCCTTCATCACAGTTTCTCTGAGACACTCAGGGCAGATCATTTAGCCTCTCAGGGACTCCATTTTTCACCTATAAATTAGCCATGTTGGACTATATAAAGTCTAATGTCTGTACTTGTTCTGCAGGTCTGGATGAAGGGAGTGGTTTTACAACCTTCATTTTCTTATAGACTCAGATGACAACTGTGCATGAGGATATTTCTGACTCCAAAATGTCACCAGCTCTTATGAGAAACTATGGGATCCATTCTGTGTAAAAATAATGTTAGTGAAGAATTCATTGGGGCAAAACGCCCTCTGTTATATATAAGAATACAGAGAGAGAGACTGAGCGCATGTTGAGAGATGATCAGTATGTTGTGTGTGTATCTTGGGAGGGCGGCATGGAAGCCCATATGTAATAGAATTCAGGTAGAGGAGCAAAGCCAGAGCAGAGATGGTCCAGATTCTCAGTATCAAGAAGCCACTGCCCAGGACCTGGAGGGAAAGCTGGGTTAGGCAACCCAGAGTTCAGATGGTGATAGCAAGAACCAAGAAGAAGGAGGGCAGTGTCAAAAAACTACAGGAGAGGGCTTCCCTGGTGGTGCAGCAGTGAGAGGCCCGCGTACCGCAAAAACAAAAAACAAAAAAACAAAAGCAAACGGTTGCTTAGAAAAACTTAAGTGTAGGTTTCACATAATTTTTATTAATTGATACACAGCCTTTTCAGTAAACAATTTCAGAGAGTGTGTTTTTCAGGCAATTCTGTTTTATCTTCTCTTTTGCATCATTATGGATTTATGACTCTCTGATACCTTAATGCAACCTTGTTTTCTTTCAACATCTAGAATCTACAAACTAATCCTGATTTTTTTTCTCCCTGCCCAGAAATATGGAGTCAACTATCCTCCAAGGGCATTTGTTCCTTTCACTGGAGAATAGTTTTAGAACCCACAAGCACTAGTTCCACAAATAAGCTTGTCCCACATTCCAACTGGAATTTGGCAGATGGCAGCAAAAATATCCAACGGCATAAATCACTGTAGGGATGGAACAGATAAAGCCTCCTTTAAAAACATGTCCATTGATATTTCCAATTCATCTCAATTTTAATAAGTTCTTCTTGGCTTGCTCTAACAGAAGAGGTTATCAATCCGTTCTTTTTTTTTTTTTCAATTTTTGAACAACTGATTTTTCTTGTTTCCATGAGTATTAATTTCTTAAAAGCAATATATTATCATACCAAACCAGAAGTCTGAATATCAGTGTTGCCTCCCCAAATTCAGAAGCCTCCACATCTTTTCTTCTGTCTCCACCCTCAGCTCAGCCATCCTGAAACTAGCTTCACGGTGAGCAGGTCCCATCGATTCTTTGGTCAGCATCGTCTTAGCACCAGTATCTGAAAGGAGAGAGACCCTAGCCTCCATCTAGGGGAACACCAAAGAAACTAAGATTTTGGAACACTCAGGGTGACACATAGATGGCTTGTTTGCTTAATAAAAGATAATAATAAAACGTAGAATACAAAGTTTAAAAAATCCTCTGTCAATTTTTTCCATTTGAGCTCCCAATTGGAATTTATTTTCTCTTTATATTTTTTCTTTCACTAGTGCCTTCATATATTTACAGGGCAACATTTTTAGTAAAAAATTGTAGTTTCATACAGGCCCATAGGTATATACAGTGTCCTGTACCGACTCACAAGGGTCAACTTTGCACATCTCTTCCCAATTCTGCACTCAGTGATATCACGTTTGTAGCTTACAATCAGCCATAATGGAAGTATTTACACCATGGAAATAGGCAAACACTATCAACCAGGACTTTCCACCCAGAGGGCTGGTTTTTAAGCATATATCAGGACAACTCTGGGTACACACCTCAGTTTTACCAAAACCGGTCAAAATGTCAGAACAAAAAATCAATTGATATACTATACAATTCTATATTCTGATATAGAATTATCAGAATAATATGCCAAACATTATGGTTGAGAATTCCCACTCAAGAAATTTACATAGAGTAGCTTTCGGAGCTTTATGTAATTTTTGTAATATTCACTGCGTAGTGCTCCCTGGAGCCAACCCTTGAAAGACAAAAAGTACAATTGGGTTATAGTACATTTTAGTTATATATAATTCCATTTAGTTATTCACCAGTTTCAAGTAATTTCCAGATACTTTTGATCCATTCCCCAGAGGCCTTTATTTCCACAACAGACAACATAGAGAATTCAGTAATTTCTAGTTATTAACATTTCTGTGCTGATATCCAATTTTTTACATGAATTAATACACACCATGCTCTCTCCTCGACGTCACATTCTGTAGTAACTGTGTATCATCTGGACGATATGGAGGATAGAACCCAGCAAACTTGGAGCATGGGGTCTGGCTTTACCAAAATCTAAAATGAGCTAAAGGAATGTGAAGTTTCCTCATTGGGTCTGAGTGGGGCTGGCCCACTAATTTGTTCTTTCAGGTGGTCTGTCATGGCACCCCTGGTGTTATTCCCAGGACTGTAATGGCCTCAGGTATCTCCTCGTTGGAAACTGTTCATGGTAGAGGTTCTCTTTTTGTTGTTCATTTAGCACCTGAATTTAGGCAGGGAACATTTCTACTTGAAGGCTCTGTGTAGTTTGATTCCCTGCCTTGTTATTGCCACTTCCACAGAGAAGTGGCCTCCCCAAGTGAGGAAGCCAGGACACTCTGTCCCTCCAGCTGCCTTGGGACAGTACTCGTCCTGCTTCCTCTTTCCGGGAGTATGGCGTTCTGAGCTACAGCCCATCTGAGTCTAGCATGCTTCCTCCCTACTTCTGGCACTCCCTCTCACCCAGCCCCACACCTCGAGCAGGACTTCCCCTGGCATTGCCCCCAGATTCTCACTTGCCCTTTAAGCTTGGCTAGGTCTGGCTGTGCTCTTTCAAGGACACAGATCCATGGCCTGGTTGGTGCTTCAGGCATCTGCCTGTGCTTGGCCGCCCCAGCTCCCAGCAGAATGCCGGCCCCAATGCCCTCGCTCTCCTGTGCTCTGAGTTTCCCTCCACCTAATACTGTCCATTTTACATCCCTCCACATTCTACTACGTTCCATTATCTTCTACTGTGCTTTCTTACCTGTTACCAAAGGAAAGTTGGGAGAGAGGGAGGGGTACATTCTAACTCTTCCCCCTTTTGCCATGTCAGAAACGAGCAGAAACCACAGTACAACCCAGATAAAAAATTGACTCTGAACAAGTATCTTTGTTTTCTAAGACTTGTAACCTTGGAGAGACCCCAGGTTAATCAGTAGTCTCCCTTACCTCCCCAAGCATGTTTGTGTCTGGCTAATACTGTTGACCATTTCCATATAGCTTTTAATTCTGTTCTTTCTTCAAACCAGGAATTATTTCATATCTTCTTTTTGATTTCCAAGACGATAGATATTTCTTGGATTATATTTCTTGGATATATCTTGTTTTGCTAGTACCCCGAGATTGCAGCCCAGAAATGTTGTAATAGTTTATAAATTCTCATAAGTAGCTTATGAGAATTTTTCCCACATCCTTGCCA
This sequence comes from Delphinus delphis, assembly GCF_949987515.2. Taxonomy (NCBI): domain Eukaryota; kingdom Metazoa; phylum Chordata; class Mammalia; order Artiodactyla; family Delphinidae; genus Delphinus; species Delphinus delphis. Next base: position 60,602,967 of record NC_082692.2, read on the forward strand.
AAACTTGATAATTTTTAATTTTTGCCATTATGGTGGTTGTACAACAATATCTTTTTTCTGCACATCCCTGAAGAAAGACACATATCTTCAGGTTGAAGAAATTTGAGTCCTGAGCAAAATAAATAAAAATAAATCCATACTTAGTGATGTCATAGTGAAACTTCAGAACACCAAAGACAAAACGAAAAATCTCAAAATCAGCCAAAGGGAAAATACAGCTTACTTACAATGGAAGGACCAGCAGACTGGCAACGCATTTCTCATTGGCAATTACAGAGGTCAGGAGACAATAGGACAATATCTTCAAAATGCTGTTGGGAGGAAAAAAAAACCCTGTCAAACTAAAACTCTGTATTATTCTCCCAGTGGTTGTGTCTGTGCATCCTCAATTGACCTCCCCCACCTTCTTCAGAAATACATACTGAGGGTAGGTGTCTGAAGCTGGGAAAATCCTAGAACCTCATGCCTTCTGGTCATATGATTGATCCCTTCCTTTGTCCGGAGCCTTTTGGCTCTACCCCAGGATCGTAAATACCACTTAGCAAGGCAGAGTTCTTTGGTTAACCAAATATTTCATGCTCCTAAAGCCTGCCCCACCTCAGGGAGCTTTGTTCAATTTGCTTAGCCCTAGTGCATACATGGTTCTAGGTCCAGAGATGGGGACCAACATATCCTTTTCTCAGCCCAGTTTGGCTCCAGACCTTGTTCTATATCAATAAATAGACTGCCTAGACTCTATCTGATCACAGTAGTCATCACAGCAGTCAGGTTCCTAGAGTTCTAGATGACTACAAAGTGGTTAGCTGACCTCTGTCAACTAGCCTCCTTTACAAAAGCCTCTCTGAAAATTTATTTCCATCTAAGTGTGCTAAATCTTTTAGATTCAAAAAGTTTATCTTCTTTGGTCTGCACAGTAGCCCTGTGAGAAAGGGAAGGTGAGGTAGGCGTCATCCTTTCACTTTCACAAATAAAGAAATCACAACACAGATGGGTCAAATGACTTGACCAAAGTCATACAGCTAATGAGAAACAAAACCATGTCTGAGCCCAGTTTTTGTTATAATTGCCCTTTCCAGAATCCAGGGATTTTTGCGCATTTTCCTGAAACTTTCTTTGACCTACTACTTTCAATGCCAACAATTGGAAAACGTATTAATTTACTATATTCACTCTTTTTTTTTTTTTTTTTTTTGCGGTACGCGGGCCTCTCACTGTTGTGGCCTCTCCCGTTGCAGAGCACACGCTCCGGATGCGCAGGCTCAGCAGCCATGGCTCATGGGCCCAGCCGCTCCGCGGCATGTGGGATCCTCCCAGACCGGGGCACAAACCCGTGTCCCCTGCATCAGCAGGCAGACCCTCAACCACTGCACCACCAGGGAAGCCCCCTATATTCACTCTTATGTGAAGGTATTATATGTTTGCAAAATAGCCAAATGTAGACAGCAAGATAGGAAATATCAAGAAATTGAGTGTATGTTTAGAAATCAGCTAATTAATTTTTTAAAAATCAAGATGTATATTATACTGAGAGGTTAGCATATTCAAATGAAATCTTATTTTATAAATACTCATTGCAGATAAAGCTTAAATAGGAATACTCAGAAATATTGCTCAGGGCAGAGGAAAAAAATATTTGAAAAATCAAAGAATTTCAGTTCAATAGATTATTATTTTCTGAAAGCTTAAGTAAAATCGAATACCTTGATCATGAGAGTTACCCTCTGGAATAGTGGCAAGGATCCTTGTGGGATCCTGACATTATATCATTATCTACTTCTAGATACTCTGACAAATGAAGGCAGAGGACCCTGCAACAGAGGAAGGACTCTGCCCATTTCGTCTTTCTGAGTGGATTACATGAGTTCACATTTAGTCTTCCCCTGGCATAGAGTCTGCAGCTGCAGCTCCTCAGATGAAATGATTTATTCCTCACTAGGGCCAGGGTATGGAAAATAATCACATTTTTCTCTAAGACACAGATGTAATCCCTGAGTAAATGAGCTGGAGGATGAGAGCAGCCTGAAAGTTTTAGGAGGAAGTGTCTTACAGGAAGTCATACAGCATAGGGGACCTTTTGTGTACAAGCTGTTACTAAGCGCACCTTAAGAAAGACAATGACATACTTATTTTAATGATGATGCTTTTCTTACTATTATTATTATCTTTTAAAAAGGAATTGCAAACATGGCACATTTCTAGGTAGAGTCTGCTCACCACAGCAGAGTGGAAAGTAGACCACATCCACACTCTGCCAAATCAATAGCATAGTGGAAATGAAGGTTTAAAAAGGGGCCAAAAGGAGATTCAAGGCCATGCTTTCAAAGCTGTTTCCATAAATCCTAGAAAATGACAGTTGTCCATATCATGTAATCGAGGGGAATGAGAAACAACGCAGGGATATGAAACCATGGTCCTTGACCTTATGAGGACTGCGTTCTAGGGGTAAAGACAGGGGATAAGTATGCAAATAAGTACATGAGGTAAATACAAGTAGTGAAGAGAACTATGACTATGAGAATGAGTGTCGTGTTTCCCGGTTTTACTGAGTGAGTACTTTGTACGTGCCAGCTCTACGCTCATTCCTTGCATGTTCTTCCTACTTAATTGTCCTTATCTATAAAATGAAGCCTAAAGAGCTTTTGTCACTTATCCAAGTTCACACAACCAATAACAGACAGGGGTTTGACCACAGATGTGTTTCAGCTCCCTCACTCTGAATCACTGCACACACCACCTTTCCTAACAATGGTAAAGTGATAGCTGCCATAGTCAACTCCCACTTCCGTGGAGAGTGTGAGAGGTGCCCTGATCTGTGCTCTTGGCCCAGACCCGTCCCTACACCCTCCCACCCATGAGCCCATCAACCAATAACGCAAGCGCTAGCCGACCCAGGCTGTACTAAATGCCCCTGTGAATCTAGGCATCCAGCCCCATATGGATGGAGGAGATGGTAGCGTACTCTTAGGTGTGCTCAGCTATCCTCTGGAATAGTTGTGTGACCTTGAGCACCTGAAGTTGTCATCTGGGCCCTCTGCCTGATGGCTGGAATTCTCATTTCTGAGTCTTTACTTACATACTACTCAATAAATCTCTAAATAATCTTCTCTTCAGTATATTTTCATTATTTACTCAGTCAGAAAATATTGACCTTGTTGACCAGTGACACTGGTGATGAGAAGACTGGTCCATGAACTTGAGGACAGACCCTTTTGTTTTGATCTCTTAGATATAAATTAAAAAGTGCTTACTGCTCCAGGGTCCCATGTGAAAGGAGAGCTCCTAAAACACATGGGTGGAGAGCAAAGGTCAGGTAGTCCTCTAAAAATTTTAAATGGGGCCTTAGATTTTGAGACAAAATGAGTTCTCTATTTAGGAAGGGAAAATACACACACACACACACACACACACACACACACCTGATTTTTTTCCCCTGTGTAAATAATGTCCTGGGTTAAACAATTTCATTGGCATAATGAATTCCCTGTATGAGAAAGTCACTGTATAACCCTGTTCTAAATCAGTTATATCCCAGTAGGGGTTAGAAGTGTTCAGAAAACAGAGCTGCCTTAAGAAGCAGCTTTATAAAGCTTTGTTGGGTGATACATGTACACTAATGCTTTTCCATTCACAAGTCGAAAGAGAGAGGATATTGGAATGATATGCCAACCAAACCTTCGTGCTGTTTGGGCAAGGAGCACCGCTGGGTTTACCCTGCCAGGAGCTCAGTACCTCCCATCTGCATGTGATCTTGCGTGCAGGGGTGACAGGGAATCAAGGATGGAAGGAAGGGAGCCAACCTCCCCCAGAGCACATGAAGCAGCAGAAGGAAAGAAGCCACAAAAAGGGAAGAATCTTTCTCTCTCTCTCTCTCTCTCTCTCTCTCTCTCTCACACACACACACACACACACACACACACACACATGCTTGGTGCTAAATACTCCCAGCTCTTCAGTAGGACTCCAGAGATTCTCTTATGAGGACTTCAAAAGGGAAGGGAAACTAACTGAAGGGAAACTAACACCAGAAGAAAAGGGAAGGTATCACGTGAGAAGCTGCATTCAAGTATTTGAGGACTTTTGGAGACTTGAGTCAATGAAAGTAGCAGCAAATTAAAACTGTAGGTGAAAGCAAGTTACAGAGGTAGATTCAGCAATGACGCAACCATCCTAACTCAAGAGAACGCATCTGCGTGACATGATGGTACCTTTGTACCAGGCCACTTGCGGAAGCGAAGAAAATTGGGATTGGAGAGGCCTGGAGCCAGAATGCACCTGGATGTGGGTCAGCACCCCTCTCAGGGTCATTCTTGGTCACCTGACCGTGGGGACCTGCATGAATCATAGTGGTGCTGGTTTGGGTGGAATCTCAGTTAGCAGCTAAGAACAAGATCTGGAGAAGGCAGCAAAGACAGTGTGAAACACAGAGCAATAAAAATACATAAAATTGTTAGTAGCTCTGCTAGAAATCTAAACACCAAGATCTTCTGTGAACTTAAGCTGTGAGAAAACAGATGGGTGAGGGGAAGAGACGGAAGGAAGACAGGAGCTAGAAGGAGAGGAAGGGTAGCAGTTCAATGGGGGCAGAGTGGTCCCCTTCTGCCCCTAGCTTTTTTTGTGTTCCCAGCCCTACCCACTAGGATCGGTGAGCGATCTCAAGTCTCAGGAAGAAGCTGTGGCTTAGAAAAATAATGGAGTTGAAGTTCTCAATAAATACGCTATGCAGCTAAAACCATTTAATCATGATCTTTGCATCAGAGGAGGAAAATCATAGGGAATGAAATGAGCAGGATCATTTTAAAAATAAAGATTTGGTTGGCAGATTACCACAGTAAGAAGATGAAAGAAAAGTCAGGAAAGTCAAATGCGACCAAAATCCACATTAACAAAAGTTGAAGAAAACAGACACCATTTACATTCCAAGCCGAATAATGAGGTGTCAGCAAGGCATCAGCTGGAAGAAAAACGTTGGAAAATAATTCTTTTTTTCACTGCTTGCAGCCAAAGCTCTAGTTGAAAATAAATGCAAAATTTTGCAGCTGGCAGTAGAGATTCTTAATGATCTCCATCAGCAGAAAACTAAGATTCTGTTAAGGGGTCTGACTCAGAAAACTTATAAGCCAGAAGAGAAAGAACAGAAGCTGTCAGCTGCAGAAGGGGATATTCACAGAGAGTTCAAGAAACAGAAGAGAAATTATAGTGAAGATAGATTATGTAAAGATCTGTTGGATCACCCTGTGGGGAAAAAAAGCCCAAGACACCAGGCTTTTTCTTTTTGATGCATCAAGATTTCTTCCTGGAGAGAAGATAGATGCTGCCTTCCAGAGATAGAAATTGCAGATAGCAAACCCAAAGATTGGTGCACTTCAGAGATTTCAGAAATAAACCAAATCCAGGAAGATCACGAAGTAAATCCCATCAGTGAGAGGTCCTGGGAGACAGGCTGGCTCCCTGAGCACACTCCTGGGAGTACTGGGGCCCTCGACCCCACTGTGCCCTTCACATCCTTCTTGCTATGGAAGAGGCATGCCTACAAGTGAATGCGTTGTGAATGGGCTGCCACCTGGGTAGAGGGACCTATGAGGTGTCAGGAAAACTTTACCCTCTGATTTGCAAACATGACTTGATGAAAAACTGCCAGAATGTCTACTGAATCCCACACCCTCCGAATGACAGACTACCCAACCTTCCTTGATGGTGGACACAATCGAGATATCTCCACTTCACCATTCATCAAACAGACTTGCCTGGAGGTCAACACAGGGCTGTACATGGACCACCACCTGGACCAAAGGACTATTTTCAGGATCTGTTAAAATATCTGCCTCTAATATTGGCCTTGGTGTGGTTTCATTAACAAAGAATGGCCCTAAGAGCTCTTACTTTCTCCAGGGAGGGCTGGCTTAGCTAATGGTGATGCCACTAACTTCCTATCTTTATCGGGAATATCTGTCATAAATATAAACCACTAACACTGCCATCAGCCATCTTCTCAAACATGGACCCACACATTCCCAACCTTTCTTCCTGGTGAGCTTACAGCTCCTTGCTAAAGAAAACTTTAGAAACATAGATCCTCTTGCCCTAAGAAAGTACCTTCTTTCTTGACCCTAATTACTTGAGATTATCTACCTTTCTCCCTCTACAAAATACATACAACCTTTGGGTTCTAGAGAGGAGCTTCTCCAGATATCACTACCTGCTCCCCCAGGCTTCCAGCCTCAGGTTATGAATGGACCCTTGGGATAGTTCAGGTGTTTCAAAATCCAATGTGAATGTTACTTTGGTAATTAGGTTAACGCTCTTAGAACTTAGTTTTGTTGTTAAGAGATCTTTTTGAACCAAATGACTCAAATCTGATAGGTATTTGATTTACTATAAAGTATGACCACCACTTGAGCTGATGCCTCTCACTTTCTCCACTCTCCTCAAACCTGTTTTATGTACTAACGTAGTTTATACAGTTAACGTAGCTTGCGCGACAGAGATGGGTTTTAATATAATATATGCTGAATATAACACTTTTTCATAAATTTGCTTAAAAGGAAAAGTGTAGGAATAATTATCATGACTGTTTGCTAATCTATGTTCTTTTGCTCATCCATACTTTGCATAAACCTTGATCAAAAGTCAAAACACTCAGCTTGGTGGTAGGTGAACTGTTGCCTAAGAGGAAATAAGTAGTCACTGAAATACCCATCAACTAAACCCAAACCTGCAATGTGATGCCAAAGAATACACTCTTCAAGAAATCACTTAGAAAATTACTAACGTAAGTATTCTCTCCATGTTTGGGCATTCCCTGGTGGTCCAGTGGTTAGGACTTGGCACTTTCACTGCCAGGGCACGGGTTCAATCCCCTGGTCAGGGAACTGAGACCCCATAAGCCACATGGCACACACACCCCAAAATTTTTGCTCTCAGCCGTGAAAGTGGATTTTGTTGGGCTCCTTTACCCCAGTGGGACCCTTTATCTATATAAAATTAGAAGTCAACATAGACCCTGAAAGCTGCCTTAGTTGACATGGAGGTAGCCTGTCAGCTCCACATCCGTCTCATCTCATAAGGTGGCATCTCCGAGTGCCCCAGGGCTCCACCAACCTCAGTTTGGCAACTTCTAGGTCACAACACAGTAGCAATAAGGTCAAGGTCATGGTTTCAATGGCCACGGAGGCCATAACCAACTTCTTCCATTTACAAACATAAAACACTATGTGGTATGAGATAGATAACAGTTGATACTCAATAGAAAGAAATTTTTATCAGTAGTCTTAAGCAGCATTCTTGCAAGTGTGTACCTGTGTTACAAATAAGAAGAGTGAGTATGCAAAATCCCTCCAAATTGCAAATATACACCCTACTATTGGGTCAACAGCATCATCTTTGTCTGTTAAAAACACTTCATTTTATTTCAGCAGAGATAGTAAGTACCTGTTAGTGATGTTATTAATGGGGCCGAGACATGTGCTATGGAGTCAGGCAAGACGCTCTCCTGGGAGAATGACTTTCCACATTTCTCTGGTGTTAGAACGAACAGCAGCCCAGATGGACGCTCAGCAAATTACTTTCTCACAGCACAGCCCCATCTCGCTGTGATCTGTCAGCATTTTTGCAGCTTCCCACAGTGAAAGCTTCCGCATGATTCTGTATTCCTTGGGAAGATTAGACTCTGCCTTTTTTTCCTCCAACTCTTACATCTTCCATCTGAGACTATGTGGGTCTCAGATTTAGATCTTAGATTTACATTTAAATGTGAAGTTGTAGGCAACGACTTAGTGGCACAATATTGCCTTGAGCCGTAAATTAATTAATTAATTAATGAAAGTCATCTGGAGACAGGTTTTTTTAAGAAGATTTCAAAGACCTTAGATAAATTGGTTTCTTTATAACCCTCTCCACTGTCCTCATATCTCTGACCCCTGCCGCACCGCCACCACTGCCACTCCCATTTATGAACAGGCCACTTCACCTCCTACTTCAAAAGAAAATCAAAGCCACAGGCAGGAACTGCCTCAGGCTCCTGCAAACCCACAAGAATCTGTGCTCTCCTTTCCTCCTTCCCTGTTTTCCAATGAGAAGGAACCCCTGTTCCATGCCTGATCTCCTTACCTGTGTCCCAGATCCCTCCCGCCAACCTCCTCAGTCCCTGACTCCATCAGTTATCTCCTCCTCCGCCTCTTACACCCACTCCACTGCCTCTTTCCCAGTAGCATTCAACAGGCCCAAGTATCAACTGGGTTCATGGAGCATTCCAGCTATTGCCCCATCCTCTGCCTTCCTTCATGGTCGAGCTTAGTTGAGGGAGTTGCATCTACACGAATTCCTCTCCTCACCTCCCATTGACTCCCAGGGAGGATGCCCTACAAGGTCGCCCTTCAAGGTCGTCGCCCTACGAGATTCCTTGTTGCTAAACACAATAGACACCTTTGACTTCTCAAAAGTATCTAAACTTTTGGAAAATTATTCCTATTTAAAAAATAACAAACAAACATCCATTCAGTCAACAAGCATTTATTGAGTTCTGACTAGTGCTGGGAACTTAGAATGTGGCAGTAAACAGGTATTGGCAACTGTGGAGTTTACATTAGGAGGAGATGGGGACCCAAGCCATAAACAATGAAACGTATGAACAAGATAATTCCATAAGGTGATAAGTGCTAGAGTGATGGGATAGAGAGTAACTATGGAAACCACACTGAGTTCCAAAGGAAGCCTCTCTGAAATGATATTTGAGCTGAAGGCACGAGTACAAAGATCTTGGGCCAGAATGTCACAGGTAGAATAAACAGCAAGAACGGAGCCCTGAGGTTGGCACAAGCACTGAATAGATATGACAACATATCGTTTACATGTACAAAAGGAGAGACCAGAAAGAGGCAAGAGAGTGTGCTCTTGCTGGGTAGGAAAAGGGCTTCTGAGCCACAAGTGAAGTGGACCAAGTCTGGAAGAACAATGAGCTTTGTACCCTTTTGGGTTGGGGCCTGGCTCCACCTCCCCTCCACGGGCCTCCTGAGTAGAAGTGTTGGAGGAGTGGAGGAGGGTCTGTTGCCCGCCTCCTCCACCCTTCAAATCCAACTTTAGAAGCCAATAAGCAAATCAGCCAGCTTAAAACAAGCTGGAAGAGCTTCTGGAATGGACCCCGCTGGAGCCTGAAGAGAGACGGATCCCCTCACCCCTCTCCTTTGATCCCTCAACTCTGAGCTGGATAGGGAAAGTAGCCCAAGAGGAGCTCCTACGAGGCCACTGCTGGCTACACAGTGGAACCCAAAGTCAAGGTCAGCCCCTGAAGGGAGTGTGTTAGAGTTCAGTCTTCTCATGATCAGCTTCAGTGGTCAGGGTCCTGGACTTGGAGGGGCTCTCCAGTATTTGTGCCTGGGAGACAAAATGAGCCCAAAGATATTCTCCCAAAGCCAAGTTCCCAAACACACACACACACACACACACACACACACACACACGCACCCCAATCCACAGGAACACAGGTGATCTATGGGTCCTCTGTCTAACCTGGGGGCAATGACCCCCAGCATGTATGTGTGTATAGGGGGTGTGGTAGAACCAGAGTGGAGTGGAGGTTTAGTTCCTGTGACCCTGATCGAGAGCCCATACTCAAGATCAAAGTCCTTTTCCAGAGCCTGGGACTGTAGATAGTGGGAGCAAATCAAAAAGAAGAGATGAGGGCTTCCCTGGTGGCGCAATGGTTAAGAGTCCGCCTGCCGATGCAGGGGACACAGGTTCGTGCCCCGGTCCGGGAAGATCCCACATGCTGCGGAGCGGCTGGGCCCGTGAGCCATGGCCGCTGAGCCTGCGCATCCAGAGCCTGTGCTCCGCAACGGGAGAGGCCACAGCAGTGAGAGGCCCGCGTACCACAAAAAAAAAAAAAAAAAAAAAAAAAAAAAAAGAAGAGATGAGAAGTCAACCCCCAACCCTGGTCCATTATAATTGGCTTCAGACCCCACCACCACAGAATGTACTCAGACGCAGGGAGGGAAGTCTTGGACGGCTTAACTGGCCTAACTCGCTCCTTCCTTGACCTAGTTATCCTCTCCCCAAGGCCAAGTTCCTCTCCTAGTTTTCCTGATTCCTCTACAGTATGTAAAGGGGCTGAGCCAGGGAGAGTGGGGAGGGGGAGGGGAACCAGGCCTCAGCCCTTCTCAGGAATTTGGGGCTCTATGGCCTGTAAACAGCAACTCTCAGAGCAGCCCTCTGGTTCTCTGTAAGTGCTCTGGGGCCATTGCCTGTGTCTTGAGCTGGGGAGGGTGGGACACAGGGGCCATCTTTGCAGCCTTGTCTCCAGGAGCCCTCAGGAGAGGGGAAGTGGGCAGGGCATTGTGCGTGAGCCCAGATTACTCACCCAGGGTTACACATTTTGCAAAGCAATTAGTTCTGGAGTTGAGACTGTCCAGATGGGTTGGTAAGAGGGTTTGCTCTCACCAGGGTAAGGATCAGTTGGAGACACTCACAAATCCCTGTGTGAGGCTGGAGACAGGGGCCTGGGAGTGGGAGAGAGCTCCTTCCTCATGACTTTCCTCTCAGCTCCTGACACAGCACATCGACTGCCTCTGACATGTGGAGTTAGACAGCTCGTACCCTCCCTGGGAATCTCCTTGCATCTCTGGACCATTTGGTAGCCTAATATCGTATTACAAAAGAACTTGGATCTTCCCCAAAGCCAGCTGTGCCTCAGACTGTGAGCTAGTACAGAGGACTGATTAAGGAGGTCAAATGGAAACCAAAGGACACAGGGGGAGAGAGGAACCCAGGTAGAGGATTAATTACAAAGAAAGAGGTCAAAGGTTAAAAGTCAGACTAGGCAACAGGCTGCGGGATGGAGGGGACTAGAGGTTGGAAGACAACACGTGGGCTGGCACTGGGGCCATCCTGAGCCAAAGATCCTGGAGGCCTGTGCACATCCTGGGGGAGAAAGGTCTATAGCTGAGACCAAAAGAGCTCTGGAGCCTGAGGGCTGCTGCTGGGACCCACCGCCTGGAGTATAACACACAGACGTGTCCCCTCTCACCTCCAGGCAGGCTGCCCGGTGGCCCCCGCGCCATGGGGACTATGGGCATCGGCTGTGGCTGCATCAGCAGGTGTGTGCCCCTGCATCATATTCAAAGCCAGATAACCTGTCCCGGGGCACGTGGGTTGAGAAGCAGTGAGTCCGGGAGCTGAGGCCGTCCATTCACTTGAAACTCCTCCATCACTTCTTCCGAGGGGTCGGCTTGGTCCTCTTTTTCAATCTGGTTTACAAAGAGAAACATAAAAATCCCGAGCGTTGCTAAGTGATGTGCTCTTTCTCCATGCTCAGTTAATAGAATTATAAATTTATAGACTACCTTTGCGGTTATTACTCTTCTGCTAAACTCAGCCTTAAAATCTCAATTCTGGAAACTTCTCAATCCTGGAACTATCTGGCCAAAATAATATGATAATTTTTTTTTTTCCGGCCTGAGCCTAGGAAAGATATTCTTTAAAATATCTTCTGTTTTTATGTACAGTAAATATTGCTTTTGTTTCCTTTTTGTCTTTCTTTCTTTCTTTTTTTTTTTTTTTTAAATATATTTTGGCTGCACCGCACAGCATATGGGATCTTAGTTCCCTGACCAGGGATCGAGTCCGTGCCCCCTGCTGTGGAAGCTCGAATCTTAACCACTGGACCACCAGGGAAGCCGCTGTAACTCCTTTTAATGATTCAAAAAGCCAATTTGGCGAGGACTTAATGTTGTTAAAATATTTTTCTAAAAAGAAAATGTTCTAAGTGAAATAGCAGTTTAAACCATATACAAAAACTAGACATACAGATCAGAAATGAAAAAATAAAACTGTCTCTATTTACAGACAACATGATTGTCAGTGTAGAAAATCCCAGAGTCTACCCCCCAAAAAAGCTAGAATAAGTGACTTTAGCAAGATCACAGGGTACATGATCAATGTTTTTATATATTGGCAGTGAACAACTGAAATTGAAAAAGTACTATTTTTAATAGTACCTAAAAGCATGAAATACTTAAGTATAAAGCAAACAAAATATGTATGTGATCTGTATGCTGAAAACTTCAAAACAAAAAGGACCTAAATGAATGGGGAGATATAGCATGTACAGTTCTCCCCATGCTGACTTATAAACTTGACATAATCCCATTCAATCCCACCAGGATATATTGTCGAAATTCACACACTGACACTAAAATTTCTATGGAAAAATGGAGGAACTAGAATAGCCAAAGACAATTTCAAAAATAAAAAACTGTGTTGGAGAATTTACACTAAACTGATTTTAACACTTACTGTAAGGCTATAGTAATCAAGTTGATGAAAGAAAAGATATATAAATTAGTGAAACAGAATAGAAAGTCCAGAAATAAACTCACTCATTATGGTCAACTGATTTTTGACAAAATTGCAAAAGTAATTCAGTGGAGAATCTTTTCAACAAGTTGTGCTGGAACTATTAGATATCCATATGCAAAAAAAAAATGGAACCTCAATCCATATCTCACACCATTTACCAAAAAATTAACTCAAAATAGATAACATAAATGTGAAACTTAAAATTTTAAATTTCCAGGAGAAAATCTTTGTGATCTTGGGTTAGGCAAAGAACTCTTCCATACAATCCAAAAAGCACACATACAATACAAAAAACATGATATATAAAAGAAAAAATTGATAAATTGAACTTTGCCAAAGTTTAACACTTTGGTTCTTCACAAGACACTATTAAGAAAATGAGAAAGCAAACCACAGGCTGGGAGAAAATATTTGCAAAACATGTATTTGATAAAGGACTTATATCCAGATATATATTTTTAAACTCTCAAAACACAATAATAATTAAATAACCCACTTTTTTAAGTGGGCAAAAGATTGAGCACACACTTCACCAATAAATGTCTTTGGTGGATGATATATAAGCTCATTAAAAGAACATCATTAGTCAATAGAAAAAAACAAAATTAAAAATACAGTGAGGTACCACAACACACAATATTAGAATGGGTAAAATTTTTAAAGCTGACAGTACCAAATGCTGACAAGAATTCAGAGCATCCTACTTTGCTAGTAGGAATACAACCACTTTGCTAGTAGTGCAACCACTTTGGAAAACAACTTAGCAGTTTTATAGTTATTTAAACATACACCTTCCATATGTCCCAGCAATACCAGTTCTAGTTATTTACTCAAAGAAAAGCAAACTTACACTCACATGAATGTTTACAGAAGCTTTATTCATAATTACCAAAAACTGGAAACAACCTAAATATCCTTCAACTCGTGAATGGAAAATTCTGATAGGTTCGTACATACAGTGGAATACTACTCAGCAATAAAAGTGAAAGAACTACTGATTCATGCAACAAGAACATGGTTCAATCTCAAATGCATTATGCTAAGTGAAAGAAGCCAGACTCAAAAGGGTACATACTGTATGATTCCATTTATGTGACATTCTAGACAAGACAAAACTATAGGGACAGAAAACAGATCAGTGGTTGTCAGGAGCTTGGGGACTGACTTCAAAGGGGAAGTATGAGGGAAATTTGGAAGTTGATGAAAGTATTCTATATTTTGATTGCGGTGGTGGTTACATGACTCTGTGCATAGAACTGTTTGCTGAAAATGTTGAATTCTACTGCATGCATGTAAACCTGATATATGTATGCATGTGTGTGTGTGTGTGTATGTGCCTTGTGTATTACACAAACATACATGACACTTTTTGTGTCATGGTCTGTGGCTTTCTCCTTTATCCGAATGCAGGTAACTGAACTATGGCTTCCCAAAAGAAAACAGTGCTTAGTGATATAATCACCGTAATCCTGCTTTCCACCCAACTACTACTGCCCTGCTGTGTGTTTTTTCCCAGTAATGCTCAAAACTGCCTGGAAACAGACAGGGTGAAGGCAGATGGTTGGCTTCATACAAGGCTGGAGGTTTTCCCAAGAATATGAGATAGATATTCAAAGGGTAGGGGAATGTAAGGTATTTTTGAGAGAGATTAAAATGTTGGGCCATGGTTTCTAATTTGGAGAGGGAGAAAAGTGAAGAAAGAACGAGTCTGAATAGCCATTTTTCCAAAGAAGACACATATGGTCAACTGGTACATGAAAAGATGCTCAACATCACTAATCATCAGGGAAATGCAAATCAAAACCACAATGAGATATCACCTCACACCTGTTAAAATGTCTATTATCAGAAAGACAAGAAATAGTAAGTGTCGGTGAGGATGTAGAGAAAAGAAAACCCTTGTGCTCTGTTGAGGGGAATGTAAATTGGTGCAGCCACTGTGAAAAACAGTATGGAGGTTCCTCAAAAAATTAAAAATAGAACTACCATACGGTCCAGCAATTCCACTCCTGTGTATTTATGCAAAGAAAATGAAAACATTAACTTTAAAAGATATATGCACCCTCATGTTCATTTCAACATTATTTATAATAGCCAAGATATGGAAACAAGTGTCCATCAGTGGACAAGTGAATAAAGAAACTGTGAGATATATATATATATATATATATACACATACATACAACGAACCATTATTCATCCATAAAAAAGAATGGAACCTTGCCATCTGCAACAACATGAATGGACCTCGAGGGCATTGTGCTAAGTAACATAAGCCAGGGAAAGATAAACACCATAGGATCTCTTCTATATCTGGAATCTAAATAAACAAACAAATGAAAAACAAGCTCATAGATACAGAGAAGAGAGGCAGGGGTGCAGGGGGAGAGAAATTGGTAAACTGTTTCGATTTGGTTTTTTACTTTGAATAAATTGAATAATTCATAAGGAAATAATTTAAATTAATAAATAAATGATGATAACTTGAAACATTTTTTAAATCAAACTACCAGGGAAGAAAAAAGGAATCTGATGGATGGAGAAGGAAAAGCCAGGGCTCAGAGTACCAGAAGCACCTGGTGAAGTTTAAGAACAGTTGCTGTGGGCACACTTAACAAAGCAAGCTGGAAGAAAAGCAGACGGTTGATGTGGAGTTGGATGATTCCACTGGTGATTTCAGAGACGGCAATTTGTTTCCCTCATTGGAGAATAAACTTAGAAAGAACAGATGGTTCATATGCAGCTCCATCAGGCAGAGCTCAGCAAGCCTTCAGCGCAGCCTCACGGCCTGTTCTAAACCTACCCTAACCTTCTCAGACCTCCAGCTCTTTCATCCTCGGGGTATGACTTGCCTTCATCCTTTTTTAAATGTTTTCAAATTTTTTATTATTTATGTATTTTTTTGGCTGCGAGGCATGTGGGATCTTAGTTCCCCAACCAGGGATCGAACCCACACCCCCTGCACTGGAAGCACAGAGTCTTAACCACTGGACTGCCAGGGAAGTCCCCTTAACGACCATTTAATGGGTCTCTATTTTGCAAAACCAAACGGCTTTTCCTGTTCCCATCAGTGGCCTGTCCCTCCACACGTACTATGAAGGAGCCTTACTTCTCTTACTCTATCCACGATCTCCATCCCCTCTCCTTTGTTTCCAATCTCACCCTCACTTCTGCACCCTTTCCCATCAGCTCTTAATGTACTTTAAGTTATGGTAAAAAAACAAAAAAAATTCTAGAAAGTAGAATTGGCAGGCGTGTGTGTATCTCAAGAGGTTGGAAGTCAGGGTGGGGCTTAGGTTTCCAGTAGGGCTGATTAGAGGGGCTGTGGTGTTATTTGCTGAGGTTGTTGATAAGAGGAAGAGCGAGTGTTCATGGGAAAGAAGTCAAGTGGAGATGAGTTGAGTTTGATAACATCCACGTTGATCTGCTGGGCAATCAAGCCCATATATGAGTTTAATGCCAGGGCTGGAATAAGGTTTACAAGTCATCACCATGCCGGTCACGTTTAAAACCATAAGAAAAGTCTACAAATAACAAATGCTGGAGAGGATGTGGAGAAAAGGGAACACTCCTACACTGTTGGTGGGAATGTTAAGTTGGTACAGCCACTATGGAAAACAGTATGGAGGTTCCTCAGAAAACTAAAAATAGAATTACCATATGATCCAGCAATCCCACCCCTGGGAATATACCTGGACAAAATTATACTTCAGAAAGATACATGCACCCCTATGTTCATAGCAGCACTGTTCACAATAGCCAAAGCATGGAAACAACCAAATGCCCATCGACAGATGAATGGATAAAGAAGATGTGGTGCATATATACAATGGAATACTACTCAGCCATAAAAAAAGAATGAAATAATGCCATTTGCAGCAACATGGATGCAACTAGAGAGTATCATACTAAGTGAAGTAAGTCAGAAAGGGAAATACAAATATCATATGATATCACTTAATGTGGCATCTAAAATACGGCACAAACGAACCTATCTACAAAACATAAACAGACTCATAGACATAGAGAATAGACTTGTGGTTGCCAAGGCGGAGGGGGGAAGGGAGAGGGAGGGACTGGGAGTTGGGGTTGTTGGATGCAAACTATTACATTTAGAATGGATAAACAACAAGATCCTACTGTATAGCACAGGGAACTATACTGAATATCCTGTTATAAACCATAATGGAAAAGAATATTAAAAATGTGTATATATATTTACAACTGAAAAAAACCCATAAAACCATAAGAGACTCTGTAATGGCCTATATGGGAAAAGAATCTAAAAAAGAGGGGATATATGTATATGTATAACTGATTCACTTTGCTGTGCAGCAGAAACAAACGCAACATTGTAAATCAAGTATACTCTAATAAAAATTTTAAAAATAAATAATTAAAAAAAAAAACAGAAGGCAAAATCAAGGAGAGGGCTCAGAATAAAACCCTAGAGGATCCCAAGGTGAAGTGTTGCCAGAAAAGGAAGGACTCATAAAGAAGACCAAGATGGAAAAATCAAGGGAAGTGGAAGGGCTAGTTTACCCAATCCTGCACAAAGAAAGAGAGTTCTCTCTGGTTTTCTGGAAGGTGAAAATGCAGAATGTACCTCTTGGCATCAGGAAGACAAAAGGAGGACAAGTCACATAGAAAGTGTCTGGAATAAGTTTGGGTGTGCAGACCTGAAAAGCAGGCAGACTACCTCTATCTAAGAGCCTGAAACTTAGCAGCTGGCCCCGGAGCCTGGGTCTGTTAGCGCATACTCTCGGATCCCTCACAGTAATTGCTCATGGGTTGGCGCTCTTCTGAAGTAAATCCTAGCTTGTCAAGTATGTAAATGTTTATAATTGCATTTTCCTTTGGCAGTCCTGGTCATCGCCAACAAACCGAAAACTATATACAGGTGCGACCACTGACTGGGGGCTAACTCCCGAGCTCAGGGTTGTTACTCAGGGGAACAGCAGCATCACTGAGAGATGGGCCACTCATAAATACCATCTGAGCAGCGGGACCAGGGGCATACATCATCCCCCCTGATTGCCCAGAGTTTGGTGCAGTGCTGTACACGTGGTCTCGATGACCAGGCTTGAAAATACATGTGGAAATAGATTGGGCCTCCAGGCTTCTTGTGTGCAGGGCGCAGTTTGTACAAGACAACGCTGTGAAAGAACACATCAAAGGCACACACAGTACTGCTCACATATGTGTGAGTGGCCCCAAATTAGTCACACAAAGCCGCAGCCACAGAAGTTTTCAGAAAACCACAGATCTTAGCTCCTGAAAGCAGAGCACCAAGGAGCCAGAAGAGTCTCAGCTCCGGAAACACGTCTTAACCCTAAAGGCCAGGATGACCTGTGAAATACTAAAACCTTGAAGAACTGAGAGTAAAACAAACTAAAAGGGAGATGCCATGGTTTCTTTCCATCAAATATGAGAATGCTGGCATGTTCAATCAGGATGCAAGGAATCATACCTATTGGATCCTAAGATTTAAATATTCACTGGTTTTTGAAAAGATGTATCCAAGGGAATTACTAAGGACACAAAAGTCCTTTGTCAAAATTGTTTGACCTCAAAGGGTCAGACCTCAAGAATGGCACCATTTCAGAAAGCAAGCCTGCTTCAGGAAAACTTTTTTGACCCTTTCTTCACATGTAATTTAGTAGCTCTGCTTGAGAGTGAATTTCTTCCCATTAATCTTCCTCCCACCCCTTTGATTTAGGACAGTCACTTAGTGTCAATAGAGTATGTATGCATAGCGCATACAGCATGGCGAAGCAATGTCTCTAATGCATTACCTTAGGACCTTGGGGAACCTGAGAAGGGAGAATGAGTATCGTAGGAAGGGCTCAGATGGTGCATCTGTGATGTCGTGGGACATTATGAATGGAGCCTGTCAGGTCCCTTGGTTCCAGGGAAGGGACGACAGCTGAGGAGGCAGTGACAGACTATAGAGGTGTCTTCCCTGATACCCACCGAGGATAGTTAACTGAGGGAGTCAAAATACACCAACACTAAAATATCTCTTGAGTTTAAGTGAATTCAGCAAGGCTGAATCCAGACAAATCTGTGGCTCAGATGAAATTGGCTTTCATTGTCTTCCATCTCCTTTCCATGTCCTGGTTCATTCAACTCCCGGCCACCCAAATAGCCATCACATAGCTCACTGGAGATTGTGGGCTTGAAGCCACCACCATAGATGTCATGCCTCATATACAATTAATTTCCTCTGCTCTGTACATTTCCTAACCACTTCCATATTTCAAAGCTCACCTGTCCTAGGACCTTATTACTCAGGCCCCTCAGGAAGGCATACATTAACAACCAGATAACTTGACGCACAACTTCCTATTACAGTTTTAGTGACTTACCAGTCACTCACCAGTCTGTTACTTCCTTCCCAAATTAACCTCACCTGATCTACACTGGGGGAGGGTTGGTTGCTTGTTGACAGTGCAGATCCCTAGAACCTCACAAGTGACCCAAGGAATTAGGTTCTCTGGGAGCATTTTAACATGCTCCCCAGTTGATTCTTCTACATACTAAATCTGTAAACATCATGAGACATGCATGCACTATTATGTGCTATGCAGGTTCTGAGCATCAGAGTACTTATGAGAATCCCAAATACAGTTTATATCCATTGTTAACTTATAAAACAGGTTCATTTTCAAATACTAAAAGGACTAAAGAGTTGGCCTGCCGTGCGTGTGGACAGAGAGTATAAGGGAAGTCTCTTTACCTTCTGCTCAACTATGATATGAACCTAAAACTGCTCTGAAAAGTAAAGTCTATTAAAAAAAAAACAAAAAAAAAACAGGCTGACCTTCCCAAGATGGAGCTGATGAACATATGCTGTTTGGTTCACTTATTCTCTCTACAGGCATCATCCCCTTTTATCCTCTACTTATTCTAACCTAACTTCTTCGAAGCCCCAGACAGGCAGAATCATTCTCCAGGCTTCCATAGCCCAATGCACATACTGATTATGAGAGTATTAGAGCGTTTAACCCTACACTGTGACTAACTATTCTCTTGTTTGGTTCTGGTGGATCACAAACAACCTGGCTTGTTCTGGCCACGTTCCCATCCCCCAGCATAGTATGTGGAACTCTATACATATGCAATCAAGATTGTTGAATGAATGAATGAACGATCTTGCCACTGAAGTTAACATCAGATGAAGTGTGTTGGGAGGAGGGGTGGATGAACTGGCTGAGCCTCTCCTTTTGCACATACACAGATACCCCTTAGAGCCACCATTCCTTCTCTCTCTGAGGGACAGGAATCGAGGACCTCATTTATTCAATCTGTTACTGTGGTCCATACTCTGAATTTATAAATTAATCACTTCCAGTCCTACTAGACAAAGGAAGCAACTGGTGCTGCCATCTGAAGTATTGTACCAGCAGTGGCTATGTGGAAAACAGAAGCCACACTAGGAGTTTCAAACAAGGGGATTTAATGCAGGGAACTGATTACACAGGTTTGGTAAGGCTGAAGGAGGGCCACTGAGATAACCTATTGTTAGTAAACACAGGAAGCAGCTACTAACCTTAGGGCTGGGGAGCAAAAGGGAAGAGGTGGTGTTACCAGAACCTAGAGGCTTTGTTGGGGGACCCCCCACGGCTGGTGCCTGGCCCTTTCTGGGGGCTGCTGCGCGGCTGCTTCTTGGCCTTCTGAGGGGAACGCTGCTTGGCTGGTGGAGGTCGGACTTCTGGGCGGGGGCGTGGCTGACGTTCGGACCTCGGAGGGGACCGTGGCTTGGCTGGTGCTCTGACCACCGCGGGGGGTGCAGCTGGCTGGCGCTTGGGCCTCTGAGGGGACGTTGCGCGGCGGCTGGTGCTGAGAGGGCCAAAAGAAGCTGGAGGCTGGAGCAATGGCTCTCCTCTGTTGCTTTAAGGGATGCTGACAGGAGCTGGAAATAGGAAGGCAGCCCTGCTCCTCCCCCCGCCCCACCTTCCAGTCTCCCTCCAGTACCTTCCAATGCCTGAGCCTAACGGGGGAGCCGACTGTCAGGGGATTGGGGGAAGCGCAGTTTGCAGAGCCTCAGCCCCAGCATCGCAGAGTAGAGCAGGAAGGGGGAACTCAGAGCTGAGAGACAGAGGCCAACGCCCAGCCCAGGCGCCAGGTGGCAGCGCAGACCACTCACCTGGTCTTCTGGCAGGCACAGCAGATCCAGTCCTCCTCTTTCTTCTGGTAGAAGCAGCCACTTTTACAGATGCTATACTTGCGGTCCACAATCTCGCGTTTGGAGTTGAGGAAGGTGAACGGCGGGCAGCAATGTATGCTGAAGTGCTCCGAGAACTTCTGGTTCTTGGAGAGTCTGGGGCCCTCCTTAACCACTTTCTGACTCATCTCACTGGAAATCAGTGATGCCGGGGGGGGGGGAGGTGGGGAGACATAAAACAGCACATTCATGTGAGGGAGCTTTCTACTCAAGGAACCCACTCCCTGCTACTCCCATGGCCCAAGTTAACATTCAGGGCTATCCTCCATCCTGAATCTGGAAGGTCAATTTCCTGCCCAGCTCTATGGAAATGAACTCAATTAGGAGTTTGTTCTTTTTTTAAAATTTACATACAATTTTTAAAGGTTACACTCCATTTACAGTTATTACAAAATATTGGCTATATTCCCCGTGTTGTACAAATACATCCCTGTAGCCTATCTTACACCTAAGAGTTTGTACCTAGGCAATATAAGGGAAGAGTTTGTTAATTTTTATTTTTAAATCATGTTTTCTGAAAATGGACTCTTTTTAGCCACCCACTTAGGACAGGAAAAAATATTACAAAGCCAAACACATCTATGGCAAAATAATATTCTAGATTTAGGAATGGCCGTTTCTCTAAAAAACCAAGAAAGCTTTGTTATTGAAAGCATAATCTCTATTCATACAATGAAATACTACACCAGAATGAGAAAGAACAGACTGTAAGACACAGGTCAACATGTTTGAATCTCACAAACATAATGTCGAAGAAAAGAAGCCAAACACAAAGGAATACACGCTATATGATTTAATTTATATGAGGTTCAAAAACAGGCAAAACTAGTCTAGTACATGGTGCTAGAAATCAGAACATAGTTGTATTTGGAAGAGGTGGGGTCTGACTAAGAAGAGGCAGGAGGGAGCCTGCTGGGGGCGGAAAATGTTCTGGATCTTGATCTGGGAGATGACTGCACAGGTGTATACATATGTAAAAATTCAGTGAGCTCTACACTTAATTTTTGTGCATTTTACTGTTTACCTCAGTTAAAAAGGAAAAGTAAGAGGAGGAAGAGGAGAGACTAGAGAGTTTTGATTCTTGAAATATTCTGAAAGGGGGGCAAAAACTTAATTACTACAACATCCTTTGTGGAAACGTGACACATGCAGAGATAGTCCTACCTAACACTCCAAAACGCTGAAGCACACAGAGTACTTAAATGACTATTAACCAACAAGAGTCTACAAATATACACAGGTAATGTGCATATACCGGCCACTGAGAATGTCCCCCCCTCAACAAACTCAAGGTCAAGTTGTACACACAGACGTGCAGTATACAATTACAAGACACGGTGACATCGACCAACAGAAGTATGTACAAAGATAAAGGAAACCCTGAAAAGGGGATAGATTCTTTGAAGACAGAGAAGATGATCTGGGTTTTAAGGATGAATACATTAAAAACAACTAAGTTATTCTGAGGGGATATTTTGATTTTTTGTTGGTTGGTTGGTTTCTATTGTTTTTTATTGAAGTATAGTTGATTTATAATGTTGTGTAACTTTTTTGTTTTTTGATAGGGTTGTCTTCTGCTACAGATAGAAGTGAGGGCTGAGGAGCAAGTTGAGTGTAGTTATGAGAAGAAAATACAACCTTTTGCACCTCAGTCTGTAGAGTCCATATTAGGTGTTACACCTGTTACATTGCAAATCCTGTTTCCCAATGTTTCACCTGCTTTTATCATGCAAAAAATTAATTTTTATGTAATTAAGTTTCCTAGTTCTTACTCAGGGTTTTATATTTGAGTTCAGAAAGTCCTCCCTACTTCAGAAGCTCTTAATCATACTCATAAATATCCCATTTTGAAAGAGAATCCTCTCTGAATCTCACTTTCATGTCTCTTTTCCTCTCTATAACTCCTCACTTTTATAGACAATGTTCTTGAGAAGTTATCAACACTCTCTTTCTCCATTTCTATGTCTCCTTCCCCTCAGTGCACTCCAATCTGGCTTCTGTTACTACCTCCCAAAGACACGTGTTTCTCATAAAGACCTCCATGCTGCCAGACCAGCGTCTTCTTGCTCGATCTCTCCATGTAAATGCTTCCCTGTCCTGTCACTCCATGTTCTCCTAGATTCCCTCCTCCATCTCTAGCCCTTCTGTCTCAGTTTCTCTTATAGGCTCATCTGCTTTATCCAAAACTTTTAATGTTAGAGTTCTTCAAGGTACAATAAATACTAAATTATTAATAGGGTTACCTTCAAGCATCCACTTCAGCATTTATGATATGTTAGGTTGTGCCAGACACAGTGCTCAGGCTCTGTAGGGGATGCAAAGCTGAATCATGTTTAGTCCCATCCTCAAGAAAAGTATCCACCAGCTGGGAAGATGGGCAAGGATGCCCATGGTGTACTCATGGCCACAAAACCTACCTATTGACCCCAAACACGTACAAGTCTCTGAGGAGACTGAGGGGATGGATCAGCTAAACACCCTGCTGACATCTTGTAGATGGAGGAATGTTGCATAAATGTTAGTAAGTGCAATACAAGGAAGGGATGCTGTGGAACATGAGAATGTGCTGAGACAATGGCACGGAGAGTCCACAAGAGCGGGGCCATACATTGGGCTGGGGAAGCAGGTAAAACATGGGTAGAAACATCTGGCCCTGAGATTTGGACAGCAGAGATAAGGGTTTGTGGAGGACTGGGAACAGTTGATTCCTAAGCAAAGATACAGAAGGGTGAATTGCAGTCCACCTGAGAGCCCACCCGGTCTTCAGGGCAGTGTGGGAGAGGTGACAGTGCCAGGACACAGGTGATGAGGTAACACAGGAGCTACCCATCACTGCGAAGGATCTAGCCCTTGTGACTGGGAGTGTGGTCATGCCATCAGCTGATCAGGAGTCTGAATAGATGAGAGGGAGGGAGATCATCTCATTGGTCTGGGATATCATGAATTTAAGGCGCTCATGACATCCATGTGGAAATGGGCATCCAAAACTCAGGAGCTAGAGCTGTCGGCTC
This sequence comes from Delphinus delphis, assembly GCF_949987515.2. Taxonomy (NCBI): domain Eukaryota; kingdom Metazoa; phylum Chordata; class Mammalia; order Artiodactyla; family Delphinidae; genus Delphinus; species Delphinus delphis. The sequence goes on from NC_082692.2 coordinate 60,626,553, forward strand.
GAGGGTCCTTCACCTCATGGAAGAGGCACAACCTTGGGAGTGGATGTACTGGGTGTGAGCTGAGCGAGGAGCCAGGCCAGGGAAGGCTCCCAGGAGGAGTAGTGGGCCTACCTTCAAGCTCCAGGAAGAAGAGCTAGGGAAGAAGGAGCAGCAGGGGCAGCCAGGGAGGTGGGAGGAGTAGCAGACTCTTAGAAGAGAAATCTGCAAATTTGCAGGAGGAGGAGATGGTCAGCAGTATATATATAAAAAAAAAAACCAAACAAAAAAACGCTTTGTACAAACAAGCATTTTTAGACCAATGAGAAACTAAAATTGATTTTTAGGATCTGATTCATTGCAATTACGACCCTAAAGATCTGCTGAAGCCCTACCAAACCCTGCACATGTGGCAAAGTCCAGCTCAAGTTTCTACTCCCGTGGGAAATAATGAAATGAAACACTCCAGGACTAAGCAGCAGGAGTCATTTCTTCAGGCTCCCGGCACATGGAGATGATGTTACTCAGTTTCACAGGCAACTCAGACATCCCTAATTCCTCCAGCCTTCTGGGGTCATCTTTCCCCAGATTGTTCAGGCACTCATCACAAATAATAGAAAATCTAGCACTTGCCCCAAATTTTTATGAATGACCGGCATGGGGTAAGAGGGAGATTTTAAGTCTCCTGTGACTCTAAATTTCTACTCTGACTGAATTCTCAATTCCCACCCACCTGACAAGATGCCTGTGCCCCCTCTATGCCTATCTAGACCCCCTCCCAGCCATCTCTTCCCCAGCACGTCAGGGGAAAGTTCTCAAAGTATTCCCTGGCAACTCTCCTTACTCTCCGCCTTCGCCCACCGTGTCCAGCAGGGAGCAGCCTAACCGCTTGTTACTCATCACATGTGTTCCTAATGGAAAAGCGGTTCTCTGCCCTGGACCCCTGACATTCTTCTAGATTAACCAACTGAAAATTCACCCAGCTTTAACATAGCATTTCCCCCCTTCCTTTAGTAAAATGTTAACAGTCAGTGGAAAGGCTCTGGCTACTATTGCCTGTGGTAGCAGAAGTACCGCGTTTAGCTTGGGGTACATTGTAATTGGTTATATATACTCCCCTCCAACTCTGCCCCACACCATGCCCCAGTTTAGAAATGCTAAGGTCCACATGCTGAGCCATAGCAACGTACACACGAGCCATCCTTTCCCACCATACCAGGCTTCCTAGTAAATTAGTTGTAACTACAGGCAAATAACTAACGGCAGAAGAAATAATTCACATTTCCTGATGCCCTATTATCTGGTGGTTCTTTTATATACTTTACCTCATTTTTCTAATATGGCATTATCATCAACAAACTTAAGATGAGATAAGCAAGGAATATGACCAAGTTCAAAGAGCCAGTAAGAGGCGAACAGGGATTTGAACCCAGGTCCCTGTGACTCCAGCATCTGGTGCCGTCTGACCAGGCTCAACATGGTCTGAGCCCTCCTCTCTAGGGAGCAGGTGTCTCAGCCCTCCTCTCTAGGGAGCAGGTGTCCAGGCGATGAGACCAGCCTGGACTTTGGGGAACTGGAGTTGGGTCCAAGGAGGGAATAAGGCTGCAGAAGTGCATGGGTCCATGTCCCAGGGTGAAAAAGACTGAAAGTTGGGGAAACAGCTCCCTGAAGAAAGGAATGGTAGAGGATGGCGTGTGGAGACATCAGGACAGTGCGGTGGCCAGCACCTCCTGCCAGAGCACAGAGGCTCACAGTGGGGGCGCTGCACTGTAAACTCAGGCAGGGTCGCGAGGGGAGTGTGACCCATGGGTGCTTCCTCTGTCCCTCCCTCACCAGTCCTTAGTAGGTTTTAAGACCTTATTCACTGTTGAGAATTTAAAAACTTGGATGAAGGAAAATGATAAAAATTCCTAAATTCTTATCTCATAGTTAACCACGTAAAAATATTTGAACGTATTTTTTGCCTTGAGAATATTTACATGTAAATATATAGTTAATAAAAAGTCAGACCATACCTTACATACTTTTCAAATTATATACTTGGAAAAATCATTCATTTTTTAAATAAAGTTTTATAGATGTAGACATAATGTCACTCATAGCATTTTCCTATAGCTTTTAAAATCTGTGATAAATTTATACTTGCAGCCCCCTTTATGGTTTATATCATGTATTTGCATCTTCTCTCATGTTCTTGATTAATCTTGCCAGAACTTATCCACTTTACAATTCTTTTCAAAAACAAGCTTTTGGGTTTCCTGCTTGTCTTTGTTCTTTTTTTTCCTAGTCCATTAATTTCTGAGTGCATTTATTATTTCTTCTTTTCAGTTTTCTTTAGGCTTATGTTCTTGTGCTTTTTACGTATTCTTGAGACAAACTCTTCTCACATATGCATTTATGACTATAACTTTTTCATACGACTTCAGCTGAATACCACAATATTAACATAAAATTTTCATTTTCTCTTCATTTTAAATATGAATGAGTTCTTCTTTGATTCATCAATTCCTTTTAAAAATCTGTTGTAAAATTTCCAAGTGTATGAAGTTATTTTTATTACATTGACTTCTGATTTTAAGGCATTCTGGTCAGAGAGTGGTCTGTATGATAATGACTCTGATATTGGTTGAGCTTCATGTTTCACAGTAAACGTTTTTAAATGTTCCATGTGTGCTTTGAAAGACTGTGTATTTCCAGAAACAATTTGGAATTATCTACGGAAGATAAGAATGTGAACAAGCTACAATCTAGCAGTTTATTCTTGGGCACAAACTACAGTCTAGCGATTTATTTTTGGATCATAGCTCAACCTTGCAGATAAAGCCACTTGGTGGAGCACAAAGCTGGAGGAGCCTGAATCCTTGATGACAGAGGTTCTAGGCCTGGATCCTTGAACACTGACCACGTTTTACAGGAGAAACAAACTTACACCCTGTTTAAACCACTGTTATTTCAGCTACAAACAGTCAAATACAATTCTGAATTAATATACTCAGTTTTCTCACCTAAAAGAGGGTGTCTGCCTCAGTTTGGGTGCTATAAAAAATACCATAAATTGGGCAGTTTGTGAATAACAGAAATTTATTTCTTATAGTCTGGAGGCTGTGGAGTCCCAGATGAAGGTGTTGGCAGATTCTGTGTCTGGTGAGAGCCCACTTCCTGGTTCATAGATGATGGAATGAGTGAGGGAGCTCTCTGGGGTCTCTGTAATAAGGGCACTAATCCCATTCATGAGGTCTCCACCCTCATAACCTAATCACCTCCCAAAGGTCCCACCTCCAACTACCACCACACTGGGGATTAGATTTCAACATATGAATTTTGGGAGACACAAGCATTCAGTCCATAACAGGGGAATAAAAAATAATAATAACATTTAACTCATAGGGGTTTTGATAGTATTAAATAAAATAAAGTAGGTGAAGAACCTAGCACTACCAAATACAAATAACTTGCTTCATAAACTCCATTTTCCTTTCACTAAGAATTCATTCAAATTCATTTGACCTAATTCTACTGACTTCTTCAGACACACTTTTTATGTATCTCACATGACATTTAATTTAAGCATTAATTAAATGCTTAATGAAGTAAAGACATCATTATTTACTTTTGTGGCTAAAAACAAATCATTATAAACACTACATGATGTTTTCACAAACTATACTACCTAATTGCAAAGCAAATATCATTATAAACTGTCTATCAGAATGAGGAGAAGAAAAGTGACTGAACTTGAAACTGTAAAGTATAATTTCTTCTAGGCTTTCCAGATGTCTCCATATACTCCAAAACTACAGAGGAGGGGAAAGTGAGGCAGGTATTTGAAGAAGGAGAAAAAGGAAGTGAAGGAGAGGAACCAAAGGGAGAACAAGAACCTCCCCTCACTATTTATTGTGCACCTACTATGCTCCAGATGCTTTATATCTGTCATTTTTAATTCTCAATATAACCCTCCAGGTAGTCCCTACTGTCCACATGTTAGAGATGAGGAAATTGAAACCTGAAGAAGTTATGTAAACTCACCAAAATCATATAGTAATGATAATAATAATAATAGAAAACTCATAATCGCCAGTATGATTACTAACTACCCAATATCTGCCCTGCCCTTCAATAACAAACCCTGATTTTGTTTGGCAGCATGATATGCCCAGTTAAATATATACAACTCCCTATGTGACCACATTCTGGCCAAGGAGATGCAGGCAAAAGTCCATGGGGAAGATTACTTTTTTTCAATAATAAGGCTTTTATTCAAGGAGGGACTCTCCCCTGGTGAGTACATCCAGCCCAACCCAGCTTTTCCTGGCCCCCAAGAGGCAGGATTATTTCAGCCTTTGGACCTTGAGCCTTAGGGCTCCTTCCGCCTACTTCCTTCCCACCAACAGTTACACAGCAAATGCTTCTAACACCTTGGGGCTCAGCCCAAAGCCAAGTCACTTCCTGGGGAGACTTTCCAGACCCTTCCCTTCCCCCAAGGAGAAATGATCACTCCTCCCTCTTTTGTGCCCTGGCCTTGTGTGCTGTATATAATTCTAAGAGAGCATCTGGAACCTGTAGGGTTGCCCTTAAGTGTTCTGCCCTCAGAGCTTTGTTTGACGCCTAATTCAGAACAGGTGTTCAGTAGATGCTTGAGTAAGGAGAGCATGAACAAAGGATGCCTCTCACAATGGCTGCAGGAGCCCTCAGCCTGTCACTGCCTGTCCCCAGATGCTCTTTAGCAGTCCCACTAACTCAGGCAACAGAATCTGATGAATGAAAAAGGCAACACAGGAAGGGACTTTTCTAACTGATCTTGAAAGTTATAAAACTGGGCTCTTTAGGAAAAAATAAGAGGCTTTGTGAACCCACTACACTTTTTTGTTTCTTTTTTTTAAAATTAATTTTATTGAAGTATAGTTGATTTACTCTACTATATTTACTATACTATACTATAGTGTTAATTTCTGCTGTACAGCAAAGTGATTGTTATACGTATATATTCTTTTTCATATTCTTTTCCATTATGGTTTATCACAGGATATTGAATATAGTTCCCTGTGCTATACAATAGGACCTTGTTGTTTATCTATCCTGTATACCATAGTTTGCATCTGCTAATCCCAAACTCCCAATCCTTCCCTCCCTCACTGCCGCCCCCTTGGCAACCACAAGTCTGTTCTCTATGTCTGTGAGTCTGTTTCCATTTCGTAGATAAGTTCATTTGTGTCATATTTTAGATTCCACATGTAAGTGATATCATATGGTATTTGTCTTTCTCTTTCTCACTTACTTCACTTAGTATAATAATCTCTAGGTCCACCCATGTTGCTGCAAATGGCATTATTTCGTTCTTTTTTATGGCTGAGTAATATTCCATTGTATATAGGTACCACATCTTCTTTATCCATTCATCTGTCAATGGGCATTTAGGTTGTTTCCATGTCTTGGCTACTGTAAATAGTGCTGCTTATGAACATAGGTGTGCATGTATCTTTTTGAATTATAGTTTTGTCTGGGTATATGCCCAGGAGTGGGATTGCTGGATCATTTGGTAATTCTATTTTTAGTTTTTTGAGGAACCTCCTACTGTTTTCCACAGTGGCTGCACCAATTTACATTCCCACCAACAGTGCAAGAGGGTTCCATGTTCTCCACACCCTCTCCAGCATTTATTATTTGTAGACTTCTTCATAATGGCCATTCTGATTGGTTGTGAGCCCACTATAACTTTTTAATTCATGCAAATTAATTAACAAGCTTAAATCAATTACATATTCTAGAGATGGCACTAGCATCTCTACATACCTACCAATGTCATAGGTATCTTTAAACACACTCTCACTATTCCCTAAGGAGACTGCAGGTGGAAATGAGAACTGTGAACATAAAACGGATTTTCTTCCTTCCATCCAGACTTCCTTCCCTTCTACCATCTTTTTTAAAAGGCAGTTGGGGTGTGGGGTAATTATTTAATAGAAGCAGCATGTGGCCCTTAGTCCCAGGTGGTCCTCTGGAAAGAAAGACAGTGCAAGTTGTAAGTTGCCATGCTACATCTCCATGGGGTCACGGGAAGTCAGACATGGAAATGGGTACAGGCTCTACCAAGTGAAGGGTGGATGCAGGTCAGTATTTGGAAGACAGTACATTTCTCCAATTCTTGTCAATCAGATCCCTCAGAACCATGAGCAAAGGCTGCCCTTGTCTTGTGATTAGAGAACTCAACATGGGAAGGACAGGAGGCAACTGACTACCTAGGGCCTGAACCCTCTGTGAGAACAATATTCTGGCTTCAGAGATCAAAACTCCAAAGGAGGACAGTGATCAGTCCCAAGATCTCTTAATACGTTACATGGATTAAGGAAGGGGTGGTTTAATATATACTTGGGAAAAAATTTTTAAGTTAATAAAGCAAGAAATTTCAGATTTATTAAAATTCAGCTCAGTTGTACCAAAGAAAAAATCACATAACTTTTTCATTGCTCTATAATTGTATAATTGATACAATACTACAAGAAAGGAGAAGGGACAGGGCAGGAGAACCTCTGAATTCATACTGCCTCGATTGTTTCTGGCATAAACTGTTTCTTGCTAATAAGTAGTCAGTTAAAGTTCAGCTCCTTATCAGGACTATTCCTTACCTCCCTCTATGCCTTCTCAAGGTGGAAAAGAGTATGGGGAAGCCAAGAGTCCTCGTGGCAATGAGGGAAGGAGTGGCTGGTCTTTGTGGTGTCCTTCTCTGCCGAACTCTGCCATAGGTACCTTGTCTGGTCTCACCGGCCCCTTGGCATGAATGACACATGTTACTGCTGACCACTTGACCCACCAAAGCCACCAGTCATCAGGGCCCCTACCCAGCAGCCTCCTATTCTGGTCCAGGTGTCCTCTCAGCTCCTCAGAATTGCTAAAGGTCAGAGTAGAGAGCGAGCAGGAAAGGAAGCCCAGCAATGAACAGGACATGAAGATAGATTGAACGTAGGCAGGAAGGAAGGACAAACAGGATTTCTCCAAGAGAAATTAAGGTAGATGATGAATCATTTTGCTAAGATGGGAACAGATTTAGGGATGGGGAAGGGGAAGAGTCAAATATTTAGTCTGAGGCGTGTTCAGTTTGAGAAACTTATGAAGCCTCCAAGCAGCTGTGAAAGGAAGTAATTGGCCACATGGGTCAGGAGATTTCGAGAGAGAGAGAGGATGAGAAATAAATTTAAGTGTATTTGACATACAGATGAGATTTACAGCCAAGGGAACACAGGAGAACAGCCAGGGAGAAAGAGAGTATAAGAAATGGAAAAGAATAACTAGAAAAAAATTTATTCACAGTAGCAACAAAAATCTTTAGATACCTAGAAGTAAAGCAGTAATTAATATGTGTAAATTCTTGTGGGGAAAAAATTCAATTCCCATTCTTGATAAGTACCCTTAGCATAGTGGTAAGGGAAAGGGATGTCCTTAACATTATAAAAAGCTAGCTACCAAAATATCCACAATCACAGCTTACTGCTGGTGAAATCTTAGAAACATTTTCATCCAAATCAGACACCCCAAGAAGGATGCTGTCATTACTATTCAACATGGCACCCGAAATCCTAACCGGTACAAAATACAAAATAAAACAAAACAAAAAACCGTGAGACTCCACAAGCTGTTAGAACTTAAAGAAAGTCCAGTGAGATTTCTGGACCCAAGATCAATGCGCCAAAATCAAAATCATTTCTGTAGGTCAAGAGGATCCAGTTTGAAAATGTAAAAGTAAAAGAAGCCATTCACACTGACTACAAAACCATAGGACACCTACAGGTAGAAGTATATCTGATAAAGGAATCGCAAGACTTTCATGAAGAAATTTGCAAATCCTTTTGAAGGCTGCAAAAGAAATAGCCAATATCCTAAGTATGCTATCTCTTAATCTATAAATTTAATGCAATTCCAATAAATATAGCAGATTTTCATGTAATTAACAAGATGATTTCATGGTTCTTATGGAAGTATAAAGGACCAAGACGAGCCAAGACAGTTTTGAATAAGAATAGGGTTTTGCCCTACCAAGTATCAACGCTCATCATAAACTATACTAATTAAGACAGTAGAGTATTGGCTTGAGAATAGACCAATAAATCAATGGAACAGAATAGAGAGCCCAGAAACAGACCCACATATGTATGGAAGCATGGTTCATAACAGAGGGGGCATTTTTTTTGTAAATGGAAAATGGTTTAACTACTCAAAAGGGAGACAAAATGAAGTAGACAAAAGACCCCAACAAGAAAAATGATAGCAAACATGTCATGAGATGGAAGCCAAACACTATTCAAGGGCTTTATGTATTTAACTCACTGAATTCTCACGACCTCACAATAGCCCTGCTTTGCAAATGAGTAAGCTGAGATACAGAGAAGTCAGATAACCCACCCAAGGACACAGAGCTAGAACATGGGAGCCCCAGGATTCCAACCAAGGTAGGCTAGTCTGTATTCCTAATCCTGACAGTATGCAGCTTCTAACTCAGCACACGTGAAGAGGAGGGAAGCAAAGATTATGATTTTATAGAATAAAAGATACCACTGTGGTTACAAGTTAAAAGACCTGTGCCAGTATAGAAGAAAATGTATGAATACATAAAAGTATAAAGTTTTAATAATCAGAATGTTTAAGAAAAAACAAGCTACAAATATTTTTAAATGGGCAAATAATAGAAAGAGACGAATCTTTAAAAGCTAGTAATCGTATACAAATACGTTTAATTCTGTAGGGCTCAAGGAAAGAGACAATAGCAGCAAGGGAATGTCAATTCACGCCCCTTCTGACTAGCCTGAAAAGGGGGTGAGGGGATAACGTTGCTGAAGGAGGGGGAAAGGCAGCCGATCAGAGCGCAGGGAGGGGCACAGGGGCTGGTGCATTCAGTGCTCAAGGCACTGTCCCAGGCTGCCACGGGGCACGCTTGCTGCAGGTGAGGAATGCACTTGGGTGCTTTGTTGAGGAGCTGTTTCTGGAATAAAAAACTGAGGCTTCAAAAGTTCCACTGCAGGCCCAGGCTTCTTTCACGTAGCCCTACCACATCCTACCAAAGGCTGCACAGCCCCAAATCCTCTGCTGTGAAAACCACTATCACCGAGGAGCAAATTCATTCCACATTCACCACCTCCCTTAGAGATCTTGAATAGCTTCTTAAACCTTGCTAATTCTCTCTCAGGTCGGGGCTAATGCTTTCCCCTGAGAGTAGATTTACACAGTAAAAGACAATGGCTTCCGTGTTGATTGGTCCACAGGATGTCTCTAAGGGTGGCTTTATCCATTTGTACTCATTTATTCATTTGTCTCCTTGGCAACCAAATTGTTTACGACTAATTGAATGTTGCACAGTAGATTCTTGTTGAGAAACCAGTTCCCCCCGGTAATGGAAAGCTTCATACAGATATTTATTTTGAATCAGAGTGCTTTTCCACAGAGAGCATCATCTTGCCAAGCTCCAGCACTGATTTGGGGAGCTGCTGAAGCTATGAAAACATAATAGCATAAGAGGATACTGTTGTCTTGAAGTTGGCAACTCATTTGGCAAGACAAAACAAAGCCCTCATTGCTTTGCTTTGTTTCCAGGTGATAAAGACAAATTAAAGTGGTCCAAGGACCACACTGCGCACAGATAACTATCTCACAGACCCATGCAAAAGCCCTTTCTGATTGAACAAACTCTGCCTAACCCTCGGCTATTGTAGGGAAGGAAACAAGTGTGACCCAAGGTTGGTATCCTTAGCACAAAGATAATATATTTAGAAAATGTTTCAGGAGTGAAAACCTTGCTTATTATAGCAGAGCTCGATAAACATGTAAGGAGTACAGTAATTTTCTGAATGTAATTTTAATAACACAGTGTTCTTCATTTTCTTACATCTAAAATTTCAAAATACATGGTTTTAGCTTATCAAGAGAACTTACACTAGGATTGTAGGTGAATGAATAATCCCATACTTTTCTACAGACAGGAGACAAGAGAGTCCAGGAGAAGGAACCAAAAACATGAGTCTGTCTCCTCATCTATCCATATTCCCTACGCAAAACCACGGAGACTCTTCCCAGTTACAGAGCAAAGTCCTTGCTTCTTTAATAATATGGCACATAAGACTCCCCATGATTTGGTCCCTGTCCACCTTTCCCCTTTGTCTCCCACCTCCCCCCGCCCCCCGCAACTGCTGTAGGACAGAAGCATCATCCCATGATCAAAAGATATGCCCCTGAACATACTGTTTCCTTTTCCTGGAATGCCTTTTCCCCATCATGGTTGTGTAGTAAACTCCTATTCATTCTGAACAACCCAGCTAAGGTCTCACCTCGTCAAAGGATCCACCCCTCCTCTGGGCTATAATTTGTACATACTTCTGTTGGTGAACACATCCCACTATATTATAATAATTGGCTGTAGGTCTGTGACCTGAGTTTGAACTCTCTGAGGGAAGGATTTCTGTCTGAATCCTCAGGGTTCTGCTGCTCCTTCTACTCGATGAATGAGTATTAAGCGTGATTGATTTGAAAGTGTCTTTAAAATTCCCTGGGGCTTCTGTCCCCTGGGATATCATGTAGGACTCCAGCTGCTTTTGTCAGATTCCCAGCAGGGCTATTCTAAGAATTAAGGTTTTAACATAAAATGATCTCTCCACAGAGACCATCTTATTATTTTGTTATATTTTCAAGGTGCGAAAAATTAAGTTATTTGTCTTTCTTAATCCAGTGTTTGTGATGTAAGAAATAAGGAAATTATGTTTCTCTTTCTCTGTGAAAATGATGGGATTCTGGAATGCCCACATATGTAGGTTACACAAATCCTCTCTCTTATAATTTCTTCCTGAATGATGGAGAAGGAAATCAGTCTTCCAGATTTGCATTGTCTTATAGAAAAACCTAAATGTTAATTTGGCCTACAGTCATAGGGGCGGGTGCTAAAGAAGAGAACCTAAATTACCCGATGGACTGATTCATTGCTCCACTGACAGCTATTGTGAGAGCTTCTAATCTGCCTCGGGTTCTGCCTTTGTGTTCTCCAAGGGCGTCAGTCTCAGGGAGACAAAGGGACCAGGCTAGAGATGAGCTGAAATAAGCACTGATTGTCAACCACACCTTTTCCCAAATTTTGTGTCCAAGGCCACCGAGTCAGCCAATAGCAGTGATACCGGTAGACTTCCTCAGTTTGATGAAATGCCACTTATCTTTGTTCCATTTTGCAATTTGTATTTACCATATTTTACTGAAATCATTCACCTCCTCAAGAAGCAAGAGTCGTCAAAGGTGACTCCAAGGTATATAGTTTGAGCAACTACGTCAGTGGTGGAAGCATCCATTGGAGGAGAAGCTTTGAAGGAAGAGGCTAAATCATGAGTTCAGTTTTAGATGCATTCGAGTTGAGGTGTTTGAGGGCCGTCTAGATAGAGACATCAAGTGGAGAGTTCAGAGAAGTGTGGGCAGGAGATAGAATTCGAAAGTTGTTGGAGTATAAGTGGCAATTGAAGCCGTGGGGATGGAAGGGATTGCCCAGGTGGCAGAACGTGGAATGAGAAGAGGATATGACTATGTCCTGGGGCACTCCCACATTTGCAGTTTAGGTGGAGGAACAGTGATTGGCAAAGGAAAAAGAGAAGAATCAGAGAGGAAGGAGGGAAACTGGAGCATGTGGTATCATAGAAGCCAGAGGAAGGATTATTTCAACATAGGGAGTGGTCAAAGTTGTAGAATGATTCTGAGAGGTGGTGTGATATGAAGACTATAAAAAGTACATTAGCTTAAGTGATGTGGAAATATTTGGTGAATTTAACAAGAATTGCCTCCATGGAGTGGTTGAAACAAGTTAGATTAGAGGGTTTGTGGAGGGAAAAGGGGCTGAGGAATTGGAAAGAGAAACTATAGGCAACTTAGGCCAGAAATTTGAGAGTAAAGGGGAGGAGATTGGTGGAAGATAGAGAAGCCTGTGGTTTCCAGGGGGCTTTTTTTTGGGGGGGGGGTGGAGGTGGGGAATGGTGATTTGTTCATTTGTTGATTTATTTTTTGTTGTAATGAGACAGATGAGAGCGTGCATAAATGCTGATGGAAAAGGGTCTAATAGAGAGGGAGAGATTGAAATAAAATAAGAAAGAGGTAAAGTAATTAATGTTCTTGAGTGAAACCCAAGGAGATAGAGTTCGGAGCACATGTAGAAGGGTTGGCTTTTGTTGGAAGAGGGAAAACACTGGCTGTATGAAGTTCCCAACTAATAGCTTCCATTTTTCCAGTGAAACAGAGGCAAGGTTATCAGCTGAGAGAGAGTTAGAGATTTAAGAAGAATAGAATGGGCTTAAAATAGATTTTGCATAAATTTTTAGACCAAGCTACTGGGTATTTTTGATGGCCTAGTTGAGGTCACTGATCGTTAATTTGCAGTGGTACCAATCTGCTTCATTGTGTTTTTCTCCAGATGTTCTTAGCAGCCTGGGTGGAGACATGGAGAAGACATATAGTTTCATCTAGGATTGGAGTTTGCCAGAGAATTTGCAGGAGAAAAATTGAAGTGATAAACCCTAGCATCTATTTATAATAGGAAGAAAATAAAAGGTAGAAATGAGTGATTGATGAATGGATGGGTGAATGAATTGTTGAATGGATGGGTGAGTGGATTCATAAATGGATGGGGAGGTGGAGGGGCAAGTCAATCAGAAGCACCTAGTGAAAGAATAGTCGTAGTGGGGCACTTAACAAATAAAGTTGAAAAAAGGAAGGTTGTGAATGAGATGCTAGATGTTTGCACTGTTTGATTCAGAGATTGAGTAGTTTCGAGTATTGCTAAGTTCCACAGCACGACGGTGGATGGATGAGACAGAGTGGATAATTCACTGGAGTAGTGATAGTTTAGCCTCATGGACCCTAAAGTCCTCTAAGTCGATGGATGAAGCTGAAGTGGAGAGGGAGTGGGGGAGTACGGAGTCTGGTTATGAAATTATCAGTGAAAGAGGAGGAGTGACTGGGAAGTCAGATGCAGACTGACACAGGGAATGGAGCACAAGCTTCATATTATGGAGGAATAACTAGAGAGTGAAGGAGCAGTGGCCTGAATGTGGCAATGGGGAGAGCATTGCCCCACTCTCAGATCTGGAGCTACTTGGAGTGTAAAATGGCCTTCACTTGAGAGGCTGACAGATGAAGCCTTGTTCTCAGAAGACTGGCTGGATTCAGTTAAGATAATGAGATGGAAGGAATCTCCTGAGTAGAGTTTGAGGCTACAGGGGATGAAGTCTCCTTTTCCATTTGACTACACACTGTGGTACATGGGTTCGTCAAAGGTGGACAAATGGTGGCTTAGGTCATAGTCCCTCCGACTGATGCAAGGAAGTGTTTTTCTCATATTTCTATACCCCAAACCTAGAATACTGAAAGACACCTGGAATAGTTTTTTAAAGCGTGTAACTCTTATTGAAAGTTTGATTGCTCCGTCTTTTGCTGATTCTACATTCTACTTTGACATTCTGAATACTAGTAATCATTATACCGGAATTTAGATGCCGAGCCAAAAGAGTAAAATAGATTCATTTGTACCTGTATTTTCATCCATACACATCTGGTGAATAGATCTCTGTTTTGAGCTTTTCTTGGTATCATTGGCTTCTTTTTTCCCTAAAATTGAAGCAGTAGAATGCGTTCTGGTTAATTTAGTGTTTTGATTACTGAGGTTGTAGTTAAATCAAGTGTCTTAATCACCAAACTTCACAATCACAGCCCTAGGAAGGATCATGATGTAGTTTTTGCACTATAAACTCAATGAAGGATCCGCTTTGACAAGGCATCACATTGAGAACTTCTAGAAAATATCAATATTGGTTTCTCATGCACTACGGAGATTTATGTGACTATTCATACCATCTGTCCCTTCTTTCTTAATACATCTCAGATCTTGGAAGTGTTGTTTAAACAAAGGGGTCTTATATGCCTAGGAGAAAGAGCAAAGATGAAGTAAGTCTGCCCTAACAAGGCCTAAAACCAAGCCTGGACAGGATCAAGGTGATCCTCCAGTAATTTAGCATAATCCAGAACCTCTACAATCTACTACCTACCGTGTTCAGCATACAATAAAATTACAAGATAGGAAGATAAAGGAAAATGTTCATCATGGGAACACATAACCCTTTAAGTCAAAATACTTCCTCAACCTCCAGAGTGACTTCGATGGCCCAGATGAAACAATCATAATAAGTAATGCTACATTTCCCGAAAGCTGAGTTCCTCAACATTAAATTGCACCACATGCAGAACCCCAAACTTCTAATCAAACTCCATGTTTAGGAAAGAAAATAGCTATCTACCTCATCCAGGGAACAGTTCTGTTAAAACCATAATACATTCACTTGACCACAGAGGTCGTATATCAAGTTTAATCAATTGCCCCACGTTCAGATTTATGATGACTTCAAAGTTTTCTCTGAGAAAAAAAAAAATGGATGCTTTATATTTGCTTATCTAAGGAATGCAGTTTAGTAATACTCCCCAAACAAAGGAAGTCTGCTAGGAAATCAAAGTCTCCACTTCTGGAATGATAGCTGCCAGATACCTCCAAACAGAAGTTTTCCCACTTACAAACAAACAAAATGAAAGTTCTTTCTCTACCAGATACCCTGTCAACATGCTAAACGTCAGTGAACCCAAAGTTGCTAATCAGGACAGCTCTTTATTGAACTCTGTTTTTAGCAGATGCTTTTACTTAGAAAAGAATGATCACATTGACGAAATGAATACTCATAGAGCAGTAGACATGAATCCAACACACATGAAGAATCTTGATAAATACTTCACTACATGCTTATCAAGTTCATGTACATATCCTTGTAAGTACCATTTATAATTCAAAGACAACACATACACTTTTGGTGAATACTTGAGAATTACATGTAAAAGCTCTGGGTTTTAAATTTTTTTGTATTTTCTTGTAAGATTTTAGGTACTCATTTAAAATCCTAGTTACCATTAGATGAATAAGACCTCGAATTAAAAATCTGTACAATTCAAGCTAGTAAGATTCAAGCTTGTACAATTCAAATTTGTACAATTTAAGCTTGTACAATTCAAGAATGAATCTGGCTATGTCTGATCTAAAATGCAAGCCTATTCCTTCCAAAACTGCACACTCCTGACCTAATCATGAGAAGACATCAGACCAAACCCAAATGGAGGGCATTTAACAAAATGACGGGCCTATACTCTTCAAAACGGTCAAGATCATGAAGGAGAAAGACTGTCTCAGGACTCTTCCAGATTAAGGGACATTAAAAAGACATGACAACTAAAGGTGATGGGTGATCCCGGATCAAGTCCTGGGACAATTGATGAAATCTAGATGTCTGTAGATTAGATGACACCATTTTCTCAATGTTAATTTTCTGATTTGGATCATGTCTGTAATATAGTCTCAAAAGTCTCAGAAAAAAATATATAAATGTGCATACAGAGAGAGAGTGATAAAGCAAATATGGTAAAATGTCAACATTTGGCTGATGGGGGTACATCTGAAATTTTTGTACTGTTGGTAATTTTTTTGTAAATCCGACAAAATTTTTAAATCCACCCACCAAGGCATTCTCCTGTTTTTCTAGATGAACGTAAAATGGCATATAGCTGCACATCTGAGGGCGGTCTGTTCTCTCTCATGTTTTATTCACAAAGCATTCAAAATACTTTCCCCCATTTTCCTCCTAGTATTCTAGCCAGGTTCATTACTTTATTCCCCTGACACATAATCTTTTCATTCCTTTTTCTGTCAACCACAACATTGAAAAACTCTGTGATTTTCAGGAAATTCTGTACAAGACAAAGCATTAGCATCCTTCCATTGAAGGCTGCGAGTCTACAGGGATCGAAATTCTAGCAAGATTTAGGCTTTGTTGTTCCACTAGTACTCCCCACACATAAACCCGGCTGTATGAGGAAAGAAACTCTTCCTACATAAGAAGAAAAACTCTTTTTCAAATTATGACAAGCAATAAAAGAAGAAATAGGGGGAAAGAAGAAAAAGCCAGTAAATGCTATTGATCTAGCTCCAGTAACATGAGACTTTAAACCCAGGAGAACTTGGATTAAGGTTCGGAGACTCTCCTGAGTCTCAGACAATCCCGAACACTAGCCAGAACCTTCCAGGAAGGCCCTCTGCCCGCAGTGGAATAACCTTGGTGTCCTCTGTGCTTATCTCCTCCATTCTTCTATCTCCTCCCACTCTTGACTGTTGTTACCTCGTTTCCCCTGGGATATAAAGAAACAGCCCATACAAAAATGTGCACTTGCCACCTGAAGATGAAGCAGAACATGAAGGGAGATGAAAACCAGTGGCATCACCTTACCTTCAAGTAGCAGTTGTGTGAAACAGGTTCCACGTCTGCACCAGGTCCCTGGGGGGGTTGAGGCTACCTCAATGCATGCAGAATATATAGGGACAGATTATATATCCGGGGTTTTCATTACACAAGGTGTTTTTGATGAGTTCTCAGCCAAGATCCACTTGAAAACAAAAGCTGCACAAAGACTACAAAAAGGCCACACAAGGTTTAAACAAAAGGCTAAAGAAAGACCAAACAAAAGCCAAAGAAAGTTTAAACAAAGAATGAAACAAAGACAAAACAAAGGCCAAACAAAGACAAAAACAAAGACCAAAACAAAGAGCAAAAGAAAATCTAAACAAAAGCTAAGCTAAGCTACAACTGTATCACACACACATACACCATATCTACACGCGCACACACACCATATCTACACACTATCCCCACACACACTCGCATATTCGGTCTTCCACCTCCCACAGCCCACATAATTAACACCCCATGTCAAGCCCCTCACTAAAGCTCAGTCCACACCAACTCACCCCAGCAAACCACACACCCTTCCACCAATGAACCACCCCACCACAGCAACCATCTCACCCCACCATACTATATGCCACGCCACACACCACATGCCAAACCCACAAGCCATGAACAGAGTTGGAGTCACACTGACAGATCTTTATTTTTAGGCTTCTATTTCCATACTCTATGCAGATTAAATACCCATCTACACTCTCCTCGCTAACACACCTACATACACATGCCCCCAAGACTAACATTCACACACGCCTACCCTCATATACACATACCCTCATAGCAAGACTACCCCAGTCTAGTCACAATTGAGATTGGATTTGGAAGATTCTGTGACAATTACCCTTTGCATTCAAATATATGAAAACTTTTAAAAAATCACCACTTTTGGTACATGATTTCTGTAAATGATGAATCTCATTCAATTAACATGATAATATTGGCTTCAGTCTTAGACATTTGCATTTTCTTATCATTGTCCTAAAATTTGGGGATCACACTATTGAGTCCTATAGCTCTGTGACTCTGTTAAATTTCATGGGTCCTATAACCCTGTGCTTCTGCAAAACATCATTTTGTATATGCAGAACTACACGCTAATGATTTGAAAGATGGAAGGACACTTCTGAAACTAATCCAACCAACAGCAGCCTTGCCTCTTGAATTCCCAGAACGCCTTGCTTGAGGGTGAGGTAAAAATGCCAACATTGCCATCAAGTTTCCTTTTAGACTCTCGTCTCATTGTATGCAAAAAAGAATCACCTAGGGAACCCTGAAAAGGCATCCAATGAGACTACAAACAGCCAGTAGAAATCTCATTGTACGGTAACGTCTTTCTCTGAGTAGCAAGTTAACGCGTTATAAATGTGTGCTGGCTGATTCACTCCTACGATGAAGCCAGGGCTTTGCTTGTGCTGCCGTGGATGTGCTTGAGGGCTACGTGGAGTGAGGTGGTTCAGAGCATGGGCTCTGGTGGTCCTGAACACTGGATGGTCACAGGACTATGACTCCAAGTACAAGCCCGAGGCTTGTTGATGAGTGGTGGAATGGGCAGCCATGCTGGCCTTCACATGGGCAGACCTCAAAATCCAAGTAGCTGGAAGATTTTCCCCTGGGGTCATTCAGTTTCTTCAAGAAAGAGCAATCCATTTTCCAGCCTGGCAGGGTAGGGAAGGTGGAGGAGTTTGAATATCTTACTGCTGATATTCTGTGATCAGGGTGGGCAAGGGACCCACGTGAGTATGTGGATGTTTCCTTTTCTAAGCCCTGCCCATCACACTGCTCTCCACAGTTTCTGAGTCTAGAAATTTCTGCATAATAAACTTCCAGGAACTAGGGCAAGCTGTGCAGTGAAGTTGGAAATTTGTTCAGAATGTGCACCTTCCCCACACCTAATCCTGCTTTCCACTATACCTGGTCCCCCAAGCCTGTAGACGCTTGGTCTTTTGACACATCCTTTTGACATGCTTTTCTCGGGCATGGCCCCTGCCAGCTCTTAAAATGGAACTTCCTCCAGTCGGCCAAGCCATTTACTGCCCTCCACTCATTTCTACCCCCCAACTTGTGTTATAATCACTCATGTTTTGGTGTCTCCTTTTCTTTGATGGGTTAAAACCTTTTTGAAAATTCTCTACTGCCCCTGTGGGAGTAAAAATTGTTTTTAATTCTTTACCTTTAAAAATATTTTACTACTATAATTTTAGTAATTTGGGGGGAGATAAAAGTAGATAAAATAAGCACGTGTAGTTAACCTGCCACTTTGAACCAAAAAAAAAAAAAAAGAAGTAATTGCTTTTTATTGAAATATAATTTGCATACCATAATATTCACAATTTTACAGTGTAAAATTTAGGGACTTTTAATAAATTCACAGGGTTATGGAGGCATCGCCACTATCTAATTCCGTAACATTTTCATCACTCTAAAAATAAATCCATACTGTAGCAGTGAAACATAATACTAGTTTATATCAGCACATAGAGAGTCAAGCATAAAAGGGGTTAGAGGGTGTGGCGAGCATCGTGTTAGGGGGAATCACTGAAAGTTAGTACAAAGTGAGTGAATCATCCACAGAAAAACGTTACCTTAGGAAAGACACTGGTGAGAGAAGGACATCTCCATATTCTTCCTAGAAAGTTAAATGTGCATAAACTCATATCCACAATCAGACAATTGTTGTTTACCTAACAAAATTACGTACCAAAATATGTGTTGTAAATGGTGTTTTTTATTAAAATTTAAAAGGCCAAGAGATGTTCAGATTAATGACAACAATCGTATTTTTCCTGTAGAAATATGAAAAAAATGACCTTTATAAATAGCTATAAGACCATTTAATTATTGCAAGGTAAATAATAATGAATTGATCAAATCTGAGAGAAACCAAAACGTTTCTTCATTTTTTGCCCTTCAATCCTCACTTTGAGAGCAAATCTGTCTCCTCTAAGACTTTGACCTGGATCTCACAGATTCTGAGCTATACAGTCCCCAGCTTTCAATGGTAATCAGAGGAATAGACACCCTCTGAGCTGCCAGCCATTCAGACAAAGCCTCTGTGTGTTCCCAAGCTCCACAACCCCACCGAATCTCTCTCTCTCTCTCTCCCCCCTCCCCCTCCCTCTCCCTCCCTCCCTTTCTCTCTCTCTCTTTCTACTGTGCTTGGGCTCAGTTACAATTGTGTTCTGGCCAGTGGTGACCTGTGTAAATGTACATTATGTTCCATACTTAAGGGACTGGGTTTTATCCAACTTGCTGTGTTAAAACTCAACTCTATACAAGACATGCTTCTGCTGTTCAACTTTCTGGACCTAACCCAGCGATTTTATCCCTTGTAATATTACCATTAGAAAAGGAAAGGGTGGACACAGGGTAGCAATATGCAAGGATTCTAGCAAAAGGAGAGATTCAGAATAAGAATATATTGTTGTGATGTGTTAAAGAAAACCAAAGCTGAATAGTAATTAAAGTGTTAAAAACAGATTTTATTCAGGAGCTATTATAATAGGAAAAAAGAGATCTCACTATAAAACTGGGCTCAATTCCAAATACAGTATGGACACGTGGGGGTTAAGAGCCAAGGAGCACGTTGGAGGAGGAGGAGCTGGTGGTTGGAAAATTACTAAGAGGAAATATCAGTGGTAAGGAGGGGATTTCTAGCTAAACTGACTTGATAGGATTCTTGCTGAAATCAGGCCAGGGTGACCAGACATCGTCTGGTGGATGATGAGGGATGAGGAATTGGACCAGATATTGAGAATGATCTGATATTGAGGGTGGGGGATTCTTGCTAAGATGACTTAGCAAGATTCTTGTTAAAACTAAGTGATACAAAGACAGACATTGAGGTCCCAAGGTCAAGGCCTAGTTGGGAAGAGGGTTCAGAGTTGGCCTGACTAAAGTTGGTCCAGGAGGGTCTTTGTCAGATGTCAGCATGTTGTAGTGGCGGAACCTTTTGATTCTAAATCCTGATGTCAGTTATCCAGAGACAAGGGTGAAGTGAAGGACTCAACTATTATATTAATTATTAATAATATTAATTATTATTAATGGAAATAATCTTTGAAAAAAGAGAACTATCTTTGTTTTAGTTCTGTGCTTACCAAGCTGCCAAGCACCTATCATTATGTTATCAAAATAACTCACAAGCCAAAGTGGCACTTTTTTTTTTTTTTTTGCGGTACGCGGGCTTCTCACTGTTGTGGCCTCTCCCGTTGCGGAGCACAGGCTCCGGACATGCAGGCTGAGCGGCCATGGCTCAGGGGCCCAGCCGCTCCGCAGCATGTGGGATCTTCCCGGACCGGGGCACGAACCCGTGTCCCCTGCATCAGCAGGTGGACTCTCAACCACTGCGCCACCAGGGAAGCCCCAAGGTGGCACATTTTAGAGTGTTATATTCTGCTCCCCTTCATCATGAAAGTGCCTTGAGAAAAGCACAGATCCTGGGTGATCTGTCACCATTTGAGTTAATAGATTGGAATTCATTATCAGGCTCAGTTTAAAAAAAAAGTAATAATAATGCCCATCACACTGCCTGACACACAGTAAGATCTCTATAATAGAAGCTACCTTCTCTAATGTGTTGCCCCTTCACAAACTAAAAATCTGATTCCTGATCCTGTTAATCTGAAATCCATAATAAAGTGTAGACAGCACACATGTGACTAAACTGAAAACAGCCTGTATTTAATATAACCTTCATTGAAGTTTTTACCCAAAGTTCCCATTGACTCTCTTCCTTTTATGTCAAGTTCAGCTTCTCGGCTGGTGTGGTCTGGTGTGAGAAAGATCTGCATCCTGTCCTAGGGTGAGACGGGACCAGTGCCAGTCTCGCTCTCCAGGGAGAAGACCATCTCACTGTGGTAATCCTCCGTCCCACCGTCCTCGTCTGCTCCCTCTCAGGTTCCCCCTCCTCTCAGCAGTGCCTGCCTCATCAGTTCCACTGGGCAGAATTCTCAAAGAGGGCTAAGAGTATGACAAGACTTCTGCAAGATTTCTTTTTAATTAAAAGGGTCCCCGCTGATCGAAATTGTTCTCAAAGTTCAGTGCCTGGTGAGGCCAGTTACCAGTGGGTTTACATTTCCGGTAAATTTGGCTGAGTGTGCCCTGAATCCCAGAGAGGGAATTAAATGGACCATTATTGGGAATTCCCTGGCGGTCCAGTGGTTGGGACTTCAGGCTTCCACTGCATGGGGCACGGGTTCGATCCCTGGTGGGGGAACTAGGATCCCGCAAGCCCGCGGCACCACCAAAAGAAAAAAAAAATTTAAATGGACAGTTACTTTTAAAGTGCTATGTGAGGGGAAAACGTTCAATCATTCCTCACAGATCGTGTGCAGTAGTTATTTCACCATAACTTTGAGGAAGGTAAGAGCTGGGAGCCTGACATACCACACCTTGAACTCATTCAGCACCTGAGAGAATTTCACACAGTACTTGAAGTAAAGAGAAGAGCAACATCTCTCCACTTCATAAAAAGAAATCGCAGAATGAAATTCTGTCCTTGGTCAAACTCATATATTGAACATTTGTCACAAGCAGCTGTTGTTTGTAAAGAAGAGCCTCATTCACTCCAAGTAAAATAATGGTGGGGACTTAACTCCTCTGGTTTTGTCTGAGTCCTGTCATTGGGTGGCATTTTCTTCTCTCACACAGTGCTGTCCATATCTTCACAGTGACAAGGGCAAATGGAGTGAGTGTCCAGGTTTAGAGTTGTATTAGAAAGTACAATAAGTTTGTTTGGAAAGTAAAGATTTATTTGCACACGGGTGCATTCGTGGCCACGTCCTGTTCACCCCTCCGCGGTGTGCCCTTTATTCAGGGTTTGCTCCTCCCAAGCCAACAAGCTGTGATGGGCCACTGCAGGATCCCAGGTAACACGTCACAGAGCACTTCTATGTATAAAACCCATGGTTCTCAAACACTGCAGGAATCCCTGGTGTGCACAGCAGGCTCACAGTGTGCCATGGAACATTTAAAATGTCAAGAAAAACTCAACAGACCTCTGTCCGACACCCCATGGACCAGCAGCTTGAGATAGTTCACCATTTTAACAGTACATTGCACTGTGGTGTTTTTGGTTTCTGGCCACGCTGCGCAGCTTTCAGGATCTTAGTTCCCCAACCTGGGATCAAACCTGCGACTCCTGCAGTGGAAGTGCGGAGTCCTAACCACTGGACTGCCAGGGAATTCCCTGTACTGTGTTTTTTTAGATGATGTCATATTCTTTATAAAGGTGGGTTTTTAGATATTTGCTTGATAAAAAGCAAGTACTGCAGGCCAGTCACGTGGAACAGGAAATGAGAATGGCATTGTCACAATTTGATTCCTGCACATAGCCTGTTAGTAGGTAACTGTGGTTATCTAAGAATAAAATAAAAATATTACTGTTCTTTTCAATTTATGTGTATTTTTCAAATTGCTGCTTAGTTGTTAGAACATAAATTCTTATGAAGTTATTTGGGCCTAACTGTTTCATAAAAAGAACTGTTAGGGATTTCTTTTGGCCTATGGGTGCTGTGAAAAAATTACAGAAACCCTAAAAGCTCCTTGAACCGAGATGCTCAAGAATTTCTGATATAAAACACAAAAATGAGAGAGGTGTGCCACACAACGTTGTCTTTACTTTTACTAGAAAAATGTGTATTATCTGTGGAACCCCTGAAGCGACTCTGAAGAGCCCTAGGTTTCCTCCTAGAGCAGCAGTATGAAAAACACAGAGAACAGCACAAAAAACTAACAGACAGGAATTGTTCTAAACCCTTGATCCAGACACATCAGTCCCACCTGGGTGTGACAGCTGGCGGGCAGGGCAGAGCATCTGAAATGTCCTGGGCTACCTGGGAGGAACCCTGTACCACAAACCACTAATTGCCCCCCAAGACCTCCTCCACCTTTCCTTCTTTGTCACAGAACCCTTCTAATATCGGAGCAGCCATGTGCTCAGCTGTTAAAAGAACCTACACATCCCAGCCTTGCCACCCGTGGTGGTCCCCTGTTGTGGAAGCAGACACCTTGGTGGGCTTCGGGGGGCTCTTTACGGGGACTTGCTCAGCTGGCAGGCGCCCTTGTCCCTTCCCTTTTCCCCCTCCTCCTGCCTGTAACTTGAGGTATTTCAAATGGAGCCACAGTGGCCATCTTACAACCATGGGAATAAAAACCAAGGCAGCAGAGCGCAAAGAGGAGGACCTTGGGGACTTCCCTGGCGGTCCAGTGGTTAGGACTCCGCCCTCTCACTGCTGAGGGCCCGATTCAGTCCCCGGTCAGGGAACTAAGATCCCACAAGCCGCTCAGTTCAACAACACAGCAACAAAACAACAGCAACAACAAAAAAAAACACCCCCAAAAACAACAAAGGAGGACCCTGGAACACTGAAAGCAGCCAGACAGAGCCTCCAAACAATCTCCAGGTTGCCTAGCTCTGGAAGTCACTTTAAAAGAGTGAAAAATATGTCCCCATCTTAATTAAGGCACAGTTATTTGAGGCCTCTGTAACTAGCAGCTAAACAATTTCTAGGTGATAGAAGCTGGTCTCCACGGGGAATGGAAGAGAGGCAACATGGTTGGAACTGACTCCTATGTGTAATAAATATTCATGTCATAAAACTTAAACAGTGAGGGGGCATGGACATATATACACTACCAAATGTAAAATAGCTAGCTAGTGGGAAGCAGCCGCATAGCACAGGGACATCAGCTTGGTGCTTTGTGTCCATCTACGGGTTGGGATAGGGAGGGTGGGAGGGAGACGCAAGAGGGAGGGGATATGGGGATACATGTATACATATAGCTGATTCACTTTGTTATACAGCAGAAACTAACACAACATTGTAAAGCAATTATACTCCAATAAAGATGTTAAAAAAAAAACCCAAATTTTTTCGTGTTATATAACTTTAATACATCAATTTTTAAATTAAATGTATCTCACCTAAAACTCTGTGATCTACTTCAGCAGACAGAGTCGATGATGAAAACACTAGCAATCACAAAAATGTCAAATATATTTCTGAAGTGATTTTCATATATACTATGTTAGCATGTTATATATATATATATATATTAGTATAGATTCTAAATATATAAAATATAATAGTGATCTATTCTGTATACATAGTATTTCTTTTCTTATCATGTGATTAGGAGTTTATTAGTTTCCTAATCCTAATGTAACAAAGTGCCTCAAACTTAGTGGTTTAAAGCAACACAAATCTATTATCTTACAGTTCTGGAAGGCATTCCAGAGTTCTCCATTCCTTTGGAGACCCTAGGGAAGAAAATGTTCCCTTACCTTTGCCAGCTTGCGTTCCTTGAGGAGGCTGCCTACATTACTTGTGTAAGGATAAATACAAATTAAAAACAAGGGGCTTCCCTGGTGGTGCAGTGGTTGAGAGTCAGCCTGCCAATGCAAGGGACACGGGTTCGTGCCCCGGTCCGGGAAGATCCCACGTGCCGCGGAGCGGCTGGGCCCGTGAGCCATGGCCGCTGAGCCTGCGCATCCGGAGCCTGTGCTCCGCAACGGGAGAGGCCACAACAGTGAGAGGCCCGCGTAGTGGAAGCGTGGAGTGTTAACCACTGGACTGCCAGGGAAGTCCCAGATTTTTTTAAGAGACTTAATTCTACTTGTTGAAAATAAAGGACTCTCCCCACCCCTTCTTCTTAGAGAATTTACTTTAGAAAATGTGTAAATATACGTTCTTTCTCTGTCTCTTCAAAATGTATATAAATCCTTTTAAAAGCTCACTAAGCCTCTTGCCAGCTTTCCAGCTCAGGAGTGTCTTCCTCGGGGACCTGGGAGCCGACTCTTGAAATATCGTCACCAAGGAAGATGGCGCCCCAACCTCCTCTCATAAAGATACAGGAAGTTTTATTTTTCCTTTGGATAAAGCCAATTAGCTGATACGGATGGTCACTCCAATTACCAGCTGAATATAGGATGAACTGTGTGTGACAAAGTCCACAAACCAAATGCGCCTGTGATATCTTTGAAAGTTCTGGGACAGTGTCATTTTCTTTCTTCTGAAATATTTCACCCCTGACAAGAATCAAATGTCCTTTTTATCAAATGTCTGTCTGAAGAGGTGCTGGCAAGCCCTCTTACTTGAGGACCAGTTATCATTTATCTTGGGAACATGGCTATAATAGGTTGTATCTGCCTGGCTATATATATGGGATGTGACCAGGCCGAGCCGGAAGAAACAGCAGAAAGTCATCACTGCCAGGAGGATGATGATAAAATGTATGGAATAAGGAGTACTTATTATTACTGGCTTGGGAATGGGATTTTTCTAGATTGCAGCCTGGCAGAAATGGTGAAGTGTTAGCCAAAGCACCTTCCTCACTCCACCAAGGCTCACAAGCAGCTGTAGCTGGAAGACATGCCTGACAGGTGAGCAAACATCCCCACGGGCCTGGGCAGGAGTAGTTTGTGTCTCCTTTCCCTGTGTCCCTTCTGGTTTATCATGTGTGTGAAATTTTTATTTTCTAACAAAATACTATTTTTAATCCCTACATTGGAATAAGCCAGGACGAGTTTGGTAGGCCTCCACCATGTACATCCGATTCTGCCATGATCTCTCCTGCTGGCGTGTGAGACACGCGTGCAGCGAAAGGAACTCTCGCTTAGACGTGCTTAAGTCTGAAAGATGATCCCAGTAACTATCTCTCTTTTCTCTACTCTTTCCAGAAACAGCAGCTTAACTAACACCTCCCTTTCAAGAACAGCATCAGGACACTTGCTGAAAGTATAGTGAGCTGGGACTCGAGGACCTGGGGACAGTCAATACCTACTTATCTCAGATGGTGAGAGAAGTACTCCAAGCTGCTGCCTCTGCGGGAGACTTGAGTACCAGCCAGATGCACAGTGACAAAGAGCAGTCTGATGGCTTTTGCTACAGTGGTTTTTAGATTTCTCTGTATGATATAAATATGCAACTATTTAACTATTTGGCAATGGCTTTTGCATTTTGCAGTAAAGTTTTTGATGACAAAGAGCTCAAATAAATGAAAGCCAAGGTTTAATAGAAAACTAAGCATTGAATCTCAGTTTCTCCAGAAAGGTGGTGATGAATCTGTAACTTGCACAAAATGTATATAAGAATTTACGTACCACTGTAGACTCTGTGGTAATGTCGTTGATCTTCCCACACCCCCCAAAAATGAGAGAAATCCGCTGACAAAGCATCAGTGTCCACTTCAAAAGTAAGTATTTTAAGAAGACTGCGTCCTAGAATGGCAGTTAAACAGGTGCAGCTACAGGACGTGCATTTACAGAGCATTCTGTGAAGATCAAATGACTGCCCTTTTCAGTTTGCTCATTTTTCATTTGCAATTTGCTGGTAATCATATTTTAGAAAAGTTTGAGCCTTTGAAAAACTACTTTATAAATCAAACTGTGTCCCTACTCACTTTCGTAAATGAATTACTTTAAATTTTGGTTGCGTTCTGTTCAAAATGAATTAGAACTTCTTAAGTAAAATATTCAAAGAATGGAGCACTGAAAACTTGTCTTTGAAGTTTCAGCAAATCACAGTTATCGTTAAACCCGAGAAACTTGTTATTCCCCTGCGCCATCACACTTCCGCTGAGATACTCGTTTTCTGCGCTGCCTCTCAGTTCCCAGTGGCTGCAGCCCCGGTTGCCTGCTCAGTGAGGTGCCCAGCTCCGTCTCCCTTCCCCGCTCTCCTACTTGTGGGGGCCCCCTGCCATCACCTCCCCACTAACTTACTTGTACTAGACTCCTTGTCCCTGGGTCTGCTCCTGGTGGGACCCAATCTAAGGCTAGACCACAGGACAGTCTTCCTGTGAGCCTTGCCCTTTATTTGTTCATATAATTGGGGGCCTCATCGAACTTGGGGTCTGTATCTACCTTGTATGGGAAGTCAGATTTCCCCATCCGGAACCCTGACCTAGCCCCAGGTCATCCTGAAGTCTGGCATGATTTAGGCAAGTGTTTGCTGCCAAATCAGATGCCTTGTTCCTATTAGCAGCTTCTGCTTTAGCAAGTCCGTTAACAGGTGCTGAAACTCAGGACATCTCCCTATGAAAGTATTACCCAGCCACTCAGTTTTAGTTTATTAGCGTCAAAAAATACTCTTTTTTAAAATAATATGAACAGATTATACATACAGTGTATACTAAATTGTATAGTATATATGTAAATATATAGCATATGTATGTAAATATGTAATGTTCGTTTTGATTATTAAAGGAAAATAACTTTATGCTTGACCATTTGGAGATTACAAATAAGTGCATATCCAATTCCAGTGATACAAGTAAAGCAGTTAAGTCCTCACATGTGAGGCTATAGACTTGGTCTCCTGGAACCAGTGATTGGAAGAACTGAACACTGAAAGGCCGGGCATCCAGGCTTGCAAATAAGGAACTTGTTGCATCTCTCTGCATCTGCAGTGTCTTTGTTAATCATACAAAGTGTGATTTTGCATTCTAATTACAAGTGCCATCAGCCTTTGTACAGATTTGAGCCCAGCAAGTCGCAATCATAATCATTTTATGACATGGGATTCTAATCTCTTCACAAATTATTACCATTTTGAATATTATTTAATTGCGGTGGTTGATTTTAAAAAGCACCCAAAAGGCCAAAAACCAAGATCCCACAAATACTTCGGTTGAAAACAGAATATTTCAGGAAACCCACTGTGCAGGCTGTGTTTTATGGTGAGTATTTTTATTTAAATATTTGATATTGGTTAATTCTATTTTTTTCCTTAGGAAATTTTAGTGAATGACAGTGTTCAACATAACTTGGTAGTTTGTCTTTATTATGAAGAATTTTAAATGTACACAAGATTAGGAGGGGAATTTTCGTATTTTTTTACCTAGTTTCAGTAACTATCAACATTTGCCTTTCTTGTTTCATTTATACCTAATCCTCACGCACCCTCTCCCCTCCCACATACACTTTTTTTTTTTTGCTGGGGGTGGATCAGAAGTTTTAAAATCAAATCTCAGCCATCATATTTCACCCACAAATCTGCACTATGTACTGTATGTATCTCTAACAAATTATGACTTTTTAAATGCTATTATCATACCTAACAATTTAATAGTAATTCCATAGCTAACATGATAATTCATTAGTGATTATTGTTGATATTGAGTAATCCAAATTGGCATTGTAAGAAAGAACTCAGCTGGTAGTTTATTTGTTATTTCAAAAATACAAATTGTCACAGGATTTTGCTTCTGTTTCAAATTCACCCGCTAATCTTTTCTGCAAATTCAGTGAATTTGGGGGAAAAAAACCATTGAATTTCTCCTCTATTTAGTATTGTTTAAGATGAAGCTACATAGAAAGAAAGTTTCTCCTATCCCTGATTTTAAATAAGATGTTTAAGCTATGTTTTGTAAATTCTCAAACAATGTTAGGATTCTACACACAGTTTCCAGAATACGTTCGTGCTGTGTTTATTGTGGTGGAGCATAAGAGGACCCCAGGGGTATTTGGGATTTCAGGAATAAAATGATGCATTTGCATGCAGTGTCAATTTTACTCAGATGTATTATGGAGTAAATTTTCTTATTTTTATAAAGAAACAAGAGCTTTTAAAGAAATACTATTCTTCTTTATTTGGGCTGCTTTCCCAGACCCTGTTAGATTTGAGTGCAAGCTCCTCTTTTCCTCCCCGGCTAAAGGGGAGGGGCTGCTTTGCTGGAGAACCTTGTAAAGCATACTGAGTTACGGGATAAAGAAAATGCAACCCATCCTATTGAGGGATATCTTTATTAGCCAAAGCATTTCAACATGCTTTCAGATGAAAAACCTGCCTTTGATTATACAATCCAGATTCCAGCCTGCAAAACTCAGAGCAAAATCCTAACTAGCGCATTTAGTCATGCCAGACCAAAAGGTCTTTATTATGTTAACAAAAATAATTACAAAATCGAACAGTCCAGAAATTAGCAGACTATCTAAAATATATCCACCCTCATTTAATAAGCATAAAAAATACTGTTATGGATTTTTTTTGGTGCAATGAGTCCCAGCTTTCAAATGTTTCAGAACTTATCATTTCTGCTTGCTGTTCACAATACCTGATTGGTATGAATTTGCAATTATCCACAAGATAAAGGCAAAGGAAAACACAAGGGAGGATCAAACAGTGATCTAAACTTCTAAACAGTGGAGTAAGAGGCTTAGGCCATTATTCTTCATAAGTACTTAGAAAAAAATTGTTTACTTTCAGTTGTATCACTTAATTATACCAGTAACTTACATTTGTCTTTTTTCTTTTTTTTAACTCCAAGGTCAAGTCCTCTTTAATACCACTCCCAACCCCAGAGCCCTCAAGTCCTTCTCAGTAGTAACTGCTACGTGGAGGATCTCCAGTCCTTTCATTACACATTCAGATTTGTATGTTTATTCCTTAATACATGTGAGGTACTGCCTCTTAGTAGGGGTCAACATGAATATATTTGTGCACTTTGGCTTTTTCAGCAGTGTTTTTAGGATCTATTCAGATGTACAGGTATGTGAATTCCTTTTAACTGCTGGATGTCCTGTGTCATCACATGTAGATATCATCTGTGATTCTGCCTTTCCCCTATGGATGGACATGAAGGTTTTCCCCAAAGTTCCTCTCTTATAAATGCTGCTGCAATAATGCTGGTACCCAGTGCCAGGCCAAGCTGGAGAGGTATATGGCAGCAGTTGGCTACAGTGGAGAGAAGCAGTTTATCAAGGACTTCTAGAATTTCTTTCTCATGATGATAATTAGTGGAAAGGCTTTAAGTGAGGTGACTTTTTATAGTCTACACCACGCACTCCTGTTGCCGGTGGGAGTAGACTGCTGCCCTCCCCTCCACCTCTGCTGTTACGTGCCTCCTACTTCCTGGTAGATACGGAAAAGTGGGATCACATTTCAGTTTCCATGAGTGTTGCCAAATGTTTGTTCCAAACTTGATGGTTTTCTCATCAGCCTTTAAGACAACTTTACTTAGGATTTTCTTCATTTGCTCTCCCCTGACCTCCTCAGACTCCGACGAAGTTTCTCTCCCTCTACCTGGCCCTGGGATGGGGCTGCCCACCAATTTCTGAGCTCACCTCTCTCAGATCTCATCTAGTTCTGTGGCTCCACATTTATGTTGGTGAGTCCAGCCCATTTCTGATGCCCTGTCCACACGCTGGCCCTCTCCCTGTGAATCTTGGGTGAGCCCAGAGTATCTCTGTTTACAAATGAAGCATCTCTCAAATTGAACTGTACACACCCCTTTCTCTCCAGCATACCCCCGACTTCCTTTACCCCTGCCTCCCCATCTCAGCTAAGGGCAGGGGATAAGCCAGCTACTAAACTCAGCCATCTTCACCCTTGGCTGGATGTCCTCCCAGCCCCACCCCCATCAGAATGATTGGTCTGTGACATATATTCATACTTCTTGTTTATAGCTTAAAAAAAAAAAAAAAAGTCGGCCACTCTCCACCGTAAGGACCATCCCTAGCCCAGGTCGTGCTCCCCTCTACCTAGATCACCCACACAATCTCCTGGCCAGCTTCCTGTCACATACTTGCCTGAGAACTTTGTCCATTGCCCTCAGTGTTCCCAGAACTTCCTTCTACATCACACATCTGATGGCACCCCTCAGCCCTCTTCTTTCCGGACATGGAGGCCTCAGGATCTAGCCTCTACTTTCCTACCCATTCGTGTCTCTCTTCACCTGCTCCTCTGCTTCTAAGGTCCAGCCGCACACTAGTGACCAGAAAGGTTTCCAAAGTCACGACCTTCTCCAGGCACCCCTCCAGGATATCACGTCGTCCTTATCCTTAGCTTACGACACGACACCCTGAAGACCGTCTTCACTTGTCAGCTTCCAGCCCCCTCAACACTGCCTCCTCTAAGGAGCCCGCCCAGCATCAGCACCCACCCCGCCAGAAAAAGAGGTTAAGATCCAGGGTCGTTGAGAGTCACTGGGGGCCAGAAGCAGGCCTTGGGGTTTGGTTGGGGCCGTTGTGGATAGGCTGGGGCCGTTGTGGATTGGCTAGAGCTGTTGTTGATTGGCTGTGGCCGTTGTTGATTGGCTAGAGCCATGGGGGGGGTGGAGGGATTGGTGCATCCCTTGTTGATTGGCTGGGGCAGTTGGGGATTGGCTGAGGCCCTTGGAGTTGCCCATAGTTGCAGAGAGAGGTCCCGCCTATGTCCAGGGTAGAGAGCTGAGGCAAACGGAACCAGGAAGTCAAGGAGTAGGCGCCCTGTTAGACCAGGACCTGGAGTGAGGGAATACGACAGGGAGTCCGCCTGCCCGCCAGCCGCAGAAAGACCGAGACCAGGAGATAAGCAAGAGCCAGGGCGCTCCTGAGCGTCCTCCAGGCCGGCTGCGGGTAGCGGCCTCCAGCGAGGGGTAGGTCTGGTGGACGGAGGAGGCCGAGGCCCCTCGACTGTTCCTGGGAGAGTCGGGCCCGCAGGGAGTTCAGCTGGCTCCCGGGTTCGGGGCCGCACCTGCTGAGAGCCCAGAAGCCCCAGCGGCCTCAGCCCTGCACCCACAGGAGCAGCGAGGGATCCTGGACTGGACCCAGTTCCCCGTCTTACTGTGGCTCTTTCAGACCTGTTTGAGTCCAGGCTCCAGTTTTAGAGGCTGTGGAGGACTAGGAGAGGGAGCTTCCCTGACTTTAGGCTCCCCTAGCTCTTCCTCCAAACCCTCACTCCAGCGGAGCTGGGCTCCAGGTGCCTTGGCCAGTACTCTTTCCTTCTGAAGTCAGGGTCGAGATCACCTGCCCCACTCAATCTCAGGAACCTCCTATTTATTTTTATTTTATAATTAGTTGTCTTTTGGGTCTTCTCATTCCTCCATGGGGTAGACTTCGGCCCCTGTGTTTGCTCATGCCTTCCTATATCCACGATTTGGGGAACCCTCACCTCCTGAGGCTGGGCTTGGACAGGTGACTTGTTTTGGCCAAGAAGAAGATATCAAAGGTGAGGCAAGAGGAAACTTGAAAATCTCTTGTTACTCCTGGAATCTGCCTCCATGTGCGCAAACCCTGACTATTCTGCTAGATGACATGGTCCAGGACCCCCAAAGACCCAGCTGAGAGAGAGGCCATCTTGAATCATCCAGCCCACTGGCCACCTGACCCCGGACATGTGAGTAAATCCATGGCAGCTTGGCTGAGCCTAGCACAGGTGAAAAGAATCGCCCAGTGGACTCGAGCTAAATAAGTGCTGTTGATTTGAGATAGATTGTTATATAGCAACAGATGACTTATATGCTACTCAAATCCCTTTGTTCTCTCCACCCCCCCACTCCCATCTCTTATCCTGATTCTGTCACTCTAGACAACAAGCCTGGAGGGAACCCCAGTAGCGTTTCTAAAGAAATGTTTCCCCAAAAAACTTTTACATAGGCCCCCCTGCATCTGAATCACCTGGAGAATCTTTTGGAAATGGTGAGTCCTGGTAATTGCTGGGAATCTTTGGGAGTGCAGGATGAGAATCTACAACTTAATAAGTCCCTCTGTCCCACTGGACACACTTTAACAGTTCTCCTTCCTCATCCACAGTTGTTGCAGTGTCCTTCCTTGCCCTAGTCCCTGTGTAATAGGGAAAAACCTTTGTATTCTATACAAGTTAATCAGTAAAGGGATGTTGCCTATAAGCTTAAATTAAACATTCTGGCCCATCTCTGGGAACCCTGTCTCCCAGGTAGGTAACAAGCATTAAGCTAAAATACCCTTGTTTAGCTCACAGGAATCATCCTGACCAGGCCCACCTGTGAATGACTGCAGGGAGGAAGAAAGTAACACATCCCCACCGGAGGCTGACGGGAGGCAGGAAACATTTGACTCGACTCCCTCTCCTTTTAGTTGAAAGAAACCTGAGTTCCAACTCAGGCAAGATGTTTTTTGGGGACACAAGTCCACCATCTTCTCGGTCTGTTGGCTTCCCTACCGAAGTCGCCATTCTTTGCCCCAGCAACTCGTCTCTCGATTTATTGGCTTGCCCTGCAGCAAGCAGTAGGAGCTTGGACTTGGAAACAAATGTTGGCCAGCCAGCCAGCCAGGAGCCTTGCTACTCGTGGCTAGCCGGCCCTGGTTTGGAAATATTCAGATAAGGCCCCAACAGCTGCCGGGACCACTTGTCCTGAGCATCTACCCTTCAAAATTCCCCAAAGCAGCACCAGCAGCACCAGCTACCCCAGCGCTTGGCAGTTGGAGGAAGGAATCGACGTTTGGGAACTGATGGGCTCGATACAGTAGGGTAAGTCGCTCCCCTGTGTACAGCTGGGAATTTTATTTCCCTTCCGTTTGGGGCTCTTTCTCCGGAATAAGCCAACTTGTTTGAGGTACCCTGTTGGAGATAGTTGCATTTCCTCTCTGTTTGAGGCTTTTTCCCCAGAATAAGTCAGTTTGTTTGGGGTGCCCTGTTGGAGAGAGGAAAGAGTTGTTGGACTTTTCCCTGATTTGTGAACTGGTTTGTTTGTTTGTTTGTATGCTAGCATTTGTGTGTGCAGTTTGTGTTTTGTTTCTGTTGAACTTCTGTCTTTAAAAATGGGGAATGTTTCAACTATCCCTGAAGTGCTGTGAGGCACATTTTGGGTAAGTGATCTGATAACAGCCATGAACCCATGGGTGAGAGGAAGATGATATTTTATTGTAACCGTGTGTGGCCAGAGTACCTGTTAGGATCTGCACAAGGGGTTTAGGCAGGGTTACCTTGGGACCCTGTGCACCATGCGCTGCTACCCTTGCTGTGTTAATTCTGTCATTTGTGGCCTCCTGTGTCCTTGGTATATGTAAAACCCGAAGACCAAACCTGAGGGTTCATTTAGGATTTTCTGTTTGTCCTTTGGGTTTTTTCATTTCATTTTGCTTGGTACTGTTTCTCCATTTAGAGTTTTTTGATATTTAAAATTGATATCAAATCAGTTTTTTGATATTTAAAATTTTTACTGATGGCAAATGGAGGAAAGGAACAAAACACCCTGTCTGTTCTTGGCTAAAAGTGGGACATTCCCAGGAAGAAGAGAAAGGTTCCACTTGGTTCCCCAAATCACCAAATGCTACAGATAGAAATAGAAGTGCCTTTTCCATAAATATTAGTAAAAAGGGTTGAGCCATCTAGACACGTGACCTTGATTTGTCCCATCTGCCAGAAACCCAATTTGAATCCAACCTCTTTTGTAACTGATGGATTTTATATTGCTGTACCTGATTCATGGCTGAAATTTTGGAATGGGAACTGAGAGGTCCCTGTGTTTGAGTTTGTACGTGAGTTGTAGATGTGCGACATTGCCACAATTGATTTGGGGTGGGGGTGGGGGCTCTGTTTGATTGGCTTGAAGGAAATTAAGTGCTTATATTCATGTTCAAATATGGAGGAGACCGACCAGAAAGACTTTTGGGTTCACATGATCTAGGAAATATTCAGTATTGTATTAATATCTGGTATTAAAGTTAGCTTAAGCTTGTTGGTGTGATTAATACAGACATGTCTTTTGAGTAGTCAACATTAAGTATAATACTTTTATTGTGCCTAGGTTTACTAGAAGTTAAATAAGACCTTATTCCTGTTACAAAGTTTGTCAGCAAGAAAAATAACAAAATGACAAAGCTTTTAAATAAACAAAATAGAGGTAAATGAGGTAAGAGTTTTAGGTAAACTCTCTAGGAATACTTATGCTTTGGAAATGTCTATCTAAAATAGTCTCTCCAGATTTTCACAACTTGAAATTTTTAAACTAAGTTCAAGGAAGAGAATTCATTGACTATCTGGGTCATTTCAAATAGGATAAAATATTCAAACATTAGTTGCTGGGCAGGGAGGAAGACGAAAGCATAAGTTTGTCAATCAGGAGATACTGGTATGATAAACAGTTTACAATTACTTGCCTCTTGGTTTTCACTGAGAGTAAAATGATGAGGGAAACATTTCACTATGCAAAGAAGTAGGATGTGTGTTTTCAGCAAAGAAGGTATGAGGAATGAAAATGTATTTTGTTAAAGGGAAAAAGGTGGTTTTGTCCTCGGGCTGGTTGTTTCTTTTTTTTTTT
Source organism: Delphinus delphis (assembly GCF_949987515.2). Taxonomy (NCBI): domain Eukaryota; kingdom Metazoa; phylum Chordata; class Mammalia; order Artiodactyla; family Delphinidae; genus Delphinus; species Delphinus delphis. Next base: position 60,661,868 of record NC_082692.2, read on the forward strand.
TTTTTTTTTGTGGTACGCGGGCCTCTCACTGTTGTGGCCTCTCCCGTTTAGGAGCACAGGCTCCGGACGCGCAGGCTCAGCGGCCATGGCTCACGGGCCCAGCCGCTCTGCGGCATGTGGGATCCTCCCGGACCGGGGCACGAACCCGTGTCCCCTGCATCGGCAGGTGAACTCTCAACCACTGCGCCACCAGGCAAGCCCGAGCTGGTTGTTTCTGAATGGAAAAGAAAGTGAGGGACAGATTAGTATGGATACAGAAAATTGTGGAAGGTTTGCGGAGGAAGAACACTGAAAGGGTTTTATGCATGGTCAGGATTGGCTAAGATTAGATTGAATTTAATTAAGAAAATGAATGTTAAAGGTCAAATGGTACAGAACCTGAATCTGGTTCTCAAAGAGTACAAAGTTCTCTTAAAATGTTGAACCACTTTTGGTAATCGTTGAACCACTTTTGGTAATTGTGAATTTAAGTGATTTGTATTTGCCATTAAGATCTTTTATTACCACTGGTTTAAACTTTTTTATATTTTGACAAACTTCCCAAAAATCGAATTCCAAATGAAGTTCATTTGACCTCTAGCTAACTTTGAGGTTTTTCCAAAGGGTCCCTGGAACACCTCAAATTATTTATTTTCTCTCCATCCTGAAGAGAGAAATACTAATTAGGCGTTTAATATGTTAAATTATGTGATAAGCAGTGTCAAATAGGTGGTGATAACACTTTTTAGATCATACCATGTGGGTAAATGTTATTAATATACACATTCTAGAAATTATATGGAATTCCTAAGATGCTAGTATATCCTGGTAAATGATATCAGTCATAATTTTAGTAATTATCTTAAATTGTTGTACATCAGTGCAGTGACAAAGTTTCTTTTCAATTGCCTTGTCACCAGGTTGGTTGACGCCAAAGCAAAAAGGCATCCTTTTAATGGTTAGAGGTGATCAATTGCTATTTATGGTTTTACTGTGGCTTTTGAGTGACTCTCTAGCTATTTTGTGAGGAAGTGGGGGAGAATGATGAAATCCTTTATGTGCAAGCACTTGTGCTATTACTTCAAGGAAAATAAGAAAAGGAAGGGAATGAAAGTGAGGATATGTTGCTTCAAACCTTCACTTCTCCAGGTGAGCTCGCTGTCCCAGCCACTCTGGCCGCTATGCCAATATATCCACCCCTTCCACCACCTTCCGTTCCGATCCAGCCCCAATTCCCGTCATTGGGGCTCAGGACTGTCCCTCCTCATAAGGATCAATTAGAAAATCCTGTGTTATTTTCTGGAGTACGGGGACTTGGTCTGGTATCACCATCTAAGACCTGAAAGGGCACCCAGCTTGGTCCAGGAGCCACTCCCAGGGCAGGGCAGTTTTCATTGCTATTGCCTCATATAGGGGGCTAAATGCAAATGACCAGCCAGCTGAGTTTCTCAGACTTTTAAACTGGAAATATCACAACCCTCCTTGTAGGGAGGATCCTCTACACCTGAAGCCCAGTTGGCAGCACCCACAGCTGAACCAAATTGTGGCCCCAATGAGGGAGGTGCCCTTATTAGAGCATTAACATGTTAGTGCATCTTGGACGGGCTTTGAAAAGGGAACCAAATCAAGAATTTGAACAAAATTCAAGAGATTCAGCAAAACAAATGAATACCTCTCTGAATTTTTGGAAAGGATTTATCAGGCCTACAGATGTCATACTAATGCATATCCCGAGGCCCCTGAATATATTAGAATGGTAAATTTGACCTTTTTGGGAGGGGAGCAAAGTGCCTGAAACATCAGAAGAAAGTTGCAAAGATTAGATAGTGCATTTGGAATGAACCCTTCTTGGTAGATGTTGCTTTTCAAGTGTTCAACAGGGAACAACAGAAGAAAGAAGATGGAAAATGGAATGCCAAATTTTTGGCTGTAAGTCACCATTGGGGAAGGAAAACAGATTGCCCTAGGCTAAAACATAAGAAAAACAGTAAGACAAGAGCCTCTCATATAGTGGAGAGGAACACTCTAAAGAAGAGGCCCAGGGGCGCCCTTGGACTTGAGGCACCTAATTTCCCACAGGAGCCTTGGGTAAATTGACAGTGGAGGAATGAGCTGATTAACTTTCTGATAGACTTCACCCGAAGTTTTTCACCAGAACAGCTTGACATCAGAGTCCCACCAGAACAGGCTTGAAGCCTACAGATGGCACTCATGAAAACCCCAGGAAAGGAGACAGAGCTCTTTCCCCCAACCCCCCGAGGTCTACAAAGAGGTAAGACCAGAAGTGTGTGCTAACAGCATCCCAGGTAAGGCCAAAAGACATGGCCAGTATGAATCCCATTAAAAAGGGATGCTGGGACACCTCATCTAAAACAGCCTCCTCTGAGGCAAGAGGATCCCTTCTCCCATAGATTGACTTGTCAAAATACCAGCCAGTGTATTCCTTGTGTCTGCCCCTCCAGGACATCTACACAATTGGTGGTATTTGTACTGTCCCTGTGGGTCGAGTGGAGACTGGTGTTCTCAAACCTGGCATGGTGATCACCTTTGCTCCAGTCAGTGTTACAGCTGAAGTAAAGTCTGTTGAAATGCACCATGAAGCTTTGAGTAAAGCCCTTCCTGGGGACAGGGTGGGCTTCAATATCAAGAACGTGTCAGTAAGAGCAGTACAAACTTGGGCTCGGTAACACGTGACGTTGACCCAAGAAGATAACCTTAGGGAATTTGGAAGAGGTCATCATACAGCATGTGCTGCATAGAGCTGGGGAAGTCCAGTTTCCCCATCTCCTCCTCTCCATGGGTCAGTGCTCTCCTTCAAGCCACCCCAGGGCTGACTCAGGGCCAGCCTTCTCTCAGGCTGATGCACTCAGCCCAGGGACTTCTGAAGACTGAAAATGAAGCTGGAGGAGGAATCAAGGTGAGGTCTTGGAAAATGGTCTCCACCTTTGACTTTGCATTGAGAAGTCAACTAAGGGGAAGTTAATTTTACGCTAATTCCCTCGCTGCAGTGCTCCTGAGCTTGCTTTTCTAAGAAAAAGAGCCCAGGATTTGTGCCCTAAAGAGAATAAAGTGTACCATTTCACCACTGCATACTTTGCTATCCCCCCTCCTCTAAAAAGTGAGTTCCTAAGAGAGAACTGAGCCTGTTACCAAATAAATCGGGTCCCGCAGCTCGCCGCTTACAAAATCAATTACATACTCATAAATGGTAGAGAAGAAAGGTGCCTTTAATCAGAATGCCAGCAATCTGGGGAGATGGTGGACTCAGTGTCCCCCAAAAACCACCTCCCAAGATTCTGCTCAGCCATGAAGCTTTTTTTTTAATACATCTTTGTTGGAGTATAATTGCTTTACAGTGTTGTGTTAATTTCTGCTGTACAACAAAGTGAATGAGCTATATGCATACATATATCCCCATATCCCCTCCTTCTTGAGCCTCCCTCCCACCCTCCTTATCCCACCCCTCTAGGTGGTCACAAAGCACCGAGCTGCTCTCCCTGTGCTATGCAGCTGCTTCCCACTAGCTAGCTATTTTACATTTGGTAGTGTATATATGCCAGTGCTACTTGCTCACTACGTCCCAGCCTCCCCTTCCCACCCTGTGTCCTCAAGTCCGTTCTCAACGTCTGCATCTTTATTCCTGCCCTACCACTAGGTTCATCAGTACCATTTTTCTAGATTCCATATATATGCATTAGCATAAGGTATTTGTTTTTCTCTGTCTGACTTACTTCACTCTGTATGACAGACTCTAGGTCCATCCACCTCACTACAAATAACTCAATTTCGTTCCTTTTTATGGCTGAGTAATATTCCATTGTATATATGTGCCACATCTTCTTTATCCATTCATCTGTTGATGGACATTTAGGTTGCTTCTGTGTCCTGGCTATTGTAAATAGAGCTGCAGTGAACACTGTGGTACATGACTCTTTTTGAATTATGGTTTTCTCAGGGTATATACCCAGTAGTGGGATTGGTGGGTCATATGGTAGTTCTATTTTTAGTTTTTTAAGGACTCTCCATACTGTTCTCCATAGTGGCTGTATCAATTTACATTCCCACCAACCGTGCAGGAGGGTTCCCTTTTCATGAAACTTTTTAAAGGAAAACAGGGAAGTAATCTCAGTTAATCATTGAGGTAGGGGGTCAGAGTCGTCGCCATCCCCCCACTGTGTGTAGGCTTGTCGACTCCTCGTGATCTTCCTTTAGATGTTATCTCTTTTTTTCTCTTTTGGCCACACTTCGAGGCTTATGGGATCTTAGTTCCCTGACCAGGGATGGAACCCGGGCCCTTGGCAGTGAATGTGCTGATCACTGGACCGCCAGGGAATTCCCCCTCTAGATATTTTAATTTTTTTTTAAAGCTCTTTTGTGTTTTTTAAAATTAATTAACTTATTTTTGGCTGCATTGGGTCTTCGTTGCTGCACACAGGCTTTCTCTAGTTGCAGCAAGTGGGGGGCTACTTTTCATCGCAATGCGCTGCCTTCTCATTGCGGTGGCTTCTCTTGTTGCAGAGCACGGGCTCTAGGCGTGCAGGCTTCAGTGGTTGTGGCACGTGGGCTCAGTAGTTGTGGCGCATGGGCTTAGTTGCTCCGTGGCATGTGGGATCTTCCCAAACCAGGGCTCGAACCCGTGTCCCCTGCATTGGCAGGCGGATTCTTAACCACTGCAACACCAGGGAAGTCCCTAGATGTTGTCTTATTCACACAGTTTGGGAGATTACTGAAAGGGAAGCTAGGGAAGAGATCTGGTCATCTATTAATTACAAGTTAGGCCAGGTATTGTGTGTGATTGAAAGATCTGAAAGGTATGCTTGGGCTGGAGATGAGTAGATCGTGGGGGTGCCTGGTTTAAAAGTTAGTTCCAATACAGCTTTGCTAAAGTGCCAGGAAAAGGGGCTTCCTACCGAGGGTAGTTTCCTGTAAAGAGCTGCTTATAAGCCCACTGCTTTCATCTAACACGGGCTCTTGCCAGCACTGGCTAAGGGTGAGTGCTCAAAAGGCCTTGCCAACTGCCCAGCCAGTTCTCACCCACAGGCTGCGTGCTTATGGCTGGAACACTGAAGACCAAGCCTGACCTCAGTGATTTGGAACAAAGGGATGATGTGAGCCTGTGAAGGCCCTGAGATGTCCTAACCCCCCAAACCAAACTCCTGGGCAGGGTTTCCCCATGTCAGGCTGAGATCAGCTAGACTTGTCCACTTTTCCCAAAAGCTTTCCTGACAAAGGCCTTGCCAGACGAGAGCTGTGCCTTTTACTGCTAAGAATGAGCCACCATGGAGGTGGGACAAGGCAGCTTCTTAAACCCACACTGTTAAAATAGACAAATGCATAAAAATAAGCAAGGAAGATAGAATCATGAAGGCCTGGTTGTGATGGTGGCCAGGACCAGGGACCACTTTAAATCTCCCAAGGATGGCCCAAAGCTAGTTGCCTTAATCCTATCAGTCCCAGCCCTGTTTCTGGATGAAAGAAGAATTTGCTGCCTAATTCCTTTAGTGGTTACAAGTTTCTCTTTCCTTTGAATATTAAGTATCCCTCCAAAGTGACTTTGTCCTACTCTGTTTTTTTCTAGCAACGCCTTGAATTTAAGATTTCTTTGGTATTTGAAGGTTCTCCGCTCAGTAATATTTATGGGACCGTCATCACAGACAGATGCCCTTCTTTTAAGTTTTATTAGACTATCTGAGCTCAGAGAAGGGGCCAAAAGAGAACTGGGGATGTGAAATGTGGACTCTTGAGACCATTGTTTGTGTTCCTTGAGAAGGAAGAGGAGAAAGGAAGGGAACAGTCACTGTACAGCCTCCACGTGCTGCCTGAGGTCAGTCCTTTGTCCTTGAACGATCTCAGGTACACGTTCCCATCCTTGTACCTGTGAGGACAGGTGAATGAAATACAATTCTTTCTCTGTGTGAGATGATTGCCAGTGTGTACTAGTGGGGTTACAAGTGATTTTAGTTAAACTGCCTCAAACTAGTTCTTGTTCTTCAAATTAGAAGATCCACTGGATTCTACCCAGGTTTTAGCTGTCCTGCTTGGGAGGGACAGCGGTTGACCAAAGGACCAAAGCCACACACACACACACACACACACACAAAAAGGAAACTCACCTAGTGACTTTCTTCCTATAGGGGTCTATTCCCCTCCAGAACTTCTGCTTTTGTTTTTTCTTCGGTATCTTCCAGCAATAGTTTTTTAAAAAAACTTTTTTATTGAAGTATAGTTGATTTACAACATTGTTTTAGTTTCAGGTATACAGCACAGTGATTCAGTTATACATACAGATTCCTTTTCCTTTTCAGATTCTTTTCCCTTATAGGTTATTATAAAATATTGGGTATAGTTCCCTGTGCTATGCAGTAGGCCCTTGTTGGTTATCTATTTTATATATAGTAGTGTGTATATGTTAATCCCAACCTCCTAATTTATCACTCTCCCCCACCCCCCTTTCCCCTTTGTTAACCATAAGTTTGTTTTCTATGTCTGTGTGTCTCCTTCTGTTTTGTCAATAAGTTCATGTGTATCATGTTTTTAGACTCCACATGTAAGCGATATCATATGATATTTGTCTTTGTCTGATTTACTTAGTATGATAGTCTCTAGGTCCATTCATATTGCTGCAAATGGCATTATTTCATTCTTTTTTATGACTGAGTAATATTCCATTGTGTATTGTGTGCATGTGTGTGTATACCACATCTTCTTTATCCATTCATCTGTTGATGGACATTTAGGTTGCTTCCATGTCTTGACTACTGTAAATAGTGCTGCAATGAACATTGGGGTGCATGTATCTTTTTGAATTATGGTTTTCTCTGGATATATGCTCAGGAGTGGGATTGTTGGATCATATGGTAGCTCTTTTGTAGTTTTTTTTGTTTGTTTGTTTGTTGTTGTTGTTTTTTGCGATATGCGGGCCTCTCACTGTTGTGGCCTCTCCCGTTGCGGAGCACAGGCTCCGGACGCGCAGGCTCAGCAGCCATGGCTCACGGGCCCAGCTGCTCCGCGGCGTGTGGAATCTTCCCAGACTGGGGCACGAACCCATGTCCCCTGCATTGGCAGGCAGACTCTCAACCACTGCGCCACCAGGGAAGCCCCTTCTGCCCATTTTTTGATTGGGTTGTTTGTTTTTTTGATACTGAGCTATATGAGCTGTTTGTATGTTTTGGAGATTAATCCCTTCTCAATTGCATCATTTGCAAATATTTTCTCCCATTCTGTAGGTTTTGTTTTCATTTTGTTTATGGTTTCTTTTGCTGCACAAAAGCTTTTAAGTTTAATTAGGTCCCATTTTGTTTATTTTTGTTCTTGTTTCCATTACTCTAGGAGATGGATCCAGAAAGATATTGCCGAGATTTATGTCAAAGAGTGTCCTGCTTATGTTTTTCATTAGGAGTTTTATAGTATATGGTCTTACATTTAGGTCTTTAATCCATTTAAAAAATTTTTTTGAAATATAGTTTATTTACAATGTTGTGTTAGTTTCAGGTGTACAGCAAAGTGATTCAGTTATACATATATGTATATCTCCACTCTTTTTAAGATTCCCTTCCCATATAGGTCATTACAGAGTATTGAATAGAGTTCCCTGTGCTATACAGTTGATTCTTATTAGTTAGCTATTTTGTATATAATAGTGTGTATATGTCAATCCCAATCTCCCAATTTATCCCTCCCCCCCCCTTTTACCCTTGGTAACGGTAAGTTTGCTTTTTACATCTGTGACTCTATTTCTGTTTTGTAAATAGGTTCATTTGTGCCATTTTTTTATATTCCACATATAAGCAATATCATATGATATTTGTCATTCTCTGTCTGACTTACTTCACTCAGTATGATAATGTCTAGGTCCATCCATGTCACTGCAAATGGCATTATTTTGTTCTTTTTTGTGACTGAGTAATATTCCATTGTATATATATACCACATCTTCTTTATCCATTCCTCCATTGATGGACATTTAGGTTGCTTCCATGTCATGGCTATTGTAAATAGTACTGAAGTGAACATTGGGGTACATGTATCTTTTCGAATTATGGTTTTCTCTGGATATATGCCCAGGAGTGGGATTGCTAGATCCTATGGTAGTTCTATTTTTAGTTTTTTAAAGAACCTATATACTGTTCTGCAGAGTGACTGTACCAATTTACATTCCCAACAACAGTGTAGGAGGGTTTCCTTTTCTCCACACCCTCTCCAGCATTTACTGTTTGTAGCTTTTTGATGATGGCCGTTCTGACCAGTGTGAGATGATAACTCATTGCAGTTTTGATTTACATTTCTCTAATAATTAGTGATGTTGAGCATCTTTTCATGTGCCTCTTGGCCATCTGTATGTCTTCTTTGAAGAAATGTCTATTTAGATCTTCCATTTTTTTGATTGGGTTGTTTGGTTTTTTTTTGATATTGAGCTGCATGAGCTCTTTGTATAGTTTTGAGATTAATCCCTTGTCGGGTTGCTTCATATGAAAATATTTTCTCCCATTCTGTGGATTGTCTTTTCCTTTTGTTTATGGTTTCCTTTGCTGTGCAAAAGCTTTTAAGTTTAATTAGGTCCAGGCTTCCTGGGTGGCACAGTGGTTAAGAATCTGCCTGCCAATGCAGGGGACATGGGTTCGAGCCCTGGTCCAGAAAGATCCCACATGTCGCCGAGCAACTAAGCCTGTGTGTCACAACTACTGAGCCTGCATTTTAGAGCCGGTGAGCCACACTGAGCCCATGTGTCACAACTACTGAGCCTGTGCTCTAGAGTCCATGCTCTGCAACAAGAGAAGCCACCGCAATGAGAAGCCCGCACACCACACCTAAGAGTAGCCCCCACTCTCTGCAACTAGAGAAAGCCCCCACACAGCAATGAAGACCCAATGCAGCCAAAAATTTTTTTAAAAAAAGTTTAATTAGGTCCCACTTGTTTATTTTTGTTTTTATTTTCATTACTCTAGGAGGTGGATCAAAAAATATCTTGCGGGCCTCCCTGGTGGCACAGTGGTTGAGAGTCCTCCTGCCGATGCAGGGGACACGGGTTCGTGCCCTAGTCCGGGAAGATCCCACATGCCGTGGAGTGGCTGGGCCCGTGAGCCATGGCCGCTGAGCCTGCGTGTCCAGAGCCTGTGCTCCGCAACGGGAGAGGCCAGAACAGTGAGAGGCCCGCATACCGCAAACAAACAAACAAACAAACAAAAAAACATCTTGCTGCAGTTTGTGTCAGAGAGTGTTCTGCCTGTGTTTTTCTTTAAGATTTTTATAGTATCTGGTCTTACATTTAGGTCTTTAATCCATTTTGAGTTTACTTTTGTGTATGCTGTTAGAGAATGTTGTAATTTCATTCTTTTACATGTAGCTGTCCAGTTTTCCCAGCACCACTTATTGAAGAGAGTGTCTTTTCTCCATTGTATATTCTTGTCTCCTTTGTCATAGATTAGTTGACCATATGTGCGTGGGTTTATCTCTGGATTTTCTATACTGTCCCATTGAGCTATATTTCTGTTTTTGGGCCAGTACCATTACTGTTTTGATGACTGTAGCTTTGTAGTATAGTCTGAAGTCAGGAAGCCTGATTTCTCCAGCTCCGTTTTTCTTTCTCAAGATTGCTGTGGCTGTTCAGGGTCTTTTGTGTTTCCATACATATTTTTAAATTTTTTGTTCTACTTCTGTGGAAAATGCCACTGATAATTTGATAGGGGTCGCATTGAACCTGTAGGTTTCCTGGGGTAGTATGGTCATTTTGGCAATGTTTATTCTTCCAATCCAAGAACACAGTGTGTCTTTCCATTTCTTTGTGTCATCTTCTGTTTCTTTCATCAGCTTCTTATAGTTTTTGGAGTACAGGTCTTATGCCTCCTTAGGTGGGTTTATTCATAGATATTTTATATTTTTGATGCAATGGTAAATCGGGTTGTTTCATTAATTTCCCTTTCTGATTTTTTGTTGTTTGTGTGTGGAAACACAGCAGAGTTCTGTGTATTAATTTTGTATCCTGCAACTTTACTGAATTCACTGATGAGTTATAGTAGTTTTCTGGTAGTGTCTTTAGGATTTTCTATGTATAATATCATGTCATCTGCAAACAGTGACAGTTTTACTTCTTTTCCAATTTGGATCCCTTTCGTTTCTTTTTCTTCTCTGATTGCTGTGGCTAGGACTTCCAAAACTGTGTTCAATAAAAGTGGTGACAGTGGACATCCTTGTCTTGTTCCTGATCTTAGAAGAAATGCTTTCAGCTTTTCACCATTGAGTATGATGTTAGCTGTGGGTTTGTCATATATGGCTTTTATTATGTTGAGGTAAATTCCCTCTGTGCCCACTTTCTGGAGAGTTTTGATCATAAATGGATGTTGAATTTTATCAAAAGCTTTTTCTGCATTTATTGAGATAGTCATATGGTTTTTATTCTTCAGTTTCAATGCAGTGTATCACACTGATTGATTTACGTATATTGAAAAATTCTTGCATCCCTGGGATAAATCCCACTTGATCAGGGTGTATGATAATTTTAATGTATTGTTGGATTTGGTTTGCTAGTATTTTGTTGAGGATTTTTGTTTCTATGTTCATTAGTGATATTGGCCTGTAATTTTCTCTTTTTTGTGGTATCTTTGTCTGGTTTTGGTATCAGGGTGATGGTGGCCTCATTGAATGAGTTCAGAAGTGTTCCTTTCTCTGCAATTTTTGGAATAGCTTCAGAAGGATAGGTGTTAACTCTTCTCATATGTTTGATAGAATTTGCCTGTGAAGCCATCTTGTCCTGGGCTTTTGTTTTTGGGGAGTTTTTAAATCACAGATTCAATTTCAGTATTTATGATTTGTCTGATCATATTTTCTATTTCTTCCTCATTCAGTCTTGGGAGATTATACCTTTCTAAGAATTTGTCCATTTCTTCTAGGTTGTCCATTTTATTGGCATATAGTTGCTTGTAGTAGTCCCTTATGGTCCTTTGTGTTTCTGTGGTGTCAGTTGTATGTTCTCCTTTTTCATTTCTAATTTTATTGATTTGGGTGCTCTCTCTTTTTTTCTTCTTCTTTTTTTTTTTTAGGAGTTCTTTCTTTAATTTTTTTTTTATTTTTAGCTGTGCTGGGTCTTCGTTTCTCTGCGAGGGCTTTCTCTAGTTGCAGCAAGCAGGGGCCACTCTTCATCGCAGTGCACAGGCCTCTCACTATCGCGGCCTCTCCTGTTGCGGAGCACAGGCTCCAGATGTGCAGGCTCAGTAGTTGTGGCTCATGGGCCTAGTTGCTCCGTGGCATGTGGGATCCTCCCAGACCAGGGATTGAACCCGTTTCCCCTGCATTGGCAGGCAGATTCTCAACCACTGCACCACCAGATAAGCCCCCTGGCAGGAGTTCTTTAGACCCAACCAAGTTGTCAGTTACTTGCCACGCAGTCTTAATTTGGATGTTTGGTGATCGTCTGGGTGGATCTTTTCAAGTCCAAAGAGATAGAACAATAGGAGAATGAGAAAGACTGAGGGGGAAAAGCTTGGCCTCAGTGCGCTTCTTCACGGCCAGAGAACTGGTCTCTGCCAGATCCTGCAGGCGACATCAGCTGCCACTTAACGGGCTACTTGAATCTACATGGCTAAGGATAAGTCCCAGCCACCCTTCAGAGGGGAGCCATAGCCCAATAGGCGGATCGAGATTATGGCCTTTGAGGACCCGCATTCGGTGCCAGAAAAGATGTTGCAGGAAAGAGAGTGGAGTGCGAGAGGATAGTCACATCCCAAGTCATGTCTGAGTCCCTGGGATGGCCGCCAAGTGTGGGTTCTTGGCTTTGTGCAGGCAAGAATTCAAGAGCAAGACATAGTACAGTGAAAGAAGGTTTATTCAGGGAGATACACACTCCATAGACAGAGCGTGGGCCATCTTGGAAGACAAGAGCTCCCTTTTTTTCTTGATGAGGCTGGCTAAAGGTTTATCAATTTTGTTTATCTTTTCAAAGAACCAGCTTTTAGTTTCATTTATCTTTGCTATTGTTTTCTTAGTCTCTGTTGCATTTATTTCTGCTCTGAACTTTGATTTCTGTCCTACTAACTTTGGGTTTTGTTAGTTCTTCTTTCTCTAGTTGCTTTAGGTGTAAGGGTAGGTTCTTTAGTGGAAGGATAGGTTGTTTGAGATTTTTCTTGTTTCCTGAGGTAAGCTTGTATTACCATAAACTTCCCTCTTAGAACTACTTTTGCTGCATTCCGTAGGTTTTGGATCATCATGCTTTCATTTTCATTTGTTTCTAGGTATTTTTTGATTTCCTCTTTGATTTCTTTAGTGATCCGTTGGTTGCTTAGTAGCATATTGTTTAGCCTCCACACGTTTATGGTTTTTTGCAGTTTTTTCCCTGTAGTTGATTTCTAACCTCATAGCATTGTGGTTGGAAAAGATACTTGATATGATTTTAATTTTCTTAAATTTACTGAGGCTTGCTCTGTGCCCAGCATGTGATCTATCCTGGAGAATGTTCCCTGTGCACTTGAAAGGAATGTGTATTCTGCTGTTTTCGGATGGAATGCTCTTTAATATCAACTAAGTCCATCTGGTCTAATGTGCTTTTTAAGGCCTGTGTTTCCTTACTGATTTTCTGTCTGGATGATCTGTCCATTGATATAAGTGGGGTGTTAAAGTCCCCTGTTATTATTGTGTTACCATCAGTTCTCCCTTTTATTATGTCTGTTAACATTTGCCTTATATATTGAGGTGCTCTTGTGTTGGGTGCATATATATTTACAATTGTTATATCTTCTTCTTGGATTGATCCCTTGATCATTATGTAGTGTCCTTCTTTGTCTCTTGTGACAGCCTTTATTTTAAAGTCTGTTTTGTCTGATATGAGTATTGCTACTCCACCTTTCTTTTGATTTCCATTTGCATGGAATACCTTCCTCCATACCCTCACTTTCAGTTTGTATATGTCTCTATATCTGAAGTGGGTCTTTTGTAGACAATATATTTACAGGTCTTGTTTCTGTATCCATTCAGCCAGTCTATGTCTTCTGGTTGGAGTGTTTAATCTGTTTACATTTAAGGTAATTCTTGATATGTGTGTTCATATTGCCATTTTGTTAATTGTTTTGAATTTGTTTTTGAGGTCTTTTTTCTTCCTTTCCACTTTTGTTCTCTTGTGATTTGATGACTATCTTTAGTGTTGTTTGGATTCCTTTTTCTTTTTTGTGTGTATTACAGATTTTTCATTTGCAGTTACCATGAGGTTTTTAATTTTTTTTATTTTTTTGCCATACGCGGGCCTCTCACTGTTGTGGCCCCTCCCGTTGCGGAGCACAGGCCATGGACGCGCAGGCCCAGAGGCCATGGCTCACGGGCCCAGCCGCTCCGCGGCATGTGGGATCCTCCCAGATTGGGGCACGAACCCTGTGTCCCCTGCATCGTCAGGCGGACTCCCAACCACTGCGCCACCAGGGAAGCCCGCACCATGAGGTTTTGATATAGCAGTCTATACATGATTGTTTTAAGTTGCTGATCTCTTAATGTCAAATGCATTTCAGATATCCTGCGTTTGTACTCTCCTCCTCTCACGATTAATGGTTTTGATATCATATTTGTGTGTGGAGATTTCCTACCTTTACTGTATGTTTGCCTTCACCAGTGAGCTTTCCTATTCATAATTTTATAGTTTTTAGTTGTGGTCTTTTTTTTTTTTTGCTTAGAGAAATTCCTTTAGCATTTGTCATAAAGCTGGTTTAGTGGTGCTGAAATCTTTTAGCTTTTGCTTGTCTGTAAGGCTTTTGATTCCTCCATCACATCTGAACAAGAGCCTTGCTGGGTAGAATATTCTTGGCTGTAGGTTTTTCCCTTTCATCCCTTTACATATATCATGCCACTCCCTTCTGGCCTGCAGATTTCTGCTGAAAAATCAGCTATCTCTAATGGGCATTCCCTTGTACATAATTTGTTGCTTTTCTCTTGTTGCTTTTAATATTTTCTCTTTGTCTTTAATTTTTGTCAGTTGATTACTATGTGTCTTGGCATGTTCCTCCTTAGGTTTATCCTGTATGGGACTCTCTGCGCTTCCTGTACTTGGGTAACTGTTTCTTTTCCCATGTTAGGGAAGTTTTCAGCTATTATCTCTTCAAATATTTCCTCAGGCCCTTTCTCTCCCTCTTTTCCTTCTGGGACCCCTATGATGAGAATGTCGTTGCATTTGCCGTTGTCCAAGAGGTCTCTTAAACTGTCCTCATTTCTTTTCATTCTTTTTTCTTTATTCTGTCCTGTGGCAGTGATTTCTACCACTCTGTCTTCCAGCTCACTGATTTGTTCTTCTGCCTCATTTATTCAGCTATTGATTTCATCTAGTGTATTTTTCATTTCACTTGTTGTATTTTTCAAGTCTGGTTGTTCTTTATATTTTCTAACTCTTTGCTAAAACCTTCCTGTAACTTCTCACACTGTGCATCCATTCTTTCCCCAAGTTCTTGGATCATCTTTACGATCATTACTCTGAACTCTTTTTCCAGTAGATTGGCTATCTCCACTTCACTTAGTTGTCTTCTAGGGTTTTATCTTTCTCCTTTGTCTGGCACACACTCCTTTGCCATCTCATTTTGTTTAAATTTCTATTTGTATTTTTATTTATGTAGTAACTTAGTTACATTTTTTGACTTTGGAGAAGTGGCCCTCTGTAGGAGTTGTCCTATATGTTCCAGCAGTACACTTCCCTCTCATCACCCAAGGACCAGGGACCAGCTGGTCCCAGGGTAGTTTCTGACCGGTGTTTGCAGACTCAGTTCTGCAAGATCATAGTTTCCTTGCTTCTGGCGTCTGCCCCCTGGTGGGTGAGGCTGGTCTAGAGGTTTGTGCAGGCTTCTCGGTGGGGGTGTGCTGGTGCTTGTCCACTGGTGGGTAGAACAGGGTCCTGGCCCTCTGGTGAGCAGGGCCATGTCAAGGGGCATGTCTAGAGGTGGCTGTGGGCAGCCTGTCTGCTGATGGGTGGGGCTGTGTTCCTGCCCTGTCGGTTGTTTGGCCTGAGGCTGGAGCTTACACACTGTTGGGTGGGGCCAGGTCTCAGTACCTAGGATCCAAAGTGTCTGCCTCCAGCCAGAGGTCTTGTAGGTCCCCGCTATGTCCGCCACCAGCTTTTATGGCCCCAGAGAGAGCTACAGCCACCCCTGCCTCCCCAGGAGACCCTCCAAGACCATCAGGTAGGTCTGGCCCAGACTCCTACGGAGTCACTGCTTTTGCTCTGGAACCCACTGTGCACAAGACCTTGTGTGTACTCTCCAAAAGTGGAGTCTCTGTTTCTCCCAGTTGCGTGGAGCTCCTGCAGTCAAGCCCTGCTGGTCTTCAAAGCCAAATGCTCCTGAGTCTCTTCCTCCCGATGCTGGACACCTAGGCTGGGGAGAGTGGCATGGGGCTCAGAGATCTCAAACTCCTGCAATGTACTTATTCTGCAGCTTGTGGGACGCCCACCCAAGTGGTATGGGTTTTGATAATATACTGAGTGCGCTCCTCCTGCTGTCTCGTGGTTTCTTCTTTATGTCTTTGGATGTAGAATATCTTTTTTGTTTGGTAGATTCCAGTCTTTTTAAAAAATATTTATTTTACATTGGAGTGTAGTTGATTAACAATGTTGTGTTAGCTTCAGGTGCACAACAAAATGATTCACTTATACATGTATCTATTCTTTCTCAAATTCTTTTCCCATCTAGGTCATTACATAGCATTGAGCAGAGTTCCCTGTGCTATACAGTAGGTCCTTGTTGGTTATTCATTTTAAACATAGTAGTGTGTACATGTCAATTCCAAACTCCCTAACTATCCCTACCCCACACTTCCCCCCGGTAACCATAAGTTTGTTCTCTAAGTCTGTGAGCCTGTTTCTGTTTTGTAAATAAGTTCATTTGTATCATTTTTTTTTTAGATTCTGCATATAAGTGATATCATGTGATATTTGTCTTTCTTTGTCTGACTTACTTCAATCAATATGACAATCTCTAGGTCCATCCATGTTGCTGCAAATGGCATTATTTCATTCTTTTTTATGACTAATATTCCATTATATATATATATGTTTATGTATATATGTACATATGTATGGGCACCACATCTTTATCCATTCATCTGTTGATGGACATTTAGATTGCTTCCACGTCCTGGCTATTGTAAATAGCACTGCAATGAACATCGGGATGCATGTATCTTTTTGAATTATGGTTTTCTCCAGATATATGCCCAGGATTAGGATTGCCAGATCATATGGTACCTCTATTTTTACTCTTTTAAAGAACCTCCATACTGTTCTCCATAGTGGTTGTACCAATTTACATTCCCACCAACAGTGTAGGAGGGTTCCTCTTTATCCACAGCCTCTCCAGCATTTATTATTGGTAGACTTTTTGATGATGGCTATTCTGACCAGTGTGAGGTTCATTGTAGTTTTGATTTGCATTTCTCTAATAATTAGTGATGTTGAGCATCTTTTTGTGTGCCTCTTGGCCATCTGTACGTCTTCTTTGGAGAAGTGTCTATTTAGATCTGCCAAATGACTTTTGAAGTGTTCCTTCCTCTGCAATTTTTGGAACAGTTTCAGAAGGATAGGTGTTAGCTCTTCTCTAAGTGTTCGATAGAATTTGCCTGTGAAGCCATCTGGTCCTGATTCCAATCTTTTTTATCAATGGTTTTTCAGCAGTTAATTGTGATTTTGGTGTGCTCGTAAGAAGAGGTGAGCTGAAGGCCCTCCTGCTCCACCATCTTCTAAAATACTAGTTTCTCTTTTTCTTACACCTCTCCCAGGAATCAGGAATCATGTCGGAAAAAACAAATAGCTTCTATGCAGAACTTTCAGGTAGTGAAGTGCTGCTGAAAGCTGTGATTCTCCAGTTTGAGATGCTCATTATAGTAAATGATTACGGAGGCTATGAAGTCCCACAGTCTGCAAGCTGGAGAACCAGGAGACACAGTGGTGTAATTCAGTTCGGGTCCAAAGGCCTGAGAATAGGGCCATGGGTGGGGGCCAGTGATATGAATCTCAGTCTGAGTCCGAAGGCCTGAAAGTCAGGATCACCTGTGTCCAAGAGCAGAAGAAGATGGATGTGTCAGCTCAAGCAAAGAGCTTCTGGCAATAGTTTAAAAAAATATTTTCCCTAGAGTTTTTAGTGGTTATCCAGGGGAGATTATATTTGATAGGAGCTGTTTGGCCATTACAAAAGCAGGTGCAGTCCTTTGACAAAGTTTCAGGAAATATGGGTAAAGTTTCATGACTAACCCTTAAACTCCAGACTAAACTTGCACAGGAATGGGGCCCTTTAGGTGGTCAAAATATGTTTAGGACCCATCACTGGAAATCTCCTTTGAAGCCAGCTTAGAAGTCACATAACAACTTGGTCTCATTGCCTATAGAGTCAGTTTCCATTTTCCACCTCGAATAGGAGGATGCAGTTTGACTGCCCTTTTATTCACATCATTGTTTCCAAACTTCTTTCAGTATGTATCAAAAATTCAGTTCACTCTCATAGTGATGTCCCACCTTAAAAAATATTTCAGAGCCCCTTGAGCTATGGACTTTGGGTGGGTAGGGGGGCACCCAAGAGTGGTAATAAGCCACGATCTCCCAGGTATGAAGTGGCCAAGCCACCGCCTAAGGAGATTCTTTCAAAGGCAAGAACAAGAACTCAATTAATTTGTCTGGGTTGTTTCACAAAAGCAGACTTTAATCTGGAAGGTGTATAAATACACAGGTTTCTTGCTCAGAATAAAATTGGGTGTTCTTTACTTGCTGAAAGTTTTAAGTCTTACATTTAAGGTTCTGGTTTTCTGAATAACAGTAGATGGCGTTTATACAGTAGCAAGTGTTTAGAGTCCGTGCTATGGTAAATAATGTACTAGCTGGCATCTTCAAAAGTTAGAATAAAATGAGAGAGTCTAAGGCAAAAGATGAGAAAGAACAACAAAAAGCGTTTCCACACTAAAGTGTAGGGTCATTCAGGACCTGTTCAAACAACAGGAATTATGCTGGTGATGACAATACATCCCTTCCAGCCTCAGAAAAGCGCTCTAAGAAAGACATTCGTTCCGCATGGCCTTTCTCATCCCGTGCGCCCACCTGATCTGGAGAAAGCCCTCTGCAATATTGAGCCCCTCGGGCTGCCCATCACAGGCACGATGCAGGGGGCTCAAAGGAGTTCTTTGTGAATCTCATGTCACAAAAGGGGACACATTCTTCCCTGGCCTTTGACCTATCTCCCGGTGGAAACCTTGTGCAGGGTTAATAGGTGAGAAACCATGTTTTCAGCACCCTGGAGCATGTTCTGGTCCCTGAGCACCAGATCTCATATGGTGGAGAAGGTACAGATCTTCACCAGGGTTTGGAAAAGTGCTGGCGAGGAAGCTTTTCCTGTGAAGTCTGCCCTCCTGTGGTTAACAGAGTGATCGACAGTGACATGGCAAGGTCTCTGCTTAGGGTTCTAGATTTAGATGTAGTAAAGCCATAAATTCCTCTATTTTCCCATTTTCATTTAGATGGTAGTCTCTGTTATGGGCATAGCTAAGGTAAAATACTTAAATTATTTGAAATACAAAATGGAACGCTTTTCTCAAGTCTGTATCTTTTTAACTCATAAACCTACTGTTTTGATAGAAAAACAAAAGTAGCATAGGTATCTCTGCCCTTTGTCGCCTTCACATGATAGATGCCTTTTTTTTTTTTTTTGGACCGTGTGGCATGTGGGATCCTAGTTCCCCGACCAGGGATTGAACCCACGCCCCCTGCTCTGGAAGCGCAGAGTCTTAACCACTGGACCACGAGGGAAGTCCCAATAGACACCTTTCTATTTGTCTTCTCTCCAAATTACAGAGTAAATTCCTGGAGGGTAGGGAATGGTCCTAGTTCTCTGTCGGTTCCCATGTCCCTAGTTCTGTGCAGAGCACATATTTTTTAGCAAATATCATTGAATAGTAAAATTACAAGATATCAGTTTGTTTTCTTCCTCTATTTTTGCAACAAAAATGGAAGGCAGTGGCTTTTTTATTTGGTCATCTTATGCATAGATTATTGCTGGCAGAGGGTACCTTAATGCCATCTAGACTAGCTTCCCAGAATGTAGAGAAATGCTTTTGGAACATCAAGCCTTGTAGCCGCTTTCTGGATGTTCAAATCAAAGCAGGTCAAGAACTGCTCTTTACGTAATTGAAATGCAAAGAAACAACACTGAAATGAAAATTTTCATTAATCAGATTAACAGAGATTAATAATTATTGTGGGGAGTTCCCTGACGGTCCAGTGGTTAGGACTTTGTGCTTTCACTGCCAGGGTCCCGGGTTTGATCCCTGGTAGGGGTAATAAGCTTCCACAAGCCATGCAGCATGACCAGGATAATAATAATAATTATTATTTATTATTGTGGGTGACAATAAAATTGAGACTGCAGTCCCTTTTGTTGCTACTAAAAATGTAATTCCAGAATACTTAATGATTTTATTTTAAATCCTTAAAATATTCCTGTTATTTGATCCAGTGAACCACAGGATGTTCCTGATAGCTATGTTTATGAAAGTAGAAATTTGGAAAATATTAAAAATAGGAAAAAGCATATACAAAGCATTTGGTAGCCACTTAATACTTTATTTTATAGTTAATATATACAATAGCTATATATATATATATACATACACACACACATACAATATATATACAAAAGCTATAATATTGTGGAGAAATGCTTATGGTAAATTCTGTGAAGAAATCAGGTGACTATAGATTGTGTATATAATTAGTTACTCTTGCTTCATCGCATTCCCTGATAAATTCATTGCTATGATATAAAGTAGTGGTAATAGTGGGGCATCTATGTCTTGTTTCTGACTTTAGTGAAAACGTCTCTAGAATTTTCCCATTATATCAGCTATCTGTTACTGAGTAACAAGTTTTCTTAAAGCTAAGTGGCTTAAAACAACAATAATCATTTATTTTGCTCATGAATATGCAGTTGTTGACAGAGCTTGACAGGAGTGACTTTCATCTGCTCTACATCGCATCAACTGAGATGGTTCTAGTTGATACTGGACAGTCCACTTTCAGTACAGATCACTCCCGTGGCGGGCGAGTTAATGCTGGCTGTCAGCTGGCAGTTCTGCCGGTCTGGGGCCTGGGAGTGAGGGGCCTTGCTGCTGCTTCTCCAAGTGGGCTTCTAATCTGCTAGGGCTTCTTCACTGGATGACGGCTGAGTTCCCTGAACAAATGTCCCAAGAGATGTAGACAGAAGGGAGTGGCACTTTTATGCTCTATCCTTGGAAATCATGTAGCATCACTCACTGTACCTTATTAGTTGAGGGAGTCACGAAGTTCCACTCAGGTTAAAAGGGAGAGGACATAGGTTCCACGCATGGAATTGTGGGAAGGTCACGTCGTACAATGAACCTCTCTCAGATTACAGAGACACTGAGACACTTGAATTTATGCACGTCATTGCATGTAGCTGTGCTTCGTTCATTTTCACTGTTGCCTGGCACTCTGATATAAATATACCGCAATTTAGGAACTGTGTTCTAGATGGACGTTGGGCTATTTCCAGGTTTATTGATTAGCATTCCTGCCCACATATCCTAGTGCAAATGTGCATAGGTGTCTTTGGTGTATACCCCCAAGAGGGATGTTACAGATGCTTGTGTTCCTAAATAATGCCAAACTGTACCAATTTATACTCCCACCAGCCAGTATGAGAGTTCCTGTTCCAAAGGCTGGTTACCATAATCTGATTTTTCCAGATTTTTTTCTTCTTTATCGCAGGTTTCTAATGGAAAGCGCCTTTAATCCTACCTAATTTTTCTGTGTGCTAGCTTTCCAAGGAGCAAGAGTGTTCCCTTCTTCAGAGTCTGTCCCCTCAGATGCAAAGCTCATAACTGCTTGACTTGGTGCACAGAAGCGTTTGGCTGAGTATACTGCAGGTCAGAGATAGAATGTGCCTGTATTAGCAGAACTGTGTCCTTCCATTGCTGCTTACAGGCTGCCTAGATTTAGCTGGAGTTGTTCCTTCACAGGACTTTGCTCAAAGCAGTCAAAAAATTGGCAACATAATCCATCATTCTAAATCTTCCTGACCATGTCCCTAATGACACAGATTTGGTCAAATTATAGTCTACCCTCCAAAGTAATGCAGGCCTCCAAACCTGACTGAACATCTTATCACCGTGTAATGTGAGGCACCAGCTTCTCAGCCTATACCGTTAACAGTCAGCACATCTGTTACTATGGAAGAAGGGAGGATGGACACTGGTCCACCACCAGCACTCTTGGCCACAGCTTCCTTCTGGCATCACTTTTTCTTAGTAACTTTGTTTTCTGGAAAAGTATAGTGTCCTAACTCTTGGCTAACAGAGCTGGGTTGACCACTTCTTTTTCTTTTATTGTCTTCTCTGTTGATAGGGAACAGTCGGGTGTGTTGATAGGGAACAGTCGGGTGTCCTTTTTCTTTGGTTATTTTCAAGAACACTTTTGTGTTCGGCGTTTCCTTGATTCCTCAACAGTGTAAGGATAGGTTTTTAAAAATAAATTGATCCTACTTGGTAAACACTGGAATTCCTGAATTGGTGGATTCATGAGACGTTCAGAAAATTCTGACTTCCCTCATTCTCTCTCTTCTCCCTCTGGAACTCCAACTAGATGTTTGACTCTCATTTTGTCCTCTATGTTAATCTTCTCTTTTCTATGTTATATCCCTCTGTCATTTCTTCATATATTTTTCTAGTTCACCAAACTCCTCTCCAAGTGTCTTATTGTTTCATATGCCCATTGTTATAAATTGTAATTTTTTTCATTTCTAAATTGCAAAAGCAGTGTTATTAGACATTGTTTTAAGAAGCAATTTACAACAGAATTATTTCTATATGAAATGATAAATACAAAAAAAAAAAAACCTCCAAAAAGGATTTTGAAACAAACGTCATGTTATGCCAGCCCAGTCATTCCTTGTCTTGAAATCTTGTAAGGCCCCTATGCAATCTTGTATGGCCGTGATGGTCTGGAGAGCTACTTTCCCATGCTGAAAGCTGTAACTTTCTCTTGAAAATTTTAAGTGGAAGACACCCCTTGGGTTGGCACAGGGTATTGGATGGAAGGAAATGCAGAGATCAGTGCCTCAGGATGTGGCAGAGGGCCTTCCAGTGGGGACATGATGGTGGACACTTCTGGCAACGCTGAGAGCTCTTTGCACCAGTGTAGACTGCGTGCATCACATGTGGCGGGGATTGGGGCTGCGGAGTGCTCCTTGGGCCATTGTCTCCCAGTGCATGTACAGCAGGGAGCAGAACTGGAACAGATGTCTGTATGGTTAGATTTTTCTTGCCCCCCGACCCCCGCCCCGCCCCCCAACTCATTTCCATACCTTTCACACAGCATGGGCTCCAAGAGACTCCATGGCCTCTGGTAAAGGGCCCCAAGTCCCAGAGGGAGGACAGAACCTCTCCCAGCTTGATGAGACCCCTCCTTCCAAAAGAGTTTCTTTGGGCTCTTTTGGTTCTCCCCCAGTGATCCTCTCCCATTTTTCTCTCTTATAGCCTGATGCCTGTGATTTAGGCAAACCTTCACATTTACATCCTCACTTCTGATCCTATAGACAATGGCATACTTAGCTTTATCACTGCCTCGCCCATCAAAATGCAACTGCCATAGGGTCACAAGCTTCATTCACTGCTCTACCCCCAAGTGCTTAGAATTATGTGTGGTCTAGAGTAAGCACTTAATATGTTGATTATTGAATTATTTTACTTGAGATTCTTTGCAGAGGTAGAATTGGAAAATTCTCAGGTTATGTGTAAGTGAAACCCACTGAACTTTTAGCATGGATAGGAGTGCAGTAGGTTTTCTACTAAATGAGTTCAATGTTTGGCATGTAGGTTTGGAGCAGGTTTTTCACAGGTGGAGTTCAGTAATCTCATTCTTGCCTTGCACAAAAAGTGTGGATTGCTCAGGCAGGGTCAGAAGCACCGTGGCAGTAGTGACATTTAACATTGCATACCTGTTTATTTAAATATGGATTCCAACAGGATCCCTAATTGTTGAAGAGTACGATTTAAAACACCTTGAGAATCTAGGAATATATTTACCAAACAAGATGTGCAAAACCTCTTTAGAAGAAATTCTAAAATTTTATTGAGGGACATAAAAATGAGAATCTGGGGCTTCCCTGGTGGTGCAGTGCTTGAGAGTCTGGCTGCCAATGGCAGGGGACGCGGGTTCGTACCCCAGTATGGGAAGATCCCACATGCCGCGGAGCGGCTGGGCCCACGAGCCATGGCCGCTGAGCCTGCGTGTCCGGAGCCTGTGCTCCGCAACAGGAGAGGCCACAACAGTGAGAGGCCCGCGTGCAGCAAAAAAAAAAAAAAAGAATCTGGCAGGATGTGGATTGTTCATGGACTGAAAAACTCCATACAGTGAATCAGTCAATTATAGTCACTAAATTACAGTCAATGCAATCCCAACTGGCTTTATACTGGAGCTGCACTAGGTTAAAAAATTTATGTGACAATGCAAAAGGTTCAATAATAACCATAACATTTGGAAAAAAGGCAGGCGGACCATGCTACCCGTTGCTATAGTGGATTATAAAACTCCAGTCAACAGGAAAGACAGTGTGGCATTGGCCTGGGGACAGTCATAAGAACAGTGGGGAAAGATGAGCCAGGATCACACCCTGTATTTTTAAGGCAGCAGTTCTGAGCAGTGAATAAAGGACAGTGCTTTAGTACTAAGGGTTGTGGCTGTGTTTTCAGAGGATTTTATAGATGACTGTGAAATCTGACATTATCTGGTGAAGCTAGAGTTTGAAACCCACAGTGAGGAAATTTCCGGACACCAGGATCTATCAAAAATGTTCAAAATAGCTCTGCTGCTAATGGCCAAAATATGGGAACAACTCAAATGGCCACTGCAGTTAGAGGTCATGGATGATTCTTTGGGAACAGGGCAAGAGGGGTGAAAAGCACAAAATAACAAAGGGAAAAGAAGCAAGTCACACAAGATATGATTCCATTTATAGGAAGCTCAAAAACAAACTAAAGAATTCTTGATTTGATCATCTACCCTTTCCAAAGGATCGAAGGAGAGAAGCTTGTGACTTCAGGAAGGAGCATGAAGATTTTCTCAGGTCTCGGCACCTTCCTACTTGGTAATCTGTGTAATGGCTTATTCTCCAAGAATACACAGGTATGTCTTTCATGATCATCTGCATGTATATTTTACTCCTTAAAATTATTTTTAAATTATATACTAACAAAGGACAATGTGATACATTGCTCTGCATCACAGCTCCAAGATTATCCCCTGCTAAGGACACTTGGGCCCAGAAACATCATCTCTTGCCCAGAGCCACACACTAGGAACGGGCTGAGCAAGGCTTTCATCCCAGGCCTGTCCCACGAACTGAAATAAATGGACACAATTTTTAGAAACTGTTTATTTTCCATCAACCTATTTCCATTTTAAGAGTTTGTGGAAGAACAGTTTAAGACCACTCAGTGGTTGTTCCTACCCACTCGGTGGCCTGAGCAGTGGGAGCTGCAGACCAGTCTTCAGTGGCAGGCTGAGCACTCCAATCTTCTGTTGAGAAAAATACCAAAAAACAGAGAGAATGCCATCAGCCCCATTCCCATAGTATTTTTGTCACCCCCACCACCAGCAACAATCTGCCTTGCATTCCAACAGATAACACATTTCAAAGGACAAAGACAAAAGACAGAACATTTCAAAAGCACCTGAATTCAACCTGTCAGGTTATTAGCACAGCTATGGCACACCGAGACAAAACCCTTTAATGCTAGTATGTGTGTGTGTGTGTATATATATAGTGTATGTATATGTGTATATACGTATAATGTACACATACATACACTAAGTGCCCTACATACAAACCTTCAAGTTATGAACTCTCCAAGAGAAAGTGCATTCGCATGTCCAATCACGTAAGTTAATTCACATGTCTGTGTACACTGTCATGTGCCTGTATCCTCTACAAGTGGTTTTACTTTTGTGTACTGTACTGCATAGAGCACACAGTTACAGTATCTTTACTTCAAGCCCAGGATGTCCGGAAGCAAGTGTAAAAGCAGTGGTGATGTAGCTGGTACATACAGTACTATCGAGACATCACTGACTCGTTTTTTCAAGGAGACAGAACTGAATCCAGCAGGGAACCAGACCTGTGCCATCAAGGTCAGGCGTGAGTGAAATTACCCTCCACCTCCGATAGTTGATGACCTTTCAGCTCTACCATCTCCCTCCCACCTCCTCGCCCTCCTCCAGTCAGTAACACTTCTTGCCTATTCACTCGATACCAATCCCTGTATGCCAGCTGTTGTACTGTACTATAAGATTAAAATGTTTTATTTTTTGTTTTTTATGTGTTATGTTGTGTGAAGTGTTATAAACCTATTACAGTATAGTACTATATAGCCCATTGTTAGTTGGGTACCTAGGCTGTGTTGGACTTACGAATGTGCTCTCAGAATGGAACTCGTTTGTATGTACAGGATTTACTGTATACGTATATATAAAGTGTGCGTATATATATATGCATGTATGTGTGTGTGTGTGTGTGTGTGTGTGTATATATATATATATATATATATATAGTGTGTACACACACACACACATGTATGTATGTTACACTGGAAACACAGAAGTTCTAAACCACCAGCCTGATGCCCTTGGATCTTGATACGTACCAGTGGGGAACTGCTGAATAGGCACAGAGGGCACCTGCACACCTTCGGACCAGTCCGCCACCTCAGGCTGAGCAGCAGTGAACTCAGGAGCTGGAGCAGTCCATTCACCCTGAAATTCCTCCTTGGTCACAGCCTTCTCAGCTGCCGCCTGCTCTTCCTTTTCAATCTGGTTTAGAAAAAAATTTTTTCGTTTATAGGGACTGACAGACTTTACTGCCAAGCAGCACAGACTAAAGTGTCCAATTTGTTCATGTTACCACAAGCCTTTGTGGAGGAAGCTCACCTCTTCAGGATCTCTGTAGAAGTAGAGATCAGGCATGACCTCCCACGGGTGTTCACGGGAGATGGTGCCACGCATGCGCAGAACTTCCCGGGCAAGCATCCACCACATCAGACCCACTGAGTGCGCTCCCTGCAAGAGTGCCAGGTTATTATAAAGTGATACTCGGCGAACCCCAAACAGCAAGCACCTCCCATTCCACCTAACAGCTGGGTCCCTTGGTACCATGTGAACAGACATGTCTTAGTTTAGAAGTGTCTATAGTATAGCAGAAACTGACACAACATTGTAAGGCAACTACACTCCAATAAAAATAAGACTTTACTTATTTAACAAGATTATTCCATAACTCTGGTTCTCAACCTTGACTGCCACATTCTGGAATGAATCATGGGGATTAATCAAGAGTCCACTCTAGACAACAAAATGAATTAACCTGGGGTCAGTGCCTGAACACTGGTAGTAGGAAAAAAAAAAACCTTTGCCTGATTCTTTTGTGTAACCAGTGACAAACCAGACTAATTTGAACCATATGCAACCCACCTTTTTAGGATCTTACATCAGGATACATCAAGTTAGTCTGAAAACAGAAAGGCCAAGTAATGCCTGAGAGGTCCAGGAGTAAGAAATAATGGAGAAAAGCAGAAGAAAACACAGGCCATTTTTAAAATGTTTTTTCATCTCTCCTTAAAGCTTTCATGTATTAAAATCATACATTTGTAGCAAGTATTACTATCAAACTCCACTCATTGGGCCAGAGACCCTTGTGACGTTAGCGAAAAACTTGCCCCTCATGTAGCACACTACCTACACTTGTGAGTTCATCGGCCAGTGGCCTCAACTCCAAGCTCTAACAATGTGCAGAGGAATGTCTGTCTCTAGAGCACTTATTCTCCAGCTCTAGTTTAGATCATAAAATTGTTACCTTGTTGTTGCATGGGATGGCAATGTCCACATACCGCAGAGGAGAGTCTGTGTTACACAGAGCAATGGTAGGCAGGTTAACGTAAGAGGCCTCTGTGAGAGGCTGGTGGTCAGCCCTGGGATCAGTAACCACCAGAAGTCTTGGCTCCCGGAAGGCTGCCTGGATCTGGTTAGTGAAGGTTCCAGGAGTGAAGCGGCCAGCAATAGGAGTGGCTCCAGTGGCAGCAGCAAACTTCAGCACAGCTCGCTAGAAGAATCAATATTAAGAGTTAACAAAAAAAAAAAAAAAAAAAGAGTTAACAGTGCTCCAGAGATGGTGCCATCTTGCAGAATTGCAGGAGTTCTGCAATTATAAATGGGTCAACACCAAGTTCTGTAATCACATGAAGCAGCCTATCTAGCCAGAACCTCCCGAAATCCCTTACTCAAAAATGAAACCATCAAATTAAACGTTCAAAACATCCAGTAATTCTTCTATATCCTTCACTTATTACATGAAAAATACTTACAAAATTAGAGCCAAAAAACATGCCAAGCACGGCCCACCCCTAGGCCCTCTGCTGGGGATGCTCTTCCCTCAGGTATCTGAGGCTCACTACTTCCTCACTTCTGCAGGTTCCAGAGCCAACCAGCCTGGTTCAAGTACCAAGCAGGTCACTTACGAGTAACTGGGGCAAGTTACTCACGTGTCTCCAAGTTCCTCATAGAATTGTAAAAATTACACCACGCAGAACAGTGCCCGGCATCCAGTAAGCACTTCTGTACCGGTCTGATTTTGTCATAGCCAACCTATACAGAGCAGGAGTTCACCCACCTTTCTTATCCTCTAACTCTACAGAAAGCTTATTTCCTTCACCCCTTCAAAAACAGACTGCTTTTCTGCTATATTCCAAGCACTCAGCAAGCACTGCCTGGACCAATCTAGATACTCAGTAAATTTTCGCTGAGGGAAGCACGGAGTGGTCACTAAGTTCATTCTACAGCAGTAATTAAAACTGTCAGCCATACATCAAACCACAGAGGTCATCATAAGCCAGCCTCTGGGGAATAACGCCGTTAACATACATCTACAGGGGGTTCCAATCAGGATAGTGGAGTAGAATGACATGGAACTCACCTCCTCCCACAACTACATCAAAAATACATCTACAAATGGAACAACTGTCACAGAACACCTACTGAACACTAGCAGAAGACTTCAAACACCTGAAAGGGTAAGAAAGATCTCCACATAACTGGGCTGGACAAAAGGAAAAAAAAGAGGAAGCAGGATGGGACCTGTGCCCCAGGAGGGAGGTGAAGAAGAGGAAAGGCTATCAACACCCTGGGAAGCCCCCTCAACGGTGGGGAGATCAGCTGGGACAGAAAGGGAGCTCCTAAGGCTCAGAGGAGAGCACAACAACTGGCTTGTGGTAGGCATAACAGAGAGACCTGCACGTGAGATGCGTGTCCGTTAGTACAGGTGGGGGCTGGGTGCTGGTTTAGAGGACAGACCCAGAGAGATGACTGGTGTTGGCTGTGCAGATAGCCTGAAGGGGCTGGAGAGTGGCACAGCCACAACCAGGACTGTTTGTGGAAAAAGGCCGGGCCCACCACAGAAGGGAAGCGCCACTGTTAAGTGGCATGCGAAAAGAAGTGGGGTCACCAGTGCAGCCTCTTGCAACTGGGACGGGTCTTGCCTAAGCAGCTCTGGGCTTTGTGGGCACGGGCACACGGGGGCTGGGCCAGGGTCTGAGCTGCCTCCTACAGGGGATCCGGGTGTGCGACTACTGCTGTCCTGGCACCTGACTTCAGTGGATCTGCGTGGGTGGCCTTGTGAAAACAACACCTGAGGGACACCAGGGCTGACCACCAGCATTCCCCGGGTTATGATGGGGCCGAGGGCGGTGCCAACAGCACAATGGGTGACAGGTGGCACCACAGAGCACACTCGCCAGTGAACAGCTCCAGCAGAGAAAGACGCAGTGGCTCCTCTCCCAGTGGAAACGCTCCAATCCAGTCTACCTTACGCCGCAGCTCAGCTCTGGGGGCTTCTACTCTATAACAACAACTAGGGAGCACACCCTGCCTCTGACAGGGTAGTGACAACCACAGAGTAAACAACATCCAGTGCAGGCTCTACTCACCACACCAGTCACACCTCCTGTCAAGGGGATGATGGCCACCATACACTGAGGAAAGAGGCAGCAGGCACCCACAGTAAAAACAGCCCACACCAAAAATGTTAAACCCAAAGAGGCTATACAGTGACATTCCCACATAAAAATAGCCCTCTAAGGGACCTCCCTGGTAGCACGGTGGTTAAGAATCCACCTTCCAATGCAGGGGACATGGGTTCAATCCCTGCTGAGGAAACTAGATCGATCCCACATGCATGCCACAACTAAGAGTTCGCATGCCACAACCAAGACCAAGACCAACCAAAATAAAATAAGTTAAAAAAAAAAAAAAAGCCCTCCAACACCACAGTAGATAACTTTCTCAACTCATAGAGCAAGAGAAATATAAGTAAAATGCAGAGACAGAGGAACCACTCCCAATTAAAAGATCAAGAGAATTCCCCTGAAAGAACAAACTACGAAAAAGACCTGAATCTAACAGACATCGAGTTAAAAAAGGAAATAATGAAATACTGAACAAATTGAGAAAGACTATCAACAGAAATGCAGATTACTATGAAAAGGAACTAGAAATTATTAAGGAAGAACCAAGAAAAATCAGAAAATTCATTTGCAGGGACAAAAGCTGAACTAAAGGCAATGAATAGCAGAATGAATAATGCAGAAGAACATTATGTGTAAGACAGTGATCTATCTTCAGAAGAAAGTGATTTGGAAGATAGAACGGAAATCACCCAATCAGAACAGCAGACAGAAAGCCAAATGAAAAATGAAAGCAATATAAGGGACCTATGGGATAATATAAAGCATTCCAACCTACACATAACAGGGAGAAGGAGAAGAGAAAGGGGATTGAAAATCTATTTGAAGAAATTATGGCTGAACACTTCCCAAACCTAAAGAAGGAAACTGATATCCAGGTACAAGAAGCACAGAGCATCCCAAACAAGATAAACCAAAACAGACCTACACCCAGACATAATTAAAATGCCCCCCCAAAAGAATTCTAAAGACTGCAAGAGAAAAATAAAGAGTTTATTACAAGGGAACCCCCATAGGGCTTTCAGCTCATTGTAGGCCATAAGGGAGTGGCAACATATATTCGAAGTCCTGAAAGGGAAAAATCTGCAACTCTACCCAGCAAGATTATCATTTGGAATAGGAGAATTTCCTCAGACAAGCAAAAACTTAAAAGAATACAGCAATACTAAACCTACCCTACAGTAAATACTGAGAGGTCTTCTCTAAATAGAAAAGAAGAATCTATAGGAAAGGGGGAAAAAAAAAATCACAGTTGGAAAGTAAATCACTTAAATAAGCCAGTAAACAGATTTTAAAAAGAAATAAAAAAATTTCTCTTAAAGCGATGATAACCACTTAAAGCAAAAGGATAAACATGAAGATGTAAAAGAGGACATCAAAATCACAAAATGTGGGGGATGAAAGAAAATGTAATTTTTTCTTCTAGAAAGCGGGCCTGTATGACTACCAGTCTAAGTCAAGTTGATATGGGAAGGGGTTAACATATTTGAAAAACAGGGTAACCACAAATCAAAAACACAATAGATTCACAAAAACCAAGAAAACAAAAGCACAATACAAAAGGAAATCATCAAACCACAAAAGGAAAAACAAAAAGAAAGAGACAAATAAGAAATATAAAGTCAACAGGAAAACAATGTTTAAAATACCAATAAAATTACCTTAAATGTCAATGGACTAAATGTTCCATCAAAAGACAGAACAGCGGATTAAAAAAAAAAGGGCCTACAATATGCTGTCTACAAGAGACACACTTTAGGGCAAATGATACACGTAGACTGCAAGTGAGGAGATGGAAAAAGATATTGCATGCAAACGGAAACGACAACAAAGTGCGGGTCGCAATACTCATCAGACAAAACAGACTAAAAAAAAAAGGCTACATAGAAAGATAAAGCAAATGACATATGGTAAAAGGATCAATAAAAGGAGAGGACACTATACTCATCAACAGGTACCCAAATACATAAAACAAATACAGACATAAAGGGAGAAACTGACAGGAACACACTAATAATAGGAGACTTTAACACCACACTCATATCAATGGACATATCTGGGAGAGAGAAAATCAATAAGGCACCAGAGATCCTAAATGATACAACAGACTTAAGACATTAGAGCCGAAAAAGCAGAATATACATTCTTTTCAAGTGCACACGGGACATCCTGAGATTGACCACATACTAGAGCACAAAATAAGCCTCAACAAATTTAAGAGCATAGACATTATTCCAAGCATCTTTTCTGACCACAACTGCATGAAACTAGAATCAACCATCGAAAAAGAAACAAGAAAACAACAACTGCATGGGAGACTAAACAACATGCTACTAAGAAACCAGTGGGTCAACAATGGAATCCAAGAAATTAAAAAATACCTTGAGACAGGGGCTTCCCTGGTGGCGCAGTGGTTGAGAGTCCGCCTGCTGATGCAGGGGACATGGGTTCGTGCCCCGGTCCGAGAAGATCCCACATGCCGCAGAGCGGCTGGGCCTGTGAGCCATGGCTACTGAGCCTGCGCATCTGGAGCCTGTGCTCGGCAACGAGAGAGGCCACAACAGTGAGGCCCGCAAAAAAAAAAAAAAATCTTGAGGCAAATGACAATGAAAACACAAAATCTATGGGATACAGCAAAAGCACTTCTTAGAGATTAAATTCACAGTGATACAGGCCTTTAAGAAACCAGAAAAATCTCAAGTCAGCAGAAGTAAGTAGATAGATCAGAGAGGAGGGACTTTCTCTGCTGGTGCAGTGGTTAAGACACGCACTCCCAGTGCAGGGGGCCAGTTTGATCCCTGGTCAGGGAACTAGATCCTACATGCATGCCACAACTAAGGAGCCCGTGAGTCGCAATTAAGCTCATGTGCCACAAGTAAGGAGCTGGTGAGCCACAACTAAGACCCAGCATGACCAAATAAATATTAAAAAAAAAAAGATCAGAGAGGAAATAAAATAGAGATTAAAATAAAACCAAGATCTGGTTCTTTAAAAGGGTAAACAAAATCGACAAACCTCTGGCCAGGATCACCAAGAGAGAAGACCCAAATAAAATAAGAAATGAAAGAGGAGAAACCACAACTGATACCATTACAAACAATTATATGCCAACAAAAAAACATTATGAACAATTATATGCCAACAAACTCGACAAACTAGAAGAAACGGACATCTTTCTAGAAACATAAAGCCCACTGAAACTAAATCAAGAAACAGACAACTTGAACAGCCTGATTACTAGAGATGAAACAGAATCTGTAATTAAAAAGCTCCCTTCAAACAAAAGTCCAGGACCAGATGGCTTCATAGGCGAATTCTACCAAATATACAAAGAACTGGGAGAAAATATTTGCAAATGAGGTGACCAACAAGGGCTTAATTTCCAAAATATACCAAGAGCTCATACATTTCAATAACAAAAAAACGAACAACTGAACTGGGCAGAAGACCTAAACAGACATTTCTCCAAAGAACTACAGATGGCCAATAGGCACATGAAAAGATGCTCAACATTGCTAATTATTAGAGAAATTCAAATCACTACTACAATGAGGTAACACCTCACACTGGTCAGAATGGCCATCATGAAAGTCTACAAATAAAAAATGCTGGAGTGGATAAGGAGAAAAGAATACCCTCTAATCCTGTTAGTGGGAACGTAATCTGATGCAGCCAGTATGGAAAACAGTATGGAGGTTCCTCAAAAAACTAGAGTTGCCGTATGACCCAGCAGTTCCACTCCTGTGCATATACCCCGACAAAACAGTAATTCGAACATTCAGGCACCCTAATGTTCACAGGAGCACTATTTACAATACCCAAAACATGTAAACAACTGAAATGTCCATAGACAGATGAATGGATAAAGATATGGCGTGTATCAACAGCGGAATACTACTCAGCCATTAAAAAGAATGAAATAATGCCATTTGTAGCAACATGGATGGACCAAGAGATTATCACACTAAGTAAAATAGAAAGAGAAAGACAAATATCGTATGACTTCACTTATACGTGGAATTTAAAATACAATACAAATGAACATATCCATGAAAGAGAAAAATAGAACAGACTTGTAGTTGCCAAGGGGGATAAGGGATGGGGGAGGGAAGGATTGGGAGTCTGGGATTAGCAGATGCAAACTATGCTATATAGGATGGATAAACAAGGCCTTACTGTATAGCACAGGGAACTATATTCAATATCCTGTGATAAACCATAATGGAAAAGAATATGAAAAAGAATATATGTATATGTAACTGAGTCACTTTGCTGTACAGCATAAATTAACACAACACTGTAAATCAAATACTATACAACAAAAATTTTTTTTAAATGAAATTAAAAAAAAGAGCATCTTACTATCAATACATTAATTTAAAAACTGTCAAAATCCAAGTCAAATTTTTTAAAATTAGAAACAGGGTGAATGAAATCCTTTTAAGAGCTTTAATGCTTTTATAAAGCATGTTTTTAAAAAACCCGTTTTCTCAGCAGAAAAAGGAAATAACTATCAAGATGGAAATGGGACAAAAAAGACTAAAGTTTTACCTTACTTGCCATTAAAAAATACTAAGCTATTTTTTATTCATTTACGCTGGCAAAGATTACTCTTGCTTATGAGACAAGGACTGGGGGTACCCTACCCTCAGAAGACCTTCCTGAAATATTCTGAAGTTGACATTCAATTTTTTTTAACCCAGTATTTCATCATTTTAAATATAAAAAGCTCACTGCAGAAAAATGTGGTGAGCCACTTTAATAGGGTCATTCCTCGATATTTAGTGGCACAAGAATACACACACTGACATGAAAACATGAACCGTGACATACTGTCAGATGCAAAGTGATAAATATACTGAAATGGTTGAATTTTGGCAATTCCTCTGACTCAGGGCAATTTCAAATGATTTCTGAACAGTGAAATTACGGGTTATTTTTTTCTTATGCTTTTCTATATATCCCCAAACATCTTTAGGTTTTATAACAAAAACCAAGCATATTGTTCCACAAACCTGGCCAGTATTCCTGGAGGATATGACACTGACATCAGCTGGGTTTTCAATGGCAACAATGGCACGAGCTGCCAACAGAAGCTTCTCCCAGGTTCTCTTCAGATTTATGATGTAGATGCCTAGACACAAGGTTTTGTTAACACCTAGCCAAGCTTTAAAAGTTAACATTCTTTTAAAAAGCTGAATGCATGTGGCAGCGAGTACTACCAAACTCCAGTCATAGAGGCAAGCTCTACTGGTGTTAGCGAAAATCCTGCCATTAATATAGCACACTTCCGACACTCAGAAGTTCATTGGCCAAGACTGGCCTCCACTCTGAGCTTTAATAGTGTGCAGCCTTGATTCAGTAGGCAAAGTGCACCTTCTCCCTACTCTTCCCCTGTACTAACCCCCCCTCAGGCCCCCCATGCAGAAACCAATAAGCTCTTACCTACTTCTGGCCTCTTACCACTCTTTTCCTCTTATCTTCTGCCTTGATGTCAGATTCATCCCCAACTCCTTTAAACCCTGCCACTCACACACAATTCCTTCAGTGGTTCTAAGCTGAAGAACTTAATGCCTTCCATATTCTCATCACAACCTACATTCCCTTTTCTGATACATTCAAGCAAGCCAAATTCCCATCTGTGGCTTTTTCTCAGAATTCAGCTTTACAAACCTCTATCAGTAGCCACAAAATATAAGGCACCATGGGAGATAAGTTATTAGGAACTAAGCTGACGAACTTCCTCTTTATGTTTACATCATGCTTCTTCATGGCCCAACCCAGGTCACATAACCTAGCAATAGCCACTCTTCCACTGGAGTCCAGAAACCCTTCCTTCCAAAAACCACCAGAGCACTTTTACTCAGTTTTAAAGCTTCTTACCCATCTAAAGATCTAGTTTCATCTGTTACTTGGTGAGAGCCCACCAAGGCTGCTATTTTAGAAATCACTTCACTCAGCACTACCTATCAGAACAGAAGCATCAAAACTTGTCCTTACAGCTGGGATGACCAAGAAAAAGAACCCTAAAGCAATGACTGACCATCACTTTTCCTTTTGTAGATGTACTGTTCCATTTGGAAGTCAAGGTTGGTGCCACCTAAGTGGGTTCCTGCTGCAAGGAATTTGAGGACATCCTCCTCCTTCATTTGCAGGACATCAAGGGCTCCGGACATTGTTAATGTTTCCCTTTAAGTTACGACGGGAATCTGAAAAACAATAGTTAACAAAAGTCCTTTACACTCCAGTGACAAGTGGGATGAGGTAACGGGTGCATTCTAACTCCTCTTGAGAGTCAAATGACTCAATGTTTAAATCTAACCATCTTGACAGATGAACGGATAAAGATGTGGTACATATATACAATGGAATACTACTCAGCCATAAAAAAGAATGAATGCCATGTGTAGCAACATGGATCCAACTAGAGATTATCATAGTAAGTAAATCAGAAAGACAAATACCATATATCACTTACATGTGGAATCTAAAATGACACAAATGAACCAATCTATGAAACAGAAACAGGACAGAACAGACTTGGTGGTTGTCACGGGGGAGGGGTGGAGTGGGAGGCTGGGATTAGCAGATATAAACTTTTATATACAGAATGAATAAACATGGTCCTCTTCTATAGCACAGACACCTATATTCAACACCCTATGGTAAACCATAATGGAAAAGAATGTTAAAGACGAATGTATACATATGTATAACCTAATTACTTTGCTGTATAGCAGAAATTAACACATTGTAAATCAACTATACTTCAATAAAAAATATCGATAAACTTGAAATAATCTAACCACAGACCACACCTCCTAGTGTCAGGCATTGGGCTTAGTCTAGTGGGATGAGACACATCAACACCTTGTAAAATATGCCACACCTTGTAAAACTGCTGGAAATCCTGCTAAAGAGTATTACGGAGATGGACAAAACACCCAGATAATGAAACTAAACGAAAATAGTGAACTGAGACTTAATACTTCTCAAGGTACGCAGGACTTAGACGTGAACAGCAGCCATGTTCTAGACTATTCTAAAGCTGAGCAAAGGTGAAGTTTATTTTCAAGCCGACTGAAGCTGGGAGCTTTGGCATTACTTCTCCCTGCAATTACAACTAGTTTTCCTCAAAATCAGGCAGGAAAGACAGGGCTGAACCCAAGAACAGCCTCCTCAAACAGACATTAGGCAAAAAGCAAAGCCACCTCCTTGTTTTACACTTAATGAGACCATGAAGCATGGAGGAATGGCGTCAACAAGAACGTAAATTAGACTTTTGATTAAACTCTGTGACACCTTAAGAAGGAACTCTGACCATAAAACCCAGAGGGCTTGGCCGAGCACACAGGCTGCAGGTGACTGCTGTACCACCTCACACGCCTGGCGCTCGTATAGCAAGGGAAAATGGCTCTTAGAGCGCAGGTGCGGTGGCTTCTGGAGGCGGACGGGGAAGAGCAAAAACTGATGTAACGAGGTGGAATCAAAATCCCACTCCGATTCTCCCAACAATGAGTATTCCGCCCCTAAACAAAGAAATATGCGCCCATTCAAGGAATTAAAGTGAAATAAAAGGCGTGGGGGGTGGGGGTCAGAAAAACCCCTCGGTGCGCTCCTCACTCGTGAGGACGCCCGCATTCTTCTCCGAGTGCGTACTTTCGCTTCTGCCCATTAATAAATTGCTTCTTTGTTTCTCTCTACACCTCAGTCTCTGTGTCTTTTTTTTTAACAATTAAAAAAAATTTTTTTCCTTTAACACCGCGAGGCCTGCGGGATCTTAAGTTCCCCGACCTGGTATCGAACCCGGGGCCCCTGCAGTGTAACAGCTTAGTCTTAACCACTGGACCACCGGGGAAGTCCCTGTATGTGCCTTTCTTTGCGTCCCCTGTCCGCAATCTTTCGGACAAGCAGAATAAGAACCTGGACCTTTAATTTAGCCTGTCCGGCACCAAAAAACCTCGCGAAGAACCTTAACTCTTGAACGGAATACCACGAACGGGGAAAACAGACCAACCCAACCAGCTGAAAAAAACTGGAGCCTAGGTCTCTGGGTTTACCGCCGAGTGTCGGTACCCGAAGCGACCGTAGCGCGCTGCGTAGACCGGTCTCTCTGCACCCCTAGCCACCGGCACCCCAACTCGGGCCCTCAGCGGCTGGAGCGCGACCTCCGCCGGCTCCCAGGGCCTTGTGGGAACGCGCGGGCCCGAGCCCGGCCACGTGCAGGACGCCAAATCCGAGGGAGAGCGCGCCGAGCCGAAAACAGACGCGCTCCGCCTGCGGGGTTCCACCCTGGTGCTCGCACCACTCGTCGCGGCAAGAAGCTCGTCTTGGTGGCCCTGGGGTACGCCCGGACGCCACATGCTACTCACCGAGGACAAAGCCGCATGGACCCTTATCTGGCGCGGAAAGAACGCGCGGGCGGAAATGACGTCCTTATATAGTCCGCCTCCAGCCAATGACAACGAAAGGCGAGCGGAAGCGCTAACAAGGCGGGAGTTGTGGGGGCGGGTCTTCCTCCGGAAGGCGGGCTGCGACGCTGGCGCGGACGCTTTCGAACGGCGGAAAGGGGCGGGCCGGTTGGAACACGCAGTTTGCGACCAGGGACGCGGGCCGGAAGTCAGCCAGGCAGTCAGCCAGCCTTCCCCCGTATGGGTTCGACCTCTCGCCCAGCCTTTTGTACCTATGAACTTGAGCGGGTCCTTCACCTAAGGTGCAGTTTCCTTACATGGGAAGGGGTGTTGAACACAAGCCTGTATTGGATAAATAAAAGCTGGAGAAATTATTTTGCATTTTTGGAGGACAAGTTAGAAGTGTGTAATTCAGATTTTCAAAAAGTTATCTTAGGGCTTCCCTGGTGGCGCAGTGGTTGAGAATCCGCCTGCCAATGCAGGGGACACGGGTTCGAGCCCTGGTCTGGGAAGATCCCACATGCCGCGGAGCAACTAAGCCCATGCACCACAACTACTGAGCCTGTGCTCTAGAGCCCGTGAGTCACAACTACTGAGCCCGCGTGCCACAACTACTGAAGCCCACGTGCCTAGAGCCCGTGCTCTGCAACGAGAGAAGACACTGCAATGAGAAGCCCGCTCACTGCAACGAAGAGTAGCCCCCGCTCGCCGCAACTAGAGAAAGCTCATGCGCAGCAAGGAAAAACCCAACACAGCCAAAAACAAAAATTATCTTACAGGAAGTTTCCCGGAAAAAAAAAATAAAATGAAAACTGCACAGGTGGTTTGCATGAGAATTTCTTTCTCATAGGAGAAAAATTGCAATATCCATTACTAGTTAATATTTATTCCGCCCAATACTATGCAGCCGTTAAAAAATAATTAAAATACAAAAAGGAGTTGCAGGATGAGGGCGATTATTTTTAAAAATTGAAGCCCTAGGCATTAAATGATTGTAAACAAATAACCAATAGCCAGATTATTAGTTATACAGTAGGTTTCAAGCCTGGCTGCGCTTAGAATCACTTGGAGAGCTTTTAAACATATGCCCAACTCCAAACCACAAGAATCTAGATAATTTTAATGTGCAGCCAGGGTGAGAACTACGGATATACAAGTAGAGAAACTGGGTAGGTTTTTGGCCTCATTTTTTTAGTGTTTCTTGAAATTTCCTATGAGTTACACAGGTTTTTAAACTGAAACAAAACAAACCCCACTGCATTTAAATAAAGAGCTGACATACAAGGAAAGGAGTAAATTTAGTCATGGCTTTAAGCATCCTTAGAAACTGCTGAAAATATCTGTAGACATTTTGGCTCGCAAAAAAAAAAAAAAAAAAGGAAGACTTAAAAGGAATGGCTGGCTTTTAGGGACAGTGCTCTATCACTGCAGGACTCTGGAGGGCATTCTGGGGGGCGCTCCCAAACTATCTCAGCAGCTCCCTCCCCTGTGCACCATAGAATCTCCAGAATACTTCCATTATGACAACTAGGAAATGGTACTGTAATTAAATTTAGGGTTTCTCCACAAAATATTTTTTTTCCTGCAAAATAACTTTGTCCTTGAGACGTGATCTGCATGATGAAAATATTCGGCAAGGAAGTGAGTTAACTCCAAAGGTGAAAACGTACTGTAGTGATAATAAGCCATGGTGAGGCGCCCTTGGCCTAAGAGGCACTTGTCAAACGGCTGTAGCTCCCCAGCCACGTGTTCTTCTCCCCACCTCAGCCTCCTAGTCTTCTGCACAAGTTTCTCCACTACTTTTTATTCATACACATTTTTAATAAAAATCTCAGAGCCTTCCTTTTGCAAACTTTGGTTCCTGGGGTCTGTATTTAAAAAATAAATAAACTGGGCTTAAAATTTTTTTTCAAATATAAAATTGTGCCAGAGACTACTTTTTTGGGCTATATTTCACATGGCATTGGATGGCTAGGACAGTCTCTACTGATTTGAAGCTGAGAGAATATGGGGCAGTTAGCTAGCCCCAGGCATCACGTTCATCTTGGGCCACCTACCTTTCTAACCAGAATTCTTCCTTGCTCCTCTTCATCTATTTGTCTCGTATGCAGTTGTCCTACAGTTTTCTCCATGACCCTTACCTGTAGTGGT
Source organism: Delphinus delphis (assembly GCF_949987515.2). Classification (NCBI taxonomy): domain Eukaryota; kingdom Metazoa; phylum Chordata; class Mammalia; order Artiodactyla; family Delphinidae; genus Delphinus; species Delphinus delphis. The sequence goes on from NC_082692.2 coordinate 60,701,428, forward strand.
CTGAACAGGGTTCCAAAATCACTTTTCCCTCCTTTGTCCCAAAGCCCTCATTCCATCAGTGAAGTGGTAATGGAATGGTCCCTTCTGTCCATCAAAAGCATTCTGTCTTAAAACTTTTCTCTATCACTTGGCACTTCATGTCTTGAATTAGTTCATGGTTTGGAATCCCAGCTTCACCACATGCTGTGACTCTGACCAAGTCACTCAACCTCTCCCAGGAAATAAAGAGTTGTTGATATTTCAGCTGCTGCTGTCCCACCGAAACGAGCCTCTGTGCCTAGAAATCCTCCAGAATCCAAGTGAAAGAGAAGGCTCACCTGATGTTCATATTTTATGAACCAGAGACATTTTAATGCTCTATACAAAAACAAAGCTATATATCAAATATCAGAACTCAAAGGCTTAAAAATTAAATCACATGTATTTATACTTAAGAAATCACATTAACTAAAATGGTCACAATTATCCCTGAAATGGAGACAGGCCTGGAGATTCTGGATTGCTTCAGTCAGTTTGGCTCTCAGTCTTCAGAGCATTCTCACCAAACACCTGCATCCTCGTACAGGCCCATCGGTCATGCTCAATCCACAGTTTGTTACTCTAAAAATACTAGTCTACATACAGCTTTGCTTTGTAGTGGGAGGGGACCCAAGTTGCACCCTAAAGAATACTCAGTATAGAGGAAGCACACAGTGAGAATGAAGGGCATTTCAGACAGAAAGGAGAGATTGAACTCTGATATGATAACATATCCAAGAGTGTTTATCCACAGTCATTAATCCACAAGCCCGATTCTGTGAGACAGGATTATTAAGGGGAGGGCGAATTACGAGGACAAACAGGCAATAAAAGAGTAGTGTAGATTAAGCCTGACAGAGAAAGACTTGCAATACTCTCCTACAGGATTTTGGGGTATATCCAGCAGGCAGTGGGGAGTTAAAGGATTATTAACAATGGAATGGGTTTTATAAAGAGATTTAGGGGAAACTCAGGTTAACGTCCAACTTGTTGAGTTAAAGTAGCCGTGAGACATCCACGTGTGTGGGGTTAAGTAGCAAGTGGCTAGATATGCACAGAGGTCTGAGGGATGGATAGAATAATTAAAAGACAAGGATCAGTCACTCACTCAACGCTCATTGCATGGCTTCTCTGTGTTCTAAGGCACGGATGGAAGCTAGGATGCAGCCATGAATGAGACAGACAGCCTCTGCCTCTCGGATCTTACGACTGAACTGGAGAGGGAGATTAAACAGCCACTAGACAGTCATTTCAATGCTACAGAAGAGAAGCAGAGGGTATCTGAGCACTTAGAAGAAGCTGACCTAGCATGAGGGGCTGTGGAAAGCTTCCCTGTGCAAGTGATGCTTGAACCAAACTCTGAAGGATGGAGAGGACTTACCTATGTGGGGTGGAACACAGGGTTCCAGGTGGAGAAAACAGCAGTTCAAAGGTATGAGGCAGCAAGGAGGAAGCGGGGAAATGGATGGAAGGTGGAACACATGAAGGCATCAAGGGCACAGAGACATCCAGGTAAGACTTGAGAATGGCTTACGGAGTCAAAGAGGAGATCAGACTGACTGCAGAAAGCAATCTGGGTAAATAAGGTGAAACAGAGGACAAGACCACACACAGGCAATTCTTGACTAAGTCAAGAAATTGAGGCTTAACACCAGCATCAAGCTGACAGTGGAGAAGGTAGGGTGTAATCACCAAGAGAAACACAGGATAAAAACAGTACACAAATGGAGCTGGACGTCCATGTTTTGGTAAGGGTTCAGGAAAACGTTTTTTTCAGAAAACAGTGATCTTTAAAAAAAAAAAAAGTCAAATTATTTACAAGTATCAAGTAAGCATAGTTAAATCTTAGAAAAATAATATATATGTATATATATATATATATATATACAAAACAAATTGGACAAATACAACCAATGACAAAAATAATGCAAAATGGTAACCATTAGTACAATGCTATAAATGCTCACAGCTCTTTTCAAACTCTACTGTAAAGCAGTCCTTGTTTTTTTAATCTTCCTGATGTCAAAAGTATACAAATTTAGTTAAAGTTGACTCCATTACAAGTGATACTTTTATTGGTTCATTACGAAGATTAAATTCACGGTGCACCACTCTGTTATTCACCTGTAAGATAAAAGCACAAACTGTCCAAAAGAATGTAAAGCCCTCAGCAAAAGCCTCTTAGTAAAGCCCACAGAAGGAGACGGCAGAATTCTCTGACTGCACCAGGAAAACAATGCAGACACCACCCACCAAGTGCTTGAAGGTGGCTGCGTGCACAGACCTGGGTTCAAGTCAACTTGCCCCTGGGTAACATCAGGCAAGATAGTAACCTCCTCTGAGCCTTGGTAACTCATGGCATATGAAAGCATTGGATTATGTTTTGCCCAAAGTATCCAATAGCTCTATTAATTCCAGTGCTGCTTGTAACCTTACTATCTGCTGCCTCACTAAGCTCTAAGTGCCTTTAATGCAAAGGTCGCATCACGCTCACTTTTGGACTTTCTTGCCAGTATCTACTTAGCAAGTGCTTTAAAAATGAACAGTGTTGGGACTTCCCTGGCGGTCCAGTGGTTAAGACTCCACGCTTCCACCATATGACCCAGCAATTCGACTCCTGAGTACATACCCGAAAAACACAAAAACACTAATTTGAAAAGATACATGCACCCCAATGTTCGTAGCAGCATTATTTACAATTGCCAAGGTATGGAAACAACCTAAGTGTCCATCAACAGATGAATGGTAAAGAAGATGTGATACACACACACACACACACACACACACATATACACACACAATGGAATACTACTCAGCCATAAAAAAGAATGAAGTTCTGCCATTTGCAGCAACATGGATAGACTTGGAGGGTATTATGCTAAGTGAAATAAGTCAGAGAAAGACAAATACTATATGATATCACTTATATTTGGAATCTAAAAAAACACAACAAACAAGTGAATTAAAAAATAAGGAAGCAGACTCACAGATATAGAGAACAAACTAGTGGTTACCATGGGGAGAGGGAAGGGTGCAGGGGTAATGTAGGCGTGGGGGGAGAAGGGTTATTATGGGATTATATGAAAACATGTGTGAAACTTTTGAAAATTGTAAAGCACTATAGAATTTAAAGAATCTTTCATTCAGTTAAAAAATATCGGCTTTCAATTTTAAAACAATGAATGCTGTTCAATAAAGACTTAATGAACACCAGTCGGCAAAACAACTTTCACTTAGCATTAACTAAAATGGATTTCTACTTACGGTAGGTTAAATCTGTCTCTATTATTACATTTTATTGAGACGCTGATGAGAAACTATTTTCTTAAAGAGAAAAATTGAGCAATACAAGAGATTTGGAAATATGGTTAGAATGACTGTCAAAATTGTCTATACTCCTTCCATTTAACATTTTTTCCCCCAAGAGCTTACCTTAAAATGAGATGAACACCTCAACATAATAAAGGCCGTATATGACAAACCCACAGCCAACATCATTCTCAATGGTGAAAAACTGAAACCATTTCTTCTAAGATCAGGAAAAAGACAAGGTTGCCCACTCTCACCGCTATTATTCAACATAGTTTTGAAAGTTTGAGCCACAGCAATCAGAGAAGAAAAAGAAATAAAAGGAATCCAAACTGGAAAAGAAGTAAAACTGTCACTGCTTGCAGATGACATCATACTATACATAGAGAATCCTAAACATGCTACCAGAAAACTACTAGGGCTAATCAGTGAATCTGGTAAAGGAGCAGGATACAAAATTAATGCACAGAAATCTCTGGCATTCCTATATACTAAGGATGAAAAATCTGAAAGAGAAATTAAGGAAACATTCCCATTTACCACTGCAACAAAAAGAATAAAATACCTAGGAATAAACCTACCTAAGGAGACAAAACACCTGTATGCAGAAAACTATAAGACACTGATGAAAGAAATTAAAGACAATACAAACAGATGGAGAGCTATACAGTGTTCTTGGATCGGAAGAATCAACATTGTGAAAATGACTATACTACCCAAAGCATCTACAGATTCAATGCAATCTCTACCAAACTACCAATGGCATTTTTCACAGAACTAGAACAAAAAATTTCACAATTTGTATGGAAACACAAAAGACTCCAAATAGCCAAAGCAATCTTGAGAAAGGAAAATGGAGTTGGAGGAATTAGGTGCCCTGACTTCAGACTATACTACAAAGCTACAGTAATCAAGACAGTATGGTACTGGCACAAAAATAGAAATATATATCAATGGAACAGGATAGAAAGCCCAGAGGTAAATTCACGCACATATGGTCACCTTATCTTTGATAAAGGAGGCAAGAATATACAATGGAGAAAAGACAGCCTCTTCAATAAGTGGTGCAGGGAAAACTGGACAGCTACATTTAAAAGAATGAAATTAGAACACTTTCTAACACCATATACAAAAATAAACTCAAAATGGATTAAAGACCTAAAGGTAAGACCAGACACTATAAAACTCTTAGATGAAAACATAGGCAGAACACTCTATGACATAAGTCACAGCAAGGTCATTTCTGACCCACCTCCTAGAGAAATGGAAATAAAAACAAAAATAGGGCTTCCCTGGTGGCACAGTGGTTGAGAGTCCACCTGCCAATGCAGGGGACACGGGTTCGTGCCTGGGTCCGGGAAGATCCCACGTGCCGTGGAGAGGCTAGGCCTGTGAGCCATGGCCGCTGAGCCTGCGCGTCTGGAGCCTGTGCCCCACAGCGGGAGAGGCCACAACAGTGATAGGCCTGCGTACCGCAACAACAACAACAACAACAACAACAAAATAAAAAATAAACAAATGAGACCTAATGAAACTTAAAATCTTTGGCACAGCAAAGGAAACCGTAAACAAGATGAAAAGACAACCCTCAGATGGGAGAAAATATTTGTAAACGAAGCAACTGACAAAGAATTAATCTCCAAAATATACAAGCAGCTCATGCAGCTCAATATCAAAAAAATAAACCCAATCCAAAAATGGGCAGAACACCTAAATAGACATTTCTCTAAAGAAGACATACAGATTGCCAACAAACACATGAAAGGATGCTCAACATCACTGATCATTAGAGAAATGCAAATCGAAACTACAGTGAGGTATCACCTCACAGCGGTCAGAATGGCCATCATCAAAAAGTCTACAAACAATACATACTGGAGAGGGTGTGGAGAAAAGGGAACCTTCTTGCACTGTTGGTGGGAATGTAAATTGATACAGCCACTACGGAGAACAGCATGGAGGTTCCTTAAAAAACTAAAAATAGAACTACCATATGACCCAGCAATCTCACTAAAGGGCATATACCCTGAGAAAACCATAATTCAAAAAGGGACATGTACCACAATGTTCACTGAAGCACTATTTACATTAGCCAGGACACGGAAGCAACGTAAGTGTCCATCGACAGATGAATGGATAAAGAAGATGTGGCACATATATACAATGGAGTATTACTCAGCCATAAAAAGAAACAAAATTGAGTTATCTGTAGTAGGTGGATGGACCTAGAGTCTGTCATACAGAGTGAAGTAAGTCAGAAAGAGAAAAACAAATACTGTATGCTAACACATGTATATGGAATCGAAAAAAAAAAAGTTCTCAGGAACCTAGGGGCAGGACAGGAATAAAGACGCAGACGAAGAGAATGGACTTGAGGACACGGGGAGGGGTAAGGGTAAGCTGGGACGAAGTGAGAGAGTGGCATGGACATATATACACTACTAAATGTAAACTAGATAGCTAGTGGGAAGCAGCTGCATAGCACAGGGAGATCAGCTCCATGCTTTGTGACTACCTCGAGGGGTGGGATGGGGAGGGTGGGGGGGAGATGCAAGAGGGAGGGGATATGGGGATATATGTATACATATAGCTGATTCACTTTGTTATACAGCAGAAACTAACACAACATTGTAAAGCAATTATACACAAATAAAGATGTTAAAAAATAAAAATGAGGTGAAAAGGAGTTTTGAAAGCTGTTAAGCATTATATGTAAAGCATTAAACAATTTTTTAAAAGAAATAAAAATAGCTACCATAACTTGGGGAGATAAGGAGTAAGTAATCCTATATAACTGTGGTTAAGGCATGAGCTCTAGAAGTGCTCTGCCTGGGTTGGAAAGCCAAGGCTGCTTTCCATCTGTAATAGGAGATGGGAATCCCAGTACCTGCCTGAGAGCTGTTGGAAGACTCAATGTATTAATATCTGTGAAGCGCAGGGAACAGCAACTGGAGAGCAAGCAGAACTTCAAAGCTCACCTAAAATCCAACTCACTCACGTACCAATGAATAAAGTGTCACTATCAGTTTCCCTTCGCACCTGGCTCAGCCATGACTTCTGCGACAGTCCTCTTAATGCACCATCAGCCTGCTGTTTCCAAACAACTTCTCACCATCTCTCACGCTTTCTCAGGCTTAAGTCAATCTTCTCATGAAAATGTTCTCATCAAGTGCATTAGCTTTAGACAGAATGGAGCACATGTTCACTTGGAATTTACTTACTTTGGTGAAGAAGTCAGCAATGTGCCACTTATTTCCATACTGTTTAAAGACTTCGGTCATTGCTTTGATCATCACAGAGCCGGTGCGGGGGTCCCGTAAAGCCACATGATCTACAAAGGAAAAAAGTCATTTCATCCATTTTCCTCCTCTAACTTACGGCAAACTTGTTCTTTGACCCATAGTTAAAACCTGGAAAATGGCTTTGAATCGAGAATATAGAAACACTTGCATTAAGATACAATCACAGAGAACTCATGTGACCAATAGCACATAACCTCTCAAGAGGACATTCTTTTTATATGCATTTTTAAAATACAACTTTTCAAATATACAAAAAAGTAGAAAGCAAAGTTTAACAACCCCCCATATAATCATCCCTCAGATCCAAGAGTTATCATTTTGTCGTATTTGCTTTATTTATTCCTTTTCTGTTCTTTTTATTGCTGACTTTTGCTCTAGCATTTTAAGCTAAATCGCCCTAAATACAACCATATGGAATTTATTTGGTGGTATTCAAGAGTTTACTGAAATTATCTTTATTATTAGGCTGAAAAACATGAAATATGTCTATATAGTATGGAAATTCAATGGGAATATTAAGATTGCACGCTCTCATAGTAAACCTGGGCTGGGACAGAAAAAACATGGAACATCTTTCAACCTCAGGGTAGACAAAAGTTTCTTACAACACAAAAATCATAAGCCATAGAAGAAAAAAAGATGATGAATTGGACTTAAAATCTAAAACTTTTGTTTTTTGGCAGGCGAGAATTCTACCACTGAACCATCAATGCTTATAAAAGTTTTGCTTTTTGAAAGACATCATTAAGAAAATGAAAAGCCAGTCACAGATTGGGAGAAAGTATTTGTAACTCGTACCAGAGAAAGGACTTGTATTCAGAATATATACAGCTTAATAAGAAAACAAACAACCCAATACAACATTGGGCAAAAGAAGATACATGATGGCCAATATGCACATGAATAGATGGTCAAAAAAACTGAAAGGTGATGGTCATACAAATTGATAAAAAAATATTTTTTTCATTCTTTTTTTTTTGGCTGCACTGTGCGAGCGGCTCATGGGATCTTAGTTCCTCGACCAGGGATTGAACCCAGGCCCTCGGCAGTGAGAGCACAGAGTCTTAACCACTGGACCGCCAGGGAATTCCCTCATTCTTAAATAACCACAATTACTAATCAGATGTGTGCCCCTTTTGGACACTGCATGACTTCTCAACCTAGGATACCACCATGGTACTTGCTTTTTAGCTCAGCGAACCTCCAAAACCTAGATACCACCAAAATATGATATCAAAAAGAACACAGCACGATCTAATTTTTGGAACCATACCTCACCTGAGCTGGTGGTTCACAGAATTAAGTATAGCTGTGTGACTTCACTGTGGCCCCCTGATCTGGAGACCGCAGCACTAGGGTGTATACCCAGAAGTGAAATTGCTGGGTCGTGGAATAAACAAACTTTCTAGGTATCACACATTGCTCTCCAAAGAGGCATTATAACTTGCTCTCATCAATGGTATATGGAAGTACCCGTTGCCCCCCATCCCCACACATATTTGGTACTGCCTCATCCAATCAGGTATGACCCAAGGGAATTCCCTGGTGGTTCAGTGGTTAGGACTCCGAGCTTCCACTTCAGGGGCCACAAGTTTGATCCCTGGTCGGGGAACTAAGATCCCACATGCCGCATGGCATGGCCAAAATAAAAAATAAATCAATTGAAAATTTAAAAAAATATTTGCAGCCAATTAAGCCGACTGTGCTCTTTTCCCCATGGGGGCTCGGTGCACAATGGCTGCAAACAGCAGCCTCCTCGGTAGTGTATGCGGCCTGTTGCCTGTATGGGTTGCCCTAAGGCATCTTGGAGACAGCCCTTTCCAGTGGACATTAATGACTGGCATGCTGTCCCCAGTCCAGGCTCCTGACGGGTACGCGCAGTGCCTTTGGAAAGCCCCAGGGTGCAGAGGCCAGGGTCCACATTGGCCAAGTCACAATGTCCATCCACACCAAGCTGCAGAACAAGGAGCATGTGATTGAGGCCCTCCACAGGGCCAAGGTCAAGTTCCCTGGCTGCCAGAAGATCCATATCTCCAAGAAGTGGGGATTTACTAAGTTTAATGCAGACGAATTTGAAAACATGGTGGCAGAAAAGCGGCTCGTCCCGGATGGCTGTGGGGTCATATACATCCCTAACTGCGGCCCTCTGGACAAATGGCGGGCCCTGCACTCACGAGAGCCTTGGTGCTGTCCCCCCCTTACTCATGCCCACCATTAAATCCTACTTTCCTGTCAAAAAAAAAAAAAAAATTAAAAGAACTGGGATCATGCAAAAAAAAAATGGGTGATCCAAAAGATTAATTTTATCACATATTCCAAGTTTTCCACTTTGGGCACTTTGGGTACTTTAAATATCCCTCCAGGTATAAATCTTAATTCTTGATTAAAGCAAAAGTTTAATACTATTTTCGGCTGATAGGAATGAATGGAAATCCCCAAGGCATGCCATTCCTCCAAACAAGGAAGCTGAAACTTGAGCTAGAAGCAGAAAGCAAAAGGGAAAACCAGAGTTGCGCTTGTGTCTAAGGGTAAATGTCAAGTCTGGAAGGTGTACCTGGGAGATAGGGAGATGAATTTAAGATCCTGCATTAACCATGTGACCCTGAGCAGAGCTACAGAGGTCCACGTGTGGGTGGTAATCCTCTCTAAAGGAAAGCATAACTGAATTATGCCCCCAGGAGTATCACAGATTAAGATTCAATAAATGAGCTAAGAGTTCAGACACACAAAGAAACAAACCCCCATGAGTGACAGGCAACAGAACGACCACAAGAGTGATCCCCAAAGACTTTAGATATTGAAAGTATAAGGTAAAAAATATAAAATAACTGTGCATGAAATGTTTAAAGAAATAAATGATGGAATCACAAGGAAGAACAAGCAAAGACACTGTTACATCATCGGCCAGATTTGGGTGTAAAGTGAACTTACCACCTATAAATCTTCCTTAAATGAATTTCTAAAGGATATACTTCATGAAGAAAGAAAATGGTCTGAGATTCAGGACAGATAGAGAAGAAAATGGTAAACACATGCATAAATATAAACAAACATACACTGTATAAAATATTACAAAAGTGTTCTAACTTGTGGGGTTTTAAAAAAGGAATAGGCATTACCTAACATAGTGCTTGTCACCTTGGAACATGCCAACCTATCTGATGAAAATGTGTTGGGTTAATGTCCTAATTTAGAAGAAAATTAGGGTGGAAGGAGAAGGAGTGTAAGAATACATAAATAATTTCATATAAATAAAGATACAAAAAATAAAAGTTAGAAGTAAATGTTGAACAATAGCACTTAAGTGTGGAAGGTGATGAGAATTAGTGTTCTAAGGTTCTGTGTATCATCAGGGAGTAAAAATAAGCTTACTTACTTATAATATTTCACAGGGAACCAGGAGAAGAAGAGATGCGAAACACATATCTTCCAAGTCAGTAGAGGGATAAAATGTAAGAATAACAAGCTAAACTCACAATCAATCAAAAACAAGAGCAATAAAACTACCATAATATTGTACACACCAACTATACTTCAATTTTTAAAAAAAAAGAGCAATAAAGGAGGGGAGAAAAGCAAATAAAAGTAAATAGCACAAAGTAAAATGGTAAAAATGTAAATATATCAATAGTCACAATAAAGATACATTGTCCTAACTCACCAGTAAGAAGATTGATATTAGACTGGATTAAAAAACAAAATCCAGTTATATTCTGTTTAAAGGACACCTAAAACATAAGGCCCAGAAAGGTTAATAGAAAAAGGTCTGAAGGAGATATACCAGGCAAATATGGGCCAAAAGAATACTGGGGTATCTATATTAATATCAGAGAAAAACTAATACCGAAAAAAGCACTATTTGGGATAGTAGGTTCACTAAACAATGATTAAAATATTTATTTCACCACAAAGTGTAACAATTCTAAAATCATATGCCTCTACTAAAGTTGCCTCAAAATACATAAAGAAAAGAAAAATAGATAATAGAACTACAGAAGAAACTGACATATCCACCAGGATAACATGACATAGTAACACATTATCTCAGTTATTGGCAGGTCAAGCAGACAAATTACTAAATATATCTGCTTGACCTTTAGTAGAGACTTGGAACAACACAACTGAGCTCAATTAATAGAAATATATAGAACCTTGTATTCAAGAAGTGAACACATATTCTTAAGCACATATAGAATACTCATGATAGATCAATAGCCATTAAAAAATGTACTACAGGGCTTCCCTGGTGGCGCAGTGGTTGAGAGTCCGCTTGCCAATGCAAGGGACACAGGTTCGTGCCCCAGTCCGGGAGGATCCCACATGCCGCGGAGCGGCTGGGCCCGTGAGCCATGGCCGCTGAGCCTGTGCGTCCGGAGCCTGTGCTCCTAAACGGCAGAGGCCACAACAGTGAGAGGCCCGCGTATCGCAAAAAAAAATTTACTACAGATCAAGACATAAATCAAGTCTCAACCGATTTCAGATTGGTATAGTTGATATTCTTTCTCAAGAATAAACTAGACATCAATAATAAAAGGATAAATAATAATAATAATAAAAGGATAAATTTTAAAATTTCAATACCAGAAAAATTTAGAGGCATATTTCTAAATAACTAATGGGTATCTTGGAACTGAAGGATAAAAATGTTACATATTAAAATATAAAAGATACAGTGAAAGCAGTAATTAGAGGGGAATTATAGGTTTAAAAATGCTTATTTTTTTTTTAAAAGGTAGAAAATAATGACCCAAGTACCTAACTGAAAAAGCTGGGAAATTAAGAGTAGAATAAACCCTTAAAAAATGGAGAAAAATGGAAATATGAGGCAAATGAATGAAATCAAAAACAAACATAATAATAGAGAGGATTAACAAAACTAAAAATGGGTTCTTAACTAAATAAATAAACGACTGGCAAGACTGATCAAGAAAAACAAGAAAGCCAGAAATATTAGAGGTAAACAAAGGAACATAACTACAGATAGAGAGCCCACGTGATTAAAGATACAAGGAGCCCTACAACAAGAAATAAGAAAATAAACTTGGGCTTCCCTGGTGGCGCAGTGGTTGAGAATCTGCCTGCCAATGCAGAGGACACGGGTTCGAGCCCTGGTCTGGGAAGGTCACACATGCCGTGGAGCAGCTAGGCCCATGAGCCATGGCCGCTGAGCCTGCGCGTCCAGAGCCTGTGCTCCGCAACAAGAGAGGCCGCGACAGTGAGAGGCCCGCGCACCACGATGAGATGAAGAGTGGCCCCTGCTCCCCGCAACTAGAGAAAGCCCTCACACAGCAACGAAGGCCCAACACAGCCAAAAGTAAATAAATAAAATTTAAAAAAAAAAAGAAAAGAAACTTGCTTTTCTCCCGTTGAGAAGCCAGTTTTCCCATCACTTATTAAACGGTCCATCCTTTCACCATTGATTAGCAATGGCTTCTTTGTCATGTGTCTCATTTCCCTATATATTTGGGTCTACCTCTACATTCTTTATTCTATCCCAATGATCTGTTTGTCTATGTACCGGATGATAGAGTTTTTGTTATTGCTTTCTACTAAGTATTCATATCTTAGATGACACATTTTCTCAAATATCTGCATAGCTCACGCTCTCATGGCCTTCAGTTCTACACAATAATCACCTTCTCAGTGGAAACATGTCTACACATCTCTTTTTAAAACCACAGTCTCGGGACTTCCCTGGTGGCGCAGTGGTTAAGAATCCACCTGCCAATGCAGGAGACATGGGTTAGATCCCTGGTCCAGGAAGATCCCACCTGCCTCGGAGCAATTAAGCCCGTGCGCGTGCACCACAACTACTGAGCCTGAGCTCCAGAGCCCATGAGCCACAACTACTGGAGCCTGCACACCCTACAGCCAGTGCTCCACAAGTGAAGCCACAGCAATAAGAAGCCCACGCACCGCAACAGAGTAGCCCCTGCTTGCCACAACTAGAGAAAGCCTGTGCTTAGCAACAAAGATCCAATGCAGCCAAAACAAAAAACAAAAAAAAAATTATAATCTCCACTTCTACCCCTCAATACTCTCTCTCCCCGGTTCCTGCATTACTTTTCTCCATAGCACTTATCACCATCTAACATTTTATTTGGTAAACTTTTCACTGAAGGGTAACCATCATACAGAAAAGTATGCAAAGCACATGGGTATATAATAGCTCAGTAAATTTTCATAAAATGAACACACCCCCATAACTGGCACCCTCATCAAGAAACACGATGATACCAGTACTCCAGAAGTCCCCTCTTGCTGCTCTGGTCATAACCACTCCAAACACTGTGCACCCTGAGGACAAGCAGCACCCGGACTTCTACCATCCACCATAGATTAGTTTTGCCTGTTTTTGAACTTCATAGACATGGAATCATAAAGCAACCCAGGATCTGTTTTCTGTATGTGCTTACTGTCGTCTCCTCCCCTAGAACATAAGCTCCATGGAGGCAGAGATTTTTAGTTCTTGTGCTCAATACTGAATCTCTAGTCCTCAACAGAAGTAGCCAGCATATAGTCATGAAATTCATTCATTCAGCAAAGTTGGAGCTCAAGATTCCTCGTCTTGACCCTTAACTGTTCCATAATAATTTTGTGATTAGTTTGTCAAATTCCATGAAAAAACACATAGAATTCAATTTACAAACTCATTTGGGGAAAAAAAAGGCCATCTCCATGGTATTGAAAATCTCAACCATGAGCATGGTATTTCCCACCATTGATTCAGGTCTTTATGCCTTTCCGGAATGTTCTCTCATTTTCTCTAATAAAGTTCTTGCTCATCTTTCGTTAGTCATTCCTAGACATCATTCACTAAAGCAAGAAAAAATAACATGGTATCTTTTTTCTTTTCTATTATATGTGTAAGTGATTACTGCTAGATATTCAAAACTATTGATTTCTACAATATTGATCCTTACATCTTTTCTTATCTTAATGAATTAGCTAGGACTACCCATGCCATGTCAAACAGTAGGAGTGAGAGTGGGCATGCTTGTCTTACATCTAACTTTTAAAAAAATTTACAGCTTTATTAAAGTATGATTGATCATTGACAAGCATCTGCATATATATATATTTTTGGCAGCACCACGCGGCATGTGGGATCTCAGTTCCCTGACCAGGGATTGAACCCATGACCCCTGCATTGGAAGCATGGATTCTTAACCACTGGACCACCAAGGAAGTCCTGCACATATTTTAAGCAAACAATTTAATAAGTTTTGACATATGTATACTTCCGTGAAACCATCACAACCAAGATAATGAATCCAATCAGCCCCCTCCAATGTCCTCATGCCCCTCTGTAATCCTTCCTTCCCTCTCCACTCCCATCTCCAAACACAACTGATTTGCTCTCTTATAGACTGGTTTGCATTTTCTAGAATTTTATATGCATGGAACCACACAGTATCTGCTTTATTCTGTCTGACTTCTTTCAGTCAGCAGGATTATTCTGAGCTTCATCTATGCTGTAGCATGCATCAGGAGCTCATTTCTTTTATTGCTGAGTAGTATTCCATGTATGATATACCACGATTTGTTTATTCTTTCACCTGTTGATCATTTGGGTTGTTTCCAGTCTTTGACTATTTCAAATAAACCTGCTTGCACTTGCTATGCTACAAGTGTCTATCAGGACATATGCTTTCTTTCTTTTTTTTTTTTAATACTTATTTATTTATTATATATTTATTTATTTTTGGCTGTGGCAGGTCTCAGTTTTGGCACTCAGGATCTTTGTTGCAGCATGCAGGCTTCTTAGTTGTGGCATGCACGCAGGATCTCGTTCCCCGACTAGGGATCGAACCCGGGCCCCCTGCATTGGGAGCACGGAGTCTTAACTGCTGGACCACCAGGGAAGTCCCAGGACATATGCTTTCATCTCTCTTGGATGAATAAAGTTACATCTAACTTTAATGGGGATATTTTCATTTTATATTATTGTCCTTAGTTTCCTCTGCTTCCATTTCTTCCCTAACATTTTATCTTGAATTGCATATATATATATATACACACACACACACACACACACACACACACACACATACGTGTGTATATGTGTATATACACACACATAAGCTATTTTAATCCTTTTTGGAGAAAATCAAGATAAAAACAGCTAAATAAATGCCCTTGACCATTTATTTCTATCTTCTCTACATTTTCCTGTTTCCCTTTCACAACTGAATCAAGTTCACCCCTTCAGCACACAAGATTCTTTTGGATTTTAACTTATTAGTATTAATAGTATAGTAATAATAAGAATAATAATGTAATCAGCATAATATATTAGTAATAATATTAATTTCTTTTTTACCTTATTATGCCAGTTATTATGATAAGCACAATACCTGCACTACATAATTTAATTTATATAACATCCCAATGACACAAGTATATTTTATCATTCTTCTTTTGCATAAAGAAACTGACATATCTAGAGGCTAAGAAATATTGAAGGTCTCAAAGACAGCAAGTGGCAGAGCTGGCTTTGGACCAAGATCTTTTTCACATGAGAGCCGATGATCTTATTTACTATGTGATACTTTGCTAAAAGGATGGCATCTTCCTGGAAGAGATGAACAGTCAGATGCAAACCTGCCATCTCTGAAAGTGGAACAGTTGAAGATGGATAGGTTAATGAAAATTTCTCCTTATGTACATCAATCTGTAAAGCACAGATAATATTTTTAAAAAAGATTTTCAGTAACTCCCTGGCAGTATAGTGGTTAGGACTCAGCACTCTCACTGCCGAGGACCCAGGTTCAATCCCTAGTCGGGGAACTAAGATCCCATGAGCCACGTGGCACAGCTAAAAAAAAAAAAAAAAAAAGATTTTCAAAATCATTAGGAATAAGCTAAACCCTCTGGACGAATGTGTATCTCACTGTCATCAAGCCTCACTGTCTTACCTGCCTGGGTGGGATAGATGATGAAATAATCACTGAATGTAGGCAGCCTCTTCTTCTCTGATCCATCATCCGAGTCCATGGGTTCATCATCCGTTTCAACACCACTGTCTCTTCTCTCTATTTTTTGAGGAATGAAAATGCAAACTATGATAATACACCACTGACACCAGTAATCTTTTTTTTTTTTTGACACCAGTAATCTTTAATAAAAGTCACAACAAGCTTGTATCTCCATAAGAGAGAGAAACATCCACCAAAGTTAACATAAATCAGATATTAGTCCCACAAGCCACCTGGAATCACATGAACGGTGGGACATCCCATGGAAATTGCCCACCTCTCTCCCAGAATTTGAGGTTCCCCAACCCACCTCATGAATTTAAAGACTTAGACCCTTCCTCAGCCTAAATTAACTATCCTATCCCAGGAAAGCTTTCCCTTCATTCTTTCCTCCCAGCTCAAAGTCCCTACTATACTATGTAACTAAAGTTACATCAGCTAAGCGTCCGCTAATGTAAAATAATTTTTTAAAACTCAGTTTTCTTTCCTCAATCATCAATATGAGAATTTCCTAGAAACAGAACTATTACAAAGAGGTCTCCACTTACCTCCTCTGCAGGCCTGGATTATAAAGATTTTTGGTTTCTCTTGAAGTGCTGGACAATTTTTATTGTTAAACATTTCAAAAATGCCTTCCAGGCTGACTTTTTCACCATCTTTCATTTTGATAAAGCCTTCTTCTCCGTGGGACATAAGAGCAACAAGGCAACAGCCAATGTCATCTTTAATTTCATTTAGTCCATCTCGAAATGATGTTATTTTTCCAAGTAACTCCTGTAAAATAGGAAAACATATTAAAAAGAACTGCAAGTAGGAAAACCCAGAAATCCCAGAGATGGCTCCTTTACAAGGTGATCCAATGAGACGACAAATATGAAAATACCTGCATCTCTAACAGAGTCAGTATAACTTGTCAATTCCCTTTTGATTGCTTTCGGAATTCATATGATTTCTTCTTGTACCACTGGTGGTTCTTGTTTGACAAAATTAGGGTATTTCTGATTCTCTACCACAAAATATAACAGAATTATAGCTCCCCAAAGGGTTAATGTATTTCAATGCTATATTATTAACTTACTTTAATATATAAAATTATCTTATAAAATTAATACCCTCAATAAGCTAGAAATGGAAGGGAATGGAGGAGTCTACCCAATCATATCTACTTGCCAGAATCTATCAGGAGACGTCATCAGAATCAATCCCACTAAAAAGAGAAGACAGGAATGGCTGTTCTCA
This sequence comes from Delphinus delphis, assembly GCF_949987515.2. Classification (NCBI taxonomy): domain Eukaryota; kingdom Metazoa; phylum Chordata; class Mammalia; order Artiodactyla; family Delphinidae; genus Delphinus; species Delphinus delphis. The sequence continues at coordinate 60,718,274 of NC_082692.2, forward strand.
CTAGCCTCATACATGTTGTAACAAAGATCCTAGCCATTTCAATAAAGTAAAGTAAAAAATTAGATGAAGTTTAAACATTGGAAACGAACTCATTACTTACAGATAATATGACTATCTAGAAATATAATCAACTTACAGATAATATGACTATCTAGAAATATAATCAACTAAAAACTACTAGAACTAGAGATCAGCAAGTTGACCAGATACAAAGTTAATTTACCAAGATCTATAGCTCCCCAATTACCCAGGAATAATAATTTAAACCGCATAATGGAAAAGGGATCCATTCATGGTCATAAAAAAAGTAAAACAATACGTAGGAATAAACCTAACAAGAAATGCACATTGCCTAAGTGAAGAAAATTATTTAAAAAAAAACTTTAGTGAAGAGGCAACATAAACTATGACATACCGATGTTTCTGAGATGACTCAATACTATTAATTTGCCAGTTAACTCTAAATTAATCTCAATTCAATGTCATGTCAATTAAAATCTCAAAGGATTTCTGTGAAACTTAACCAGATGGTTCTCAAGGTCACAGAGAACAGATGCTCAGGAACAGCAAAGTGCTCAAGAGTAGCAAAGAACATTCAGAAGTTTAAAAAAAAAAAAGCAAAAAAACCATAAAAAACAATGAATCCCCCATAGGATAGGTCCTATCAGACATCCAAAGGTACTATAAAATCATGGTGAACAAAACACTGATATACCAGCTTAAGAATAAACAAATGTATGAATAGAATATTTTAGAATATAGAAATTGATCCAAATATATATATAGGGATTTAGTTTATGATAAGAATGGAATTCAAATATGTCGGGAAAGGATGTATCATCAACAAAATGAGATGACTGGCTTGGAAATAAAGTTAGACCTCCCACCTCACTGTTCCAAAAAATGTAATTCCAGTGAGTAGGCTAACCTTAAACTATAAAAATGTTACAGAGGGCTTCCCTGGTGGCGCAGTGGTTGAGAGTCCACCTGCCGATGCAGGGGACACGGGTTCGTGCCCTGGTCCGGGAGGATCCCACATGCCGCGGAGCGGCTGGGCCCATAAGCCATGGCCGCTGAGCCAACATGTCCGGAGCCTGTGCTCCGCAACGAGAGAGGCCACGACAGTGAGAGGCCCACATAACGCAAAAAAAAAAAAAAAAAAAAAAAAAAAAAAAAAAAAAATGTTACAGAAAAATAATTTTCAAAAATTTTATGTTGGGAAATCATGGGGTTTAATCAAGACATAAAAGCCAAGAAGGCAACAAACAGAAAGACTGACGAGTTTACTCACAAAAACTAAGACTTCCAGGGGAGTTCCCTCGTGGTCTAGTGGTTAGGATTTGGCGCTTTCATTGCTGTGGCCTGGGTTCCATCCCTGGTCAGGGAACTGAGATCCCACAAGCCACATGGTGCGGCCAAAATAAATAATTTAATAAATAAATAAAAAAGACTTGCAATGCCACGGAGCAACTAAGCCCACGCGCCGCAACTACTGAGCCCACGCGCCACAACTACTGAAGCCTACGTGCTCTAGGGCCTGTGCTTTGCAACAAGAGAAGCCACCGCGATGAGAAGCACGTGCACTGCAACGAAGAGTAGCCCCCGCTTGCCACAACTAGAGAAAGCCCATGCGCAGCAACGAAGACCTAATACAGCTAAAAATAAAAAAATAAAATAAATAAATTTAAAAAAAAATAAAAAAGACTTCCATTTGACTTATGATAACAAAAAGTCAAAAGGCAAGTAACAAGGCAGGAGAAAAATATTTGCACTCTATTTTGTCTAAAATTCAGGAAAAAGAACTACAGAATAAGAAAAATAAAATCCAGTGTGGTCCAGTGGTTAGGACTCCATGCTCTCAATGCAGGGCCCGGGTTCGACTGCTGATCGGGGAACTAAGATCCTGCAAGCCACATGGCACAGACAAAACAAAAAGGAAAAAGAAAATCCAGTAAGAAAAAGGGCAAACAGGTAATTCAAATAATTCACAGAAGGAAAAAAATGGCCAGAAGATGTTCAACCAAACTAATAATCAGGAAAATGAAACAGTGAAGTAATTTTACCAGTAAAGTTGCTAAATATTTACAAATAAATGTTGACAAGATGTAGAGAAAGAGACCACTTCTGGACCTTTGGGAGAATAAACCAGAAGAACACTGGCAATTATCTGTAATCTGAATGGAAAGGACTGGATTAAAAAAATCACATAATATTGGAAGAGATTCTGGTACAATCCTTGGGAAACATGAAGGAGTCTGTTTTTAGCTTTGAAATAATAAAATCAAAATTTATTGAGCACTTACTATAAGCCAGCTACTATTCTGAGAACTTTTACATAACGCAGCTCATTTCATCCTCACCATAGCCCTACAAGATAAATTACTATCACCCCCCCCCCACCATTTTAGAGATAAGAAAGTAGTCAATTAATTTAAGACAGAATTTCTAGAACTCTTGCACTATTATTTTGTGTCAGGTAATCTTTGCCTTGGGGGCCGTCCTGTGCACTGTAGGGTGTTCAGTAGCATCCTGGCTCTACCTCGGCAACTACACAAGATGCCAATAGCACCCTCCAGTTGTGACAACCAAAAATGTCTCCAGACATTGTCAAATGTCCTCTGGGGGGACAAAAATCACCCTCAGTTGAGAACCAGATTTAAGGTAACAACTAGTAAGAGACGAGATTCCACCGGTCAGTGTGTGCTGCTTTCCTAGCCCTTCTGCTATGCTGTTCCTTGATACTCACTAGCAGTGCCTCCTGGGGTCTATGAAGGACTTTCCTCTGTTATTATCCCCAAACATGAGCAGGGCTAGGCCAGGACTCAGCTGGGGTCAGAGAAGTCAAAATGCAGTTCCCACCCACCACCACCACCACTCTTCCACCTCATTTTCTTGTGTCCTCGAGTTAAATCACAATGCAATTCTGCCCAGGGCTCTCAGCAACTCCTCTCCCCACCCCTCCCATGGTTCTAAGCAAGTCCCACCAGGATCTTCCAAAGCCCCTGGGCTCCAATGCTGCTGGGATTCCTCTGGCCTGGCTGCTTGATGACCTCTCAAAGCTGTCCCCTTGTTCTTCCTGTTCCCAAATGCTCTGGACCTTGCCTACTCTGGACTCACAGCATGTCCTTGGGCCTCCTTGCCCAACTCACTTTTACACCTTCTTGGATTCCCTTCCCTCTTCAAATGCAGGGACCCAAGAGGTCCCTGCTTGACTAGAAGTGAAGCTGGAGTATCATCACACACTTAACATGACAAAAGCATCTGTATACAACAGGTAAGCTGGGTAAGAATTTCATCAGGACATACACATCCATTGCTCAGCAGGCCCTGGTTCTAACCAGGTAATAAAACCCAATTTTTTTAAAAAGGAAGGAAAATTATAACATCCAAGCTACAATTTTTCTTCTTCTTTTCATTTTTTTTTTGGCTGTGCCGCAAGGCATGTGGGATCTTTGTTTCCCAACCAGAGATCAAACCTGCGCCCCTTCAGTGGAGGCACGGAGTCTTAATCACTGGACCGCCAGGGAAGTCCTGAGCCACAAATTTTCATTTTTGTTTTTAACTTGGTACCATTTTGTCGGGATCGATGCACAACGTATTTTCGAACTGGCACTGGCCAAGCCAGTCCTCCATCAGTAGGACATCCTGGTGAGCGCCCAGCCTGTCTCTCATCACACACATGAGGAAGGCCTTCCGCCTGCCACTCAGGTCATAACGGTCCTGTTTTCAAGGAAAGCCAAGAAACAATATTTAAACCAAACCAAATCCAAATACACCTTATATGTGAAATGAGTTTCTTCTGGAGTTAATGATGACGTTTCCCAGCTCAGAGCAGGGGCACAACACTGATTTCCTCTCTCATCATGACTTCATTTATAATTTTTTCAAATACCTTTCTCAAACTAGGACGAATAGGCCAATCTCATTTTTAAATTCCTATACATAGCCAGAACTGCCCGTTTAAGGAAAATGGTAAATGACAACACAGGGCTGCAGTTATCAAAATCCAGAATGTGGGACATTCTACAGGACAAATAACCTGGTTTCGTCAACAAACAAGAGAAGAGGTCAAAGGGAGAGGTATCATAAATTAAGCCTCTTAAGAGACAAACCATCAAGTGTAACTGTGTAGACCTTGCGTGAGTCGGACCCTGACTCAATCCAACTGTAAAAGGCATAAGAGCCAGCCAAGGACATCTGAAGGCTGACTGCCAATGAGGAATTTGTTTCTAGGTAGAATAATGGTATCATGGCTATGTTTGGAAAAAGTCTTTCTCAGAAATATATACTCAAGTATTGTATGTATGAAAGTGATATGGTAGCTGGGGAATTTGCTTCAAAATAATGGAGGGGGGCGGGGGGAGGAGCAGATGAAACAAGATTGGCCACGTTGCTAATTGTTGAATCAGGGCAAAGAGTTGGTTGGGCTGGAGTCTGGAGACGCATTTTTCTCTTCTCTCTACTTTAGCTTATGTTTTAAATGTCCTTAATAAAACAAGCAAAAAAAGGCCGGAAGCCAGCAATTTATGTAGTTTCGAGTGGCCACACAGCCTGCAATGCCTTCGTCTGTAAAATGCAGATACTAACAGTGCTTACCTCATTTGGTTAATGCGTGCAAAGTGGTTTTATCTGGCTAATGTTTTGCTTTTCCTATTTATAACGGAAAGCAGGAAGATCTGACGGCTTGAGACAATGACACAGATACCCACCTCCAATCCAACAGAAGCAGCACAAAAAAATGTTCAAATGGTGACTAAATACTATCTTAAAGAGTCCAGATATTTACCAATTCACCTTCCACACAGTCATAGCTTCTCTTTGGAATCTTTCGTGGAATCACTGAATGAATTTTCATGAAAAGACAAAACAGAAAAGAACATATTTTTTCTTTTTCCTCTTCTTAATCATGATCTGCTGTCATTCCTGTTAACAGGAAGCACCTCCCAAGGAAATCAGTTGCCTCTTATGTTTTAAAACAGGTTTCTAGGATTCTGAAAACCCTCTCCCAAACTCATAAGGATGAAAACTTAACAGAACTCCCTTAGGCCCCAGTCAGATTCAGGGGCAGGGAGAGCCAGGCCAGAGATGAAAAGGAGAAGCACCAATGAACATTAGTGTATACGCACCTCCAGAAAAGGAGACCAAGACATCAATAAAGAGAAAAATGAAGTTAAAGGAACTAGACCCTATTTAATTTTTTAATTAAACAAACTCTTAGCATTCAATTCAAATATTTTTGGAGTGCCTACAGTGTGTAGTCATGATACCGGGTAGTTTGGTTGATTCTGAAAAACAAAAAAGCCCAGTTTACCAACTGCAAGAGACTCACAGTTTAAAGGGGTGATAACAAAAGTGTGATACATTAACCACTAAGCCTGGAGAGACATTATGATAAGTGCTGTGCAGATGCAGTCAAGGGAGAATCAAAGGCTTCGTGGGGCCAGTATTCTGCCTACAGGCCATGTTTTGAGGTCGTTTACAGTTGTCACCCATTAGGAATCTAAAAGTCAGCAAAGCAACATACCTCAAAACTCAACCAGATCTTTATTGGCATATAATTGCTTTATAATGTTGTGTTCATTTCTGCTGTATAACAAAGTGAATCAGCTATATGTATACATATATCCCCTCCCTCTTGCGTCTCCCTCCCACCCTCCCTATCCCACCCCTCTAGGTGGTCACAAATCCCCAAGCTGATCTCCCTGTGCGATGCAGCTGCTTCCCACTAGCTATCTATTTTACGTTTGGTAGTGTATATGTGTCAATGCTACTCTCTCACTTCGTCCCAGCTTACCCTTCCCCTCCACGTGATTTTTCTCAAATTTTTGGAGAGCTATTAGCCAGGAATTTGGTGTAATGACTCATTACGTTATTCCTTAAGAAATGTTAAATGTGTGTGGAGAGTTAAGTAGCGGTCGTACTTTTGATTTAATAAAAAGTTAAAAAAACCAAAAACTCAACCAGATCATAAGCATGCAATGGCAGAGACCAGCAACAGTATATTTTAGTGTCTACCTCAGTGTGCCCAGTAGAAGTGCTTTCTCTTTCTTTCTCATTCTCTCTTTCTCTATGTACACAAACTCGCTCACATATTATACACACATACATTTATTAAACTTACGAGGGGAAACCCTAACCGCCCCCAACTTGTTACATTTCTTGATCTTAAGCCACATCTTCCCAGATTTATGGCAAATGTTCTAACGGTGAATTCCAACACGGGGTTTCTCACTGCATCATCTAAAAACCTCCTCCATCATAATCACTTGGAGGTAATTGTTAAAAATGCATCTCAGGCCTGCTGAGTCAATCTGATTTCTCAACCCACCCCAGAATGAACTGGTAGACCCTGATGGCTACTCTTGGACTGGTCACTTCGATTCCGTGCCTGGGAACTGTCTCTCTCCTGCCTTCTTATCCCCCGGTTCCCACTTCCCGCCGCGCGTTCACTGGTCCCTCGACCCCCGCATCCTCCTTGCTCCACTTCCCCCACCCCACCCTACTGAAGCTCGGTCCACCGCCGCTCACCTGTGCCCCAGGCCTAACCCGGCGCTCACCTAGGACACCCCCCTCCCCGCCAGTCCCCCTTCCCTCCAGTCAGTAGCCCCTCCCCCTGCCCAGGAATCCCGGTCAGTCCTCCCTCCGCCAATCCGGGAATCCCCGGGCGGTAGGGCCAAACCCAGCGGTCACCAAGCACCCCCTCCGGTCCCCCCAACCCTGGGAATCTCCGCGCGCTCACCCGGGCCGTCAGCGGCGGCGCTCTGCCAGCGCGGCAGCAGGTCAGCGCGGGGCAGCTGCTCCAGCACCTGGACGAGGACGCGCTTGGCGGCGGCCGGTGGGTAGTACTGCTTGGCGAGGAGCCTGGCCAGCCCCGACGGGCTGCGGCCCTCCAGCTCCAGCTTCACCTGGCTCACGCGCGGCTCCACCTTCTTGAGGTGGTCGCGGAAGCTGCGCAGCTCCTGCGAGGACAGAAGGTCCAGGGTCTCCTGCAAGCGGCTCTGCAGCTCCTCCATGGCCGGCGGGATCTTCGGAGACCCCGAGCGCCCGCCGATTCCCGGGCTCCCCTCCATTGTCACCCAATGATGCTGAAGCGACCGGGCGGGAGGGACCAATCTGAGCCCGGCGCGCCTCACACGCCTCCCGCTTCTCCTCTTTGTTTTGAAAACTGGAGGCGTTTCCGCTCGTCCTCTTAAGCCCGGAGATCTCTGGACGCTGTCTGCCTGCAACGTCCCGCCTTCCGTCCTCTCGGGCCCGAGGTCCGCCCCCGCCCCGGAGCCACGCCCCGCACCCTGGAGGCCCCGCTCCGCCCACAAGAGCTCCTTCTTTAACCCTTGGAGCCTGGGTTAGCAGAGCCGAGTGGTGCCCGCCCTGCAGGTCTACTCCGAGGTGCTCTGCCTTGGCACGCGTTACGATCACCAGGAGGACTTTTGAAACTACTCATGCCCAGGTCACAACCTGAACTGATTACATTAGAACGTCTGGGCGGCCGACCAAGGCATCAGTGGTTTTTAAAGCTCCCTGATGATTCCAGTGTGCAGCCAAGTTTGAGAACCACTGACCTTACAGTGTTTACCAGCTACCTAAGCCAGTAGTTCCCAAAGAGCAGGGAAGAACTTGGAAGGTGAAAGAACACCTACAGATTATGGCATTGAGCCAGTTTTTTTTAGAGAGGACATGGTGACAATAGCTGATATTTGAGAATTTGAAGGCAGCAAGGAGGTGGAAGTGCACACTGCTCAGCCTGGAGGCGTGGAAGGAGCACTGCTTTGGAGAGCAGATCTCAGCTTTGCAACCCCCCAGAGTCCTATTGCTAGGCTCCCTGACTTGATTGGGCCCTCAGGAAGTGATGACTCACTTTAACCGTGGTTTGCCTGAAAATTACTTACCCTTTCCAACAGCTGGTGAAAGAATCTTAGGACTTGTTTGAATCCTGATGCAAATAAACCAACTGTAAACAATAATTTTTGAGACAATCAGGGAAACATGAATATGGACTGGGTATTGGCTGATAAGCAAAAAAAAAAAGTTAACTTTTTTTCAAGTAGGATAATAACGTAGTTACCTAAGAAAAATGCCCATAATTTTTAGATATGCATATAGAAATGTGGAAGGGTGAAATGGTATGATGTGTGGGATCTGCTTTTAAAAGCTTCAGTTAAGGAAAGAAAAAAGGAGGTGGGGGAGAGGGGAAAGACAAGCAAAAGTGGCTAAATCCTGATAATTGTTCCATTTGAGTGATGTGAATGAAGGGGCAATGTACCATCTATTCTACTCTTGTGATTGAGATATTTCATAACATATTCTTGGAAATTGAGTATAGCAGCTTGAAAGCTTTGCTTCTGTCCTTTTTGCCTCCTGCCTTACTAGGCCTTATCTCTAGCGCCAGATGACTGTTTACTCCCACAAAGCTCCGCCCCTATATAATTTGCTTTAAGTCTAAGGCAGCCAAGAACGAATCAATTTAAAAAAAAAAAAAAAGTGGGGGGAGGGCACTGGGCAGTGTTTCCAAAGCCCTCTGAAGCTCACTAGCCACTTCCTTTCTGAACTTTTAATACTTGTGGGAGACTACGGGAAAGGAAAAAAATTCTGGGGGCCTGGGATATGTAGACCCCAGGGCCACTTGCCTCTGGAATCAGAGTTCATAATGGCAAATTTCAGTTTTACTCCATATTTAGAGGAAATGAGACGATTTCTCCAAATTTTAAGATGATTTGCCCCCAACAGAACAAATGAAGAGCAGGGAGGGGCCTCTGGTGGCTGAAATTCACCAGCTGTGTATAAGGCGAGCAAATCTGCACTGGGATGAAGCCTGCACCTCTGGGGCTTATCTCTGCCCCTCCACTCCCAGCAGCCCCTGGCCGGGCCCCACTGGCATTAGGCTCCCAGAGCCCAAGATGAGGGTCAGGGAGACTGAAGAGGCCAAGAAACCTGAACATCCTGCCTCAGAGGCTAAGTCCTTAGGCGGCAGGCACTCCATCCATCATCTGTGTTAAGCTGCCTGCCCTGCATTGCTGCCCCAAGCACACCATTTCCAGCCCTACGTGCTCCCCTGCTTTCCCCAGCACACAGCCTCACACACATAGGTCACCAAGCACTGGTGGCTTGGGTACCACTAGGAGATTAGGATGCTAGTTTGTCTTCTCCCATACTCCTCTCCATATTATAATTTGGAATACGGCATTCTAACCTAAAACTTAAACTTATAAATCATTAAACTTAATATGTATGAATTGACTTGTGTCCCCCAAAAAGATATGTTGGAGTCCTAACCCCCAGTTCCTACGAACATGACCATATTTGGAAATACGGTCTTTGCAATGTAATCAAGATGTCATTCTGGAGTAGGGTGGGCCCTGATCCAATGACTGGTGCCCTTAAAAATAGATGCAAATTTGGACAGAGAGACACACGGGGGAGAAAGCATTGTGAAGACAGAGACAGAGATTGGATTGATGAACACCAAGAACTGCCAGCCACCATGGGATTAACTGGAAGAGACAAGGAACCGTCTTCCCCTAGGGCCTTCAGAGAGTATGGCCCTGCAGACATCTTGATTTCAGACTTGTAGGCTCCGAACTGAGAGAATAAATTTGTTAGAAGCCACCCGATTTGTGGTGGTTTGCTGTGGCAGCCCTAGGAAACTAACGTAATGCACCAGAAACATATGCTCAATTAACCCTTGCCACCACCCTGGGAGGTAGGAAATATTACTATCCCCATCCCCTGGGGACAACTTCAAATGTGTCTAAGTAGGTGGAGAGCCAGCCTTTTAACCTGGGCCGCCTGAATCACAGCCCATGTTCTTAACCAGGAGATCAAACTTCCCCCTTCTGCTGTTTGGATAAAACAACAGCCCCTTCCTAAGCTTAAAAGTTGATAGAACCCACTAGAATGGCTACAATAAATAAAACAGACAATAACAAGTGTTGAGGAGGGTGTGCAGAAATCAGAACCCTCATAAACTTCTGGTGGTGACGTTAAATGGTGCTGCCACTTTGGAAACAGTCTGGTAGTTTCTCAAATGGTTAAACATAGTTACCACATGATCCAGTAATTGCACTCCTAGGCATGTACACAAGGGAAATGAAAATGTATGTCCACACAAATGATTCATACGTGAATGTTCATAGTGACAATATTCGTAAGTGCCAAAAAGTGCTAACAATTCACACATTCATCAACTGGTGAATGGATAAATAGGCACACAATAGAATATTATTTGGCCATAAAAAAAGGATAAAGTGTTGAACATGCCACATCATGGATGAACCTCCAAAACGTTATGCTAAGTGAAAGAAGCCGGATACAACAGACTACATAGTGTATGACTATGTAGGAAGCGCACAGAAAAGGCAAATTTATAGACAGAAAGCAGTTCAGTGGCTGCCTGGACTGTGCTGGGGCTGGGAACGAGGGTTAATTGTAAATAAGAGATCTTATTGGGGGCGGGGGGGGTGACTGTGTTCTGAAACTGATTTATGGTGATGGCTGCACCAGTCAGTAAAGTTACTAAAAAAATCACAGAATTGTCTACTTGGAATGGATGAATTGTATGATATATAAAATAAAGCTATTTTTAAAAATTTTAGGTTTGAGGACCTATACAGATCAAGAGTCAGCCACCTTAGACTATTTTGTTATTTTAGAGCGGAGTCGTGGCACTTGAGGTTTTTCAATGATAAAGTGCTTCACTTTATTTATCCAACTTTAGCTGCAGAAAAAAGCCAGAGTAACCTGGAGTTGAAACAGTACAGGAGCCAAGATCAAACAATATTATTTGGACACTTAGGGGCTAGGAAGCCACTGCTCCCCTTCTCCGGAGCCTCTGAGAAGTCAGTGAGGAACCAATGAAGTCGTGACATCTGTTCTTCATCACCTCAGAGGCAGTCTTCAGCCTGGTGACAGTGACTCCTCTCTCAGCAGATCCAGCCTCGCTGCTGGAACTCCTCCGCCACTGCAGGCGGCCCACAGCATCCCTGGCGCTGCACTGCCCAAGAGCAGATCCAAAGAGGCACTGTGGTGTAGTGGGTGGCTGAGCAGAGACACCGGACAGAGCACTCTCTGGAAATGCCTTTTCAAGTAGCCTTGCAGGGTATGCAAACCCTTCTCCTAACTCCCCAATATGATGTCCATGTCAGTGACTCCTCTTCTGGGAGGTCTGGAAGGCTTGAGTCGGACCCACCTATTCTCTTCTTGAGCTGGGTAACTGAAGGTGACGTGTTTGCCTGCCTCTCCAGATAGGACTTTGTCCGACTCCAGGGTAGTGAGTTGAAGAGGTCCTTGGCAGAAAACAGGCAGGGCGACAGATCCCATCTCTGCCTGGTCCTGGCTCGGTCAGGACTGCAAGCCCATCTTGGCCATCATCTCTTCGTAGACTGTCCACGCCATGGCTGCCATCAGAGTTCTGCGGAGGGCCCGGGGGACACCGCCTTGGAAGAAGCCACGCAGCCCATAATCCTAGGAGGAAAATGGAGGCCAAAACTCTGGGACTAAAGCAGCAATACACTTATATACCTGGCACGAGAGCGAGGATCTCTCTCTGCATTACCCCATTGTTAAGTCTTACTTTTTAGGCTTTTATAAATAATGTTAAAACTATGAATACTGGGTCCAAGGAGGCAATAAACTAAAAAAAAAATTTTTTGGAGTAGTTGCTAAGCTTTATCTTTTTTTAGGCTTGCTCCATCCAGGGGAATTTATTTCTTAGCTGAAAATCTTACCATTTTCACACATACTGAAGACTCTATTTTCAAACTTCATGATTTTAGGTATAAAGAATAAGAAAGCAGGCAACCTAAGCAGTGTGATGAATATGATCCGATTCACAAATACTTGTTTGTATCTAGGATAAGGCAGATACTTGCTGCAGATGCTTACATGTTTCCTGTGCTACATACAAAAATTGAGTAGTACAGAAACATCTAAAGATCTAGGTAACAAATTTACTTTCAAAAAGAATATCTGATAACAGTACGTTTCCAAAGGGCTTACTCAGTGGCTTTTAAATAGCATTTTAGTGTACTTTACAATTACTGTACTTTTTATCTTCAATACCATCTGTCCATTTGCATTAGTGCAAACTCCTGGAAACAAAACAATGTGCTTGTGATTTTTTTCTGACTACATTTTCTCCTAGATCCTTGATTAGGTTAAGGAGTCCTCCCAGATCTCCTGACTAGGTAGGTCTGGGGTAGAGCCCAACAATATGCATATTTAACAAATATCACATGTTGTCCTAATGTCAGGCTCCCTCCCTAAACAAACAAAACCAAAACAACAACAACAACAAAAAATCCCACAACCATAGATTTTTAGCAGTGATTCTCAACCTTGGCAACACATTGGAATCACCAGGGAACTTAAAATACTGATGCCAGGGTTTCATCTCCCCCAGAGATTCTAATATGATAAGCCCAGGTTATGAGCTGGGAATCGGGATTGTTTTAAAAGCTTCCCAGGTGTTTCTACCATGTAAAGGATAAGAGCTACTGCCTGAGAGAGAAAGTCTTAACCACAATATGAACCAATATTTATTCTAAAGCCTTACTTTGAAAATGAGTGTCACTGCCTGGCCAATCCACCGAAATTTCATTGGGGAGAGCTGCATGTGAGTTTTGATAACATCTGCAGGTTGAGTTACCAGTGAGGCCAGAATCCCAGCAAATACCCCACAACTGAAATTGACAACGGGAACAAGGACTGTATCCAATTGGTCTGAAACAGGACAAAGGCAACATTCAGTTATAGATAAATCCCACATTCATCAGATAAATATCCATGCCAAGTTGCCCACTAATTCTTCCTGAAAGCCAGAAGGGTCTGGATTCAAACAAGGCTAAGAATTCAAAATCTAAACTAATCAGTGTAAGTAGGATAATGGAAAAGTTCACCTTTTTACAACCATCAGCATAATTGACTAAGGCAAGAGTCATTCACTGATGCTAAAATATATGGATGAAAGGACAGGAAGTGTTATATAGATTTATATAGATTCAAAGTATCTCCCCACAGAGATACTTAGAAATTACAAAAGAACAAACAATTGAGTTTTCAGTGGAGACACTATTTTTATAGTGATAAAAAGTTAACATCACCCACAGTGCATCAAACGGATGTCATGAGCTTCCTGATATAAGGCACTGAAGACACAACCTCAGTTATGTGCTCCTCTAGCTAGAAAGATATAAATGAATCTAGTTGAAAGGAAACATCAGGGAAACCCACACTGAGGTTATATAACTGGCTTATACTCTTGAAAATAAAAAATAAAAATTGCTACAAAATACATTATTGGGAAAATTGGAGAAATCAAGACTATAGATGAAAGAACTATCGATGGTTATACAAGAATGCATTTGTTCTTAGGAAGTACACACTGATGTATTTAAAGGTAAAGAGGCATCATGTCTGCAACTTATTCTTAAATGGTTTGAGGAAAACAATTATACACATAGAAAGAGAATAATGAGCTATGGAGTTATAGGTACTATTCTTGTGGCTTTTTTGGTAAGCATAAAATGATTTCTAAATACCAAATTAAAAAAAATTTTTAGGATGGATGAAGAAGTTAAAAATGTATATCCAAGCCCCCTTATTGCCTTAACTTTCTCCTGTAAGGTAAGGCTGTGACCTGTAGTGTCACACCTCCTGGCGCCTGGGGAGAAGCAGCAAATCTCCCAAAGCACTCCAACTGACACCACTGTCATGGGGGTGGCATTCTGGCTTTCCCAATTAAACGACTTTGGTTGCAATTCCTTGCTCACATTATCCATAGACACCTTACTGAATGCAGGTTCACTTTATAGGATGTGTTTCTATCAGTGCCTGGCTCTGCTTGGGTGGATGTTTACTGCCTGTCGATTTTGCCCATGTCTTGACAACACGAGCTTACTGGAAGCGTGGGCCTGCCAAAATGCTAGGGGTTTGGCATCTTTCTCTCCATCCAAAAGGAGGGCTCAAAACAATGTTAGCCAAGAGCACAGCAAGGGACATGAAAATATTTTTCTTCTAGCTCCTAACCCATTGGATTTCCCAAACTTGTCTGATAAGAATCACAACAAGTGCTTCTTGAAAAATACAGTCTCTGAGGTCTTACCCCAAATCTTCTGATTTAGGATGCCTTGGGTAGGACCCAGATCAGGCAAATGTGGGAAGCATTGCTGCAAAACCTATGCAAAATGAGCTTTATCCTACCCCCTCCCCGACTCAAGAATTACATACTATCAGTAGTCTGCCTTAGGAAGCTATAAACTCAAAAGGGCAGGGACCATGTCTTCATGGCCGCCCTTGCATCCCAGCGCCGGGTCCCATGCCTGACACAATGCAGATATGGCTCGGTTTCTAAAACTAGGATAAGAATCTGGAGCTGCTAAGAACAACGAATAGTCTCCTATCTCAGAGAAAGTGGTGAGGATGTGATCTCTCAAGGGCTATCTCTTCCCACCACACCTTCCTTTACCCGTACCATGAAGCACAATGTTTTTGGTCTGGTTGTAAAACATCAAGTAGATTCCGGAAAAGGGGGCATCACGGAGGAGTGTTGCTGTCAGGCCACTGAAGAGACCCCGGTACCCCTCGCTGTGACAGATGCTCCTCAGGGCCGCGTAGATGCTCTCATAGCCGTACCGCCCGCTCTGCAAAGGAAGCACAGAACCAATGGCTGGCACAGTGGCCCTGGGTTTGCGCACTGAACGAAGCCATCCTCAGGGTGCATTACCGGAGCCCTGGCGGCTCTGGTTTGCATGTGCTTGGCCTGACTACACAGATGAGTTCTCCGACCACATCAACCCTGTGTTAGGTTATAAATCGGGAGGTGGCATCAGTGGCCACTTGACTCAAGAGCCCAGTGTCTCTGGTTGCCCACTCACCTCGTACCGTGTCTTGATCACAGTGATGGGTGACATGCAGACCCCCGCGACAGAGCGGGAGCCCACCCCCAGTATGACTGACTCCAGGGCGGTGGGGGGATGGCCTCGCAGGAAGTACTGCTTCAAAGAGTAGAGAGTGCCAAAGTAGATTCCAATGCCAGGGACGCACCTCACGATGGACTGCAGAACAAGTGGAGGGAGGAACGGAATCAAACACCAACATGTAAGATCCTGTCTGAGCTGGATTTCCCCAAAGAAGACCCAGGATTCGCATGCAAGGAGTCGATTTAAGGTGTGGAGGGAACACCAATGGGAGAGTAGGGAAATGAGATGGGAGAGAAGGCAGCCAACAAAGAGTGTGTCATCTCATCAGTTATTGCCATGGGCAACGGAATCCCTCTGGGAAACTCTGGGAATCAGTGTCCTAGGTTACCCTGCCACCTGAGGAGGGAAGGGAAGTTTTAAACATCAGCTCTCATCTTTCATTGGTTAAGGGCTGCTGCGGGGTTGGGGTGAGTGTGAATTCCCTGCCATTTCCAGCAAAGTGAGTTCCAAAGGCCAGAAAAAGCTGTCTAGGCAAAGAAATGAAGGTGTGGAGGCACTGGAGGGGTGAGGGCAAGGTCTGTTGACAGGTGGGGCGCCAGCTGCCTCTGCTCTAGGACTTCATGCTGCACTAAGAAGTCGGGCCCAGGACGCACAGGTGTGCTATTCCCAGGGCCCTCAAATGGAAGCCAGCGACAGTGAGAGGGATGGGCAGGAAGACCAGAAAGGCCCTCCCACCACCTCCAACCTCACGTACCCTTAAAAGAGAGGAGGTGTGAGGTGGATGAGAGACGGCTAGTTATTAAAGGAGGGGGTGCAAGACAAGACCCAAAAGGCAGCTTACGGGGGACATCCCTTTCCAGAGGCCAAAAAGACTCTCCGTGCGAACCACATTCAAGAGCAGAGCCAACATCCCAACACGTCTGGATCTGAAGGCAGACAAAACGGAGGCAAGGAAGGAGAAATCGCTTAGACCACATCCCTGTGAAAGAACTCCCCACTCACAGACTTCTCTGTATGGACTCTTTTCTAGAACACTTAAGAATCTCTAAAAGGCACCCTGGAGTTACTCTGAGTTCCTATGCGTTCATGGTGTGGCAGGTGCATGATTCTTTGTCCATTCACACTGCAAGCAATGGGATAACTTCTCATTTTACATACACTCTGTGCACTTCCCACAGGGCTGAGCCCAATAGGGGGCACATAAGATACACTCAATACCTATCTTATTTCCAGAAAACCACCCACTACTTGTGCCAGGCAGCACAGTTATGACATTACAGGCTGGCACAGTAAAATGCAAACGTCACCAAGGCAGATCCCAGGAAGCTACTCAGGGAAGGACCCCGCTTAATTAAGAGTATATATAAAACACATGAAAGCTCGGCGTGGCCTGTGTTTCTCTTTGCTCATCCAACAGAATGGAAGTTGACTGAACACAGTAAAGATGCGCCAGTGTCTGAGAGAAGTTGTTGAAACCAGGTCCTCAGTGAAAAGGGGGGGAGGGAGCAGGGGAACGGGGCAGCAGGCCTTACCCATGGGCTGAGGGCTGGAGGGTCTGCAGGCGCGTTTTGAGGAGATCCAGGGGTTGGAAAAGGAGGGTAGAGCAGGTCCCACTGATGGAGCCACACAGGAAAGCTTTGATCACGGGCTGCAACTGCAGGGCAAGAGAACAGTGTGCCAGCAGCTTTGTCCCAGCCTTCGTCACACCTGGACCAGTCAGTTCTCTGTAAGGATCTCTTAGAAACTCACCTGGTGGCACCCTGTATTAGCGTCAGACTTCACAGAAGGGAAAAGCATAGCCAGGAACGAACAGTGTTGGAATGTTATTGAGAACACAGTATACTCCAAGAGGTAGCTCTCTGGTCTTACTGATAACAACTTTAGTAATTACTGATAATTAAAAACTTATGGATAACTTTGCTCCTACTGAGCAACACGGTGATTTCCATCTGTGAATTATGCCACTGACCACACCTCCCTACTTGTCTTGACAGTAAGTTATAGGCCAACTCCTTCTCGTCACAAAAGCAAAACTCAGTTGAACAGTGTTTTAACTCTGAACTGCTGGTTTCAGGTTCCTTAGGTTGTAGGGCCTGCAGGCTATTTACAGGAGTAAGACAAAGGAAGTGAAACCATAAGTGAGCAGGTACAATGTGAAATGTCTGTGCCACTTCCTGTAAAACCCATGCATTTCCGTAATGTAAAACTTTCCCCGTCATATACCCATTTGTCTCACCGGGACCTAAACAGATCGCAGGGGCGCCACAAGGCCAGCAGCCACTCCTGGGTTTGCTGGCTGTCCTCTAAGCCAGGAGAGTCACACACACTGTCTAATTGAGAGGTGGCATCCAGGAGGGCAGGACTGCCTCGCAGACTGACTGTGTTTCCCCCAAGCGCACTCCAGAGGTCCCACAGCGCGACGCAATCAAATGGTTGTGAAAACACACTTTTAAAAATCCAAGCAGGAAACAAATGTCCTCTTTTCCAAAGGAGACACTTGGCAAACTCCATCCAAAGATCGTCTCTCTTTTCATTAAATGGCATTTGCACTATTACTTTTTAATAAATGGCATACTATAGTCCTAAAATGCTATTAAGATGAAGTTGCCTGTTATACGTCAAAAAAACTACCTACCCGGAACCAAAATGTTTGTAATCTGTGGTATTTGTTTCACAGAGAAGAGAGATTATTCCACGTTTCACCAAAAGAGCAAGTCTCAATTTATAACTGGAATTCCTTAAAAGGACTTAATAAGTTCAGATAATAAATACTGGAGCTTATAAGCACGTTCAAATAGCCTTCCAAGCAGCAAAGGTAAGACCACTAGTACAACCAAGCCAGATGGGAACAGCTTCATCAGATGTGTGTCCTGCTCCTTTTGCTAACCCATATTCCCACAAATTTTGTTTCTCAGCCTCATCTGAACCTTTGTGGCATCAGTGAGCCTCTCTTCCCTGCATACTCAGCCTCTTACTTCCACTGACATCTTCTCCTTTGTCTGGAACAAGCTCGAAAGCCCCCCATATTTCCAGCCTGATGCCACATCATCTCCACTCCCTCTTCACTAGTCACCCTTCAGGTTTCCCAGTCTGCCATCCAGGTAAAGCCCCTCCACTAAAGCTGCCTCACCAAGGACCTGCCATATCCCAGGACCCCTTTCCCATCTGTGGCCTTCTCTTACTTGGCCTCTCTGGTGCATTTGAAACAGCTGATCACCGCTCCTCTCTTTGTGGTTTCTGGCTGCCCTTCTAAGCCTCCTTTCCCCAGCCACAGATGTTGCTGTTTCTCTTATCTCCCCGTAGCTGCGGCACGGGGGCACCCTCATCTCCACACCACACCATGCTCGACGCACACATGCCGGCAACGCCCACACCTCCAGCCCACTTCAGCCTCTCTCCCGAGTCCACTGTCCCCATGCTCCCCCCACGTCCCCTCGAATGGCCTGTAGGCATCTCAAACTCAACATCCCCTAATGGAAACTCTGTCCACGGTTCTCCACATGCTTGCCTCTCCTTCATGTCCCAGCAGGACATTTGGGAGACAAATAAGACTCCTTGGTCTACCTACTGTTTCATGACCAACTCCTACTGATGACCCCTCATTCCTCCCAGAGCCTGCCCCCCACTGATCCATCCTAGTGATCTCCTTGGGGGTCTCCAGCCTCAGCAGTGCCAACCCCCGCTACCAGAGCAGCCTGGGGTGAGGCATCCATATACAGCACCTTGAAATCTCACAATACTCGTAAGAGCTAGATGTTCAAACCCATTTTCCAGATGAAACTGGAGCTCACAGGGATGACAACGTATCCTAAGTTACAGGGTTTGAAGCCATTGGCTAAGACTCAAAGTTCATGCTTTCTTCACCATTCCTCCCAGTCTAAGTGACAGTCCAGGGCACTTCCCAGGCAGCTCAGCAGGGTTCTGCTGTTGGCTGTTGACCACCACCAGCTCCTTCTGGAAATGTGCTCTGCCTCCGGCTTCTGGGATTAACACTGTCCTGATCTTCCTCCCACTTCCCCGGCCTCTCCGCCTTCACATGCAGAGCCTCTTCTTTCCCACCCTTCTGTCCACCCCTGCAAGCTGTCTTCTGCAGACTCCCATATCCACTTAATCCGATGTCCCACAGGCACCGCGGGTTGACATTTCTAAACCTAACTCATCTTTCTTTCTCACCCCCCATGTGTCTCTCCTCCAGGGCGCTCCATCCCAGTGAACACCCTGCCATTGATCTACCCTAACCCCACACTCGCGTTCAGTGCTCCTCTTCAGTGCTTCCACGGCGCCGGAGCCCACCTGCCTTATGACTGAGGGTCAAGGACAGAGGAGGCCTGGACTGTCCTGTTCATGGTGGTTCCTTCAGCACTGACCATGGAGCCTGGTCCACAGCAGGTGCTCAACAATCAAGAATGAATGAATCAGGGACTTCCCTGGAGGCACAGTGGTTAAGAATCCGCCTGCCAATGCAGGTGACACGGGTTCGAGCCCTGGTCCAGGAAGATCCCACATGCCACGGAGCAGCTAAGTCCGTGCGCCACAACTACTGAAGCCCGCGGGCGTAGAGCCCCTGCTCTGCAACAAGAGAAGCCACCGCAGTGAGAAGCCCGCTCATTACAACGAAGAGTAGCCCCTGCTCGCCGCAATTAGAGAAAGCCCTAGCACAGCAACGAAGACCCAACGCAGCCAAAAATAAATTAAAAAAAAAAAAAAGAATGAACGAATCTCTTCATCTAACAGGAAATCTGCACATGGCTCTCCCTTGAGCACAATTCCACAGGATAAAGCTTAGAGGGCCCTGCAGGCCACATCCCTGGACAGGGGACTCTCCCCTGGCTCCCCCCAGCCCTTTGCTCCAGTAAGGCTGTAGGAATGGCCGGCAGTTACAGCTTCTAAGCAGTTCTCTTTGGAGCTGCCTCTCTGAGGCTCTCACAGGTTGTGTATGGAACTACTGTATACTGCTCCCCAAAGCCCAACACACTGTCCTCCATTGCAGGAACTATTTTCTTAATGTTTTTATTTTTACAGCACACTGCTTGAACATTTTATTGGCTAAAAAAATATTTGTGGATACATGCATAGAGCCCATAACTTTTTTAACTTTGTAATTTTCCAGGTCCATTAGCATAGAACAGATGCAAAATATAAAACAGCAGTATAGGTTAACCTCTGATAGTTAAAAACAAAACAAAACAGGTAACATAATTGTTTTAAAAAAATAGAATTTACACTTTTCATTTTTAAGATATTGTCAATGGTGGATGGCATACCCTTTAAGGCATGCTTGACTTTTTTTTTCCTAAACAGCCCAAATTTATTCAAGGTAAATAAAACGAGTAATACAGCTGGCTTTTTTGTTTATTTGTTTTTTGAGGGGGGGTAGGGCAAAAACAACCAAACAATGATACATAGATACATAAAGGCAATAAGCAGCACTTGAATAGTTAGCAAACGGTTCCACAAGCAACTCCTACTCCCCTTTAAAAAAAACTATATCCTAAATCCAATTGAGATCTCCAGGCCAGAGCTGGAGGACCCAAAAAGAAATATGTAAGCACATGTTATAAGATGTAAACGGTCCCCGCCTCCACCTTTGTTAAAGATAAAAAACAAAACAAAACAAAAAACCCCACACCCCTGCCCTGCCCCCTTTGCAGGTGGTCCGCGTCCTTGACCGCAGAGAGAAAAGTAGCCGCGGCCAACTGTCCCTCCTGGCCTACAGCGAAGCCGCATCCCCGTCTCCACCCACCGCTAGCAGCAACTCAGCCAGACCTTCCTCGCCGGCCCAGCCCAGCCTCCGCCTCCACCAATGGCAGCCCCGCGGCGCGAACATGGCAGCCAATCCAGGCGCGGGAGAGGCGTGGCCTCGTGGCGAGGGCAAACCGCACCGGTTCCCGGGAGGGTCCACCTGGTCCAGCCCGCGGGCGCTGTGCAGCCCTGACCCACCTCGCTCGAGCAACGATCGCTCCTCAGGCTTAGCGTTATTGCCGGGCTTTGCAACGGTCCAAATATCTACCCAGGTGTCCTCCCACCTGTCATTCTAGGCATCCAACTCAAAGCAACGTCCCGTAGCGCTCGCACCTCGCTCTGGACCACGCGGGCACATTCCCCCCTGACACCGGCCAAGGCCCCGGCAATTCCGCCTACCTCTACCCAGATTACCAATACAGGAGCGAGACCTTTGCTTGCCTGTCCCAAGGATTGGACTGCAACTTCTCTCCTTCCTCCCCTCTTTTAATCCCTTAGTCAAACTCCATCTCTGCCGCCACGTCCCCAACCGGTTATGCGCGCATCCCGGAGGCTGAAAAGGTTCCCTGAGGGCCGCTGACCCTCGGCAACCTTCCGAATTTCCCTCCCCGAGCCGGCAATGCCGGAACCCCTGCCTTCCCTTCCCCTCAGGTTACCATAAGCGTTTCCACCCTGTCTCCGACATCTTGAGGCTGCAGCAGCGCCGGGCGTGACTTCTGAATCATTGGAAGGGAGGCCTGCGACTGCACTGGGCCCGGGGTGCCGTCGGTGGGAGCTCAGGCCCGGCCCTGACGATCCTAGAGAAGACGACGCGATGGCGGTAGCCGGGCGACGCGTTCTACCGTGGGGCTTCTCTGCGGTCTGCGCTGGTCGAGGGTCGGCACCTGCGCGCCCACCGCACATGAGTGGCTCCAGGCGCCGCTCTTCACTAGCTCAGCAGACTGCGAGGCTCTGCTGCCCTGCCCATCCTGTCCCGTTGCCGTCTTCAGGACTTGAGAGTATTAGACAGGGTTCATCCGGGAGTGGAGAAAGCCGGAGGAACTAGATATAACGCCGGAATTTAGCTTCCGGGGTTGGACGCGGGTCGCGCTTGGCGAGGGTGTGCTCCTTAGTGCCACCTCGTGGAGACCTCCGGAACTGCAGGATCGGGGCTTCCCTGCGCCCGGAGCTGCATCGGGCGTCTGCAGGGTGGTATGCTTCTCGGCGCCACGTCTGAAGGTAGTTACGGTCCAGACTCGCTCTGCCCAATGCGGTAGCCAGTAGCCAACTGTGGCTATCGAGCACGTGAAGTGTGGCTAGTGTGACTGAAGACCAGAATTTTAAACTTGATTTAATTGTAATTAATTTGTATTAAAACCCGGAGCAGTGTGGAATATTTTTCCATTAAACACAACTTTATTGTCTTGGCAGATCCACATTTCCCTTTAAACGCTGAAAATTTGGTGCCAGAAATGTGCTGTAAGTTATCCACACGCTGGATTTCTAAGACGTGACAATAAGATAAAATAATCTCATGAATAATTTTTACATTATTACATGTTGAAAGGATATTTTCGGTGTATTGAATTAGGTGAAATAATTATTAAAATTAATTTTATCTCTTTGCTTTTTTCATATGACTACTAGAACACAAGATTACACTTGTTATCCTGTGATAAAGCATAATGGAAAAGAATATGAAAAAGAACATATGTATGTAAAACTGAGTCACTTTGCTGTACAGCAGAAATTAACACAACATTGTAAATCAACTATACTTCAATAAAATTTTTAAAAATTGCACCTGTGGCTCGAACTACTTTTCTACTGGACAACACTGGCCTCCCAGAGAGGTGAATGGGTGTGTTATGATGGCCTCTATCCTACAACTTATAGAAGCTCCTCTCCATGAGAGCATCCCTCCAACCCCAAACACGCAGCCTTAAGAGTCTCCCAGGGTAGGCAGTGCCCTCAGCAGTGTGGAAAGTCACCCTCTGTGCCCGGTCGCAAGGATGGGCACAAACAGGAGGAAAAAAGAATTCTAATGGCCTTACCAGAAGCTTTGGCAAAGAAGACGGTCCTGTCACTGCTTTGGGCTTCACAAGACAGAAACACCTTTCTTCCTTCCATGCCAGTGACCTTTGCCTCCAGCCTC
The DNA here is from genome assembly GCF_949987515.2 of Delphinus delphis. Taxonomy (NCBI): domain Eukaryota; kingdom Metazoa; phylum Chordata; class Mammalia; order Artiodactyla; family Delphinidae; genus Delphinus; species Delphinus delphis. Next base: position 60,741,062 of record NC_082692.2, read on the forward strand.
ACCACTGAGCCGCGAGTGAGTGGTCTAGGAGAGAGCAATGGGGGAGAGCGGCTGGTGGGCTGGTCTCCTGAGAAAGGGAGGAATGACCCCATGGGAGGATGAGGCTGCCGGAGTGGAGGTCCTGGGGTTCTACTCCAAGGTATCAGGGGCCCTTGCATTTGTCACCTGCTAGCTGTGTATTCACCTCAGCTTCTTCATCTGTCAAGTTGGAGGTACCGACCTCCCAGGATTATAGTGAAGATTGAACAAAATAATGTGTGCGTGTTTTGCAAGAGACTAATCAAATACCAGGAATTATCATTTCAGTAGGGGCCCAATAATTATTTGTGGACTAAAGTAAATATTTACAGGCACGTGGGCTGGCTTTCTCTAAATCAAAGGCAGCCAAAAGTAGTTCATCGTCATCCCATGTAGAATATCTTTATGTTGGAACACATAACCCATCTTCAAGCTTATCACCTTGTCCTTGGATGAAAAAGGAACATCTAACAAGTTTAGATTGGTCCATGAGAAAAGCAAAAGTAGAAACTCCTCTTTGCACTCAGGATTGCTACATGAGCCCTCATCTTCCATCGCAACACATGGAATAACCCCATGCCAGCTTACTCCTAACTTGAACCCAGGCAAGGAAACAGACCTCTTGAAGGTGATGGTCATGGTTCCTGTAAAGACTGCATTGGCACTGTTGTACTGCGTCATGAAAAACGTGTCTGTCATGGTCCCCAGTGCACCACCATGGATAACCCTGCAAGAGGCAGACGAGGGGAGAAAGGGAAAGAAAGAGTCACCCAGGACTCCACTCCGCACGGCGAGGTTCCAGTGAGGTGACATGCTGAAGGGTTCCCTGCATTCCAGAACAAGATTCTTGCATCTCTCAGGGTAGAACAGAGACGTAAGAGCAAGGAGATGCAGGGGAAGCAAACAAGGCTGTCTGAAGCAACTTACACCTGCTTAGAAGAGAATAAATTAAAGCAGAAGAAACTCCCCACCCCACCACCAGCTCCAACCACAAAGTCTGATGAATCTTGTGTTCCCTCTTGGGTTGGTCTCAGGGGGAACTAGAAAGGTGCAGTGAAAACAGCATGGGCTTTGCAGGCAGAGAGACCTAACTCTAAATCTCACATTTCTAGCCATGTGACCTCAGTCAGAGAACCACTTGGGGCATCTGTTTCTTCATCCATAAGATAGGAATATCTCCTAAGAATTTTTGTGGGCATTAAATTAAGACAGCCAAATCTCCATGTGCAGGGTCTGGCATATACTGGCCACTGAACAAGAATAGTTTTTCCCCCTTCTTATTTCCAATGTCCACTGCTTACTCCACTGCCTTTTAGGAGGTTCAGGAAGTCCCTAACAGGGAGAGGCCACACCTCGGGTGGGTGACCGAGGGGCTGGCGGAGCCTCCCTACCCAGGGGGTCAGTAGAATAAAGCTGCAGTAAACAAGAACCTGCTGAAGGCAGCCATGGGCCCACCAACTGTCCTCTCACCCCCACCCCTCCCTGCTCTTTGACCAAGAAAAAGCCCATTTGAGCTACTGGCTGCGATGGCTCTCTGTGCCTCACTCAGGCAGCCCCTCCAGGAGGGGCTCAGGCTGGAGCAAGCAGATGCACTTCTTCTCCGAGGCACCATGGAAGATGATGTACTCAAAGCCAACTTTCTTCATCTCTGTGATCCAGAAGAAGTGGCGGGTGTCTTCTACCATTTGGACTGGAGAGTAGAGCTGAGTCGGTGAGAAAGACGTTGGGCTGGAGTCTGACCCTTGGGACGGTACGGTCTCCAGGGCAGAAAGCATCCAACCGGAGGAGGTCCTCAGGAAACCCACTGCCCTCAGCTTCCCATCCGCACCCCCCGGGATGGACCCATAAACCTCTGAGGGAGACGAGCAGCTTCCAAGGAAGGGATGAGATCAGCAGTGTGAGGGACAGTGAGAGGTGAACTGCCTGTGAATTTGGGACACCAGTGCTCCTATCAACTGAATAATACATACTAATCTGAATGCATTGATTGTGGCAGATCAAGGAATAGGCAGGCAAAAGTCCTTTCTGTAAATTAAGTATATATGTCCCCTCTCACTGCCACAGGTCTGAGATTTCAGAGAAATTTGTCTATACAGTATGACTTGAATTGGGGATAATTTAGAGGACGTAATTAGAGGTAAAGCCTCCAATATATAAAATCCAAGACTTGTCAAACACCTGCATTTTTACCAAGAATCTCAAAGCAGAATTTCGAATGACAGCTTAGGTATATAAAATTAGAAGACTTCGGCTGGCTCCTGTCTCTGCAATGCGGGATCCGGTCTTTGTTTTCCATCTGATAGCCTTCACTGGTTCAAGAGCTCAACTCAAACTGACCACTAGAGGGAGCATGAGTCCAGGCCATAACAGGTTCTGGCTTCTGGCCTCAGGGGTCAGTAAGATACTGCCCCCTGGCTGCATCACTGAGCTTCCGACCCTGTGTGTACCAGGGTAAAGGCACTGGTCCTTAACCCCAGACACTGCCTCTTCCCAATTCCTCACTGAGACTGCACCTGTCTGGTCTACAAGAGAGGATGGGGCTGGCAGGTATAAGGAGATGCCGGGGTGACTGCAGACACGGGTGGAGAGAGCACTGCCCCAGGGGTCAGGAATTCCTGATTCTAGTCCAGGCTCTGCCAAAAACTCACTTCATCACCTATCTAGGCCTCAGTTTTCTCTCTTGTAAAATGAGCAGGTTGAAAAAGGTGGCCTCCATGTTCCTTTTATGGCCTAATATTGTGTGAGTCTAGGATCACCATGCCCAGACTGCCTTGCACCTGACTCTCGGGGTAATGCAGCCCACACAGGAGGTGCTGGAACTGGGCTGGGGCACAGAGCTCCTCGAGGAAAATGCACACACATAAGCAAAGATTTGCCAACAGTCCTGCACTAACCAGAGCCCTGCTCCAGCCGAGGTTAAGTGCTCCTGATATAGGGATGTGAACTTACCAGGGATAGCTTTAGTGATCCTAGCTAAGTCTGCCTCTTTAAGGAACTGCAAAGAGTGCAAATAACCTGGAAGTCTCGTCCCCGTCCCATCCACCATCTTCTCCATGTGTTCATTGTACAGCCTCACCATGATGGGGCTCCAGCTGGCGTTGGGTAGGGAATAATCCTTTGTATTGGAATGGAGGTGGCTACTTGAGACCTGGAAAATCCAAAAGAGGTAGCTGACTACGCCTGATCCAATTCCAACTTGATTCATTCATTTATGCATGTATTTAATAGATGGGGCAGTTTTCACCAGGCAGAGCCTGTACAAATAAATGCCCAGAGATGAGAGAGAGCATGTTTCCAGAACTGTACAAGTGGAAAGGTCTAGTGGTAGGGAAGGGGGGCAAGGGAGGAGGTCAGAGAGAAAAACTAGGGCCCCAGCTGCCATGTTAAAGAATCTGGGCTTTATACAGAAGAGCTATAAGCAGGAGAATGAAATGGTCAGATTTCCTTGTTAGAAGGATTCCTACTTGCACATGGAAACCTGTAGTCTAGTCAAGCCTCAATGACATTGGGAGCCTGGTTGATAAACAATTCAAAGACACGGTCTTTTCCCGGCTGTTTCCCTCTCCTGCTCCCCCATGTCCTCCAGGCTCTTCTCCCAACACAGTTCACCTTGGTTGACTCTCTGGTTTATTAGGCCTCTTTACTGTCCCATTACAGCTGGGGGCTCCACCAGAGACTCCCTTTTCCGGCAGACAGAGGAGAGGAGGACCAGGTCTAGGTGGCCAACCCTCCTCCCAGGGTTTTGGAAAATCCATCATATGGCAACGTTTTCTTGTACCTTCCACCTGGCTACTGTTCATATCAGCAGTGCCAAGCAGTCCTTCTTGCTCTTGTACAGTTTCTACATTTTTTCTGGCTTAGTTACTGGCTTACTCACAGTTCCCTGTATACGCTCTTATTTACCTACACAGATGGAGAAAATACAGATTCTTATATTATTTATAGACAGACAGGCTTTTAAGGGGGGGAAAAGCCTAACAACACCTAGGAATGGTCCCCGATCCTTACTGCCCTCTTGCAGGGAGCTTTTTGCCAGCTAGTAGAGGGTAGAGTGGCATTTGAATTCTGTCTCCCTAACTTCTTCCCGTTAATACACTGCACTGAATGGTACTTGTCCTTTAACTGCTTTGAGCATCAGTTGTTAAATCTGTAAAATGAGAATAACACCACCTGCCCTGTATGTTGCTGTGAGGACTGCATGCGGTCATGATATTGGAATGTACCTGGCTCAGTACCTGGCCCAGAGCAAGCATTCTAAGATGTTAGTTTCATCTGAATTCAACAGGAAAAGTCTCTCCTTCTCAAGTTTGATTCCAAAGAATTCTTTCCTGGTACTGATCATATGAAACCAAACCTGAACTCAAAATATTTTGGAATGAGTTTACTCATCTTATGAAATGATGAAAGGGGTGACATCCAATCGATGCTACTTTTGAGCACTTAATTTGCACACAATTCATTTTTTTATTGGGGTGTAGCTGCTTTACAATGTTGTGTTACTTTCTGCTGTACAATGAAGTGAATCAGCTATATTTATACATATATCCCCTCCCTCTTGGAACTCCCTCCTACCACCACCCCATCCCACCCATCTAGGTCACCACAGAGACCGAGCTGAGCTCCCTGTGCTATACAGCAGGTTCCCACTAGCTATCTGTTTTACACATGGCAGTGCACATACATCAGTCCCAATCTCCCAATTCATCCCCCCTTCCCTGCCCCATGTCCACACGTCCGTTCTCTATGTCTGCGTCTCTATTCCTGCCCTGCAAATAGGTTCATCTGTACCATTTTTCTAGATTCCACATATATGTGTTAATATACGATATTTCTGTTTCTCTGTCTGAATTACTTCACTCTGTATGACAGACTCTAGGTCCATCTATGTCTCTACAAATGACCCAATTTCGTTCCTTTTTTGGGCTGAGTAATATTCCATTGTGTATAAGTACCACATCTTCTTTATCCATTCATCTATCAATGGACATTTAGGTTGCTTCCATGTCCTGGCTATCGTAAATAGTGCTACAATGAACATTGGGGTGCATGTGTCTTTTTGAATTATGGTTTACTCAGGGTATATGCCCAGGAATGGGACTGCTGGATCACATGGTACCTCTATTTTTAGTTTTTTAAGGAACCTCCATACTGTTCTCCATAGTGGCTGTATCAATTTACATTCTTAGAGAACAAACTTATGGCTACCAGGGGGGAAGAGTGAGAGGAAGGGATAGTTATGGAGTTTGGTATCGACATGTACACACTACCATATTTAAAATGGATAACCAACAAGGATCTACTATATAGCACAGGGAACCCTGTACAATGTTATGGGCAGCCTGGATGGGAGGGGAGTTTGGGGGAGAATGGGTACATGTATGTGTACGGCTGAGTTGCTTTGCTGTGCACCTGAAACTATCACAACTTTGTTAATTGGCTATACTCCAATATAAAATAAAAAGTTTATTCAGTGGCTTGAAAAAAAATAAACTAAAAAAAGTTTACATTCCCACCAACAGTCCAAGAGGGTTTCCTTTTCTCCACACGCACTCCAGCATTTACTGTTTGTAGCTTTTTGATGATGGCCATTCTGACCAGTGTGAGGTGATACCTCATTGCAGTTTTGATCTGCATTTCTCTAATAATTAGTGATGTTGAGCGTCTTTTCGTGTGCCTCTTGGCCATCTGTAGGTCTTCTTTGGAGAAATGTCTACTTAGGTCCTCTGCCCATTGTTTGATTGGGTTGTTTGTTTTTTTGATATTGAGCTGCATGAGCTGTTTGTATATTTTGGAGATTAATCCCTAGTCAGTTGCTTTGTTTGCAAATACTTTCTCCCATTCTGAGGGTTGTCTTTTCATCTCATTTATGGTTTTCTTTGCTGTGCAAAAGCTTTTAAGTTTCATTGGGTCCCATTTGTTTATTTTTGTTTTTATTTTCATTATGCTAGAAGGTGGGTCAAAAAAGAACTTACTGTGATTTATGTCAAAGAGTGTTTTTCCTATTTTTTCCTCTAAGAGTTTTGTAGTGTCCAGTCTTACATTTAGGTCTTTAATCCATTTTGAGTTTATTTTTGTGTATGGTGTTAAGGAGTGTTCTAATTTCATTCTTTTACATGTAGCTCTCCGGTTTTCCCAGCACTACTTACTGAAGAGACTGTCTTTTCTCCATTGTATATTCTTGGCTCCTCTGTCATAGATTAGGTGACCTTAGGTGTGTGGGTTCATCTCTGGGCTTTCTGTTCTGTTCCATTGATCTATATTTCTATTTTTCTGCCAGTACCAATACTGTCTTGATTACTGTAGCTTTGTAGTATAGTCTCAACTCTCAGAGTCTGATTCCCCAAGCTCCGTTTTTCTTTCTCAAGGGTGCTTTAGCTGTTCAGGGTCTTTTGTGTTTCCATACAAATTGTAAAATTTTTTGTTCTAATTCTGTGAAAAATGCCACTGAAAATTTGATAGGGATTGCATTGTATCCGTAGATTGCTTTGGGTAGTATAGTCATTTTCACAATATTGATTCTTCCAATCCAAGAACATGGTATATCTCTCCATCTCTTTCTGTCATCTTTGATTTCTTTCATCAGTGTCTTATAGTTTTCTGAGTACAGGTCTTTTGCCTCCTTAGTAGGTTTATTCCTAGGTATTTTATTCTTTATGTTGTAATGGTAGATGGGATTGTTTCCTTAATTGCCCTTTCTGATCTTTCATTGTTAGTGTATAGGAATGCAAGAGATTTCTGTGCATTAATTTTGTATCCTGCAACTTTACCAAATTCATTGATTAGCTCTAGTAGTTTTCTGGTGGCTACTTCAGAATTTTCCACATGTAGTATCATGTCATCTGCAAACAGTGACAATTTTACTTCTTCTTTTCCAATTTGGATTCATTTTATTTCTTTTTCTTCTGTGACTGCCGTGGCTAGGACTTCCAAAACTCTGTTGAATGAGAGTGGAGAGAGTGGACATCCTTGTCCTGTTCCTGACTTTAGAGGAAATGCTTTCAGTTTTTCACCATTGAGAATGATGTTTGCTGTGGGTTTGTCATATATGGCCTTTATTAAGTCAAGGTAGGTTCACTCTCTGCCCAATTTCTGGAGAGTTTTTTTTTTTTATCATAATTGGGTGTCTAATTTTGTCAAAAGCTTTTTCTGCATCTATTGAGATGATCACATGGTTTTTATTCTTCAATTTGTTAATATGGTGTATCAGACTGATTGATTTGCGTATACTGAAGAATTCTTGCATCCCTGGGATAAATCCTAATTGATCATGATGTATGATCCTTTTAATGTGTTGTTGGATTCTGTTTGCTTGTATTTTGTTGAGGATTTTTGCATCTATGTTCATCAGTGATATTGGCCTGTAGTTTTCTTTCTTTGTGACATCTTTGTCTGGTTTAGGTATCAGGGTGATGGTGGCCTCGTAGAATGAGCTTGGGAGTGTTCCTTCCTATGCAATTTTTTGGAAGTTTGAGAAGGATGGGTGTTAGCTCTTCTCTAAATATTTGATAGAATTCACCTCTGAAGCCATCTGGTCCTGGACTTTTGTTTGTTGAAAGATTTTTAATTGCAGTTTCAATTTCATTATTTATGCTTGGTCTGTTTATATTTTCTATTTCTTCCCGGTTCAGTCTTGGAAAGTTGTATGTTTCTAAGAATTTGTCCATTTCTTCCATGTTGTCCATTTTATTGGCATAGAGTTGCTTGTAGTAGTCTCTTAGGATCCTTGGTATTTCTGTGGTGTCAGTTGTAATTTCTCCTTTTTCACTTCTAATTTTATTGATTTGAATCCTCTCCCTTTTTTTCTTGATGAGCCTGGCTAAAGGATTATCAATTTTGTTTATTTTCTTGAAGAACCAGCTTTTAGTTTTATTGATCTTTGCTATTGTTTTCTTTGTTTCTATTTCATTTATTTCTGCTCTGATCTTTATGATTTCTTTCCTTCTACTAACTTTGGGTTTTGTTTGTTCTTCTTTCTGTGGTTGCTTTAGGTGTAAGGTTAGGTTGTTTATTTGAGATTTTTCTTGTTTCTTGAGGTAGGATTGAATTGTTATATACTTCCCTCATAGGACTGCTTTTGCTGCATCCCATAGGTTTTGGGTCTTTGTGTTTTCAGTGTCATTTGTTTCTATGTATTTTTTGATTTCCTCTTTTATCTTCTCAATGATCTCTTGGTTATTTAGTAGTGTATTGTTTAGCCTCCATGTGTTTGTGTTTTTTACAGTTTTTTTCCCCTGTAATTGATTTCTAAACTCTTAGCACTGTTTTCAGAAAAGATGCTTGATAGAATTTCAATTTTCTTAAATTTAAGAAGGCTTGATTTGTGACCCAAGATGTGACCTATCCTGGAGAATGTTCTGCGTGCACTTGAGAAGAAAGTGCCTTCTGCTGCTTACAGATGGAATGTCCTATAAATATCAATTAAATCTATCGTTCTGTGTGTCATTTAAAGCTTGTGTTTCCTTATTAGTTTTCTGTCCTGATGATCTGTCCATTGGTGTAAGTGGGGTGGTAAAGCCCCCACCATTTTTCTGTTACTGTCGATTTCCCCTTTTATAGCTGTTAGCATTTGCCTTATGTATTGAGGTGCTCCTATGTTGGGTGCATAAATATTTATAATTGTTATATCTTCTTGGATTGATCCCTTGATCATTACATAGTGTCCTTCCTTGTCTCTTGTAACAGTCTTTATTTTAAAGTCTATTTTATCTGACATGAGTATTGCTACTACAGCTTTCTTTTGATTTCCATTTGTATGGAATATCTTTTTCCATCCCCTCACTTTCAGTCTGTATGTGTCGCTAGGTCTGAAGTGGGTCTCTTGTAGACAGTATATATATGGGTCTGTTTTTGTATCAATTCAGCCAGTCTGTGTCTTTTGGTTGAAGCATTTAATACATTTACATTTAAGGTAATTTTGATATGTATGTTCCCATTCCCATTTTCTTTATTGTTCTGGGTTTGTTTTTGTAGGTCTTTTTCTTCTTCTGCTCTTGTGTTTCCTGCCTAGAGAAGTTCCTTTAACATTTGTTGTAAAGCTAGTTTGGTGGTGCTGAATCCTCTTAGCTTTTGCTTGCTATAAAGCTTTTGATTTCTCTGTTGAATCTGAATGAGATCCTTGCTGGGTAGAGTAATCTTGGTTATAGTTTTTTCACTTTCATCACTTTAAATATGTCCTGCCACTCCCTTCTGGCCTGCAGAGTTTCTGCTGAAAAATCAGCTGATAAACTTATGGGGATTCCTTTTTATGTTATTTTTTGCTTTTCCCTTGCTCCTTTTAATATTTTTTCTTTGAATTTAGTTTTTGTTAGTTTGATTAATATGTGTCTCAGAGTGTTGCTCCTTGGTTTTATCCTGTATGGGAGTCTCTGTGCTTCCTGGACATGGGTGGCTATTTCCTTTCCCATGTTAGGGAAGTTTTCGACTATAATCTCTTCAAATATTTTCTCAGACCCTCTCTCTTTCTCTTCTTTTCTTGGGATCCCTATAATTCGAATGTTGGTGCGTTTATTTTTTCCCAGAGGTCTCTGAGACTGTCCTCAATTCTTTTCATTCTTTTTTCTTTATTCTGCTCCTCAGCAGCTATTTCCACCATTCTATCTTCCAGCTCACTTATTCGTTTTTCTGTCTCAGTTATTGTGCTATTGATTCCTTCTAGAGTATTTTTCATTTCAGTTATTGTGTTGTTCATCTCTGTTTGTTTGTTCTTTAGTTCTACGTCTTTGTTAAACATTTCTTGTATTTTCTCGATCCATGCCTCCATTCTATTTCTGATATTCTGGATCATCTTTACTATCATTACTCTGCATTCTTTTTCATGTAGGTTGCCTATTTCCTCTTCATTTATTTGGTCTTGTAGGCTTTTACCTTGCTCCTTCATCTGTAACATATTTTTTTTGGCATCTCATTTTTTTTGATGGGTGAGGCTGTGTTCCTGTCTTGCTGATTGTTTGGCCTGAGGCGTCCAGCACTGGAGTTTGCAGGCAGCTGGGTGGAGCTGAGTCTTGGTGCCGAGATAAGGATCTCTGGGAGACCTCACACTGATTAATATTCCCTGGGACCTTAAGTTCTCTGTTAGTCCAGCAGCTTGGACTCAGCACTCCCACCACAGGAGCTCACGCCCAACCCCTGGCCTGGGATCCAAGACCCCACAAGCCATGTGGCACAGCAAAAACAAACAAAAACATAAAACAAACAGAAAAGAGCAGAACAGTAACAAAGAATAAAAAATTAAATAAAATAAGAAAAATAAAAAATATATTAGAAAAAAATATATATTAGAAAAAAAATAAAAAATATATTAGAAAAAAATAAAAATAAAAAGCCAGGGCTGGGAGAAGGGGTACTGCCTGTCGGTGCCTCACCAGCCACCTGAGACCTCTCTGTAGCATGGTGTCCAGCTGAGATGTGCCAACTGAACCTCCTTACAAAGGCAAGCCTTCCTCCTGGTAGATGAGCACTGGCCTGAGGCTCAGACTCAGCCAATCAGAGCCTGTGTTGGTCCCCTGAGGGGCAGAGAGAGGATGGCAGCCAGGGCATCCCAAGTCCCTCTCCCACTGCCAGGCAAAGCAGTGGGGAGCAGAACTAGAAGGGACATCGGTAATCACAGGTTAGTAAGTTACAAATGCATTTGATTTCAGGAGCTGCCAGATGAATCTTTGTTTGTGTGAACCACGTGCCTGGAACAACTGAATCAATCTCAGAATGTTTTGCAATCTAGGGTCACCAGGGTCACAAACAATGACCAGGAACCAGAGTGGATAACCTCAGTCTCTGCATGTGAGGACAGATGGCCCTGATACCTCACCCCAGTTCTTAACTGTGTCTTGTTTCAGGAACCAGTTCATTTCTTCATCCAACAAATATTAATTAAGCACATATTGTGTGCCAGAGACTGTTCCAGACTTTAGGGATGCAGCAGTGAATAAAACAGATAAAGTCGATGACCTCATGGGGCTTATATCCTAGTTGGTAATAACAAGTAACATTAATTGTTGTGCTTTCTGTACCCAGGCACTGTTCTGTTTCTCTGTTTTATCGCCTTTTTAAAAAAAATTTTTATTTATTTTATTTTTGGCTGCGTTGGATCTTTATTGCTGTGTATGGGCTTTCTCCAGTTGCGGAGAGCGGGGGCTACTCTTCATTGCAGTGTGCGGGCTTCTCATTGCGGTGGCTTCTCTTGTCGTGGAGCACGGGCTCTAGGCACTCAGGCTCAGTAGTTGTGGCACGGGCTTAGTTGCTCTGCAGCAGGTGGGATCTTCCCAGACCAGGGCTTGAACCCGTGTCCCCTGCATTGGGAGGCGGATTCTTAACCACTGCGCCACCAGGGAAGCCCTGTTTTATCGCTTTTAATACTTATGCTATCTCATAAATAGTCCAAATTAAAATTTCACCAATTGTTCCTAAACCATCCTTCAGAGCATTTTCCCCTCGATCCAGAATCCAATTTAAGATCATATATTTCTTTAATCTCGAACAGTTTTTCAGCCTTTCCTTGACAGACACATTCTTAACATACCAAGCACATATACCAGATACACACAGGAATGGTCTCCCATTCTTTCAATCTTGCTGTAGGAGACTCTTGTTACTGCCAGCTAGTGAACGGTAGGTGGTGTTAGACACAGCGCATAACCCTGTATAACCAACCGTCTCACAGAAATCAGAGGTATGCATTATTACTATCTGCATTTTACATGTAGGGAAACTGAAGCACAGAACAGTTAAAGTAAGGTGTCCAAAGTTGCACAGCTAGTAGAAGGCTATGTGCTGTGTATTTTTATTATAGTAATAATAATTAACCTTTTATGTGTACAAAGATGTTTACAGGTTACAGGTGGGACATCAGGCATTCCTACGGAGAAGGCAAGACAGAAAGCACCATCATCACCATCTTCAACCTCATCTTATACATGACTGTCTTGACACGCAGAGAGGTTACTTCAGGCTGGTTTGTAAGTGAGGAGCAGGGTCCAGAACAGGAATTCTGAGGCATCCCCTGCAATGTCCTATCAGGAAAGGCCAGCATGGTTCAAGATCCAGAGATACATCCCACTTCACAAGTGTTGGCTACTCCAAATGGTCTTTGCTGGGTTGGAGAGAGAAAAATCCTGGCAGGCAACAGTCCAGGAGCACGTAGGGGAGACCCCTCCCCAATTCACACCCCGACCATCGAGCTGGTCCAGTCTGGTGGTGCCCTAGGTGGAGGCCCCTCCGACGGGCTGGCTGAACTCAGAGTCGTGGCCTGCAGAACTCAGCCTACTCCAGGCCAGGCAGCGGGGCAGCCCAGCTGAGGAGCACAGGGCACGTGTGAGAAGACAGTGCACTTGCAAGAGGTAGGGGGGAACTCCGTGGCTTTGGAGACATCATGCTCTGGGATTCTGATTTGGCAGCCTCTTAGGTTAACAATAATCATCCTGAAGGGCTCTTTGTAGAATAATGAGAAAATTCCAGTTAAGTGCTCAGCTCAGAGTAGGTGCCCAAAAATGTGAATGTCCCTCTGTTCCCTTCCCCATATCCCTCCTGACCTCATCATTTCATCTTTTTAATAGTAATCTCTAGATGAAACACATATGGATTATTCTTTGTTTGGTGAATTATTTCCAGCAAATGTTCCATTTCAGGTTGACTCCCCTGCCACTCAGGATGTATCAGGACAAGTCAGGATGAACTCAAGTAAACACTTTTAATATTTAATAAAACCATCTATTATCAGAAAGGTAATTTGCTATTGCTTTGAGAAAGTAAATTCCAATGCACTTCAGACCTAGGGTTTAACGGCATTTTGCTTTTGCCGTTTAAGATTATTTATATATGTTTCCTCCATTAGCAGAGCTACGTGAGGGCCAATTATAATGCCTTTTATAAAATTCAAAACATGTTCTTCATGTATTATAATTATTTTCTCCTATATCATCTCACCTGCAAGTATATCTGTCAAAATACTTAAAAATTGGTTCACGCTCTTAAATGAACTTGCTGTGGCTTGATATTGGTATCTATTACGTGGACAGGATAGCTGCCATCATGCATGTGGCTTGAGCAGAGTCATCTAAATCTGACTCAACATAGCCCAGTGGTCAGCTGATTATTTGTTTCAAATATATAAATCCTTTTGCATACAGCTAATGGCAAAGAGTAGAGGCTTGCCTTAGCAAGGAACACACAAAGCCACCGGGCTGACTTTGGTGTCAGGAATTCCTTTTAAGAAACAGATCGGGCACTTTCCTGGTGGCACAGAGGTTAAGAATCCACCTGCCAATGCAGGAGACACGGGTTTGAGCCCTGGTCCGGGAAGATCCCACATGCCGTGGAGCAACTAAGCCCGTGCGCTACAACTACTGAGCCTGCACGCTAGAGCCCATGAGCCACAACTACTGAGCCCGCTTGCCTAGAGCCTGTGCTCTGCAACAAGAGAAGCCACCGCAATGAGAAGCCTGCGCACCGCAACAAAGAGTAGCCCCCACTCGCCGCAACTAGAGAAAGCCTGTGTGCAGCAACGAAGACCCAACACAGCCAAAAATAAATAAATAAATAAATAATTTTTTTAAAAAAAGAAAAAGAAACAGAGGGGAGTACAACTGAAACTAACACAACATTGTAAACCAACTATATTCCAATGAAATTTTTTTTAAAAAAAGGCTACACACAGCATGATTCTATCTGACCTCATCATTTCAACCCAGCAAGTATAAAGGCCATCACTGTGCCAGCATGAAAAATATAATAGTTGAAATAAGGAGCACATTATACACATATATATATACATATATATATATCTACACACACATATATATAATAGCTGAAATGAGAGCATAATAGATGGAATATAGCTAAAACATGAATTAGAAAATCGGAAGAGCAAATTAAAGAACTCTTTAAAAAACAGAAAATATAAAATAAAGCTACAAGATATGGATAAGAAAAGTATTAACACTCAGTTAACTGGAGCTCAGGGAGAAAAAGACACACACACAAATTGAGAGGAAGAACCATTTGAATAAATCGTGGAGATCAATCTCCCAGGATTGAAGGGAGGACAGAGTGGCTGGACCAGCACAAGTAAAGAGAAAAGGGAGACAATCTTTGCGGGGTATTACAGGCCCTGTTGAAGAGTTGTCGGGTTGGTTGGTTGGTTTTGTTGTGTGTGGGGGAGGGGGATTTGCATTTTTTTTATTACGTTTTAATTGACGTATAATACAATCCACCCTTTGGTTTGGGGCCAAACCTGGCCAGGACATTATAAGAAAGAAAAATTACAAGACAAGATCTCTCATGAACACAGATATGAAAATCCCAAGAGAATCCAATTATTTATTAAAATGATCATAACAATGAGGTCATTTTTTCCAGGGAAAATACAGGTTGATTTAAAATAAGAAAATCAATCAATATAGTTCACCAAATTAACAGAATAATGGAGGAAAACTACATGATCACTTCAGTAGATAAGGAAAAAGCATTTGATAAAATTTAAGTTGGTATTTGATAAAGATACTCCAAAAACCAAGGGAAAAAAAATCCCTAGAGCTAACATTACAATTCATAGTGAAATATATAGACTCTTTTCAGAAAATAGTAGCAAAGTTTTTGAAAGTTGAGAAGATTAATTTGCAATAGTAGGAATTCCTTGAATATCATGAAATAAGTCTTGTGTCTGTAGCCAAATTTCTAAGAGTCTCCCTTCACGTAGTCTCAGACGCCAGTGTGAATCATTTTTGTCTCCTGAAAGAAGACGGGTGATGGAGGCAGAGGGCTGCTCTAAGGCACCTGCCTCACAAAATGTAGTCTATACTGGCGGAATGGGAGGGGTGCTGATAGGAGGATGACCTTTCCCAGGTCTCCCTAGAGATTTGTCTCCTTATGTAGAGGAAGATGTGGCTGCAACTTTTCTGAAATATTTCTGAGAGGTGTTTCTTGAACTTCTCACCCATGAACGCATAGATAATAGGGTTCACACAGCAGTGGGTGAAGGAAATGGTTTCTGTGACATGGGTGGCATAGATCAACCGCTGGCTCGTGACGCATCCATCCAAGATGTGCATGTCGTGCAGGGAAGTAAGGAAAAGTACTACATTGAACGGGACCCAGAAGAGTAAAGAGACAACCACCACAACGAGCACGAGCTTGATGGCCTTGGTCTTCTTGTGGCTCTGGCAACTCTTCAGCTGGTGCAGGATGCTAATGTAGCAGAACATAAGGATGGTGAATGGGATCAACAGGCCTAAGATATTCATTTCAAAGTGGATGAAGATCTTCCACTTCAGCGTCTCTTGATTGTAATACAAATAACACTGTAGAACCCCATCATCAGAGGCCTCTTGGTAAAATACTAGTAATGGGCTGGTGGCCACAAAGGCAATCAGCCACATTGCCAGACTCAGGGCTATGCCCATTCTGGTCGTCCTCACTTTCATGGCGTATACAGCACGGACAACTGCCAGGTACCTGTCCACACTCATGAGGGTGACAAAGAACATGCTGCTAAAGAAGCCAATGTAATAAAAGCCAGAGACCACCTTGCACATTACAGTCCCAAACACCCACTGGTCCAGCTGATAGTGGGTCTGAAAGGGGAAGGAGAAGACAAAAAGCAAGTCAGACAGGGCCAAGTTCAAGAGGTATATGTCTGTGATGCTCCTCAGCTTCTTGCAGGTGACAAGGACCAGGATGACCAGGCTGTTTCCCAGAAGACCAAATACAAACAGGAGGCAGTAAAAGATGGCAAGAAGCAACTTGCTATCTCTTTGGGTAAGTTCCCCATCACAGGGGCTTGAGATGATATCAGGATAGTAGTAGTCAGTTATTGTCACATTGGGCTCAAGTGTATAATCCATCAAGGCAGGAAGACTTGGCCACAGAGGCACCTAAGAGAGATTCATTTAACAATATTTTTATTTAAAAGTATGGATTGAATTGTGCCTCTCGCCCCTCCCAAGTTCATGTGTTGAAACTCTAAAGCCCTGTTATGGTCTAACTGTGTCCTTCCAAAATTTGTATGTTGAAACCCTACCCACATTGTGACGGTATTAGGAGGTGGAGCCTTTGCAAAGTGATTGGATTAGGTGAGGTCATAAGGGTGGAGCCCTCATGAATGGGATGAGTGCCCTTATAAGAATCACAGGAGAGCTTGCTTCCTCTCTCTGCTGTAGGGTTTGTGAGGATACAATGGGAATTTGGCAGTTTGCAATCTGGAAGAGGGCTCTCACCAGAACCTGACTGTTCTGGTACCTTGATCTTGGACTTCCCAGACTCTAGAACTGTGAGAAATAAATTTGTTGTTTGTCAGCCACCCAGTCTATGGTATTCTGTTATAGGAGCCCAAAGTGACCAAGACACTCCCAATGTCACTATATTTGGAGACAGGCCATTAAGGAGGTAATTTAGATTAAATGAGATCATCAGATGGGGCCCTAATCCAATGGGACTGGTGTCCTTGTAAGATGAGGACAAAGTGTGAAGGCAGCCCAAGAGGATCTCACCAGAAATCCAATTTGTTAGCACCTTGCTCTTGGACTTCTAGCCTCCAGAACTGTGAGAAAATAAATCCCTGTCATTTAAGCCACCCAGCCTGTGACATTTTGTGATGGCAGCTTAAACAGATTAATACAGGGGCTACATGGGACCTCTCTGCCTTTTCTACCCAAATTTGTAAATTTTCTGTAAACTTAAAACTTCTCTAAAAAGTACAGCCTATTAGCACTTTTTAAAAGCTGAAAACTGCCTGGGCTGACTAATACAGAGGGGTTGTGTGGGATAAGAAAAGCCAAAATTTGCAAAGAAAACTTAAATACCTATAGTTCTACCCCTCAGAATTAGCAACTGCTAGCATACTGCCATATTTGCTTTTGATTCTTTTCCTTTTCCTCCCTTCCTTCCTTCTGCAATGGAGATAAAGTGAAAGGAAGACTCAACATTTAAAACATGATCATTCTCTTATATTCAGGAAAGACACATATGCCCTTTTTGGCCAACTGCAGCAATGGAGAAGTTCAGCCGTTTTTCAAGTGCTTCAATGGCGACTCGAATCAACCTCTTGAAATCCCTTTCCTGCAATTCTGCCTTGTTTTCAAGCCCCTTTCGATGACTTTCCTCAAGACATTTTTCGATGACAGGTATCATTTACAACCCTGCAGGTGTGTGAATTGCAGTACCCCTGACCTCCATTTTTTAACTTGCTTTTGTAGGAACTGGTCCCAAAACAGCAGGATTGCTGCAAGTCCTAATCTGATTCCAGGGGCAAGCTGAGCCTTTGGTCAATTCGTCTTCCTGATTGGAAATTAGAGTGACATGTGCCTGTCCAAACACCTAGGGCTTGTTTCTCATTGGTTCCCCCCCTTCCCCTTCATCCTCTGGACAAATTCCAAGCTGTTCAAAACACGATGTTGAAGGTGCGCATTCCCTAAGTGAGGAGATTGTTAGGAAAGAGGCCGGTGGGGAGAATGCGAGGCAACTTTTCCACACTCTTCCTGATCAGACGATGTACCATCCTCTGGGTTTCCCACACTTGCTTCAGCGGTAGGACGGTTCCCCTGCACCTGGAGTTTGGGGACCCATGGAATGGGGGGCAGGCAGTATTACTCTTAAGTGGCTACATTTGTTGACCCATCCTCACCAATTCTCTCAGCCCCACCAGTGTCCAGCCTTAGGTCTCATCCAGCTGTGGTTTTAGTGTGGTCAATCCTGGTTGCATCACACCCCCTGAATGTATTTTGTAAGTATTTATCTGTCTCTCACTGTGTTTGATTTTTTTTTTTCATTTTCTTTATAATGGGGTATAGCTGATTTTCAGTGCTCTGTTTCTTGCTGCTGTACATCCACTTGATTCACTTACAGAGAGACATTAATAAATTCGTTTTCAGAAAACAAACAAACAAACAAAAACATGATCATTCTCCTCAAACTGATATTTATATTCAAGGCAATTTCAACCTAGACTTACTATTTTTCCGAGGCATTTGATTATTGAACATTCAGACATCCCTATCCACTATGCCACATTTCTATAATTTGAAATGCCAAGCAAGTTAGCTATTTTAAAAATATTAATTTCACTATGTGCACAAAATAGATTTTAAAACAGTTTCTGAAGAACGGAGGTGGGTCTTTTTTTTATGCGGCCAGCAACTTTCAAATCAACAGTCTCCCCTCCTACATCTTCCTCCCTACTTGTCTTTTACAGTTATTTTTAAAAACAATTTCCATTTCATGGTCCTTCTCTTCTGCTCTCCTAAGATCCTGGACTATGAGGAGGTCTTCAACTCATTTTCTTCCCCAGATCCTTCCTACTGACGCCCACTCCACACTTCCCCCGTGCTCTTTTATCATTAAAATCTGTGGAAAGTATTAGCAAGCTCTACCATTTATCACAGTGGACCAGGAATTTTAGATGCATCACCTCATTTATTCCTCTTGAATCCCTATGAAGCAGGCACTAATATCTCCTTTCTATTCCTGCAGTTACGATTATACCGAATCTCAGCTTCTGTCCAGTGCCTGAAGTTACACAGAGGGTGAGAGATTAGAGCCAGGACTCAAAAACCACATCTGTCTACTCCAATCCTTATTCTTTTCCATATTTCTCTATTTCGTGTGTTTAAAGGAAAAAAAAAAAAGAGTAAAAAGCTCTTACCTTTTAGAATCTAGACCACCTGACTTCCAAGTTCTAGATTAGTTTGTAGCAGAGTAAACTTGGACTTGTTTTTCAAACTGAGTTTCAGGTTCCCCTCTGTGGAAGGGGGCTAAGAACGCTTTTCAGGGGTTGGTGGGACGTGCCTGAGGTCATTGAAGTTAGCATCTAGTTAGGGATGAACGTTTGCTTGCCAGCTTTGTTCCTTGAGAATAATACCCACATGTCTTCCTGTTATCTCACAGATGCACTGTATGCAGCAAATGGACAGATTCCTCCCCAGATGCCTGGTGACAGGAGAGATCTTTTCTTATCCACCTTCCCACTCTTGGAGGGGCTTTGACACCCTCCTAGCATCCTGCAGAGAAAAATGGCATGGCTTTCTTTCCTCCACCAGAGCCATGGACAGCTATTAAGACATATGCAGGGTTTGTAAACTCTGGGGATATGCAAAGAAAAAAAAAGTCACCTCCTTTGCCAGATTTCTGAAGTCATGGTGTTCCCTTTGCCTGACCCCAGGGACATAAAACTGTCCCTGCTTCGTACATCCTTCTTCCCCAAGGATGCTTAGTAATACATACCTTAATTAGAGCCTTCTTTCCAGAGGTTTTCAGTGTTGCTAATTCCCTTTTCTCAGAGTCTGCGCTGTCATGTGTTCTGCTCAGACGAGAACAGCTCCTCTGCAGGTATCTTATCTGTGGTGAGTGGCAGAATAGGGGTGGGTCTACTATCGCACCCTGCAGTGATTTAAAAAGTTTAAAAAAATGATCTCATATAGAGAACAAACTAGCAGTTACCAATGGGGAGAGGCAATGTAGGGGTAGGGAATTAAGAGGTATGAACTATTAGGTATAAAATAAACTACAAGGATATCATGTACACATGGAGAATACAGCCAATATTTTATAATAACTATAAATGGAGTCTAACTTTTAAAAATTGTGAATCACTATAGTGTACACCTGTGATATGTAATATTGTACATCAACTATACTTCTTTTTTTAAAAAAATGCTTAAAAATCATATATAGTGACAGCACACACAAAAAAACTAAAAATTAAAAAATAGATCTCACCAAAGAACACATACAGATGGCAAATTAGCATGTGATAAAACATTATTTCACTAGGGAATTGTAAATTAAAGCAACAGTGAGTTACTGCCACACACTTGTGATGTGGAAGAATGGCTAAAATCAAAACACCAAATGCTGGAGAGGGAGAAGATTAAGAGGAGCTTTCATTTATTGCTCATGGAAATGCAAACTGGTATAATCACTTTGGAAGACAGTTTGGTAATTTTTTATAAAGCTAGAATAGGCTTACCATATAATCCAGTAATCATGCTCCTGATTTTTACCCAAATGAGTTGAAAACATATCCACACAAAAACCTGAGCATGAATATTTATAGCATCTTTATTTATAATTGTCAAAAATTGGAATTGACCAAGATGCCCTTCAATAGATGAATGGATAAACAAACTGTGGTAATGTATATAATGGCATGTTATCCAGTGATTTTAGAAAACCAGCTATCAAGCCACAAATAGAAGTCTTAAGTGTATATTGTTAAGTGAAAGAAGCCTGTATGAAAAGGCTACATGCCATATGACTCCAACGATAGGACATTTTGGAAAAGGCAAAACGATTGAGACAGTAAATGATCAGTAGTTGTCTGGGGTTCAGGGGCAGGGGGATGATTCTTCCAATCCAAGAGCACGAGATATCGTTCCATTTCTTTGAATCATCTTCAATTTCCTTCATCAATGTTTTATAGTTTTCAGAGTATACGTCTTTCACCTTCTTGGTTAAAGTTTATTCCTAGGTGTTTGGGGTTTTTTTTGTGGTACGCGGGCCTCTCACTGCTGTGGCCTCTCCTGTTGCGGAGCACAGGCTCCAGACGTGCAGGCTCAGTGGCCATGGCTCACGGGCCCAGCCGCTCCGCGGCATGTGGGATCTTCCCGGACCAGGGCACGAACCCATGTCCCCTGCATTGGCAGGCGGACTCTCAACCACTGCGCCACCAGGAAAGCCCCTTTCCTAGGTGTTTTTTTAATGCAATTTTAAATGGTAATTTTTTAAACTTTCTCTTTCTGACATTTCATTTTTCGTGTGTAGAAACACAACAGATTCTTCCTTACGGTGGCGAGAAGAGGTGTTTCAGGAACAAAATTGTGAAGTGATGAACACATGGTTTATTTCTGCTGGTTGAGACCAGGCCAGTGGGATAAGTTCGGTCATCTGCATGGAAGAGAGTCTCTTGCCTCAATATCGAGAGGCAAGAACCTAACTGGGCCTGACAAAACCAGACCAACTTGGTTAACTTACACAAAGGTCTACAGCCACAAACACCTTTACTGTGGGGTTCAGGCTGTCCCAGGAAGGCAACAGAGAAAGGGGGCCCATCTCTGGCTTTTGTGGTCCAACAGATAACAAGTGACAAACTCTCCCCACCTGGCAATCATAGGTGCTCATCACCCTCCAATGAGGAGCAGGAAGTGAGGAGAGAGGTGGAACCAGAGCTGTCCTTTCCAATACTGCTCCCCCTCCTGGAGGGATGTGGAAGTTCCTCGTGGAAACACAGGGCACGAGGTAAGGATTCTCACATGCGGATGACGCCCATCACTGTTACACTTCAACTTCTTTCTTTAGATGCAATTTAGAATGCTTATGTACTCCTGTATGCCTTGTTTCATGACCTCTACATCCAATCTCTTTTGTCTGCAATCTCATCTCATAGAAATATCTGCTGGTGCCTGAGTTCATATCTAGGTAACTCCCCTCACCCACATCATTTACATGCTGATGCAGTTTGGGGAAATCCTCAGATCTTTTATAAGAGTTTTGTATGTGATAAGCAAAGATCAATGGTTCACAGAAAGTGAGACTCAGGGCCCACAGATACTGCTGAGTCACATCACGAGGTCGGGAACTATGATACCTGTTTCACCTGAAGTTGTGGAAGGAGCCGTGGACCCTTCCCCAGCTCAGCCAAGCAGGCCTAAGGGACTTGGTGGAATTCTCCCAAAGCCGAATTCCAGGATGGGCATGGGACTTGGCGCAGATGTCCTTGCTTTATGCAGGGTAACTGAGTAGGGGCTGAGGGAAGTCAGGGGGAGTGGGCTGGCCTCCATCCTGCGTATTTCCTCAACTCCACAAAACTGGGCCACTTGGTAGAGGCAAAGTTTGACTGAGCAACTTGACTTGGGAAGAGGTGATTCTGGGGCTCATTTATACACCAAGGAGTCTTTACTATGAGATTGCATTTAGGGTCCACTTGGATAATTCAGGATAATCTCCCTATCTTAAGATCCTTGACCTAATGACATCTGCAAAGACCCTTTTTCCAAATAAGGTTACTTTTACAAATTCCAGAGATTAGGACTTGACATCTTTGGGTGGCCTTTATTCAAATTACTATACCCTGGCTCTAAAGACACAGACTGTGACAGAGTTAAAGAGAAGCCTTCGTTCCTCACCTTTGGGCACACAGCAGGGATCCTAGCATCCTAGAAGAAGGTACCAAACTACACAGACAAGGTCATGTAAGGCCCCCAGAATCAATGGTCTTTCCAAGTCCACCTTCTGTTGCACGGAAACATTCACCAGGTTCTGGAAGGAATACCCTCAGGGATGGACATGTTTTTAAAAAGAACGTTTGACAGAGGTAAGAGAAAGAATTTAAATTCTCTGGGACACAGAAATGCTAGATTGGATCTACCAGAGAAGTCCTATGTAATTCCAACTCTGTCATGTCCCTCCAAGAGTCCAGAAGACTTCCCTTCACCTCAGAATGAAAAAGATTGATGAAGGAAACCCCGAAATTCTTATAAAGTGCTGTGCTGGGGACTGACTATAGTTGAAATGGGCTCACAGCACCACAGTCAGTGGGGACAGTAAGAGCCTGGGGTGTTGAGGCAGGACAGCTAACTACTGCCGTTGTTAGGACAGAGTGTGGGGTGGGCAAGCTAATCACAGATTGGGACAACACGTTGGGCCAATGTCTCTGGCTAAGTGGGTTAATCATGGGATTCATGGGAACAAACTAACAGGCAGTTACAGATATTTTGCTTGATTTGTGCATCCAAGGAAATTGATCTGGCAAAGAGATCTAGCCTGAGCTTTATGTGAGAGATGCAATCATGCAGTCCCCAGATGTGCGTCAGCAGAGTCAGAACTCCTTTAAAGACAGGAAAGATGGGAGGACATCTTCCGAAATGTGAGTTATCTTCCTAGATATCTGACAACCTTGGACAGCTGGTTCCCCTTGAGCCTCCTTTGCTATCAGAAGCAGCTCCACCTCCTCTGGCAGACTAGGCTAGCCTTCTCTCACTTTAAGATCTTATAATAACCTCCTCAGAGGCAGTTACCTTGCAATAGGATATCAATTCTCCACTTGACAAATAATAGATCACAGCATCTTCTATCTCCTTTCCTCCAAAATGAAAAGAAAGAAAAGACTGTGTTTAAGTCAACTCTCAGTGTAAATGCATAAATTAGTACTATCACATATACTTGCCATAGAGCATTGGGCAGAAAGTGACCTCAGGTCATCAAACCTAACTCTTTCTTTATAAATGGGAATATTAAGCCCAGAAAGGAAGTAACTCCCCACAAAAACATGCAGTAAGTTGGTGGTTGAGCCAGAGACAGAACTCAGGTCTTCTGAAGCACAGCCTAGGGTTCTTTTCACATGACACTGTATTTAAAAATTCTCATGTGATAGTATTACAGAGTTGTGGATAAAACTAGGGGGAATCTTTTTGGGTTTTCTACTTTTTCCAACTATAAGTCCACCCATGATTTTCAGGGTACAAAAGCATTTGCTTAACAAAAAGTGGTTGACAGAAACCTGAGTTTAATAAAAGCATATGTGTTATTGATAATAAAGCCAGTTTATCAGAAACTTTTTTGCCATCTATATAATTTAATTTTCCACATAGATTACCCCCCCCAAAAAAAGCTACAATAAATAGATTTTTTTTTCTTACTGCTAAATATTTATTTCCTGTATAAGAGTGGTCAGGAACATTGCCTGCATACAATCAAAGGTACAACTGCAATATTGCTTTGAAGTGTTGAACGTGGAGACACATGCGTGGTTAATAGTATAATATATGTACTTTTAGTTGCATTTTCAGGAAACTTATGCTATATTGTATGCATGAACTGATTAGACTTCTTAGCCTGTAACAGGGTTCTTTATTCCCAGAATAAAATTCCCAGAATTCTACTAACATTTTTGGTTTTTTTCAACACTACAAACACTTACTGAGGACCTAGCATATTCCCAGTACTGCTCTAGTCATTAGAAGAGTTAAAAAGGTGAAATTATATGATTCCCCCCTTTAGGGGTTTAGCAAACAATGGTATTTTCATCACAGGAGTCCCAGGAGGTAATGGCTCTCTGAAGAATGATGAATAATGAAAGGAAAAAGTCATTGTGAAAACTATGTAGAAATCCAGAAAAATCTTTATGATTAGAAAAGCAGATTAAGGTGGCATATATGCTACGTTTGTCTGTGCCGAGACACGGATGGATGTGATCATATTCTAGAATGAAACAGGCAGAAATTAAAGTCAAATATTAGACTGTTCTTTATTTTGAAAGTTTTCTTTAATAATGATATGTTGTCAGGACTTCCCTTGTGGTCCATTGGTTAAGAATCCGTCTTGCAATGCAGGGGATGCCGGTTCGATCCCTGGTCAGGGAACTAAGATCCCACATGCCACGGGGCAAATAAGCCTGTGCGCCACAACTAAAGAGCCTGCGTGCCACAACTAAAGAGCCTGTGTGCCACAACTAAAGAGCCCATGAGCTCTGGAGGCTGCGTGCCACTACTACAGAGCCCATGCACTCTGGAGTCCGTGCACTCTGGCTGCAACTAATAAGCCACACGTTCTGGAGCCCGCACACCATAACTAGAGAGAAGCCTGCGCGCTGCAATGAAAGATCCCATGTGCTGCAACTAAGACCCGATGCAGCCAATAAATAAATATTTAAAAAATAATATGTTGTCTTTTCAATAATAAGGTTTTAGGAAATAGAAAGTGGCTATCAGTGACAAATTTAAAGCAGATAAGTTTCCATTTTGTAACTGATTAAGTTGTAGATTAATTTACTAATCCACACTTGGAATTCTCCCAATGACAAAAAGCATCTACATGACAAGAAGTCGTATACAAGGCAAGTCTGAGTTTATCATTATTAAGCATATGTTGGGGAGAAAAACAGTTTCCTCTACTCTCTTAGGCTCAGTAATTGAAGGTCTATAAATTAAACTAACAAAAGACAGATTAAGAGGAGAAAAGGCATAATTTTTATTAATGTTTAGGTGCATGGGTGTTCACAGGAAAGGAGTGAAACTCAAAGAAGCAGTTAGACTTGGGGGCTTATGTACCATTTTAACAAAGGAAAGGAGGTTTGGGCTTCAAAGGATGATAAATTGTGGTAAAGTGACAAGGAAATATGTGAGAGAACTAATAGAAGATAAGAGCTATTTTAATAAGGTCTGTTTATGCAAACTAAACTTGGTGTCAACTTCTTATCTTTGATAATAAGAGGCACTTTTCTTTTTCTGGTACAGAGTGGGCACCTTTCTCAAAGGGAAATGTATGCCCTGATTTTGGTATACGAGGGAAGGGCAGAGAACTCTTCCTGTATTGATTGATTCTCAGTTGCCTTTAACTGAAAATAATCCTTATACCAAAGTAGCATATTTTGGGGTGGCATATTCTGACTTCACTTAATAATATCTCCATTTTGTGAGTACCCCTCATGAGTCAGCCATAGCTTATATATTTCGCCCTTGGTGGGGTTATGGGAGTGCCCTGGGCTCCTCTTTTAAGCTTCAGGTTGAGACTGAGGTTCAGACTGCTCCAAGACTGAGCACTAGCCCTCAGGCAGTGGACATTTCCATCGCTGGTGAAACCTGTGCTCAGGCTGTGTTGTCTTAGGGTGGGCACCTTTGCATCTCTGTACCTATGGGTATTGTCTGTTTTACTGATTCCAAATTCTGTGGGAGGAACCTAGGGACCAGGATGTTTGGCAAAGACAGGATGCTTTGCAGCTCATGGGTATATGGAGAACTCTTAAAGGGAAGCTAGGAGGACTTCCTCCCCTGCCCCAGGAAAAGTACTCCCAAGTTAAGGGTGAAGGTAGAGTGTTAAGATGCTTCTCTTTTTCTCTCCTGATACCATTCATTCCTGTTCCCTGCATATAAGAGGAGTTTATGAAATAATGCATTATTCCTCTTTTGTTTTTTTCCTGTATTAAAGCTTGGTTCAGAATATCCACTTCGGAACCAGGCTGGGGACACCTCTATTCTAGTTTCCTTGATGACCAAAGACACAGTAACATCAATATGATCTCCACCAACCTCTGTTTTCTTTTTAGCTACTCCCAGACCCCAAAAGGCCAAACCAGCTCCTAAAAGAGATACTGAACCAGTCACACCAGCATTTCACTTACACTAAATCCAACTCTCAGATCAACCCTGCAGGTATTTTAGCCAACTTTTCCAAGATCTGCACGGCTCCTAAGAGGCAGAACTGGTACCAATCCAGGTTATACTGTCCACTTGGACACCAGTGCCCCTTCTCTCACATCCATCAATCCTCATCAGGAATAGAGTAAGCTACCCAAAGCCATCAGGGCAGTCAGAATCAACTTCCTTCTCCTCTGGGCTGCCAGAAACCCTTGCTTCTCACTGTAGATCTTGTCCACATCCACCCTCGTGTTCTTTGGACTGTCTTCCTCACCAGACTCAACTCACATCTTGCTCTTTTTTTTTTTTGGTCTCCACTCACTACTTCCAAGGCAGGCAGCAAGAGGTAGGTCTTAGAAAAGGCAGGATGAATTAGACCCAACAGCTTACAACAAAGAGGACATAAGTGTCACCTTCTCTTCTGGTCAGTTTTTGTCAGGGTCACATCCCAGGGAATTTGTGGCACCTGAAGGCTTTGGAGTCACACAGACCTGAGTGAAATCCCACTCAGCGATTTGCTTGAGTGTTTTATTTCACCTCTGTAGCCCTCATCATTTTCATCTGTACACGTCGGGTGATGATCCCTTTCTCAAAAGGTTAAGAAGATAAGCAATTTCCTCTGAAGACATCTAGCACCAAGTATGTGTTAATAACTACACTTTATATTAACCACCAAGGCGATCCTTATCATTTTACCTTCGTGGTTTTCCATTTGCTAGGCATGGAAGTAAATATTTTTTAGCTTATTGTTTCGAAATAATACCCAGAAAAGAAAGGTTGCAAGAATATACAAAGAATTGCTATATTCTTCTCCAAGATTCACCAAGTGTTAACATTTTGACACACTTGCTCTTTCTCTCTCTATATATGTGATATATACATATTTTTTTTCTAAATCAGCTGAAAATTTTGGCATCATGTTTCTTCATCCCTAAACCCTTCAGTGTGAATTTCTTAAAAACAAGGACATTCTCTTACGTCACTGTAGTACTGTTATCAAGAAATTTAACATTAACACAGTACTACTCTCTAAGAAGTCTATTTTACAATCTCACCAATTGTCACAGTAATGACCTTTATAGTACCTTTTCATCCCCTGGTTCAGGATCCAACCCAGGGTCATGCAAGGATTGTACTGTCAAGTCCTTTTACCCTCCTTTGGTTGGAAACTGTGCCTCTGCCTCTCTGTTTTTTAAGACATTGACATTTTTAAAAGAATACAGACCAGTTATTTTTCAGAATGTCCCTCAATTTGGATTTGCCTGATGTTTTCTTGTGATTAGGTTCAGGTTAAACATTTTTGGCAGGAACACCACAGAAATGATGAGTCCTTCTCAGGGGACACATGATGTCCATTAGTCCAGCGTTGGCGATATCAACCTTGTTCACTTCATTCAAATGTCCACCAGTAGTAAAGTTGCTATTTTTCCCTTTACTTAATAAGCCATTTGTCAGAGATTCTTTGAGATCATGTAGATATCCCATTTCCCATCAAACTCCCAGGGGTGCTGTTCTGGAAGCTTTTGCAGAATAAGTTCTCTCAGAGATGAAACATTGAAAAAGGTCTGTACTGCCTGGGTTCAAGAGGCATGAATTCTCATTTTCACCAATTTCCTGTGTGGAAGCCTTGTGGTTAGTGACTCAGGGAGGGGTGGGCAAGTTGGAGCCTTGTGGTCCAGGAGCTCTCCATTCTGCACCAACACCAGAGAGAGGGTGGGGCCAAGGGGCCAGGAGAGGAGCCTCCAGCAACAAAGTGGAGGTGTGCTAGAGACATCCCATGCCTACACAGCAGAGTGGGCCTCAGGTTCATGAACACAGAGGCTTTCTTCCTCTGCCCCTACAATCATGCTCTCCATCCATTCCTGTGAGTGTGTGAGACTCATCTAATCTGGGGGCTTTAGCAGACAGGCACACATCACCGAAGATTCCCGGGAGGATTACTGTAGGAGCCATGCTTCATTCCTCTGCCTGGGGAATGCATGAGCTAAGCCCTTGTCATGAGAACAAGGAGGAAATCAAATGTGCAGGTTTGCAAATCGGGGAGTCAAAGATTGTTAGATATGGAGGGTGTCAAGAGTTTACCTTAGCCTTCATAAACTTTCAGGGAACTAGGATCATTATCAAATAAAAAATATAGGCCAGCCTCACCAATGAAGACAGAGGTAAAAAAAACTTACACAAAATAATACCACACAGAATCAAGCAATGTACAGTTTGTACATCTTGACCAAGTTGGATTTATCCCAGTAATGAAAGGTTCCTTTTTCATTAGAAAAAAATTATAAGTGTAATTCACCACATTAATAGATCAATGGAAAAAATGTGATGATCAAATGGTCATCTCAATAGATGCAGGAAAATCGATAAAATTCAGCGTGTATATGGAGCAAGTGAAACTCTCCAACTCTGCTGGTGGGAGTGAAAACCATTGCAACCACTTTTGAAAATGGTGTGGCATTTTTCTACTAAAGTGAAACATGCACATATTCAATGGTTTATCAATTCTACTGTGAAGTATATATTCAACATAAATGTATATATTTCACTAAAGACATGTATTAGAATACTCATGGCAGCACTGTTCATAATAGACTTCTGGAAACTACCCAAATGCCCATCAATCATAGGATAAATAGATTCCAGTATATTCACACAATAAAATACACTAAAGCAATAAGAATTGATGATCTACAATTGTATAAAATAGTATAGGTGAATCCACTAACATAACGTTGCACAAAAGAAGCCAGACACAAAGGCAGCATACTATGACTCCACTTATATAAGGGACTAAAAAACAGGTAAAACTAATCTATGGTATCAGAAGATTGGTTACCGGGCTTCCCTGGTGGTACAGTGGTTGAGAGTCCGCCTGCTGATGCAAGGGACACGCGTTCGTGCCCCGGTCCGGGAAGGTCCCACATGCCGCAGAACAGCTGGGCCCATGAGCCATGGCCTCTGAGCCTGCGCGTCCGGAGTCTGTGCTCTGCAACGGGAGAGGCCATAGCAGTGAGAGGCCCGTGTACTGCAAAAAAAAATTACCTTGGTGGGTTGAGTGATAAGATGGAAAGGTGTGACTTGGGAGCTGGTGATACGCTATTTCTTGATCCGGGTGCTGGTCACACAGAGGGTTCCGTTTGTAGAAATACATACATTTATGACATAGGCATCTTCTACATGTATATTACACTTCATTTTTTTAAATTGGAATATAATTGCTTTACAATTTTGTGTTGGTTTCTGCTGTACAATGAAGTGAATAAGCTAGACATATACATATATCCCCTCCCTCTTGGACCTCCCTCCCACCCCACCCCCCATCCCATCCCTCTAGGTCATCACAGAGCACCGAGCTGAGCTTCCTGTGCTTTATAGCAGGTTCCCAATAGCTATTTATTTTACACATGGTAGTGTATCTACGTCAATCCTAATCTCCCAATTTGTCCCAGCCTCCCCTTCCCCCGCTGTGTTCACAAATCTGTTCTCTACATCTGAGTCTATATTCCTGCCC
Source organism: Delphinus delphis (assembly GCF_949987515.2). Taxonomy (NCBI): domain Eukaryota; kingdom Metazoa; phylum Chordata; class Mammalia; order Artiodactyla; family Delphinidae; genus Delphinus; species Delphinus delphis. The sequence continues at coordinate 60,770,705 of NC_082692.2, forward strand.
TGGAAATAGGTTCATTTGTACCATTTTTCTAGATTCCACATATATGCATTAATATACAATGTTTGTTTTTCTCTTTTGGACTTACTTCACTCTGTATGACAGACTATAGGTCCATCCACATCTCTACAAATGACCCAATTTCGTTCCTTTTTATGGCTGAGTAATATTCCATTGTATATATGTACCACATCTTCTTTATCCATTATTTGTTGATGGACGTTTAAGTTGTTTCTACATCCTGGCTATTGTAAATAGTGCTGCAATGAACACTGGGATACGTGTGGCCTTTTAAATTATGGTTTTCTCAGGGTTTATGCCCAGTAGTGGGATTGCTAGGTCATATGGTAGTTCTATTTTTAGTTATTTAAGGAACCTCCATACTGTTCTCCACAGAGGCTGTATCAATTTACATTTCCACCAACAGTACAAGAAGGTTCCCTTTTCTCCACACCCTCTCCAGCATTTATTGTTTCTAGATTTTTTGATGATGGCCATTCTGACCAGTGTGAGGTGATACCTCATTATAGTTTTGATTTGCATTTCTCTAATAATTAGTGATGTTGAGCATCTTTTCATGTGCCTCTTGATCATCTGTATGTCTTCTTTGGAGAAATGTCTATTTAGGTCTTCTGCCCATTTTTCGATTGGGTTGTTTGTTTTTTTGATATTGAGCTGCATGAACTGTTTGTATATTTTGGAGATTAATCTTTTGTCTGTTGATTTGTTTGCAAATATTTTCTCCCATTCTGGGGATTGTCTTTCCGTCTTGTTTATGGTTGCCTTTACTGTGCAAAAGCTTTTAAGTTTCATTAGGTCCCACTTGTTTATTTTTGCTTTTATTTTCATTACTCTAGGAGGTGGGTCAAAAAAGATCTTGTGGTGATTTATGTCAGAGAGTTTTTGCTATGTTTTCCTATAAGAGTTTTATAGTGTCCAGTCTTACATTTAGATCTTTAATCCATTTGAGTTTATTTTTGTGTATGGTGTTAGTGACCACAGGTGCGTGGGTTCATCTCTGGGCTTTCTACCCTGTTCCATTGATCTATATTTCTGTTTTGGGGCCAGTACCATACTGCCTTGATTACTGTAGCTTTGCAGTACAGTTTGAAGTCAGGGAGCCTAATTCCTCTAGCTCGTTTTTCTTTCTAAAGATTGCTTTGGCTATGCAGGGTCTTCTGTGTTTCCATACAAATTTTAAGATTTTTTGTTTTAGCTCTGTGAAAAATGCCATTGGTAATTTGATAGGGATTGCATTGTATCTGTAGATTGCTTTGGGTAGTAGTTATTTTCACAAGATTGATTCTTCCAATCCAAGAACATGGTATATTTCTCCATCTGTTTGTGTCATCTTTCATTTATTTCATCAGTGTCTTATAGTTTTCTGAGTACAGGTCTTTTGCCTCCTTATGTAGGTTAATTCTGAGGTATTTTATTCTTTTTGTTGAAATGGTGAATGCGATTGTTTCCTTAATTTTTCTTTCTGATCTTTTGTTGTTAGTGTATAGGAATGCAAGAGATTTCTGTGCATTAATTTTGTATCCTGCAACTTTACCAAATTCATTGATTAGCTCTGGTAGTTTTTGGTGACTTCTTTAGGATTATTATGTATAGTATCATGTCATCTGCAAACAGTGATAGTTTTACTTCTTCTCTTCCAATTTGGATTCATTTTATTTCTTTTTCTTCTCTGATTGCCATGGCTAGGACTTCCATAACTATGTTGAATAAGAGTGGTGAGAGTGAACACCCTTGTCCTGTTCCTGATCTTAGTGGAAATGCTTTCAGTTTTTCACCATTGAGAATGATGTTTGCTGTGGGTCTGTCATACATGGTCTTTATTATGTTGAGGTAGGTTCCCTCTCTGCCCATTTTCTGCATAGTTTTTATCATAAATGGGTGTTGAATTTTGTCAAAAGGTTTTTCTGCATCTATTGAGATGATCATATGGTTTTTATTCTTTGTTAATATCATTTATCACATTGATTGATTTGCATATATTGAAGAATCCTTGCATTCCTGGGATAACTCACACATGATCATGGTGTATGATCCTTTTAATGTGTTGTTGCACTCTGTTTGCTAGTATTTTGTTGAGGATTTTTGCATCTATGTTCATCAGTGATATTGGTCTGTAATTTTCTTTTTTTGTGCTATCTTTGTCTAGCTTTGGTATCAGGGTGATGGTGACCTCATAGAATGAGCTTGGGAGTGTTCCTTCCTATGCAATTTTTTGGAAGTTTGAGAAGGATGGGTGTTAGCTCTTCGCTAAATGTTTGATAGAATCCACCTGTGAAACCATCTGGTCTTAGACTTTTGTTGAAAGATTTTTAATTACAGTTTCAATTTCAATACTTGTGACTGGCCTGTTTATATTTTCTAATTCTTCCTGGTTCAGTCTTGGAAGGTTGTACATTTCTAAGAACTTGTCCATTTCTTCCAGGTTGTCCATTTTATTGGCATAGAGTTGCTGGTAGTAGTCTCTTATGCTCCTTGGTGTTTCTGCAGTGTCAGTTGTAATTTCTCCTTTTTCACTTCTAATTTTATTGACTTGCATCCTCTCTTTTTTTTCTAGATTAATCTGGCTAAAGGTTTATCAGTGTTGTTTATCTTCTCAAATAACCAACTTTTAGTTTTATTGATCTTTGCTATTGTTTCTTCATTTCTATTTCATTTATTTCTGCTCTGATCTCCATGATTTATTTCCTTCTACTAACTTCGGGTTTTTTGTTGTTGTTCTTCTTCTTCTTTCTCTAGTTGCTGTAAGGTTAGATTGTTTATGAGATTTTTCTTGTTTCTTGAGGTGGGACTGAATTGCTATGAACGTCCCTCTTAGAACTGCTTCTGCTGTGTCCCATAGGTTTTGGGTCATCATGTTTTCATTGTCATTTCTTTCTATGCATTTTAAAATTTCCTCTTTGGTTTCTTCAGTGATCTCTTGGTCATTTAGCAGCACACTGTTTAGCCTCCATGTGTTTGTGCTTTTTACACTTTTTTTCTGTAATTGATTTATAATCTCATAGCATTGTGGTCCGAAAAGTTGCTTGATATGATTTCAGTTTTCTTAAATTTACCAAGGCTTGATTTGTGACCCAAAATGTGATCTATTGTGGAGAATGTTCCATGTGCACTGGAGAAGAAAGTGTATTCTGCCACTTTTGGGTGGAATGTCCTATAAATATCAATTAACTCTATCTGGTCTATTGTGTCATTTAAAGCCTGTGTTTATTTATTTTCTGTCTGGATGATCAGTCCATTGGGGTAAGTGGGGTGTTAAAGTCTCCCACTATTATTGTGTTACTGTCAATTTCCCCTTCTATAGCTATTCGCATTTACCTTATATATTGAGGTGCTCCTATGTTGGGTGCATAAATATTTATAATTGTTATATCTCCTTCTTGGATTGACCCCTTGATCATTATGTAGTGTCCTTCCTTGTCTCTTGTAACAATCTTTATTTTAAAGTCGATTTTATCTGATATGAGTATTGCTACTCCAGCTTTCTTTTGATTTCAATTTGCATGGAATATCTTTTTCCATCCCTTCACTTTCAGTCTGTATGTGTCGCTAGGTCTGAAGTGGGTCTCTTGTAGACAGCATATAAACAGGTCTTGTTTTTGTATTCATTCAGCCAGTCTATGTCTTTTGGTTGGAGCATTTAATCCATTCACGTTTAAGGTGAATGTATGTTCCTATGACCATTTTCTTAATTGTTTTGGGTTTGTTTTTGTAGGTTCTTTTCTTCTCTTGTGTTTCCTGCTTAGAGAAGTGCCTTTAGCATTTGTTGTAGAGCTGGTTTGGTGGTGCTCAACTCTCTTGGCTTTTGCTTGTCTGTAAAGCTTTTGATTTCTCCATCGAATCCAAATGAGATCCTTGCTGGTTAGAGTAATCTTGGTTGCAGGTTTTCCATTTCATTACTTTAAATATATCCTGTCACTCCCTTCTGGCCTGCAGAGTTTCTGCTGAAAAATCAGCTGATAACCTTATGGAACCTTATGGGGATTCCCTTGTATGTTATTTGTTGCTTTTTCCTTGCTGATTTTAATATTTTTTCTTTGAATTTACTTTTTGATAGTCTGATTAATATGTGTCTCAGCGTGTTTCTCCTTTGGTTTATTCTGTATGGGACTCTCTGTGCTTCCTGGACTTGATTGACTACTTCCTTTCCCATGTTAGGGAAGTTTTCAACTATAATCTCTTCAAATATTTTCCCAGACCCTCTCTCTTTCTCTTCTTTTCCTGAGACCCCTATAATTCGAATGTTGGTGCGTTTAATTTGTCCCAGAGGTCTCTGAAACTGTCCTCAATTCTTTTCATTCTTTTTTCTTTATTCTGCTCCTCGGCAGTTATTTCCACCATTCCATCTTCCAGCTCACTTATTCATTCTTCTGCCTCAGTTATTGTGCTATTGATTCCTTCTAGAGTATTTTTCATTTCAGTTATTGTGTTGTTCATCTCTGTTTGTTTGTTCTTTAGTTCTTCTAGGTCTTTGTTAAACATTTCTTGTATTTCCTCAATTCGTGCCTCCGTTCTGTTTCCAAGATTTGGGATCATCTTTACTACCATTACTCTGCATTCATTTTCAGGTAGCTTGCCTATTTCCTCTTCATTTGTTTTGTCTTGTAGGTTTTTACCTTGCTCCTTCGTCTGTAACATATTTTTTTGTCATCACAGTTTTTTTTTTTAAGGATGGGGCTATGTTCCTGTCCTGCTGATTGTTTGGCCTGAGGCTTCCAACACTGGAGTTTGTAGGCAGCTGGGTGTAGCCGGGTCTTGGTGCTGATATGAGGACCTCTGGGAGACCTCACACTGATTAATATTCCCTGGGACCTGAAGTTCTCTGTTAGTCCAGCAGCTTGGACTCAGCGCTTCCACCACAGGAGCTCAGGCCTGACCCTCGGCCCATAAACCAAGATCCCACATGACTCGTGGTGCAGCAAAAAAAAAAAAAGGAGAATAACAAAGAATAAAAAATAAAATAAAATTAGAATAGGGCTTCCCTGGTGGTGCAGTGGTTGAGAGTCCGCCTGCCAATGCAGGGGACACGGGTTCGTGCCCCGGTCCAGGAAGATCCCACATGCCGTGGAGCGGCTGGGCCTGTGAGCCATGGCCGCTGAGCCTGTGCATCCGGAGCCTGTGCTCCGCAATGGGAGAGTCCACAACAGTGAGAGGCCCACGTACCGCAAAAAAACCCCAAAAACATAAAACAAACAAAAAAATTAGAATAGTAAAACAACAACCAGAAGGTAAATCAGAACCACAGTAGCAAAAAAAAGAACAAAAAGAAAAAGCTGGAAAAGGCCTTGGCTGTGTGTGTTGGGGGACAGTGCTTAGGTGGGGTGGAGGTTAGGTGGGGGTGGGCCCTATGCTCAGTGCAGCCAGAGGCAGCCCCGGAGTGCCTCAGGCCTCGGATTGGGGAGGATCATGCCCAGAAGTTCAGCAGGTTCGCCGGGGCCCAAGTTGTCAGGGAAAATGCTAGCTGTGCTCCCCCCCATCCTTTGATCCCCGAGGGTCTCTTCCCATTTGACTCCACTCTTCCTCACCCCTCCCTCCCACACCTCCAGGACCCATGCAGCCATAGGGAGCCTCAGAGGGTGGAGGACAAGGCCTGGGACCCCAGCAGGCTCCCTGGGGCCTAAGTGGGCAGGGGAAACACTAGCTGCATTCCCCTCCGATCCTCTGAACCTCTGAGGTTCTCTGCCCATCCCTGTTGATCCCCTCATGGTGAGTGGGCCTCTCCAGGTGTGGGAACCCCTCCCCTCTCCCAGCTGCCCTTCAGGAGCACAGGTCCCATCCCGCCTCCACTTCTCCTCTCTCCTCACTCCCTCCACATCCTACCTGGTCGCTCTGGGGTTTCCCCTGTCCCCTTGGGTGTCAAGGTCCCCCACCAGTCTCTGTTAGGTGCCCTAGCTGTGAGGAGATGCAAACTCTCTGTCGTCCTACTCTGCCATCTTGACTCTCCTTCTACACTTTATTTTTAAGACAAAAAAAATGAACATCTCTTCATGAAAAATAATTCTTAAAGATGGGACTTCTTTAACCTGAACAAAACAAAAACAAATCAAATATCACCATCAATGAGGACATGTCAAAACAGAGAACTCCCACTTGCAAGGTATTTGGGTAAGGTATTTCTAATATGTACCTGTGATGGCCTTAGGAATCTTTCCATCTTTAGGTAAGAAGAGTGTACTGGGTTGGATAGTATCCTCCCCCAAATTCATGTTCCTCCCAGAATCCCAGAATGTGACCTTATTTAGAAATAGGATCATTGCAGATGTTATTAGTTAAGATGAGGTCACACTTGAGTAGGGTGGGCCTTTAATCCAATATGACTGGTGTCCTTAGAATAAGAGAATAGATACAGGGGGAAATCCATGGGATGACGGAGGCAGAGATTGGAATGATGAGAGAGGATGGCCCTGCCTACATCTTGATATTGGACTTTGGTCCCCAGAACTGTGAGAGAATACAGTTCTGTTGTTTAAGCCACCCAGTCTTTGGTAACTTGTCATGGCAGTCCTGGGAAGTTAATACGAAAAGCACTTAGGAACTTTACAGAGGGAATTCCCTGGTGGTCCAGTGGTTAGCACTCCAATCTTCCAATGCCGGGGCCCGGATTCAATCCCTGGTCGGGGAACTAAGATCCTGCAAGCCATGTGGCGTGGCCAAAAAAAATTTTTTTAATATATATATACACATATATAAAGAATTTTACAGAGTGACTGGTCTCAAGGCATTGCCATCATCGCCTCGCATCAAATGAAAAAAACTACTTTTAAACTGTGGGACTTGAGGGAGGAAGGCTTCATGCAGCAAGGGACATTTGGGTCTGTGTGCTCATGCTGAACTTCCATCACAGATGCATCGATGTCTCTCGAGCACGCGCACTCACACGTACCCTCCCTCCCCTCCTTTCTGCACAGACAATTCAGAGCAACTACAATCCACTCAGTGGGGCTGTCCTAGCCTTTCTGGATGAGGTTGGGGTGGAAGGGTGATTTTATCAGCAGCCATTTCCTGCACACTGAGGTATCAGGGTGCAGATGGGGTGACACTTCCTAGGCATTTTCACCCTCACCTGAAGAGAATTAGAAGAATCATCATCCTTTGTCCATGCAGGCATTAACTCCTCAACCACATTTATCGTCCATAAATAAATAACAGTTATGAAATAAACCAATAACAGTTATGATTCTTATTCTAAATCAATATTTCTCAACCTTAGCAGTTTATAGAGTTATAAGGGAATTTAAAAAACATCAGGGTCAGAATCCCACTCCAGACCAATGAAATCTGAATCTGAGTTTTTTGCAAATTCCCCCATGTGATCCTAATATGCAGCTAAGGTGGAGAACCACTGTTCTGGATCTTTGCTGTTGGAAATGTGGTCATGCACCAAAGCATTGACACCACCTGGGAGCTAGTTAGAAATGCATAATCCTGGCCCTGCTCCGGATCCGACTGCATTTTGACAAGAGCCCAGGTGATCTGTGTGCACATTACATCAAGACTGACCCTTCCTTCTATCGCCTCGGGTGAGAAGGAGAATCCCTTTGGTATCCAACACCGAGCCATCAGCAAGCATGGCGGGGGGCGGGGGGGGGCGGTGTCCAGCTTTTCTCAGAGATGATGTTCAAGCTATTTAATAACAATGCTGGCCATAGGCAGCTGGGACAGCAGTAACACTGAGCCCTGGATGAATGTCAATTCTGGTCTTACTATTAATATTCTAGTTCTTAGAGCTTCCTGTCTTGGCTACTGTGATTGTATCAATATCTCAACCTCTGGGGCCTCTCTGGGGGGAGAGGCTGCAACAGGCACGACTGGGGTGGCTTCTCGGCTCCCAACAGTCCCCTTGCTTTGGAAACAGCATCAGCACACAGGGGCCGGGCCCTCACTGGTTGGTGGGGGCAGGGGGTGTGCCAATTAACCACAACTCGCTTCCAAATTCTGAACAAATTCTAGAAATACAGACAGAATTTTTAAATAGCACCATTTTAGCACATTTGGGCAAAGCTAGAATAGAGGACATAGGTTTAACAAATGAATGAACCCAGGAGGACAACACCAGAAAATGACGTTTTTCTCTCCCACCACTGCCCCTGCAAACCCGTACTGCTGACTGTTGACTCATTCTTCCCTACATGGAAACCCCACATCTTTCTGAGGCACACTTGGCTGTTAATACTCTTTTTTCTGAACGTATTTTAAAAAGTTCAGCCCAATAAAATATCAAAGCATTGACCTCTTATCCACTTAACGCTTCCTGGTCCTCCAACCTGGGCCTCCTCAGGCTGAGGAAACTGTCCTGGGGGAGGGGAGTGGGTGGCTTCTCCTCCTCATCCTTCCCTTCCCCCCTCCCCACTCACTCTGCTGCCCTTCTTCCTCCAGGTCTGGGTTCAGATGGGGAGGAAAGGTGGAGAGCAGAGAGGGTATATCAGGGCTGCTCTGGTCACAGCTTGGCACTGATGCCCTCCGTGTGGCAGTGCCTGAGGCTGCCTCTTTCCCATGGAGTGTTTCTGTGGATTTTTTTAGAAACTCCCACCACTGACCTGGGTGATACCTTCCCAGGTAGCCCACCTCTTGCTCTGCCACAGAGACATCTCACCTTGAGGACTTCACAGGCATAAGGAGGCTACCAGTTCTGGCATCTTCGGATTCCAGGAGACATAGTCTAGTTCTCTAAGGAATTCTCTTGAAATTTTCCTTTAATGGATTCAAACGTCAAAGAAGCAGAAGGGGGTGGGCCCCCGGGGAGAGGACGGAAATACTCCAGGCTCCCTGAACTCTGTTTCTAAACACATCCTCTCCGTCCACTGCAGGTGCTATGCGTGCCCAGGCCTGTGTGCTCTCAGCCAACCTGAGTTCATCTCACCTACGGTGGGCAGTTCCTGGAGGACCAGAAGCTTCCTCCCTCTGACTCTCTGCCTCAGGGCTGGAAGCGCCAGGATTTAACAACCCAGGGGCAACGCTTAATCAATGGAGAATGGGGTCAGTGCCGAGATGCCTCAGCTCCCAGTTGTTGGTGGGACGATTGTGATGTTAGTTCTGCACAGTCTCTCAGAGCAGGGCAGGGACTAGGACAAGGCAAGAGAGGCACCAGGGTGCAAAATTTTAGACGGCACCTACCAGGGTCGTGCGAGAGTGGGTCCCTCCTTAATTTGGCATGCTGAGTGCATCACCCGAGTCCTGGCCCTGTCTCAGAGAGTCCCCAGTGGCATTAGGCCTCAGGTCCTCACAGCAGAAGCTACTCAGTAACATTGGGTCAGCTTCTTTCCCTTGTTTCACATCCTGACTTCTTCATCCCTGCTGCCTGGAACTGAGGCAGGGGATATATAGGCCTCAGGCTGAGCAGCTGCAGCTGGTCTCCTGCTGATGCTTCAGTTGGGATACCAGCGGGAGCACTGGGCCCTGATTGGGTGCGTTCTCATGGATTTCCTGGCCTGACACATGCTCAGAGAAGGTCCTCAGTCTAGGGGAAGGACAAAAGGAGGGAGAAGACGCCAGCTGGAATCCATCTTGGCTGAGAGATGCGTGCCCACACCAGAACCAGATATGGAGATGATTGGCCAGGAAAAAAACCTGAAGACTGCCCATACTTAAGCAACCTAAGCTGCCCCATTACACAAAACTCACTCCGAGTTCACCTGTGTGTTCCTTCACATGCTTCTAATAAACACTTATATCTTTTTCACAATCTTGGTCTCTTTGCTGAATTCTTTCTTCAAAGAAGACAAGAACCGAGGTCCTTCTCCCAGCTTTTCACCACCAAAATCAGAACCACCCCCCAATAAACTACCTACACCCTAATCCTTGTCTCAGGTCTGCTTCTTGGGAACCCAAGACCATTTCTCGTGTCTCCTTATTAACTGTCACCTCATCTACCATTGAGGTGGTGGGAGTGAGGTTCACAGGATTGGGTATTTTAGCCAATCCTGCCTTTAGGCATCAGTCTCCCTGGTCATAAACTGGCTCCCCCCTGGCGGCAGCCCTTCCTTCCCCTGTGGCCCCGAGCCTGTCATGCTGCCAGCAGCACAAACAAACCCAACAGATGGGATAGTCCTGGCAACACTGGAGCCCTGCTTCCCACTGGGAACAGAATTACATCATAAGTGGTCTTCCTTCAGTTTTAAGAAATAAGCCCACATACACAAAAATTAACCTTAACAACAAATGGAAACACTCCAAATGCCCAACAGTAGAGGATTAGTTAAATTATAGTATATCCATACAATGGAATACATGGGCATTCAAAACGATATTGTACCTCTATTCTTATTGATCCTGATGAATTTTCATAACATTAAATGATACAAAGATTAAAAAAAAAAACAAAGAAAGAAAGAAGCCCATAGAGGAGAGATGGGCTGAGACCAGGAGGGGAATTTTCACATAGATTTCAGTGCTCTGCCTTTAGCTCCCTCCTTCCTGGCATTCCTGCTCCCACAGCTTCCAGTTGCTCTGGAAGCCCTGAGTTCTGACCTCTCAGCCCAGAACACAAGATGCCAGCATGACAGAAGTAGGCACAAACCCCCATGTCATCATGCCTACCCATGAAACAGGGCTGTGGTCTGGAGACTGGGGGAGCAGAGGAGAAAGTGTGGGTACAATTTACACTAGAGGAAGGACGTGGGCTTTGGGCCCAGAGGGTGACACATGCGATTTTGATTTTGTAGAAAATGAGGAATTCAGGGAAGGGATTATTTTAGAGCCCTGGTGTGGTGTTACTGCTACACCAAGAGAACCAATTCCATCTTAGTGGCTGCTTTCTTGGGTCACTCCCGGCACCAAATGTTGCAAGTTGAGTTCTCCAGAAGCAGACTCTGAGAGGGAGATGAGGCTGCAGGGAGTTGATTAAGGGGTGCCCTTGGGGTCAACATCTGTGAGAGGGAGTAGAGGGAGGCAAGAACTGGGGAGACAGAGAGGTGAAGCTCTGAAGGCCTCAGCTCACCCTCCCAGGGAGCTCTGAAACTGGAATGACCCTTCTGAGATGCCTCGAATTTGGGTTGAGAAAGTTGGGTCTTTATAACCTGGTGTAGATCAGTCATTTGATGCATGCTAGACCTTTGGCTAGGGGGCTTCTTCAACCAAAACAATTCCTGAGATGGCTGACAGCAGGGGGCCACCTGCCCGCAGCACTCCCAGAAGCTGGGGGAATAAGTCCTTCAGTCTGAAGGGAGACCAGGGGCACATCCCAATGTCCACTGCAGTCCTTTCCACCTGGGTCAATCTCTGCCGCCGGCCACCAAGCTCCTTAAGGAGGACGGCAGAGGGAACGGCTCAGAGACCACCTTCACATCTCACAATGGACCTAACAACGAGTATGCCTTGGGCCACATTTGTTGATGGGTGGACAAGCTGCTTCCTCTGACTTCAATGAGCCTGCATTCTAAGAAAAACAGCCCTGGTGTTGGCATGCAGGTAGGAATCTTTGTTAAATAGAGAAAGTCACTATTACTGAGCCCTTCTGAAGGGCTGGTTCCAGTTACTCTGGTTGAGCTGGCTTGTGGGCTCGATTTCCTCAGGATGAGAAACTGAAGGAGGGGGCAGGAGAGGAAGTGGAGGAGGATGGCTGAGGCCTGGAGGGGTGAAGTGGGTGAGCAGGGCAGGGAGATGCACAGGGGGCAAAGAGACCAGGAAGGCACCAGCGAAAACTCAACCAGCATTGAAAATAGGACCAAGGTCTCGGGGAGCAGAAAGGAGGCTGATTCAGGGAAGCTCCCACCATCTCTCTCTCTCACACTCACCCACCTGAACCTCAGCTCTCCTAAGCCCACCGTCTGTCCGCTCCACTCAGCAGCTCCTGGTGGAAACACATATTATCTCCTGCCTAGTTGCACTTAGTTCCTGACAACAAGCCTCAAGCAGGCTTTCCTCATTGCCGGGCGATTCTACTCAATGTCCCTGATCAACTCAGCCTCCCAGCCTCCCAAACAACCATTTCACCCCGATACTCTGTCCCCATCCTCAGCCAATCAATGGTCTTGCTTCTGATTTCACTGAAAAACTAGAATCAATCAAAACAGCTGTTTCACACACTGCCACCCCTTACTCAAGTTCAGTCTGTGTCAGGAGGCTCAGCCCGTGGACCCCTCCTCCTCTCTGTCCACCCAACTAGGTGCAGTCACTCACTCCCATGGCTTTCATACCATCAACAGGCTGGTCATGCCCACATTAATTTCTCTAGTCTAGCCTGTATTTCTTTCTTGATTTGTACATGTAGTAGCCTACTCAACAGTTCCATTTGATGCATCTAAGTGAAATGTATCCCACATAAAACTCTTGATTCACCTTCCACAAACCTGGTGGAATTTGCCTCTGGATGAATGACATCTACATCCCCAGTTGCTCAAGCCAAAAACATAATCCACTAACTCCTCTCTTTGCCTCACCCCGTACTTCCGATCCATTAGCATGTCTTGTTGCTTCCACCTTCAAAATATATCCGAATCCACAGCATCTCTTACTCGAACTGCAGTGATAGCTTCCTCACTCTCCCCAGTCACTCATTCCTTGACAATCCTCACCCGGGTGACACTGTCTACTTTCTGGTCCGTTCTGCACAGGCTATTTCCCAGGGAGGTAGTGTAAGGCAGGGGTGAGGGGACACACACGGGAGCCAGATGGCCTAATTCAAAACCCTATCTATGATTAGCCATGCGCCCTTGGGCAAAATTATTCAACCTCTTTCTTCCTCACATTCCTCACTTGTAATGGGAATAACAAATATGGATTTCCCTCATAGAACTCTTATGAGAATTAAAGGGAGTCCTCTTCCCTAATAGCTCAAAATTGTAATCATTTACTAAGCACCTGTGAGAGTCCAGGCTTCCTGCTCAACCCAGTACACATTCCCGTTTCTCAAACTCGATACACATATACCTGGTGACAAGTGACAGTGGGCCAGAGGCACCCTAAGCCACAAAATAAATGTAAAAAAAAAAATCTTGAATATGGTTGACAATGGAGAAAGACGGTTCCAGGAAAAGGGACCGATTGTGTAGTGTTGTGGAAGGAATAACAGCAAGGACTTAATTAATACTGACTGTGCCAGGCATTGTTCTAGGAGCTTTACAAATATCATTTTACTTAATTTTCTAACAGCTCTATGAAGCAAGTCCATATTATGCCTGTTTTATAAGCGAAGAACATGAGGGAGTGGAGGTTGAGTAACTTGCTGAGGTCACCTGGCTAATCCAGACAGGAATGTGAATCAGGCAGCGTGGCTCCAGCGTGGGTCCCTCTAACCTCCACCTTACAAGGCCTTGCTGTGAAACAGCTGCCAGGGGACAGACATGAAAGGACACAGGTTTCACCAGAAATGAGTGACTGGAAAGAGACAAATGGATAAGAAAAGAGATGGGAATGAAGAATCACGGCTTCAGGTGCTCTCAACCTGAGCTTGAATCCCAGCTCAGCCACATTCCACCTGTGGGACCTTGTGACCCAGTACACAAGTTTCTCACCTGTAAAATGAGTTCATAGCTATGCCTTAGGCTGTTGGGTACAGAAAAAGCACCCACTGCTTATTAACCATGCTGCTTGTTCTTTAGGATCTTCTTCCTGCTATTACAAAAGAGTTGAGTTCTTCTAGATCCTGATTTTCTGTCTAGTTGCTTTACCCACTGTTGAGGGAGGGTTGTTAAGTCCACAGTTACCATTGTTGATGTGTCTTCTTCTCCTTTAGTTCCATCAGGTTTTGCTTCATATATTTTTCAGCTCTGTTGACTGGTGCATACACATTTACAGATGCTATGATAAAAGGGTCAATCCACTAAGAAGATACAGCATCTGTAAACGTGTATGCACCAGTCAACAGAGCTGAAAAATATATGAAGCAAAACCTGATAAACTAAAGGAGAAGAAGACACAGCAACAATGATATTGTGGACTTTAACAACCCTTCCTAAACAATAGATAAAGCAACTAGACAGAAAATCAGGATCCAGAAGAACTCAACTCTACCATTGACTAACAGAATCTAACTGACATTTATAGAATACCCAACAACAGCAGAATACACATTCTTTTTAAGTGTTCAAAGATCAAATACTAATAGAGACCATATCTTGGGCCATAAAATAAACCTCAACAAATTTAAAAGAATTTAAATCATACAGAGTGTATTCTCTGACCATAATGGAACTTAACTAGAAATCAATAACAGAAAAATTTCCAAACACTTGGAAAGTAAACAACACACTTCTGAATAACCCATGGGTCAAAGAGAAAGTCTCAAGGGAAATTACACACACACACACACACACACACACACACACACACACACACACACACTGAATTGAGTTATTTTCAGTACGATTCAGGCTAACGGTACGATTTGCAGAGGATCAACATTGTTCTAATAGATAATACTGATCACAGCCAATGTATTGAACACTCCAACTTGGTACACTACATACATGGTCACATATAGTGTTCCATTTAATTATCATCAAAACTCTAAGAAGGATGGGTTTCTACTATTATTCCCACTTTGTTAATGAGGAAGCGGAAGCTTAAATCAGCTAAGTAACTTGTCCAAAGTCACAGAGCTAATAAATGGCAAGATCAGCTTAAACCCAGGCACCAAAGCTCTGTGAAAATGTTAGGTTTCAGGGAACACCAGGGAACCTGCTACAGATCACAACCCTACCCTAACCAACCCCTTTATAACTAAGTCATATCTCAGCACTCTTACCAAAACACTGACCACCATCTGGTGAGGAATAGGCTTTCTCTTCAGCCCCTGATAACTGCCAGGAGGTGGGAAATTCAAAGAAGGGAGAGGAGGACCACAGAGTCCTTCACATGAGCAGGAGAGATGTAGAAATCTCTGAGGTCGTAAATGCTAATATCTCTCCAGGTATGAGTCAGAGGGTTCACTCAGAACATCAAAATAGTTTCATTTCCAGATAAACAGCAGAACAGAAATAAAAATAGCTTTCTGACCTATGAAATACGGAAAAGTTCATATGTTTTTTCTAGGGTCGGGGGGAACAGTGGTAGGCAGGGGATTTTAAAATTGTACTTAATTTTTACTTTTAGCCCTATAATATATGCAAAAAATTTAAACAGTATTCAAAGTTCATAACAAAACATAGTTGTCCCTTGTCCCACACACACACTAGCCCCCCACTACAAAAAAGATCACCAAAGATACTTTTAGTTGTTTTTCCCCCTCTGGTATTTACCATCAAAATTTCTAAATAGTAGGCTTATCTTGCTACTTCTCAATTCATAACTTTTTTTTTCTGTTGATTTGCTGTTGAGGAAGTTGAGGATTTAGTTCTCTTACCCTTCCCACCTCCTTTAAGCTCATATAACATTTCAGAAAGATGGCTCCCAGGTCCTCATAGTTGACAACACAGTGTATACAGACTTCTAGGTCCTAGGGGTTTTTTCATGTCATTAGAAACTTCCTCATAAATGCCATTTTAATGCATAATACCTCATCATACAGAAGTCTCTAACTTTTTTCAACTGCTTCCTTATTTTGGAATTTGGGATTTGGGTTGATTTCAATTTTTTTCTATCGTAAATAACGTTGTAAAAGTACACTTGAACATACATTTTAAAAACATGTTTCAGCATCTCCTGGGGATTCTTAAATGTGGAATTAACGAATCAAAGTACATATATGTTGTCAACTATGAGGGGGAAAATGGCCACAGAAAATACACTGGATGGTGTTAAGATCAAATACAGAATAAAAATAGAGGGTTAACTCTCCTTGTTGCAAATAAGGGAGGAGACTTTTCTCCCCCTCCCTTTTGTTTCAGAATTTCTTTGTCCTTTTCAAATGTACATAAATCTTTATAATGACCTCATAACTGAGGATCATTTCCTGAGGACCTGGGAGCCATCTTTCTGAAATGCAAACCATCTCCCAGTTTCTGTGGGAGGATAAGAACCTAACTTTGGTAGTCTCTGTTCCAATTTGCAATGAGAAGTTCGTTTCTCTTCTGATTAAAGCCAACACAAGGGGTGTCCCCGATTACTTAGGTAAATTTTGAACCAACTACGTGTGACAAAGGTACTGCTCCTCTTACTAGGGGACTAGTTATTGTTCACCTCGAGAAAGTGTGTGTAATGGGCTGTATCTGCTTGGCTATGCAGGGGGGTGCGATTACTTTCCATCTTTGCAATCTCTTTGCGGATTGTCTGTTATGCGATCACATTCTGGTTTAATATAGTATATTCAATAATAAAACTGCTTTCTTCCTCTGCTACCTTTGTGGAGAAGTTTTCTGGGTTGGGAGAAGATTTTGGTTTTGTAAACTATATTCTCTCTGTAACTGAGCAGGACCCTGTGGGGCCTTCCCAGGACAGACCCCTCCCCGCAAGCCCTCTGCTTTAGTTCCCCTCTGAAGTACCTAGATAACAGTATTTGCTGCACATTTCCTGAGTGGTTTTAGGATGCTAAAACCACCACCAAATGGAAAAAGTTAACTACTTGATGACCGTGAAAACGTAGGCCCCAGACTTACTGGAGCCTGAGGATTGATAATGTTAACTCCTGTGACACCACCCTGTTACCTCACCATCAGCCAATCAGAGAATTGTGCACGAGCTGATCACATACCCCTCAACGCCCTCTCCCTCACCTGGCCTTTAGAAATGCCTCCCTGAAACCCATCATGGAGTTCAGGTTTTTTGAGCACTAGCTGCCCCAGACTCCTTGTCTGGCATCTTACGATAAACACTGCACTTTCCTTCACCACAACCCAGTGTCAGTAGATTGGCTTTACTGCACAGGAGCTCGGGGACCCAAGTTTGGTTCGCTAACACCTCAAAAATGGCACTCTGCCATAATGATATTAACAATGGCCCGTGGATGGAGTGGAATCCCACCTGTTAATAAGCTGTCAACTCATTGCTATGATTCGTGAAAGTTTGTGTGTGCACCTGGCGTTGGAAATCTCAGGCTTAGCACCCCATCCTGCTGCTCTTCAGACCCCCTTTCAAAGTATGACTGTTTCATCCTTTTCAATCTTTTGTTTGTTTCGTGGTTCCTAAACATTAGAGATGGCACTGGACATCTTACCCATGTCTTGTGTTGTCCTCTCCCCTCCCCAATGAGAAACAGCTGCTCATCACACCTTGAAATTGAGGTGATTTTCACCTTCTTCTGTCCTTGAACTTTCAAGCATAGACTATGACAAGCTTCCAAGATGCACCAGCTGCCGTTCCTGATCAGACCCTGTAGGGAAAGAGTTTATTGAGAGAGTCTGCTAGCAAGACAGACAGTACGATCTACTGTGACAAAACTCACAGAAATGATATCCCATCACCTTTGCCACATCCATATTCCATGGTTAGAATCCAGTTGCAGGTCTTGCCCAGCTCAAGAGAAAGGGATCACACAAGGGTGTGAATAGCAGGAGGGGGGATAGTTGGACCATCTTCGAGTCTGCCCACCACAGTCTTCTGAGACTTTTGTTAGACACAGGCTCACACTTCCTCATTCCGTGTTCAACGCCTCCTAACCTTCCTTCATATTTTCTCCCCTTTTGTCCTTCTGCAGTGCATTCTGGTAGTATCTTCAGATCTTTCTTAAAGTTCACAAATTCTTCTTCTCCTGAGTTTAACCTTAACTCATCTGTTGCATTTTACATTTTCAGTCATTTTGTATTTTTTATTTCCAGAACATCTACTGGTTTTTATATCACACAAACTACTTTCCATGGCCTTGTATTTCTTCATCATATCCCACTATCTTTCTTTATTTCTTTAAATATATTAATATACTCATTTTATAGTCTTTATTTACAATTTCTGTATCCAAAGTCCTCATGGGTCCGGTCTTGAGGTTTGATGTTTTTGGTTAATTCTGATCCATGCTGGCTCAGTTCCATGTGTGTTTTGATTTTTGATTGTGAACTCGTATTACTTGGAATTTTACCTATGGTGATGCCAGAGAGCTTCAGTTTACCCCTCTAGAGTAAACCCTTTTCCAGCCTGCTCTGCCTATTTGGATCTATTTGGACCACATCAGATATTTAATCCTCTGGATTCCTTCCTGTGAAGCTGCCTCAGCTCGACTAGCTTCCTCCCTCCAAGATCCCTGCTCCTCTCAAGGTAATCTACTGTACAAGAATTCATCCAGTTCTGGAAACCTCTCCTTCCCTTTGTCCTTTTAAGCCTAAAGGTGGTAGCAGTTCATTTTGCCATTATGCTGTGGGAACCAGATTACTGCACTAGTCCCTGTGGTGCCTCTACTTGCCCGTACCTTTGTAAATAGTCCTTTATAAATCAACCATCTGTTTCCCATCTCTATGGACCCAGCTGTTTCCACACTGGACCCAGCTTATGTGCCTCCCGAGAACTGCTCTGCCCTGCTGGCTTTCTGAACACTGGCTGCTTCCTAGCCGCAGTGCCCCAGTGGTGGCCCATACGGTCTCTGCCATTGTAAGTCTAGGCTTCCGCCTTCCCAGCCTCAGTTCCAAGTACTGCTGGTGTGTTAGCCTCCCCAGGGATGACGTGAAGGCTGTAGGGCAGCCTCCGTCATGTCCATCGCACTGGGAGACTTGACAGCTCTGCTTCTAGGTCTGACCTGCCTGCATCCATGGGGCGTCCGGCTTTCCCAGCAACTGCCCCGAGAGCCCAGGTTACACAACCCAGAAATGCAGGGAAGTGAACGCCCCACAGGGGAAATGTGGACCAAAGAGACTTAAAAAAAGACAAAGAGTTGAGGATTAAACTGCTTGCCTTTTGTCCCTGCAGGTAACTGTTCTAAGAGGCAGAGGTTCCCTGGGTCTCTGGCAGAGGTCCCACATGACCTGGCGACCAGTGTACTTTCTGTACACTGCTACGCTGCCTGATTCACATTCCTGTCTGGATTTCTGTGAAGCTGTGGCCAGCTCAGGAACAAACCACTTCATACTGCTTTTCCTCTCCCAGCCTCACTTGCCTTTTTCCTTCACTTTGTTCCCTTGACTCATACATCCCAATACGGCACTGCTACACAGGCTTTGCCTCAGCCTCTGCTTTCTGGGGACAGAGCTAAGACAGGCATTGAGGGGGCTGCCCTTTGTGGAATCCTGCTTTGTGTGGGCCTCAGACAAGGCTCCCACCCTTCGCAGCCCAGACTTTGTCTCCATCCTCCTTGCTGCAGAGGCACAACCCATGAAGACCAGGCTCCTGGCCTGAGGCACCACAGGGTGCCCAGGGCGACGAAGGCTCCAGCTGCCCTCACCTTTCTGGATTTGCATCCCAGGCTCTGAGGTTTTCGCTTGCTTTTCTGCCACATCGGTATTATATATTTTATTTTATTTTATTTTTACTGTATTGTATTGTGTTGTATCCTATTCTATTCTACTCTATTTTATTTTGCCGCACCGTGTGGCAGGTGGGGTCTTAGTTCCCCGACCAGAGATTGAATCTGCACCCGCTGCAGTGGGAGCGCAGAGTCTTAATCACTGGACCACCAGGGAAGTCCCCCAGTCATTTATTTTAAAAGGTGTTGTTAAATAATTATCCAGCATCTTAGGTGTTCTGTACCAGGAGGGTGCCCCTAGACTTTCTCATTGCCTATATTACCTGGAAATTCTCTTTCTTTCTCATTTTTTTTTTCTCTACCTCTTCTTTCTTTTCCTCAGCCCACTGTCTTTCATCCCTCCCAGGATCTGACATAGATGTGTCTCTGGAAAGCCTCCAGACTGAATCTTTGGGATTCAAAGTTCTGCGCCCCCCGGCCCCAGCCCCAGCTCAGGGTTCCATGTAGTGTATCTACAAGAGAATTGGATAAACCTGCTAGAACTGGGTGGTCAGGCAAAGAGCAGGCAAGCACAATAGGTGTATAGCCTGGAGAGGTCCTAGGGGGGATGTGGTCCCTCCATTTCATCATGCTGAGTGGGAAACGGGCATACACGCATGGGCTTAGCCCTCCAGCCAGCCAGCCCTGCTTCTCACACACAGTTAGAGGGAGGGTTGAAAGAATGACTCGAAAGTGTTTCGAAAATAGCTGTCCATGCCACGGACGGTCAACTTACGTATGGCTCTGACTCACTGTGCAGGGAAGATGCAGTGTGTGCCCTTTGGTCACAGTGAGGCTCCTAATGACATCATCCATGAGCCCCAGTGTCAGCCTGTACGAATTGTGCCCCAGTGCCCCGTACGAATTGTTCAGAATCGGTTACCCAACAAACGGAGAGTCAGGGGAAAAGCAGCTGCAAATAAAGACAGAGAAGAACGAGCACTTTCACGAATCCTCTGTGTGCCAGCTGCCTGCCTTTCTGAAGGTCTGCCTGACTGTTTCTCCAGCCCAGGTGTCACCTGAGCAGGTATCCTTCTGGAGTCTGGTCACCCACAGTGTGGGGTGTCCATCGACCACCCTTGGGATGGGGGTCCTAGGTGCACAGCTGAATTCAAGGACTCTCAAAGCTATTCAGGCAGCTTTACCATGGGGGCCTCTAGCGAAAAATCCATTCAGTACAGGATTGAGTCTTGGCCCCCTTGTCCAGCTGCCTTGCCCCTTGCCCTGGATGTTCCCTAGGGCCCTGCAGAGCGGCCTAGTGGACCTCATGGCCTCAGCTTTTTCCTCCCCACTGGGGCTTTTAACTTCTGTGTCCCTCCTCCCTCATCGGATCCCTGCTTCCCTCTGTCTTCAGCAGATTCCTTGTCTGCTCTTGTGCTTTACCGTTTTCCTTGTCTTTGGCAAACTCGATGAGTCAGCGTCACCATCGTCTCTGTGTGTTTTGGTGCGAGGCAGAAGCCTAGCCAAGCAGGGCTTGAGGTGTGCACCCATTGCGTTAAAAGAGGTGCGTGACTTCAGGTCTGCCTGCAAAGGGCTCCTGATCGTGCGGGGGCAGGAGGGGTGCTCGGTGAATGGATTCAGCTGTTCTTCTGAAATGTTGCCTCAGAACATCCCTTTCAGCCTTTCTCTAGCAGAAGTCCTTTCAAGGCAAGCATTTTCTCTCCTGAAGCCTGACTTCCGCTCGCTCTTGCTCCTGCCTGTCAAACTTATTTTCTGCCAGTCTGTCTGTCTGTCTCTGCACCTGAGTGCTCTCCTCACTAGCTCCTTCCCCCTGAGAGGTGAGGTGAGCAGTGCCTCAGAACAGGGTGCAGGCCCCCAGGTCTCGGCCTGAGAGGAGGGAGGGTGACACCTGCTGGGCAACTGCTGAGTCCACCCGGCCTTGCCCGGCTTCTGGAGCCTTCCGAGCAGAACTGCTTCCTGCTCCCACTCTTCCATCTGGTGGGAAAGAGCCCCAAGCTTGAGGTCCAGTGCCCCCAACCCCTGTACCCAGTGCCTGCACCCACCAGTCACCTGGCCCCCTGGGTTGTCTCCCCTTGGCCCTGCAGGGGGTTCCCAAGACAAGCACAAACACTTTGAGAGTTTTAGGGCTTGGATACCACATCCCAAGAAGCATGGGATCTCCCAAAGAACAGGGTCAAGCTGGGCTTGACTGGGTGACCACGGCCCCTCTGAGAGGGACACAGGAAGGGGGGGGCCGCCTTCAGTGAGGAGGAAGGCCCCAAGTGGGTGAACCGCCCCCCCCCCCCCAGGCCCGGCTTCCCTCAGGTACTCACCATGTGGTGACCTTGGGCAGTGGCTGCCCCTCCCAAGCTGGGGTTGTGCTCCATAGCCTGAGGGTGACTGCGGCTCCCTTGGGAGCTGCCACAGGAAATGACGACGATGAGGTAAATGTGCAGCTGTCCATGTAGGTCAGGTCAAAATGTTCCTGTAAACCTCCAACAAGACAAATGTCATCCTCTGTTCTGAAACTTTTTATCTATCTCTATAGGGATGGCAAAGTGTTATATCTTTAAAGGTCAGAGACTTGAGAACTGGCTATCCTATGTATCTCAGGCTATAGGCAACATTCTTAACCGGAAGCAAAAGCAATAGAATACAAAGGTTAAAGTAAAAAAAACATCTGATATGGAGTCAGATTTGTTCTTCCCTGTTATAAGGGGAACATGTTGGCACCAGGACATAGGAGTGGACGGACACAGTCTCTGCCCTCATGATGCTTCTGTTTAATGAGCAGACAGACATCAAACACACTCCATGTCCAAGAGGGTGGTGGTGAAGTGGGACCGGTCCTGTGAAGAGGAAATAAAGGACTGAGAGAATTGACGCAGTGGGGAAACCTAATGCAGCTGAGCGGGTCAGGGGGTCTCTGTGTAGAACCCACTTGCCATCTAAAGAGACAGCCAAGTAGGGAGAGGAGGGGAGGGAGGGGCCAAGACCAGAAAAAGCTTAGAATCTTAGGAACTGAAATGAGTTCATAGCTGCTGGAGTATACTGTAACATGAGTTTAAACCAAGGGATCCTGCGAACTAAGAAGGGTGGTTCACACAGAAAACATGCTGCTCCTCTGTTCCCCTGCCACTGGGCTGCAGGAACTTTACCCTTTGCCCATTTGGCAGAGAGACAAAACCTTAAGGTCACCTCTCCCCCACCGCCATCCGCCCCTGGCCACCCCCAGCACCTCACAGAGGGTGGGACAAACAGGCCTTCCCTGTTGGACAGCTCTGAGGAGTGTCTGGCTTCCGACAGATGTCATAAGCACATTCACCAGGACCAAAAGCTTTAGATCAATGTCTTCCAGTAGTGTCCAACAGCAAGAGCCACCCACATAATTTTCTAGTAGTGATTTTAAAAGTAAAGAGAAACAGGTAAAATTAATGTTAACAAAATATTTTATTAAACCCAATACCTCTAAAATATTATCATTTCAACATGTAATTAATATAAACATTATGAATGAGATATGGTACATTCTTTTTTTTATGCTGAGTCTTAAAAAAATCTGGTAAATATTTTATACTTACATGACAGTGCAATTGAGACTAGCCACATCACCACTGCTCCACAGCCACATGTAGCCTGTGACCACTGCATTGGACAGTGCAGCTCTAGACACTGCAATTTTGAAACCATGGCTCCCCAGAGAGACCAGCCCACTGGCACAGAGAAGCTTTAGAAGAATACTCAGGGAGACAGACAGCACTTACAGCAACTAGTGTGGAATTACAAACAGGGTGCTTCCTACTCCAGGGAGATACAACCAGGCCAAGTCATGAGCTTGGCCTGGAGCACAGCCCAGACCTCCCCTCTGGCAGTGTACCCATCAAACACCCCTCCCCAGTGCCCTGAGTCTACCCTCATTCATCTCTTTTTTTAAATTTAATTTTATTTATTTTTTTATACAGCAGGTTCTTATTAGTGATCCATTTTATACACATTAGTGTATATACGTCAATCCCAATCTCCCAGTTCATCATACCCTCATTCATCTTGCCAATGCTTTTTTTTCTCCTCAAAGAACTGAGTGTAACTGGTCTTACTCTCTTTTTTTTTTTTTTTAAGTTTTCACCTGTATTATTACCTTAGGATGCTGAAAGAGGACAACAGAGCCAGTGTGATGTGGTAGAAAGAACACTGCCCAGGGCATCAGAGAAGGCAGAATCCAGTTCCTGTCCATCTTTTACCAGACCTGTGGTCCATAGTGAGTCACAAGTGTCAGTACGGTGTGGTAAGGAAGAGCTCGGATTCCAAAGTCAGACTGCAGCTCTAGGTCCTGAACTGTGCCCATTTCTGTGCCTTCACATCCTTTCTGTAAAATGGGAACAGTATCAGTGTTGTTTGAGTATTAAACAAGGTAACAATTGCAAAACACTTAGCACAGAGCTTGGCACATGGTAAACATTAATAACTAGGATGATGATTATTATGTTTTACCTGTTGTTATCTCTGCACCTGTTTTCTTGGTTATAAAGTGGAGATAATCATGCCTCATGAACCTGCTTTCCAGGGTTCTGTGAGGCCTACAAGAAATAAAGAATGTGAAAACACTTTATAAGACTGGGAAGCCCTTTATCAAGTCCAAAAATTACTTCTTAGTCCCACAGCCTAGCTGGGGGTCTGACTTTAAACAGCCTTTACAAATTGAGAATTGGGAAGGGGAGTCTGGGTGATACCCGTAGCTCCATCACTGGACGAGGCGAGGCCTAAATGCCCAGCTTCAGCACTCTTTTCCTGGGTAAACTTTGACTTCAGCTCTGTTTTATCCTCTCTATGATGGGCTGAGAACACCCAGCTCGCAGGCCAATGGACTGAGGGTCAATTGAGCCCCTGACTATGGTGTGCCTGGCACAGGGCCTGCCTGACTTGGGGCCCTGGAGGGGACCTTGCTGCCCACACCTGCCTCAGCCAGGCCTGGGCCAGCAGTTCATGTGCCAACCACAAAGGGGAGCCTCAAAGCTTCCATTGAGGGAATGGTTCACCAACCCCACCATCAACAACTCCTCTATTCCCTGTTCCCCCCTTACCTGCTTTTCTCTCAGGGCCAGGGAGAAAGCCCTTTAGGAAGGAGTGATGGTCGTCTACCCTGAGTCTGCCCAGAGGCATCTGCTTTGGGTTCGGCAACCTGCAGAGAAACAGCCAGACACTGCATGTATGTAAATTTCTGACTTGGGGTGGACTTCCTGCCTACTCCACTCAACCTACCAGCTGAGTGGCCTGGAGTTACTCTAACCTCCTTGGGCCTCAGTTTCCTACCCTGCAAGGGAGATGGTGCCTGTGGGAGAGCTTTGTAAACCGTGGCCTGAGCTGCACGTGCAGTCATGGTCATCCTTCTTATTGTCCCCATTCTGTGGGCTTGACCATATCAGATTCCCTAATACAGGAAAAGAGGGAAAACTCCCCTGTTGGCTGCCTGACTGTTAAGCTCCCACCTGAACATCACAGATGCTCAGACAGGGCCACTCCACAACAACTAAAAGACTAGCCCCACCCTCCCACATACACACCTGGACCAACACTGGTGATTGCTGCCCTGTTACCAGGGACAGCTCTAGCCCATTGCAATACTCCCACCACCCAGGCAAAAGTTATTAGACTCCCAGTCACTGAATTCCCCTGCTTCTTGACAGCAGCTGATCCAGAACTAATCCTGCCTTCTGTATCCCTCCAAAGACTCATCCAGCACAGGCCCAGATCCTTTAAGTCCCTCCCTACCCACCGCCACTCAAGAATCCTTACCGAGGGAGCCTCTGGGATGGAACAGGACCACAGAGAGTGAAGAGGGTTCTAAGGGGACAGGCAGTTGCCTGTCATCAAAGCCCTGGAGACCCCAGGAGAAGGGGGCACACTGAGCGACTCCCCAATGTGTGAGGCCCATAACCCACCCTCTCGACTCTGTACAGCTTGGTCCTTCTGGCCTGTCTTCCCAGGTGAATGCTTCACCAAGACCTCTTAGAAGGAGAGTGTTCCTTCCTCCATGTATCCCCAGAATGCAGATTTTTATTACCCTGTTTGGGACCTTCTTGCCTTGAGTAGTAATTCTTCATTTCCTGAGGGCCCACAATATTCCAAGCACCGTATGATGTGCTTTACATGTGTCACTGCTAATCCTCACACCATCCATTCCACATGGATTATTAGCCTGATTTTTTACAATAAGGAAACTCAGGCTCAGAGAAATAACTTGACTGAGGCTTGAGTGGCAGGGTCAGGATTTGAACCATGACAATGTGACTCAAAATCATTGTGGGTCTGCATGTTCTTCACAGAACTGTAACACAAAGGCTTGCCAGTGTCACCTGCACATGCCACTCCCTCCCAAGAATGCAACTGCTGCAGATTTTTTTGTCAACAAAGCCATGTGCTTTGAGTAGAATCAAGGGGACTCCCACAGCCAAAGGCTGTCCTCTAGGCCCGTGCTGACTGCCTGCCCAGCCTGAAGCTCTGGGCCTTGGGGAATGCTGGGGAGAGGTGGAGACACAAGGAGGGAGAAGACGGTGTTTTGTGGACAGAGGCAAGACAGACCACTCCCCTGTCTTTCTGATAATTGCTGATTGTTCAATGTTCCCTGAGCTGTCTCTTTTTGCAACCTTGAAGTGTGGAAGCCAAACTGAGATCGAAACTGTGGAGGGATCGGGTAGAGACCCTGCCCTGTTCACCTTTATGTCACAAGCAACCAGCCCTAGGTACAGGGTATGGCATGCAGGAGGTGCTTAATAAATACTCATAAGTGAGTGAGCAAACAAGTGAGTCAGGGTGGTGATGCGTGGCATACGTACAAAAGTGCAATACAGAATAGGGGTGGTTACCAAACACTACTTAAGAGTTAGCCTGCAAACGAAGACTTGTTTTGGAATAAAGGGACACTTTCGCTTCAATTTGAAGATGAGCCTGTACGACTTCTGCCTCATTCTACTGAGATTTAGAAATAATTCAACCCAAGTGAGACTCCTGGAGAAGAATGACAGACACATTTTCTCTTTGTTTAAAAATTTTTTCCCAGTATTTATTTCCAACTTTATTGAATATAATTGACATATAATATGTAACTTTAAGTGTTAATGTATAAGTTATTCTGTACTATGTGATGATTTGATACACGTATACATTGCAAAATATTTACCACAACAAGGTTAGTTAAAGCATTCTTCACTCTGTTCCCGAGTCCAAGCTTGTACAGCTCTCCACATGAAAGCCCAATAAATTGATAGATGAGGTGTTGGGACAAGGAATAGAGACTTTATTTGGAAAGCCAGCAGACCAAGAAGATGGCAGACGAGTGTCCCAAAGAACCATTTTACCTGAGTAAGAACTCAGAGTTCTTTTATACTAAAAGGGGACCAGGTGTGGCTGGCCATTGCAGATTTCTTGGTGCTGGCCAGAACCCAGAAGGGATGTGATAATCCTTTGTTCTTGTAGCAGTCCACGTAGGTCTGGTCATGATATTCCTCCAACAAGACAATTGTTATTCTCTGTTCTGTACCTTTTAATCTCTATATGAATGGAAAAGTGTTACGTCTTTAAAGGTCAAGCCTGGGAGGCAGAGTCTTGAGAAAGGGCTACTATGTGTATTTCAGGCTATAGGCATCATTCTTTCACAAAGGTGCAGAGCCAGAATAACTTAGCATAGCAAACAGGGCACAAATGTGAGAGCTAAAGGAATAGATCCAATATGGTGTCAGGTTTGTTCTTCTCTATTACAATTCTCCCCTGTCAATGTCCATTCCACAATCTTCTGGGAAAAGGGGTGATGACCACTCTGGCTACTTCCTGCTGAACAGAGGCCATGAAGGGGTGATTGTGTAATGGAATTGATCAGTTTGGGACTGGAAGTATTCCCAAGGCCCAGGCTGGGCATGAACAGTTTGCATTGGATCCCCTTTTTATGGTCCTTCACAATACTTAGACAAGCACTTGAATGTACACATAAACTTGGAATAAGGATACCCACGAAATTCTGCGCTATGCTATCTTTATATCCTTTTTTTTTTTAATACAGCAGGTTCTTTATATCTTTAAAGAGGGTTATTTCCCCTCTTTGGCCACACTTGGAGATAGTTTTATTAAAGCATTTCCTTTCTAACAAGTGGCTGTCACCAGTGTAGTGAAACAAAAGAGAAGAGCAAGAGTCATCATTACTTATCTGGTAAGAGGCTTGACTCGAAACAGCAACTTAAGATCTTCTAATGTCTCACAAGGCCAAGTCTATTTTTCTTCATCCTGTCCAGTTTCTAGAGGAGTGAGTTCTACTCGGGTGTGGTAAATCCATGGTCTTATCCTGGCTAATTTATCAAAATGAGGAGTGGGTGTTCTGCAGCACCTTGTATGGTCCTGTCCACTTAGTGGCAAGTTGATGTCCCAGTCCTTGTTCTCTCCAGGTTTTGAGGAGGACTCAATCCCTGGGCTGGAAGGGGTGCAGTACCATCTCAGCTGGGTAGGTGGACCTACTGGAAGCAAATTCATGAACAGAAGTTCATATAGTGCCCAATTCTTAACATAGTTGTTGACTGCTAGGTCCTTTAAGACATCTACAGATTCTCCTGCCCAGGCAGACACCTGGAATGGCCTACCACACAATATTCCTGAAGGGCTCACTTCTGGGAGCCACTCTAATCCATAGCAGGGCAACTGGCAAGACCTTATACCAAGTTGGTCTCTTGACATATTTTAGCAATGCTCTCTTTGAATATGTGATTCATTTTCTCAGTTTTTCCTGTTGATTGTGGTCTTCAGGCTGAATGTAGTTTCCAACAATATGCAATGCTTTAGATACCTGTTGGGTTATACTGGAGACAGTGCAACCGTCACTTTGAAGGGTGCAGGCAATCCAACTTGGGCAATAATTTCCTTAAAGAGGGATTTAACTACTTCAGATGTTTTTTCTGTCCAGGTGGCTTATGCTTCCACTCATTCTGAAAAAGTGTCCACAGGGAATTCCCTGGCAGGTCAGTGGTTAGGACTCTGCGCTTCCACTGCTGGGGGCCCAGGTTTGATCCCTGGTCAGGGAACTAAGATACTGCATGCCATATGGCACGGCCAAAAAAAGAAAAAGAAAAAGTGTCCACAAACACTAACAACTATCTGAAGTTTCCTGCAGCTTGAGGTATTTGAGTAAAGTCTGTCAGTCCTCAGTGGGGCAGGCTCCTCTATATTGAGTTCCCACCTGGGGGTGTCTAGCAGCAGTCTTTGGATTATTTTTAGCACAAATTTTAGCCTGGCCAAAGGCAGGGAAAGGTGGCCTGACACTTAGGCCAGGGGGAGACCGAGAAAGGAAATGGGGAAGTGGAGTTCCTCAAACGCCAGCAGGTCAGCCAACCCATAGCACTGCAATCCCAGCCACAGCTGGTCCTGGCCGGTGAGTCCATGTTGGGGATGGGGAGAAGGCAAGGTGGAAGCTTGCAGTGCAGCCCCACCCTCAGCAGAGCATAGGAGACCAGGGGCACACTGGGCACAAGCTGTGAGAAGGGCAGTGGGCAGCCAGGGAAGGTCTTGTGGGGGTATGGTCACTGACCACGCGATAAACACGTGTGTTGAGGGCCCACTGGTGCCAGACCCTGGCTAGGCCCTGGGATAGGGATGGACTAGGAAGAGGCTTGGCCTTGAATATGACTCAGGCAGGTAAGGAAGTGGTGGGAAGGCAGTGCAGCCGAGGTGGCTGAGATATGAGTTACAGTCAAAGAACCAGCTGGCCAGGGCAGGGAGCAGGAGCACGGCCTGTACAACAGGGCCCAGCCAGGTGCCACATCCCGCTGGAGCAGCCTGTGCCACTGCCCATCAGATACAGAATTTGGGCTTGACTGCAGGGTATAGGGAATCACTAGATGCCTTGAAGGAGGGAGGTGAGGGGAAACATAATTATTAAGTATCCATCAGGTAACAGGCACTCAGTAGGTGTTTTCTGTGCCAATGCCTCTCAGACTCAATGTGTTTACCAATTTCCTGAGAATTTCATTAAAATGCAGAGTCTCTATATTCCATATCTTGTAATAACCTAAAATGAAAAAGAACCTGAAAAAGAATATATATATTTGTATATGTATGTATAACTGAATCACTTTGCTGTACACCTAAAACACTGTAAATCAACTATACTTCAATAGAAAAAAATTTTTTAATAAAACAATATAGGCATACCTTAGAGATATTGTGAGTTCGGTCCCAGACCACCACAATAAAGCAGATATCACAATAAAGCAAGTCACATGAAAAAAATAAAAATAAAAAAATAAAGATACATATAGAGATGAATTTTCTTTATAACAAATAAAATCTATAAGGCATCAAAAAAATGCAGAGTCTAATTCAAGAGGCCTAGGGTGGGGGCCTGAGGTGCTGCATTTCTGATAAGCTCCTAACTGGGATCACACTTTGAGGAGAAAAGCTGTAGCTCATTCAATCTGTGCCCCAATGCTGTCCAGTGAGTATTATCGGCTCCTGTTTATTGGCAGGAAAACTGAGGCTCAGTTTCTGGGCTTGCCTGAAGGCACATCATTAAAAGAGCTATACTGTCCCCTGCCCTCCACCCATGTGAGGGAGATAACATAGCCCCTAAGTTATCACTCTCTCCAAGCCCCTCTTAGTCTGCCCCAGGCTTGCATCTTCCAGGTCTATAACTTCAGGTCCTCCTGTCCCAGCTGGCCTCCAGCCTGGAGTTTCTGAACTTGCCTGTGGCAGCATCTAAAGATAGTCTACCTCACAGGAAACCAAATACTATTGGCTAACTTTGCAATTAAAGATGCTCTCAGAGGGAAGGAAAGGGAAATACTCTCTGGCAGAGTCTGCGTGGGACAGGGCGGCTGACTGGCATATCCAGAGGTTCCCTTCCCAGGTCCAGCCCAGGTAGGAGCAGAGGACTCTTTCAGCACCTGTGGGCGAGCTGGGTGGGGCACTGTGGTCAGAGGTCAAAGTTGGTTAATGATGCTGGTTTGCTTTACATGCCAACAAGGGAGACCATTTTCCAGAGGATGTTGCAGCCTAAATGTCCAAGGGGCTTGGGGGTGATGGGGGGCAGTGAGTGATTAGATCATTTATGATATGCTTAACATAGTGGAATATGATTAGAAGTGTTAGTAATTACGTTTCAGGGACATGGAGAAACGCTAAAAAAAAGCATCATTTAAAATTGCATCTGCCAACTATTATATATGGAATGGATAAACAACAAGATCCTACTGTATAGCACGGAAAAGAATATATATGCATACACACACATATATATGAATCACTTTGCTCTACAGCAGAAATTAACACATTGTAAATCAATTATAATGTCCTAACCACTGGACCACCAGGGAACTCCCTATTATTTTTAAAAATAACTTTATTTTTTTTCTTTCTTATTCTTTTAGAGACTCACATTTAACTGTTTATGGGTGAAATGTTATGACATCTGGATTTATTTATTTATTTATTTTAAAATATTTATTTATTTGGTTGTGCCAGGTCTTAGTTGCGGCACAAGGGATCTTTAGTTGCTGCATGTGGACTCTTAGTTGCGGCACGCGGGATCTAGTTCCCTGACCAGGGATTGAACCCAGGCCCCCTCTCTGCATTGGGAGTGTGTAGTCTTAAAAACTGGACCATCAGGGAAGTCCCTGAATTTATTTTTAAATAATCCAGTAGGGCATGAGTGGGGAATAGATGAAATACTGATCATGAGTTGCTAATTGTTGAAGCTGGGTGATTAGTGCATGGGGGTTGTCTCTGCTTTTATACATGTTTGGAAATTGTATTATAAAAAGTTTTAAAAATAGCATTTGCATTTTAAATATACTCAATGTGAATATTAAAATATGCATAAAGATTGGATGGGAGAAGCTAAAAGCTAGCTGTGGTTGGTTCTGGGAAGTTGGATTGTAGATAGTTTTGAGTTTTTTCTTTCCTGTTACTTCCATGCTTTTTTGTGCCATCTGCATTTTTTTTTTTTTTTTTTTTTTTTTTGGCTGTGCCGTGAGGCATATGGGATGTTAGGTCCCCGACCAGGGATCAAACCCACACCTCCTGCAGTGGAAGCTCAGAGTCTTAACCACTGGACTGCCAGGGAAGTCCCGATATCTGCATTTTTTATAATGAGCAACTATTGCATTTATAACGAAAATTATTTTAATAACAAATTGCTGATACACTTTGATGTTCAACGTTGATGTATGCTGTTATCATCATTGTGAGGACATTTGGGCTCAGAAGGTTTGTGTCATTGGAAAACATCATCTTCAGAAAGAAAGTATGAGTGGTCACACATGTGAGTGAATTGTGACTCTTGGCAGGGAAGAAAACCTATACCACATCTCTTTAAATATCTTCCCAGGCCCTCTTCATCTCTTTCCTTAAACCTATGTTCATTGGGAAACATAACACACTCAAAGGACAGTGCCCAGGTCAACAGCTTATAAATTGATCTGCTACCAAACCAACATCCAGGCAGCAGCAGAGAACCAGGCCAGCCCTCGGCAGCCACCCTCAGGTCCCTTCTTGATCACCACCCCTGCCCTCCCCAAAATCACCCCATTTCTGACTTTTATGGTCATTGCTTCCTTCTTTGTCCGTGTAGTTTTACCTCCTACATATTCATTCCTAAACACTGTGGATTTTCTTTGCCTGTTTCTGACCTTCACATATGTGGATTTATATACAGTATGTCTGCTTTTTGGTTTGCATTTTTAAAATGCATTTCTACTGTAGGAGATGTAGATGCACACACAGAAATGTTCATGACAGAATTGTTCAAAAACTGAAAGCCACCCAGGGGTGCATCAGCATAGAACAGAAAATAATCGTGGGGCACTCACACAGTGCAATCCTGTTCAGCAATAACAATGAACAGACCATAGCCACAGCAATAGCATGGATGAGATACTACCAGAAATGCTGAGATGAATTTACAGATAAATGCAAAATTGGCCCCTATCCACATGGCAGTTATCAAATGCATCACTACCAGACACAATTGCTTTTTCCATGAACAAGAATTATCGCATCATCATCAGTCATCTGTAAATTAGCTCAGACAGTGAAAGG
The DNA here is from genome assembly GCF_949987515.2 of Delphinus delphis. Lineage (NCBI taxonomy): Eukaryota > Metazoa > Chordata > Mammalia > Artiodactyla > Delphinidae > Delphinus > Delphinus delphis. The sequence continues at coordinate 60,802,971 of NC_082692.2, forward strand.
GGGAGATGGCCCCAAAGGGTGTGCTAGACAGGACACCCAATAAAGGTTTTTTGGCCTATTAAAGTCTTTTATAATTTCTCCTTATAGATCCTCAGTGTAGAATTTGAGGCTCCTCTGTTTTCCCCTCTTCTGCCTTCTCTCTGCATCCTTTCCTGAGCCCTCCACTCAGACTAAAGTGAACTTTCCTGAAGGCTCCGGGAACAGGTTAGCCCCTCCTAACCCCACAATCCTCACTTCCTTCTGTTTCTGTATAGTCCCTCACACCCTCTCTGCCTGGCCGTGGACCCAGGAAACCTCCTTATGCTCATACTCTCAGAGCCTTTGGCTTCAAACCACACCCCACCCCATGCCCACCACCATCTTTATCAACCTGGAAGACCCTCCCAGCCTTTAAGACCCAGCTTAAATGGTCCAATCCTTGGGTTTCCCATCACTTTTCTTATACTCTTACTAAACAATAATAAAAATTCACAGAGACTATATTTTAGACATTTTTACCTCTACAGAATTGAGCACAGTGCCTACTGTTGGGGAAATAGAATGAAAAACAAAATCTCCAACCCAGAAAAATCTCTCCATGAATATGGTAGAGAAAGAAAACTCTTTCGTTACTGAATAAGCATTAAATGTGATGTGCCTCACAGGCAATCCGCTATGAGGTAGTAAAGACACAAAAAATCTCACCCTGGTATATGACCAGATACAACCCCTTACACACATGTTCTCAAGATACACAATGACTGGTGCTCAAGTAAGGGAACCTGACAGTCACACACAGTTCATCCCAAGTTTACCATGGTCATTGGGTTCATCATCTGTATTAGTTGGTTGGCTTCATCCAGAGGAGAAACAAACTTCTCATCCCTTTATTATCAGACGTAGTTGTGTAACTTGGAGCCAGGTTCCTGCCCAAGTCAGGCTCCTGCCCTCCCTCTGGGACTGGGAGCCTGGGCACCTCAATATCTGCATTTCAAAGAGATGGCTCCCGGCTCTGAAGCTGACAGAGGAAATGGTCACATTTTCTAAAGGGTATATATCCACATTTCAAAGAGGAAAGAAGGTACAATTACATGTTTTCTAAAATAAATACTCTAAGAAAAAGGAGGCAAGCGGACTCTTGTCCCTTATTTCCAACAGGGAGAATTAAGCCTCTTATTATTTTTTTTAGTTAATTAATTAATTTATTTTGGCTGCATTGGGTCTTCGTTGCTGTGCGCGGGCTTTCTCTAGTTGTGCTGAGCGGGGGCTACGCTTCGTTGCGGTGCATGGGCTTCCCTTTGCGGAGGCTTCTCTTTGTTGCGGAGCATGGGCTCTAGGTGCACGGGCTTCGGTAGTTGTGGCACATGGGCTCAGTAGTTGTGGCGCACGGGCTCAGTAGTTGTGGCACACAGGCTTGGTTGCTCTGCAGCATGTGGGATCTTCCTGGACCAGGGCTTGAACCTGTGTCCCCTGCGTTGGCAGGCAGATTCCTAACCACTGCGCCACCAGAGAAGTCCCAAGCCTCTTATTTTTAATTTTCACTTGTCCTTACACCAGTGTATGGTAAAGATAATTAACAGATATTGGCTTAATCAAAAATTAATTAATAAGCAAGTCCATCTCTTCTTCAGTTATTAAAAAAGGAAAATCATAGTCATTTCCTTTCTAAATTTCACAGTTCATTTTAACAGAGATAAATAAATACCATAAAGGACTTTGAGGAGGAAAGCAGAGGGAGGTGTGGCAAACCAAGAACAGGGGCAGGTCCTGTGAAGGGGTGGCTCACACACGAGCAGAGGGGCCACACTCCATGTGTGGTTTTCTCCTGTTACTGGTCTTGGCTTGTGGTGTGTCTGGGCCCGTATAAAATGCTGGTGGGTGAGTCATGCCAAGTTGTTTTAGGTGGACTCTGCTGCAGGAATAGAAAGTCACTCAATCTACTTGTGTGGAGGATGGGGTGCAAGTTGTAAAATGTGCCCACTGCTCCTCAGCATGGAATTCAAGGCCCATCCATCTGCCCCTCTTCTTCCTTCTTGGCCTTGCTCTCTCTGCATCCTAAGGAGGGGTCTCATAAAAAATAGCTGTCATTGTAAATTGGAAAACCATCAGGTCCTTAAACTCAGGGTCCCAAGTAGCCAGGGGTGTGGGCTTGGGGCCAGACTGAGAACCTTCCTACGTGGCCCAAGGTGAATTCCAGATTTGTCAGGACTCAAAATTAACTAATTCAGCTCTCTGTCTCCAAACAGAACCTCATCTGAATGCTGGCCGCCTGCGAGCCCAGAAGCTTCTCAGGCTGCTGAGCAGCCACTCTGTGGACACGAGGCCACGCTTCCCCTGACCCAGGACTCATGCTGCTCTTTAAAACTGTTTCCTTCTCTTTGGTCATTGTTGGAAAACTGAGCAGCCAGAGCTGGCCAGGCCCTCAGAGATGGTCCGGTCCAGGGATTTCATTACATACATCAAGAAACTGAGGCCGAGCTGGAAGTGAGCTGCCCAGGGTCTGCCAGCTTATTTCAGGGTATGTGGACCCCTCTGAAGTACATGGCTCTGAAGAGCATCACTGTGTATTTGAAGACAGGAAATAAGCTGACCCTTTAGCCTTCAGCCTTTCCTTCTCCATAGAAAAGGATTCCCATTTCTTCACCACCATTGTTGAGAGCTAGGTTCTGGGGGTCTGGCAGTGAGGACCACCTAGTCATGGCTGGAGAGGCAAATAATATCCCCATCCCCTCCATTTCCCACCCACAGTTTCACTGAGGGTCAGCCTTCTGGGTCCTGAGTCTAGAAGGCAAAACCCAGGAAGAGTGTTCAGGGTCACTTCTTGAATCTTATCCTTTAAAGGGGGGTCACCTCTACTATTTTTCAGTTCTCATTCTAGAGACAGGGCCTGCAGTAACATGCAGAATTCCCCTCCAAGAGGGAAAGCATGGTGCAGGGCAGGGAACACGGCTTTGTGAAGAGACACATCTGGGTTGAAATCCTGGTTCTGTTGCTCCCTTGGACAAATTACCCAAATCTTTCTGAGCCGCTGGTGGTTATTTTGCAAGGGGGCAGAGTCATTTCCCATGAGGTGTTGTGGTGAGAATTAAATGGGGTCTTGTGTCTGGAGCATGACACTTAGCAGGTATCCAGGAATGGCAGCCTTCACTCCTAAACTGGGGCTTTCTGAGGATAACCTCAGGTTCTAGAACCTCAAGAGATGGTGGTACCCCCATGGGGAAAGTTGGGATCAGGGATCAAGCAATTCCTGAGTTTTGTTTGGTCCAAAGGAAAAAAATTAAGCCTCACAATTGGCATTAGACTGAACCTCAAACCCGCGTGTACTCGAGGGCCTAAAAAGCCATAAAAAGAGAGCAAGAAAGATAAACAAACAAACAAACAAAATAAGACTCATTGAATCTAGAAAACTAAGCAGGATGTGAAGCCAAAAGAGAGGAGGAAGCAACATGAAAAAGACGCTGGGGAGAAGAAAGTGGATGGGGGCCAGCTAATGAGAGGGGAAGTGTAGAAAAGGGAAGCTGATTGGAAACAGTGGGTAATGATGACCAAAAAAAAAAGTTAAAAAATAAGTGAGCAGGCCTGAGAAAAGGAAGTGACTGGAGGAAGTAGAACAGGATCGGCAGTAGCGCCAGCTTGGTGTTTTTTAAAGCAGGTCCTACAAAATTCATTTCAGCTTGGGTGTGAAACCCATGTGTATTCAAAGCTCAGCTTCTAGGTTCAGCCCAGACTCTCCCAGCTCAGCACCATTTAGTAAAACGTTGACTTAACAGAACAGGGGGTGAGGAGATCCGAGGACAGCTGAGGGGACGTGTGCGGTGCAGCCTCAGTTAGTGTGGTGGGACCTGTGTTAGTGCTTCACTCCGGCACCTATCCTTCCCCTTGCAATCCTGTCTATATGAACCTCGCTTAGTAGATGCTGTGAAGGCTTATTTCACTGGATTCTTTTTTTTTAAATTTCATTTATTTCTTTTTGGCTGTGTTGGGTCTTCGTTGACGCCCACGGGCTTTCTCTAGTTGCGGCGATCAGGGGCTACTCTTCGTTGCAGTGCGCAGGCTTCTCACTGTGGTGGATTCTCTTGTTGTGGAGCACGGACTTTAGGTGTGCGGGCTTCGGTAGTTGTGGCACGTGGGCTCAGTAGTTGTGGCACACGTGCTTCATCGCTCCGCGGCATGTGGGATCTTCCTGGACCAGGGCTTAAACCCGGGTCCCCTGCATTGGCAGGTGGATTCTTAGCCACTGTGCCTTCACTGGATTCTTGCACTTGGTTTCTTGTGTCCTCAGGGTCTGGGAGGCCAGTGTGCAGCCTGAGTGAAAGCCAGTTGATCTCTGGCAGCCCTTTGACCCCTAGGGCATTAGTCCTGCTCTTGTCTGCTACCAGGAGGCCCTACCTTCAGGCTCCTGGCCCAATCCTGGGACATCTCAGAGGACCCAGAAATAAAAGGTCCACCCAGCTCAGGCCCACCTTTCCTGAAAAGGTGCCTGGATAAAGCTATCAAGTTCTAGACACTTCATGTTATTACCTATTTAATCCTCTCTGTAATTCTGAAAGGAAAGTTCACTGCCCTGCTGAAGGGCTCCAGGGATATTCATGATGAGAGGATGGGGAAGGTGCAGGAAGAGCTTGGAAAAGGCCAGGATGTCAGAAATAAACAGGTGGCATGTGGCAAGGAGGTCCCCAGTCCCTCCCCTCTCCTTGCTGGGCACCTGGCTCAGGGCTGCCAAGTGTGTGCCCGTCCCCTTCTAGCCCACCTCCCCACTCTTCCCAATGACCCAGGGACACCTGCCCGAAGATTTGTAGGAGGTCCCTGTGTGTGAGGCATGCCGCCAAGAGTGTAAATCAAACCCACCACATGCAGATTTGGCAAAAATCAAGCCAATTCTAAAGCACCAAGTTCCTGGGCTTTCAGGACGGAACACAGGCCCAAAAGAGATGCAAAACGATTTTTATTGTCCTTGGACTCCTCTCGAGGTCAACTCTGCCAGCTCCTGACCCGGGGTGGGGGGCGGGAAGAGGGGGGGCTACCCCCAGCATCCGCAACTTAGGACTACAAGGGCTTGACTGTTTGTGTTCCTACACAGCTGACTGTCTGGGAAGATGGGCTCCAGCAACAAGTCACCTGCACAAAGCGGCCACTCCCGGCCGCCCGGCATCTCAGCTGAGCCATTTGAAACTGACATTTATGTCACTCAAAAATGGTTGCATATCAGCCATTTTATATGGTTCAACTTAACTTTTATTGATTAAGGTCATAGCCAGAGGCTCCTCTCTGAGTAAAGGGCATTGCAGCTGAAAGCAAAGAAAGCATACAGTTCCCTGGGGCTGAGAACTCCATCCCAGCCTGAGACGGCCCAGGTCAGAAAGCCTTGGGCCACTTCGCCCGGAAGAGTCTGGGTGAGACGCAGAGCTGGGCCAGGACACTAAGCAGAGGCTGGGAAGAGAGAAGCAAAGCCCTGGCTGGGGGGGCCCTCGCCTTGGCAGAGACACCATCTTGGTGAAACCAGCATGAAAAGTATGTAGCGGGGTGTGGAAACTCACCTGGTTAAAGAAGCACGAGCTTTGGTTTTAGTTGTGCTGAGTGGAGGCAGTGACGACCAGGAGGTGTGCACTGAGGTTTCTGAGGGCCTGTCTTGTGGTATCACGAGGAAGAGGAGGGGGTCCCAGAGGACCAGGGCAAAAGGGCTCCCCTTGCAGCCTCTGGAGTGAATCTTGGCTGGGACAAGAGGGGATGGACAAGTGTCACTTCCCAACCTGAGCAGAAATGTCTTATCTTTCCATTCTTGTCCAGAAAAAAACAGGAAAAGAACAGTGGGGGAGGCCAGGTCACAGTGAAGTGCAGGGCTGGTAATTATCAGACTACTTAGCCCCCAAGACCCAGGGCAACAAGCTAACTGAGCACAGGCCTCCATCTGGGATCCATCAGCCCTTTCATGACTGCAAAGGCCTGGATGATGGTGACACTCCCTCTTGGAGTTGTAGGATGACTGACCATCCCAGCTGGCTTAGAACTGAGGGGTTTCCGACATGTGAGACTTTCAGTGCTAAAACCAGAAGAGTCCTGGGCAAATCAAGGCAAGGTAATCACCCTAGGGTGTCTGACTCTATGTCTTATCCCTTCAGGAACAGAAAGACTTAGTTGGTTCCAAGAGGGAGAGGGAAAGAAATGGCTCTCAAAGACAAAGACGAGCCTCTGGGTGCAGGCCTGCCCAGGGCTCCGCAGTGTCTAGGACCTCTCTCTTCAGTGTTCATGCAGGAGAAATGAGGGTGCAGAGGGCAGAGAGGTGGGAGAAAGGAAGGGGGTGGAGAATAGAAGCTTGGACTGGAAGTGTGAATTACGGCATCCCCACCACCACACCCCTCTCCTCTCCACTCACTCGTCCTCTCTCCCCCATCCACACCCTGGTCAAGCTCGCTATCTTTCAGATAGACTTTTGAAAATCAAAGAAAAAAAGATCTATCTCAAGCTTCAAAAGGCTTAGATTCAAACGCTAACTGAGCCATTTACTGCATAGTTTCTGGCAAGTCACTCAGCCTCTCAGGGACTGGTTTCCTCTCTGTCAAAGGGGTCTCTTATAGCCTCCATCACATAGATTAAACAAGATAGCACGCATGACACTGGGAAAGGTACTGGTTAGACACCCAACCAAATGTTTGCTTCTTCCAGTCTGCCTATGTAAGGGGCAGAATTCCAACTTTGTTTCTCTGAGAACTAATGACATTAGTTGTCTTCCTTTCTCATCCAGGTGCTCACCATGCCCACCATCTCCCCTGAATCAAGTTTAGAAGACTTTGAGTATGATGAGCTTGCAGAAGCCTGTGATATGGGGGACATCGTGGCCTTGGGAACTGTCTTCCTGGCCATACTCTACTCCCTTGTCTTTGCCTTTGGCCTGGTGGGAAATTTGCTGGTGGTGTTTGCCCTCACCAACAGCCAGAAGCCCAAGAGCATCACTGACGTTTACCTCCTGAACCTGGCCTTTTCTGATCTGCTCTTTGTAGCCACCTTGCCCTTCTGGACTCACTATCTTATAAACGAGCAAGGCCTTCATAACGCCGTGTGCAAACTCACCACCGCCTTCTTCTTCATCGGGTTTTTTGGAGGCATATTCTTCATCACCATCATCAGCATCGACAGGTACTTGGCCATTGTCCTGGCCGCCAACTCCATGAACAACCGGACTGTGCAGCATGGCGTCACCATCAGCCTTGGCGTCTGGGCAGCCGCCATCTTGGTGGCTGCACCCCAGTTCATGTTCACCAAACAGAAAGAAAACGAATGCCTTGGTGACTACCCTGAGGTCCTACAGGAAATCTGGCCTGTGCTCCGCAACGTAGAAATAAATTTTCTTGGCTTCCTGCTCCCCCTGCTTATTATGAGTTACTGTTACTTCAGAATCATGCGGACACTTTTTTCCTGCAAAAACCAAAAGAAAGCTAAAGCCATTAGGCTGATCTTTCTTGTGGTCATCATGTTTTTCCTCTTCTGGACACCTTACAACGTCATGATTTTCTTAGAGACACTCAATCTCTATGACTTCTTTCCCAACTGTGACATGAAGAGGGATCTGAGGTTGGCCCTCAGTGTGACCGAGACAGTTGCATTTACCCACTGTTGCCTTAATCCCCTTATCTATGCATTTGCTGGAGAGAAGTTCAGAAGATACCTTTACCACCTGTACAGGAAATGCCTGGCTGTCCTGTGTGGCCACCCCGTCCACGTCAGTTTCTCCCTGTCCCCGTCTGAATCACAAAGGAGCAGGCGAGAAAGTATTCTGAGCAGCAATTTCACTCATTACACCAGTGATGGAAATACATCCATCCTCCTCTGAAAGTCTTGTCTCTCCAGCAAGCCTGGAGTTTCTGAGACTGACACTGAATAATTAGGACAGATTTTTAAATTTCTTACATGCAAGAAACAATGGGTCTGATGCCCAAAAGCAATCCTGAAAGTATTTTTGAGAATTGTGCTCAAAATCTGAATGATAAAGGACAGGCATGTTTCTTATTGCCAATGTCAAGAGTTTCTTGTTTACAAATTACAAAAATTCAACTCAGATTAATTTAGCCTAAAAAATTAATTTAGCCTGAAATCATTTGCATTGTAACATGGGCAAGGGGGTGGCGAATCCTCAGAGTGAGTGAAAACTAGAGATTGAATCTAGCTAGAACTTCCTCTCTCTGACTCTCAAATCTCTGAGTGGTAACAGAGATCCCAGACTCACATAACACAGTTTTGTCATCAGAGAGGGAATGAGACCTATATCCCTCTGATCCCAAGGTCAAAATTCCCAGGGAAGGGCTCTGATTGGCCAAGTTTGTATCAGATTCTCATCCTTGGACCAGGTGGCAGTATCCACAGGGAAGACATAGATAAGATGGCAGCTCCCATTCCAATCTTGTGGTTGGAGATGCGTGAAGACATATTTCCAAGAAGCTGGAGGGTGGGTGCTGCTTTGATCAGATATAACAAGAGTTGCCCACCAACTTTACCTGTGTCTAGCCCAGCCCCACCTTGATCATACCAGCCAGAACACACCACCAGCCTCTTCGCCATTAAACCCCCTCTGTCATGTCCCCAAACATACAGAGGTTCCCCAGCGCCTACTGCATCAAGTCCAAGCTCAAATGCCTGGCCTCTGACACCCTCCGTCATGTGGTTCCACCAACAGATTTGCCAGTACCTCCTCTTCACAAAGGACTCCAGCCACCTTGTCAGTCAGGTCTCTTCAATCCAGCCACATGCATCGCCACCTGCTCCAGAGCCCAGGGGGATAAACAGAAAAAACAGTGGCCCATCTGAGAAGGCATGGTTTCTAGTCCCAACTCTATCACTTATCTGCTGGGTAATTTGGGGCCAACTGAACTTCAGTTTCCTCATCTGTAGAATGGAGATAACAGAACTTTTCATGTAGGAAGCATCCTTTCCAGCATGAGGAACCAGCCTCTAACTCTTGCAGGTTCCAACCCTCTTGTCTGGTTCCCAGACTTCAGCTTTTCCTCCACCTGGCACCGGGCTTAAGTGGTGCTGTTGACAGAGCCTGGAAGGGCCTTGCGGGCTCTGCTGCGTGATGTAGCTCAGACACAGAGGAGGCTGGCTCCTACAGTGGCGCTCAATGGACACTTGTAGATATACAGGTTGATAGCCTTTCCTGACCCAACCCTCCCGGACTGCCTGGAACATTTCCTCCCAATCAACTGGTGGCAACCCCATCTGGAGAGAACCCCATCATTCATGCCACTGCCAACCTGGACAGCCAGGGTCCCAGGAGCAGTTTTCCCTTTCTCAGTAAACATTTGGGATGGACTGAAATTTTAAAGCTTGAAAAACAATTGTGATGATGCTAAAGAAAATATAATCTACCCACACAGTATCTTCATCTGCCCACCAGACCTCATTCACACCCTCATGTGTTTCGAGTTGCAATCATAATGTACAGACAGTTTTATAATCTGCTTTTTTTTTTTTTTTTTTGCGGTACGCAGGCCTCTCTCTGTTGTGGCCTCTCCCGTTGCGGAGCACAGGCTCCGGATGAACAGGCTCAGCGGCCATGGCTCACGGGCCTAGCCGCTCCACGGCACGTGGGATCTTCCCAGACCGGGGCACGAACCTGTGTCCCCTGCAGCGGCAGGCGGACTCTCAACCACTGCGCTACCAGGGAAGCCCGTATAATCTGCTTTTTTTTTCTCTTAACATTAGGCCACAAATAGCCTTCTGTTTCTATATAGTTTTGTAATATTTCAGAAGACTCTGCCAGGTTGTGTACTCATTGAAGGCGTCTGACTCCTTCTATTTCTCACTCCTTGGCAGTCAGTATATTTGTTTAACCAATGACAGAATGAATTATGTTCCATCAAGATCATGTACTGTAACTTACTCATCATTACCCTATTAATAAACATTTCGCTTGTTTCCAATATTTACCAAACACATATTTTACAGCACTTTTCTGTATAATTTCCTTTCTCGTCTCCAATTACTTCCTTTGGATAAATTTCTTGCCATGGGGATAACCGGGCCAAAGGGCCTGGGAACTTTTTAGCTTTTGACACATACATATGAAACTAATACACTGCAAAACCTTTATTGAGCATATATTACATGCAACATGGGAGCTCAGATCCAGAGCTGTTGCAAAGATCAGTGCGATAAGGCCTTCGCCTTCAATGTTGAAGAGGTGCTTAACATTTAAATGCAGAACTCAGAAATTTACCAAAAAAAAGCATGCTCTGCATTAATTGGTAACACAAGAGCAGTGACATCTGACCTGAGTCTTTAAGGATCTTAGGACCCTAATCTTAGGACATCTGACCTGAGTCTTAAGATCTTAAGGGAAATGTCTGAGAAATTGAAAGGCATTGGGAATAGAGTATGTGGTGGGAAGCTTCTGAAGCTTTGGCTCAGACAACCAATGGAAGAGGGTGTTCTCGGGGTGTTCACAGTTTACTCCCTTATTACCTGATCCTTGTTCCAATTGTTGAATTATGAAACTTTTCATTAAAATTTTAACTTATAAGTGAACTCCCAAGAAAAGAGGAAAATATTCTTTTGGCTTGAGAAACAAAGAAGAGAGATAAACAGTTTCATTTCTAGAAGAAAATTAGATTTGTATCATAAGAAACATTCATTCATTCATTTTGCTGAATAAGACAGAATAGGGAGAAAATAAGGAAGGTCATCGAAAAAACCTAAATAGCGATGATGTTGGTATCTAAGTTAAAGGAAGGCACATTTGAAAAGGACAGTTGGCCCTAAGAGCACAGCTGGATCAGATCCACCACAGCTTCTGGGCTCTGGGCTTCCCCAAAGCAGAAAGAAACTCCAAATGCAGACAGACATCTATGACTGAGTCCCAATCTACTGACTCTGTGCTTGGGAAGGTATTTGACATCTCTGAGGCTCAGTTTCTTCACCTGGAAAAAAAGAATAAACATGGTGCCCACCTCCTAGGGTTATTATGAGGATTTAGTAAGACTACCTTCACAAAGCTCACAGCACAGGCTTGGAAAGCATGGTCAAATAAATGGAGGCAACTATTTTGATTCTTTTTTTTTCCTTATTATGATTAGATTGAATCTTTCCCAGTGAGGAAACTCATACTATGTTGCCCTTGCCATCTTGCTTTTTTTAGTCCCAGAATCACAGAATTGTGGGTGGTCAGAAATAGTTGAGTCCAAACCCACACCTTGCAGGTAGGGGAAAGGAGGTCCAGAGAAGGCCAGAGACTGGCCCAAGATCACACAGCAAGTTAATCAAGGAGGTAGATATCTCTTAGTTTACTGACTTCTTTCTCCTCTTGATAAAACTATAGACCAATCTTATGGTGACTACAGTTAACAATACTGTATTGTATATTTGAAAGTTGCTAAGAGAGTAGATTTTTAAATTTCTCACCACACACAAAAAAACTGTAACTATGTGAAGTCATGGACGGGTTAACTAACCTTATTGTGATAATCATTCTACAATATATACACATATAAAATTATATATAGAAACCCTAAAGACTTCATCAAAAAACTGTTAGAACGAATAAACAAATTCAGTGAAGTTGCATGATACAAAATCAATACACAGAAATCTGTTGTGATTCTTTACACTAATAATAAACTATCTGGAAGAGAAATTAAGAAAATAATTCCATTAATAATTGCATCAAAAAGAATATAATACCTAGGAATAAATTTACCAAGGAGGTAAAAGACCTGTATATTGAAAACTACAAGACATTAATGAAAGAAATTGAAAAAGACACAAATAATGGAAAGATATTTCAAACTCATGGATTGGAAGAATTAATATTGTTAAAATGTCCACACTACCCAAAGCAATATACAGATTCAAAGCAATCCCTATCATAATTCCTTTTCATGAAATAGAACAAACAATCCTAAAATTTGTATACAGCCACAAAAGACCCCAAAAAGCTAAAGCAATCTTGAGAAAGAGGAACAAAGCTGTAGGCATTATGCTCCCTGATCTCCAACTATATTACAAAAACTACAGTAATTAAAACAATATGATATTGGCATAAAAAGAGACACATAAATCAGTGGGTCAGAATAGAAAGCCCAGAAATAAATCCATATATATATATATATACGTGGTCAATTAATTTATAACAAAGGAGCCAGAAATATACAATGGGGAAAAGACAGTCTCTTCAATAAATGGTGTTGGGGAAACTAGACAGCTACATGCAAAATAATGAAACTGGACCACTATCTTACACCATATGCAAAAATTAACTCAAAATGGATTAAAGACTTGAATGTAAGACCTGAAACCATAAAACTCCATAGAAGAAAACATAGGCTGTACAACTATGTCAAGATCTTGACATAGGTCTTAGCAACAATTTTTTTAATCTGACAACAAAAGCAACAAAAGTAAAAAGAAACAAGTGGAACTACACTGCACTAAAAAGTTTCTGCAAAGCAAAGGAAACCATCAACAAAATGAAAAGGCAACCTATTGAATGGGTGAAAATAACTTCCAATCATATATATGATAAGGGCCTAATAACCAAAATACAGAAAGAACCCATACAACTCAATAGTAAAAAAAAAAATCTGATTTTAAAATGGGCAGAAGATCTTAGTAGACATTTTTCTAAAGAAGATATACAGATGGCCAATAGGTATGTGAAAAGATGTTTAACAACATTAATCAGTAGGGAAATGCAAACCGAAACCACAATGGGATATCATCTCTCACCTGTTAGAATGGCTATTATCCAAAAGATGAGAAATAATAGTTGTTGGCAAGAATGTGGAAAAAAGGGAACCCCTGTGCACTGCTGGTGGGAATGTAAATTGATGCAACCCCTATGGAAAACAGTATGAAGGTTCCTCAAAAAATTAAAAATAGAACTACAATATGATACAGCAATTCCACTTCTGAGTATTTATCTGAAGAAAATGAAAAAAATAATTTGAAAGGATATATTATCCCCATGTTTATTTCAGCATTTACAATAGACCAGATATGGAAACAACCTAAGTGTTCATTGATGAATAAATGGATAAAGAAATTGTGGTAAATACATACAATGGAATACTATGCAGTCATAAAAAATGAAATCCTACCATTTGTGACAACATAGATGGACCTCGAGGGCATGTTGCTAAGTGAAATATATCAGACAGAGAAAGACAAATACCATATGATCTCCCTTATATGTGGAATCTAAAAATTAAACAAACAAAAAGCCAAGCTCACAGATACAGAGAACAGATTGGTGGTTGCAAACGGGGAGGGGTAGAGGGTGGGAGAAATGGGTGAACTCTTTTTTTAGTTTAAATAAATTGAATAAAAATTTTTAAAAATAAAATAAAGTAACATCACTACATTGTACACATTAAACTTACAAAATTTCATGTGTCAATTATGTCTCAATAAAGCTGGGAAAAAATACAGTCCAATCCTCCCTCTAAGAGCAGAGAATACAGGTGGTCAATGGAAAACCCGTAGAAAGAGGATCTGCAGGCAGATGATTTAGGCAGAGAGGGAAGGTCTGCCCTCCTGAATGCAGAGTTTAACAGAATTGATCTGCTTGTAGTGACAGGTGCAGCCTGGGTGGTGCAGCCTTTGGTGACAGCTGTTCTGTGACATCAGTATCTCTAATGAAAGATGGTCAACAGACAGAGACTCACTGGCAAAGGATACCAGGATTCCCAGAAGCAAATGTTATCAGCCGCTCCCATCAGGATCTGGATGGGTAGACTGAGCCTTTGGGAAAAGGGCCACTGCAGAGGCTGGCCACATCCTGGGGCTGTCCCAATGCTTAGGGAAATGCCCAGTCCCTTCCAAATAATCCTACTCACTTTGGGCTTATTCTATGATCATTAAATGACCATCTGAGGGAGAAGCTGGATTTCCAGGAACATTGCCACCAAGAAAGATGGAGAATATATGCTTTTGGTTACTGGGAAAAGCTATCACCCCTTATAATCCACTGCATTGGGCATGTGGATAGTATCTGGTGGGCTTTCCATAATCTCTCTCTCTCTCTGAGACGCTGTCCCTGAAAGCCCAGGGGGGAGAATTCTCCTCTGGCCTCAAAAGGTTGACAACCACACCTGGGAACTTGGCAGCCCAACTCTGAGAGGTCCACTTTGGGTACCACCTGGCCCCTAGACAATGTCCCATTAGTACCCTCAAAATTGGGGCAGTCTGTCCCAACTCAGAAGCAAATTTTCTTTTCTACCTGCACCCCATTCTCCTGGTCCAGGGGGACCACTTCAGTTTCAACGTGACCTATAATATTGTTTGCTTAACTTGCTGAGTTGGCGACCACATTCCCCAGACCACATTCCCCACTACCCCAGAGTAGTATTATCCAAGAGCAAGTGAGAGAAGTAGGTTTTTGCAAACGTGGAAATACCCTGTCTTTCTTCAAGACGCCCTCCATCCATAGGACGGCCAAGATGTTTTCTTGAGGATACATGGTGCCATGTCTGCTCTGCTCTATGAGGCATGTTGTTAGGCAACAGCCAAAGTTCCTCCAGAGACACACCCTAGACAGCTCTAGAAACCACAAGACACACTCAGCAGGAAAATTACTCTTTTACCCCATATTTCCTCATTTATTTAGGTAGGAACAAAAATAAAATTTTAATTCACACTTCTTTGACTACTAGAAAAGACTGTTCAGTTTTCGATGTGCTTGTTCTATATTCTTCATATCCTTTTCTGATTATCAAAGAGAAGCACAGTCATAGAAAATACAAAAAACAAAGAAGTGTATAAAAAGTTTAAATTACACAATATTCCACCTCCTATAGATAAAACATTGTTTAACACTTAGGTGATTTTCTACCATGTCTTTCTCTGCAGATATAATTTTTTAAATAAAAAGATTTGATTAAAAAAAAAGATTTGAGATCATAACATAGATACAGTTTTAGATTTTTTTTTCACTTAACATTGTAGCATAAACATTTTCCCATACATTAAACGCAAGCATGATTTAATGATTGCACAGAACTCCATATAGACTTTGTCTAGCCAAACCTCTACTGATGGACATGAATGTATAAAGGAAAAGCACAGATTTTTCCTCCTTCTATGTAGGGAAAAATCCAGTTCTTCCCCACTGTGTTTCTCTCCTGTGTGTCTCCTCTACTACTCACACAGAACACTTCATTTCTGACACTTCTGATCACCAAATGTGTGGGGAGTTTTCTCCACATCAAGCAATTCTCTGTGACACCAGCTGGGTGTCCTACAATTTAACTCAATTCTGACATTATCTACCTGGAGATAGTGTCAGACCCCACAGGTTAAGGGCTCAGTCCCACAAGACTGCCCCACCCCCCTTCAGATGCCAATCACAAGTAGTAGATCCCCAGGTTACCCACAAGTACTGTCACAAGTTCTACCCACAAGTACTGAGTTGACTACAAATCAGAGGTTCCCATGACCACACCTTGGGTTGGATTAATTTGCTAGAGCAGCTCACAGAACTCAGAAAACACTTATGTTTACCAGTTTATTAAAGGATATAATAAAGGATACAGAGGAACAGTCAGATGAAGAGATACATAGGGCAAGCGTCTGAGAGGGTCCCTAGTACAGAAGCTTCTGTTCCTGCGGAGCTGGGGTGCATCACCCTCCTGATATATGGATGTGTTCGCCAACCCGGAAGCTCCCTGAACCCCATACTCTTGGGATTCTGTGGAGGCTTCTTCACTTGGCATGATCAGTTATTAACTCCATTTCCAGTCCCCCTCCCCTCTCTGGAGGATGGGTGGTAGAGCTGAAAATTCTAACCATCTAATCAAGGCTTGGTCTTTGATGACCAGCCCCACCCAGAAGCATCCAGCAGCTACTCAGTGTCTGCATTAGAATAAAAGATGCTCCTAGTGTTCTTATCATTTAGGAAACTATAAGGGTTTTAGGAGCTCTGTGCCAGGAATGGGGGTCAGAGATCAATATATATATTTCCTATTATCTCACAGGATGCAATTCCCAGTTTTTTACTATTATGTACAACACTGTGCTGAACATAAAACTTGTTCATATCTTTGATTGTATAATAGGAATTACTGAAGGAATAGATTTGAGCATCTGTGTGTCTCTTGCTAGCTACCGCAAAATCGCTTTTTCGAAAAATGACACTGAGTTGCTTCTACTCCAAGAACCCCAATCCCTGACTTTAGCACCCACTCCATCACCAGACTTTTTGGCCAGGATATTATGGGCTTTAGTTATTTTAGAAAATACCAGCTACTGATTTCAAGAGGCAGAGAAGGCAAGGCAGAGAAGGAAAAAAGAGGTCCATTCTTGAGAGTAAGTGGTAAGGCTGCTCTTTGGCAGAGACAAAAGAAAAAAGGAATAAGTGGATTTTAAATGTGACCAGTCAGTCTCCCAAGGCAATAAAAATAAAAACAAAAATAAACAAATGGGACCTAATAAAATTTATAAGCTTTTGCACAGCAAAGGAAACCATAAAAAAAAAAGACAACCTACAGAATGGGAGAAAATATCTGCAAACGATGCAATCAACAAGGGCTTAATTTCCTACATATACAAACAGCTCACACAATTCAACAACAAAAAAACAAACAACCCAATCGAAAAACAGTCAGAAGGGGGACTTCCCTGGTGGTCCTGTGGTTAAGACTCCACGCTTCCAATGCAAGGGACGTGGGTTTGATCCCTGGTCAGGGAACTAAGATCCCACATGCTGCGCAGCCAAAAAAAAAAGAAAGAAAGAAAAATAAAAATGGTCAGAAGACCTAAATAGAGAGTTCACCAAGGAAGAAATACAAATGGCTAATAGGCAATGAAAAGATGTTCAACAACGCTAATCATCAGAGAAAAGCAAATCAAAACTACAATGAAGTACCACCTCACACTGGTCAGAATGGCCATCATTAAAAACTCTACAAATGGGACTTCCCTGGTGGCAGAGTGGTTAAGAATCTGCCTGCCAATGCAGGGGACATGGGTTCGAGCCTTGGTCCAGGAAGATCCCACATGCCGCGGAACAACAAAGCCCGTGTGCCACAACTACTGAAGCCCGTGTGCCTAGAGCCCGTGCTCCACAACGAGAAGCCACCACAATGAGAAACCCATGCATCACAACGAAGAGTAGACCTCGCTCACCGCAACTAGAAAAAAAAAAAAAAAAGCCCGTGTGCAGCAACAAAGACCCAACGCAGCCAAAAATAAATAAATAAAATTAAAAAAAAAAACTCTACAAATAACGAATGCTGGAGAGGGTGTGGAGAAAAGGGAACCCTCTTACATGGTTGGTAGGAATGTAAGTTGGTACAGCCACTATAGAAAACAGCGTGGAGGTTCCTCAGGAAACTAAAAATGGAATTACCATATGATCCAACAATCCCACTCCTGGGCATATATCCAGACAAAACCCTAATCCAAAAAGATACATGCACCCATATGTTCATAGCAGCACTATTCACAATAGCCAAGTCATGGAAACAACCTAGGTCCATTGACAGATGAATGGATAAAGAAGATGTTGTATATATATACAATGGAATACTATTCAGCTATAAAAATGATGAAATCATGCCATTTGCAGAAACATGGGTACAATTAGAGATGATCATATTAAGTGAAGTCAGACAGAGAAAGACAAATACCATATGATATCACTTATATGTGGAATCTAAAATATGACACAAATGAACCTACCTATGAGACAGAAACAGACTCACGGACATACAGAACAGACTGGTGGTTGCCAAGGGGGAGGAGACTGGGAGAGGGATGGAGTAGGAGGCTGGGATTAGCAGATGTAAGCTATTATATATAGAACGTATAAACAGCAAGGTCCTACTGTATACCACAGACAACTATATTCAATATCTATGAAAAACCATAATGGAAAAAATATTTTTTAAAAAAGGAATGTATATATATGTATAACTGAATCACTTTGCTGTACAGCAGAAATTAACACGTTGTAAATCAACTATACTTCAATTTAAAAAAATAAACAAAAGTGACGAATAACATCACAAAATAAGTTATTTTAAGGAAACAGAGATGACTTAGCACTTGAGTTAAGGGGACACAGGAGAGGCTATCTGAGCCATGCAAAATCTGGGGGAAGGGGTCATAGGGAGTTATTGTTTAATGGGTAGAGAGTTTCAGGGTTGCAAGATGAAAAGAGTTCTGGAGATGGATGGTGGTGATGGTTGCACAATATGAATGCACTTAATACTTCTGAATTGTACACTTAAAATTTAAGATAGTAAATTTTGTGTTACGGTTATTTTGCCACAATTTAAAATTTAGGGAAAAAACTCCAACAAAATCTAGGAAGAGAAGGTGCTGACACTTGCTCTGGGAAGGGAGAGGTGTCTTAGAGGGGGAAGAAGTAGAGATGAACAGGGCACCCACGAAGTCATTCTGCAGTTTGAATGCTTAAAATATTCACTTCTATATGAAATATAAACAATCTGCAAAAGGCAACAAAGAAAGAATTAATTCAAGGTTTAACACAGTTGGTTGCAGGAAGGTCGACTTTCAATGCATCCACCATCATTTTGGATACAGCCATCTCAGTATAATGTAGAGCTCAGTACTTGCAAAATGAAAGAAATGAAAAAAACAAACATAAGCAACTTTATTTAAATCTCTAGTGATTCTCTCTGGGCTGCATCTCACAAATTGTTTATACCCTATATGGCACTGAACTGATTAGAAATCCAAACCCACAATGGCTTACAGACACCCTGTATCTCGAGTTTTTGCTAGCAGAGGTGGTGCTCCAATCAGTCAAGGAACTCAATTAGTACAACTCTAAGAACTCCTTGGCATATCCAGATATCCCTGTTTGGGGACAAGAGGGTGCCCAGCTGCCAAGCTGGGAAGTCTAATAACAAAAGGCTAATTTACACTTCCATGGGTGATGGATAAGTGCCCATTTCAAAGCACATTATTCCACTGAGAAATAGAAGGAACCAGAAAAGAATTTCCACGGGTTCCCACCACCACATCTTCCCACCTACCTGCAGATATGTCCGTGCGCTCTTCCTTCCCTCCAGGTAGGATGGAAGAATTGTCCCTGCTCTTATCTAAAGCCAAACTCTTGGGACTTCCCTGGTAGCACAGTGGTTAAGACTCCACACTCCCAATGCAGGGGGTCCGGTTTCGATCCCTGGCCAGAGAATGAGATCCCACATGAGTGACACTACTAAGAGTTTGCATGCTGCAACTAAGGAGCCCACGTGCCACAACTAAGGAGCCAGCAAGCAGCAACTAAGGAGACCTCAAGCCACAACTAAGACCCGGCACAACCAAATAAATAAATAAAAAGCCAAACTCTTCACCTGTGCAAGAGATCCCATCCCTCTTGCTTCCCCAAGGATTGTCTTCCTGCATTTGCCTCTTCTCTCCCACACAATCAATTTCTCCTCTCTGCTGGATAATTCTCAGTTAAACATACAAGGAGGCCAGATACCTCTCACTTTTAGAACACTCATCTTGATTCCGTATCTCCTCCAGCTCTTGTCTCATATCTCTTCTCCATTTAGAGATACTTAGAAGAGTTGTCTCCTGTTCCTTGGCCCCCATTCTCTCTTGAACTGTCTTCTTACCACCCCCTCAGATATGCTCTTGTCAAAGTCACCAATGCTCTCCAGGTGGCTCAATCCTATAGTCTACAGTCAGGCCCACCTTATCAACCCACCAGAGAATTTGACGAAGTGTATCGCTTCCTCCTCTGTTTGGTGCTGGAGATAACACTCTCTCTCCCGGTTCTCTGACCACCTCACTGCCTGATCTTTCACAGTCTCCTTCACTGGTTCTTTCCGCCTCCCTGACCTCAAAACATCAAGGTCAGGACTTCCCAGGTGGTCCAGTGGCTAAGGCTCCACGTTCTCAATGCAGGGCCCCGGGTTCGATCCCAGGTCAGGGAACTAGATCCCACATGCCGCAACTAAACTTGTCCACATGCTGCACAACTAAGTGTCCACATGCCGCAACTAAAGTTCCCACATGCCTCAACTAAAAGATCCAGCATGCTGCAACTAAAGATCCTGAATGTTGCAACTAAAGATCCCGCGTGCAGCAATGAAGATTCTGCGTGCCGCAACTAAGACCCAGTGAAGCCAAATAAATAAATAGATAGATAAATAAATATTTCAAACAAAAATAAAAACATCGAGGCCCCCAGGGCTGGGTCCCCATACCTCTTCTCCTCTCTGTCTACCCTCACTCCCCTGGAGATCTCAGCTCACTGCAAAGCTTTAAACATCATCTCTCCACACTGACAATGCCCAAACATTTTTCTCCCGCCCAGACTTCTCCAGAGGACAGGCGTGAACATTCAATTCCCTAACAACTTCCCCTGGACAATAAGTATCTTCCAGCATCATCACAAAGCCCTGCACTCTTCACTGTCTGGTAAATGACAACTTCATTCCTCCAGTTGCTCTGGTCAAAAAGCCCTCTTTCCAACACACCAGCAAGCCCCAGCCAGCACTTTTTTCAAAACCAATTCTCCACCAGATTGCTTCTCACCACTTCCAGCACTGTCTTCCATCCAACATATCACCTTCCTTCTCCCAGACAACTCCACACCCTCTCTGCTTCCACTCCATGGTCCATTCCCTGCACTGTCCCCTGGGAGTCCTCCTAATATCCAGTCAGATCATGTCACTTCTCCATTTGAGACTACCCAGTGGATCCCCACCTCCCTTAGAATGAACCCAAACTCGGGACTTCCCTGTTGGTCCAGTGGTAAAGAATCCATCCTGCAATGCAGGGGACGCAGGTTTGAACCCTGGTCGGGGAACTAAGATCCCACATGCTGCAGGGCATATAATCCTGCATGCCACAACTACTGAGCCTGCGCCCCTCAACTAGAGAGAGAAAACCCGCACGCCACAACTAGAGAGAAGCCCAAGCACCGCAGCGAAGAGCAGCACACGGCAACAAAAGATCTCCGTGTGCCGCAACTAAAGACCTGACTCAGCCAAAAAGAAAAAATAAATAATGAACTCAAACTCTGTACTAGGATCTACAAGGCCCTACATGATCCCGCCCTTGCCTCCCTTCCCAGTCTCGTATCCCAAGACTAGCCTCCCACACTCCATTTAGCCACACAGACCTCTTAGCTCTTCCTGAAACAGGCTGAGCCCTTCCCTACCACAGGCCATTTACACTTGCTCCTTTCTCTACCTGGGGTTCCTTTCTCTTGGGAAGTGGGGAGGTCTTTTATCAGATCTGTGCATGGCTCACCCCCTAGCTTCACTCAACCTCTGCTTCAGTGTCACCTCTGCAGACAAACCTTCACAAATCACCCCAACTAAAACAAAGATTTCACCACCATCTCACTCCCTACCCCTATTCCTGGCTCTCTTTGTTTTCTTACCCTTTATCTCTACTTGCTATTATACTACATATTTGTTTGTTTCTTATTTCTCTTCTATGTTGGTTTGTAATGACCAGACCAACAGTACCTCAAATGTGTCTGACACAGAGTAGGAACTCCAACATTTACTGAGTAATTAACTTGTATTTTTTTTTTTTTTTTTTGCGGTACGCGGGCCGCTCACTGTTGTGGCCTCTCCCGTTGCGGAGCACAGGCTCTGGACGCGCACACTCAGCGGCCATGGCTCATGGGCCCAGGCGCTCCGCGGCATGTGGGATCTTCCCGGACCGGGGCGCGAACCCGCGTCCGCTGCATCGACAGGAAGACTCTCAACCACTGCGCCACCAGGGAAGCCCCTAACTTGTATTTTTGTGTGAATTGTCTCCTGGTGTCTTTTGTACATGTTGGTATGTTTGATATTTATAAATTGATTTTTTAAATAAATTTATTTTATTTATTTATTTATTTTTGGCTGCGTTGGGTCTTCGTTGCTGCATGCAGGCTTTTCTCTAGTTGTGGCGAGTGCGGGCTACTCTTCGTTGTGGTGCATGGGCTTCTCATTGTGGTGGCTTCTCTTGTTGGGAGCACGGGCTCTAGGCACGTGGGCTTCAGTAGTTGTGGCACACGGGCTCAGTAGTTGTGACACGCGGGCTCTAGAGCGCAGGCTCAGTGGTTGTGGCACACGGGCTTAGTTGCTCCACGGCACGTGGGATCTTCCTGGACCAGAGCTCGAACCCGTGTCCCCTGCATTGGCAGGCAGACTCTTAACCACTGTGCCACCAGGGAAGCCCTTAAATTGATTTTTAAGAGCTCATTCCAGAGGAAATGTAATAATCTTTTGTCTGTCATATATTACAAGTATTTTTTCCTGCTGTCATTTTCCATTTTTCTGTTTCATAAAACAAAACTCACAGTGGTTTCTCTTTAAAAATGACCCTACCTTGTAGTAAATTCCGATTCCTCCCCGATTCAGTCAGAGGTGCTTTTGGTCTTAGCCGGTGGCGTTACTGAGCATTTTCATATTTTCCTATGTGCTCATTAGCACTTTAATGAAATACTGGAAGGGGCTGCCCAGAGGCTGCTAGCCAAATGGTATTTATTTACGTATGTAACTGAAGTATAGTTGATTAACAATGTTTCAGGTGTACAGCAAAGTGATTCAGTTATATACATATTCTTTTTCAGATTCTTTTCCATTATAGGTTATTAAAAGATATTGAATATAGTTCCCTGTACTACACAGTAGGTCCTTGTTGTTTATCTATTTTATATATAGTAGTGTACATAGCCAGATGCCATTTAAACCTTAAAATCAAGAAAATGACTCAGTTACAACATGTTTATCGTGGTCATTAATGTAAATTGCTCAGAGGGAGCAGAAATGACTCTGCATTAATCCATCATTACTCAAAGCACAGACAGATACTCGCAGGCTGGGGAAAATCATAGGCAGCTGGTGCCAATGCCAATTCTTTAGAGTATTTATCACACTTGATTTGGCTACTTCCTAAAGGCATCCAGGTATCTTACCCAAAGAGGCATGAACCAGTAAGATGCTACCAGATCCTTAGAGAAGGAAGTTGTTGTTTTTTAAAAAATATATTTTATTTACTTATTTATTTGTTTGTCTGCAGCGGGTCTTAGTTGCGGCACATGGGATCTTTGTTGCCACATACGGGATCTTTTAGTTGCAGCATGTGGGATCTAGTTCCCTGACCAGGGATTGAACCCGGGTCCCCTACATTGGGAGTGCAGAGTCTTAACCACTGGACCACCAGGAAAGTCCCAAAGGAAGGGTTTTTTTAAAATGCTTGGTTTGGGGATGATACAATGGCAGCAATGAAGAACTGAAATTGTGTCTGAAATCTCCTGTGCCTTTACTGGCAAAAGAGAACTGAAAACACTGCGCAGACCCTAAATACGATGTCAGAGCCAACTTAGGAGACATAAGGGCCTAGGTCATCAAGCTTGGTCTTTCGGGAAGTTCTATTCCACTCACCCTGGTCACCTTTGGTCACTCCCAGGCTAAGGGAACACCTGCCTCACAGACTCCCCCTCTTTCCAAGTGTTACAGGTGTCTAGCCACAGGGCCTGGCATCTCTGACTTCACAGAGCCTCCAATAAGGCCAAAAGGATGCCAAGGCCATCTTGCTACTCTCTTGTCCGTGAAGATCTACCCTCTGAGTCCAGGCTCACTGGGGAGGCATCTTCTGTCCTGAGAGTGTTGGTCTTTGGAAATAACTTAACCGCCTTGGGCCTTAGTTTATTCATCAGAAAAATGGGGTGGTGATACCTATATTCAGAGGAGAAAATGCGAGACCGCAGTAAAAACAGCTACGACAGTGCTTAGCACAAGGCAGGGGCTCAACCCAGGCTCACATTCCTTGTTCTCTGTCTGCTGTGCCAAAGTTTAAAGACCCCTCCTCCCAAGCCCTACTGGCCTTCATTTCAGTATCTAGAAGACTGCCCATGGGCCCCTCAGTTCTCTTTCCTCTTCATGAGTGGAATGGGGTAAAGATGCATAGCTTGAGACCTCATAAGCACAGGCATCCCGAGTAACCTATGGCGATTCCCAAAGTGCCTGAGCTGCATATGCCGGTTTAGACCCACCATGGGACCTATGTGGGACCTGAAGTTTTAATATGCATTTTCATGAACCCAGTTTTGTTTATCAGAATATGAAGGGTGGAGTGCGTGAGGATGCAAGAGGTGTTATTCTGCTCTGTAGTTAACATGAGAGAGCCCTTGGAAGTATATGACTTGTGTGTTTACTGACATATGCTGGGTAATGTCAGCAGCTGCTATTCAGAATGGGCAAAATATTAGGAAAGGTTTACTGGGGTAAAATGAATGGAGCAAGAAAAATAGTGATTAACTGAGTAAAAAATGGGCAAAAGACCTGAATAGACATTGTTCCAAACACACGAATGGCCAACAAGTACATGAAAAGGTTCTCAATATCACTAATAATCAGGGAAATGCAAATCAAAACCACAGTGAGATATCACTTCACACATGTTAGAATGGTTACTGTCAAGAGACAAGAGGTAAGTGCTAGCAAGGATGTGGAGAAAAGCGAACGCTTGTGCACTGTTAGTGGTAAAGTAAACTGATACAATCAATACAGAAAACAGTATGGAGGTTCCTCAAAAAATTAAACATAGAACTACCCTATGATCAGCAATTCCACTTCTGGGTATATACATAAAAGAAAAGAAATCAGTATCTTGAAGAAATATCTGTACCTCCATGTTCACTGCAGCCGTATCTACATTAGCCAAGACAGGGAAACAACCTAGTAACCATCGGTGGATGAATGCATAAAGATGTGGTATATGCATTCAATGGAACATTATTCAACCATAAAAAAGAAGAAAATCTGACATTTGCAACAATATAGATGAATCTTGAGGCTGTTATGCTAAGTGAAATAAGTCAGACAGAGAAAGACAAATACTATATAATCTCACTCATATGTGGAATCTAAAAAAGCTGACCTCATAGAAACAGAGAGTGGAATGGTGGTTGCCAGGGCCTGTTGGGTGGGGAAAATGGGGAGATGTTGGTCAAAGTGCACAAGCTTCTGGTTATAAGATGAATAAGTTCTAAGGATCTAATGTACAGGACAGTGACTATAGTGAACAATACCGTATTGTATACTTGAAAGCTGCTGAGAGAACAGACCTTAAATGTTTTCACCACACCCACAAAAAGGTAATTATGTGAGGTGATGGATGTGTTAACTTACCTTATTGTGGTAATCATTTTGCAATATATACGGGTATCAAATCATCATGTTCTATACTGTAAACTTACATAATGTTATATGTAAATTACATCTCAATAAAGCTGGGGAAAAAAAGAAAAATAGTGACTAAGTTTCCTCTGACAAAATCTTGACATTTGGTTGAGTAGGAGGCACCTTGAAGTTGTAGAAGGAGCTATAGTTAGTGGTGTAGTGATATTTGTGAGCTATATTTAAACATATCTAAAGAAGAATGAACGTCTATATTTATGACTCAGTTTTTGAGGATGGATCATTTGCATGAATTAAATTTATTTCTTAAATCAAAACCACAATTTGCTGCCTTTTTTCCCCTAATTACAGGATGGTAAAGCAGGAAGGCATTAGGTATCTGGGAGCTGCCCCTGTGTAGAGGTTCCTGGGCCCTGCGATGTGAAAGGCACAGAGAAGGAAAAGCAGGAGGCATCAGGCCCCAGCGCTTCCTGGGAATCCGCCAAACCCTCTGAGGAGCAAAACCATTTCCCGAGATCTAGAAGCCAGCAAGCCTGCACTGTTTGGAGCCTCCGAGTGTACCCCTGACAGCTCCCCAGGAGACGTGAATGCCTGGCAGGGGATGGATGATGTCTGGCAAACATGGCGGATGCCATCAGAGAGCACAGTCTTGTCCCTGACACCTGTCAACTGCCCCTGTGACTCCAGAAAGCCATAGGAAGATGTCATCCTCACCCAGGGGCGCTAGGGGCCCCAGACAACTGAGGGTTGGTGTTCACTAGGTCTCGAATGTTCCCTAGGGTCTCTAGGCCACACTAGCCAAGTGACCGTGAGTCCATCTCTGAACTTGTCTCACATTCAGCTGCCCCATGAGTGAAATGGTAACAGAGCAGTTTGGTGGTTTAGCAGGTGGGTTCAAGACTCAGCTCTGTCACATACTGGCTGCAAAACTGGAAGTAATTCACTGTATCTCTCTGTGCCTTGGTTTTCTCAGGTGTAATATAAACATAACACTAGTATTTAGTGTTAAGGTTTCTGCTAGTTCAGGGGGTCACAGAAGCAGATGCCAAGACAGGAAGGGAATCAGACACGAGAGCGATGTGTTAGGGAAAACACCTGTGAGGGAGGTGGGCGAGGCATGGGGGGCTGGGAGAGCCTTCAGACCACAATGCAGGTGTGTCCCTTGGGCTGGAGAGAGGGAAGGACAGTTTTGGCAAGGCCACTGGGGTGTCACAGAGCCAAAGTCACTGCCAGAGGAGTCCCACCTCTGCCAGGGGTGGACCAGCCCAGGTGATGAGTTCCTGCCACACTCATCACCAGAGGGGGAACCGCCTCAGAGCACAGTGGTCAATTACTCCCGCACAGTTGGAGGTTTGAGGGCACCTCCTCATGCCACCACCGCTGTCATAAGAATTTAAGAATTTGCTTAATTCTGGTGGAAGTGTTTCAAATAGAGCTGGGTTGAGCCTCCACAAATGTCCCCAACTTCCCAACCTCTGGGACCACTTTCCTTCTCCCCTCTCTCCATCTTCAATGGCCCTCCTGATTTTATTCTTTTTTTCCGTCTTCTTCCTTTCCCTTTTCTCTTTCCACTTCTGCCCTCCAGCCACAATCCCCAGCCAGAAAGGCTGCAGAAGGACAGGGGGAGAGGAATGACAGGAATGGTTTGGAGGGTCCTAATGTGAGGAGGGAAGCCTTGGACAATCTGCCCCCATGTCCCTTCCTCCCCAGGCTGGACCTTTGGGGCAGTGTGGTCCATGCAGGAGGCTGCCCCCAGAACTGTGGCCACGTGCCCATACACAGGACTTGTGCCTGGTTTACTTCCCACAGGGAGACTTTGCCAGTCCACACCTGGCCTTCACCTGCCAGCCCGTCAGCCAAGAAGGGCGGGGAGCTGGACGCCTCGGTACCCTCACTCCCTTCCCAGCATGATGGAGATCTATTTTAGTTCCCACTGCCTGTTAGTCACCAGTGTGGTGGAGTGACATTAATCTCCACTGTTAGGGGGAAGCTGAGGAAGCCAATACTTCTCCTTCGGGGTATGAGTTGCAAAACCCTTCCTTAATCCCCAGCATTATAAATCCTGTTTTTATTTTCACAGCTATGAGCAAAATCCAAATAGTGACCTTCTAAAACTAGACAAAAGAAGCCACAACTTATCCTGAAAAGAGTCCAAGGCCCTCGGAGGAGAGGCTAAGAGGGGCTATTCCAGCAGGGGTACCTCTATGCTTGATGGGACAAGAGATGTGCCGTGAGGACAAGCTGACTTCCTCCCTTGTGTTTCTGATTCAAGGAACCAGCTGAGGTGGAGCAGTCTGGGGAACATGCATACCCCAAAGACTGGCATCCTCCCAACTAGGGAAATGCCAGCATCGTGGTACAAACTGACTCAAAGAAAGGAACTACCCTTGTGTGTTTGTCTGCTGCACAGAGGCACTGAGCTAGGTGACTGCAGCAAGGCTGTCCACAGCCCTCCACGCCGCTGGCCTGATCTGCACTCACCACAAGGCAGCCCCCAAAGTCTGAGAAATCATTCACAGTGTCCTTCCAAGTCAGAGTCACACCACTGTGCCGGCTGTTACCTGCAAAAGGTGTTAGAGGGTTTGGGGTACAACTTCAGGCTGACAAAGTACATGATCTTTCCCTGAGCTCACGTCCCTCCTTCCCTGAGCATATCTGTGACTGGTTCCTGCCCCCAAGGAGCCTTTCTGGCTGAGCTGATATGAAATCCTGGTGCCTCTTCCGCTATCATTGGAGAAGGGTGAGAGTGTGCAGTAGAGAGACAAGCAGGCCCCCAGATTTTCATGAGGAAGAGGAAGTTCAGACACACAACCTCAGCTAGACAGCTGGCTCCCAGGAACTTGGTGGCTGACCCACCTGCCACCCAGAACTGACTGGGATGGAATTTTATCTCATTCCTTATACAGGAGCTTCCATTTTGTGGATTGAGGTTGGTTACCTTGCAGACATCTCCCCTGAAACAGCCCAATCATAATGGTAACCCCGTGGTTAACCTACTGTTCGCTCTGCCTACGGGTGTTAAAGGTCCACATGCACGTGGACCAGTCCCTCCTCAAAACCAAACCACCAGCCAGTTGCCTTTTATCGTAATTCTTCTCCCTAAGGTCATGACTGAAAGACCATACTGTGTAGTAGTGACAAGGGGCAGCTCCAGAGGGTCACAGCCTGGTGCAAATCCCAACTCTTTCACCAACCAGCTGTGAGATTTGGGGAAGCTCTCAACACTTTTGGACTCAGTTTCTTCCTCTATAAAGTGAGAGTGACAAGAATAGTTCAGCTCATAATTAACTGAATTACATGAATTAATTGAATTAAAGGAATTAATATGAATTCATAGCTGTGAAGTTCTTAGACCTGGACCTGGCACATAGCCAGGGCGCCATGAATATTCATGGTGGTGGTGGTGGTGATCATTATTGGATATGTCTCACGAGCAGAAAGTGGCCAGGCTGGGAAATGAATGCTGTACCAGGTTACTACTCAGTCATGCTCTTTCCAGGAAGCTGCTTCTAATTTGGGAACTTCCATTCTTTAAAGTAAAGAGAGGGTGCCTCCTCTCTCATGTTATTAACGTGTAACTGGATGTTTTAAAGTTATGGTAGCCTTCCCTTTCAGCCCACTGGTTTGTGTTGCCTGGGCCTTATCCAGGCTGAAAGCACCCAGCTGTCCTCCTGTCAGACAAGAATTATTGTTCTGACTACGGAAATAGGAAGAGAAATGTCAGAGGAACTCTGGGGAAATTCACTTCAAATTTTTTCATCTTCAGATTTTGAAAAAATCAGATGAACCATTTTAAGCAGCCTAAAAACTGACTGCTGAAATATTTAACTAGATTAAGAGTTAAAATTAAGAAAGTTTCTTTCATTGTTTTCCCCAACTTTTTGTTTTTAAAAATTTCAAAGCTAAGGAGTTAAACGAGTACTACAATACACATCATATAACCTTTATCTGGATTCACCAATTTTAACCATCTGCCACATTTGTTTGATCTCTATAGAGACAGAGAAGACAGACTGAGAGAGGTGCCTTTGGGATGCCTAAGTGGTGCTGCCAACTGTCCATTTTTCTAAGTCATAGAGCCAATGTTTTCCTATCAATGTGTGTACTCTTTATATTTTAAGACCGTTCTAAGATTATTAACCATGAATTTGGAAAATGCTTTTGTCCCATTTTCTGTTTTCATTTTTCTTTTGTTTATCATGAATGTTGACATCCAAACTCTTAGTTTTCAGTTACGTAAATCTATTAATTACTTCCTCTGTGAATTCTTTTTTTTTTTTTTTTTTTTTTTTTTTTTGCGGTACGCGGGCCTCTCACTGTTGTGGCCTCTCCCGCCGTGGAGCACAGGCTCCGGACACGCAGGCCCAGCGGCCATGGCTCACGGGCCCAGCCGCTCCGCGGCATGTGGGATCTTCCAGGACCGGGGCACGAACCAGTGTCCCCTGCATCGGCAGGCGGACTCTCAACCACTGCGCCACCAGGGAAGCCCCTCTGTGAATTCTTTTATGTCAGAAAGTCAGGAAGGACTTTGATATACTCTAGGCTGTCCAGAGCTTGGATTGACCCCAGTGGGGAACACATCATATTCCACACCTCTGGCCCCAGAGATGGGTCCTGAGTGAGCACCTGTTCCAAGATGACCCAGTGAGAGTCAATTTCAGGATATGGTGGAACAGTTGGGAGGCAGGTGTTCCCTCTCTCTCTCTCTCTCTCTCTGCTGGGGAGCCTCACTTGGAGGGATGGAAATGTGGACATGTTCATCACTGTCTTGCTACCATTAGGGAAAAATCTGCTAGACAATAAGGCCAACACAAAGAAAAGCAGAACCAAAAGATGATGAAACACAGACACTCCTGATGACATAGCTTAGGAACCTGGATCCCATCACACCCAAACTTTTGGCCTTTTCATTACATAAGCCAGTAAATTCCCTTTTATATTTACTTCAATTTGATTTGTATCTTCATCACTTGCAACCTAAAGAATTGGGTAATGAAGTACATGAGATGTAATCTCACCCTGAGAGTAGGACTTTCCCACCACCTCTGCCTCAAAAGTCTATGTCCAAGCTGCACACGCACATTCCCTAGAACGCCTTTGCCTGCTTGGGACGCTGTCATTGTCCAGCTCAGCTTGGCTCCCTGATGGTCTCCAGATGACTGTTACTTGGAGGGGGACCAAAAAGGACATCATGACAGAGGATGACAGAACAGAAAGATCTGGAAGGGTAAAGAGGCCCATTTCTCGTACCCACACCTTGCTCTTGTCTCAGCTATGACTCCATGGGGTGGCTCTGCATCCAGATATGTCTTCCTTCAAACATCTGTTCTTCCTATGACCTGGGTAGATTTCTTAATCTCTCTCTGTCCTTTCAGCGTTCTCAAAAGCAAATGCAAAATGGAGCCAATGATACCTACTTCTGAGAGAATGTTGTGAACACTAAATGAGATAAATTATGTTATGTGAAAGCATACTTTGGGGGACTCCCCTGGTGGTCCAGCAGTTAAGACTCCGCACTCCCAATGCAGGGGGCCTGGGTTTGATCCCTGGTTTGGGAACTAGATCTCATATGCTGCAACTAAGAACCTGCATGCTGCAACTAAGAAAGATTCTGCATGCTGCAACTAAAGATCCCACATACCACAACGAAGATCCTGTGTGCCACAACTAAGACCCCGTACAGCTAAATAAATACTTTTTTTAAAAAAAGCATGCTTTGGTTTTCGTCTTAGAGCTATCCAGAGAGACAAAACCAAATAGGAGATATACATATATATATCCTACTGGTTTTTTATATGTATGAGAAAGAGATTTATTTTAAGGAATTGGTTCATATGATTGTAGGAACTGGCAAGTCTGAAATGTGCAGTGCAGTCTAGAGACAAAATTCCCTCTTCCTCGGGGGACATCAGTATTCTTACTTAAGGCCTTCACCTAATTGGATGAGGCCCACCCTTACTATGGAGGGTAATCTGCTTTACTCAAAACCTACTGATTTAAATGTTTATAACATCTTTAAAAAATACCTTCACAACAACATCTAAACTAGTGTTTGATCAAACAACTGGATACCATAGCCTAGCCAAGTTGACATATAAAAAATTAACCATCACAGGACCCAATGCAATGCTGACATTCTAATACAGGTTTGTTGATTTGAAGTAAATTCAGTTTCTCCCAACAAACTCAGCAGCAGTCTTTGGGTTTGCTTTCAAGTTTAGCTTAATCATTATTTGGTAATTAATAACACAGCACTTTATAGTTCGTAGAGCCCTTTCTTATATGGGTTCCTTTGCAGGAGACTGGGTGCCTGGGGTGTGGCAGGAAGGATGATTGGCCTCATTTTACAGACGAAAAACATGAGGATTAGTGAGAGGCAAACCCATAAACAGCTCACTATAGTTTCCTGTGGCAAGTGCTCGGACAGGTGGGCACAGGGGAGGACAGAGTCCCCCTTGTTCTTAGTTTGGTTCCAGTAAAGAAGTCTGGATGTTTGGCGTCCATCCAACTCCCTTTATTACCTGTCTCTTGAACCATTTTAATAATTACCTTGCATCTAAAGATTACTTAATTAATTTTAGTTTTCCTACTGGATAAGGAGTAACCTTTGTCCTTTACTCTGGGGGCCTTGACATGCCCCAGGTGGTCCCCAAAGCCCAGAAATTTAGACTCCCTCCTGCCCAGAGGTCCCTTATCTGACCTGCTAGCCATTAAAGCAGGGGTCACAGACCCAAATGCTGACAAAGGCCAGGTAAGTAACTTATGGGAGTGAGGAAGCTGGGAGGGCAGAGGGGTCTTCAGCAAACTGGAGTAGGCATGTCCCATCATAAGATGGCACCTGCAATGCACCTCCAGGACACAGTGACTTTGGGGAGCTCAAGACTTTTAATATCTGGAAATTGGGTTTTTTTTAAAAAAAGTGAAATATCCTGATTTGAACTGGCAGCCAGTTCAAATTGTTTTTTAAAAATACTGCAAGGCGCTTCCCTGGTGGCGCAGTGGTTGAGAGTCTGCCTGCCGATTCAGGGGACACGGGTTCATGTCCCGGTCCGGGAAGATCCCACATGCCGCGGAGCGGCTGGGCCCGTGAGCCATGGCCGCTGAGCCTGCGCATCCGGAGCCTGTGCTCCACAACGGGAGAGGCCACAACAGTGAGAGGCCCACGTACAACTGCTAAAAAAAAAAAAAAAAAAAAAAAAAAAAATACTGCAAGGCGCTTCCCTGGTGGCGCACTGGTTGAGAGTCCGCCTGCCGATGCAGAGGACACGGGTTCGTGCCCCGGTCCGGGAAGATCCCACGTGCCACGGAGAGGCTAGGCCCATGAGCCATGGCCGCTGAGCCTGCGCGTCCGGAGCCTGTGCTCCGCAACGGGAGAGGCCACAACAGTGAGAGGCCCGCGTACCGCAAAAAAAAAAAAAAAAAAAAAAAGAGTCATGTACCAAAATGTTCATTGCAGCTCTGTTTACTGCAATGGCCAGGACGTGGAAGCAGCCTAAGTGTCCATCAACAGATGAATGGGTAAAGCAGATGTGGCACATATATACAATGGAATATTACTTAGCCATAAAAAGAAACGAAATTGAGTTATTTGTAGTGAGGTGGATGGACCTGGAGTCTGTCATACAGAGTGAAGTAAGTCAGAAGGAGAAAAATAAATACTGTATGCTAACACATATATATGGAATCTAAGAAAAAAAATGTCATGAAGAGTCTAGGGGTAGGATGGGAATAAAGACACAGACCTACTAGAGCATGGACTTGAGGATATGGGGAGGCGGAAGGGTAAGCTGTGACAAAGTAAGAGAGTGTCATGGACATATATATACTACCAAACGTAGGGTGGATAGCTAGTGGGAAGCAGCCACATGGCACAGGGAGATCAGCTAGGTGGTTTGTGACCACCTAGAGGGGTGGGATAGGGAGGGTGGGAGGGAGGGAGACTCAAGAGGGAAGAGATATGGGAACATATGTATATGTATAACTGATTCACTTTGTTGTAAAGCAGAAACTAACACACCATTGTAAAGCAATTATACTCCAATAAAGATGTTAAAAAAAATACTGCAAGGGCCAAATAAAACACATCTTCAGATAATCATTCCTGCCTAGTTAGTTAAAAGAGAAAATAAAACATTCCTTCCCATGACTAGCTTGGCACGTATACCATCTGTCCACTCATAAATGAAGGAGGCAAGAATTACTATATTTGTCTATTTCTTGAGTGCAAGATCTTGCCTGGGAGATTCAGAAGCAAAGAAAATGGGGACCTGGCTCCCCAACATTTCCACCAGCCTCTCCACAGCAGATACTGTTTAAGTGTTGTCTACTCCCCTGCATTGTCTATCAAGAACAACCTTAAATGTCGTTTCTCTAATTTATCGGCCACTATTGATGCCTTTTCCTAGGTTGTGGAACCTCACCCAGGAAGGCACATCTGTAACCATCACTCTAGCAGGAGCTCAAGTCCTTCCAGCTAAGAGTCTCTGCATCTAGAAGCAAGCATGCTTCCCCTGGTCAGCTGTACTAACACAGGAGGGGAGGGGTGAGCACAACCCTGGAGTGTTCCCACCATGGGGTGTGTTCTTCTCACTTCTCAGCTGAAGACACCCACTTGCTGCTGGGGTCTCAGTGTGTACACAGGAAGTAGGCAGGAAGTAGAGCCACTCCCTCCCTCAGCCCCTTTTCAGGGAAATGCAAACCCAGACTCTTCAAGGTGGAGGACACTGCCCTGCAGTATCACTGAGTTCTCTCTCAGTACCTTCTAAGTTTAACAGTTTTCTCAACTTTTTTTTTTCTTTTGCTCATTTTTCTCCAGCACAAGTTCTGTGGTCCTCACACACCCATGAGTTACTTGCCTGACATGAGTTACATTCCTGCCTGAAGAGAGAAGAAAACTCTGAGAATGCAGGTGTCCACCTGCCATCCCTTAGCGCCCCTTCCTCTCAGGACGTGCTCTGCTCCTTCTCCAAATCCTAGCCCAGAGTTCCCTGCCTACTCAATCTGAGATTCCCCCCAGATGGGGAGGAAGAGGCATGTATTTTATTTTTTTTATTTTTAACATCTTTATTAGAGTATAATTGCTTTACAATGGTGTGTCAGTTTCTGCTTTATAACAAAGTGAATCAGTTAAACATATACATATGTCCCCATATTTCTTCCCTCTTGCATCTCCCTCCCTCCCGTCTTCCCTATCCGACCCCTCTAGGTAGTCACAAAGCACCGAGCTGATCTCCCTGTACTATGTGGCTGCTTCCCACTAGCTATCTATTTTATATTTGGTAGTGTATATATGTCCATGCCACTCTCTCACTTTGTCCCAGCTTACCCTTTCCCCTCCCCGTATCAAGTCCACTCTCTAGTAGGTCTGCATCTTTATTCCCGTCTTGCCCCTAGGTTCTTCTGACCATTTTCTTTTTTTATTTTTTAGATTCCATATATATGTGTTAGTATACAGTATTTGTTTTTCTCTTTCTGACTTACTTCACTCTGTATGACAGTCTCTAGGTCCATCCACCTCACTACAAATAACTCAGTTTCGTTCCTTTTTATGGCTGAGTAATATTCCATTGTATGTATGTGCCACATCTTCTTTATCCATTCATCTGTCGATGGACACGTAGGTTGCTTCCATGTCCTGGCTATTGTAAATAGAGCTGCAATGAACATTTTGGTACATGACTCTTTGAATTATGGTTTTCTCCAGTAGTGGGATTGCTGGGTCATATGGTAGTTCTATTTTTAGTTTTTTAAGGAACCTCCATACTGTTCTCCATAGTGGCTGTATCAATTTACATTCCCACCAACAGTGCAAGAGGGTTCCCTTTTCTCCACACCCTCTCCAGCATTTATTGTTGATTTTTTGATGATGGCCGTTCTGACCGGTGTGAGATGATATCTCATTGTAGTTTTGATTTGCATTTCTCTAATGATTAATGATGTTGAGCATTCTTTCATGTGTTTGTTGGCAATCTGTATATCTTCTTTGGAGAAATGTCTATTTAGGTCTTCTGCCCATTTCTGGATTGGGTTGTTTGTTTTTTTGATATTGAGCTGCATGAGCTGCTTGTATGTTTTGGAGATTAATCCTTTGTCAGTTGCTTCATTTGCAAATATTTTCTCCCACTCTGAGGGTTGTCTTCTCATCTTGTATATGGTTTCCTTTGCTGTGCAAAAGCTTTTAAGTTTCATTAGGTCCCATTTGTTTACTTTTGTTTTTATTTCCATTTCTCTAGGAGGTGGGTCAAAAAGGATCTTGCTGTGATTTATGTCATAGAGTGTTCTGCCTATGTTTTCCTCTAAGAGTTTGATGGTGTCTGGCCTTACATTTAGGTCTCTTTTTTTTTTTTTTTTTTTTTTGCGGTACGTGGGCCTCTCACTGTTGTGGCCTCTCCCGTTGCGGAGCACAGGCTCCGGACGCGCAGGCTCAGTGGCCATGGCTCACGGGCCTAGCTGCTCCGCGGCATGTGGGATCTTCCCGGACCGGGGCATGAACCCATGTCCCCTGCATCGGCAGGCGGACTCTCAACCACTGCGCCACCAGGGAAGCCCTACATTTAGGTCTTTAATCCATTTTGAGTTTATTTTTGTGTATGGTGTTAGAGAGTGTTCTAATTTCATTCTTTTACATGTAGCTGTCCAGTTTTCCCAGCACCACTTATTGAAGAGACTGTCTTTTCTCCATTGCATATTCTTGCATCCTTTATCAAAGATAAGGTGACCATATGTGCGTGGGTTTATCTCTGGGCTTTCTATCCTGTTCCATTGATCTATATTTCTGTTTTTTTGCCAGTTCCATATGGTCTTGATTACTGTAGCTTTGTAGTATAGTCTGAAGTCAGGGAGCCTGATTCCTCCAGCTCCATTTTTCTTTCTCAAGATTGCTTTGGGTATTCGGGGTCTTTTATGTTCCCATACTAATTGTGAAATCTTTTGTTCTAGTTCTGTGAAAAATGCCAGTGGTAGCTTGATAGGGATTGCATTGAATCTGTAGATTGCTTTGGGTAGTACAGTCATTTTCACAATGTTGATTCTTCCAAGGCATGTATTTTACAAAATCATTCCCATGGATCCCACACAGTTTGACTGAATCCTGCAGGCAGAGCTAGTGAAAGATTCTGCCTTCAATGAGTTCATCATCTACTGGGGGAAACTAACATGAAAAATGACCTTATCTCTAGATGGCCCTTAGTCTCTCCCCTTCGTGGGGGTGGGTGAACCCAGAGTGAGGAAGGGGTTCCTGCCAGGCAACACCAAGGGATATTAACAGAAGGGATTTGTAAGATAAACCAAAGTGGCTGCAGGAGACATAGCATAAAGTCTTTTAGCATAAACACATATATATGGAATCTAAAAAAAAAAAAAAGCTTCTGAAGAACCTAGGAGCAGGACAGGAATAAAGACACAAACATAGAGAATGGACTTGAGGACACAGGGAGGGGGAACGGTAAGCTGGGACAAAGTGAGAGAGTGGCATGGACATATACGCACTACCAAATGTGAAATAGATAGCTATTGGGAACCAGCTGCATGGCACAGGGAGATCAGTTCGGTGCTTTGTGACCACCTAGAGGCGTGGGAAAGGGAGGCTGGGAGGGAGGGAGACGCAAAAGGGAGGAGATATGGGGACGTATATATATGTATAGCTGATTCACTTTGTTATAAAGCAGAAACTAACATACCATTGTAAAGCAACTGTACTTGATGTTAAAGATGTTAAATAAAGAACAAAACACTTAGAAAAAAATTTAACAAAAGAAATACAAAACTTGTACCCTCAAAAACACATAACATGTTGAAAGAAAGGGAAGATCTAAATAAATGGAAAGATATCCCATGTTCATAGATTGGAAGACAATATTAAGATGGCCACTCCGCAAATTGATCTACAAGTTCAATGCAATCCCTAGAAAAATCTGATCTGGCTTTCTTGCAGAAATTGACAAGTTTATGCTAAAATTCATATGAAAATGCACAGGACCTAGAATAGTCAAAGCAATTTTGAAAAATAATGAAGTTGGCAGATTCACGTTTCCCAATTTCAAAACCTGCTACAAAGTACTGCTATAAAGACAGACATAATAGGTTAATGAAATAGACTTGAGAGTGTGAAATAAACTTTTACATTTATTATGGTCAACTGATTTCTGACAAGGAAGCCAAGACAACTCAATGGGAAAAGAATAGACTTTTCAACAAATGGTGCTGGAACAACTGGATATCCACAAGCAGAAGAATGAAGTTGAACTACTTTCTTACACTTTACACAAAAATTAACTAAAAATGGATGATAACCCTACATATAACAGCTGAAACTATGAAACACTTAGAAGAAAACATAGGAGTAAATCTTTGTGACCTTGGGTTAAACAAAAGCTTCTTAGATACAACATGAAAAGTACACATGAAAGCACAAGTGAAGTGTACTTTTGTTTGTGATAAAGAACACTTGATAGAAACCTATGCTCTTAAACAAATTTTCAAGTGTACAATACAGTAGTTTTTACTATGGGTACTATGTTGTACAGCAGACTTCCAGAACTTATTCATCACATATAACTGTGTAATTGAACAACTCCCCATTCCTCCGTCCCTTCAATCCCTGGCAACCACCTTTCTATTCTCTGCTTCTATGAATTTGAATATTTTAGGTACCTTATATAAATGGAATTATGCAGTATTTGTCTTTCTATGACTGGCATATTTCACCTAGCATAATGTCATCCAGGTTCTTCTGTGTTGTCACAAATGGCAAGATTTCCTTCTTTTTTAAGGCTGAATAATATTCCATTGTATGTATATACTACATTTTCTTTATCAAGATCATACACTTTGAAAACATATTCCTCAGTATAATCACTCTTCCATGATATACTAGCTGTTTGACCTTAGGCAAGTGACTAACCTCTCTGAGGCTATCTCTCTGCATGTAAGATGGGAATAATGTACCTTGGACATAGTTCTTGCCCTAGTCCCTGACATGACGTATTGTACCTCCCACACCTCCCCAGCCTATAACAAGTATTCAATAGTTGTTACTTCTGATCCTCCTTTTTCCCTTTTTCATTCCCTCCTTACCTCTTCTGGTTCAATTTGGATGCAGATATAAAGAGATTCACACACACACAAAAAGAAGTCTTTTAGCATAAAGTCAAAAAACTATACTAGTCGAGGACATTATCAAGCATGTAGGAATCTTTTTCAAGAGTAGTAACAGAAGATCAATCCAAGTAGTGAGAGATGTCCAAATTTTAAACAAAAAAGGTAGAATTGCAGAAAAGGGAAGCCTTCCTCCCTTCTTCCCTCAATATGTAAAGCCTCTCCCTGCCTCCACTTTCCAATCGTCTAGGGAGGGGGAGGGGAGAAAGGAGACTAGTCAGTCTGTGCAATTTCCAAAGATGAAAAAGGAGTCTGAAGGCTTGCAATTTCTAAGAAAAGAGTCACGACCCAGGTAAAGAGGGAATCTGGGTACTTTGGGTAGCCCAGGCTTTGACCTTTCTAAGGTCGAAACAAGCCCTACCCTACAACTCTCATACCCCGTGGTGTTGGTAGAGACCAATGGGAGCCTGGACTTTCATTCCCACCAGGAAGTAACAAGTAACCCTCCCCCTCCCCGCTGGGGTGGTATCTGTGGAGGCCTACCAGAGAGTCAGGACTTTTGCCACTGCTTAGTGATAACAAGGCTACCTGCTCTCTGTTGTGTCAGTGGAGGTCACATGAGGAGCAGTAATGAGGCCCTCCTACCTCTTCTACTCCTTCTGGACAAAGAGATATCAGCAGAGGCTGGGTAGGAGCGAAAAACCTCACATACACCCATCAGTAACAAGGAGTTTCCCTCCTCAGGCGTCAACAAGTGGGGAACCTGAACGTCTACCTTCACCAGCAGTAAGGAGGCAACAGCACTCCTTCTCCTGCTTGAGTGGTGTCAAAGGAAGCCAGCCAAAAAAGAAGGTTTCAATAAGATCCAGAGTCTTATAGTACCAAAAATGTGCAGGTTTCAATTAAAAATCATTCACCATATAAAGAACCAGGAAAATCTCAAACTGAATAAAAAGACTATCAATGGATGCCAACACCAAGATGTCAAAGATGTTAGAATTATCTGACAGTGGTTTAAAGCAACCATCATAAAAATGCTGCAACAAGCAATTACAAATGTGTTTGAAACAAAGAGAAGGCCTCAGCAAG
This sequence comes from Delphinus delphis, assembly GCF_949987515.2. NCBI lineage: Eukaryota > Metazoa > Chordata > Mammalia > Artiodactyla > Delphinidae > Delphinus > Delphinus delphis. The sequence goes on from NC_082692.2 coordinate 60,842,243, forward strand.
GAAATATAAAGTATCAGCAAATAAATTAAAATTATAAAGAAGAACCAAATGGAAATTTTAGAACTGAAAAATACAATAACCAAAACCAAAACTCAGTAGATGAGCTAAACAGGAGAATGGACGGGACAAAGGAAAGAATTAGTGAACCTGAATCTTAAACAACAGAGAGAAAATAAACTGAAAAAAAAAAAATAGAGTCCCAGGGATATTCAAGACTATAATAGAGATCTAACACTCATGTCTTCTTCCCCAGAAGGAAAGAAGAAAGAGTGCAAGTCTGAAAAAGTACTTGAATGGCTGAAAGCTCCCCAAATTTGGCAAAAGATACAAACCTACAGATTCAGTAAGCTGAGGAAACCCCAAATGGGAGACACCAAAGAAAGTCAAACCAACACGTAATAGTCAAACTTCTGAAAACTAAAAGCAAAGAGAAAAAATTTCAAAAGCAGCAAAAAGAGAAATGACAACTTATAGATGAGAAAAACTTTTCAAATGACAGTGGGTTTCTCGTCAGATACTATAGGCCAGAAGGAAAGTGCTGAAAGAAAAGAACTCGATCCAGAATCCTACACCCACTGAAAATATCCTTCATAAATGAATAGGAGGGACTTCCCTGGTGGTTCAGTGGTAAAGAATCTGCCTTCCAATGCAGGGGACCTGGGTTCGATCCCTGGTCATGGAGCTAAGATCCCAGATGCCGCAGGGCAACTAAGCCCACATGCCACAGCTACTGAGCTCTCACGCCTCAACTAAAGGGCCTGCGAGCCACAAACTACAGAGCCCACGTGCTCTGGAGCCTGCATGCCACAACTAGAAAAGAGAAAACCACACGCCACAGCTAGAGAGAAGCCCACGCAAGGCAACAAAGAGCCCATGGGCCACAATGAAAGATCCCGCATGCCTTGACGAAGATCCCACATGTTGCAACTAAGACCCAATGCAGCCAAAAATAAATTTTAAAAAAATGAATAGGAAATCAAGACATTGTCAACTGAAGATAACCTAAGAGACCATGTTGCCTGCAGACCTACCCTAAAGAATGACTAAAGGAAGTTCTCCATATGGAAAAGAAACAATAAAAGAAAAAACTTTGGAACTTCAAAATGGAAGAAAAAACATGGTAAACAAAAATAGGGATAAATATAATAATTTCCCTCATACTCTTGAGTTTTCTAAATTATGTTTGATAACTGAAACAAAAATTATAACACTGTCTCATGTGGTTCTCAATGTATATAGAAGAAATATTTAAGACAATTATATTATAAATTGGAGAGGATAAAGGGATGTAAAGGGAAACAAAGTTTCTATACTTCATTCAAACTGTTAAATGTCAACATCAGTTGATTGTGATAAGTTAGATATATAAGGTTAACACCTAAAGAAACCCCTAAAAAAGCTTTACCAGAAGATAAACTCAGAAACATTATAAATAAATCAAAATTGATTTCTAAAAAGTGTTCAAATAACCAATTTCCACAGGAAGATAGTAAACAGAAAACAGAAACCAAAAAAAAAAAAAAAAGGAGAGAGAGAGAAAAAGAAAACAAAAGATACAATAGCAGACCTAAGTCCCGATCTATCAATAATTACATTAAATGAAAATGGTCTAAAAACATTAATTAAAATATGAAGATTGGCAGAGAGGATTTTAAAACATGACTAAACTATGTGCCACCAACAAGAAATTCACTTCAAATATAACCTAAGTCTCACAGCTTATGCAAAAATTCACTCAAAATGGATCACAAACTTAAATGTAAAACATGAAACCATGAATCTTTCAGGAAAAAGCCTAGGGAAGTATATTCAAGATCCAGTGTTAAGCAAGTTCTCAGATTTGACACCAAAATCCATAGAATCCATAAAATGAAAAATCAATCCTACACACTGGACATCATCAAAATTTAAAATTTTGCTGTGTAAAAAACTCTGTGAGGATAAGAAGACAAGCTACACAGTGGGAGAAAATATTTGCAAACAGCATATCCAACAAAGGACTAATATCAATAATATATTTTTTAAGCTCTAAAGACTTAACCGTAAAAAAGCAAATACTCCAATTAGAAAATGGGCAGAACACATGAAAAGACATTTCACCAAAGACATATAGAAGGCAAATAAGCACATGAAAAGATGTTCTACATTGTTAGCCAGTAGAAAAGTGAAAAAAATTAAAATCACAAAGAGATACTACTATGCATCTATCAGAATGGCTAAAATAAGAAACACTCCCAGATGCTGGCAAGGATGTGGAGAAACTGGACCACCCATAGATTTCTGGTGGTACAGACATTCTGGAAAACAGTTTGTAATTTCTTTAAAAACTAAATATGGGGACTTCCCTGGTGGCGCAGGGGTTAAGTATCCACCTGCCAGGAGCTTCCCTGGTGGCGCAGTGGTTGGGAGTCCGCCTGCCGATGCAGGGGACATGGGTTCGTGCCCCAGTCCGGGAAGATCCCACATGCCGCAGAGCGGCTGGGCCCGTGAGCCATGGCCGCTGAGCCTGCGCGTCCGGAGCCTGTGCTCCGCAACGGGAGAGGCCACAACAGTGAGAGGCCCGAGTACCGCAAAAAAAAAAAAAAAAAAAAAAAAGAATCTGCCTGCCAATGCAGGGGACACAGGTTCGAGCCCGGGTCCGGGAAGATCCCACATGCCGTGGAGCAACCAAGCCCGTGCGCCACAGCTACTGAGCCTGCACTCTAGAGCCCGCAAGCCACAACTAGTAAGCCCATGTGGCACAGCTACTGAAGGCCATGCACCTAGAGCCCGTCCTCCGCAACAAGAGAAGCCACTGCAATGAGAAGCCCGCGCACCACAACCAAGAGTAGCCCCTACTCGCCACAACTAGAGAAAGCCCGTGAGCAGCAACGAAGACCCAACGCAGCCAAAAATAAATAAATAAAATAAATAAATTTATTTTTTTTTAAAAAACTAAATATGCAACTACCATATAGCTCCCTTATTGTACTCCTGGGAATTTATCCCAGAGAAATGAAAACTTACATTACAAAATATCTGTATACGAATGTTCATTAGCAGCTGTATTTGTGATAGCCCAAAAACTGAAAACAATCCAGGTGTTTTTGCAACAGATGAACGATTAAACCAATTGTGGCACCTCAATACCATGAAATACTACTCAGGAATAGAAACAAATGAACTACTGATACATGCAGCAACCTGGATGAATCCCCAGAGAATTATGCTGAGTGAAAAAAAAAAAAAAAGAAAACCAACAAAACAATACCAAAAGTCCACATGATTCCATCATTTAATACCATTTGGAAATGACAAAAATATAGAAATGAGAGGGGGATAAATTAGGAGTCTGGGATTAAAATATACACACTACTATATATAAAATAGATAACCAACAAAAACCTACTGTATAGCACAGGAAACTATACTCAATACCTTGTAATGGAAGAGAATGTAAAAAGAGAATACATACATTTATATATATGTGTATATATATGCATAACCAAATCACTTTGCTGTACACCTGAAACTGACACAACATTGTAAATCAACTATATTTCAATACAAATTTTTTTAAAAATTTAGAAATGGGTAACAGATTAGTGGTTGCTGGGGTTAAGGAGAGTGTATGGCCCTTAAAAGGCAACATCAGGCATCCTTGTGGTGATGAAAATGTTTTGTATCCTGTCTCTTTCCATGTCACTCTCCTGGTTTGGACCATAGTTTGTAAAATGTTGCCATTTGGGGAAATCGGGTAAAGGGTACACAGGATCTCTCTGTATTCTTTTTTTACAACTGCACATGAATCTACTACTACCTCCAAATAAAAACTTCAATTAAAAAATAATAAAAAAGAAAACTGACAGAAAAAAAATTGTGAAGCATTAATTTTAAAAATGTCTCTTGGGAATTCGCTGGTCGTCCAGTGGTTAGGACTTGGTGCTTTCACTGCTGAGGGCCTGGGTTCAATCTCTGGTCAGGGAACTAAGATCCTGCAAGCCGTGCGGCATGGCCAAAAATAAATAAATCCTAAAAATTAAAAAAAAAAAAAAACACCGCCTCTTGATACTACTTCCCCTTCTGTACCACAATCCCATTTCTCTAGTCTCCTTCACAGAAAAACTCCTTTTAAAACAGTTTTCTTCTCTGCTACTGACTCTGCTTACTGACTTACTGGATGCTCTTTCTCTGTTTCCTTTTCTGCCTCTTCGTCTCTCCAATTTCCTAATGTTTTAGCATCCCAGGGCTCCATCCTTGATCTTTCCATGGTCTGTCTATATTCACTCTCTAGGTACTCATCCAGCCTCATGGATGTAAATATCATCCATCTACTGATGACTCTGAAATTTATATCCCCAGCATGGACATCTCTCCCAAACTGCAGACTTGTAAGTCCAGTTGTTTCCCTAACATTTCCCTCCTCTCGTGTGTTAATAAATATCTCAGAGTATTGTGAATGAAACTAACTTCCTGACTTCCACTCAAAACCTGCTCCTTCTCAGTATTCCCCATCTTGGCTTATAGCATCTTGATCCTTCTAGTTGCCCAGTCCCCAAGCCTGGACCATCCTAGACGCCTCTCTTTCTCTTCTGAGTGAAATGGGAGTCCTTGGAGGTGCTCAGCAGAGGCAGGACATGATGTTATAGATATAGATAACTTTAATTAGATGTAGTTTATACATCACATAATTCATTGTTTTATAGCATATTCTCAGAGTCATGCAACCATCACCTCAGGTAATTTTAGAACATTTTCATCACCTCAAAAAGAAACCCCTTCTCCTTTAGATAGCACTCCCCAATCTTCTCATCAACACCCACCCCAGGCCTAAGTAACCACTAAGTCACTTTCTGTCTCATACAGAGACATATATAATTTGCCTACTCTGGAAATTTCATATAAATGAAATTATATCTGTATTTTTTTGTGACTGTCTTTCACTTAGCATAATGTTTTCAAGGTTTATCCACGTTGTAGCACGCAGTATCAGTACTTCATTCCTTTTTATGGCCAAATAATTTTCCATTGTATGGATTCACTACATTTTGTTTATCCATTCATCAGTTAATGGACTTTTGGGTTGTTTCCACTTTTTGACTGCTGTGAATAATGCTATGAACATTCATATATAAATTTTTATTTGGACATATATTTTCATTTCTCTTGGGTATATACCTAAGAATGGAATTGATGGGTCAAATGGTAACTTTATATTTAACTTTTTATGGAACTGCCAGACTGTTTTCCAAAGTGGCTACACCATTTTACACACCCAACAGCAATGTATGAGGGTTACTTCACATTCTTGCTAACACTTACTGGCTTATTTTTATTCTAGTCATGAGAGTGGGTGTGAAGTATTATCACACTGTGGTTTTGATATGCTTTTCCCTGATGACTAATGATGTCGATCATCTTTTCATGTGCTTATGGCCATTTGTAAATCTGCTTTGGAGAAATATCTATTCAGAGCCTTTGTCTATTTTTGTATTAGGTTATTTGTCTTTTTATTATTGAGTTGTAAGCATTCTTTATAAAGCGTCGATTTGCAAATATTTTCTCCCATTCTGTGGGTTGTCTTTTTACTATTTATATGTTTGTTTTTTTAACATCTTTATTGGAGTATAATTGCTGTACAATGGTGTGTTAGTTTCTGCTGTATAGCAAAGTGAATCAGCCATACATATACATACATCCCCATATCTCCTCCCTCTTGCATCTCCCTCCCACCCTCCCTATCCCACCCCTCTAGGTGGACACAAAGCACCGAGCTGATTTCCCTGTGCTATGCGGCTGCTTCCTACTAGCTATCTATTTTATATTTGGTAGTGTATATATGTCCATGACACTCTCTCACTTCGTCCCAGCTTACCCTTCCCTCTCCCGGTGTCCTCAAGTCCATTCTCTATGTCTGCGTCTTTATTCCTGTCCTGCCCCTAGGTTCTTCAGAAACTTTTTTTTTTTTTAGATTCCATATATATGTGTTAGTATACAGTATTTGTTTTTCTCTTTCTGACTTACTTCACTCTGTGTGACAGTCTCTAGGTCCATCCACCTCACTACAAATAACTCAATTTCATTTTCTTCTATGGCTGAGTAATATTCCATTGTATATATGTGTCACAACTTCTTTATCCATTCATCTGTCAATGGACACTTAGGTTGCTTCCATGTCCTGGAGATTGTAAATAGTGTTGCAATGTACATTGTGGTACATGTCTCTTTTTGAATTATGGTTTTCTCAGGGTATATGCCCAGTAGTGGGATTGCTGGGTCGTATGGTAGTTCTATTTTTAGTTTTTTGAGGAACCTCCATACTGTTCTCCATAGTGGCTGTATCAATTTACATTCCCACCAACAGTGCAAGAGGGTTCCCTTTTCTCCACACCCTCTCCAGCATTTATTGTTTGTAGATTTTTTGATGATGGCCATTCTGACTGGTGTGAGGTGATACCTCATTGAAGCTTTGATTTGCATTTCTCTAATGATTAGTGATGTTGAGCATCCTTTCATGTGTTTGTTGGGAATCTGTATTTGGAGAAATGTCTAGTTAGGTCTTCTGCCCATTTTTGGATTGGGTTGTTTGTTTTTTTGATATTGAGCTGCATGAGCTGCTTGTATATTTTGGAGATTAATCCTTTGTCAGTTGCTTCGTTTACAAATATTTTCTCCCATTCTGTGGCTTGTCTTTTTGCTTTTTCGATAGTGTCTTTTGGAGCACAAAAGTTGTGTGTTTTGTATGCTAACACATATATATGAAATCTAAAAAAAAAAAAGTGGTTCTGAAGAACGGAGGGGCAGGACAGGAATAAAGACTCAGATGATAAGAATGGACTTGAGGACACGGGGAGGGGGAAGGGTAAGCTGGGATGAAGTGAGAGAGTGGCATGGACATATATACACTACCAAATGTAAAATAGCTAGTGGGAAGCAGCCGCATAGCACAGGGAGATCAACTCTGTGCTTTGTGTCCACCTAGAGGGGTGGGATAGGGAGGGTGGGAGGGAGATGCAACAGGGAGGAGCTATGGGGATATATGTGTATGTATAGCTGATTCACTTTGTTATACAGCAGAAATTAACACACCATTGTAAAGCAATTATACTCCAATAAAGATGTTAAAATAAATAAATAAATAAAATTAAAAGGCAAAGTTAACTTTAAAATATATCTTTATCATCCTTAATAAAGGGCTTTTACCCGTACAAAAAAAAAGTTGTGGTTGGTTTTTTTTTTTTTGATGAATTCCAGTTGATCTTTTCTTTCGTTGTTTGTTATTTTGGTGTCATAGCAAAGAATCCATTGCCTAATGCAAGGTCATGAAGATGTACACCTATGTTTTCTTTCAAGAGCTTATAATTTTGGCTTTTATATTTAGGTCTTTGATCTATTTTGATTTAATTTTTTTACATGGTGTGAGGTAGGAGATCCAGCTTCATCCTTTTATATGAGGCTATCTGGTTGTCTCAATATCATCTGTTGAAAAGACTATTCTTTCCTCATTTTTGTTTCTGTTTTTGTTTTTGTTTTTTGCGTTACGCGGGCCTCTCACTGTTGTGGCCTTTCCCGTTGCGGAGCACAGGCTGCGGACGTGCAGGCTCAGCGGCCATGGCTCACGGGCCCAGCCGCTCCGCGGCATGTGGGATCCCCCCGGACCGGGGCACGAACCCGTGTCCCCTGCATCGGCAGGCGGACTCCCAACCACTGCGCCACCAGGGAAGCCCTGTTCTTTCCTCATTGAATGGTCTCGGCACTCTTGCCAAAAATCAGTTAACTATAGAAACACAGATTTATTTATGAACTCTCAATTCTATTCTATTGATCTGTATGTCTAACCTTATGTCAGTACCACATTGACTTGGTTATATTGTTCCTTTGTAGTGAGTTTTGAAATAGAAAAGTGTGAGTCTTCCAACTTTTTCTTCGTTTTCAAGATCGTCTGGCTATTCTGGGTTTCTTGAGTTTCCATATGAATTTTAGGATCAGCTTGTCAATTTCTACAAAGAAGCCAGTTGGGATTCTAATAGGAACTGAATTAAATCTATAGATCAATTTGGGGAGTATTGCTAACTTAACAATATTCAGTCTTCTGATCTATGAACATGGGATGTTTTTCCATTTTTGTAGATCTTCTGTAATTTCTTTCAACAACATTTTGTAGATTTCAGGATATAAGTTTTGCACTTGCTTTGTTAAATCTGTTCCTAAGAGTTTATTCGTGGTGATGCTGTTACAAACGAAATCATTTTCTTAATTTCATTTTTGGATTGTTCGTTGCAAGTGTATAGAAATGCAATTGATTTTTATATATTGATTTCATATCCTGCAACCTCACTGAACTCATTAATTAGTTCTAATAGTTTTTTAAGGTTTCTTAGCATTTTCTATATACAAGATCATGGCATTCAGAAATAGAGATAGTTTTACTTCTTCGTTTCCAATCTCAATGCCTTTTATTTCACTTTCTTGCCTGATTTACATTTTAACAAATCCTTCTGGCTGCCTTGCTGAGAATATACCAGATCAGGATCAAGAGTGGAGCAAGAGTCCAGGTAAGAAAGGACTGTGCCTTGGACCAGGTGGGAGCAGAAGAAAAGTCACAAAGTACTTCAGGGTGTTTCTCTTTTGTTCTTCTCTCCTTTAGTTCTTCTTTGTCTTACTGGCCATTTGGTGATTTTTTTGACTCAACCAACTGCAAAGCCAGTAACAACTTTTAAAAAATCCTCGTGTAGTAAAAAAAAAAAAAAATTTCTACATGAAGGAAGCAGGCACCAGACAGGAGACTAAAGAAACCCAAATCCTACAGGTCCCATTTCTGGAAGAACAGACCGTACAAGACTGATTGGACTGAAGGCCTATTTTTATGAGAAGAGAAAAGAGAAGTATCTGTCACCAGGTCTCAGAAATGCTGCAATCCTCAGCAACCAGCTAAAGATAACCCAGGCAAGGAAATCTGTGCCCAGACTTGGAGGTCCTCAGTGCTCTGGGTACACAGGATAATTCAGGCTTCTCCAGTGAGTGAGCATACCACGCTTTCAGATCCTTTGCCTTGGGGAAATTAGCTTAACCAGCCTTCCCCAGAAACTTACTTCTCCCTGTAGATAGAAATACAGGAAAACTCCCCAGAAGTTCCCCGTACCCAGTCCCTCCAAGTGACATACGATCTCTCCCTCCTGGTGAGCAGGACCCTAGTGTTCTATTGAATAACCTGGGCTGAGCCTTGGGTGAGATAAGGGAGGTACCTAGGGCACTCGTATGACTCTGGGAGTGAGGGCCTCCTTAAACTGTGCATCCGAGGCCCTTCGCTTACCTCTCCCTAGTGCTAGCTCTGGTTCTAATCCCAGCTCTGCCACGGACAGGCCATGTAGACAAGGACAATCCCTTGTCTTCTCTGGGCCTCACTTTATTCATCTGAGAAATCAAAGTGCTGGACTTAGATCAGTGTTTCCCCATAATGAACCCTGAACCCAAACTGATCCTTAATTTTCAGATTCACAAAACCTTTACCAAAGTCCTCATTTCTTAAAATCTGTAAACCAATTCAAAAAACTGCCCTGTGAGAACTTAATGTATGACTATAGAATGTAACAGATATGTTCTCCATATGACCCAATTAGAGAAACTGCTTCATCTTACCTCCAGCCCTGTAGGGGCCTCCCCAGGAACTACTGTAACTTTGTTCCCCACCCTAACCAAAGGTAATTGGACCAGAGGCAGACCCCAGACCCAAGATGAACCAATCTATAGTCTGGATGGAGACAAGCAGATTATCCCTCTCAAAACTTGGCCATCATAGAGACTCTATAGCTCATAATGGTGTGCAGCCCTGTGGTCAAGTCAGACAAACAGGCTGGTGGTCATGGGGCCCACATGAAAGGATAGGACACTGCTGAAAAGAAGGAGGCAGAGAGAAGCAGCAGAATGAATAAATCCTGTGGCTCATGAGAGATGAGAAACTACTCGGCTCTTGAGAAATGGAGAGTGCCCTTGCTTCTTACTTTCCTGTATTGCTGCCAATGTGAAGCATGAACTATCCTTGCATTCTTGAATGTGTCCTTACACAAACCACAGCCAAAGGAACTGTGAATATAGCAAAGGACAGATTCTTCAACAAATATAATTAATTGCTATGCTTGGGAGAAAACAGAGAGATTCTGCCTCATACTGTGAAGAAAAATTTCCAGAAGGATTTTTTTAAATGATGTTTAAAAAGAGAACTTTAAAAAATGTATATTCCTTCCGTCCTGCATAAGTTAGTTTTCTCTTCCTTTCCCTTCCCTCTCCTTTCCTCCCCATCCCTTTCCTCTACTTCTCCTGGGGATGGTAGTGGCCACAAAGGTAGTGGCAGAGGGGTCTGGGAGCCAAGGAGGTGACCAACGTGGTAGAGAAATTACTTACAGACAGAGAGATTGAGTACATAAATAACCATATTGAAGACAACGAATGAAGGTTTTCTTGTTCACAGAGAAGGAAGTTACATAGAAGGAAAGGGGAAAGGCTAAAAATAACCCTGACGTATTGATGGAATTAGAGGTACCAGTGCAAATTCATGGGCCTTTAAAACATAAATAGATAGATATAGAAATAGTTATAGTAGTACGTAGGGTACACACACAAATACACACATACATGCACACGTTTACATGCGTATATGATCCACCTCTGTACATGAGAAGGCCTACAACTGATGAACCCCAGAAGCAATAAGCAACCAAATACCCAGATTTTAGTTTCCAAATATCATTCTCCACTCCAGAACTCCTTGGAGAAATAGCGAATTGCAAGGCTGAGGCAGGGAAATTACAAGATAAGCCTGGAACATTTTCTTGTGCCAGAAAGTAAAGAATTGCTCAAAAAATTATGGGGACATAGCTGAAATTCAAGGGGCCAATTGTGGTTTTTTAAAATTTTGGGGGGAAGTATGGTTGACTTACAATGATTCAGGTGTACAGCAAAGTGATTCAGTTATATATATTTTTTTCAGGTTCTTTTTCATTATAGATTTTTATAAGATATTGAATATAGTTCCCTGTGCTATACAGTAGGTTCTTGTTGCTTATCTATTTTATACATAGTAGTGTGTATCTCTTAATTCCAAATTCCCAATTTATCCCTTCCTCCCCCACAGGAGCCAATTTTGATGAGGCTCTCCTGCTAGCCAAATCTGGAATGATCTGATATAAAAATAAATAATGATAATAATGGATTAAATCCATTGAATAAAATAGTATTCCATGGGCCTACACTGATATAAATAAATGAAGGAAAAAAGACATCTCTTCCTTATAATAGAATGCCAACTAATAAACGTAGCAGGAGTGATGGTAACAGAAAATGGCCATTTGGTAACCACTATAATGGTAGTTAATTTAGGCAAGAATCACCAATGTCTAATAAATCAAATGAATAGAGATTTAATGAAATGTAGGATATTGGCATAGTTTGAGAGTATCTTCCCATAAAATACTTATCAATTACAAAAAGGGAAATAATGACTTAATGTGGAGAAACCAGGCAGACACTGAACTGACCAAGTGATCGAGATTAATATTACCAGCAGTAGAACTGGTCAATGTCACGAGCCTCCTGATGCGATGCAGTGAGGAGAAGACAGCATCACTTCTGTATATTCCTTCCAAGAATGCATGTCTGAGTCCCGTCCTGAGGAAACATTGATGAAACCAGGCTGAGCTTTAGCCTACAGAATGAAAATCCTGTACTCCTTCAAACTATTAAGGTTGTGAAGACAGGAAGAGACTGAGGATCTGTTCCAGATTGAAAGACACTAAAGAGATGTGATTATTAAGTGCAAAGTGTGATCCTGGGCCAAACAGGAAAGAGACCTTGTTGGGATAATTGGTGAAATCTGAACAGACTCTTTGGATTGGATGTCAGTGTTATACCAATGCTGATTTCTGATTTCCTGATTTGGAGGGTTGTATGCCAGTTATGTAGAAGAGTGTCCTTAGTTTGGGAAGATACACAGTGAAGATTTTGGGAGTTTGGGGCATCATGTTGCAAATATATAATTTATATACTTTTTATATTTTAAATAAAACCTAAGCAAATTTTATGTATTTTACTTATTTATTGATTATCACTGGTATCCCGAGAGAGAGATTCTGCAATTTTATCCCTCAGTCCTACTACTGATTTTTTTTCAATTTAACTAGTATTTATAATTTCCTAGAATTTTTTTTTGTAACTTTTCCCATAACCATCTGTTTTTGTTTTACCAACAAAATACGCTCTCAATCCTTCCTTCAGTGCTGGACATTGCCAATTGCGCATTCCCTGGGTGCCTCAACATCAGCCTGCTCAAAATCAACTCTCCATCTTTGTCCACAAGCCTATGGACCCTGCAGTCTTGTAGGCCACTGAAAGCAATAGCTTTTCTGAGTGGTATGGGGAGCCACTGAAGGGTTCTGAGCAGAGAAGTGACATGATAAAATTTGCCTTGCAAAAGGATCACCCTAGATCCATTGAGAATAGACTGTAGGGAGGCCATGGAAGAAACAGCCCAGGTAGAAGTACAGTGAAAAACTACCCTGGTTTGCCCCAGGGTTGGGGGATTTCCTGAGACAGGACTTTCAGCACAAAAACAGAAAACCGAAAACTGGGAAAATACCAAGCAAACTGGATATTCTAGTTAGAAGATTATTCCAGAAGGTGCAGGCGTGAGATAATTTTAGCATGAGCTAGGAGGAGGTGATTATCAGATGTCATATTCTGGATATGTAATGGGTATATATCAATAGAATGTATGAGATGTGTCATGTGAGGAAAAGAGGATTCTCATGTCCTTGGAGTACTAGGGGGGAGACCTGAATTATTATTTACTGGGGGAGGAGGGGGACTGCCAGAGGAGACATTTAGAGGGGGGATGGGAATTGGGAGCTCAATTTTGGACTTGCTAAACATGAGGCGTCTATCTGACATCCAAAAGAAGATGTTAGATAGGCATTTTTTTAAGACTTTTTTTTGATGTGGACCATTTTTAAAGTCTTTATTGAATTTGTTACAATATTGCTTCTGTTTTATGTTTTCAATTTTTTGGCCCCGAGGCATGTGGGATCTTAGCTCCCCAACCAGGGATGGAACCTGCACCCCCCTGCACTGGAAGGCGAAGTCGTAACTACTGGACTGCCAGGGAAGTCCCTAGATAAGCATTTAAATACACGAGTCTCGAGATCAGAGGAGAGAAGTTAGGGATGTAGATATTGTATATTGTATGTACATGGCCTCTAAAAAGATAAAAGAAGCTCATGAAGAGTGTAGATTAAAGAGAAGAGGTTCGAGGACTGAGTCCTGGAGACAAGATTTGTTTCGGTAGAACGATGGGGGCAAAATCTTGATAAAGAGAGAATGGGAGATGACGAAGGAGGCAACAAGTATAGCCAAGATTTTCAACAAGTTTACCTGCAAAGCGAGGAAGAAAGGCAGTAGCCAGAGGCAGAAGCAGAGGATTGTTTGTTGTTGTTGTTTTGACAAATACTTTTTTTTTGGCCACGCCACACAGCATGTGGGATCTTAGTTCCCCGACCAGGGACTGAACCTGCACCCCTGGCATTGGAAGCATGGCGTCTTAACTACTGGACAACCAGGGAAGTCCCTGTTTGTTGTTTTTTAAGATATGAAAAATAAGAGTGTGTTTGCATGCTGCTGGGAGTGATACAGTGTTGGTGGGGGGGGGGGTGCTGATGCAGGAGAGAGGGGAGAGAGTGGTGAAGCTACTTCTTAAGGTGGAGAGAGGGGATGGGATCTAGGGTTTAGGGGAAGAAGCTGGGTTTAGCTAAGAGTAGGGACAATTACTCCATATATAATATGAAGGAAGATAGAGTACATGGGCAACGGATCAGGTAATTGAGTAGATCTAGTGGTGGGAACTTATGAGAACTCTCATCTAAATCTTCTAATCCTCAGGGAAGTCAAGGTAATCAGCTGAGGGTGAGGTTGGGGGAGGCCACACTGGAGGTCCAAAAAGAGAGGTAAAGATATAAAATCATTATCTAGGGGAAGAAGGGCGTGAGTGGAAGAGAAAAGAAGGATGATTACTGACCAGCACTTACTTGGGGTTTCAATATTCACATGGATTTAGAGGAGGCCAGTCAGCACTTTCAGTTCCCTGAATTATATCTGGTGTGTTTTGTTTTGTTTTGTTCCTGTTTGTTCATCTTGGTCCTTCTTAATTTTGCTGTTGCTTCTGCAGAAACGTCTGGTGGCTAGTTGTTGCCCGTTCATACTTGAAATGAGGGGCTGGGTTAATTAATATAGGTGACTGAAGACACACTCTTCTGACAAAAAGCACCCTCCAGCGCTGACTTGACTAAATGGAAAAAGGTCCAGAAGTAGACACTTCTCTTGGTCAAGTTTCAGAATCAGGAGTGAAGAGGATTTGGTATGAAAAAATAAATGCTAACAGCAGTCAAAGTTGTCACCTGCAAAAGAAAGAGTATCAGAAGGTCACCAGCAACCCTGGGGGCTAGAAGACAAAAACCAAACCTTCAAAGTTCTAGAATTCCAGACCCTGCCAATTACCGGATGCAGCACGAGGGTGGAATAAACACACCCTTCATTGTATCAATACTTAGAATGTATTCCAACAAAATAAGGGAATAAATGGAGAAGGTTCTTGGACAGAGGTTTACCTTTTTTTTTTTTTTCTTCACCCTGCCATGAGGCTTGTGGGGTCTCAGTTCCCTGACCAGGAACTGAACCCAGGCCACGGCAGTGAAAGCCTGGAATCCTAACCATTAGGCCACCAGGGAACTCCCATAAGGCTTACTTTTAATTACTCCTAGTTGCACACCTTTCCTGAGGTTTGAATGTCTTTACTTTGTGAATTTATTAGTTTTACAACACTTTTTGTATAAACAAGGGCTTACTGTTTACCTCTCAGATCATCAAACTTCTAAACACTACAGCTTCTCCCCTTTCTTTTCCCACACGGCTTGAAGTATTGGAAGAATAGGTATGCTTACTTCCTTATTCATTTTTCACACCAAACCTCTTCCTTTTTCATATTATCAGAAGTATTTAGACTTAACTATAAATAACCAGTTTCATTGTTCATCATTGCTCCATACATAAATGTCTCTTTATTATAGAAGCTTGCCTCATTTTAATTTATTTTTCTTTGGGCTGAATTATATGGTATAATTTCTAAAGTTACACATTTTCTTCATCCTATCTCTAAAACACTTAGCTGATTTCTATTATTAAATTAAAAGAGGGCATATATCCTGGCTGTTTAGTAGAATTCATAGAAATGCACACCCCAGGAACTAAACGTAACCGGCAATATTGAATTCCATGAGCTACACTCCATGGGAGCACTAATCTTAACTATAACCATAAATGTCCTAGCAGGGAATACTTAACACTGAAGGCTAAACCCTAATCGTATCCCAACTCTAATCCTAGACTAAATAAAACAAAGCACTACAACTTACCCTAAGCCCAATACCCTACCCTAACCTAAATCTTAACTTCGACCTTAATCCCAATGCTGTATTTTTAAAACAGGAGATTTTGGTACCTATGTAAAGTGGTTTATCAAAATAGTGAGTAGAGAAAGAATCTCCTTCCACTCTCCTTGTTGCCCCCCTGCTCCAGTCCCCGGCCTCCCACTGTCCCCTCACTTTCTTCAGGTCTTTACTCAGATGTCACTGTCCACAAAGCGTTTAGGACCAACTGCACAGTTAGGGAGAACAGTCCCCAAAGAGACCACCCTCACTTCTGACAACAACTGCAAGTTCAGGGGTCTCCCCCTAACCATCGTCAGGTTTGATAATTTGCTAAAACGACTCACGGAACTCAGTGAAAGCTGACAAAGTCATGGTTAAGGCTTATTACAGGAAAGGGATACAAATGAAATCAGCCAAGGGGACAGCACAGGGCAGAGCCCACGGGGGGTCCAAACAGACACTCCTCATGGCTCTCTGTGGAGCCATGGATGATGCGTGACCTCCTCCCAGCTACAAAATGTGACAATACACAGAGCACTGTCGACCAGGGAAGGTCACCCAAGCCTTGTGTGTCCAGGGTATTTAGCGGGTTTTCGTCACGTGCTGCTCATGTAGCTGACGTGCAGTCGCCAGCCCCTCTCAAAGGGCGGCTAATAGCTTTAGTCTCCAGCTGACCTGGAGCTCAGAACTCAAGTGTGACCCAAAGTCCCCATCATAAATCACACTGTTAGACTGTCCAGTGGCCAAACCCCCCCTCCCTGCCCTCAGGCAAACAAAGACACTCCTACAGGGGCCTAGAGACACCAACCAGGAGACGAGGAAAAGGCCAGACTCCCCCTTTGGGTGAAGTTAATTCTTCACCACATACCTTCTCAGTGTGACCCTCCCAATTTAAACATGCAACTTCTGCCCCAAGAATCCACATCACCACTTATCACCATCAGGCATAAAATTCATTTTACTTGATTGATTATCGTCTTTCCTCTCCATTAGGAATGGAAGCTCCACGGGGGTGGGAATTTTGTCTGCTTTATTCACTGCGTGTTCACTGTGTCACCTGCTTCTAGAACTGCACCATCCAATACTGAACCAACTAGCCACTTATGGTGAGTGAGCACCTGACTAGTAGCTAGCCCAAATTAAGTGTAAACTACACACTGAATTTTAAAGGCATCGTATAAAAAAAAGGATGTAAAAAATTCCACTGATACTTTATTATATTGGTTATAAGTTGAAATATATTGGGGACATATTGGGTTACATAAAATATATTATTGAAATTTATTTCACCTTTTTCTATTTTGTAAGCTTATTTAATGTGGCTACTAGAAAATTTTAAATTACATATGTGGCTCCAATCTGAATCTCACTTTATATACATATATAAGTAAAATTTACTATTTTTATATATATATATACACATATGTATGTTTATACATCAACACAGATCTAGAAGAGATGTCAGCAAACGTTTTCTGTAGAGCATCAAAAAGTAAATATTTTAGGCTTTGTGGGCTATATGGTCTCTGTTCAGCTCTGCCATGATAGCACAAAGGTAGCCATAGACAATATTTAAACAAACACATGTGGCTGTGTTCCAATAAAACTGCATTTATAAAAACAAGCAGCTGCATAACTTGGCCTGTGGGCCACAGTTTATGCACTCCTGATCTAGAACATTGTTTAGTCCATAGTAAATATTCAATAGATATTTGTTGGGCGAATGAATAGAAAGAAGGCTAAAGTGACAGCACAGTGAGCCTGGGAGCATGGTTAATGCCGAAGGTAATCAGTGGCCAGAAAATGTAGACAACTCAGAAAAGCTACCCCAGCTCCAGAGCTCCTCATAGGATTGGCCGCTGTGATCCTTGTTGTGCCTGCAACCTTTGTTGCAACTGCACTGCAATTCAAGTGTCAGCTCCACTCCTCACAGGAGTACATCTCCTATCCCTCTCCCACCAGTACTGATCCCCTAAGCACTCCCCCAAAAACTTCTGGCATGCAAATCTGCATCTTAGAGCCTGCGTCCTAGGGAACCTGACCTGCAACAGCTGATACCAGGAGCGGTTTGAGAAAGCAGACTCTGGACATGGGATTTTGGAGTTGATTATCTATCAGCTGACTGGCAGCGAGAACCCCATTGCTGGTTGTAAGTTAAGGATGCATAGCCCCTGGCAAGCTGTGGCAGTGCAAATGTTAAAACTGTAAGTGGTGGTGAACTGGGATGATATGTGGAGGAAGAGGATGCGCTGATGGGTGCAATGTATCAGGACTTTAGAGGGTGCATATAGTTATTACAGGGGCAGTGGAAATGAAGGCTGCTGCTGGAGCCATTGAAGCATCAGAGAAAGACAATGCCAAGGGTGAACGCCAGGGGTCAGCATATAGAAATCTCATATCCTGTATCCAGAGGGCAGAAAAGGCTGGAGGGCCAGTGTAGACAGGGAAAACAGTAAGCAGGCCTTTGCTTCAACCCAGGCAAGGGATGGAGCTGGCTTGGCCCAGGATACCAGTGGCACAACTGGGAAGTGGTCAGATCTTGGCTGCATTTTGAAGATAAAAGCAACATAATTTGCTATGGTGTTTGCATTAGTTTCCTATTGCTAGTATAACAAATCACCACAAACATAATGGCTTAAAACAACACAGATTTGTTCTCTCACAGTTCTGAAGGTTGGAAGTCTGAAAAGAGTCTTTGGGGGCTAAAATCAAGATGCTGTCAGGGCCGCTTCTTTCTGGAGGCGCTGGGGGGAGATTCTGTTCCCTTGCCTTTTCCATCTCCTAGGGGCTGCCTGGATTCCCTGGCTTGTGGCCCTTTCCTCCATCTTCAAAGCACATCACTCCAACTTCTGCTTCCATCCTCACATCTCCTTTCTCTGACTTTGACCCTCCTATCTTCCTTGTGATTATATTGTGACCACTTCAATAATCCAGGATAATCTCCCCATCTCAGAATCCTTACTGCAATCACATCGGCAAAGTCTCTTTTGCCGTGTAAGGTAACATGTTCATAAGTTCCAGGGATTAGGATGTGGATGTCTTCAGAGGGCCATTGTTAAGCCTACCACAGGGTAGGATGCAGGGGTGCTAGAAAGAGAAGAGTCAAGAATGACCTTAACAGTCTCCCAAGGCGATAGAAATAAAAACAAAAATAAACAAATGGAACCTAATCAAACTTACAAGCATTTGCACAGCAAAGGAAACCATAAAAAAAAAAAACGAAAAGACAACCTACGAAATGGGAGAAAATATTAGCAAATGATACAACAGACAAGGGCTTAATCTCCAAAATATACAAATAGGTCATACACCTCAACAACCAAAAAACAAAAATCCAATTGAAAAATGGGCAGACCTAAATATGTCCTCCAAAGAAGACATACAGATGGCCAGTAGGCACATGAAAAGATGCTCAACATCACTAATTATTAGAGAAATACAAATCAAGACTACAATGAGATACCACCTCGCACCAATCAGAATGGCCATCATTAAATAGTCTACAAATAACAAATGCTGGAGAGGGGGTAGAGAAAACGGAACCCTCCTACACTGTTGGTGGGAATGTAAGTTGGTGCAGCCACTGTAGAAAACAGTATAGAGGTTCCTCAGAAAACTAAAAATAGAATTACCATATGATCTAGCAGTCCCAGTCCTGGGCATATACCCAGGCAAAACTCTAATCCAAAAAGATACATGCACCCCTATGTTCACAGCAGCACTACTCACAATAGCCAAGTCATGGAAGCAACCTAAATGTCCATCGACAGATGAATTGATAAAGAAGATGTGGTACATGGACTTCCGTGGTGGCGCAGTGGTTAAGAATCCGTCTGCCAATGCCGGGGACACGGGTTTGATACCTGGTCCAGGAAGATCCCACATGCCATGGAGCAACTAAGCCTGTGCGCCACAACTACTGAACCTGTGCTCTAGAGCCTGTGCGCCACAACTACTGAGTCCACGTGCTGCAACTACTGAAGCCCGTGCACCTAGAGCCTGTGCTCTGCAACGAGAAGCCACCACAATGAGAAGCCCGCACACTGCAAAGAAGAGTAGTCCTCACTCGCTGCAACTAGAGAAAGCCCGTGCACAGCAACAAAGACCCAACGCAACCAAAAAAACAAGTAAAAGATGTGGTACCTATATACAATAGAATACTACTCAGCCATAAAAAAGAACGAAATAATGCCATTTGCAGCAACATGGATGCAACTAGAGATTATCATACTAAGTGAAGTAAGTCAGAAAGAGAAAGACAAATACCACATATCACTTGCATGCAGAATCTAAAATATGGCACAAATGAACCTATCTACAAAACAGAAACAGACTCACAGACATAGAGAACAGACTTGTGGTTGCCAAGGGGGAGGGAAGGACTGGGAGTGTGGGATTAGCAGATGTAAACTATTACATATAGGATGGATAAACAACAAGGTCCTACTGTATAGCACAGGGAACTATATTCAATATCCTGTGATAAACCATAATGGAAAAGAATATAAAAAAAAGAATGTCTGTATGTGTATAACTGAGTCACTTTGCTGTACAGCAGAGATTGGCATAACATTGTAAATCAACTATACTTCAATGAAAGAAATAAAAATAAAAAAGAATGACCACAATGTTTGGAGGCTGGAGCATCTAGAAGGATGGGTGGCCATGACCTGAGATCAGGAAGACACAGGCTCAGAGATTCAGGCAGTTCTTCTTTAGAAGCTAAGTCCTTCCACCTCTCCCCCCAGAGGCTTCCCTGTGTTAAAAGATACTTTTCAGAAGGTAAAACCATGACTCTCATTACAGAAGTAAAAATGAACACATGTTGAGGAATTTATTTTACTCATATGATCTGAGAAAACCAGGCAGATGTTATAACCGATTCTAAGGAAAGCTCAAAACAGCACAAATTTATATGGTAAAGGAATGTTGAGATGAATTACAAATGGGGACAAAAATGAACAAGGCTAGAACGTGAAGACCCAGAAAGGTATGTTGCAGATGGTGCATAGTTATCTACTAAAACACGGAATTTTTTCTACACCTGATTCTCCTGTCAGAATACTCAACATGTAAGTCTCAAGTGGGAGCAGGAGCACCTGAGAATGAGAAGGTGGGTTTGACATCTAACAAGATCCAACAAAAGACAACAGGAAGAAAAACAAAAATGACACATATCAACACAAACATTTTGCATTGGATTCATTATAATACTTTTTGACTGGTTAGTATTTGTTTGTAGAGAAGTTGTTATAGCCTAAGGTTTGTGTCTCCCCAAATTCGTATGTTGAAGACCTAACCCCAATGTGATGGTATTTGGAGGTGTTTCAGTTTAGATGAGGTCATGAGGATGGAACCCCATTGATAGGATTAGTGTCCCTATAAGAAGAGGTAGGGAGACCAGAGCTCTCTTTCTCTCTCTCCCCCGCACCACGTGAGGACACAGGGAGAAGGTGGACATTTGCAACCTAGGAGGTGGCTTTCACCAAAGAACCAAATCAGCAGATGCCTTGATCTTGGACTTTCAGCCGCCAGAACCGTGAGAAATCAATTCCTGTTGTTTAAGCCACCTAGTCCATGGTATTCCATTATGGCAGCCCAGTTGACTAATACAGAAGATGTTGTTGTTTTTTTTTTGGTCCAGTCACTATGTAATCAGCCACCCGGTAACATTTTACATTCCACTCAAATACAATTAGACCAGACTGAATGAAAACAAGTGTCATTCACCCACTTTCCTAGCCATTATTGCTTTGGAACCAAGAAAGTATTACTTTTGTGCAGCTGCTCCCGAGCGCACATGAGCCCTTCACTGTCGGTGACTAAACTGGAGGTACAATTATTTGTATAAATAAGTAATAAATTTAGTGGTATCCTCTCTTATATGTTCTTTTTTTCCCCATCCCTTCTTCTAGTCCAATTAACACGCATGGGAGAGAGGGAGGGAGAGAAGGAGTGAACACTTTGCTATACAGTGACATTGGCAGAGCAAGAGGACACACTCCAGGACAAGATAGAAAATCTTACACAGTCACCCATATCTTGTCAAAGAAGAATGTGTTGCGAGGAAAAAATTTCCCTCTACCAGCTTAGGTTCAGTGGTGGGGGGCCTGTGAATTAACTAACAAAAGACAGATTAACAGGAGAGAAGACCAAGTTTATTTACCAGAGAGGCTTCAGATGAATTGGCTCCCTGCACGTCCAAAGATAAAGGTTTATAAACCCACTTAACGACTAGAAAGGAGGGAGAAAGGTCTTCTGTGGAAGAATAAATGGAAGGTAGGACAGTTTCAGATAAAGTTTGTTTAAGCAATTACTCATCCCTGTGATAGTGGTTAGTCTCCCTTCTGGCTGTAAACCTGCCAGAGAGGATTTATACCAACTGTATTTTCCAGGAGGTCCTGCTTAAATCTACAAAAGAAGTTGAGATCAGGTTTTTTTCTGTGACTGCTGTTTGTTCAGATGTTTTTAGCTCAGCAACTAACAAAGGATTAATCTCCAAAATATACAAGCAGCTCAATATCAAAAAAACAAACAACCCAATCCAAAAATGGGCAGAAGACCTAACTAGACATTTCTCCAAATACAGATTCCCAACAAACACATGAAAGGATGCTCAACATCACTAATCATTAGAGAAATGCAAATCAAAACTACAATGAGGTATCACCTCACACCAGTCAGAATGGCCATCATCAAAAAATCTACAAACAATAAATGCTGGAGAGGGTGTGGAGAAAAAAGAACCCTCTTGCACTGTTGGTGGGAATATAAATTGATACAGCCACTATGGAGAACAGTATGGAGGTTCCTCAAAAAACTAAAAATAGAACTACCATACGACCCAGCAACCCCACTACTGGGCATATACCCTGAGAAAACCATAATTCAAAAAGAGACGTGGGCTTCCCTGGTGGCGCAGTGGTTGAGAGTCCGCCTGCTGATGCAGGGGACACAGGTTCGTGAGAGGCCCGCGTACCACACACAAAAAAAAGAGAGACATGTACCACAATGTACATTGCAACACTATTTACAATCGCCAGGACATGGAAGCAACCTAAGTGTCCATCGACAGATGAATGGATAAAGATGTGGCTCATATATACAATGGAATATTACTCAGCCATAAAAAGAAACGAAATTGAGTTATTTGTAGTCAGGTGGATGGAACTAGAGTCTGTCATACAGAGTGAAGTAAGTCAGAAAGAGAAAAACAAATACCGTATGCTAACACATACATATGGAAATTTTAAAAGAAAATGGTTATGAAGAACCTAGGGGCAGGACGGGAATAAAGACTCAGACCTACTAGAGAATGGACTTGAGGACACGGGGAGGGGGAAGGGTAAGCTGGGACGAAGTGAGAGAGTGGCATGGACATATACACACTACCAAATGTAAAATAGATAGCTAGTGGGAAGCAGCCGCATAGCACAGGGAGATCAGCTCCGTGCTTTGTGACCACCTAGAGGGGTGGGATAGGGAGGGTGGGAGGGAGGGAGACATAAGAGGGAAGAGATATGGGGATATATGTATAGCTGATTCACTTTGTTATAATGCAGAAACTAACACACCATTGTAAAGCAATTATACCCCAATAAAAAATTATAGATAATATAAATAAATATTAAAATATATAAATAAATGATTAAAATAAAATAAAAGATTATTTTAAAAGAATCCTCATGCCGCTGAGCTGAATTTTGAATCCCTACAGGTGCAAAACCATGCGGGATCTTAGTTCCCCAGCCAGGGATTGAACCCGTGCCCCCTGAAGTGGAAGTACGGAGTCCTAACCATTGGAACACCAGGGAACTCCCAAGAGGGTTTCTTGAAGGAAAGGGCTGTTCTTCCTTCCGCCTCAAGTCTGATAGGGGGGCTTCAAGGGAGCATGACCTGAATTCCCTGGAGCTGACTGGGGTGCAAGTGTGAAGCGGGCCACTAAGGTCTGCTGTGAGCCCCACCGGCAGGGCAGATAGAGACAGGTCACAGAGTCGACCTGAGGTTGTGTCACCCTGATCAGGGGATGGTGCACCCTCAGGTGGTGTCTCCAATGCTGAGCAGCCCACGAGAGGAAGAGCCAGCATCTGGGCATCTGACTGCCCCCCAGAAGGCACCACCAACACTTTTTCTGCACCTGTATCTCTCCTCCCTCTCCTCCCGTCACCCTAAATGAGGCTGGAGTGACATTGTGAACCGGTGAAGGGTAAAGAGGGCTGAGAATAGGGAGAGGGAATAGTGAGGAAGCCAGCCACACCTCCCTTCCCCACTGAGTTTCCAAGCTGAACCAGGGCAGCCTGCTGGGGCCCCACCAGCTCACCTCCCCTGCTGCCCAGTTTGCCCTTCAAGTGTTCTGACCCTTCCAGACTCTTAAGTTCAGAAGTAGGCCAGGAGAAGAGATAAAGGTGGAAGCTGGACTGTCTCTAATGACCCAGCCTCAGAAGTCATAAAGTATCCTTTCTACTCACCTGGATTCTAGGGGATGGCACAGAGACTGCTTTCTCTCAAACTGGAGGAATGTCACATTCGCAGTATAAGGAATTCATATAGGACGGGAGATACTGGACTAGCCATCTTTGGAAAATACATCCAATCTGTCCCATGAATAAGCAAACACATCAGAGTGGTGGACCCAGTAAATGAACTCAAGTTTTGTTAGTACCTTTTGTTCAAAGAGGAAGGAATATATGTCACACATTCTAGAAAGTTTCTCCTGCAACTTGGAGAAGATAAAAGCTTTGTTGATAAAGAGGGTTGATTGACAGTTATGAGAATAATTCACTTATTTGTGTAATCTGCCTCTTTAACAAAAATGCAGGCTCTGTGAGGAGCTCTAGATAGATAGGTAGTTAGACAGGTAGATAAATTCTCCAGTGCATAACTCAGAGCCCAGTACATAGTAGCTGTGCAAAAAATTCTTATAGAATAAATAAATGAAATGACGAAATGCAGTGCCTGGACTTCTGAGATGAAGTGTCACTTGATGAGGTGCTGCCACCTTCTGGTCACTGGGGACCTTGCCAGCCATTTCCAACATTCCATTTCCCCATCTGCCTTCGGAAGGATGCACCCATCTCTTGCCATCACCTTTCTCAGTTTACAGGGCGCTTTCCTGATAGCTGATTGGTTTGGGTTTTAACAACAACCCTGACTCCTATGTTGATTCCCATTTAACCAGTAAGAACCGTGAAGACCAGAGGAGTTATTTACCAGAATTCTCTCTCCCTGGTCTCCACATGCTCACCCCGAGCCCCGCTCAACCCTCCAAGGCCTGGTGTGGCTTCCTCCACTGCACTGTGGCTGTTCTGGCCAAAGTCTTCAAGGGCACCCTCGTGGAATCCAGCAACCCCTTCCCCTCCATATCTCACTCTGTACAGCACTGTACACTGTCAGTCTCTTCCCTCCTCTAAGTACGTCCTTCCCTCAGCATCTTCCATTAACTAACTCCTCCCCGGATTTTCCCCTGCCTCCCTGGCTGCTGCTTCTCCTCTGCTACCTCTCTACAGTCCACCTTCCCCAGGGCTGTCCTGAGCCCACTTCTCCTCACAGACTCCTGGGAGACCACCTCCCTCAAAGCCTCGATTCCCGCTTGCACACAAGTGGCCCACCAGGTCTCTATCACCAGCCCAGTCTTCTCTCCCACCTCCAGATCCGTTCATCCAGCCCCTGAAGACGGGCTCTGCCTGGAGACCCTGCACCTCACGCCCATCTTGTCCGAAGTCAAGCTGTGGTCTCCCCTCTCTGCCAACCTCCCTGCCCTTCCCCTCACGCCCATCACCCAGCCTAGGGAATGGCACCCGCACCCACTCACTTCCCCAAGACAGAAGGCTGGGGACCACCCCTGAGCGCTCCTTCCCCTCACGGCGGAGTCCACTGAATAGTTGTCAGTCTGCTCCCTCAAACCAAGCACCAGGCACTCAGGCATCTTTTAGCTCTTTTAGGTCTTGTCTAGTCTACACCCTCGGCATCCCTCGGACCAGCCCCTCCTCCCCTCCTCTCTGCCACCATTAACATCTTCATCATTCAGAACCTGGGCCACTATGACAGGCCCTCATCACCAGCCTCCTGTGACCCAAATTGCCCCTGGTTAAAACCCTTCAGGATGGGGCCTAAACTCCTTGCCTGGCATTCACAGATTAGCCCTGCCTGCCACCCAAGACCAACCTCCACCCTCTGCCCATCCACCCTGCCCTCAAGTCACACCATGCACACCTCTGTGCCTCTGCCCATTCTCTTCCCTCTGCCTGGAATACCTTTCTTTCATCTGCCTATATCTAAAGCATCTCATACCCACTGTACAGACACGGAACCTGAGGCTCAGAGCACTAACATAACTTGTCCAAGGTTGTAGAGCTGGGAAGTGGTGGAGATGAGGAACCAAAGGAGGATGGTCTGAAACCTGCTCCTTTCACTCCAAAGCATCCAGGTGCTGCTGCAAGCCTCAGTTTCCCCAAGTGTAAAATGCGAGGAAGGAAAGACTCTGGGCTCTTCCTGCTCTGACTTCTTCCCTAACCAGGATTTCTTGATTTGGGGATGCTCTGAAGCTCTCTGGTGGTGACCTGGGGGTACTAAGCACCACTGCCTAGGATCCCCTAGCCAGCCACTCAGTAGAGAATGCTTGGGCCAAGCTCTGAGCTGGCTGGGCTATGTTACAAGTGGACAGACATGGTCTCCTGCCCTCCCTCCCTCAACTGCTCCAGTTTCCATTCTCTATTAGTTTTCTGTAGCTGTGTGGCAAAATACCACAAACTCAGTGGCTTAAACAATACCCATTTGTTAGCCTAGTTTTGTAGGTCAGAAGTCTGGCACAGCAGGGCTGGCTTCTCTGCTCAGGGAATCCTAAGGCTGAAACTAGTCCTCATCTGGAAATCAAACTTCTGTTCCAAGCTCATTCAGGCTGGTGACAGAATTCAAATTAAAAAGTTCTGCTGTATGAAAGACAATGTCAAAAGAATCAGAAGATGAGGCACAGACTGGGAGAATATATTTGCAAAAGGCATATCAGATAAAGGACTGTTATCCAAAATATACAAAGAACTCTTAAAACTCAACAATAAGAAAACAAACAACCCAATTTTAAAAATGAGTCAAAGACCTTGACAGACATCTCATCAAAGAAGATACACAGATGGCAAATAAGCATATGAAAAGATGCTCCACATCATATATCATCAGGAAAATGCAAATTAAAACAACGAGATATCCCTACATGCCTATAGAAATGGCCAAAGTCCAGAACATTGACAACACCAAATGTTGGCAAGGATGTGGAGCAACACGAACTCTCATTCATTGCTGGTGGGAAGGCAAAACTGGTACAGCCACTTTGGAAGACAGTTTGGCTGTATCTTACAAAACTAAACATACTCTTACCATTCCATCCACCAAGCATACTCCTTGGTATTTACCCAAAGGAGTCGAAAACGGATGTCTACACAAAAACCTACACACAGATGTTTACTGCAAATTTATTCATAATTGTCAAAACTTGGAAGCAACCAAGACATCCTTCAGTAGGTAAATCAATAAACTGTGGTACATCCAGCCAATGGAATATTATTAAGCCCCGAAAAGTCATGAAAGAACCTTAAATGCATACTACTAAGTGAAAGAAGGTAATCCAAAAAGGCTATGTACTATACGATTCTAACTATATGACATTTTTTGAAAGACAAAACTATGGAAACAGCAAAAAGATCAGTGGTTGCCAGGGGTTAGAGGGGAGGGAGGGATGAACAGGCAGAGCACAGAGGACTTTTAGGGCAGTGAAACCACGCTGAATGATTCCATAATGATGGATACATGTCATTATACATTTGTCCAAACCCACAGAATGTACACCACCAAAAATGAACTCTAATGTAAACTATGGACTTTGAGTGACAATGATGTGTCAATGTAGGTTCATCGATGGTAACAAATGTACCATCTGGTGGGGATGTTGATAGTGAAGGAGGCTGTGCACTGTGTGGGGGCAGGGGGATCTATGAGAACTCTGTACTTTGTGCTCAATTTTGCTGCAAACCTAAAAACTGCTCAAAAAAAAACAAAGTCTATTTCAAAGAAAAAAATATACACTGGATTTGGAAGGTTCAATTCAAAATAAAGAATGTAAAATATCTCATTAATAATTTTTATTGATACATGTACATATGATAATGTTTTGGAAATTTGAGTCAGATAAAATATAATATTAAAATTAATGTCACTTTTTTCTTTTTTCTTTTTACAATGTGGCTACTAGAAAATTTTAAATGCCTTATGTGGCTTGCATTGTTTTTCTACCGGGCAGCACCGGCCTAAATCTTCAAAGCAACTGCATGACATAGGCACATTATTATCTCACAGGTGGGAGAAGTTAATGTAGCAGACACTGCTAGTGCCCCCGGATCCCTCACATCTCCCAGGGGTCATTTGCAGCTTCAGTGCACAGTCCCTGTACAGGCTCACAGAGTCCTAACCTCAAACATGTGCATCTCTCTGCCTGAGGGGCAGACCAGAAGTCCAGGGTAGCTAGTGCTTCTGGGACCAGCCCTCAACCAGTGGGGTGAGGAAGGGTGGATAAATACCCCAGCTTCCTCACCCTGGGTGAGGCGTGTTCTACACCAGCTCCCAGAGGGTCCCCAGTGGTATCCAGTCTCAGCTGTCCACAGAAGTAATCTGCTTTCCTTCCCCTCCTCGCTTCTTTACTCCCTCACCACCTTCCTCCCCTCCCAGTGAAATCACTTGCACCCAAATGTTCCTATCAGGCTCTGCTATTGGAAGATCCCAAATGAAGACACTAGAATACAGACAGCTGGAAGACTCTCAGAGGTCGTATAAATAGGAAGAGACAGGCTGGTGATTTGATACCAGCAGTCTGACACCAGATCCCACACTCAGAAACCACACCTCGCTGCCCCTCATGCCACAGCCATGACATTCCTATGCGAGGAGGGTAGAGACTGTGCCCTCAAATCTGTCCAGCTTTGAGCTGACCCCCAAGCAGAGCAGGAAGTGCCTTCTCTAGGTTCAGATGATTTTGTCAAGAGGCTGAGCCGACCTGTCTCCTGCAGCCCTGGAAAGGACCCAGCCTGGCCTGCCCAGAGCTGTGCCTTGACACCGTGTCTGCTTCCCAGCTGGAGGGAAGCCAGGACTGCCAGCCAGTGCTTTGAAGGGCACTCATCTTTGGACCAAAAGGACACACTGGGATCTGGGACTTGGGAAAGCTGGGGGTGGCGAGGATCCAGGGGAAGATATATGGAGCTTACTCATTAATTTAGCTTATATATGCTGGGCACTGTTGCAAATGTGTTCTCTGTGTGTGTGTGTGTGTGTGTGTGTGTGTGTGTGTGTGTGTGTGTGTGTGAGATAAGTGTGTATTCCTCACAGCAACCTTCTGAGGTATACACTATTATTATGCCCATTTTATAGGTGAGGAAACTGAGGAACAGAGAGGGTAAGTAACTTGCCAAGGTCACACAGCTAGTAAGTATCACAGATAGGATTCAAATTTAGGCAGTCTGGCTCTTAACCATTCCTGCATTCTGACTCTCCTGAAACTTCTGGTGAGTCTACTGCCAGCTGCTCACTCTGAGCTCTGCCTGAGTACCAGTTCTCCTGGGAGACAGGCATGAACTTCTGACGAATCCCCAACTTTAGCAGAGCCCCACTCACTTAGAGGAATGGACTGACAGAGGAATGTGCCCTCAAGACTGGAAAACAGTAAGCTCCAGAAGGGGGGCTGTAATCACCGGAAAACGACAGGCTTCCCTCCTACCCCCTCCCCCAGGGCCCCTCTGCCTTTTGACAGAGATCAATTAATAAGCACAGCCATTCAACCTCAGTGTAATTATTTATTCCCAGCCTCGTTCCCCAAATGATTTGAGGGGGCTTAAAAAGATAAATTCACAGCATCTCCACCAAAGATATTCTGATAAATAATGCCTGGTTCATTGCCTTAATGGCCTTGTCACTGACACCCTGATGATGTGATACTGTTAGATCATTACACATAGGGTGACCAGCTCATCCTGGTTTTCTTTGAACTTTCCCAGTTTTAAAACTGAAAGTTCCTTGTTCTGGGAAACCCCTCAGACAGGCAACAAGGACAGTTGGTTACCCTCATTACACAGGATACAGCCCACAAAGTCTACTTGCTAGAAGACTAAAAATTTAGCTCTGAGCTTCCTCAGAGCCAAGGCAAAGAGGGAAACACTGGGACTTCCCTGGTGGCGCAGTGCTTAAGAATCCGCCTGCCAATGCAGGGGACACGGGTTCGAGCCCTGGTCCAGGAAGATCCCACATGCTGTGGAGCAACCAAGCCCGTGTGCCACAACTACTGAGCCTGCACTCTAGAGCCCGCGAGCCACAACTACTGAGCCCACGTGCTACAACTACTGAAGCCTGTGTGCCTAGAGCCCGTGCTCCGCAACAAGAGAAGCCACTGCAATGAGAAGCCCGTGCACCACAACAGAGAGTAGCCCCCGCTTGACACAACTAGAGAAAGCCTGCGAGCAGCAACAAAGACCCAATGCAGCCAAAACTAAAAATAAATTAAAAAAAAAACAGAAAACGAACAAAAAAAATCAGGTGGTCATAAAAAGCCTTTCTTAATATTGAGATCTAAGAAATTTCTACCATGAGTTATCACACTTGTGGTGAGTACAAAAGTGGGTTCCCTCTAGGTGCTTTTCTTACATATGTAGTAACAGCAGGCCCTTCCATAGCACATGCCATGTGCTAAGCGCTCTCACAAAACCTTCTCATATGTGAACTCATTCAAGTCTCAAAACCACTCTAGAAGGCAGGCACTGAGGCTCCTCTTCCCTTGGCCTGAGAGGACGCACGTCTCCCTGCTCTTTCCAGGGAGAGCCAGGAGTCCACAGAGTAAGAGGAGGGGCAAGGAAAGCAGCAAGAGGGAAGAAGCCAGGGATGGGGGCTTCCAGATGCCCCTCTCCCCTCCCCCAGGCCAACACTGCCTGCCTGACATTGACTCAATGGAAAGAGTGAGCAGTGCCTGGTGTCACTCCCTGGCACCAGAGGGCATGCCGGATGTCAGAAGATCCTGTTCTGCCAGGTAACAGAACGCACCTGCAGGGCCTGCAACACGGAGCCCGGGCAAAATGCCTCCTTCGCGTGTGCTCTGCGTGGTCCCCTGACACCCCTTACCACACCGCCCTTCCATGCCAAAATGCCAAGACCTCTTGAGCCTACTAAGCCCCTTGGACTCTGGGCAGAAAAGGAGGGGGCAGGCGTGACCCCGCCAGTCCTTCTGTGACTGGGAAGCTGATGACTCCAGGGTCAGAAATAACCCCAGAGTCAGCTCCCTGTGTGCTGCCCCTCCCCTCCCCTCCCCTCCATTCCCAGAAAGCCTGGGCCCTGAGTCAGAGGCAAGAGCCTGAAAATAAACAAGGACCCAGATAATCTGCTGTGAACACCACAGAACCACGCTGTGGAATTCCCTGATAAATCAGGGACCCAGTGAAGAACTGAGGCCTGGAAACACAGACATCTTTCCCCCAGATCCAGCTGCGTGTGCTCAGGGCCAAATATACCTGTGCTGTGGAGGGATAGAAGAGAGAGGGGAAATCTTTAGTGCAGAAGGAGCCGGGGAGGAGTGCTGGGCCTTACTCTCAGGGGTTTCCAGGCCAGGAACTGAGGAGGAGGGCGCCAGGCCTGCCCTCAGGGGGCCTCCAGTCTCGTGGCAAGGTGGACACACAGCACATGTCAGGAATAGTCAGAGGCTGGTCTGGAGTACGGAGGTGGGAGCTGGGCCACTCAGGTGTCAGATGCCCCTCCTTATTCATGCCCTCAAAACAGTGTGGGATACCCGCACCACACACCATGGCTGAGTCACTGACCCCAATCCTCAGATCAGACCGGGATGAATGAAGCTCTCCCCTCCCCACCCCTTTTCCCCTCCCCAACAGAAAGGACATGTAACTGATTCCCAGGACAGACCAGTTAACTTCCACAAGCCCTAAAAATAACGGAACCACTTCATACTCTGAACTGAGCCTCCCCCCACCCGCCCTCACCTTGGCCCACCCCCTAACCAGCCAGATAAAGGCAGCTGCTGGGGCTGGCAGGGGACAGAGACCTGGAGCCAGGGCAGCGAGAAGGCATCTGACGGAGCCGGCAGAGCAAGACCAGCCCCAAACAACGAGAGGAACAACAGCCCCTTAGGCCACACCTGCCACAGACCCCAAACCCCCATCAGCCAAGCAGGACACTCGGGTGAGTAACCCACCCCTTTGTCTCTCCACGGCAGGGCTGGATCTCCAGGCTGGGACCCCCCTGGACCCTCTCAGGGTAGCATGTATGAGGGGCAGCTCTGGGTGGGGGAAGGAGGGTGAGGGGCGTGCATCTGGAGGCAGGTGAGTGGAGGGGTCTGATAGAAAGATTCCAAGAAGAAGTTAAGAGAGAGTTATCGTGAGCTCCACTGGGGGTCCCAGAATGGCTGCCACAGGCCTGAGGCCTGCAGAGGGGCAGGTTCCAGCCAGCCTGGCATAATCCAGAAAGGCTTGCGGGAGGAAATGGCCTGGGGTTGCAATTTTTAAAATACAGGTATGGAGTTCCTCAGGCTTCAGGGCTTCTTCCCAAGGGAAGCCCCAGCTAGGCCCAGTGTCTGGAAGAAAGGACAGAGGAGTCGGGGGAGGACATGGAGGCTGGAGGGGGGTAAGTGGGCCCAACTCTGCACTGGTAGGACAAGCCCAGTGCCCAGCTGCTGCGGGTGAAAGTCTTGGCATATCTGGACCGGGAATGTCTCCCCAGGGCTGGCCTGAGCCCAGATCCCCACAAATCATGGCCTAGGGCCTGGGGTGGGATGCAGGCCATTGACTTGCCCAGTTGGAAAGCCCCTGGGGAAGATCTGGGGCGGGGGGGCGGGGTGGCGGTGCAAGGTAGGGCAACCAGATCTGAGTCTGTCCAGATGTAGAGATGTGTGGAGGTGCTGGGCCAAGAAAGAGCAGACCTGGAAGCAAAAGTAGGGGTCTCCCTGAGAGGCCGGCCCAGCCCTGGGAGGCCGAGCTCAGGGACACCCACTAAGGCTCAGGCCCTGCCCTAAGTCTTGTCCCAGTTCTGAACTCTGCCCTCACCCCGCCCCTGTCCCTGCCCTCAAGAACCGTGGTGGGAAGGCCTTGCTACCACCTGGCGGAGCCTCCTGGGTCACCTCCTTCCCCTCTTGGGGCCTGTTTCCCTGTCTGAACAGTGAGGGGGTTGGGCTCAGTGACCTCTGCGGGTCCTCAGGTCTGCCATCTCTGGACTTTGTGATGCTGACAACTTGTGACCATAGTAGGAGTTCTGGAGATTCCTGGGGGTGGGGATAGGGTGGAGCTGGTGGCCTGTACATACCATCTGCTCAGGCCACCCGGGTGACAGGACAGTGAGGAGGTGGGGACAGTTGAGGTCTGCCTGTGGCAGAGGGTCGTCATGAGAACCCAGAGACTAAAGGAAGCACCCGGAGCAGGTAATGAGACTCGGGCTGCCGGCTTTAGATGTCACACTCCTTGGGGCTCGGATGCCTTTGGTGGACAAGTCGGGGTGGGGTGGGGCACGCAAGGCTCAGTTTCCCCCCTTCTGAGGCAGCCGTGAGAAGAAAGTCCTTCCCCCAGCCCCAGGTCGCTTCGGCCAGGAGAGGGTTCTAGCACTGGTCATGCTGTAGGCCAGGGGCCTGACACCAGCTCAGGAGGCAGGATCAGGGAGCCCAGGGCAGAGAAGGAGATGAGGTGGGTCCAGGCTCCCAGGGGTCCCACTGGCTGAGCCTGACCTCTCCCCAGCGCAGGGCTGCTGTGCTGAGGCCAGGACCTCAGCTATATTTAGCACCGAGTGCGGAGCAGAGCAGTGGGTCAGGGGCAGTAAGAGGGGGAACGTGCTTCTCATACTTTCCCTACTGGCCTCTGGGGACTGTTAGTACACCTGTCACAAGACAGATAAGACACCGAGGACAGAGACCAGAGAAGGGCTTGAGCGGTGGGAGGCCATGGGGGGCAGGGATGGGAGGGGCCTTTGTGGAAGCTGATGGGCATGAAGAGGGAGAAAGAAGAGAAGCACAGGAGATTCGGGTTGCACACAACTGGGGATGAGGATCCACGAGTGAGGGGCGGGGCTATCTCTGCAAGAAGGCCCTTGGTCGCACTGCCTCCCCTCCCTGTGGGTGTCACCCTCACACTCTCCTGGGGTGCCTTCCGGGGAACAGAGGGACACCACGCCACTAAGAAAGCTTCACACTCCCTACCTATGGGGTCTAGGAACTCCAAGCCAGCACTGCCTGCCCCTCATTCGCCAAGAGCTGACTCTAGGCCTCTTCTTTAAGTAACAGTGGTTGGGCCAGAAGATCCTTGAGGTCGCTCTAGCTCAGATCTTCTGAGTCTTGGCACAGAAAACCCCTAACTAGGATTCAGAATCAGGCTCTGCCTAACCATGAGATACCTGGTGAACCCTCACTCAACCTCGCTGCTTCCGCTGTAGCTCGGGCTGCTGGCCCCCGCTTTGCCTCCCTGGCCTGGGAAGGGTGAGTGGAGCTGGGCAGGCCACCCCCCTTGCCCCCCTCCCCCATGAAAGTGACAAGTGCGCCCTCTGGTGTTACGAAAGGAAACATAACTGATGACTATTTCTCTCCATGGAAAATAGTTACCAGTTTAGGTAACTGCCTCCCCCTGACTGGGACCCCTTAAATCAGAATTCCCCCAGGCCACTCACCTGAGAGTCTGCCAGGGAAAAACTGATTTTGGCAAAGGCAGGCAAGGACGGGCACGTCCAATTTTCCCAGTGGAGGTTTGGGCATCCCTTGGCTGAAGGACAGCTTCAAAGCCCACAGTGCCCTGTTTGCTCCCTAGCAACCCAGGTGATTCTGGGGAAGCACCCTGATGGATGGCTCCATGTGCATTAAACTCAAGACTTGTCATATATCAACCACGCAGGTGGCAGGGTGAGACCCAGGCAAGGTCTGGAAAGGGAGGGGGTCTCTAAGCACATGCCACAGCAGGGCTACTCTGCCCCTGGGCCCTGCTCCCTGCCACTTCTCCCAGAAACCAGCCCCATCCCACCTAAAGCCCCCCACCCCATCCTCATCTCTGTCCCCTCTCCTCAGAAGGATGGCCGACGCTCAGACGCAGGTGGCCCCCACCCCAAGCATCCCAGTGGCAGCTACAGAGGACCTGCCCCTCCCTCCACCACCTGCTCTGGACGATCTGCCACTGCCGCCACCCAAGGAGTCCTTCTCCAAGTTCCACCAGCAGCGGCAAGCCAGCGAGCTCCGCCGCCTCTACAAGCACATCCACCCCGAGCTCCGCAAGAATCTGGCTGAGGCTGTGGCTGAAGACTTGGCTGAGATCCTGGGTTCCGAAGAGCCCACAGAGGGTGATGTCCAGTGCATGCGCTGGATCTTTGAGAACTGGCGGCTGGACGCCATTGGGGACCATGAGAGGCCACCTGCCAAGGAGCCCGTGCCCAGCGGCAATGTCCAGGCCACCTCCCGCAAGTTTGAGGAAGGCTCCTTTGCCAACAGCACAGACCAGGAGCCAGCCGGACCTCGGCCATCTGGAGGGGACGTCCATGCAGCCCGCTGGCTGTTTGAGACAAAGCCACTGGATGAGCTGACGGGCCATGCTGAGGCACCGGCAGCTACAGTGAGGGAGCCTGCAGCCAGTGGAGATGTCCAGGGTACCAGGATGCTCTTCGAGACGCGGCCACTGGACCGCCTGGGCTCCCGCCCCTCCATCCAGGAGCAGAGCCCCTTGGAGCTGCGCTCAGAGATCCAGGAGCTGAAGGGCGATGTAAAGAAGACGGTAAAGCTGTTCCAAACAGAGCCGCTGTGTGCCATCCAGGACGCAGAGGGAGCCATCCACGAGGTCAAGGCCGCCTGCCGGGAGGAGATCCAAAGCAACGCGGTGAGGTCTGCCCGTTGGCTCTTTGAAACACAGCCTCTGGACGCCATCAACCGGGACCCCAGCCAGGTGCGGGTGATCCGGGGGATCTCTCTGGAGGAGGCGGCCAGGCCCGACGTCAGTGCAACTCGCTGGATCTTTGAGACACAGCCACTGGATGCCATCCGGGAGATCTTGGTGGACGAGAAGGACTTCCAGCCATCCCCAGATCTTATCCCTCCTGGTCCAGACGTTCAGCAGCAGCGGCATTTGTTTGAGACCCGAGCACTAGACACTCTAAAGGGGGAAGAGGAGGCTGGACCTGAGGCGCCACCCAAAGAGGAAGTGATCCCCGGTGATGTCCGCTCCACCCTGTGGCTATTTGAGATGCAGCCCCTGGATACACTTAGAGACAAGGTCCAAGTGGGTCACCTGCAGCGGGTGGGACCCCAGGAGGGTGAGAGGTTCATGTACGAGCGTCTATCCAGTGATGGTTCCTCAGCACTGTGCCTCTCTCAGAGTGCCCCCCAGAGGGATGGGGTGAAGGGAGACGTGAAGACCTTTAAGAACCTTTTTGAGACCCTACCCCTGGACAGCATCAGGCAGGGTGAAGCTTCGGCCCATGGGAGCATAAGCAGAGCAGAAGGAACTGATTCTGCTGGGCAGTCCCAGGACATAGGGTCCCCGGTATATGCCATGCAGGATGGCAAAGGCCACCTCCATGCCCTGACCTCTGTCAGCAGAGAGCATGTAGTCGGAGGTGATGTACAGGGTTACAGGTGGATGTTTGAGACACAGCCCCTAGACCAACTAGGCCAAAACCCCAGTACCGTCGACGTGGTGCGGGGCATCACCCGGCAGGAAGTGGTGGCTGGAGACGTGGGCACTGCCCGGTGGCTCTTTGAGACCCAGCCCCTGGAGGTAATCCACCAACGGGAGCAGCAGGAACGACGGGAAGAAGAAGGAAAGCCTCAGGGAGGCCCTCAGCTTGAAGCATCCCCCAAGGGCGATGTGCAGACCATCCGCTGGTTGTTCGAGACATGTCCAATGAGTGAGTTGGGTGAGAAGCAGGGGTCAGAGGTCACAGATCCCACACCCAAGGCCAAGGCACGGTCCTGCACCTGGATGTTCACGCCCCAACCCCCAGACAGACCAGAAAGCTCCAGGGAGCAGCACCTTGAGGTCAGCCAGGTCCAGGCTGGGGAAAGACAGACAGACAGACACGTCTTTGAGACTGAGCCTCTGCAGGCCTCAGGCCATCCCTGCAGAAGGGGGCCTGTGCGATACTGCAGCAGAGTGGACATCCCCTCAGGGCAGGTGTCTCGTCAGAAGGAGGTTTTCCAGGCCCTGGAGGCAGGCAAGAGGGAAAACCAGGGATCCAGGGTAATCCCTGAGCCCATCCCAGCAGGCTCTGTGCACAAGTTCACTTGGCTCTTTGAGAATTGCCCCATGGGCTCCCTGGCAGCTGACAGCATCCACGGGGGCAACCTCCAGGAAGAGCAGCCCATGGGCCCCTCAGGCAACAGGGTGTGGGAGAGGCAACAGACTGCAACTGAGGGGACCCTGCGGGCTCTGCACGCCACGCCTGGCATCCTGCACCACGGAGGCATCATCATGGAGGCCCGAGGGCCAGGGGAGCTCTGCCTTGCCACGTACGTGCTCCCAGGCCCAGGTCAGGGCAGCCCCCACGTTCGGAAGGAGGAGCTGGTGTCTGGCGAGCTTCCCAGGATCGTCCGCCAAGTGCTGCGCCGGCCAGACGTGGACCAGCAGGGGCTGCTGGTGCAGGAGGACCCAGTGGGCCAGCTTCGCCTCAAGCCATTGAAGCTGCCAGCACCAGGCAGCAGCTGGAAGGTCGAAGACATGGACCCTGAGTTCCAGCAGTTGCTGGCTTGTGGCCTTGGGACCTCGGTGGCGAGGACTGGGCTAGTGATGCAGGAGACAGAGCAGGGCCTAGTGGCACTGACCGCCTACTCTCTGCAGCCCCGGCTAACCAGCAGGGCCCCTGAGAGGAGCAGTGTGCAGCTGCTGGCCAGCTGCATAGACAAAGGAGACCTGAGTGGCCTGCACAGTCTGCGATGGGAGCCACCGGCTGACTCAAGTCCAGTGCCAGCCAGCGAGGGGGCCCAGAGGCTGCCCCTGACTGAGAGCATCATCCATGTTCCCCCACTGGACCCCAGCATGGGGATGGGGCATCTGAGAGGGCCGAGGGCCACCCCCTGCCCCCCACAGGCCATTGGAAAGGCAGTCCCTCTGGCTGGGGAAGAAAAGCAGGAAAGTAGATGCACTGGGCAGAAAGGGATGGAAGCTTTGGGAAAGTCAGATGGAGCCACGACTATGCCCCTGGGGCCCAGGTCCCCAAACCTCCAGGCTGCCATGCAGAGTCTGCGAATGGCAACAGCCAAAGCCCAAAGCCTGGACCAGCAAGTTCTGAGCAAGCACAAGCAGGGCCCCACCCCTGGAGCCGCCTCTATGCCCTCCCAGGATAGTCTTCTGCAAGTACCGGCCACAGCCACTGGGACTGCCCAGAGCAACACCAGGCCTCTGGCTGGAGGTGACCCCAGGATCCCAGCAGCCCCCAGAAAGGTCAGTGGGGAACAGAAAGCACTGCCTGGAGGGCTGCCTAGGGGGTGGGTGACTATTCAGGATGGCATTTACACTGCTCACCCCATCAGGACCTTTGACCTACCGGGGGGTGTCTGGCTTTCTGAGAGAGGAGACTTGCCAAGGGGCAGGGAGACTGCGCTCCTGTCTCAGGCTCCCAGCCCACTCCTGGAAGGCCCAGGTCAGAGTCTCGGGCCTGGGCAAGAGGAGCCTGGGAGCCACACACAGAAGGCCTGGGGACCTCCAGAGAAGGTGATGGCAGGACTCGGCCCAGGGGTCCTCCAAGCTGCAGAGACCACCCTGAAGGCTGCCCCTTTAGCCCCCCACACTCTGGCCTCTGGGCCTCAGGCTGCAGGTGCCAGCCTGCACTCCCATAATGCCTCTGTTCCGCCTCCTCCTCCTCTCCCAGCTGCTGTGACGGGACCTGACTTCCCAGCCCAAGCCGGCCATGATGAGAATTCCATCCAGCAGGCCTCTGAGCCCACACAGGACCCCCTTCTCCAGTCCCACAGCAGCCCTGCTGGCCAGAGAAGCCTTGGGGATTCACAGACAAAAACCCCGAAACTGGAGCCCACCACGCACCCAAGGAAGAAGCCCCAGCTGCCCCCCAAACCTGCACATCTAAGCCAGATCCCCCCGCCTCACTGGCTGCCCAAGCCCTCAGCCCTCTCTCCCAGCTCCTCTAAGGAGGTGGGGCAAGGAAAATACAGACAAGGTGAGACTGGTACAGCTGACCATGACCTTCGGCCAACCAAGGTCCCCACCACTGCAGGCCAGGGCCGAGTATCGCCGGCTGGATGCTCCGCTGGACAGAGCCAGCACAGCCCCCAGCATGACTCCAGCACCGTGGCCCCCAGGCCCACCAAAAGTCAGGCTGCGGGCAGCAACGACCAGAGCCCTGAGCCCCTCAAGCTCTCAGCTCTCAGCAGTGACCCCACCTCACCACAGCAATGCCCCAGCCCCTCAGGAAAGAAGTGCACGGATGGTTCCCAGCAAGGGGTCCCTGAGAGCTCCAAGATTCTGCAGGGAAGCCAGCAAGAGCTCCAGGGCCTCCTGAGCCAGGTGCAAGCACTGGAGAAGGAGGCCAAAAGCACTGTGGACGTGCGGGCATTGAGGAGGCTCTTTGAGGCTGTGCCCCAGCTGAGAGGGGCCCCTCCAGCTCCTGCTGTCCCCAACAAGCCCGAGGCCTCAGTGGAGCAGGCCTTTGGGGAGCTGACAAGGGTCAGCACGGAGGTGGCCCGGCTGAAGGAACAGACCCTGGCCAGGCTGCTGGACATTGAGGAGGCCGTGCACAAGGCCCTCAGCTCCATGTCTAGCCTCCAGCCTGGGACTAACACCAGAGGCCATTCCCAGGGACCTCTAAAGGACCACAGGGCCCACAAGGTCAGTGTCACAGACAGCAGTAGAGTCAGGCCCAACTGCCCAGGCCAGGAGGTCAGGAGTCAAACTGAGGTTACATGCCACACTGAGGTCCAGGGTCAGGCCAAGGTCAGAAATCACACTGAGGCCAGAAATCAAGCAGCCCCAACCACCCCTTCTACTCGGAGGCTGGAGACCATGAGAGAAGAGTCAAGCCTCCCTCGAGTGTTACCTCCCAGCAGAGATTCACCCTCCTCCCCAAACTTTATCTCCATCGAGTCGGCCACGGGCCAGGCTCAGCCCCACCAGAAAGATGTCTGGAACAAGGCTGGGAAGAAAGAAGCCACCCAGTGCTCCGGACAGCCCCAGCATGCCCCTGCCTCAGCCAGCCCCCTGCCCACCAGGCAGCAGAAAAGTGTTCTGGAGCTGCAGACTGGGCCCGGTGGCTCCCAGCACTATGGAGCCACAAGAACAGTGACCGAGCAATATGAGAGGGTGGACCAGTGCAGGACCTCAGTGCTCACCTCCCCCACCACGGTCACCGAGCCCACAGAGCCGCCCAGGGGCCCAGGCCCCCACCTCGGGCTCCACGCCTCCCCCTTGATGAGGCAGTTCCTGCACAGTCCAGCCGGGCTCAGCACAGGCCTGGCAGAAGCTGGGAAGGTGTGTGTGCCCTGCAGCCACTCCCAGCCAGCTGCCCAGTGAGCCCCTCCACCTCCCACCACAGTCTCCCACCCATCCCCAGGGCCCTGGGACGGAGGTGGGTGCCTACCTCCTGCACAGATGAGGCAAGGACCAAAAAGAAAGGGCATGTTCTGAGACTTGTGGAAAGTTTCCTTTTCATCAGTTCTTGCCAAAGGGGGGAAAGAAAAGTGGAAAGAAGCCCCTCTGAGTAGCCCAAGCCCAGGAGCTGGATGGGGGCTCACAGCTGCTCGCGGAGGATGTAATCTGTACAGGCACACACGCTCCTCTCACAGGCCTGGCCTGCGTGCCAACATGAGTGAGTATGCACGCCACTGCCTGAGACAGAACCCCGTGAGTGACCTTCAGCCTTCATTTCTTTTAATACAAGTCAAATATTCTTAGTCTTCTGCTCTTTAACTCCTGGAGAGGACAGGGCCAGCTGCACTGGTCTCTGTTTCAGATTGACTAGGGCCCCAAAAGGGCCCCTTCATTACCATCTCTCTCATTCAGCGAATCATCCTGGCAGCACAAAGGTCATACAGAAAAGGTCGGCGATCACCAATGTCCCTAGAAGGCAAAGGTTCTCTCCACCCCCAATGCCCCTGACTCTGTACCCCAAATGGGAAGGATACAGTCTGAATAAACACAAGTTTTATTCCCTCCTCTCTGTGTCTAACTGTGCATCTGTCCCAGAGTCTGGGTTCTCACTGTAGGGGAAAAACAGCCACACCTCCGGGTGCCCTGTGTTCCTGGCAACAGCAGTGTTAGAAAGCTCTGAAAAGCCACCCCTTCTTCTACCATCTTGGTTGGGAACCAGAAAGGCCTGCCCATCCCCCATTCTCCTTGCTCCCCATGCCCCAACCCATACATACACTGCTGCCCCCTACCTTGGACACCACCCTGGAGTGGAATCTGAACAGAATCCTGCCCCAGAGTGGAAGAATGGCCCAGTCAGGCCCGGGAAGGAGGGAGGGCCACAGCCAGGAGAACTCCAGTGGCCAAGACTGCTGGGCCACCTTCCTCCTGGTCAGGCCAGGTGCCATGTTTAGAGTAGA
Source organism: Delphinus delphis (assembly GCF_949987515.2). Lineage (NCBI taxonomy): Eukaryota > Metazoa > Chordata > Mammalia > Artiodactyla > Delphinidae > Delphinus > Delphinus delphis. Next base: position 60,883,238 of record NC_082692.2, read on the forward strand.
GGTTCCTGGGAAGGGGAGGGCACAGATCCTGGCCTGGAAAGTCAGAATGATCTGGTGAAGGGCCCTTTTCCACACTTTCAAAAAGCACTGAGCACCTGCTGCATGCCAGGCCTGTTCTAGGCAGCTGGGACACAGAGGTGAGGTCTAATGGGGTCATACACTCAGGGAACTGACTTTCTAGAATGAGGAGGCAGAGAGACTATGAATAAACAGGAAAAATCAGTTCAGGAATAAGGGTTATGCGGCTGACTAAGCCATTCTCCCACTCTGGGGTAGGAATCTTAAAACATGATGATGTGACAGTGGTAGGTGATTGCCTTAGAGAGTGTGGCCAAGGCACACCCCTCCAAGGAGAAAAAATTTTTCAGCTGAGATCTGAGTAACAAAAAGCCAGTTATGGGACAATCAGGGGGAAGTGCCAGCTAGGCAGGGGGACGAGCACATGCAAACACCCAGAGGTGGGAGTGAGTGTAGTTCCTGGATTGCCTAAACACCCTTCCGTATAGGTGGACAACTACGATTGTCCACCCCTGCCTCCCCCGACCCACACACACATCCTGCCCCCGATAAGGTTAGGTGGAAACTTGTCCATACTTTGCTTTTGTTGAACAGGTAGGCTCCCATCATACCACCAGCCCAGGGATCAGCCCTCCACACCCCTCCCAGCCCCATCATTGCCTGCTCCACTGACAGGGGTTCCCCTGGGGCAGCAGAGCTCTGAGCTGGAAGCAGCCTGTCCCCTGGAAGACTGGTGTGTATAAGCAATTAAGATAGCAAATCGGCCTACCTGGGCCGGCTACACATCTCATTATTACCCCCTCGCCACGGGTCACCCTCCCCCGTCCTCTGTGGGATCTCACTTGATTACAGGGCCCAGTAACTTATGGCATGACTGTTCTCAGTGTTCCCATTTGTAAAGTGGGCACGATTATAAGTACCTACTATTGTGCAGATTAAGTGAATTAATATATGTAAAGTGCTTGGAACTATGCCCAGTGTCTGGAAACTCAAGGCTGTTCACTTCTCCTACTGTAATTATTAGTTTTAATCTATCTCTTGTTCTCACCTCCAGGTGGACTCCCTGTCTCGTTCATCTCAGTATCCTTACTGCTTATCACAAGTGCCTAGAAGGCACTGCACAAATGTCAAATAAATGAATCCCTGGGTGAATGAAATGATTGAGTGAATTCACTGATTCATCCAACTAACATTTATTGAGCACCTACTTCATGCCAGGTTCCATCCAGGGTGCTGAGAATAGAGATGAACATGGCAGAATTTACCCCTGACCTCATGGAACTTAGAGAAGGAAGACAATATATTATAAGCAGAGAAGGTAATTTTAGAAGGGAGCGATACTGTGAAGGAAATAAAAACAAGGTCAGCCCACGAGAGGAGAATTGGCAGTTACTTTAGCTTGCGTGGTTGGGGAAGGCATCTCTGAATGACAGAGGAAGCCAGTCCTAATAGCTGGAGGTGGCGGCCTAGGGGGAAGAGTGGGGAGAGGTTGGTGGATGGGTAGTGAGCGCACCAGAGGCAGCACTCAAGGAGAACAGCGGCTGCTCAGTAAGGCCTCGCCCAGTGCCCTCACAAGCTATCACACCTGCCATCACACCTGCTGCCGAACCCCAGGCACCGCCTCTCCTCCTGCCGGGGGAGTGGGCGGCATTTCCACGCGGGCCGACTGGGGGCGGAGCATACGGCGCCCAGACCCCGCCCCTAGCCTGGAGGGGGCGTGTTCCCACCCGCCGTCGCCGAGGTGACAATGACATCACCTCGGCCGCTGGGTTCGGAACTTTTCGGGCGGCGGAACTTTTCGGGCGGCGGTAGCCGTTGCTGGGAAACACCCGGCAGGCGCGCAGCCAGGGGCAGGCTCCGCGCGGCAGACGCCGGACGTCAGTACACGCCGTCCTGGCAGGCCCCTGCTCGGAGCCTCCCTCCCGGATTCCAGAAGGATGCCAGTTCCGGTCCTCACCCCTGCCGCGGCCCCATCCAGGACCGTCCTGCCGGCCGGGCGCCTCCTCCCTTCTCATTACTCTGTCACTGCCTCTGTTCCGAGCTTATCCAACAGTCCCCATCTTCACCGCCATCACCCTGTCCCAGGCCACCATCCATCCCCCCTTTCCTGGACCACTGCCATAGCCTCCCAAGTGGTCTTCCTTTTGCCCTGTCTTTACAGTCTGTCATCCACCTGGCACCCAAAGCTCTTATCAAGAGTTTACCAGACCAAGTCACTCCTTTATAATACCCTCCACAGGCTTTCAGCTCACTCAGCCTGAAATCTAACTCTTCTCAGGGGCCTGTAAGACCAGAATGCCTTGCCTCTCAACCTTCCTCTCCAACTTCATTGCCCCATTCTCCTTCTCACCCACATCCCCCTAGTTACACTGGCCTTCCTGATCTTCACAGAACACACCAAGCTGATTCCTGCCTCAGGGCCTTTGCACCTGCTGTACCCTATGCTAGGAAGTCTCTTATGCAAGATCTTTAGTGGCTGGGCTCTTTCTCACTCACATTCCAGTTCAAATGTCTCTCCAGAAAGAACTTTCCTGATCCATACCTCCTCTGCCTCCCCCACCTATCCCGACACCCACCCACTCCCCATCTATAGCGGCCTTCCTCCAAGTTATCATGCTGTGCTATTTTTGTTTGTTTTCCTGAGAACCTATCACAGTAGAAAAGTATCTTGCTCACATATTTGCTTGTTTATTGTCAGTGTTCTGCACACTATTCCTGCATGGCAAACCACCCCAAATTTAGTGGTTTAAAAAACCATTTTATGGTGCTCATGAATTCTGTGGGTCAGGAATTTGGACAGAACACAGTGGGCATGATGTGTGAGGCCTCAGCTGGAAAGTCTCAAAGGGTGGGGGTAATATGACAGCTAGGGTCTGCAAACATCTGAAAACTCACTCACTCACTCAAATGTCTGGCAGTTGATGCTGGCTACTGGCTGGGACCTCAGCTGGAATGTCAGCCAGAACACATATGTGTGGCCTCCCCGTGTTGCCTGGGCCTCCTCACATTATGGGAGTCTCAGGGTAGTTGGACTTCCTGTGTTGCATCTCATTTCCAAAGGCGTGTGTCCCAACTAACAAGGCAGAAGCTGCATTGCCTTTTATGATCTAGCCTCAGAAGTCACACACAATCACTTCTGCATTAGGTTGGTTACAAGTAAGTCACAAGTCTGTGTATATTGAATGGAAGGGGTATTAGACACTACCTTTTGATGAGGAAGAGGCAACGTTCTAGAAGAATATGTGGCCAACTTTGGAAAGTGCCATCTCCACAGGCAAATCTCTCTCCACTGGAGTATCATCTCCATGCCAACCACTTCTCATTTGTTTACTGTTGCATCTCCAGTGCCTAGAATGGTACAAAAGCACATAGTAGGTGCTCAATCCATGTTTTAGAGTGAATAAATGAAGGTTTGTCTTTCAAGGAGTCATTTGAGCCCAGTTCTTCTCCCTGTAAGTATAGTTCCTATCCCAGCCCTTGATTTTGGCCTGGTCTGCTCTGGAGGAAGCCGTGTTTGCGTTGGAAGGTGGGAATCACGTATAGTTTTTTGTTTGTTTTTTGTTTTCTGGCAGGGACTGCAGGGTTGGGGAGAAAGGGCAGTTATTGGGGATTGAGCAACATGTAGCCAAATGAGATTCTGGAACAGTGTTCTACTGTAAGAGGTGTTGAAAACCCAGTCTGTTTCTTCTCATTCTGAACTCTGGAAATGCCCAGGTGAGGACTGTGGTTTTGTCTTCTGGGCCATCTGGGCAAGAGGTGGCCCTGAAGCCGCCCACACACCTATTAAGGTATGCAAACTCTCCCTGCTTTGTGACTGGTGAAGAACCCTCCATTTGATCTTCCCAAAGTCCTGAAGCCGGTACAGTTTCTCCTCTTGTTTTCTCCTGTCCAGGAGGGATGAGCCAGAGAAGTCAACCCAGGCTTCTCCAGGCCCCACCTCCTCACATCAATCTGTGGCTTACCCTTCCCCCTCCCTTCCACCTCCACTGTGGCTTAGGAAGAGTTTGGATGTCATTACAGCGACAGCGATCCCAATGCCCTTCCCACCTCCAGTGCCACCCCCAAACTATCAATCCTCCAGTCCAGCCCTGCAATGGCTCCTCACCACCTCCACCATAAAATCCACACTCCTCCCGTCATTCAAGGCCCTTCTTGTTCAGCTGCCGCCTGTGTTTATAGCCTCTCTCACTCCATTCCCCCAAGAGAATCAGACCTTCCAGGTCCTTTAATGTTCTATCCAGGCTTTGTCACACCACCCTGGCTTTGTCCAAGGTCAGCTTACCCACTGGGCACAGCAGGCATGGATGGAGCCTCAGGCCCACAATACTTGATGGGCCCATGAAAATATTCTTCTTTTAAAATCAACAGGAAAAAAAGAACTTTTGGGTAGAAGAAAATGGTTTAGTATATAACATCAGTAACCACCACAGTTATTAAATATATTCTTAAATATTTTTTTACGGAGGAAGGAGCCCATGAAAGCCCAAGTGCCTAAGGCTTACGAAAGTCATAATGCAGCCCCCCTCATTTCCCCCTCCGGTTCATTTCTGTAAGCTTGGTGTTGAAGACACAGCTCTGAGGCAACCTTTTCAAGGAAGCAGAAGCCATGGAGGGTGTCCTTCTCTGACCTCTCAACTTTATGCAGTTTTGTAGCTTGGAAAACGCCGTTGTAAACTTTCGGTTTTGTACATGTCCCCCCTCCCCCACTACTGTTGGTACCTGCGAGTCAGCGACACACACACACACACTTTTTCTCCCTCATGAAGGTACCCGCTCCCCACCTGTGGCAGAGCCGCCAAGTTAGACAACTATCTAACTTCGGAAGAAAATTCTGGCAGAGGCTCAGCCTAGGGGCCCCCGGTAATTGGCCCCTGGTCCCAAACCTGTAGCGACGGGCGCCCGGCCGCTAGTGCCGGGTTGGCGCGCGCACCCGGCCGCGGTGGGTGTGGGGGGCGTGGGGGGCGTGGGGGGACGTGGGGGAGCGTGGGGGCGTGGGGGGCGGGGCCTCGGGTCTAGCAGGCGGCCGCTCGGCCTCACGCCGCTGCCAGCTCCACCCACCCCCGACCGGAAGGAGGAAGCTGCCTCTGAGCGGGGAGCTCCGGCCCTCCCCTGACGCACCCCCTTCCTCCTCCCCTCCCGCCTCTCCCGTTAGTTTTCTTACGAAAAAGTGCTGCTGAGAATTCCCAGAAGGTCCCGGATGTGAAGTCACCGGCGTGAGGTCACCGAGCCTGGTTCCAGGAATCTGAAGCTTGTGGGGGAGGAAGGAAAGCGCCGAAAACAGGGGAGCAGGGGGGAGCAAGTGGAGCCGTGGCTATTGTTGGCGGGGGCCCCCTGGCTCCCCTGAGTCCCACGCTTGTCTCCAGCTGGGTCTTCTGACCCCAAGAGAGGTTCCAAGGGAAAAGATGCTTCACTTCTCCCATAGTATAGAAATGCCAGTTGAAACCAGTATACTGATCCAAAAGGAGTGTTTATCCACTTTTGGGAGGCGGAGGGGTGGGAGAGAAATGGAGAACAACCTGGCATTAGGATCAGAATTTTAAATGAACATACCCTTTGACCTAACAGTTGCGCGTACAGTAGCTCTATCACCTACTAACTAACCTTGGAAATCATACAGTATCACTTCTTGCACATTTTGTTCATGATAGGTCACTAAGGCTGGCCCATATTCAAGGGGAGAGGAATTAGATTCCCTCTTTTGATAAGTGTGAAAGAATTTGCAGCCATGTTTTTAAACCATCACAGCTGTTATTATTGTGGCCCTTAGTATACTCTAGCTTCTAGTAAGTGAATTATCTCACTTCTTACCTATCAGCTCCATGTGGGAGAGCAAGGATTCATTTGATTCGTTAAGATCTCAGCCCTTCATCGCTTCCCAGTGAACCTAGGGCCCTGTTCACTGCAGAGCTCGATAGATGGTATAGAAATGAATTTCCTCTTGCAGGAGCTGGCCTTGGATATCGTGCTCCACTTCCACTGGATGACATCCCTGTTGGCCCCATAGAAACCATCATCGACACGTGAGAATTGTGAGTGTAATGGGATATGAGTGGGGCATGGCAGGGTCTGCTACACAGACAAGCAATTTTGTTCACATTTCATAAATGTGAGATCAGTGATTATTTCCACAGAAATCCCATTACCTTTGTAATCATCATCATGGTCTTGTAGGCACACCTGTACCACGAGAAGTGAGTTGGCCAGTTCAGCTCAGTTCATACTAAAGAGAATGCCATGGAGTCTAATTTAGCTTGCTAAGAGATTTTTCACACCATTTACATGTGATTGTTTACATGTGTTATATTTCCATTTTATTGTTACTATTATATGGTAGTATGGCCCCAAATCATAAAGATGGATCAGTAGTTCGAAAGAGGTTCACTGGGCTTTCCTGGTGGCACAGTGGTTGGGAGTCCGCCTGCCGATGCAGCGGACGCGGGTTCGTGCCCCGGTCTGGGGGGATCCCACATGCTGCAGAGCGGCTGGGCCCGTGAGCCATGGCCGCTGAGCCTGCGCGTCTGGAGCCCGTGCTCCGCAACGGGAGAGGCCACGGCAGTGAGAGGCCCGTGTACCGCAAAAAAAAAAAAAAAGAGGTTCATTAAAGTATAAAAATAATATTGAAAATAGCAAAAAAAATACTGCAATATAAAATATGATCATATATCCCAGAGTAAATGAGTGTGTAGAATGAGATAATTTTACACAAGGAGAAAAAGAAGTGTGACTCAGAAAGACAGATATGGGAATGAATATCTGAAACTGGGATTCTGTTAGCTGGTAATCAGTTTGCCCTGGAGGCATCATCTCTTATGAAACTCTGTCAAAGAGTGGCAGGAAGCCCACTGAGACTTTTGCATCCTCTTCACATCAGATCCCGTAAGCTAGTTAGAAAACCAATCAAGTCTTCCCATAATATGGGTAAAATAATACTGTCCAGTGTGTTCAAGATACATTTTGTCACTAAAGACAGAGAAAAGATCAAAACCAGAGAGGCATCATTAAAGGTGTCCAACTTACAGTGAAAACCTACACACTTCAAACTATGACATGTAAATTGAGCCATAAACTATTTAGGAAAAGCAGAGCAAGCTCCTGGCAAGATTACTTGATCAAACAACACTCTTTTTTTTTTTAATTAAATGAGTCTTTTTATTTACTTGACTTTTTAATATTTTCATTCTTTTTTTTAAAATGGTGACTCCTTTTCTTTTTTATAAATTTATTTATTTATTTTTGGCTGTGTTGGGTCTTCATTGCTGCGCACGGGCTTTCTCTAGTTGTGGCCAGTGGGGGCTACTCTTCGTTGCGGTGCGTGGGCTTCTCATTGTGGTGGCTTCTCTTGTTGTGGAGCACAGGCTATAGGCGTGCGGGCTTCAGTGGTTGTGGCACGTGGGATCAGTAGTTGTGGCCTGCGGGCTCTAGAGCTCAGGATCAGTAGTTGTGGCACATGGGCTTAGCTGCTCCGCAGCATGTGGGATCTTCCTGGATCAGGGATCGAACCCGTGTCCCCTGCATTGGCAGGCGGATTCTTAACCACTGCACCACCAGGGAAGTCCCCAAACAATACTTTTGGATGTCACATGAAATAAATGGCACATAGTGTGAAAGAGCAATGGCTGTCCTAAGTGAGTACTAGCGGGCAGTTGGCTTTGTTGTTGAATACAAACCACTTGTGGCAAACCTTGTTCATTGTTGATCCAGAAATTTATTCCGTCCCTTCTTTCCTGATTTTGATCCATACACCAAGGTCTCCAATCTCAGGCAATTAATTACAAGTGGTCTAAATCAATCATGACCAGCCCATTTCCCACTTTCCCAGTCTCCTTTGCTGCTATATGAGACCCAGTTCTGGCCTATTAAATACGATGAAAAGTCTGCTGAGGGTACTTCTATCTATGAAAATTTTTTGTTTTGTTTTGTTTTCAGAAAATGGGTATACATGCTGGTACCCCCCCCTTCCCCCTTATTCCTGACTTAACTATGGTCATGATGCCTGGACCTGGGCAGCCATCTTGCACCTATGAAGCAACCAGCACAAGGTAAAGGCTGAGAGAATTCTAGAGATACCAGCACTGACACTATTGAATGTCAGTGGCTGCCACCTTCCAGCCTTCCCATTACAGTACACAAGTAAACTGTAGTGCATTCTCTATTATTGGTAATTGAAAGCATTCCTAATGGGTGTACCACTGATGTGTCAGCTTGCCACATACTTTCCAAAAACACAGGAAGGAAATGTACCTGCTGACTTTTTGTTCTATGTATCACTGAATTCCTTTGCAAGATTAGATGAATGAGCTTCTGGTTTCCAGTTGGGTTCAGCCATGGGGAGATCCAGCAGGGACAGGAGAGGGAAGCAAATGAGATCAGGTATTTAGTTCTTTGGTTTCCTGCCTGTGAGTCTCCATGGGTTGGATGTATCCTCCAGTGGGGGGCCACTGGTCCTCCCAAGGCAGCCAGCCCACTCAGTTCCCTCCCTTCTAGTGACCTCTCCCTTCACCCCACATTTTCCCTTCAGGTCTATTGGTGGTAACAGCTCTGCTGCTGCTCGTCCAGGTTATTGCACCATCCCTTGGGGTGCTCCTACACCTACATGTTTGTAAGTAGTACCATTGTAAATAAGCTTTCCTAAAGTGATCCTGTTTTGAGAGTGCCATTATCTGATGGTACACTGACTGTCAGATTTAAAAGAAAACACACACACACACACACATACACAACTTGCATCTGAACACCAACCACACACCACTGTATTCACAAAGACCAGCTGTCAGGCAACAATCTGGCTCCTGATCTCGATATGTGTAGAAACAAATAGCAAGAAGAGTCAATGCCCTCTATTCATGCCTCTCCGACTATGCCTTTTCAGAATACTGTGTGGAGAAATGGACAGCAAGTAAAAGACACTGTTGAACAAAGTATGCTGGCTGTTGAGGGAAAGATATTCACATGAGGTTTTGAAATAAGAGATGAGATACAGCGTCCCTTTGTGGTACCGATAGCTCTTTGCCACGGGTGGCTCACTCACTCAAGAAGCATCTCAGTGGCACGTTCAGTATCTTGGTTACCCTGAACCTTTGGCTTCAGGGCGAGACTATCACTATTTTTCATGTTGAGGATATCAAGAATTTTGTTTTGTTTTTTGGTTTTTGTTTGTGTGATTCTAAGGATATCAAGAATTTGAAGACAGAACTGTGGTGCCAAGGCTCAGCCTTTGAGAATATGACTCTTTCCCTACATTTGAAGGTTTTCTTCTCTTGGCAGAGAAATAAATCAATATAAAGGCAACCACTAGAAAAATTAAAAACAGACTATAAAACTTCAAATCATCAGACAAAAATACAAACACATGTGAGCACACACACATACATATCAAAGAAAACAAAAAAAATGCATGTAAAACATAGAAAACAGAGGAAGCATTAAAATAGCAGCAGAAGATAAGATGACAGAAGTAAGCATAATACATGTTATATCAAGAAATGTAAATAGAATAAACCCATATTATAACAGAAAAAAAGATTATGAGATCATAAAACAATGTTCTATTGTATGCTGTATAGAAGAGATGCATCTTTACCAGAATCACTCAGAAAAGTTAAAAATAAAATATAAACCAAGGTATACAAGAAAATACTGAGCTGAGGCTGCAATGTTACTATCAGTCAAGGTCAAATTCAAAATAAAAATGCTAAATGAGAGAAAAGGAAGTTAAACAGGAAAGACAGCAGTATCCACGTTAAGAATCTAGTTTTTTGAAATCTCTAGCATAGCTTCAAAACCAAGAATAAGATATGAGAGTTGAGAATAACAGTATACATACAGAAAATGCAAAGAGAAATTGGATGAAACATTGAGTACATTTTAACTGACCTCATTGGCTCATGACCTAGTAAGAAACAAAAGATAAGGAGGAATGTGGGGAATCCAAATAGTAATTAGTAATTAAATATGATAGAACGTGAGGTGCAAAAATCTCAAATAAAATACTAGCAAATATAAATCAACAATACCTTCAAAGAATCATTCATCATATCCAAGTAAGTTCATTCTAGTAATGCAGGTGGCCCAACATTAGGGAATTTGTAATAAAACTGACCATATTAATAGATCAGAGAAGAACTATATAATATCTCAATACATGCCAAAAAGACATTTGAAAAATATCCCACATCAATTCCTGCTTAAAACAAACAAAACCATAACAGAATAGCTAAATTATGCATAGATGATATGACTGAAAAATGCACAACTGACAATGCACAACAGACAATAAGAGAGTTCAAAATGATGGCAGTTTACAAAGCTTAATATACAAAACTCAGTAGCCTTCCTCTACATAAAAAATACAATTTACCAGAATATATAATAGCAATTGCACTCATAATAGCAATCAAAAAGATAAAATATTCAGAACAATACTTAAAAGACATATAAGGGCCTTTATGAATATTAAAATTATACAGGGAACATTCTATACTGACCTTTTGAATAGAAAGACCCAATATTATAAAAACATCAATGCTCAATTAATGTATCAATTCAATGTGATTCTAACTAAAATATAGGATTTTAAGGTGGGGAGCTTGTCAAAAAATGATATGAAACTCAAACGGGGAATTAAATAAGGGGCCGGGAAAGCCCTGTAAAAGAAAAGTAACACGATGGGGCTACACCTATCAGATGACAAAACACATTATGAAATTGTAATTTGTAAGGCAATTTGGTACCCAAAGATGAAATAGACAACCCAGTGGACCAGAGTAGAGAACTAGAAACAGACTCCAGAACACATGAGAATTCAATTTCTGTTTAAGGTGACATTTGAATTAAAAGAAAAAGGTGGTAGGAAAATAAATCATTTGGGGGAAAAAATAAAATGGAAACCCTATACCATACCTTAAGTCAAAATAAATTCCAAATGGGTAAAGGATTTATATATTTAAAAATAAGACCGTAAAGGGCTTCCCTGGTAAAGGGCGCAGTGGTTGGGAGTCCCCCTGCCAATACAGAGGACACAGCTGCGAGCCCTGGTCCAGGAAGATCCCACATGCCGCGGAGCAACCAAGCCCATGCGCCACAACTACTGAAGCCCATGGGCCTAGAGCTCGTGCTCTGCAGTAAGAGAAGGCACCGCAATGAGAAGCCTGCGCACTGCAACGAAGAGTAGCCCCTGCTCGCTGAAACTAGAGAAAGCCCGTACGCAGCAACGAAGACCCAACGCATCCTGATAGGGAATGCAACACACAAACACCAGGATCCCTAAGGTCAATATTTAAGAAATTTGGCTACATAAAAATTTAAAACTTCTGTATGATAGAACATACTATCTACCTGGGTAAAAAGCAAACCAGGATTAAGTGCCACATGTGTGACAGACAGAAGGGCTCATCCCCCTAATCCTCAAAGACCTAAAACAACACAAGATAAGTAAAGAATATAAACCCGTGGTTTAGAGGGAAACACAAACGGTTTATAAGAGCCTCAATTTCACTCATAATTAGAGCGATGCAATTAAAACAGTAAGATCTCTTCTTGGTTTCTCCTATCAGATTGGCAGAGATCAATAAGTTTGATAACACTCAGTGCCAGGGAGGGTGTTGAGAAACAGGCATGCTCAAATACTACTGGTTGAGAGTAAAATTGGTGCAACTCTGGGGAGGGCGATTTGGCAATATCAGTCAAAATCCTTTGACCCAGAACTCAACTGCTTAGATTTTCAATCCACAGATCTACACTAAAAAGTCTTCTAGTTCAGATGAACAAGAATATTCAGGAAATGTGCTCGAAGACGTTCCCCTCTCCTGGTTTTCGCTTTCCACAGCCTTAGCTCAGTGGGTCCCAATCTTTGATGTGCATCAGAATCAATGGAGGGCTGGTTAGAATGCAGGTTGCTGGGGCCACGCTGCCAGAGTTTCTGATTAGTGGGTCTGGGGAGGACCCAATAATCTTCATTTCTAACAAGTTCTCGGGTGATGTTGACGCTGCTGGCCTGGGAGCCACACCTTTAGCCTGTTTGAGGGACTAGGGTACGTGGAGGGATGGGGGCTTGGAGAGATGAGTTCCTTTGAGGGAGAGGAGGAGGAGCCAAGGTGGAGAGGAACAGGATGCTCCCCAGGACTGGGCAGAGGAGGAGGTGGTAGGCTGAGGTTATCCCCAGAGGGATGTTTGAGCCTCCTAAGGAGACAGGACTTAGTCCCCATTCCCAGTCTCACTAAAGACTCCTTCCTTCCCTTCCCACAACCAAGGTTGGCTCAGAAACAGCAGAGCCCACCTACTCTCTGTGAATCCATAGGCGTGGTAGGGGCATGCTACCCATGAGCAGAAAACATGGACTGAATATCAGAGAGCCAGGCCATCTAGGACAGAGAAGGCATCCCCACTCCTCAGACAAACTTTGGAGGCAGCATATGGGAGAGGGTCCCTGCTGACTGAGGTTGAAGTTCTCCTTGGGACTTAGCTGCTTTGATTTGATTTTGAAAAATAATATTTTTTCAGCCAGGGTGCTGGGAAAACTGGCTATTCACATGCAAAAGAATGAAGCTTGACTCTGACCTTATACCATATACAAAAGTTAACTCAAAATCGATCAAAGACATAAATGTAAGAGCTAAAACTATAAAACCCTTAGATGCAAAAACCATGAACCTCCTTGCACCTAAGAATCATGGTGGAATAAAACTCTTACAGTAATTTAGATGGAGAGAAACCTAAAGAGCTAAACCCGACCTGTGAGCCCCAGGTATCCCTCACTGGTCAGGAGGTAGACTTACTGGTGGACAGCTGAGAACAACCGCATCCCTTTCACAGTTATGGCACTATGATTGTCATCCCCTCCTCCCCTCCTTTTATCAAGGTTAGACTTACATACAGTGACATAAACAAATCTTAAGAGTAGACCTTGAATTTTTACATATGTATATGCTTGTCCAAGCATTGTCCAGAATAAGATATAGAACATCTCCAGTACCCCAGAAGGCTCGTCACCCTTCCTAGTCAATACTCACAAAGGTAATATTATCTGTCACTGTGCTTTAGTTCTGCCTATTTTTAAACTTCATATAAATAAATGGAATCATAGTTATTCCTCTTTCGTGCTTGGTTTCTTTTACTCAACATAATGTTTTAAAGATTCATCCTTGTCATTATGTGAGGCAATTGTTCTTTTTCATTGCTGTGTAATATTTCATTGTAGGATAAATCGTAGTTGTTTTCAGTCACCTATTGGACATTTGCGTTGTTTCTAGTTTCAGGCTGTTATGAATAAAGCTGCCATAACATTCTTGTAAGTGTCTTTCGTGGACATAAGCACCTTTTTTTCTCTTGGGAATATACAGAGCAGTAGAATTATAAGATCATAGAGTCTGGCCTTAGTAGGTACTGCCAAATTATTTTCCAAACTGTATCAGTTTACCCTCCCAACAACAATGTATGATAAATCTGATGAATTCTCAATCCTGCTGCATTTAGTACTTAAAAAAAAGTCCGTTTAATTTTAATCTTTCGGATGGAAGTGCATCATTAATTTTTAATTTAAAAAATCTATTTAAAACTAGTAGTAATTTTTTATTTACCTAAAATTGGGTGGTCCATGGATGCTGAATGTTTGAGAAACTTGTGGGACTCTCCAAAGTATTCAAAAATTCCCTGAGGGTGTGTGGGTGTGTTTTTGCCTATGTATGTGCCATAGTCACAGATGGATGCTGCTCCAGACCCACCCTCCTTGCCTTGGAACAGACCCTTCATTTCCCTACCAACAGGAAGAGCTTACTTGTGATCCCAGAGGAAGATGTTTCTCATCACCAGCAACATCTGGGGAACATCTGGTGAGCCCATCCCAGGACAGGGAGATGCTTTTCTAGAGAAAACATATCACTTATTTGATTCTTTTTATTCTCCTATGTTTTCCCTTATTTTCTCCTTCTTTTCCTGCCTCCCAAACCCTGTCAACCATTGGCCTCCCTGCTCTAAGCCCCCTCTCCAGCCCTTGCCAACTCCCTGCTCTGGTCTCTGTCCTGTCTGGTTTCCCTCATACACAGCCCAGCAGGATGCAAACTGAGACAGCCTGAGAGACCCTCATTAACTAGTGCTCAACTCTACCCAGTTCCCTGATCAGCAGGCAGCATCTTCTAGAAACTAGCTCAAGGAATGTTGAAGGTAGTGGAGTTCTCTGGTCTAATGCCCCCATCTCACAAATTGGAAGACTTGAGAGAGAGAGACAGAGAGAGACTGAGACACACACACACACACACACACACACACACACACACACACACAGAGAGAGAGAGAGAGAGAGAGAGAGAGAGAGAGAGAGAGAAAACTAGAACTCCACTGTAGGTCACAGAGACCTCCCTGTCTCCTGAGGACCTACCTAGAGGATTAGAGGCAGGAAGGAGGAGGCAGTGGAAGAAGTGATTCCTTGGGACCAGCAAGGTCTATCACCCAGCAGCCACAGGAGACAGTGCAGCTGAGTATTTGAGGGGGGTGGGAGTGGGTGGGTAGCCACCTGCCTCATAGCCCTAAGGGCTGAGTCACCTCTAGCAAAGGACACAGCTTTGTAGCCTTTCAACTCCCTCCAGAGATGTCTCAGCCACACCCAGGTCTTCAAGGTACCGGCTGTCTGCTGATGACCCTTCCATCCCCACTTCCAGCCCTGCCCTCTCCTTGAGCCCCAGCTCCCTGTACATGTTTACTGCATAGACAATTTATTCAATATGTTCTTAACGAGCGCGAAGGATAGTCAGACATGGTCCCTGCCCTCCCAGGGCTCACAGACAACTCACATGGAAATGCACAAGGAAACCATACAACTAAGTGGGTGCAAGGCAGGTGCAGGCTGGGGAGTAGCATCTTTGGAAGTTTAAATCAGGATGAGCAGGACACACCCCAAGAACTGACTGCTGGCAATCAGAGCTGGAGTGCAGTTATCAAGGGCGTGGGGTGGAAGTGCAGAGGTTAGGGTGGAAGAAACTTATGGAGGTACAGAACAGAATACCTCGTGTGTAAATGAAAACTAGGTTGTAGCAATGTTACAAACACAATGTGCAAGTAAAAAGACATGCACACATTAAAGACAAAATGGAGGAGCAGTGAAGTGAGTGGGGTGTGGGAGTTTGAAGAGGTGAGGTTGCAAAGGTGGGCGAGGACCTGATTATTCTGGCTTTGTAGGCCCCCACAGAGTTGAGACTTCATCCTGAGGGCACTGGTAAGTCACTGAAAGGTTACCTCCCCCCTGCAGGCCCCTCAGGTACACACATTCAAAGCATCCAGCAAGAACAGGGGCTGTAGCTTCCCCCAACCTGCATTCCTCCTAGGGTTCTTCCTTAGAAAGGTAAAGGGCAGGCAGACCCCTCCTGGCCCCCTCCACATACACACCTGTGGCTAGAGAGGCCCTTACCATCATCTCTACCCCAGATGCCATCCAGGCAGGACAGGTCACCCCCACCCGCCACCTGGAGTGAGGTAGAAGGGAATCCTGAGGGCTGGGCTAGTCACACACAGCGTTCTTCTAGGACAGTCAAAGAACCCAGAATGCAGCGGGAGCCAGAAGGGGGGAGGGTCAGGCTCCCACGAAGGCTCCCTGGAGGAGGCAGTGCAAGCTGAGACCTTAAAGGCGGTGGGATTCTGGTAAGCAGCGAGAGGGCAAGAAGGCGTTCCAGGCGAGAGGGACACCTGCAGGAAAGGTGTGAGGGTAGAAACGCTCAGGGCACGCGTGGTGGGTAGGATCTGACCAGCGCTTGGGAAGAGGGGAGGAGGGTGGGTTCCTGGGCCAGAACTCGCTGCCGGGGCATGCACACACTTTCCCCGGCGCAGTAATACTGGGAGAGTTGGCCCCTACCCAGGAAAGGCCTTGGCGGGAGCAGAGCGGGCAGTGGGCCATTTTAAGTGGCCAGGGTTTGGCTGAGAAGAAACCAGCCTTTTTTTTTTTTCTTCTTTTTTAAGAGAGGGATCGGGTGGCGGTGGGGATGGGGATAAGCTGGTTATAGGAACCCCTAGCTCAGGGCTTCTGCAGAGTCTCTGGCCCATGGGCAGAGGTGAAGGTCGGGACCAAGGATGACCTTGTCTCCCAACCCCCTATCTCTACTCCCATCCCCCACCCGTTTCATCCCCAGAGTATACTTTCCAGGCGATCTGGGGGTGAGGGGTAGGAAGGGGGCAGAGGAGGGAACGTTTGATGGGATTATAGTAAACTGCCTCGGGCTCGGTGGCGGTTAGGGCGTGTAGGAGGCCTGGGCTCTGTCACCGCCGGGTGGCCTGACGGACGCTCCGCGCTGCTCCGGGCCTCAGTGTACCGATCTGTAAACGGGGGCCGCGAGCAGAGGTGGGGATCTTCCCGACCTGCTCGGCCTGCCGGGAGTGTCAGAGACTCCAGGAACGCATGCGGGAGAGGGCCCGGGGTAGGGCGGCGAAGGGGCGCGGGAGAGGCTGGGGGCCGAGAGCGCCCGCGGCGCTGGCGCGGGGTCAGAGTCCACTGGGAGGCCCGGGGCCGCTAAATTGGCTCGGGCCGGGAGGTGCGGTGCCTCCGGGGCAGGGGGGGGCGGTGCCACGGGGCGGGGCTGGGCGGGGCGGCGGGCGGGAGGCCCGGCGTGCGTCAGCGCCGTGAGCCCCGGAGTTTTCCACTGACGAGGAGGGCGGAGCTGCGGGCGGGGCCGGGCGCAGCCAGTCTCCCGCCGCCGCCGCCGCTGCCGGACGCGCAGAGCGAGGGGCTGCTGGGCCGACGGCTGCCCACCGAGCTAGCGAGCGAGCGAGCGCGGGGTCGCAGCGCAGGGGGCGTTCCCGGCCAGGACGAGGGTCGCGGCGTTGCCCTTGACGAGCGTCCGGATCGCAGGTCAGCACCGTGGGCTCCGGGCCGGGCGACGGGACCTTGAGGAGGGGGTGTCCCGCACGGGACGCGCTGCTTCCCGGACCCTGCCGTTTGCCCCCCGCCACTTTGAGCGGGTGCCAGGGCGGGGACAGCCCGGCCCCGGACGGCGCGCCACGGCCGGAGTCCGGGTCGGGAAACCGGGAGGCGACAGTCTCAGGTTGTCCGCTCCCCCTCCCCGCCCCGCCGCCGGGACCCCAAGAGGTCCCGGCGCCCCGAGCGCGGGGCGGGTGGCTGCCCCGTGGTTGCGCGCTGGCGGCGGGCTGGCCACGGGCGCGCGTCCGCGGGTGAGTTCCCTTTTGACCCAGTTGCCTGAGAACTTTTCAGAAGTTCCTCGCGTGGCCGGAGCAGGTGACATTTGTCGCCTTCCTCCTCGGGCTCCACCCGGGGGCGGGTGCCGGGGCTGCGGCGAGTGCCCGGCGTCAGTCAGGGAGGGAGTGGAGGGGTGAGAGTGGAGTGAGACTCCGTGAGTCACGGACCCCGGGAGGGAGGGAGGAGGAGGGATTGTGTCGTACGCTCACCTGTTTGTCAGTCACCGTCACACGCAGAGGCCACCGCTGTGAGTCATGGGTGCAGCTACACCGGCCACCCGCGGGCACATGTAGGCTTCCCCCACGCACGGCTCCCTCCCCAGCACGTACTTCCTACAGGTCCTCAGTTTCCCCTCCCGGGGGCCCTTACACCGGCACGGCACTGTTGAGATGCCCACACTACAGCAGCCGTCACACACTTAGTCACTCCTGCTCCCTGGCACAGTCACACACAGCCCACACTCCTGACACAAGGGGGTCCCTCCCGGGCTCCACTGCCCACTCGACACCTCCACTCAGATGTCTCACAGTCCTCTAGAGCGGAACTCATAGCTTACCCCCAAATCCTCATCATCACTGCCTTCTTTGGTCCCCACCTCCAGAGGTCACCGGGTTCCCTTCCCCTTTCTCCTAAGCCTTTGGCCTGTCATCTCTCACCTAGCTCTGGCAGCTTGGTCCAACCGGTCACACCCCCTTCTGTCCCTTGCTGAGCCATCTTTTTAAAATGCAAATCTGGTATTGTCACTCCCTACTTCAACCCTTCTGTGGCTTCCTGTGCCCTCAGGCTAAAGCCTGCCCTGTCAGCCCTGGCTCCCTGGCTCCTGAAGCCCCCTCCCAGGCCGTCCCTTCCCCCTCATCTCTCTGCCTCTTTCTCTTCAAGTCCCTCCCGCTTCCTGTGCTCCCCTCTCTCTCTGGAGCTTTTCCTACATCCCATCCTTTACTCCAAGAGATCTGTCTTCACCCCCAGCTGTACCCCTCCCACCCTCCATCCTACCACCCAGCACGGTTTGTAACTCATTATACTCCTCCCCACTAAACTCAAAACTTCAAGGGGGCAGCACTGGTCTGTGTCTTGCTCCCTGTATGCCCAGGTGTGTGACACAGTGCTTGGCATGTCTTAGGCGCTCCATAAATATTTGTTGAAGGAATGAATGAATGAGAGTGAAGGGGGCCTTGCTTAGGTGGAAGAAGCAGTCTCTGTCAGGTGCAGTTTCCTTTCTGCAGGAGCAATTGCCTCAGGTAGCCAGCAAACGTTTGGCACCTCCCCAGTGCCAGGCCCTGGAGGCCAAGGCTGAGGAACTGTCCCCTCCCCCGGGGATCACTTTTGGAGGGATGGATGGGGGAGGGGTGTGCCAAGGCTCCCTGCCTGCCCTCTCTGGGCTGCCTTGGCTGCCTTTCTAGCCAGTCCCCATGGGGGCCTGAGGTGCTCAGAGGTGCTCTCTCCTTCTGCCAGTAAGTAGTTCCTGAGGATCCGAGGTCATCTGACCCCAGGTACTGGGGGGAGCTGGCCTGGCCTGGCCAAGGCCTGGGGCTCTGAGGTTAAAGAACATTCTTCAGATTCCTGAAGGAGGGTGGAGGCAGCTGAAGGTTCCCCCTTCTCAATACCAGCTCTCACTGGGGGCCAGGGCATTGGGACAGCTGTGGTCGAAGAGGAGTTGGTGTGACTTTTCAGAGGCCTGGGGATTCCTGCCCCCAAACAGCCTTTGTTTGCCTGGTATCCAGGGTGAGGTGGCCTTCCCTTGGCTCACATGGTGTGGCCTGAGTGTGTAGATAGTTGTGGCTAGTAGGGTGGGGAGGCGCCCCTCCTCCTCCTGGGCTGTCAGCTTCTGTGGGTGGTGACGGCAGGACGGCCTGATTCTCAGGGCCCAGGCAGATCCCGGAAGAAGCCTGGTTCTCTTCGATTCAGGGCCTGTCTCCGGGGCTCCTTGGGGGTGTGGTATTTCTGTCTGAGCAGGCTCCTGGGAATTGCTTTTCCTTCCTCCAGGACCCTCGGAGGGGGCTGTGCTCACCTTGGGAACCGTGCCACGGTCAGGATCTTGATTCCTGGGTAGCTGCTGAGGGCCCCTCCCCCACCCTCTGACTCACTGTCTGACACTTTTCTTGGACTCTTTCACTATCTTTCATTCCTTTTCTGACTTGGCCTCTCCTGTCTCTGGCTGAGTCTTTTTGTCTCATCTGCCTCTGCCTCTCTCAGCCTCTGGATCCCTAGGTCGGGCGGCGGAGCACAAGAGCCAGGGGCTCTTCCTCCTCCCCAGTGTCAGGGAGGAGATGATTTCCCATTTCCAGGTCTGCAGATTTTGCTGGGTGCTCATCATTAGAACCTGCACCACGGGCTGTAGCTTTCCTGTGTCCCCGTTTCCCTGTCTGCAGCCTTGGAGTTTATAACCCCCTCACCTTAAGCTCCTAGTCTGTAGACATCCCTGAGGCAGAGCCAGGGTGTCTGGCTTGAACCTGCTTCCTTAACACTCCTTCTATTTGTTTACTCTTGGGGAACCTCCTGAGATGCCTGTGTTGGCACCTGCCTGCAGCCTGAGCTTCCTTTTCCTGCTCTCAGAGCTACCCCCTTCTGGGTGCTATTCTTGCTCAAACCCTCAGGCACAGGTTGGGGGATGGGCACGTCCTCCCCTCCAACTAACTGTGACAGGAGCAGGAGGAGGGCACACTGACCAGCGGGCCCCCGTGACCTCATGTGCCTAAATTGTTTCTCTGTGTATACCTGATCTGCAGCGTCAGCTGCCTACCTCTGATGGTCCTCAGGAGGCTTCTCTGTGCCAGACTCTATTCCAGGCACAGGCACAGTGCCGATCAGGCCGAGAGGCCTTCAGCCTGGCATGAGGGAGATGAGCAGTGAGGCCATTGCAGGAAGGGGCCGTAAGGGCTGCGATGGGGGAATCCCAGAGCCCGCGGGAGCCCAGAGAGTCATGTAGTGGGGAGGAGTGAGGGTTTCAGGGAGGCCTTCTTGGAGATGACTTCTAAAGGGGAGTGAGGCTGGGTTCCAGCTTGTGCAAAGGCCAGGAGGTGAGCAGGTCATGGCCATTTGGGCAACTGCAAGTTCAGCTGGAGTATAAAGTGAGGGGGCTGGGGAGAGTCTTGCATGATGAATCTGGAGGGGAGGCAGCAGCCAGGCCTTTATCAGCCTCTTTGTGGACTTGTGGAATTGTGGACTTGATCCTAAGGGCTCCCCTTAGGGAATGATTTTCTGCATGGGGGTGGCAGTAGATAAACACGCGGTTTAATAAGATCACTCTAGCTGTAGGGTAAAGAGTGGCTGCGGGCAGAGGGCAGAAACAGAGGCAGGGGACATGGGTAGTAGCAGTGGAACAGAGACATAGGGGTAACAGACAGAATTGAAGGTGACATACGTAAAATGCACAAAGTATATGAATCTTATGTGTACAGTGAGATGTTTTAGACACTCATGGAACCACCACCCAGATCAACATAGAATATTTCTAGACACCCCTCACCCCCGCCCCCCGCCGCCCCCCCCCCGGGAAAATTCCCTCATGACTGTCCCCAGTGCATGCCCTTCCCACTTGCTGGATAACCACGATTCTGAACTGTATCATCACTGATTGGGTTTATCATCACTGATTGGGTTTGCCTTTTCTTGAACTTCATTCACATGTAATCTTGTGTCTGGCTTCCGTCACTCAACATGATATCAGTGAGATCCATCTGTATTGTGTGTATCCAGGAGCTCTTTCTTTTTTTCTCAGTGTAGAATGACACATTCACCAAGCATTTACCACTGTTCTAAGAACCTGGCATGTAATGATTCACATAAACTTCCCATCCCTGTGAGGTTGTAAGACAAAGAATTGAAGACACAGAGAAGTTAAGGAACTTGCCCAGGGTCACCCAGCCAACTGATAGCCAAGACAGGGTTCGAATGTAAGCAGTCTGGTTCTGGAGCCAAGGTTTTCTTAACACTATGCTGGGTGGCCTCCGTGATACCTACCAAGTCTGTGCCTGGCCTTGTGTGGCTTAAATGAGCTAATGTGTACTTCCAGGACTGGGTGACTGGATGTGGATGGAGGGAGACAGGAAGGAGTTGAGGATGACTGCAGGTTTCTGGCTTGAGTAAGTGGGTGGGTGGCAGTGCTGTTACTAAGATAGGGAACACAGGAAGAGGAACAGATGGCATGGGGGGTGGGGAACAGAGACAAGGGGTTCGATTTGGGGCCTGCAGAATTTTGTTTCTAAGGGATGGCCAGGCAGAGAGACCAAGTGAGCCTTTGGTTGGGGGGAATCTCAGGCTTAGGTGTGTGATTAGGACAGCATTCAGCACCCTGTAGACAGCATCTGGAGTTTGGGAAAGGATGGGGTCTCCCAACAGGATTGTGGTGGGGACAAGATGCGTGGGTTGTGGTTTGTCCTTGTGTGTTTCTGTGTCTGGGTGCCTCTGTGCTCTGTCTGCTTGTGTAAATGTGTGTGTATGCCTGCCTCTGGGCCATGAGTTCCCGCATCTCCTGTGAGAGCCTTCAGGTCAGCTGAGAGCTGGGTTGTGTTTGTTTGTGGTTTGACCCTGGGGGGTGGGGGCTGGTGCCAAGCCTGAGAAACTGTTTGCTGAGAAGCCCCCGGAAACACCTGTGCGTCCTCCTTCCCTGGGACCGTTGTTGTTGGAGGGTTGGCAAGTCGGGGAGCTTCTCTTGCTGCTCATGTGCCTGTGGGGAGAGGCTGTCCCTGGGATGAATTTCATCTAGCAAGTTGGTTGACGGCATACTGCCTGGGTCTGGGATCCACAGACTTTGTGGAAGGCTAGGCAAACGGGGATAGGGGTGTTTAGAAAGGACACCTGAGTAGGGGAGATCGCCAGCCTTCTGGTTGGTTTTTCCTGTTCACTCTCATTTCCTGTGATGGCAGTGGGGGAGGGGATCCCCAGCACTGGGGCCTCTGCATCGTTTCCCCTTCCTCCTGGTGAGAGGCACAGAGAGACAAGGTAGCTGGGCTCAGCCCTAAGGGCCGAGTCCTTTGGGGATTCCCAAGCAGTGGAAGGGGTTGTTATTTGCTGCAGCATTTAAGGGAAGGAGCCCCAAGTGCCCCCCACTCGGTTGAGGCCAGCCAAGCTGTGGGAATCTCTGGTTGCACTCCTGTGGAGGGCTGAGACCCTTAAAGGGGAGACACAGCGAGCAGTGTATCCTGGGGTGCTCCAAGTCACCCAGCTACGGACGGGAGAGCGTCGTCTTGGCCGGTCAGTTTTACTAGAAGAGGGTTTTTTTTTTTTTAAGGGGAGAAAAGAATTTCCCTAGGAAGTTATTTCAAACAAACAGGGTTAGATATTGGAGTGGAAGGCAAGATGAAGGTGAATTTTGAAGATCAAATAGGAGATGCTAAAGAGACACAAAGCCCAGGTGGCTCTGGCCCCAGTCAGGCCTGGAGACCGGGGACTTCTCTTGTGGGCGGGAGTTTCTAAGGGAGAGTCCGAGCAGCTCCATCACAGGGAAGTTGGACGCTGGAAATCGGGGCTGGTGTCAAAGCCACGCTGTTCCCTGAGTCCTGGTCAGCCTGGCCCCTAACGAGGGCCCGTTGCTGGGGTGTGCGGGTGGCGTGTCTGTGGGTGTGCTAGGGGCAGGAGGAGGAGGAGGAAGAGCCACTGTACGAGGGCCGTGCAGGCTGTCGGCGTGCGCCCAGCCTCACACACACAAAGGCACACAGATGCAGCTGTGTGAATCACCCAGCCAGTGAGTCAGCCCCAGGATTCCTGCCGGGGAATGAGCGTGGCCAGGCTGAGGTCTGTCGGTCCATCTGTCGGTCTGGCGTGTGCGTGCATGTAGGTGGGTTACAGGAGGTAGAGGGGAAGGTGCCCGGTGCTGTCCCAGGAGGGCTTTGGGGCAGAGGTGGCGGGAGTCTGTAAGGGCCAAGACGAGGGTTTGGATCTCAGTGCTCCGTCTGGTGCAAAGAAGCCAACTAGAGATGTGGCCCTGGCACGTAGGGCTCCTTGGGGAGGGCCTGGGTTGCCTTGGAGGGTGGGTGGGAGAGGTGATGACCAGGGCTGGGTGCCCACCTCCGCCCTCAGGCCTGCCATCTAGAGCTTTCCCCTTCCTGTTCCAGGCTGTCTGTGCCCAGACCCCAGAGTACCCCTCACCACCATGACTGGGCTGCTGAAGAGGAAGTTCGACCAGCTGGATGAGGACTCCTCCTCACTCTGCTCGTCCTCCTCCTCTTTGTCCTCCTCGGGCCGCCACTCTCCCTCCTGCTCCCCGAGCTCTTCGGCCTCCCCGTCTTGGGACTCGGATGAGGAAGGCCCCTGGGATCAGATGCCCTTGCCTGACCGCAACTTCTGTGGCCCCCGAAGTTTCACCCGTGAGTCCCTTCACCCTGGGAACGCATTACACCCCTCTTTCCTTCCTGAAGATGAAATTGGGGGGCCCTGATGAAGTCGTTCTGGCCTCTGGAGGTCGTGTCCCCATGGCTTTAGCTTCCCTACTTGATTCCCCACCTCATCCACTTCCTGTCCTACAGGGGTCACTCGGGAATGCCCCCTGTCCAGAGGCACTTGGGTCCAGCTGCATTCACCTTTAACCTTGGGACTCTCCAGCTTATAAGTCATCATGTTCAGGGCAGGGCTCCTCAGTGGCCCTGGGGCCTTCCCGCCCAGCTCTGTCCCTCAGTTCCTGTTCTGTTTCTCCAGCTGGCTCCCTATCCTCTACCAGCTGAACTGCCCGAGTCCCACACCCCACGCTTCTGTGCTGAGGGGCCTGTCAGGCCGGTCCCTCGCCTAGCAAAACGCTGTTTGGCTTTGCCTGAACGCAGTGAAAAGGTTTTTTCCCAGTTACTTTTTCAAGCTTGCGTAAGTCTGATTCCAAACTGACAAAGATGGCCCTAGAGCAGTGTTTCTCAACCTTATTTTTCATTATTGCACCCCAAACCCCAAGGAGCCCACTGAGACATTTTCTCCCTGATCCTCCCCACCATGATGTCTTAAAACCACAGATATGTCTATTTATGTACTATATGCATATCTGTACATTATACATGAGAAAGTATAATTTTTACCAGATAGAATCTAACAGTACATTAACTGACTAAACTACTATGGGTTTACTTTGGAAATACAAGGGTGGTTTAATACTATAAAATCTAATCAATATAGTTTACCAAATGACTATGTCAGAGGAGGAAAAATATAAGAGCCGCTGTAGATACTGAAAGAATATTTGATAACATGTAATATTCCTTCCAGATAAGACCCTCTGTATGATAAGAATAAGTAAATTCTACCTTAAATGATAAAAAAATATATGTCTCAACCTAAAACCTGGCATTACAATTAATGAGGAAATACTGGAAGCAGTCCCACTTAGTCAGGAACAAGATGAGGACACTGTCTGTCACCACTGTTAGTTGACATTGTTCCGGAAGTGCTAGACAATTCAGTTAGCAAAGAGAATGAGAAATATACTGGATTGGGACAGGCAAAATTGCCATGATTTGCAGGTGTTCGACTACATGATAAACTCAAGAATATGTATACAGAAAACCTATTAGAAGGGAATTCCCTCAGGTAGCTGGGTACAAAATTAATATATTAAGTTTAAATATATGGAATTGCTAAGACTTGATTATTTCATGGTAACTTCTTATGGTTCAACCTAATAAAAATCAATAATATACCAATATATATATTGAATATGCCAATACATAGCTTACTAATCAACATACTTAATAACTTATAAAGGGTAGACCTTTCTAAGCTTGTTGCAAAATACAGAAGCTATAAAGGAAGAGCTCAATATACTTTTGATTATATAAACCTTAGAAATTATTTCGTAAAAGCCCGCAAGCAAAAATAAAGGACTAGCAGAAACTAACAAAACATTGTAAAGCAACTATACTCCAATAAAGATGTTAAAAAAAAGGACTAAAATATTTGCACAGATAGGTTAGATGATTAATGTCTAATATTGAGTATATATAAAAAGCTCCTACAAATAAATTTTTTAAGAACTATAGAGGGACTTCCCTGGTGGCCCAGTGGTTAAGACTCCGTGCTTCCACTGCAGGGGGCACGGGTTCCATCCCTGGTCAGGAAACTAAGATCCCGCATGCCGCATGGCACTCACCGCCCCCCCACTGAAAAAAAAAAAAAAAAAAAACTATAGAAAACTGTGCAGGGGAACTGTAAATGGCTACTAAAGATGGGAAAGATATTTACTGCTCTCATTTGGACTGGTAAATAACAATGAGCCAGTGTTGACATAGGGTGATGTTGCATTTTACCAGCTCCAGTCTCCGCCAGGCCGGCTCCTAGGCTCAGATCCATGTCTTTTTTGGGGTGTGAGGGGTGTGAGGAGAGAGGGTTCAGCATCACCTCCTGGGGGTTAGGCCCTGCCTCACAGAGAACTAATGCCCGCCCCTCCTCTGCCTGCCTTCCAGCCCTGTCCATCCTGAAGCGGACCCCCCGGAAGCGCCCAGGCCGGGTAGCCTTCGATGGCATCACTGTCTTCTACTTCCCTCGGTGCCAGGGCTTCACCAGTGTGCCCAGCCGCGGCGGCTGCACCCTGGGTATGGCCTCCCGCCACAGTGCCTACCGCCGCTTCTCCCTGGCCGAGTTTACGCAGGAGCAAGCCCGGGCACGGCAAGAGAAGCTGCGCCTACGCTTGAAGGAGGAGAAGCTAGAGGCACTGAGATGGAAGGTGGGGAGACCCTCTGCATGGCCCTCGCCCTAGGAGTTGCTCTGAAGTCCTAGCCTTGGGGGGACAGGTGTCAGGGTGGATGCCGATTTGCTTGTTGTGTTTGTGGGAGGCCTGTGGGGCTGTGATTGGCCTGATCAGGGTTTGCTGCCAAATTATCTGCAGGCAGATAGATGGGTATAGAAGGTCTCCTGTTTGCTGCAGGGCTAGGGACGTGGTGCCTGAATATGCCTGACCTCACTGGGAAGGGGGAGTGGATGGGACACCGGGGGTCGGTGTATCTGTCTGGGGGAGGGGGTTCGTCCACGGACTGGGGAATAACATGAATACGAAACCTGTTTGCAAACGCCCTAAGGGTGTTTTCTTGGCTGTTCCATTCACTATGGCATCCACAGTGCCCAGCCCAGAGAGAGTAAGCACGTGGCAGGGGGGTATTTATCAAGTGACCGATGCTGCCAGAAACTGCATCCGTGTCTGCCTCTCACGTCCCTCCTCTCTTCTCTGGACACAGCTTTCGGAGGCCGGGATACCCAAGACGGAGGCCAGCCTGCCGCTTACAGTGGACACCATAGATGATGCCTCTGTGGAGGAGGATTTGGCAGTGGCCGTGGCAGGTGGCCAGTTGGAGGAAATGACCTTCCTCCAGCCCTACCCAGCCCGGAAGCGGCGGGCTCTGCTGCGGGCCTCGGGCGTGCGGAGGATCGATCGTGAGGAGAAGCGAGAGCTGCAGGCCCTGCGCCAGTCCCGGGAGGACTGTGGCTGTCGCTGTGACAGGGTCTGTGACCCTGAGACCTGCAGCTGTAGCCTGGCGGGCATCAAGTGCCAGGTACGGGAGCCAGGCGGGGCTGGGAAGGCGAGCCTGAGTCAGGGCCTTCTCCGGGCTCCGCCGGATCCTCACCTGCACCTCTGCTTTCTTTGCAGATGGACCACACAGCGTTCCCCTGTGGTTGCTGCAGAGAGGGCTGTGAGAACCCTAAGGGCCGTGTGGAATTTAATCAGGCGCGAGTTCAGACCCATTTCATTCACACGCTCACCCGCCTGCAGCTGGAGCAGGGGGCCGAGAGCCTTGGGGAGCTGGAGGCCCCGGCCCAGGGTGCCGCATTCAGCCCCAGCGAGCAGGTCCTGGCCCCCACGTTCCCACTGGCCAAGCCCCCCGTGAGCAGCGAGCTGGGAGACAACAGCTGCAGCAGCGACATGACCGATTCGTCCACAGCATCGAGCAGCAGCGAGGCACCCAGTGGCTCTGCCCACCCGGCCCTGCCCGGCCCTGGCTTCCAGCCCGGAGTGGACGATGACAGCCTGGCTCGGATCCTGAGCTTCAGTGACTCTGACCTGGGTGGAGAGGGGGAGGAGGAGGAGGAAGGGGGTGTGGGCAGCCTGGACAACCTCAGCTGCTTCCACCCAGCTGACATCTTTGGTACCGGTGACCCCACTGGCCTGGCCAGCTGGACCCACAGCTATTCCAGCTCCAGCCTCGCGTCAGGCATCCTGGATGAAAACGCCAACCTGGATGCCAGCTGCCTCCTCAATAGTGGCCTTGAAAGCTTGGGGGAAGGCAGCCTCCCCGGCCCCCCGGTGCCAGCCATCACGGATGCCGGCCAGAGCAGCTCAGTGGACCTGAGCTTGTCCTCCTGTGACTCCTTCAAGCTGCTCCAGGCCCTGCCAGACTACAGTCTGGGGCCCCACTACACCTCCCAAAAGGTGTCTGATAGCCTGGACAACCTCGAGGCGGCCCACTTTGCCCTGCCTGCCTTTTCTCCCCCTGGGGACGCCAGCACGTGCTTCCTGGAGTCCATCATGGGCTTGTCTGAGCCAGCCGCCGAGGCCCTGGCTCCTTTCATGGACGGCCAGTTGTTTGAGGACACTGCCCCAGCGTCGCTGGTGGAGCCTGTGTCTGTGTGAGGGTTAGGGTGCCCTTTCCCGGCCCCAAGAGCCCTGTTGCTGCTTCGTTGTAATTGGGGGCTCCCTGAGGTCTGCCTGTATGTAATGGTCTCCCATTGGCCGGCTCCCATGTGGGCACTCCTAATTTTCATGCAACACTCTGGATTTATTTATTTTTGTAACCTTCTGTGCTGAAGCGGGACGGGGGGGCACTTCCCCTTTCAGCCGCCTGGTCCCCCATATGCCCGCACCCTCTCTTCCACTTCCATGGCCGTGCCAGGAGCAGGAAGAAATGTGGCTCCCCTGGAGCTTTGCAGACTCCTTTTCGGTCTTGTATGATGTTCCTAAGCCCAAAGACAGCCACACAGGGCTGAAATCAGCCACTTCTTAAGGCTTCTTCTGCCACCCTGAGCCCTAGACTCATGGGTGGCTGAATCCTCTGGACTGTGAAGACTATAATTTATTTCCATAATTTATTTGGAGACTAGGTGGCTGGCAGGCAATGCTAGGGTTGGGGTGGGGCACAGACCCCTGCGAGTCCCTTTACCTTTTAGTCCTGCAGCCCTGCCCTTGCCGGGGCTTTGCTGTAGACCAGGCATGGATTTGAGCCCTCTGTCTAATGTGGCAGCTGCCCTGCTCCGGCTGGCTGAGCAAGCCGGAGCTGGCCTGGGACAGCATCTGGGCAGGGGGAGGGGCTGGGCTGACCAACCGTGACCAAAACCCTCTTCTGCCCCATGCAGCCCCCTCTCCTTCCTGTCCTCTGCCCCATCTTCCCCCTCCCCAAAGGCTGCAGCTTTTATTCCAAGCCCATCAATGTAGGAGAGGGAAGCAGGAGGCCCAGAGAGGGCAAGGGGCTGCCCCAGGGCCTGTAGCACGCCCCTGACCACTCAGGGCTTTCCAGGCACGCACTCCAGCCTGGTCCACCTGCCTGTACCCTAAGGCCAGTTGGCCAGGGGCGAGGGGTGGCTCCTTATGGCTTTCATGCCCTTTGTTTGCAGATGTTGAATTTCGCATCATAGTTTCTATATTGTCCCTGAGTATTAGAACTGTAATTTATTCATTTTTCTGTGTCTGTGCCAAGAAGCCCAGGCTCTGGGCCTGCCCTCTTGCCTAGGAGGCCTTGCCAGCCTGCGAGCTTGTGGGAACACCTTGTACCTGAGCTTACAGGTACCAATAAAGAGGCTCTATTTTTCAGTGTGGTCTGTGTTTGTGGATCTGGGAGCACATTTGTGGGAGCACACAGGTACACCCTCAGGTGGCAGGGAGGAGGGAGGGGGAGGGGGAGGCAGGCCCTCCTGGGCAGTATGGATGTTGAGGCTGTGTTGGGGATAGAAGTGGGGGACACTGGGCCTCTTTCCATGCCAGCCAGTCAACTCAGAGACAGGAAGCCAGTGAGAAGAGGCTGGCCGGGCCGATGGAGCAGTTTTCCCCTTGGATGAAGCCATCTCCAGTGGTCACCTGGATGGTGGTGGGGAGCAGCAGGGCAGTCTTCTGGGACAGGGCTGTCTGTGTGGGATGGGTGTGGGCTTACTTCTTCCCACTCACCCGTACTGAGCTGGGGCCTGGCCTCGAGGGTGAAGCGGGCAGTGGGATATGGCTGGTGCAGGCCTTATGTGGGACTGAGTGGCTGAGGTCCTTGGGGACCTGAGCACCAGAAGCTGCAGAACCTCATCCATCTGCACCAGCCAGACCTGTCTGACCTGTCCCTGGCAGCTTGGGCCAAAGGCCAGAAGAGCAGGCTGCACCCTGCCCCAGGAGGCCCCAGTCTGGGGGCCTGAGGAGCAAGGTTGACCTCCCCTCTAGGAATAATAATGATTTATACAAATGCTAGGAGGGGTCACCAAAAAGACCTGACTTGGGTCTCCCTTTTCTTGCTCTAATTCTCTGCCTATGCTGGGAACCCCTTATTCCTCTCTATGGCTTACTGGTTAAGAGCACAGACCCAGAGTCCCAGGGTTCGAATCCCAGCTCTTATACTAACTAGTGAGGTGACTTATGCAAATTACTTCCCCTCTCTGTGCCTGGTGTCCCCCGTATTGTCCAAATAATAACACTGCTTACCTCACAAGCTTGCTCAGTTATACGCACCCAGTGCTCAGAGGAGTGCCTGGAACATGTAAGCCTCGGGTGCTCAGAGGAGTGCCTGGAACATGTAAGCCTCGGGTGCGTGTCTGACTTCCCATTCTGTTTTCATGTGTCTGCTCTATTTCTGTATGTTTTATCCTCTTTTTTTTGCCAGTTCTGTCACCCTTTAGGTATCTATCGCTTGCCTCAGGATATGTGTAGACATAGTCACGTAGTCATGTCGTCAGTCGAGTGGCCGTTAGAGAACTCATGGCTTGGAGTCAGGGCTATGGTGGGGCCACCTGTCCCTGGTACCAGCTTAGGCAGGGACAGCCAGGTCTTAGGCGTCTCAGGGTGGAGTATTCTGGTGCATCAAGTTGTCTCGTGGCCCCTCTCACTGATCCCTGGGAGCCCTATTGTAGAGATTGCTCCAGCACGCATGATCCAAAACCTGGGTCTCTCCAAGGGTCCTGGGGCTGTGCTCTGGCCAGCCTGGGGGTCTGGGTGGCAGCCCCCGACAGCTCCAATACTCTGGCTGGAAGCCCCTGCAGGCTCCTATCCCGTGGCCACAGCCCATGGCTGGACTGAGCCTACCCACTCACCATCTAGGGCCCCAGGGTCACTTGGGTTTTTTTCTCAACATAATCCACCCCAAGAAACTAGGTTGTAAAGCAGATCATAATAAAGGCAGCTGGCTTCCCATAGGAAGGATGGTGGTAACCTGGGGAAAACATTCCAGATCACTGACTCATACCAAAAGGCCATGCACAAGATCAGCAATATGTTATAAAGACAAGGCTCGCAGCCATCAGGGATGACTTAGGCTGTTCTAGAAGGGACCTTTACCCGTTCACTATTCCCAAACCTTAGTCACTGGACAACTTATCTTGAAAACTTTGCCATATCTGCATTCTACTCATACTAAGTATTTTACTTTATATCAATTATATCAATATGCTTAAAAGTTAGAACCATTCTACGTAACAGCACCCGCAAATTCATGAGTTTGTTGTACTATTTTTTCTATAAGGATGATACTTAAACACATAGTTATTAAACTTTCAAATGTTTGCTGTGTATCATTAGCAGGGATTTGTACCATGATTTGGGAACACAGAGATCTAGTCTAATTTCCTGCCACAGATGGGGACACATACCCAGAGGGGAAGGTCACACAGGGAGATTCTAGGCCTCCTGACTCCCGGTTCAGAGTTCCTTCCCCTGAGGTCAGACTGGCCCATTACTGCCATCCTGCAAAACAGGAAGAGAGGTATTGGGAGCACACCAAAGGTGACCTCTGTCACCCTCTTGCCAGTTACAATTAACACTATTCATCTACACAGGGACCCCTGCTTTTGTCCCCTGAGGTGTTAAAAGGGTTCCTCGAGGATGAATTAGTTGGTCACTGTCTTTTACTAAAGATGAAGTAGGAGCTAGTTTTACTTGGGATGTATTTTCCTGCCAGAGGCAAGAGTAATCAGGGTTTGTCCCAAACTGGTAACGACCAGCAGACGCCGGCTGAAGACTTGGGGAGGGGGAGGCAGAATGCATGGACAGAGTGGGCCTGTTTGGGCCCCTGCCAGGGAGGACGCAGCGGGCAGCTTGGCAGAGAGGAGCAGTTGCTTCTCTAATCCAGGATTCTGGGGACCAGACAGGAGAAGAGAGGCTTGTACGGGCAAACATAAAAGTATTAAAATAGCTGTAGGGTATTTTTTAAACCACCTCTTTGCTCCCCTTTGGCCTCTGACAGTCTGGGATAAAAGCGGAGCCCATTAGAAGTTGCCCAGTGAGCTCAGTGGAAGCTAAGCTGGTTGATAACTTTCTTCCCCAGAGCAAAATTGCTTCTTGTGCCTTAAAAACATAAAGCTTTGGGACGTCCCTTAGACCAGATTAGGCATGATTCAAATAAGCCACACACAATATAGAAATGGGAAGAATATGTCATTTTCTGACTCTCTTCTCCACTGACCCACTTCCCACCCCCTCCATGAAACTTCTGTAGGTTGATAGTTTCCACCCACCCTGGCTCCCACTGACCACAGCTAGGGCCTCAGAGACCCTTGGGCCTTTTGCAAAATTTCTTCTCTGATTCTGGGGTAGTTGGGGTGCTCCTTGAGGACCTGGGACCGAGAGAGAAAGGGTGTGAAGCACCAGGCAGGGCTCCCCGCCACTGCAGCAAGCCCCCCACCACTGTCGGGGGCTTACATCGTGGCAGACTTCGATGGCCTCCACGAATCTCTTGTCCTTCAAGTAGTTGAAAGCGAGTTTGAAGCCTATCCAGGAGCAGGGAGAATGCAGACAATGGGTGGCAGTCCGACGACCTGAGAACCCCTCCGATTCCCACAACAGCCAGAACATAGGCCTTGTGTTGCAGGGTGAGTTTGTTGGTCCTCCGGCCCAGCACCCACGCACGCCTGCCTGGCTGCCTTACCGGTGGCAGGGTTGGCATGATGGCTGTACTTCCAGGCCAGCTCATAGTTGGTGGCTGCGTCCTTGTACGACTGTTCTCTCTCCATGATGAAGCCCATGTACTCGTAGGCCTTGCAGCAGGACTGAAGGGAAAGCCACATCCCATCCCGGTTGGGGCAAGGGATGGGCGGTGGGTGCATTCACCCAAACCACTCAGGGACTCCAGCAGCACCGCCCACCTTGGCGAGGGGTGAACTGTGTACCCTCTTCTCAGCTGTGCCCACTCTGACAGGACGCCTTCCTCCGCAGCCCTCCTGCCCTGACCTGCAAATGCCCCTCCCGGCCCCACCAAACCCTCCCTGCACGCTGCCCCTCGACCTCATGAACCCTTCCCATCTCTCCTCCCCATTCCACGTTCCCCCCTCCCAGACACTGTGCGCCTCCTCTTGCCTTGCTCCGTGTTCCCATCCTGCTCTGTGGTCCACAGGAACCCTCTTGTCCCGCCTCTTCTCATCTCCTTCCTACCCCCGCATCTCTGCCCCCAAAGCCCATGTGCCCCTCCCCCGACCCCGCCCCGACAGCCATGCGCGCCTTGCCTTGTTGTACTGCATGCAGCGCCGCAGCAGCTCCGAGGCCAGGTCGAACTTGCCGCCCTGGCAGTAGATGTCGGCCAGCAGGAGCCAGCTCTTCTCCAGGTCCTCGGCCTCGGCCAGCGTCCATGGGGCCTTGGCCAGACGCTTCAGCTGCGTGCGTGCTTTGGGGACCTGCTTCAGCAGCGAGTAGGCCTGTGCCATGGCCAGCAGGGCGGGAATGCTGTCCTTCTGTGAGGGTGGGAAGCAGGTGTTGCCTCGCCCCGCCCTTGGCATCCCCCCACCGCCTGTCCACCCAGTGGGCAGCTGGTGCACCTCGGCCTGGGCCATCTCAGTGAAGGTGCCCAGCGCCGCCTCCACGTTAGCCTTCTCCCTGGTGGCCAGCAGGCACAGGCTCTGCAGCAGCCGCAGCTGGGTCTGGCCCCAGGCCGAGTGTGGGTAGAACTCCCGCAGCAGCTTCTCAGCAGTGCGCACGCCGTGCTGCTCCAACTCCTTCCTGTCAGTGGAGCCGTGGGCATCGGATGCCAAGCCAGAGGGCAGAGGGCACTGGCCTGACAGCCTGGCCCTCACCTGGCCTTGACCCAGAGGCCGCGGGCTCTCTCTGCCTTCCCCCAGGTCCCACCCCTGCCCTTGCCGGCCAGCCGGGCCCTCACTTGCTCTCAGTCACCAGGTTCTCGAAAGCCTCTCCACCCACGATCTCATTGTCTGGGTTCAGACAGATTTGCACCATGTAGTAGATGGCGCTCTGGCCCCAAGTGCTGTCCTTGCGCGCTTTGTTTAGGAACTTCAGGGCTTCGTTGGGTTGCCCTATGTGCCTATAGTGGAGGAGAGAAACACCAAGAATCAGACAGGGAAACTGAGGCCCGAGGAGTACAGGGACACACAGGGGTCACTCTGTGAATCTGCACAATGCAGGGGCAGGATCGCTGGTCTCCCTGCTTCCTGATCTGGAAGCTGAATTTCTGCTTCCCTAGCAAACGCCAGCATGTCCGTTAGGGACAACCTCCTGCACATAACTGCCAACACACCCACCCCAACCCACCAGCAGTAGATGCCTCTGCAGTAGTTGAACCCTGGTTCTAAAGGCACCCGGCTGGACACCTTCTTGGCCAATTCAAAGAAGGCAGGGGCGTCCTCAAGTTTGCCACTTCTTCGTAGCAGATCGATTAGTTTGTTCAACACAGGAAAATTGTCTAAAACAAGAGAGCAGAAACCTTCAGGCTGTGATAACCAATAGCTGAATCAGGCAGGGAGAGGCAGGGAGGACCAGGAAACACTACCCGTCTGGGCTGAGCAGGGGCAACCCAGTGGCTCCAGTGTCTCCACTGAGACGCAATAAAGTAGGTACTCTTATTGTTCCCATTTACAGATGAGGAGACTGAGACACAAAGAAGTTAAGTAATCTGCCAAAGGTTACAAAGCTGGTAAACAGAGGACCAGGATTCAGACCTAGACAGTCTGGCTCCAGGACCCGAACTCCTAATAGCTGTGATTGCTGGGTGACTCTGGTGTGGGCCTGGCTGGGGCTCCACCCTGAGCCTCGTGTCTGGCCCCTTCCCCAGCAAGAAGCAGTGGTTTTATGTTGCAGTGAGTGGGAATGGAGCTACACGTCAGGGGAGAATTTCTAGCTACCTCTAGGTGGCTGTGACCTCAAAAGGGGACTTATGTTGAGCCCCAGTGTCTGTGATTTGGGGATAGACAGGCTGTCTTGGGTCCAGTGCCAAGCACTGCCCTGCCTGAGACCAGGAACTGGCCCCTTGGACTCGGGAAGGGCCAGCACGTTCCACTGGGCCTTTATCAGTTTCCTGCCTCTCTGGGAACAATCAGAGAGGAGGGGGCTTCCTCTGCCCAGTCAGGAAGGAGGGGAGAGGGCCCACCCTTCTGGGGGGAGAGCAGCCCTCGCTTGGTGGGAACCGACACAGGCAGTCTCAGTGGGTAGGCTCGATGCAGGCAGTTACCTGGCGCTTTCTCCAGGACTTGGTGGTAGAGGTTGATGGCAGCTTCGTATTTCTGTTTTCTAAACATCAGGTCAGCCATCATCTATCAGAAAACACGCGATGCTGGGACAGCAGCTTGCATGGGCATGGCGGGGAGGCTGTCGTGGGAACGGGGTGGGTAAGGAGGGAAGGTAGGAGAGGATTTCCGAGGTAGCCTCTCTGGGCTCTGGGAGAAGCTGCCACGGGAGAAGCCGAGAAGGCGGGGCAGCCTGGGGTGGGGGAGCGGGGGGCAAGGATGGAAGTAGGAAGGAAAGGCTGGAGGTAGACATGCGAGGAGCTAGGCCCTCCACCCCCATCTGAGAACTACCAGCTCCAGGCAGCGAGGTGGAATGGGGGCTCCCCACCTCTGCTGGGGCGGTCCTGAAGGTGGTCTGGGTGACAGGGTGGAGAGCGGCTGGACTGGGGATGGCTCTTCCCACACACTTCCCGAAGCCCCAGGAACCTGTCCCACCCCTGCCTTCAACAGTTGGGTGTGGTTTCCCCCGGAGTGAATCAGCCTCACCACCTCCCCTCAGATTGGCCCGGGAGGTCGCTGCTGCCCCCTGCTGCCAGCCCGCCCCTCCCATCCAAAGGGCAGCGGGTCCAGTGCTGAGTCCTGCTGCCCGACAGCCCCTCAGGGCCGGGTCAGCCGGGCACCTGGGGTTACGGGGTTAGGAAGCAGCCCGCATGCGGTCGCAGGGACCCTGGGGAAGGCAGGGAAGAGGGCCCGGAGTCTCTTACCACGGAGGCTGTCTCATGGTTCTTCTCAGTCTGCAGGAGGATGGCGCAGTGCTGCTCGCACAAGTCCAGGTGGCCCTGCAGCAGGTAGAGCCGTGCCAGTTCTGGCACCACCTGGACAAGACCAGATACAATAACTAACCAATGCACATCATGGGAAAGCTCAGGGACCGATGCCTCGTTCTCTCACACCCAAGTTCTATCAGCTCTTCCTTCAAAATATGTCTCTGATCCCCTGGGATGGTGTCTCTGGCTTTCCCCTTCTCCCACCCAATACTCTAGTCACACCGTGCCTTTTACTAACTAACCGCTGAGAGTTGGGGCCTGGTTTACTCATACTCATCCTTCGGCTTCAGCTCCAACTTCATCTCCTCTGGGAAGCCCTCTGTGCCCCAGACACCTGGACAGGTACCCCTCTTCTGAGCTCCCGCGGAGTACTGAGCCCCATGCGGGTATCACATGGTATGAGAACTGCATGTGTACTTGTCTGTACCCCATGCCTGAAGGCAGTCTATGGGCAGAGACCGTGTCTTGCCCCACTGCATCTCCAGGGCCTAGCTCAGTACCTGGCTTGCACATATTGGGAATCTGTTAAATGAGAGCATATTAAATAAATGAATGGGTCTGTCACTAGGCTCTTCATCTACCCTCCGCCTGTGAACTCCAGCCACCATTCCCTATCTGAAGCCACACCTCTCACAAGACTTTAAACCTCCTTGGAAGCTTAGCCTGGGCTTCATGCCCAAAGAGCCCCCAGTAGCCACACTCTCATTGTCTCTCCATCTGCAAGGGGGACCTGAAAAGGGCAGACTTGCAGCACCTTTCAGCAACACCTTCCCTGCTCCACCCTCCACAAGTGGCTGTCCAAAGCGAGGCTTCCAGGGGACTTCCTTGGTGGTCCAGTGGTTAAGGCTCCGTGCTCCCAAAGCAGGGAGCCCGGGTTCGATCCCTGGTCAGGGAACTAGATCCCGCATGCATGCCGCAACTAAGAACCCGCATGTGGCAACTAAGACCTGGTGCAGCCAAATAAAATAAATAAATATTAACAAACAAACAAACAAACAAAACAAAGCGAGGCTTCCAGTCTTGCTCCGAGGGCTGTGGTGGGTGAGGACCCTGAGGTCAGCTGGAGCAGGCCCCCCCGGCACCAGGGGTCTGTGCCCCTTGCAGGGAGGCACAGAGAAGGAACTGGCCTCCGTCCCTAGTCAGGGAGCTCTGCGAGGCTTCGCGGCCCAAGAGAAGGAAGAGGGTCTCGCTCTTGAGGACCCACCTTATTTCAATCCCCACCTTATCGTCAATGGGTGAGTAGGAGAGGGCATCTTTGTAAGACTGCACTGCCTTGGCATACTCCTTCTCTGCCAGGTAGTACTCCCCAAAGTGGATGCAGATGGAGGCTGCCAGTTGCTTCTGGGAGGGGATCATTTCTGGTTGCTCCAGGGGAACACGCTTCAGGATCCGAGACTGGAGGTCCATGGCCTTGGGAAAGCAGTAAACTCTGCATCAGAAACCCAGAGCCTGATGTGCCAGATCTCAGGCCAATTCACAGCAAATCCCCAAGCTCTCAACTCAGGGCCAGCTGTCTTAGCAAGGGCATCTCAAGTGCCCTTGAGCAAATCTGGGTCGCTCTGGACAGGCAGGGCCACTGGCTGAGTACCCAGGAGGTGAACTGGCACTGCCTCTGGGGCAGGAGCAGAAGCAAAGGCACTCAAACAAAACACTGTATTGTACTTGACTTGTTTACCTGTTTGCATCACACCTTGGTACTCACTGTGTCTAATTTGCTTCAGCTGTCCTACAGGCTAGGACAAGCACACCATAGGTATTCAACGCAGGCTGTGTTTTGATGGGTGCATTTGTTCTGAATACTGCCCTGCTGGGAACTTGAGGCGGCCCCCACAAATGTCCATGACATACAGTGATCAAGTGAGTTAACCAGAGAGCATTGGGGCAAGAGGAAATGAGGATGCCAGGGTTAAGTTTCGGGAAGTGGGCACAGATCAGCCCCGGGTTCCCTAAGGGCCAGACTGAGGAATGGAAATCCAGAGGGGAACAAGGGGATAAGTCACCTCAAGCAGTCCGAGATGTTCTACAACCACAGAATACACCCCAGGGGCAAGTGCCAGGCCATACCCTCGGGTAGAAAGAGTGAAGGAGTGGGAAGAATGGCCAGGAGTCTCCCAGCAGGAGACTTTGGGCTGGGACAAGCCAAACCTGGTTCAAATCTCAGCTCTACCACTTACTAGCAGTATGACTTTGGGTACATTTCTTAACCTCTTTGAGTCTTATCTGTTAAATAGGAATGTCACAGTGCTTAGCTCAAAGGGCTACTGTGAGAATTAAATAAGAAAGCAAAAAGCCTAGTACAGAACTCAGCACAGAGCATTCAATGCATGGGAGCCTGCTGGCATTATCTATTATTATCACCACAAGCATCCTTGAGGACAAAGGCACTGTCTTATGCCCTGCATTCTCCAGCCCAGCCCAGGCGGGCTTAGAGCACTTCCGTGCACAATCAATAAGAGAGCAAGGCTGGGGGGATAAATGCAAGGTGGAGGTCGGAGGTGTAACCTAGATCCTCTTTTGAGGACCAGGCCTGGAGCCTTCCAGACCTGCAGTCCTATCCTATCTTCAGCTCCCATCAGGAAATGGCAGATAAAGAGCTTGAGTCTACTTGTCAATTACCTTGTTCAAGGTGTCCATCACATCTTCTTTCTTATGGCTCTTGTAAACCTTTGCCAGCAAAAGCAAGCACTTGACATCATTCATCAAGGATGGGATGTCTTTGACTGCAAAATGGAAACTCAAAGTAGTGTTTTCTGGCCCCTGGGAAGCGGGGCATGGGGGAGGATGGAGGCTGGGTTCAGAGCCCCAACCAGTGCCCGTCCCCTGCCCCATTCTGCAGGAGAAGAGGGTGCGGGCCGGGGGCAGTCTGTCTGCTCGAAGGTTAGGGGAGTGAGGATGCTGACTCACCAAAGTCATGATCCAGTGCCTGCTTCAAAACTTTTTCTGCTTTGTTGAACTTCTTTAACTTCAGGAGCAGTTCAGCCAGATCGTGGCACAGAAAGTCCTGTCCGCTAATCTTCTGGGCAGCCTCATAATAATTAATCGCCTTAGTGCACACAGGAAATATTGGCATCAAGTCTGGTTTTACTCGCGAGCACCTCACACCGTGTGCACACCGCCCCACTCCCCGCCGCAGCCTGTGTGCCCCTCCAGATCACAGAAGCCTCAGGTGCAAAGGCCTCCCTCCTGGCTCAGGGCCCGAGCCTTAGCCTCGGCAGGTGGTGGGGGGTGGTGGGGAGTTGCTGAGTCCTCCCCTTGGCACCCCATTCACCGGGCTCTCCCCTCCCACCCAGCCTCCCACCCATGCACCCTCCTCCATCTTCCCTGCTGGGCTGGCCCTCCCCACCCCTTCCCACCCCAGCCCAGCCTGACCTTGGTGTACTGGTGGGTCTTCACGTAAGCTTGCCCAATCCTGCTGATCAGGGATGCGTCGTGTGGGTTCTTTCTGTAGGCCTCGTCGTAGACCTCGAGGGCCTTCTCGGGCTGGTGGGGAAAGGGTCCGCAGTCTCTCTCTTCCCTCTCACTGGAGAAGTAAGTTTTTTTTTGGGGGGGGGAGCACTTGGTGAGGTCATGAGACCTTCACTCACCTCCTGAATGTTCATGAAAGCATCACCCAGTAGCAGGCTGGTGTGAGGGCCAGGCAGATGTTCACAGAGCTCCCTGCAAAAGTAACCAAAACCTTAGCTCAGCCCTGTGCATCCTTCCTATTCCTGAATCCATCTCCTCTTCTTTCCCACTCATTCTGGCTGACATTCTTTCATTTACTCATTCATTCATCACTCAATATTTATTGGCTCAGATGAGGCATGGTGCTAGCTCCCTTAGTTCAGCCTCTCCTCAACTGTCATCTGGACCACAGCCGGCACTTCCACCCACTCCTCTGGCCTCCACTCCCAAACCCCCAGACCCCTCTTCATGAGGCAGCCTGCTCTTTCTAAACCTCCAGTGTGACTATGTCACCCTACTGCTTATTGGTTTCCCACTGCTCTTGGCATCACCTCCCCTTCCTCCTGAATTGCCTAGATAGAGTTTTGCCTGAGGAAGGGGACCAGGGCAGTACCCTTGAAGTCCCAATGTCAAATCGTAGAGACAGTAACTTGGGGCTTCCAATCCCTGCTCTCCATCCTCCTTCACTCACGTTGGTACATCTAAGTCACTGAACATTTCCTCAAGGACAGGCAGAGCCAGGGGCTGGGGCAGAAAAATGATTCCCACCAGGATGTGACCCATAACGGGGGGCAAGCAGGGCTCAGGGCAGATTCACCCCTGTATCCTCACAAGTCAGCCACAAGCTGGTCTGACTGACCTAACCCATGGGAAATTCCCTACTTTCATCAAACACACTCTGAGGACACGTTCTGAAGACCCAGGGTGAAGAAGACAATCTGGAGAAAACACTCCCTGAGATGCCACTGGGGCTGGGGCTGTCAGTGCACTGCCCAGGGCTCACCGGTAGCACCCGATGTAGAGGTGGACGTCCTTGCAGGTCTGCAGGTAGATGCTGGCCATCTTCTCCTTGGCCTCCATGTAGCAGGGCTGCTTGGGTGTGATGTTCCTCAGAATGCTCAGTGCCAGGTCTACGTTCCCCTTGCTCAGGGCCAAATCCACGTTGGCAATGGTGATGCGGATCTCCTCCGGCGTGCCACTGAACTCGTTGATGGTGTCCTGCATGACCTTCGTGGCCTCATGCTAAGACATGGGAACCCAACAGACCCTCCATTTGCTGTCACCCACCACTCCTGGAAGCCAAGGAGAGGATGGCCCACCTCCACCTCAGAGCAGCAGGAAGGAGAGAGAGCCCCTCGGCATCCAGGGCCACTGTTCCTGGAGGGCAGGGCCAGCTGAGGGGCACGAAACCCCTGACTGTAAGAACTTGTTCCCGAGCACCTCAAAGTCTGTTGGTGATTCCTTCCTATGGGAGACCTATGGACGCCTCTCCTTGTACCTTCCTGCTTTCAGTCAAAGATATTTTAACGTTATGGTATTGGGCACATAAAGGTCTATTCGAATTATATCTTCATTGTATATGTACCCTTGATTATTCTAACAAAGTTACTCTCTTTGCCCATTTTGGTGCTTCCTGCCTTTGCCCAGCCAGGCCTTCCAAGGTCCCAGGGCTGCCTCATACAGTTGAGCAGGTTGTACACTGCAAAACTTCAAGGGGATGTAACTGGCATTTACTGGAGCTGTGCATTGCCCAACCTGCACGACTACCTGTGGTGGCCCTGGTGGGCCTGTGTGCTCCACCTCCCAGATCCTTATAGGGACAGTGACGTAGGCAGGGGACAGATCATGCAGGACTCAGTAGGGTTTGGAGTTTATCTTGAGGGCAATGGGAGCCACTGAAGCCTTTTAGGTAAGGGAGAGGGATGCTCCCAAATGAATAAAGCCTCAAATAAAGCACCAGGAGACATCAGCCAGAATCAAAAAGCCTTGTTCCCAGGCCTACCCTGGACCTCCAGCACGCCCCAGAACCACGCCCCAGGGGAGAGAGCAGCACATTTCTTACCAGCTCCCCATTCATCCGGAGGGCATCTGCCAATTCCAGTAAGATGGATACCCGCTCGCTGGGCCGCACAGAGGGCCCATGGAACTTCTTGCTTTCTTCCATCTTCAGAATTGGTAATTTTATGATCATCTTCAGTGCCTTTATGGCTTCTGGGTAGTCTCCAGACTTGTTGAGGGCCCTGGCCTTGATGAAGTGGTAGAGGGGGTGGTCTCGGACCTAGAGGAGCATAAGCAAAGTGTGGGGCTCCAGCTTCCAGAGGGGAGAAGGCCACAGGAGCCCACTGAGCCTGCTCCTGCCTTTGGGCCAGCAGAAGGGGCTGAGGGATGCAGGCAGCTCCTGAGGCTACTCTCCTGAACCAAGTGGGGGCTGATGCGAGCTGGGCTGTGGGATGTCGAGCAGGTGACAGGGCATAAGGGACCCCCACCTGGAAGTTGTAGCTGACACCCAGCTCCAGGCAGTGGGAGCACATGGCAAAGTTGCCCTGAGCCAGGTAGATCTGAGACATGAGGAGGTAGGCGTCCACGGAGGTGGGGTCCAGCTCCAGGCAACGCTGCAGGGTGCTCTGGGCATACTCTAACTCTCCTAGAAATAATAAACAAATCTCTACATCCAGGGATCCTTGGGACTCTCAGGACCCACTATGTAAAGGCAGAAGGAATTTTACACGTCCTGTTACCCAGAAACACCCAATAGGGCATTTTACCCAGTT
Source organism: Delphinus delphis (assembly GCF_949987515.2). Lineage (NCBI taxonomy): Eukaryota > Metazoa > Chordata > Mammalia > Artiodactyla > Delphinidae > Delphinus > Delphinus delphis. The sequence continues at coordinate 60,925,003 of NC_082692.2, forward strand.
CTGTTCTGCTTGTCTCAGAGGTTTCTTCCTAAAATTAGAACTACAGTTTTTGCCTTGACCCAGACAAAAGCCAGGAAATTCAAACCTTGGTGTGACACCTCCCTTCTCTCTGTACCCTCAGGGAGATGGCTAAGTTACTTCACTGCTCCCTCTGGAAGCTCAGGGGAACACTGAACTCTCGATTCCCACACCTAAGAGCAGAACAAAATCTAATAATAACAGCAACCATAATAGCCACAACTTAAGAAGCACCTGCTCTGCACCAACATAGGCAGAGCACTTTAGAAAGGCTGGTTTAATGTCTGCCCAGCCCCACAAGGTTGGTATTATGATGCAGGACTGAAACTTCAGTGATATAAGTCACTCAGCTTGGAAGGGACAAAGTCAGTATTTAAATCCAGGCCTATCGGCTCCTGAGGCTGAGCTCTGAATGCCTTGGCACGTTGAGGCTAAGAGGCCTCCCTGCAGCCAGGCTGGCCCTAAGCAGGTGGCAGTGGCAGCCCAGGAATGGAGTACAGCGAGCTGGTGGGAGAGCCCTCCTCCCTCTGCAGCCAGGTCCCTCAACAGCTCCTGCTTGGGGTCCATCACCAGCTGGTGGGGAACACCTGCTTCTGGGTCCCAAACTCCCTGCTCCTTCCCTTGTGCTGCAGAAATGTGAAGATGTCACCATGACAACCTAAGCAGCTGGAGACCTTGCTTTGTCCCTAAAGGTGCTGGCAGCTGTCAGCACCACTGTGTGTGTGTTGGGATGGGGGTGGTTTCTGCCCTCCCCTTGTACCCAGGAGACCTTCAAGAAGTGGGCAAACCTGGCAGCCGGATGAACACTAGGAGGGCCGAGGATGAAGACCGGGGAGCTCTGGACAGAGTGTAAGCCACACAATGCAGAGCCAGAGGACACAGGCACGCCATGGCATTCTGGAGGCTTTGGCAGACGGGGGTGAAAGGCTGAAGGGAGCAAGGACTTCGGAGAGGACAACAGGCCCCCACGGAGGGTTCTCCGCCTTTCCCTCTCCCTCCAGAATCTCGGCCTTGAGATGGGACAGGATGGACGGGGACTGTTCTGGCTGCTGGAGGCTCTGAAAGTCTAATGGTACAGGGTCTCCCCTCCTCACAAGGCCTTCCTGACCACCTTTTAAAAACTGCAACCCTGGCACCCCCGCACGCCCTCCCCGGCTTTCATTTTCTCCATTGCACAATCGTGCCCTAACAATAATACTGCATTTACTGTCCAAGTCCCCTCACTAGAACACAAACTCCATGGTGGAATTTTTGCCTGTTTTGAGTACTGCTGTCCCCCAGGATCAGAGCAGTACCAGCACGTAATCAAGTTCAGTGACTATTACCTGGCACAGATCAAGTAAACCAGGGGTCCCCAACCCCTGGGCCACGGACGTGGCCTGTTAGGAGCCAGGCCGCACAGCAGGAGGTGAGCGGCGGGCCAGCGAGCAAAGCATCCTCTGCCGCTCCCCATCGCTCACGTTACCGCCTGAACCATCACCCCCCCACACACCCCGCTTCTTCGTGGAAGAAAAATTGTCTTCCACGAAACTGGTCCCTGGTGCCAAAAGGGTTGGGGACTGCTGAAGTAAGCTATCAGCAAAAGGGCGGGTTGGAGAGACCCCTGCTGGTGAGGAGTCAGGAAGGTGTCTGGGGGTTAGAGGCTGGAAGGAGTGGGCCCGCCTCCTGAGGGTATGTGTGTGTGGACTACCCCAGGCAGGGAGCCTGCGGACACTCACCCAGGGGCCCCGCCAGCCATGAGGACCCACAGGCTCACCTGAGAGATACTTGACCTGGGCCATCAAATACAGCGGGTCGATCAGGGCTGGTGCTGCCTTGACTACAGGATGCAAGATCACAGAGACTTGTTTAAGAAGAGGAGACATAATCTGGCCTGGCGACCGGGGCTGTAGGAACACGGGGGTCTGGCTGTGCGGTTTGCCCTATTCCAACGGAGACTCCGGGAGTGCTCAGAAAACACTCTCGCAGTGTTTTACTTTTTTCCACATGTATATACCATCCACTCCGTACCACCTAGTGCAAGAGCATCAGCTCCCGAGAATGGGGACTTTTTTTTGTTCACTGTTGCATCCCCCCTACCTAGCACGGCATCTGGCACATGGTAGTGCCTTCAATAAATATTTGTGGAATGACATTACAAGGCACTGGGGGGATATTAAGGCGTATGAGATATGATCCTTGCCCACAAGGAATCTTGACTGTCTGGGAAAGCCAGACAAACAAGAAAAGACCAACATACTTCTTAGAAGACGTCTGGCAAAAAGGGAGCCCAGTTCTTCCCTAGGATAAATGCAGACACAGGGGCCAGTGCCCTGCTCCTCCAAGTGCGGTACCTGGACCAGCAAGCATCGGCATCCCCTGGGAGATGCAGGGCTTGTGCCCCACTCCCTGGCTGACTGGTGCGCTGCATGTGCAAGTGTGAAAAGCGCTGGGCTCCCCAACTGCCAGAGGCTCAAGCACCCTGGTGACTTGCCAGGTAGGTCCTGCCTCCGTCCAGACCTGTCCTCAGGACCAACCCCGCTCCCACCCTGCCGCCATGAAGATGCACTCTCCTCTAACCTGCTTGGGGCAGAAGACCAAGTACTCCTTGGCGATGCAGACCAGGAAGAGGGGGTCAAGCCTTTCAAAGTACTCGGTGCTCAGGGGGAGGGCCTGCGTGCTGGAGAAGTGCAGCTCAGCCGCTTCCTTCAGCAGTGCCGCGGCCTCCTGCTCTCCCTTGTGCTTCTTGGAAGCCAGGAGGGCTTGGAGGAAAACCAGCACCTGTGGGAGGCAGGCCCAGGTCTTGGAAGCAACACCCTCTGCGCAGAGTTGCCAGAAGCCTGGGCTGTCTTGGGTGCTTTACTGGAAACTGGGGGTGGGAGGAAGGCGGGGCGGGGGCACGATCCTGGAGCAACCCCAGCGCCCAGAGAGCTCTGACCTCGGACTTCCCAAAGGACTGCTGCACCTCCTTCAGGAATTCCAGCTGATGCTCAGCCTCTTCCAGGTGGCCGTCTAAGATCTGGCACCAGATGACCCCTGGGATGGGGCAAAACCAGGATGAGCAGCCAGCTCTGCAGCAGAGCCAGCAGTCCAGCAGTCCAGAGGCAGGGACGGGAGAGTGGATGGCAGGGGCCCTTTCCGACATCTTCACAAACTTAGAGTGGCACATACTCATGGTAAAGAATTCATATCATAAGGCAAGGAAAACATCCCTAGCTCATGTTCTGGCTGTGTCTCTCTCTAGAAAGAACCAACATGAACAGTTTGGGGTATACGCCTCCAAACATCTTTTGAAGCATTTATATGTTATTAGCGTATACCATGTTTTCCCATCAGTTCATACAAATCTACCCCATTCCCTTTAATCATGACATAATATTCCACTGTGGATGTAACCGTTTATTTAACTACTGCCCTACTGAAGGACTCCTCATTTCACATTTAGTTTGTTTTCAGTGTTTAAATATTACAGTGCCATGGTCTACATTTGTGTGTGTTCTAATTCCTGAAGTAGAGCTGATGGGTCAAAGGGCACGCATATCTAAGACATTGATAGATAAGGCCAACTTGTCCTCCAAGGATATCTGAATTAACATTCCTGCCAAGAATTTGAAAGTGTTCTTTCTTTCCTCACAACCTCACAAACATGCTTCACTCTTTACCAGGTTAAAGAGTGAACAGTAACTCATTTTAATTCACATATAAAAATTTTTTTTAGGGAGAATGAACATCTTTTTATATATTTAATGGTCTTTTCTACTGTGAATTTCCTCCTGATAGCTTTTGCCTGTTTTTCTTTGGATGGACTTCTCCCTCTCTCTCTCTCTCTCTCTCTCTATATATATATATTTTCTCTTTATATATTTATATTCTCTTTATATATAGTCTTTGTTACATTTTCCATTAGTTTGCCTTTTACCTTTTAACTATTTTATTGTGCCTTTTGCCATCCATTAGTTTTAAGTTTTTATGTAGTCATATTGGTCATTTTCCTTTACAGTTTCTGAGTTTGTGGTTAGGCTTAGCATCCCCCAGGAAACCCAAGTCCAATTTAATTTTTATGTTTAAATACCTAACTCATCTGGAATTTATTTTTGAGGATAGTGTGAGATGGGTATTTACCTTTATTTTTTTCATAATGGAGAGTCAGGTGTCCAATCACAAGTTATTGAAACTCTATGGGTTTGAAATGTCATTTGTATCCTAAGACCTGTTTCTATCCCATTTATCTGTTTATTCCAGTGTTGGCCTCAAACTGACTTAACTACTTTTTTTAAAAAAAGCATTTAATATTTATTTATTGCTACGTTGGGTCTTCCACTACTTATTTTTTTTAAAGCATTTAATATTTATTTATTGTTACGTTGGGTCTTCGTTGCTGTGCGTGGGCTTTCTCTAATTGCGGTGAGCAGGGGCTACTCTTTGTTGCAGTGCACGGGCTTCTCATTGTGGTGGCTTCTCTTGTTGTGGAGCACGGGCTCTAGGTGCACAGGCTTCAGTAGTTACAGCATGCGGGCTCAGCAGTTGCGGCACTTGGGCCCTAGAGCGCACGGGTTTCAGTAGCTGTGGCGCATGGGCTTAGTAGTTATGGCTCGCAGACTCTAGAGTGTAGGCTCAGTAGTTGTGGCGCTTGGGCTTTGTTGCTCTGCGGCATGAGGGATCTTCCTGGACCAGGGCTCAAACCCGTGTCACCTGCATTGGCAGGCGGATTCTTAACCACTGCACCACCAAGGAAGTCCAGACTTAACTACTCTTGTTTTGAGACATGTTTTGATATTGGGAGGACAAATCCCTTCTCTTCCTACTGTTCTTCTTTTACAAGATAGTCCTTGGCCATTTTGGTGCAATTATTTCTGTCTTCCTAATCACCAACTTGGTTTTCAATTATATCCATCCCACTATTTGGCTCATCTATGGAATTTTTTACTTTGCAATAATCATATTTTAAATTTTCAGCAACTCTTTTTTGTTCTCTGTATTTTTTCCTAGTAGCACGTTCTTTACTTACTGACATAATACCCTCTAGAGCCAGCCAATATGGGAAGTGTTTGGGGGAAAAAGTCTTTTCTGTATCTGGCCTTAACTTTGCTCCTCAGATGGGCACTGCTTTGCACGTTCCACTTGGTCCCTTTTTCAAACTGCTAGTAGATTTATAAATGGACAAGAGTGATGAGTATTAGCATCTGGGGCAGATTTCCCAAATTGTTAAGGTCACTGATTTTCCCAGACGGGCCAGATAAGATGGATGAATCCAGGACACACAAGAGTGGGCTCGGCCTGGGCTGGAGTGTATGGACTTCCCTTTTGGCTGATTGGCTGGGGATCTCCCTTGAATGAGGAAGTGGGGAAGGACTCAGCCTGGTGGAGGCACATTTTGGGGGATTTGCCTATGTGCCGGGCATCCAAGTCTTTTGGTCCTTCATGTCCCTGATGGTGGTGGGACGTCATGGGGGCGGGGCTCTGTTTTGCTCCCTCCTACCTCACCACCTGGTAGACCCTCCCTGATCCCATTCTCTGGCTCTCAATAACCCTCCTGTTATCTCAATGACTACCCTATGGCATGTTTTGCTCCCAGCCTCTGGGGACCCTGAGCTTATGTTTTTAAAATTTTCTTTTTCCTGGAGCCCTTTGGGGAAAGCTGATCTACTCATTTCTTTAGCTGCCCCAACCCATGTTGGCTTATGGGTTTCTAGACCTGCTTGGAGTTTCCATTTGTTGGATGCAATCTGCTTTATATCTTCTAAAAATGAGAAGTCCTTCAAAGTTCCTGGTCCACCTAAGGCACCTTTCCCTGTTTCTGGGGCTGCTACAGGGACTCATTATCTTTTTAAAAGGTCGCCCATGACTTTTGTGGGATTTGGGGAGGGAGGAAGAGGCGATGACGGATGAGTCAGCCTGACGTATTGAACCAGAAATCAAGACCAGTCACTTGGATTGCTGTTTTGATTGTGCCGCACAGATGAGGAGCCTGGAGTGTAGACAGAAGTGACTTGCCCACAACTCCTCAGAGCCAGGGCAAGAAGCCAGCCTGCCTGGAGCATTGGTCATGAGGCTGTCCCCACTAAGATCAAACACTGCTGCTTCAGGATTCACCAGAGACACCGATTTGAGGGCTTTGTATAAAAATGAAAATCGGGCTCTGGAAAATTCATTTGACATTTAGATAAAGCCGGAGGGAAGCACTGGGACAGACAGGGAAGTAAAACTCTCAAAACTGCTCACTCTGGTGGCCTTTCAGCTCAGGGGCCTGAAGAGGGAGGGTCTACAGAGGTGAGCCTAGAGGCTTTGGGGAGGGGTGCTCTGGCAGTAGAACCTTCTCCCACACTGGCCTGGTGAGGCCTGAGAGGAGGCAGGGCTGACTGAGCGTAATGGGCTGGGTATGGCTATTGGAGGTCGGCTGTAGATCAGAATGGCTTTGACCACTTTCGAGAATTCCTGTTCCTCTTACATCTATACTTGTAGATTCGTGGACAGGCACCCCATCATACAACGCAGCCCCAAACTCACACACACCCTGGGGAGAATGCTTCCCAGCCCACTCTCTTCTGGACCCACGGCGGCCACCCTGCTTGGCTCCCAGCCCCCGCCCTACCACCCCTCGCCCTGCCCTGCCTGCACAGACCAGTCAAGGCAGCCATGCTGCTCTCGTCCAATTTCATGGCCTCCGAGTACCACAGAGATGCCTCCTTCACTTGGTCCTGCAGGATAAAGAGGTAGCCCAGCTCTGTGGCCACGGGGGCGTAGGAGGATGTGGCCATGAAGGTTCGCTCGAGGAAGCTACACACCAGCTGCAGAATCGCCTGGTGCCTCCCAGACTGCAAGGCACAGACACGGGAATGGGGAAATTAGTCAGGCCAGCCTGTCTGAGCACGGCCGTGTCACTCTGGTGGGACTAGGGGGTGCTCAGGAGAGCCCAAGAGGTACCCTGTGTCCAGGCAGCTGGGTCCGGGTAGCTGTCCACCTCCCAAAGAACCCCCCGCTGGCCACATCTGTGGAACCCGCCTCCAGCCGCAGGCCCTCTGAGGGACCCAGCCCCTGTCTGGCCACAGTCATTGGTCCAACGAGTCACCAGGAGGTTTTTCACAAATTGAAGTTGCATGAGAGAAACTCTTTGTGTCCCACTGATGGAAAGTGGCTCTGAAGGCTGCGAGCAGCCACTTTCCCTGCCACACGTGGAGAATGAGGCAGAGAGAATCAGACATAGTTGTGGAGGACAAGAGGGTATCCCAGTGGCATTCGACTCCCCAGAGCTGCCCCTGTTCTTATGGCAATTCCTTCTAGAAAATCTGGCTCTGGGGCTCAAGGGTCTGACACAGACAGATTGTTTGGCAGCCTGGTCTGTTTGCACCTTGCCTGGCATCAGAGAGGCCTAGGCAGGCCAGCCTCACCAGGTCTCTTCCACAGAAAGGATATGGGAGTCCGGTGCTCCAGCACCCTGAGGTTACAGCTGGGCGTTGCTCTGCTGTACCACAGCTGTGCCACTGCCCTCCTTCCCCAAACAGGGCGCCTCCCTCTCTGAAAGCACTTCTAGACCTCACCTCCGTGATCTTCATAGCATCTTTGAAGGACATGTAGGTGCAGGCTACAGAGCCCACAATTCAGTGATTGGCTGGAGGCAGGCAGTGGCCCCGGGGTCTGGGCCACCAGCCTGAGAGGCCAAGTTTAAGCCAGAGAGGGGAGGTGCAGGGTCCTCAGGGAGCTTCCAGGGAGCACAGGTCTCCCCCGGGGAACATAACAAGAAGCACTCGTTCAGAAACCAGGGAACACCTTCTTACCAGTCTGCCAACCACAAGAATTTTTTTAAGATGGAGGCTTGGATTTTGGGGCTCTCTTGTTTCCAGCGCCTTAATCAGATTTCTAACACGCTCAGCAGCCTACAAGAACAAAACACAATGTCAAAGGCAGTATATAAAAGGGGAGTGGGGCAGAGGTTCTCAACTGTGGCTGCCCATGAACACCAGCTGGGAGATCTTAAAAACACCCAGGCCCCCAAGCCAGCCCCAGAGATTCAGAGTTAATTGGCCTTGGGCGGGCCCAGGCTTCAGTATTACTTCGGAGCCTCATTGGCGGAGCTTTCAGGAGCATTATTCATCCCAGAGCTGGCACTGCCGCTTTGTTCATGAATCTGTGAAGAGCAGCTGCCCTTTGGGACACCCCCAGGCAGGGCCAGGAGCCACCTGTCATGGTGCCCACATCACAGCCCACCAGGCTGGCAGCAAACCACCTGGGCTGGCCCAGGAGCAAATGGTCAGGGTAGGTCCCTGGCCCCAAACCCCTGCTCCATTTTGATGTGAGTCACCACATTGGTGCTTCCCTGTCATTCCAGTGAATGCTCCCAACGACCCTGTAAGTCAGTGTAACTATAGATACCCGAATTTTTCAGTCCAGCAGATGAAGGGTCAGAAAGGTTAGGTCATTTTCTCAAGGTTACCCAGCCAACGAGGTGGCTGACTGACTCCAAAGCCTGCGTTCTTTCCAGTGGACTCTTCTGCCCACTCTCTATGTGGGAGTAGGGAGTTTTTAGTCCCCAGCTGCAAAGAAGTGCCAAAACAGAAGCCCGGGGTAGGGTGGATCTTTTCTGCAAGACAAGAACTGGGCAGCCTGAGCTGGGGCGAGGGGCAGATCCCAGAGTTTGAGGTGGGAACGAAGGAGAAGAATTAAATGCTAATTGCCCTTGGGCCTAACCTTCAGGCCAGGCCTTAGGAAGGCCTGCCCAGGGCTCTGGGGTCTCAGGAAGCGGAGGACATGCCTGTTCTCTTGTTCTGACCCAGAGACAGTGGTAGAGCCCTTTTCGAGGGTTCCTCCCAAATATGAACGGTGCCCTCCACCTCACCTCACCCCACAAAATTCGTAATTTCAGAGCTGGCCAGATGGAACCAGAAACTTCCTCTTCCCACCATGACCCCTTACAGCCTCTTGATTTGTCACACTCCCTGCAGAGGCAATGTCTTTATTCAGAAGGCAGGGTTTTAGCTGAATACACAAACTCTTTTTGAAAATAAGAAGCTGTCTGGGCATGGAGGTTTTCATTAAGAATTCTAGGTGCTTCTGATTGGATGTGAGGGCTCTTTGGGGTTTCTTTGGAAAACTACAAGGCTTAGGAGCAGGTCTGGGGCCAGGTACTGCCTGGTACTGTCAATACCTGAGCAATGCCAACCATTCCCTAAAAAAAGGCATTTCCTGAAATATGAAACACAACTGTGGGGAATTCCCTGGTGGTTCAGTGGTTACTACTCAGCACTTTCATTGCCGTGGGCCTGGGTTCAATCCCTGGTCACAGAACTAAGATCCTGCGAGTCCTGTGGTGTGGCAAAAAAACAAACAAGAAAACCCCAAACAAACAAACAAACAAAACCCCCACAACCATGACTTCTATCAGGTAACATGGAGCAAATTATTGTAGTACACCGGGCACTGTTCCCAGTTGTCCCACCTGTCATCTTAGTCCTTATAACAAGCTCACGGAGTGGGTGGAATTATCTCCATTTTACAGATGAGCATCCTGGGGCTCATTCAGGTGGAGACACCTGCCCAGGGTCACACAGGGAACATGTGGCAGAACCAGAGTTAGCCTCACTGCTGGCCTTTGGAACTGTGTGGCTCAAAGACCAAACCAGAGCAGACCTCCCTGGCAGGGAGTATGGAGGAGGGGGCAGGGAGCTGAGACCCAGGGAGCCCCCTCCAATGCCTTGGGGGTGGAGGTACTGTGAGGGGTCCCTCCTTGGCTGTGTTGGTTTCAAGGCGTAACTTCTGAGTCTTGAAAGAACTTACTGTGGTTATGTTTCCTTCTCTTGCAAGCTCATGCACAGCTAGAATTTGGCAGGCATCAACATTGCTTTCATCTTTTTCTAGGATTCTGAAATAGGAGGAGGAGCCACGTGAATTGAGAATGTTCAGAGGCAAGGCTAGGAAGGTGTGGCGGCAACTTCTGATTGTCTCCTAACATCCATTCTCCCCTTCTCCTTTTAATAATAGAACCCCCAAACTGTTGGGGCACAGCGGCTACCGGAAAAGACTACATTTCCCAGCCCCCCTTTGCAGCTCAGGAGTGACCATGTGATTAATTTCTGCCCAATAGGATGCAAGCGGAAGTGCCCAGGATATATCCAGTGGTGCCCCTACAGCATGCCTTCCATTTCTTCTCTTTCCTCCTTCCTGCCGGTTGGAATGTGGACCACGTGAGCAACATCTTAGGAACAGGACAGCAATGAGAGAGAAGGGAGGGGCCTGGGGCCCTACAGAGTTAAGCTGTCATCCTAGCCCTGGCCCACCACCCAAACTTTTCCCTGAGAGAGGAATAACATCTTATGTTATTTAAGTCACATATTTGGGGGTGTCTTTGTGACAGAAGCCCATTATGTCCCAAATAGCACAGGTATGACCATGGTGCCAAGGTCTGGGGGGGCCAGAGAGCTGTAAGATGGAAAGGAACCTTGGTTTCCATCATATGTCCTCGGGAAGATGCAGCTCCTGATCATATTGTGGAGTTTTCTATATTCTGTTTCTTTTCTTTTCTTTTTTGGCCACACCAAGTGGCATGCAGGATCTTAGTTCCCCAGTCAGGGATCGAACCCATGACCCCTGCACTGGGAGCATGGAGTCTTAAACACTGGACCGCCAGGGAAGTCCCAATATTCTATTTCTTTACAGGAAATTTCATATTTTTCAGCCTGATCAGGGAATGGCCCTTCTGCTTAATTGATGGTTACTCTAAATGACATATAAGATTCCAACACGATTAGGCACAGTCAACAGTCAAAGACTTCTAAGCATTTATGATGAATTTGAAGGCACTGGGAACCTCATAATTTGGAAATTAAAAGAAACTTTTAAAAGATGTATGGACTAAGAAAGAATCAGAACGAATGTTAGAAAATTCTTAGAACCAAAAGACACTGAAAATACTACTGAAGTATCCAAATGTGTAGATACTGTTTAATGGTACCTCTAGGGACATTCATAGACTTAAATGCTTATCTTCTAAAAGAAGATTGAGAATGGCCAGGCATCCAACCCAAGAGTCAGACAATAGCAACAGAGTAACTCCAGAGGAGGTAGTTGGCAGAAAATAATAAAGAGCAGAAAGTAATAAATTAGGAAACAAAGATAATAGCATCAACAAAACTCAAAGCTGGTTCTTTAAATGAAAGAGACAAATTATTTTAGTATCAGTGGAGAAAAATAAGAGAGAAGGAAAAAATGAACAATTTTTAGGGCTGAAAAGAGATACACACCTACAGAGAGCAGAGATTTAAAGAGCAATGGGGATATGTATAACTGACTCACTTTGTTATAAAGCAGAAACTAACACACCATTGTAAGGCAATTATGCTCCAATAAAGATGTAAAAAAAAAAAAAAGCAATGCGGGAGGGGCTTCCCTGGCAGTCCAGTGGTTAGGATGCCACGCTTCCATTGCAGGGGGCATGGTTTTGATCCCTGGTTAGGGAACTAAGATCCTGCATGCCGTGTGGTGTGGCCGGGGAAAAAAAAAAAATTAAAGAGCAATGGGGGAACTCTATGAGCTGGGAAACCCTCCATGAGGGAAGGTGTCGGGTGTTGGACTCAACCCACTGGCACCAAACACCATCTCCCTGCAGGTGGATGCGGCAGGGCCTGGGCAGGGAGGCCGCACACACTCAAGGTTGAGGCCTTCAGCCAGGTGTTTCCAGGTATCCTGTGGGCCCAAGGCAGAGCCTCCAAAGCAAGCTCTTGACCCAGCTCCTGCCAAGGACACCGGCCAGGTGTCAACTGTGAGAGAGGGCTGCTGAGGACCTGCCCAGGTCTGGCACAGGCTGGAATCACTTTCAGTTTCCTACCAGCGCCTCTTTCTGAGACTCAAATTCCAGCTATCATCAGAGGAGTTATCATCCCTCCACAGGGAAGGAAGAGGTATGTTTGTGTTTTGTTTTATTTTTCCCACACACAACTTAGTAAAAACTTGTAGTGGTGACTCATGGTCACTCAGAAAAAAACGTAGTCCACTAACTCTTTTTAGGAAGAAAATTGGTACTGTACGTTTTAGGATTACTGTGATAAAAATAGTTAAAGCGTTTAGAGGTTAAAGAGATAAGCTTCAGTTATCTAGAAAATTCCATTCTACAAAACCCTCCATCAAACATCCCTCCCCTGAAGCCATCTTTATCTCTATTCACAGTGAAAGTGCTTCAGGATCACCCTATACTTGGCGTCTGGCTTCCACAGACCGCATAACTCTGGAACCCTAGGCTGTCTTCCAGATGCACTCAGCTTGCTACTAAAGTCTTCTCTCAGGCAACAATGACCTTTGTCCCCTGAAGTTTTTATTAACACATATCGCACCCACAGTTTTTAAAAGTAACTAATACAATAGTCCCTTTCTCCCTTTACTCTCCCCTACCCACCACTCCTCAGAGACAACTGCTCTTTACCCTGTAACTCTTGTTGCTTTGGGTTCCTTTGGTAGTTCCCTCCATCTCTCTCCTAAACACTATGCTTAGACCTCTTGACAGGCCTATTTCTTGATTCCTCCACTGCAGGTCTCTGCTGTCGGCTTCCTGCTATGACAGGTAAGTGTCTAGTTCACGTCCATCCTCCCTCTCCTCCCCCACCCCCAATGTCATAATGTCACTATTCATAACTCCTGTTGACAATACTGACTTTTGTGTCTTACTCCATCAAGTACACAGCAGCTCCCATCTCGCCTCTGTGTAAGATGGGAACGATTAGCCCCCTTGGCTAGCAAAGGAAGGAAATAGCAGGTTGGCCCCACTCCTCACCTGTGTCCCGTTTCTACCGTCTGCTCCCAGTCCTGCCGAGCCAAGAACAGCCGCATCTTTAGGACCAAGGCCGGCAGGAAACTGCCCCAGGCGACAGTGATCTGGTTCACCACCTCCAGGGCCCCCGAGTAGTTCTGCAGCATCATGAAATACGTTGCCTGTCGAAAGCCAAAGAAAAGAGTCCCACTGGTGCCCACGAAGGATGGAGGGGTGTCAGGGTCCCCACCAGGACAGGAGCAGAGCCTGACATGTGGGCAGGATCCATCACTCAGAGTGACAAATCAGGGTCCACAGCCATCTTGGGTTCCCTGAGAGACAAGGCAGGGGCTCCAGGAGACGGCTGAGCCCTGAGCAGGCCTGGGACAGAGCAAGGTCATGGGAGGGCCCCCCCGCCTCCCCACCCCCCACCCCCAGCGGAGAAGCTGGAGTTGCTGGGCACTTTCCAATTCCACATATGGCCCATCATTTCCCATTCACTTTCCTAAAATTCACCACTGAAAACTGCTCACTGGGCCAGTGCAGCAACTCAGAGTCGGTTAGGGTTTGCAGGTAACACTCCCCTCCCCACGGCAAGCCTGCGGTGCTTTTTCCGCTCTCAAGGCACACCTGGCTGGGGTCATGGCCTCTACAGGCAGCCAGCCACCAGGCTCTCCTGGGTGAGTCATGACACAGATGCCTGAGGGGCAGAGGGCAATGCTCCCAAAAGGCTTGAAATTGGACTCCGAAAGGATGGCTTCAGTTTACAGTAACCCTCCATTAAGAGACTTATTAAAAACAAGAGGAGGATTATTCTAAATAAAGATATATGCATAAACGTGTTCACTGTAGAACTCTTTCTAAGTGTATAACTAGAAACAATCTCAATATCCAAACAATAGGAGGCGGGGTCGGCAAATTACATTAGGCCCACACAACAGGGGCCTGGCTTTACACAGACATTCAGAATGACACATGCTTATGATATAACCTTACATGAAGAGAAAGAGACCAAACGGTAAGATGCCCTATGATTACAACTATATGAACTACCCACACTATCTCCCACCCCATGGTGGGTGCTGTGTGTGACCTCCTTCAGGAAAAGGGGAGTTGGACGCTGACAGCTCTTGGGGGAGTCTCCCTCCTGGGATCACCCGTGGCTGCAGGGAGCTGCCTGGTACCAGGTCACACACCTCCGCGAGGGGTAGGTCACACACCTCCGCGAGGGGCAGGTCACACAGTCAGCATCTTGTCAGTGAGGGAGTCAGTGAAGGGCCATCCCAGCTCCATAATTCCAAGCAGAGCCGGCTGAGGCCTTCACTGGAGCTGCTTCACAGCCCAAGTTCTCCCTCCTGCTTCTTTCACTTTCTCCACAAGTGTTGGTCCCAAGGGCATAACCTGCTAAACCTCCTGTGAGATAACCTCATGGCCTCTGCTCCCCAGAAAACCACCGAAGGCACACCCCGAACCAATGCGTAGAAGAAAGACTTGGACATGGCCCTAAAATGTTAACATGGGTTGTTCGGGGGTGGTAGGGCTAAGGATGCCATTTTAAATCACCTTTTGACCTTCTTAGACTTCTGGTTTTTTAATGAGTAACTATTCATTTTGTAAGAAAGGATATACAAACAGAAGAGGATAAGAGGATGGTTTTTCCATCATAGATTGATTCAACGAGGGCCACATCAGAAAAAGGAAACAATTTAAATTAAGGTCAGAAAATACAAAACACATACCTCCCTTCTCTTATGGCCACTAAGTGAATTTAACAGGTTAGATGAGAAAGTGTGAAAGAAAGATGCATAGAAAAGGGGCAGTGGGTGAAAACAAAAGGCAAAGAGACAAAGCCTGCCAGAGCTGAGGAAGCCTAGCCTCCAAGAAGACCCCACACAGGCAACGGAAACTCAAGATTGGGCAGGTAGCAGGGAGGACTGGAGCAGGCCCGGGGCTGTTCTGAGTCCCTGATGCTCTCCAGACCTTTGTTCCTCATCCACCAGCTGGGGGGTCTAGAGACTGAGGTCTCTGGGTGGGGACATTCTTGCCCCTCCTACCTTTCCCATCAGCCCCAGAACATCTTTGGTGTCCTGAATGCCATACTCGAGGTACTTGATGGATTTCTTCACAGTGTGGGGTTTGTCTGAGCTGAGGTCCACCCAGCCTCTGAGCACATAGCCCTGGCATAAGAACAAGGGGAAAGATGAAGTGCTTGGTCCTGTATCGCCTCCATCCAGACTGCCTCTCCTGCCCACATCCCGCCCTTTGTCATTCCACTCCCTGAGGCCCTGCTGGGCACCACTGCTCCCAGATCCCAGGCGAGTCCTGCTTTCTCCCTACAGGCCTTCACACCTCTTGTTCCTTCGTCTGGAATGCCCTTCCCAGTACGCGTCCCCCAAACCAAGTCCCTTCATCTGATTAACCACCACCAGTCTTTAAAACTCAGCCGAGGAGGCCCCTCCTGTAGGAGGCTTTCCTTGACTGGAATCCAGGCTGGGTTGGGGCCCTCCCTATGACCCCCATGGTTCTCTTGCCCCTTATGGAGGCACTACCACCTGTCTTGTCATTGCGTGTTTATTTTACACTGGGGTCAGGGCGCCAGGGTAGGGCCACTCCAGCTCTCTCCACTTCTTAGACCAGCACAGGGCCCAGCCTGCATGGGAAGCCGGGAATGCCCTCTGAGCGGGCAAGTGGCCATACTGAGCTCATGGGCCTTGGTGGCTCCCCTTCAGCCTTCACCCTGCCTCGCCTGGCAGGTGCCACAGGCCAGGTCCAGGAGGCAAGGTTAGAGGGGTGCTTGGAAGACCCTGCCCTGAAGCATCTCTCACGGCCTAGAGCAGGTTTCTCAATTCTTTTCCATTACTGCCCTCCTAAGGAGACTTTTTAGTCATTTCTCCCCTAATCATTCCCTCCCCCTCCAAGAAATTTTAATATCACAGATATACCATTTATGTACTGTGTTTATATCTGTGTTTTATATACAAACAGTGAGGTTTTTTTCACCCCCTCCTCCAATAACCAATTTTCACCCCCTTGGGGGGCTGGGGGTGATATATACCCTGCTGAGATGCATGGCTTAGACTGAGGCTTTTAATTCTACCATGAGTACAATTCTACAGCACATGACATCCACTGCATATGAGATCTTCTGTGTGAGCCACCACTGACACCTAGCAGATCACTGCAAGGAAGGAATACAGGCCCAGTGTAGTCAGCTCACCTAGTTTTTCAAAAGAACCAAGAAATCTGGACTTTTAGGTAAAAAATCTTCTGATTTCTAAATGTCAGCAAACTAATTCAAGATTTTAAAAATATATAGTGCAGGCCATAAAACCTATCTGCAATCGGACTCTATGGACAAAGGCCAGTGTGTAGTTGTCTACACCCTGAGCCAGCATGGGTCTTGTTGGTGTCTGGGTGTGGCCCTCCCCCAGCCCCAGGGCCCTCCATGGGAGTAAGGGCCACTCTTTAGGATGTGTTTGGACACTGCTTTCTTTGGCTGTTGCCCCCATAATGCCCAGGGCTGGTACCTCTCTGGAGCTGCTGGAGACCTTCAATGTGCGGTCAATGTATTCCTTGGCCTTGTCATGGCGGCCCATGAGCCACAGGAAGAGGCCGGCATAGTACAGGGCAGTCCCGCTGGCTGTCTTGCGGATTTCCTTCAGGCTGCTCTCAAGTTCCTGAATCGCTTCTCGGTCTGGGAATCCGAGAGAGAGGAGGAAGGGGACAAGTTAGGATGGGGAGGTCTGTCTGGCCCTGCCTCTCCACGCTCTGGGCCTCCCTCAACACACGGAGCCAACTACACGACAGCCCAGGGCCTGGGAACCAGAAACACTGGCCCGTGTGATGCCACAGGAGCTGCCCAGCCCTGGAACTGGGTTTGCTGGCTGAGATTTATCTTTTCTCCTCTGTGCCCAGCAGTTTGCTGGGCAGACAGATCAAACCTGAACCCCCCACCTCAGGCCCAAAATCCATTCCGGGTGAGGAAATTGTAGTTTGTACGTAGTTTCTTAGAATCTCTTCCTGACTCTAGAGAGGTGCAGATGAGGGGCAGAATTTTTTATTTTGGCTTGGTTGTTCTCGACAAGATCTTGGCAAGGGAAACCAGGGCGTCTCCCCAGCTCTCGGGATGTGGAAGGAGGACCCCTCCCACTGTCATGCTTTCTGCCTGCGGCTCCCACTCAATTGGGCCTGGGCACGGGGTCTTCTTTGAGGTCTCCATGGGGAGGGGAGGGGAACCACTCCTCACAGCATCTGCAGTCTCGAGTGCACACACCTCCTGCAGCCCAAGAGGGGCGATATCTCTGGAGTGGGGCTCTCTTTTCCCCACTGGGCCAGGCCTGGCTGAGCATGGCTGCACTCACCGATGGTTTCACAGCACTTGTGAGCATAAATGAGAGCCATGACGGAGCACAGGGACACATCTGGGTGATTCTGGATGCTCTCTAGGCTGCTGATGGCATCCTGGATGCGCTCTGTGAAGACAGCCCAAGTGGTTATTCTCTGGGGCTCCATGCTCAGAGGGCAGGAGGCTCCATGGCAGACACAGGGCTGACCCAAGGCTTGGTACCACCTGACCCAAGACTTGGACTAACTAGTCCAAAAGGTCACTAGTGGCCCAAGTTCCCTGAAGACTGAAGCTTCCTGAAAGGGCTGCTGGTGCCATGGTCCAGGAGTATGCACAAGGATTCCTGTAGGTCGGTTCTGAAGAAGGACCTCTGTGCATTCCCAGCTAGCTGCTCAGCTATATTTATCCTTCCATGTCCACTGACATTGGCCATGGGCAGCTCAGCTGGCCCCCCGCCCAGGACGACCTTCTAAATGTCAGTGAGTCGCACCTCCATGGGCCCCACTTCTCTCCCTGCTCCTGTCCCACACCTGCCTGTGGCCACACCTACCACTTCCTCCTTTTTCTGCACTACTGGCTCTCAGTTTCCAAGCCTGGGATTGGTTCAATAATCTTGCAGTCATCTTTCCCCCCACTCATTTTACAGATAGGGAGACTGAGGTGCAGAGCAGGGGTAGCGAGGTCTCTAAGGTCTCAAAAGTGAACTAGATATGGATTACATTCTGTGGATTAACCTGGGAATCTAGCTACTGAGTGTAAGACTTTTTCCATGGGAACATGATTGGGGTAGAAGTAGGCATCCAGGTGGAGCCAGCACATTAGTGCTGGGCTAGTGCCTGAGGTCAGAAGGCAACACTGACGAGTCCCTACCTTCTCTGAGGACTCCATAGGCTTTAAAGAACTGCAGCACTGGGTCATTGCTGAATTTTTCCAGGCCCACGGCCGCGGCCTGCTGCACATGGCGGAAGTACTTTTCTTGGCTGTAATAAATGATCCCAGCCTGCGAGGAGGAAGACACAGTTGCAATAGTCCCAGCCCCTTTTCTGTCTGTTCTGACCTGCTCCCTCCCCTAGTCCCTTCTCCTCTTCCAATTCTGTAAAGAGAAGAGAAAGAATATTCAGACCTCATCCCATTCCTCCCCAGCCCCAGGAACAGCTCCATACAGTTTTCTTGGGAAGGAGTTTGGAGATGTTTGTTTTGGAATTAACCACAGATTCTGGTTCAAATGTGATGGGGAGTTCAACTCAGGTTTTGCCTTAGGAAGGGAATAAGGGGGAAGAAAGTGAACCGATAATAAGAATCATGACGCCAGTACTTAGAGGTACAAGTTATTGTGGGCTAACCGCCTGTGGGGAAGTGTACAAGGGCTTTACGCCCATCATCTATGCATTATCCTCTCCATATCCTTCACGGTTAAGGAAGCCGAAGCCCATGAAGGCTGTGGCTTGACAAAGGTCACATAGTAAGAGGCGCTGAGATTTCAAAGTGAAGTCTCACTTCCCCTAAGGTTTGTGGGTGCCGGGGTTGGGGACAGATGTGGTTGGATTGTGAACAGGCTTGTGGGCCATATGAAAGAGCCCAGACACCATCCTGAGGGTAATAGGAAGCAGCTGGAATGGTTTTAAGCGTTGAACACGGGGGGGGGGGGGGCGGGGGATGTACTCAGGTGTGTGTTTTTGCAAACACTCTGGCTTGTGTGTGTGTGTGTGTGTGTTGGGGTGGTCGTGGATGTTGGTGGCGGTGGTGGTGGTGGTGGCGGTGGTGGTGGGGGACTGCTGGTGAAGAGAGCTGAAGCAGAGAAACCAGTTGGGAAGGGGACTGTTGCGGGTGCCCAGAGGGGAGATGGTGGTGATCCTGGACTAGGAGATAAAAAGTGGGTGATCTCAGGAGACATTTAGGAGCTGATACTTCCTGCCGATAGACAGGATCTAGAGATTCGTATGGGAAAGAGTAAAGGCTGGGGGAGCAAATGGTGGTGCGATCCACTGAGGTGAAGGACCCAGAAGAGGCACAGACAGGGGAAGGGGAGATAATGGCTAGGTGATGGAGCTGGGTTTTTATGCTTTGGTTTGGGGCAGCTCGGGGATAGGACTGGGTGGGTATGATGACTGTGGGCTCAGAGAACACTAGAGAGGATTCGCTTGCCACGGAGAGTGAGGCGAGAAGGGACGAAGGCAGCCTGAAGAGGCCGGGGACAGCGAAAGGCGGGTAGCGGAGGCAGCACGAGCGGTCAGAGAGGTAACAGGAGAGCTGCAAGGCGCGGGGGTCACCAGGCCAGGGGCGGAGAGTCCCGGAGGGAGCGGCTGGGCAGTGCCCGGGCCACGCACCATAAGGGAGGAATCATTGATGCTCATCTCCGGGCACCTGCGGCTCCGAGTCCGGGTCTGGTGGTGCCTCGCGGAGCGGGATTCCCGAGTCAGAGTCCCGGTCGCGCCTCTCGCGGCCTGCTGTTGGAGGCGCGCGCGTCCTTGGAAACGGAGCAGCCGGCCGCTCTCTAAGGGCGTCATTAAGGGTGGGCGTGGCCAGGCACCCACGTGACAAGGCGCGGGTAGTCGAGCGCCGAAAGGGTGAGCACGCTGGTGGCGCCGCGGTCCCGGGCACCGGCGCCCGAGCCGACAGTGGCCATGGGCCTGGGCGCCAGCGCCGAGCAGCCCGCGGGAGGCGCCGAGGGCTTCCACCTGCACGGGGTGAGTCGCCCCTGCGGCACCGGTGGCCTTGGCATGGCGTCCCCACCAATGTGCGGGGGACGTCCGATCACCGGCCTGGGGGCGGTAGAGGCGGGGTCTCGGCCTTAGTGCGGCCGCCCGGGGGAGAGTGATGCCCCTTCCCGGTAGGAGACGCCGGCAAGAGATGGCGCCACGGCACTCCTGGGCCCCGGCCCGTCTGCGGCCGCGGGTCGGCCCGGCGCCAGCCCCAAGTGCCAGCTCTGCAGGAAGCTGGAGCGTTTCCTGGTCGTGTCGGGCCGCCCCGGAATGGCACTTCTCCCGGTTGAAGAGTGAAAGCACCAGGTCCAGTCGGGACGCATTTGTGCACTTGTATGATCACATTTATGATCGCCTGTTGTGCACTGCGCTTGTTACTGGGCCTGGGGAGAGAGCCAGCTAAGCCCAGGGCCCGGCTGTCCCCGCCCTTGGATCCAGGGGTCGGGGTAACCGAGTGGACGCCAGCTGCGGGGGAGCCTGCCAGCGCGCATGTTGCCTGTGGTGGGGTCGAAGACCGATGAGAACCAGCCCGGGAAAGTGGGAGCGGGAGAGCCAAGAGAATGCGGCAGAGGGCTCGGGGAGAGAGTTTGCGGGGGATGGTGGGGGGAGGGCTCCCCGGTGGAACATTGCGGAGAAGCGCGGTAAGGCCGCGGCTGATAATGTGCCTTCGGTGTCGCCACAGAGGTCCCGGGGAAAGTGGAGATAGAGTGGGTTCCTAGAGCCTGAAGGTGAGGAGAGGGGCCCGCAGCAAGATGGAGATTTGGGGTGATTTGTACTGCGGAGAAGGAGGGGCTGTAACAGAGCTGAGAGGGGCAGGAGAGTGTCCGTCCCCGGCGCGCCGCGGGGCAGGACTCCCTTCTCCCTTGTGCACTGTGGATGGCAGCAGAGATGGGGGTAGGCAGACAGGCTTGTCAGTTTGGTGCCTGGCTGTTGAGCGGTGTCTGCATTGTGATGGGAGGCTCTGTTAACAACTATGAGGGAGGGGGGCAGCTAAAGAAGAGGTTTCCTAAAAGGAAAGCCAGGATGGCTTCAGGACCCAGAGGTAACAGAATCTGTGCTTGGTGGTGGGCTTTCCCTAGTGGACGTCATGGTGAGGCACCGGACAGAAAAGGTGGACAGTGAAATGCATGCAGCCAGGAAGAGTCTTCCAACAGGTTTGATGGAAGGCAAATTGAAGATATCGACAATGGGGGGTGGGGTGGTGGTGGTGATGGTAAGAGTGAAGATGGGAAGGGCCTGTTGGAGAGGGACAGAATGGAGAGACTGGGGAATTGGAGGTCTTCATTCACAAAACAGTTTTTTTTTCCCCCCGTTTCATACGTGTAGTTTTATTTAGTTGATGTACAATATTATATATGTGTACAATATAGTGATTCACAATTTTTAAAGGTTATACTCCATTTATAGTTATTATAAAATATTGGCTGTATTCCCTGCGTTGTACAGTATATCCTTATAGCCAAAACAGTGATTTTGAGCACATATGCTGTGGCAGGTAGAGTTCCAGGCACTGAACATAAAGCAGTGAGCAGAAAAGATATTGTCCCTTTTCTCATGGAGTTTACATTTGGATGCCAGCAGAGAGGGAAGGGAGACAGACAGGAAATATATGGTAGGTGGTGATCATTGCTAGCAAGAAAAATAAAGCAGAGTGAGGGGATCCAGAGTGATGAGTGGGTGCTCTTGTATACAGGGGTCAGGAAAGGCCTCTGATCAAGTCACGTTTGAACAGACACCTTGGAAGGAAGTAAGGACAATACAGATATTTGGGGGAAGAGCGTTCTGGGCAGAGGGAGGCCCTGAGGTGGAACTGTGTTTGCTGGGCTTGAGGAGAAGCAAGGAGGTGGGGTTGGTGTGCTTGGGTGGCGTGGCCCATGTGAGGAGAGTGCTAAAGGTTGAGGCCAGGTTGCTTGGGGCCTTGCGTTTTGTCCTGAGGATTTAGGATTTTATGCTGAGCTGTGGAGCCATTGGGAGGTTTTAAGTGGAGGTGTGACACTGCCTCCTAAACATTTAAAAAAAAAACGAAGAGCAAGTGTGCTGCCTTCCCTAAATATTGGCGTTCCCACGGTGTGCTGGGCATGGTGGAGGAGTCACTGTCCTCGGCAGTGGACAGGAGCAGACTCTGGGTCGGATTTCCTGGGGTCAGGCTGTTGCTGAATAACTGAGTGCTTTTCCTCCCCTGTCAGTTGGGGTTAGTGAGACGGTTAAATGACAGGGGAAGCAGGTGGTGCAGTCTTCTGGCACCCAGCCAAGCCTCAGAAGGGGTAAACTGCCATCCTTGTTTATCACTCTAGGTGCCCTGATGGGAGATACAGGGGGCAGGGGGAGTGTTATGAAAGCAGCACTCGTTGTGGGGCTGCGGGATCTGGGGTGATGGGAACGCCCAAGGGAGAGCCAGACAGAGGGGACGCTTGTTGCGGGGCCGGGGGTGCGGTGGGCAGCACCGCAGGTGATTTCCGCTGTGGAGCCATAGTGGGTGATGACAAGGCCCAGAGCAAGGGACCTTGACAAGGCCAGACTGAGGACAAGGCCACAGGAGAGGGGAGGTGGAGGCGCTGGGTGGGCTGGGAGAGGGCCGGGCCTGCGCACTGGGGGCCCCAGCCTCTGAGTCTCATTAATGATGGAGGTTGGCAGACACAGTGTTGAGGAGGGTAGAGGGCAACCGGCCTCTGGAGTGGGGGCCTTACCCGAGGGAGGTGGAGTGGCCCAGAGCAGGGAGGAGCAGCTCCCCGCCAGCTCTCCCTGGCGAACTGTCCTCTGATTCTCCAAAGACCCCTCGTCCCAGCTTCCCCCTGAAGGGACGGAGGGGCAGGCTCCAAGCAGCTGCTCTCTGGGCCAGGCCAACTAGGGCTGGAGTTGGTTTCTGGGCTCATTCTCACTGGAAGCCATGGCAGCTTCTGGAGGTGGCAAGGTGGGGCTCCGTCGGTTCCACTGCCGGGAGGGAGCCCTCATTCCAGGGGTGAACTGGCCTTGATCCATAGCCTCAACGGTGAGCTCTCCTTCAGTGTGGGGACTCCAAGACTGGAGGGGCTAGTGGGTGGCAGAAGCCATGGGGGCCTTCCCCTCAAGGAAGCATCCGGAACCTGAGGCCACATGAGCCCTGTGCCCTGTGGGCTGCTGGCCTGGCTGGTGCCTGACCAACAGGGCATCAAGTGCTCACAGCCAAAGGCCCGAGGGTGTGGGGCCCATATTCGGTCCAGACCTGGGGATAAAGGCTGCATTGTTTGAGCAAAGCTCTGTGAATGGGGCCTTTGAGATGGATTTCCACCATAGCTGCAAGCCTGGTTGTGGTGTTTTTGGAGACAGCAGGGAGTTCGGGAGTTGAGGGCAGGGCAGGAGCCCCTTGGGCTGGGAATGGCCGCTGGAGGAGCTGTCCTGTGTGGGGAGGTTGGATGGTGAGGGGACTCTGCGCTGCTCACCAGGCTCCCTGGCTCAGGCTCATTCCAGACTCTGGGGTCTGCTCTCCTCAGCCACCCCTCCTCAACAGCTCCTATCGCCCCACCTGTGGAACTGGGCCAGGATCTGTCACCACAGGGTCAGGGGCTCTCTGGGATCTGGCCACAGGCTGCCTTCTGCACTCTGTCTTTCTGGGCATGGCCCTGGCTCCATCCATCCTGGGGCACTCCCTTCCTGTCCACATCTAAACATTTCTGGTAAACCCTTCTGGCTTTCCAGCAGCCCCAGCCCAGGCTTCTGGGGCAGCCATCTGTGTCACCCTGTCTCCGTGTGGCCTACTGCTCTGGGTTCTCCTATGAGGCATCTCTGGAAGCATCTGTGGATCATACTCAGGAAAGAGTCATTTTCCAAAAGAGGAAAACCTGTGCCCAGGAAGGTAGTGAGAGAAGATGGAGTGAACCTTGACCATGCCCATGTGTGGCCTGCCTGGAACGGTTCATGCTGGTGTCTCTGTCCTCGCCGGGACACGGGGAGTGGTGATGGTTTCTAGAATTGACGGCTGGGGGCTTCTGGGAGAGTCCCAGGGTCAGCGCAGTGACCGTGGCCTCTGTGCAGCACAGGTGCAGGAGAACTCCCCCGCCCAGCAGGCAGGCCTGGAGCCCTACTTCGACTTCATCATCACCATCGGGCACTCAAGGCTGGTGAGGCCCCCCTTCTGCCTCTGCTTTGCTTGTGTGTGTCTCCTGCTGTCCCACAGGGGCCCCAGCCCTGCTCCTGCCTCCCTTTTCTGCTGAAGGGAGGCTGAGCCCCATCTCCCCTTCTTCCTGAGCCTGATGGGGGCCCTGCCTGGAGCTCAGCTCCCGGGCTCTCAGGGGTGGGCTGGAGCAGGTGGACTCCTGGCACTGGCTGCAAGGTCTACGGGGTCTGCCCAGAGGGGCCTGAGAAGTGTGAGAGCTCTGGAAGGGGCAGCTCAGAGTGGGCAGTGCTGCAATGCTCTGGACCCCGGGGGCTCTTTGCTTACTTTGTTGTGTTCTCCGGGGGGACTGAAGGAGGAAGGTTTAGCAGGGCTTGGGGGTGCTGGGGGTCACAGTGGCTGCAGGCCCAGCCCAGCCACCAAGGCCCTTGCCCCATCTCAGACCCAGACTTGTCTGGGGGGCCTGGCCGGGTGTGTGTGGGGGGGTCCGGGAGTCAGCCCCGCTGCCCCTGCAGAACAAGGAGAATGACACGCTCAAGGCCCTACTGAAGGCCAATGTGGAGAAGCCGGTGAAGCTGGAGGTGTTCAGCATGAAGACCAATAAGGTTCGCGAGGTGGAGGTGGTGCCCAGCAACATGTGGGGCGGCCAGGGCCTGCTGGGCGCCAGCGTGCGCTTCTGCAGCTTCCGAAGGGCCAGCGAGCATGTGTGGCACGTGCTGGTGAGTGGGCGAGGCGTATGGGATGGGTGTGTGGTGGGGGCCTCCCGGGAGAGGCCAGCAGACAGTGGGTCTATTAGAGGGTCCCAAGGGCAGGGTGTGGTCTCCCCTTTCCAGTGTCCCAGAGAGCGCAACTCCTCTCAGCCCAACAGTGCCCTGTGACTTAGGGCATTTTCTTACCCTCTAGACGTTGGCTGCTTCTTTGGAAAGGTGGGGACGCCATCTGCTGGAAGCTTGGTTGTACTGCCAGAAGGCTGCTGCTGCGGCTGCTTTAGTCTTTATCTAAAAGAGTGTTTTTTTCTGGTGTACTCTAGGGGAGGGGTCCCCAACCCCAGGGCCGCGGACTGGTACTGGTCCCCAGCCTGTTAGGAACCAGGCCTCACAGCAGGAGGTGAGCAGCAGGCGAGCGAGCAAAGCTTCATCTGCTGCTCCCCGTCGCTCGCGTTACCGCCTGAACCGTTAACACCCCCGCCGTCCATGGAAAAATTGTCTTCCACAAAACTGGTCCTTGGTGCCAGAAGGGTCGGAGACCCGCTGCTCTAGGATATTATGATTTTTCTTGGCAGGTCCCCTGAGAGCACCCTTGGGCACTGGGCTGGTGCCTGGGGTCTGAACCTTAATGAATCTCTGTGACTGAGTTGTCACAGATGTTGCTGTTAGTGTTCGTTCACAGACACACATGCACACGTGACATGCAGTCACTGATGGGGCCCAGGTTCTTGAATGCTCGGTCCTACGGCTTGATGGACAGAGGGTGCCCTGAGCTGGACACTGGCTGATTTGGTTTCTAGCCCCCCCTATTGCTCACTGACTCCTCGTGGGAGCCTTCTCAACCTTTTCAGCTAGCCTCAGTTTGTCCATAAGTGCAATGGGGGTGGTGATACAAATCCCTCTATATTTCCCGGGAGATTGGGGGTTGGGTAGTGGAGCTTTCCAAGGGAGAAGGCAATCCTCGTACCCACTTCTCACCACCCTCTCCTTCAACCTCCCCCCACCCACCACCCCATGGGTCTTCAGTTCTGTGCCTGCAGCCGTAACAGCAATGCAGTTGGGCACTTACTGTGGGCCAAGGTGTGGTTTTCATTCTGTGCATATATTATTTTTTTTAATCTTCTCAGCAACTCTTGAGTGAGTACTACATATCCCACTTTTAATTGTGGGGAAACTGAGGCCGAGGGGTTAAGTGTTTGTCCATAGCGCCCTAGCTAGCCGCTGGTGGAGCCAGGAGTTGGACCTAGGTGGTCAGATGCGGGAGCTCCTGCCTGTGGCACGGTGCTGCCCTCTGCTGGACAGGCTGTGGACCGGGGGAGGCAGGGGAACCAGAGGCTGGGCTGGGAGAGTCTGGACTTGAGGTCCTGGCCTGGGGACAGAGGACAGGTGGAGAGGCAGCTCCTGGAGAGGCAGCTTCCCACCCGCCGCCCCCCAGAAGCAAGGCCGATAGTTGGATAGTTTGTGATTCTTTCCTCAGGATGTGGAACCCTGTTCCCCTGCCTCCCTCGCTGGCTTGCGCCCCTACACCGACTACGTGGTTGGCTCAGACCAGATCCTCCAGGAGGTAAGGAACCACACATAGCCTTCCCCCCGGCCCCCTGGATGGGGTGTGGAGAAGTGGGTACTGTCCATGAGAAGCGTCTTGTCTTGTGAGGCTTCCCATCCCAGGGTGGGAGCAGGGCTCAGGTACCATGTTGTCTGTCGTAGTCCGAGGACTTCTTCTCACTCATTGAATCCCATGAGGGGAAGCCCTTGAAGCTGATGATTTATAACTCCGAGTCCGACTCCTGCCGGGAGGTGACTGTCACTCCCAATGCAGCCTGGGGAGGAGAGGGCAGGTATTTCCTGGGGTTGCAGGGTGGGGCCCTGGTGGGGCCGTGGGGGACCCTGGCCATTGGGCATGGACCTGGAGTCCCATGGTGGGGATGGAGGGATGGGCCCTGGGCCCAGGGGTCCTGAGGCTGACAGTTGGTCCATGAGGCCCCCTCATTGCTGGTGTATGGGGGTGGCAGGGATAGGAAGGGCTGTGGGACAAGCCCCGGAGTGAATGTTTCTGGTCTTCGGCAGCCTGGGCTGTGGTATCGGCTATGGTTATCTGCACCGGATCCCAACCCAGCCTCCCAGCCACCACAAGAAGCCATCTGGTGTCCCACCACCTGGTGTCCCGCCACCTGGTATCCCACCACTTGGTGTCCTGCCGCCTGGTGTCCCGCCGCCTGGTGTCCCGCCGCCTGGTGCCCCACCACCTGGACCCACCCCGCAGGACTCTCCTGCCCCTTCTGGCCTGGAGACAGGCTCCAGGCAGGGTGACTACGTGGAGGTACGTGGGGAGCACCTGCCAGCTGTGGTGAGAGGGGAGCTTCATGTGGGCAGAAGGGCCTGCAGCTGGGAAGAGGAGACTGGGCTGTCCTCACTGGGGGCCTGCCTGCAGAAGCCTTGGGAGGCCCATCTGCTTGTGGGACCCAGTGGGAGAAGATGGGCCCGTCCTGGGACAGCGGAACCTACTTCGGTTCTCCTGCCACTTGGGTCTGGAGGTGAGGGTAGTGTGAGGCACTGGTTGTCATTTTCATTTCATGACTGGGAAACTAAGGCCCAGAGGTGGGCAGAGCCTTGTTCTGTGCCTCCGTGAGTCTGTGGTAAAGTTAGGCCAGGGGCTGGGTGTCTGTCTGGGTCTGCAGCCAGATCGTGGCTGTTGAGAGGTCCCCCAAGTGCCTCTGGGCATTGGGCTGGTGCCTGGGGTCTGCACGGGGGCCCTTGGGGACTGCTCTCCAGGCATGGACTCTTCCTGTGGGTCATGGATGGGGCTCCGTCTGGTGGGCCCTTGGGGCTGCTCAGCAGAGTGGGAAGGGTGCCCCGAGTCCATGTCCGCACTGCACGGGAGGCCAGCCAGGCCCCTCTTGCCTGACTTCACATCTGCTGTAGAGGAAGCGTTAGATGCCCAGGGCTGTTTGCTCCCTTGGGCTGAGTGGTGCTCCCAGTGGGTGTGAGCTGGCGGTTAGGTTTGACGACCCTGTCCAATAGGCCCCTCCTGTTCCTTTTTTTCCCTGGCTCCCTGTAGGCCCTGCTGCAGGCACCTGGCTCCTCCAAGGAGGAACAGCTCCCTGGGCCCAAGAGTCCTGGCCATGGCACTCCAGACCTTGGCGACCTTCCCCGTTCCATGGAGATTCCTCTTCAGCCTCCGCCTCCACTGCAGCGAGTCATGGACCCAGGTACCGAGCAGGCTGAGAGGAAGCTGAGGGCCTGCAAGCCCTGTGCTGGAGCAGGTCCCGGGCTCTGGGCTGGACTTCAGCAGACCCACTGAGCCCTCCTATCTGATATCCGCCAAGATAACTGCAGGTGATCCAATCAGTATACGGATGGCAAGACTGCCGTCCAGAGGAGAGAGGGGGCCTGCTCAAGGTCACACAGCACACTAGGCACAGAGCAGGGTCTGGGCCCTCTGCCACTGGGCTATTCCCATGATACCCAACCCCAGGCCCCTTTCTTTCCTCAGAAACCAGCAGTGGGGAACCTCTGGGGTTGGCTGGGGGCATTGCCACGGGCTGAGGAGGTTACAGTCTCTGGCCGGGCCAGATGCCCCAGGAACAGGGCGCCGTGAGCCCAGGGCGCTGGCCTTCCAGTGGTCAGGGTTTTGTTCTGGCAGAGAACTGTGCACCTTCCCCTAGGCTTCCTGGACGTGTCCGGCATCTCCCTCATGGACAGCAGCAACGCCAGCGCCTGGTCTGGGCTGCCCTCCTCCACAGAGCTGACCTCCACTGCGGTCTCAGCCTCAGGGCCGGAGGACGTCTGCTCCAGCAGGGGTTCTCGTGAGCGTGGTGGTGAGTGGCCGGCCGGCACCTTCGGAGGCCTTCTGGGAAGGACCCCGGGTTGTGGGGAAGGCGGCCCTGAGTCTCTCAGCTGGGTTAGAGGCTGGCCTGCATGTGGAATGCAGCCGCATCAAGGCATTTGTACGCTAAAGCGCCCATCCCCCATCAACGCTGGGGGTGGGAGTTGAGGGTCAGCGGGGTTACTGCCCCAGGCCACACTGGCCCTGGTCTGTGGGCCTCCTCAGCTCCACCCCGTGTGTTTCAGGTGAGGCCACCTGGTCCGGGTCAGAGTTTGAGGTCTCCTTCCCAGACAGCCCAGGTGCCCAGGCGGACCACCTGCCTCAGCTGACACTTCCCGACAGCCTCACCTCTGCAGCCTCACCAGAAGATGGGCTGTCTGCTGAGCTGCTCGAAGCCCAGGCTGAGGAGGAGTCAGCAAGCACAGAGAGCCCAGATTTCGGGGCACAGGCTGAGGGGGCAGCCAGCCAGGCACAGCTCTCCCCCCCAGAGTAACACCCCAGGCACTAAGAAGGGCCTCTGATGGCATTTCATGAGGCCCAGAAGTGGGAGGCAGCTCAGGCCACACTGCGTGGCCAAGCCCCCTGCATTACGCTTCCTAGGCTGCTGCTGACAGGGGGTGGGGGGTGGCGTGGCTTGTGTCCACTCAGACGCTACTGGTCTCCAAGAGGTGACCTCCCAGCATTCATTCTGCCTGATGGTCCTGCCTTTGGGGAATTGGCCACTTGTTTGAGAATCTCAAGCACTTTTGGGGTAGTAGGGGCTGGGAGTAGCACCCAGGTTAAATAAGTTTTCCAGGAGATAGGGTCGGAGAGCAAAGGATTCTTTGCCGCTCGGGTAGGGTGTGGAACTTCAGTGGCCGCGGGCCTTGGGGAAGGGCATCTTTTGGCCACGTACCCACTGCTTGCTCCTGCTCTGTGGGTGCACAGAAGGTAGCAGAGTCCAGGCACCATGAGGTGTGAAGATGGGGTGAGGGACGAAGGGGTTGGTGTGGAGTGTTTGCCTAATCGCTCTGTAGGGCTTGCAGTGATTCTTTCCACAGAGCTCAGCCAGCTCTATCTGTAATGAAAGGCACCCCAAGCCCTGGGGACCCCTGCCGCTCCAATTACTGTCTCACTTTGTGCTACACAGCACAGTTGGCTCATGCTAACCACATATTCCAGCCATGGTTGGAGGAGAGGCAGTGAACTTGCCCACCTCTTCTGAGGGAGGATGGTTGGAAATTCTAGGCCCTTCAGCACACTCACCTGTGCTTGGACCACGATGCTTCTTCTTTGCCACCGTCTACACCCCACAGACCTGGGGACACACAAGTGTCTCCAGTTGTGACTCCTGTCAGCTCCCAAACTTTTACAACCATCTCTTCTAAATATAGAAGTCATCCAGCCAGCCCCAGTGGTGAGTAAAAATTACAAATTTAATTTCACCATCCTAAGCAGACTCTTAGAGCCAGTCCTCCCAACTGGAGTTCTTCACACACAGCTCCCACTCCAAGGGGAGATGAGGGGCCTGGACAAGATTGGGTAGGGGCCCTTCTGTTCTTTCCTGTAGTATAAGAGAGGGCTGTTCCCCTCACCTCCAGTGCCTTGGGAGGCTAAGACTAGGTCGAGTCTTTTGCTCTGCCTGGTTCCTGCAGGAAGAGGAGGGCTCCATCCAGGGATGGCCCCTCATCACTTGAAGTCCTCTCCTCTTTGGCTAGAGTCCCTCACCTTCCCTCAGCCCTCGCGGAGTACCGTGAAAGCTGCCTCTAGCCTGGCCTTCTACTCTCGGCCCAGTCGAAAGTCCCACCTTTACCATTTGATTTGGAATGTGTGCACTTACAGGGAATTCAGAGCTCTCTTAGGCTCATAGGACGAGGATTGTATGCTCTGGGGGGCACAGACCAAGTATATGGAGGGAGGGCCCCAAACCAGCAAACACTTCGCTTCTAGCACTGTGACTACATCTAAAAAGCAAGTCTTTGTCAAGTCTACCAGAGCAGCTGATAAGCCCACAGAACAGGGAGGCATTGTGTCCAAAGCCAGTGCTGGAGCCTGGTTCCTGGACTGTCTGGGAGCCCAGTGCAGCAATCCAGGAAGTAGAAAAGAATCACCATGGGCCTGTTCTGAGGCCAGCTTCCCTTCACTGTAGCCTGGCAGTCCGACCCAGAGTCACCCTCACCCAAGGGACCTGGTTCTTCCCTCCCTCACTTTCACACACTCCCCTCCTTAAATTGGGGGATAAAATGGATAGCAATGCTAATTATTTCCACGGTAAACACAAAACCAGAAGTTTCTTCCTTTCTCTGTAATCTGCTATGAAGGAAAATGACAAGTGAAAATAAATGTGTACTTACACTTTGAAATATTGTAACTAAAGCCTTTATTCTATACAACTGTGAAATACAGATTTTTACGCTTTTGGCATTGCAGACTGTCAAGATTTTCTGGAAACTATTACTGGTTTGACTGGAACAACAAAAAAAACCACAACCATGCTGGGGGTGAGATCTATGACAGGAAGGGAGCACAGCCGCCCCTCGAGGCTCGGCACTCAGGGCAGCATGGCCCAGCGAGGCCCATTCCTTCAGCCCAAGGGCCCCTCGTGCAAACACAACTGAGGGCTGGTAAATGAGTTTTTTTGTTTTGTTTTTGCCATTAATTCACAACTATTGCTAAAAAATGTGCACCAAAAGTGCACTGTTGTATTCAACAGATGGAAAGGATTTTTAAAAACAGCCGGTTGCTCTCTGCATAAGGGAGACAGGCTCACTGGAGATGTGGCGTGTCTTTGCGCACTCTTCAAAGCGTGGCGGCAGTGACCAGCCCACTTTCCAAAGGAGGCTGACGAGCAGTGAGGAAACCCTGCCTCTACGGTTGTGCCGGTTGGAATATCTCAGATAGTGAGGTCTGGACTCAGGCCACCAGCTGCCTCCAGCTGAACCTGTGAAGGCGTAGAAAAGAAAAAACCTTCCCCACCCCCTCCGCAGTCCCTGCTGTTGTGGGGACGGGCCATGCTGGGGAGGCAACTGGACTGGAATAAACTGCCCTCTGAAGGCACTTGTGCTTCTGGCTTCATCCAGGAGGCTTGTCTTACGTAGTTTTATGGGGGTGGACCATTGTTCTATTCCAAATACAAATGACCTTGGGGAGAATCCAAAGTATTTTTTTCTGCCAAAAGTTGAAGTATTTATCCCCAATAAGTTATATTCTGTACAAGATCCAAATGATTCTATGAAAGCTTTAGATTGTTAGAAAGAACAGTGAAAAGAAATCTGGATACAGGTACAACAACAACAAAAACCTGCATATAAAACTGGAAAAAACAAACATGTATACTTCCAGGATGTGAATATCAAATTAACTCATTATGATACCCTTTTACTCTGACACCATAAATATTAGGTAGCATTTAAATGAAGTTAAAATCTCATCACAGTCTTAAGTTTTGATGGTGTCACGCTGCTCACCCAGAGCAAGAACCTGTGGTGTCACCTGGCTTTGCCCATAAATAAAACGACACAGTGGAGGAAGGAGTAAGAGCTGCACCTCCCTGTGGCCGCCAAACAGTCCGGGCACCGTGGGGGTATCGCCGCTGGGCACAGGCTGGGCGTACTCTAGGCTGGCAGTCCCAGTGCTGTGATCCAGCACCTGGAATTTCAACAGATCTTCCTACAAGAACACATCTGAGATGCAATATTAAAAACAAGCCCAACAATAATCATTTATTATGAAATGGGCTGGCTCTCGAATTGTGCAGCAGCAAATTCCTATTAAAAGTAACTGTCTTAAATGGTGAAAACAACTTTTTTTTTTTTTAAATGACAAACTTGGAAAAAGCCTTCATAGGTACTGCATGAGTGGAATGTACTCTTAGCAAAGCTCAAGAGTGTGGGTTTGGAGTTGAAACACAGTGACAGATGTGGCCCTACCAATGTGTTTCTAACAAGTGCTAACAGATCAAGATAGGGTCCTCTGAAACAAAAGGAGGAAGCAAAGTCTGCGCTGGCCTGTCGTTAGTTCTCTGTACACCTCGCAAGACACAGTCTGATCGGGGCTCTTCTACTCTGGCACTCTGCCTTCCTGGGGACAGCTTAATCTACACATGGAGACTGGTTTCTATATTACATCTCGATTAGTCACTTCAATTGAAAGAGAATCTCAGTCCATACCAAATCGGCCGTTAGAAGTCTTGTTCCCGTTGGGGCTCAGTGGGCTTCCTAGCACTACTCTTGGGGCCATAGAGGAAGGTCAGTAAATGAATACCCAGGAGCGTTCGCCCACCCTTCACGTGGACTTCTGACGGTAATGGAGGGTGAGGTCACCACCACTCTTCCATATGAAGTGTTTCACTGTTCGAAGGTCCATATTTGGATCCAAAACCTGAATAGCAAAAAATGAATAATAAAAAAGGTATATCTAAGGCTTTTATCGTTAACTCTGGGACTCTCCTTGCCCATGCCTGGTGGCCTGTTCTTGCTGACACAGCTGCTTTGCAAGCAGGCACGGATCTGGGCATAGTAAGATGTGCAGCTTGTGTGGCTAGGCCAGACAGGCCATGTTCAGTCATTCCTCTGAAGAAATACCTTGAGTATATCTTCATTTACAACATCTCCACCAATGCTCCACCCACCTCCACTTCAAATCTTAAACTAACGTGGCAGATGCTGCCCTGCAAATAAAGATGAGCATGGGGCATCCCTGGTGGCGCAGTGGTTGAGAGTCCGCCTGCCGATGCAGGGGACACGGGTTCGTGCTCCGGTCCGGGAAGATCCCACATGCCGCGGAGCGGCTGGGCCCGTGAGCCATGGCCGCTGGGCCTGCGCGTCCGGAGTCTGTGCTCCGCAACGGGAGAGGCCACAACACTGAGAGGCTCGCGTACCGGAAAAAAAAAAAAAAAAAGACGAGCATGTATCTTTCTTGTCAGAAAAAAAAAGCCACCAGCACATCCACATTTGTCTGTGTGTGCATTTAAGTCTCCATGTCCCTTTCCTGAAAACTGCCCCAGGGATAAATGGAAGCTTTAAGGTGGGCTATAGAGCCCTTCAGAAGGGGCCTCACAAATAGGTGGGAGAGACCCAGTGCTCCTAAAAGCAAAAGCCCCCCAAAGGCAACAGACTTGGAAACTACAATCCCACCACATGATGAAATTCTGAGCACCAGCACTGGAAAAAATGGGGCTGTGTCCTCAAGTCCACTTACCTGGTCCTGGCACAAAAGTTCAATTTTCTCCTCTGCCAACACAGCAATATCCTCTTCTTTTTCCTGTTCTCCTGGTTTTTCATTATTAGAAGAGCTAGTGGTTTGAGACTCATTATCCAAGTTGATGATTTTCTCATAGACGTGTTCCATTACTTTCCGGACTTGAAGCATGTCACTAGCAGAGAGTCTATCTCTGTAAAAAGCAAGGGCAGATTGTGACATCTGGAAATCACTGGATATTATCTCTTCCATATTTCTTGGTGTTAACATTTGACAAAGATAAAACATACCACAGAAACATAAACCAATAAATGTTCTTAGTCATTGCCGTAATCCATTTTTAGAATCGCCAATAGATTTTCTATAGTGTCCTCCCCTAAGACAGATTATGTGCAAATAAATGAGATTAAATACATATTCTTAAACCTTCTATATACATAAGGAATAGCCTTCTGGGTTTTATTCCCTTAAAGACTTTCCCAGAGCATGGGCAAACTAAATGCTCATGGAAGGGAAGGCAGCCCCTGGTGCTTACCAGGCTCCGATGATATATGTGCTCATTTCTCCCAAGGCTTCCTCCTCCTATAGCCAAGCCCTTGAGTTTCAACTGCCTGTCTGATCTCCAGACCTACCAACACAACAGCTAGCTAGGCAGCTCCAGCTGGATGTCCCAAAGGCACCTCAAACTCTACATGTCCAAAACTAGATTCAGCAATTTCCTTACCCCCAAGCCTACTTCTGTATCTCCGACATCAGTTAATAATGGTCAAACCAAGTAGCTAAGGCTCATACTCTGAAAGTCATCCTGAACTTCAGTCATTAAACCTAGTTGAAGTGATATCCAGAACTTGCTTTAAAATAATCGTGTGTGTGTGTGTGTGTGTGTATGTGTGTGTAGGCAGGTGGGTTCAGTGGGAGGGAGGGGAGGTAGAGGTATAGATGAAACAAAATGTTTAGCCATATGTTGAGAATTATTTAAGCTGTGTGATGGGATAATGGGGGTTCATTCTCCTATTGTCTTTTTTTGCAATGTTTGGAAATCTCTCTAACAAAAGGTTTTAAAGTCCTACTGATTCTACTTGCTGGGATACACATCAGTGAAACCTTGAATGTTCTTTCTGACTCCCCTCCTAGCATCTCCTGGCCACCCCTCCATCCTATGCTGCAGCTACACAGGTCCTTGACAATTTCAATATCTTATGCAGGCTCCTACTTCCACATCCCTGATCGAACCATTTTCTGGACCTGGAATATCTCTCTTTTGAAGTTCTATCCATCCTTACATGTCCAGCTCAAATTCCATGTCCTTCAAGAAAGCTTTCTGGAAAGCTACAGCCAAAAATTCATTTCTTTCCCCTACACTCATCATTCCGTAAGTATCCATAAAAGCAGTTACTATACGCAGACTGTGTCCTAAACTATGAGAGACAAAACCCATGTTTTACTTATTTTGAACATCTGCAGCCGGCCACAGTAGGTACTTGGTATATGGTTAAATTATATAAACTTTCAATATTATGAAATTAGCCTTAGATCTAGTACTTGCCTCCTGTGCTATAAAAGCAATTATAAGGAATTTTTAAAAATCTCTGGCAATAAATAAGATCAAAGTATCACATGACACTCCATTTACTTACTTTTTTAAGGTTTTTGCTCCTGAAGATGCATGAGGTTGGAGGTAGAAAGGAATTTTGTTGAATTTGGGCATATTTTTCTGAAACATGAAAAGTGAAAAAAGGTAAGATAGTTTCTGTTAGCTGATAAACTAAAATGATGTCAACAGGAAAACCATCCACAAGTTAAGTTATTTCACAATTAAAAGTGACTGTCGGGCCTCCCTGGTGGCGCAGTGGTTGGGGGTCCGCCTGCCGGTGCAGGGGACGCGGGTTCGTGCCCCGGTCTGGGGGGGTCCCACATGCCGCGGAGCGGCTGGGCCCGTGAGCCATGGCCGCTGAGCCTGCGTGGCCGGAGGCTGTGCTCCGCAACGGGAGAGACCACAGCGGTGAGAGGCCCGCGTACCGCAAAAAAAAAAAAAAAAAAAAAAAAAAAAAAAAAAAAAAAAGTGACTGTCTATGAAATTTATAGTAAGCTATCAAATTATCTACGTCAGCCTTTATAATAAGCTATCAAATTATCTATGTGAAAAGGTATCAGAAAAGTATAATGTTTCATTTTGTAATAAAAGATACATAAAGACAAATTATATGCAATGTCAGTGGCAATATGAAATTGCAGCATGGATCTTCTCTATTAACAATTCAAGGAATGAAAAGGAAACAAATTTTAATTCTTTAAGCTATACAAACCAAAATCTGAGTTCTACATTAAAATGCCCAAACAAAAAATTAAGTGTCTTGCGAGAAACCCACAACATTCACCTTTGAGCAAAACCATACGCTCTACGCTGGTGAGGCCCATTATCCAACTGAAAAGGCCAATCAAAGTCCTCCCACTTTCTTTTCCTCTGACATCAGAATAAGGTCTGAGGTTTTAAATGAGTGGAAACTTCAGCCAACCACCTAGATGTCCACCATGAGGTAAACCACATACTTAGATGAAGGATAAAATTAATTGGTCATCTTTTCTCTGGGGATTAATCCTCTCCGAGCCTCCATATCATATCCTGTCTGGATGTCTCCTCTGAGGAATGAGCCACAGGCCTAAAGTCAGCAATGCATCCAGGTGAGTTTAACACTCAAAGGAAGTTGTGGTTTATGGGGAGCTCGGATTTAGAGAAGACCACAGAATATCTATCAGGTGTCAGACCAGTTTTAAGTTCTTGGAGGTATATCTGGGACAGAAAATGAATTTTCTGCAGGTTCTAGAGATTAAATCTCTTTTCATATATCTTTAGAAATATAGGTCAACAGCACATAAAAGAGTCTAGAAACAGACCCATGTGTGTATAGAAATTTAGTATATGATAAAGATAGCATTTCAAATTAGTAGCAAAAGTTTATTCAATATATTGTGTTGGCACACTGGCTATCCATTTGGAGAAAGTTAGCATTCTACTTCACACCAAACAGAATAAATTCTAATAGACTGAAGATCTAGACACAAACCATTATCATAAACATACTAGAAGAGAATACAAGAAGAGAACATTTTTGCTACTTTGAAGTGGGAAATACCTAAGCAAGACATGAAACTCAGAGCCAAAAAGGATCTGGTCATATAAAAATTAAAACTCTTTGCCTGCCAAAAGACATCATGAACAAAGTAAAATTCAATTGAGAGGCAAGATAATAGTCAAAGGGTTAATATTGAATATGAACAACGCCTACAAGTCAGTAAGAAAGACAAATAACCCAATAGAAAACTGAGTAAAGAATGCAAATAGGCAATCCACAAAAGAAGAAATAAAAATGGCCAATGTGAAAAGATGCTTAACCTCACCACAAATGAAACCAAAACCAAAAAACACATTAAAACAATGAGATAATATCTGCCTATAAAACAAAAATCTGCCTATCTTTCAGCAAAGATTGTAAGTATCCAGCACTGGTGAGGGTGTGCAGTACTGGGCACTCATACACTGTTGGTAAGAGTGTAAACTGGTACAGCCTTTGTGGAGGGCAATTTGGCAACATCTATCGAAATTTAAAATGTGCATACCCTTTGATCCAGCAATTCCACTTCTAGAAATTTATCCTAAAAAGTACACAAAGATATATGTACAAGGATGTTCACTGAAGCATTGTTTGTAATAGAAAACACTGGGTACAACCTAAATGTCCATTTATAGGGACTGGCTAAATAGATCTTGGTACATTTATACAATGGAATACCTTGCAGTCATTAAAAAGGAATGATCCATATACAGACATGAAAAAATGTCCAAGATATATTTTTAAGAGAGAAGAGAAAAAAAAAACAAAAAAATCAAGTTGCAGAACAGTATATATAGTAGGAGATTTTGTGCAAAATAAAATGATCTATACACACACACATATATACACAAATAATATATGCTTGTGTACGCACAGAAAAAACTACTGAAGGCTATGCATTAAACTATTAATATTTACTACCTCTGGGAAGAAGAATAGGGAGTGAATAAAAGAGAAACAATGATTGGGAAAGGGATGGGAATTTCACCTTATTCATTTATTATTTTCTTTGATAAGCATATATTATTTATATAATTTAAAGACATAAAGAGATATATAAATAATTATTAATACTTCTTCTGAAACTTTGGAACTGCAGGGAAGCAGAAGAGGATTCCACTTGGTAGTGTAGTTTTAATTAAAGATTACACAGTCTAAAGTAGTTCTTAATTGTCTTCATGATTTGGAAAAAAATAAAAGGGCAAAATGGGAATGGAGGATACTTACATCCACAGTGATGTCAATTACCCATTGTGGCACTGTCTCATTCAGAAGCATGGACTCAGTCTCACCCCCAGAGTCTCGGCAGAGCAGCCTAAACATAATCCAACAGGTAGTAAGTGACAAAACAAGCACAGATCCCAAAATCACTGTCAATAAACGTTAGAGGGAGGGACTGTTACAGAGTTCATTTA
The DNA here is from genome assembly GCF_949987515.2 of Delphinus delphis. Taxonomy (NCBI): domain Eukaryota; kingdom Metazoa; phylum Chordata; class Mammalia; order Artiodactyla; family Delphinidae; genus Delphinus; species Delphinus delphis. The sequence goes on from NC_082692.2 coordinate 60,963,109, forward strand.
GGATAACCCTCACTTGACAGCTGAGGAAATAAAGTGAAGGCAGGCAGAATGACTCACTCTGCTAAGAGGGAGAGCAAGCCCTAAAACTCAGGCCCCCAGATTTTGAGGCCAGACATACACTACAGCTGCCTGATTCCCTGGGTGAGGATAGGAACCTGGGTATAGGCAAAGCACTTGAGAAAGGTTGTCTGCCAGTGCTACAGAGTGTGGCACTCCACACACAGTGGGGGTCAGGTTTATTTTTGGTAACCACACTCTCAGGAAACCATCATAAAGGAAGAAAATTCTGCCCTCAAGGGCAAGACAAACATTTTTCTTACTTCTGGCCCTACAGAAGACTCTAGTAGGCTTTCCCCCATGACTCTCCCTGGGCCTTGGCTGGCAACTTGGAGATGAAGCCAGTCTAGCTCTTGCGTGCAGGGCCTCATGAAGGACTGCCTCACTCCTCAGGTCGGGCCACTGTTGGGCACAACAGTTCCCAAGAGCAGCCCAGTCCATCTCCCCTGGCCAAGCCCGAGGGAAGTTATCTACTCTGATGCTGTCCTGTGGGCAGACACTTCCGGTGATGGTTTCCTGCAGAAACCACTAAGAAGCTGCCTCAAGGCAAGCTATCAACCTCATTTGAACACTAGAGGCTCAGCTCACAATTAGAATGGGGTCTAATAGCACCAGACACTTAACTATGTCATGGAGATGAAGAAGCTTCCAAACCCCTGACACCTCTAGAAGTTAAACATGTGCTTGAATGAATACTTCTTGGCAAACAGGATGCCTTCTTAGCCCTTCTTACCCATACCTGAACAAGGTGCGACCTCCAGCTTCACCAAAGATCACAGGAGTGTGTGGGGGCACCTGGAAATAGCCATTTCCCTTCTGTACTCGGTTCTCCTGCTCCCCATTTACTAGGAAAAGGTACAGATGGTGTCAGGATCCAGAGTTAGTGCTAAAAACACAGACTCTAAACATTTCATTTCCACAGAGCCCAACCATTGCAAGATTTTTTAAGTCAAAATCCTGTACGTCAGTCAGAGACAAAAATAAAGGTAAAAAAACGAAGTTAAATTCTTGAAAATAAGAAATATGGCAACTTGGGATGTACCTCATGAGAAATGACTACATTTTAGAGGATTTTAACAGAAGAGATTAATGTCTGAGATTTGAGACAAAAACATAACCGTCTATTTCAGCCACAGGTAAGTACAGGACAGCCTCTTTATAAACGATGATCTGCTCTTTTTTTGCTGCAGGGACGGGATGGGGCCGGTAAAATGCCGAGCTCAGAAAAATTTCTGTCAGAAAAAACTTTATGGTTAACGGTAGTCACAACTAATGGCAGAGGTATCAGTGAAAAACAAAACCTCAAAGAGGTAATAATCTCATTTTTACTGCTCTCTGCAGACTTCATTTCACTCTGCTTTCTTTGTAATCTTTTGAACGGAGTGCCGTCGACCCCCACTCAAGTGCCAGCTTGTGCATAAACACTTCCCTGACGAATCTGGAAGCAGTCTTGCCCTCTGCAACCTTACAGCACTCTCAGAACCTCTCTCACAGAACCTACTCTCTGATCTCATAATGCTGATGTAAGCGGCCCTTTGCCCAACCAGAATGCCAGTCCCTGAAGGGTAGGGTCCATGCCCATTTATCTTTATTACCCCCACCTGCAACACAATACAGGCCTCAGAATACTTGAACTGCTCCCCAAGTATAATCTAAGCAGCTCTTGAGTATCCACTGAGCATGGTGCAGGTGTAGCAGAAGATTACCAGACACATAGAGTGTGCAGTGTCCTGAGCTCTGGCTGGGTCCTGCCCTGCCTTTACTATGCCAGTTTGATTTTAAGGATGATTTGGGGTTTCCTGTGACTTTTTCTTTATACCCCCAACCAAAGCCTGGATCCAAGAGGTGCTGATTGTGCCACTGTTTTGTTTTTTTGATCTTTTTCTTTGAATTTTGTTTTATTTTATTTTTATACAGCAGGTTATTAGTCATCTATTTTATACATATTAGCGAATATACGTCAATCCCAATCCCCCAATTCATCACACCACCCTACTCTGTGCCACTGTTTTTTGTTTTGTTTTTAAAGATTTTTTTTGATGTTTTTAAAGTCTTTATTGAATTTGTTACAGTATTGCTTCTGCTTTATGTTTTGGTTTTTTGGCTGCGAGGCATGTGGGATATTAGGTCCCCGACCAGGGATTGAACCCGCAACCCCTGCATTGGAAGGCAAAGTCTTAACCACTGGACCACCAGGGAAGTCCCTGTACCACTGTTTTTTCATTACTTAATATGTATTATTGCTACTTGGGCCTCTGAGGGCACCCTGTCATGTTACAGATGGAGAAAAACAAGCCAAGAACAGGAAATGACATGCCCATAACTACATGGCTGATAAATGGCAGAGCCCATACCAGAACCTAGCTTGCTCAACCCTCTGTGAAGAGAAATTTCCACTGAATTTCTCTGGCTCACAGCCCACTGTACAATTCTAAAGGGGAATAAAGTGGGCCAGGTGACAAAAGAAATGACATCACGGGTGGGGTCAGTGCCCTCTCTATGACAGGGACATCAGGAGACTGGCTTTCAGAGAAAGAGGTATGTCATCCTTGCAAAACAGATTTAAACTCCAAAAATCATTCTGGATGAATCAGTCAGCCAGAACAAAGTCTCTGGCAGGAGGTCCTCATCACTGGTGACCACCGTAAGTGGGCAATCTTCAGAGAATCTTCAGCAGATAAGTCCTCAGTGGGTGGGACTTAAGGTTACATATGAGTTGTGAAATTTTAAGATTTCTTTTCCCCTTTCTTTAATGAAACTGAGCCAAATTCTCCTCTGCTTCCCAGAGAAAGTTACTGCCACTGCCTGTGGCACACAAAGCTTTTCAATGCCCTCAATGACATTAATTCTTTACACATACTCATTCACTTAACCTGACACTTCTGAGTTGGGATTTGAATTTTTGAGCCAAGATCAGGTAGATCATCAGACTAGGTAATATCTACATTTCAAGCCAATGTGAAGTTAGACTACACAAGGACAAACCTGGCTTTTTGATGTTAATTAGCGAGCACTGGAGGTAAATCTAGCCGGTCCATGGATACCCTAAGAAATATCTTTGGAATAACCCTGCTAAGCTGCCTACGTTTAAGGACAAAGGTCATTTGAATACACAGGGTTTATTCTATATATCTTGTGTATAGAATCTCACTGATTAAAAGCTCTCTTGGAATCTCAGTTAAGACTGGATGGATGTTCTCTAGGATGTGGAAGGGAGGGCAGTAAATTGGGCACATCACATATATTTATTATGTCACACTTTAGCAAATGCTTAAAATAATTTTTTTAAGAAAACATTCTCAGGATAACAAACAATCTAAGTATCCTTAACTTCTGAGTAAATTTTAAATCAATTATCCTGATATAAAAACACGAACCATGGTTTACTTCATTTTCTTCTTCATCTATTGGATTCACATGCGTCCTAGGCCAATATTCTAGGAGGGCCTGGAGTAAAAGTCCTCCTAAGTTCACTGCAAAAGAGTTAATATAAAAAAGAAATGGAAAAGAGAATCATTAGCTTTAACCTAAAAATAGAGGGAAAGAAGTAAAAATTAAAAATTTCCACAAACTCTGATGTTACATTCTTAACCCAATGCCAAGGATGTTTAAAAGCAAGATTTAGAGATATCACGAAGTCTATTAAAATTTTATCTTAGAATGTTTAAAGCTGTGATAATATGGAGCAAACACATATTCTATTTGGCTGTTCAGATATAGCCATTCTTTAAAAATGAACAAACAAAAACAGCAACTGTAGTCTTTAAAGGGCTATTTCCATACAAAGCCAATACACTATATTTATATATATCAGGTATTTCTACATGCTACATTCATAATCAACAAAATGTAATAGACTCTTATGAAGATGAGTCTCTTCTCAACATACACAAGAATTAACTCAATATGGGTTAAAGACTTGATGTAAGACCTGAAACCATAAAACTCCTAGAAGAAAACACAGGCAGTACGCTCGCTGACAATGGTCTTGGCAATGATTTTTTTGGATCTGACACCAAAAGCAAGGGCAATGAAGGCAAAAATAAACAAGTGGGACTACATCAAACTAAAAAGCTTGTGCAGAGCAAAGGAAATCATCAACAAAATGAAAAGGCAACCTAGTGAATGGGAGAAAATATTTGCAAATCATGTATCTGAAAGGGGTTAATATCCAAAATATATAAAAAATTCGTACAACTCAATAGCAAAAAAACTGAACAATCTGATTAAAAAATGGGTAGAAGATCTGAATAGACATTTTTCCAAAGAAGACACAGACAGTCAACAGGTACATGAAAAGATGCTCAACATCATTAATCACCAGGGAAATGCAAATCAAAACCACAATGACATATCACCTCACACCTGTCAGAGTGGCTATTATCAAAAAGACCACAAATAACAAATGTTTGAGAGTACGTGGAGAAACAGGAATCCTTGTGCACTACTGATGGGAATGTAAATTGGTGAAGCCACTGTGGACAACAGTACGGCAGTTCCTCAAAAATAAAACTATTATATCTAGTAATTCCACTTCTGACTATTTATCCAAAGAAAAGGAAACCACTAATTCAAAAAGATATATGCACCCCCATGTTCACTGCAGCACTATTTGCAATAGCCAAGATATTAGAAACAACCTCATTGTCCACTGATGGATGAATGGGTAAAGAAAATGTGATACACACACACACACACACACACACACACACACACACACACACACACACACACAGAAATATTATTCAGTCATAAAAAAGAATGAAGTCTTGCCATTTGCGACAACAAGGATGAACCGTGAAGGCATTATGGTTAAGTGAAATATGTCAGACACAGAAAGACAAATACCACTTATATGTGGAATCTAAAAACAAAAAAGCCAAAAAACAAAGCTCACAGATACAGAGAACAGATTGATGGTTGCCAGATGTGGGGAGTAATGGAATGGGTAAAATGGGTGAAGGGGGTCAAAAGGTACAATCTTCCAGTTATAAAATAAATAAGTCATGGGGACGTAATATACAGCGTGGCAACTGTAGTTACTAATACTGTATTGCATATTTGAAAGGTGCTAAGAGAGTAGATCCTAAAAATTCTCATTTAGAAAAAAAAATTTTCTGTGTATGGTGATGGATGTTAACTAGACTTATTGTAGTGATTATTTTACAATATATACAACTATTGAATCATTATATTGTACATCTGAAACTAATACATTATATGTCAATTATACTTCAATAATTTTTTTTTAAATCGGGGGGGAAAAACTGTTTCCTACATTCACTTTCCTAACCTAACAGACTTCCCACATGGTTTAAGGGTAGAGAGTGTGCTGCATGTTTAATTGTTAAAGCTAAGCCATAGATTGTGAGAAAAATCAAGATCCCCAAAACATTTAAAATGAATAGTATTTTCCATTTCCATATGAGAGAATATACAAGTTTCTTGAAAAATGATTTTTGAAAAACCCAAATATTGTTTAAAAAAAAAAAGATGAGCACATAAAAAAACAGCACAGATCCACCTTCTCTTTTGGAAGGAGAAAGGGAAAGAAGGACACTTAAACTCACGTTTTGGATCTGACCCGTCGGGGCTGCTAAAGCCAGCATCTTTTGCAGAAACCCAAGCAGCAAAACAGTCACTCTCATCCAAAGTAATTGTCAACATCTGTCAAAAGAAAAAAATTGTTAGTGACATTCCATGTGAATACATTCTCCAAATAAGTCTCTAAACCATTACTTATTTGTACTATTTAACTAAAGTGCTAAGCCACAGATTCAGAACCAAAATGTGTTTCTGCGTGATTCAATGCAACTACAATTTAATATACTGGCATATGAAAAGGCATTTAAACTGCATAAAATTTTTTCCTTTCATACATAAAAACACAGGACTCTATAACTAATCATACTTAATTTTGAGCTATATTAGAAATTTTCAACTATCCCAAATCGCACAAATATCAATTGCTAACTTACCCCTGTTTTTAAGTCTACTGAGAACCAATTTGGTACATACACCATCTTAAATCTTTTCTTAATTTCATCTTCAAAATCCACTTTGCCCAGATCTTCAACTTTACATGCCTATACATCAAAAATAAAGTATGATAATTATCAATGTTAAGTGGTCAACTGATTTGATTCTGACTTAGCTACTCAAAATTTTACACATTTGCCTAAATATAATGGAGTCTTAAATACATTCCAAAAAGAACATGGTCAAATATTTTTATCTTAAAGCATTTACCTTTAAGTAACTACATTCTATTAAAATTTTAAATTAAAAAAATCACAAACTGTTCTTTTTTGGGAAACTGTAACCTAATTTTGCTCATACTGATATAGTATACCACCACACTTATCAGGAAGCAATGTCAAATGAAGCAAAAAAAATCTTCAAGGAACAAATAACAGTTTATAAGCACTTTAGGAGAATTGTGAAGCTATCAATACCTTCAGACAACAGCTATAATATAGGCAGCAATTTTAAGTTTCTCTTTCTTGACCATTACAATCCTTTTTATTCATTCCCTAAATATCTATGCTCCCCAAAAGTATGTCCTGAACTTCCCCTCGTGCCATGGAGCATTTCCAATCACAGTTCATCTTAATCCTGAACAATATCACAGAATGTTCCCTCTACCTATTCTTCCTAACAGCAAACTGGCTCTTTCCTGAGGGTCCCATCTCATCAGCTGTCTTCTCAAATGGTGACTCTGCATCTTCTCCTACATCCCATAACTCTCTAATGGCATACAGAGACCATCATTCCACCATCACTGTGTAAAAACTCCTATTTCTTTGAGCCCGTATCATTTAGCTGCAGTAAACCGTACCCCTTTTCCTCACAGCCATCTAGCAACCTCTGTGCTCACTCTCCCTCATCTCCCTCATTCAATGGCAACTTGAGCCTGGCATAATGTCTTAAAACCCGTCTTGAGATCTTGCTTGCATCCCGGACAATATGAACATCCACATGGACAACACACAGGACAAGATGGCCTCTCAAATCCTTGACAGTATTCCCACTATAAATATACAGTCATTAATGCTACCTGGAACTTGTTTCCAAAGTCAGTCCTCCACAACATCTTTGTCAAATCTCTACTCTCCTCATACCCCTGACCTTGCTGCCACCACCTCCCTCACTACCTCCAGCACATGACTCTGACCTCTACTTCTCAAAAAAAGAGAAGCCTTGACAGAATCCTCTTAGCTTTCTGCTACTGTTCTTCCTGGTGCAAGGAAAAAGGTGTCCCTCCTTTCTGTGCTCTGGATCCCCTCACCTCTTGCTTCTTGGGGACCTTGTACCATCATTTACCTTCTCATGTGTCTACGGGCTTCTCCTCACGAACAGTGAACCACGATCAAATTTCTCCCATCTTAAAAATGCCTAAACACCAAAACAAAACCTTCCCTTGACCTTCTCATGCCTAAATCTTCTCCAGCTACTGCCTTTCCTGCCCATCTCACCAAAGCCAAATTTCATCTAAGACTGTCTCCCCTCAAATTCTGTTTCTTCACCTCCCAAACACTATTCAACCCACTCTATCTGGCTTTGCCCTTAGATCTCCCTAGAAACTGCTCTCCCCAGACACCATCCTCTTTATTGGCTAGATGCATGTGTACGTTCCATTCCAGCGTCTCACACAAACTCGCAGCAGGCCAATGCAGCTAACCACAAGCTCCTTTCTGAAACGCTTAATTAGTCCTTGAGCTCTTCGTTTTCTTACCCCTTTTTATTACACACCTTTGTGGCTTCCTCTTTTTCTAAAAATTCTTGAAAGGGAGATGACTTGGTTTCTTCTATTTTCAGTATAGATGTATCCCTTAGGAACTCTGACCTTTCTCATGGCTCCAATTATAATCCACAGCTGAAGACGGCTGAACCGATTTCTCCAGCCCAGTTCTTTCATTCGTGCATTAGGTTGTATAGCTCTCTGCCCAGCAAACACCTCTACCCAGATATCTCACATAAATCCAAATCCGTTCTTTCTCACCATGTCCCTTTCGCCCAACAATGCTTTCTCCTCTTACGTTCTCTGTATCACTTCCACTCACCAAACTAATCCCGAAACCTAGGCTAATCTCTGCTCCTTCCTTTTCTTGATACTCCCTTTTATTCAAGCATCACTCTTATCTATAGGCCTAAATCTCTTTCTAATCATTCTGTTTTTTTCCCCTTGTTCCCACCCCACTCTAGAGGAATATCCGATATTTCGCCTGTATTAGTACAACAGCCTCCTAACTATTATGTGTCAGTCACTACAGTAAATACTTCTCAAACACCCCCTTAACATTACCAAGAAATATGGACCATCCAGATTTTAGGAATAAAGACAAAGGTAAGCATATTCTGGAGATCACTTGGCTAGTAGCTGGCAGAGCCAAGGTCAGAATGCAGCTCTAACTCTGAGCGTATGGTCCTAAATACTCCTGACTTCCATATTTCTGTATAATGCCATGTCTATTTTGCCTGATCACTTGATCTTAAAACCTCAAGGTCTAGTGTCTGGATATAGGAAGCTGCCAGGGACACAAAAATGCCAATGATGGTGCATGCCAGCTGAGCCCCCCATCTAAGTAGAACTACCTCCCATTCAGACAGCAGGACTCTACTCAGTCTTCAGCTAATTAGACCAAGAGAGGACATCAGACTCATAGGCAGAAAATCAAAGAGGAACTGGCTCGATTTGACTTTGTTAGATATTCTGGAGAACATCAGATGCTGCGCAGCATGAGGTAAAGCCTAGCCACAGGGCAGAGCTAGGGCCACATTAGTGGTGAAGCAGCCAAATTCCTACTGATGAGGTCCTTTACGGCTACTCTGAATCCTCTCCGTCTTCACAGAACCCCTCTCTGAAACAAACGTGAGTTTCTGGTCCCCTGACAAGCACATCTCTACTGTAGGGAAAAAACCAATCGGAATTTTTGGAGCCTACTGCAATTAAATTTTCCACTCAACGAAGGTCTCTTGTTCTGAAGCCATGCTCACCAAGCAACTGTTCTGTAATGTGATTTCCCACACAGCTGCGCCACAGTGGGGGAATGTGTTAGTCAGGCCAAGGTTTCCATTCAGAGACAGTCCCCTTTTCCGAGAAAGAAATGTGTTTATTCTTTGGATCCAGAAGTTAACTTAAGTGAACCTCTGTTCCTTATAACCAGGAACCTAACCAAAATACCAGATCTTTTCAATTCTTCCTTTAAAATATACCCAACATCTGTCTCTTCTTTTATTTTTGGATCAAATCGTCTTATTGAGGGACTCCAGGGGAGGGTGGAAGGCCTGGAGGACAATGAGATCTGATGTCTTCGGTCTGGCCAGGATCTCTCCAAGGCTTCACAGTGGCCAAAACTCATCCATCTCTTTCTTTAGATCCTCAAGTCACTATGCTTAAGACAACTGACTTCCTGACTTCCAGCTTCTTTCCCATGATACATACTGCTACGGCTCTGAACATAGGGTTTTCCTGCTCTAAAATCATCTATGATTAAGAATCTTTAGGAAGTACCAAAGAAAGGCCAAGCCTGGAGCCTGAAATTCATGACTTTTTGGTAAATGACGTGAATCTCATCTTTCATCCTTACACACCCCTACTACTCTTATACTTACTCTGGTCTCCAGCTATACAAAACTGTTCACCTGGCCCTGAATAAGTATGTTTTGATTACCTTCCTCTTGTGCCTTTGCCATTCACTCCCTCTTCCTAAAATGCCCTCCCATAATCCATCTGCTGGAATCCTTTAAGGCCCTGTTCAAACGATTTCTCCACTGTGAGGTTCTCCTGATTTCTCCAGTTGTAAGTAATCACCTTTGTCCATAAGCTATCTTGTGCTCTGTTGTCCCTCCAACAAAAAGGGATCATGAAATACACTTTTTCATCATTTGTGACCCTCAGCACAGTTCTGTGCACACAGTATTCATTCATTCCAGAATTTTTTTTTTTTTTTTTGTGGTATGCGTACCTCTTACTGTTGTGGCCTCTCCTGTTGCGGAGCACAGGCTCCAGACGCGCGCGCAGGCTCAGCGGCCATGGCTTACAGGCCTAGCCACTCCGCGGCATGTGGGATCTTCCCAGACCAGAGCACGAACCCGTGTCCCCTGCATCAGCAGGCAGACTCTCAACCACTGCGCCACCAGAGAAGCCCCAGAAATATTTTTTGAACAAATATAACAACAACACTAAGAAGGAACATTTGTCAGGATTCTAAAAGCAAACTTTTCAATCTGTCTATAACTTCTTCAGTGCTATTTATAATGTGGTTGAACAGCTTAATACATCTCAATTATCCAAGGAGTCACTGTAACATGACCCAAAGTAGTAACTGCTGCTCACAGTGATGGCTATAAATCCTAAGAAATGGCCAAACCTATTTTGTGTACTCCAGTGGTTCTCAACCCAGGGTGATTTTGCATCCTTCTTCTTCCTTCCTCCTCCTAAACATTTGGCAGTATCTAGAGACATTTTTGGTTGTTATAACTGAAGTGGGGGATAGGGATGAAGGTGGTTACTGGCATCTACTGGGTAGAGGCTAAGGGGTGCTCCTAAACATCCTACAATGCACAGGACAGATCCTACCCCGCCCCCCCCGCCCCCCCTGACAAAACGTCAACAGTTTCAAGGACGAGGAACTCTGTTGTTTTCATTTTAAGGGAAGGCAGCACAACACAGTTTGTAATACACTAAACAGAGAAAACGGTTCCATTCAAATTCTGGGTACTTAAAAAGATAAACTATGGGGCTTCCCTGGTGGTGCAGTGGTTGAGAGTCCGCCTGCCGATGCAGGGGACACGGGTTCGTGTCCCGGTCCGGGAAGATCCCACATGCCACGGAGCGGCTGGGCCCACGAGCCATGGCCGCTGAGCCTGCGCGTCCGGAGCCTGTGCTCCACAACGGGAGAGGCCACAACAGTGAGAGGCCCGCGTACCGCAAAAAAAAAAAAAAAAAGATAAACTATGGCCTTATCTAATATTCACATAAGAATATAAATATCCACCCCAAAATAAGGCTGCAATTAAATCTTTATTTATATGATAATTATCTTGGTTATTTTATACACACACACATATACACACACACAGACTACAATAAAAAATAAAGGGATACATAATCCAATAACCTATATTTAATTACAAAAAGATACTTACCTTTAATACATCCCAATATGCCACATTATTATTGGTATCTTTGGTTAATATATGTCTCTTATCATTAAGAATGTGACACTGAATAATACTAGCACCCCCTAAAGGAAACAAATTCACACAATTAGGAAAACAATCCTACATTTAAATTCACAGTACAGCAATAATGTTAACTGGCATGTATTGTAACAGAATGTAAATCATACTAGCCCCCAGAAAGGAGAAGGTAAATCAGAATACCATATAATTATACCTAAGGCAATTTAAGGCTAACCAAAGAAAAACTGTCTGATTTTAATACCAGATTAAAAGACTCTCCATTCACTTCAAGGGTCTACTAGTGGAAAATTATTAAGAACAAACCCCTTAATAATTTTTTTACCCACTAGGAAAAGTCCACATGATGACAGGAAATCTCTGAATCAGTCCTATCTCTCATTAACTTTTGTTTCCTATCTTCCTTTTCGTGAATGGACATTCCATCCTAAAGGTCACAGCGTGGACATTTAACTATAGATAAACACACCATTCAATACTTTTAATCCCCTTGAAGTCAGAGCTGTCACTCGCAGTTGTAGCATGCAGAATTCAGGGGCCAGATCTGACCATTCTGGCTTGTGCCAAAAGACAACATTAAATCTTATATCTTTTACAAAGCGGTTGCTGGCTTTACCAACACCATGATTATTCTAATGCTGGGCAAAAAGATTAACTCAAGAAAGCTCAATTTTTAAAGTCACTAAAAAGCATTTAAAAAATATTTTTCTTCTATTAAAAACAAACCAATATACTATTATTTTGTTGACATCAGGATTACATTTAAAGGAAGGTCATCTCCTTTATTTTTGTCAATTTCTTCATAAGTATAATTAACTTCAGTAAAACGGACAATACCTTCCAATATCCTTACTTACCTTTAATAACCTGGTCGGGTTGTGTACAAAGGGGTGTTATAGGATTTGTACAGTCATTGTCATAATCTCCAGAGGCTCTAAAATTATGAATTCCTTTCAATGTCTAAAGGAACAAAATTCATTATTTAATCATTTTATGCCAATTAGTTTAAAGTGGCAAGAAAAACAAAGAACAAAAAAGAAACCAACAACAAAGAACAAATGAGAAAAACCGACAATAACAACATCAACCAAAAAATAGTCACAAAATACAATTACCTACCAATGATTAAAAAAATACAAAACAAAAATTAAGAAGGGAATGTTGTCTTTTTGGAGAGAAGACTAGGCACTCTTCCAGGTAAAGCTATGTTGATCTCAAATTGGCACAATGAAATTTAAACAAGTTATATAACATTTTTTTTTACAAGTACAGAGAAAGACCACTTGATCTACATATAAACAGGAATAAACGCAAACACTTTCTCTTTTGTTATCCACAAACAGTCTGGTAAGCAAGAAAACTTAAATCTTCTCTAATTAAGACTTAAGAATTAATAGTACTTTTTTGATTTCTCTCTGCTTATCCTTTATTTCTATACCTGTTCTTCATGCTATAAAGAAAAAGGAAATGAATTTGAAAAAACAACTTCCTGCTTTCTCTACGTTTAGAAAAACAGAATCCTAGAGTTTCCCTGCTGTGTTGGTACTTGGGCTGCTTCTTTTCAAATACAGCTTCATGAGATCAGAAGCTGTACTACTTTAAAGCTGTACTTTACTGGTTTTTATCAGGGAACAGTGCTTATTCTAAGCACATCAAATGTGTATCTTGGCTCCTGACAAAGAAGTCAGAAGCTGCATTTTGACTATGACCTTAATTTTTGTACAATCCTTAGGATCACACGTGCATTCATAGGGGCTTTCAGATTTTTGTCACTGTCCAAAAGCATGCTGAGAGTCAGGCTCATACTGAGCATTTGCTACTGGTACCTGGGAGGTCCGTGGTAACAAACCACATGTTTATAAACCTTTGCCAGATATACAGTGGCTCACTTACCCATTTATTTACTGTAGACTTCGTTGTTGCAACCCAGATTGCAGGAGGGGGATCAGCTGATCTGTCAAGCTCCATCTGAAATAAAGCACAAAAATATTGCTTTGTGGAATGTTGACTCTTCTGAACTGCCAGGACCAGCTATACACTATTAAATATCAACTCCTTCATTCAACATCTGTGTGCTGACGATACCACAGCGTGTGTTAAAAGCTAGGGATGCACAGAAGAATGAGTCTCTTTGCTATAGGAATTCGTAGCCCTATAAAAGTGTAATAGGGGTGACTACTTACCAAAAACAGTGGCTTAAAGTTTTAAGTGTGGATAATTTAAGGGTTCTAGATGGGTACAGTCAAAAGGATGACTTACTATAACTTCTTAGTTTTGTCACTCCTGTGTTTTGTCTTCATGTTCTTAGTAACAAGGAAATATGTTTTTTTCTTGGAAAATGTTTGTAGCAAAAACCAAAACAACCATTCTAACAACACAGCAAAAGGAAAAGTACCCACATAATGTACCCCCCCACACATTTGCTTAAGGAATACAACTGTACTTTGTGAACAGTTTACTGTGTCCTCCTATATTTTTAAAATACCATACATATAAAAATACACATATACCCATGTATACATTATGCAAATGGAATGACTCTACATTTGCCCACTATTCTTCCTGCACCAGGAAGTTGCAGGTTTTTAGACATGGGGACAGGGCTGAACCACTAGCAAGTAGGAATCCTCTTCATTTCAAAGTGATGCTCCTTACAACATGGTTATGCCTGTGCTAAACACTTCTAGTCTTTTTCTCCACAGCCAAGAGATCCTGGCAGCTGCGGGACTCACAGTGCAGTTTCTCCTCCATACGTGACTCTCCCCATCAGTGTGCTTCCTGCACACATGCTGTGCCTGTATTTTAGCCTCCGCTCTCTTGCTTCTCTAAAGGATTATTGCTTTTGTCCATTAGGCTGTGCCATCTGTTTTAAAGAACTGTAACTGGCCAGTATTATGTGAGCTCTTAGACCACAGGCATCCTCTCAAGTATCTCATTTGACCTCTATTCCCTTTTTCAGTCCTTCCTCCTATACTGTGGTTTCAGATGTCACTTAGTTTCGTAGATGATGAGTATTTACAATTGTTTCCTGCTTTCCTTGTTGTTTTCAGATGATTTCTGAGAAGGGGTGGGGGGGAGTGCTGCCTTTATGCCTCCATTTTAAACCTGGAAATCTCCTCACCGTTGTCTTAATGTGCAATTCTGTGAACATCGGTGAGACTGAACATCTTGTCAATGATGACTGGCCATTATCTAGGCTTCACTTTTAGCAGGTGTCAATATGGATGGCTTCTCAAGTACCCTTTTACCCACCACCCAGGACTATTTTGAGTCAGTGATGGTTTGGAATATGAACCAGCTTCCCCTCTTCTTCAGGAGAACTCTTCTACATCCTCCTCTTGAGGCAGTGGACAAATTTCTGCTTTGCTGTCCACTCTCAGATACCTGAACCCCTCATATTCCTCCTCTAAGGACAGGTTAGGAAAGCCAGGAGAGCTCAGGAGCACTTTGGGGCCAGCTCACTAGGATTCGCCAGTGCGAGAGCCATCCATCCCTGATGTACCCATGAAATCGCCATTTCTTCTATGGGTGACTAACAAGTATCTTTTTACAACCTCACAGTTGATTTGTGTTTTAATATTGATTTTGCTGTATTTGGCTAGCACATGTAACAATCTTAATCGTAAAACTAAAACATATGACATACCTTGAGAACTGGTGCTTTTTCTTCACAGATTAGCACCCGAATGTCAGGGTTTCTTAGGTCTGTACAATAAATCTTCCGGTCCCTTCCTCCAGAGTACACATGTGTGAAGGTGTCATTGACCTGTAGAGCCCAAACACCTTCATCATGCACTCGGTACGTTGCTATACATCTCTGCTGGCCAAGGGACCAAAGGCGAATTGTCCCATCAGAACTGCCAGAAAGGCACTGAGAACAAAGAAAGCTAAGGTTAGAAACCTGCCAAAAAGTTCCTGCTTTCTTGTGCTTTGCACTTGTCTTCGCTCCTGACTCCACAATGTCAAACACACACCTCTAACAACCTGTATTCCTGACTCTGATAAAGACTTCTGACAAGCATACACCATAGCCTGAAACGACCAAAGGCAACAGTATGGGCTCAAGTAGGGGAACCCTCTGAGCAAAACTTCCTCTGTCCTGTGTACCTGGCCACTTGTTGAATCACCATCCCTTGGGAACATGTTAAAAATGTAAATTCCCCGTTCCCATTCCAGACCTAATGAGGCAGAAACTCTGGTGGGGCTCAGCAATCTGTTTCGACAGGCTCTCCAGGTCATTCTGGTATGCCAAGTTTTTTTTTTTTTTTTTTTTTTTTGCGGTATGCAGGCCTCTCACCGTTGTGGCCTCTCCCGTTGTGGAGCACAGGCTCCGGACGCACAGGCTCAGCGGCCATGGCTCATGGGCCCAGCCGCTCCACAGAATGTGGGATCCTCCCGGAGCGGGGCACGAACCCGTGTCCCCTGCATCGGCAGGCGGACTCTCAACCACTGCGCCACCAGGCGGACTCTCAACCACTGCGCCACCAGGGAAGCCCTGGTATGCCAAGTTTGACAAGCATTGCACTAGGCAAGGAAGCCTTCTGCAGCCCTGGGTCACACCTCTGTTTTGTCCCCCACCTCACAGCTCTGGATTCCTGATGGCCTGCCAGGTCTCCTGGATTCTACTGACAGGAGCCAAAAGCAAAATCCAGGCTTGCCACTCACTCTGTGAGCTTGGATACTTCCTATACGAGCTTCAAGTTCAATATCCATTAAAACAAAATGTAGACCCTCAGCATTCAGAGTTAACATTGGCAATTCTGACAATTTCTAAAGGCTCAGGAGTGTCAACTACATAGAAGTTGCAGGTACACAAATCAGGGCTGAGCACACAGAGAGTGTGACAGAAACAGGCAGAATCAGCCACCCCACATTCACATTCAGCATGCCTGGCGTTCTCTACTAGTTACTGTGGTGACCTGAGGAAAGGGATAAAAACTTATTTCTTTGGGGAAAAAAATCACCCTGAGGGGAAAGGAACTGCTGGTGTATGAAATTAAGCAGGCAAAGACCTTCAAAGAAGAGAAGATAGTTGTGGGCTTGGAGACCTGGACAGTGTTTGAACAGATGAGGCCTTCAGGAATATTAAGGATTTACTGGCCTGCTCTGACTTGAAGGGGCCTTCAGACATGTTTAATTACACAAACACCATACTAACAGACTCCCCCATAAGCTTTCAGGAGCATCAGTGCTTTAGTCACCAATTCCAACTAGTTCACAAGAGAACCAAGAGACTAACCAATAAAGAAACTGTCAGAGTAAGGTGGCAAGCAGACCTTCATCACGTGTGTAGGAGCACTGTGGCAGTCTGATGGGGAGAAGGCAGGGAGGAGCTCTCCACTCGAGGAAGAGATGCTACTCTGTGGTGGCAAAGCTGTTAGTAAAGCTTTGATCACTCAGATTCTAGACCATATATCTTCAGGGAATAAGGTCTGACAACTTTAGGAAAAGGAAGGCAAAGATGATGGGTTGAAAGTCCTCACAGGCTGGGTGACTTACAGAAGTAAAGAGATAAGTTCCAAACCCAGAATGCACAGGTGAAAGTGCATGAGGAAACACAGGGTATATTAGAGTTCTATATCAACCCTGATATAGAATACAAAATAATATTTGATTATTTGTATAATAATCTATAATAATAATCTTTGATTATTTGTATAATAATCAAAGAATATTTGTATTCAGGCGGACTCTCAACCACTGCGCCACCAGGGAAGCCCATGACAGGCGGCTTTTAAAGTAGTACTACATCACCTTCTCTGCTTTCAGTAAGTGGAACTGACTACAGGTGAAGTGCATGTGTAAGTAAATGTGCTACCTAAATCGTCTTAAGTAAAAGCACATTCATAATTGTCTATATAGGAAACAAGGCATGGAGTGTAATAGACAGGAGGAGATTTAAGAAAGTCTGACAGGCCCACAGCCCATTTCTGGAAACCATCTTGTCTATAGCCTCTAGTTAAGCACAGTCCCATGGAGACCATTATGATCTAGTTCAATCCTGGACAAAGCTAACAGAACTAGGCATGCACAACCATCAAGTGTAGCCTAGCAGCTACTGCAACAGTGAGGAGCTAACTGTACTGGACTTTTTTGGGCCACGCCTCATGGCTTGTGGGATCTTAGTTCCCTGGGCCCCGGCAGTAAAAGCATGGAGTCCTAACCACTGGTATGCCAGAGAATTCCCCTGTACTGGGCTTTTTAGACTCACATGAAAATGCTGCTATGAAGAAACTCAAGAGCTCTAGAAAATGCCATGGCTTACAGACAAGAATATACTTATTATTTCTACTCTTCTCACCAATTACAGTAACTAAATATTATGACTCCCACTTTGCAGATAAGCAAACTAGGGACCAGTAGATTCCTCTCCTCAAGGCCACACAATACTTTAATATCAGATCCTTCATCTCCAAAGACCTCCATGGGAATATTCAAGCTTCTCTGCCTGGTTCTGAAAAAATAATTTCTTTCCTTTGGCTAGTTTTCCAAACCTTCCTTTCACCTCTGGAGACAAAGGCTTCTCTAATTCATGTATGAGGCAACTTCCATGACATAATTTCCACAGGAGTAACAGACCAATGGTGTTTCTCATCTCATCACATTCATACTCTCCTTCTTCTAAACCAATCACAATCAATTCCAATGACCCCTGCCCTATGCAAAAAATGGCAGCAGTACATGGTAGAGGTATGTCATAACATAAAATGGTGCTCAGTTTTTGTTTTTTATTATCTACACTGATGAAAGATCATTTTTCTACTGCTACAGGACAGAATTGTGATATATAATTCACAAATTATGTGGCCAACAGAGTATTAATACATGTTCAAACATTACCAAAATGTTTTTCTTTGAAATGTTCACTCTAAGTACTATGTTAGATAACTAAATCTACAGACCATATCTACATAGTCAACTGACAAGATCTGCTTGGAAAACTGACCCACTGTGAGGAAATTCTGCATTTACTACACTGCCAGAAAGCATTCAATACCAAAGCTTCCTTCTGCTTTACACAAGGGAACATTTTAAATTATTTCAGCTATACATATCATAACTGCATATACTCACCTGCATTAAAATTATTCTTAGGAAATCCTTCGTTTGGTCTTTATTTAAAAGTTAGGCAAACAGAGAGATTTTGAAATGTGGATTATTATATGTGCAACTGAGGATTTTAAGGATTTAAAAATTAGACCACAGTTTCTAATATGTGTGGCTTTTGGTTCAAGCCAACTATGCAACAATATACAAAGTGGGGGAGCTTCTGCTGTATGAAATTTTGACAAGGTCAGTAGGTAAATGTTCATGTGAACTGCATACCTGTGTGCCATCTCTGTTCAACAGCAATGCTTTAACATTATCCGTGTGCCCTTTAAGCTTCATTAGTTTTGCACATGTTCTTGGATCCCATACTCTTAAAACCTGCGAATTTTAACAAAGTATCATACAAATGATCAAAGTTAAATAACGGATGACTTTTATAAATCAAATGACAACTATTAAATTCTGAGAGGGAAGTACTACTTCTGCCAATAGACAGTGTCCAAGGCTCCCAACTTTTTTAAGTAGGAGGAAGTCTTTTTAATGTCAAAAAAAGCACAGGCTTCCCCCACTCCACCCTCTGCCTCTGTTACCACACACGACAGTAATTATACAGTTATACTCTTATTTGTTCAAATAAAACCTTATTTTAGTAGCCACCAGGCAAAACCGCTGTCTATATATTCTGTAATTACCCAGATCAAATTATTTTGGTTTCTTTACTTTCTAGTGTTAAAATATACCCTTTAAGTTTCCCCTTACCTTCTCAGTGGACCCTGATACAATGATTGTTCCCAGTTGATTCATTGCCAGGCTATAAATGGAATCTTTGTTCCCACTTAAAGAAGAAGCTAGTAAGGATAAATGGAGCTATACGTTAAAATCATCAGCTGTTTAATAACTAGTTAGCACAAATTGCAAGTTTAATTATTCGATTTAGAAAATCTTATCTTTATGAGTACTCTAAGGAAAAGAAATCTCTATAATGGAAATAATTCTAAATCATAATATTGTTAACAAAATTTACATCTCTTCTGGATTTGAGCATACACAAGTGCTCAATAAATATTTGCTAAATTGAATTGCACTGTCATTTAAGAAACTATATGCATAAGTAATGTATTTTCAAAGATGCACATGAAAATGAAATGAAAACTATGGCTACACTCATTATTTACAAGAAAACACAAATCAAAACAAAAATACAATGTTCACCTACCAAATAGATAAAAAACAAGGCAATACTTAATTCTCAAAAAATACAGTTAAAATGGCACCCTCATACATTACTTGTGGAATGATAATTTGGTACAACTCTTATAGAAGGAAATTAGACAATGTGTAGCAAGAATCATATTCATGCCCTTTGATTCAGAACTCAATACCACTGAAGTATGTATATAAAATTGTCTATACAGTATGATTCCAACTGTACAACAAAGAATAAATTTAAACAAACACTGAGATGCTGTGAGTAAAGGAGTAAATACATGTAAAGTATTTAGAAAGGTAACTGCTTGTATTAAATGCTCAATAAATGTTAGCTATTATTATTACCTCCATAATTATAAAAAACTTATTTGATATCCTCTCTAAACAATTCTAAGCAAGACATATCTGTTGCAGAATCTATAACCACCTAGCCTCGTCTCTGACCTTGGGACAATCCTGCTTTTTTTGCTTCATTCCTTCTTGTTAGTGTCTCTTTCAGGCAGGCCTTACATCTAGAGAGAGCTAAATGATGTATTATGACAGCCCCCAGCGGGGACCAGCTGCTGAATCCCTGAGATTGTGTACAGGTGAAAAATCACGGAAAACAAGGGAAGAACGGTGTTTAGACTTTCACATATTTCCTGAGAAAAAGGGCAAAATAATATTTAAGAAATTATAAACACCGGTCTCCCAACCTACTCTTCTTGGCACATGCTAGATTATATTAGAACTGTTAGTTATAACAACATGAGTATTCCACAGTCATGACAAATTGGACCTGTTATGGAGGAATCTAGATAGTTCAGGCCCATATCCTGAACACAGACCTTCTAGGCCAGGCTTAGCCGTAAATGTGCTCTCAAGAATCCCTACTGACACCTGGCCTAGAGAACTATTATTGGTTGGGCCAAGTGTGAGCTGAGTTTCAAGTCTAGACCTGTCTGGATCTGACTGGGTAATTGAGATCTCTTAGTTGATGAGGCATCCATGCTACTAACCTGCTGTGAATCTCTCTGAATTGCCTCTAGATGTTAGGTTAGCCTTCCTGAACTCTTCTGTTCAGGAAGAGTTGGCTGGATTCTTTAGGGCTGCTCTGAAAGGGTCCCACAATATTGGCACTAAAACCCTTTCTTTCCTTTGGGTATTTTCCAAGTTGGCCATTAACTCAAAGGCTCTTAGTATATAGTAACACTTTTAAAAGTCAAAAACTACCTACTTTTTGCCAGGTAATCACCACCTCCATCAATAATATCTGCCTAGAGTGTGGCTTTGGGCCAGGCACAGCTGGGATATACAAAGTAATAAGACAGGCACTTCTGCCCTGTGGAAGCTTACACTTCAGCTAGGGAGCTAACACATGCACATGTACAAAAATAACCAGGTGACACCTGGAGAAGTTACCATTTTTAGATTGCAGTGAGAAACTAGTTCCTTGTTGTTTAATCATACTCTTGGGGGCTAGAACGCTGTAGGTAGAACCACTCTCTTAATGCAAACTTATCAAACTTGTTTTATAAACCATTCTTTATTTATGTCAATTTGGATCACTTTCAAAGAAATTTTTTTTCAAACACCTT
Organism: Delphinus delphis; assembly: GCF_949987515.2. NCBI lineage: Eukaryota > Metazoa > Chordata > Mammalia > Artiodactyla > Delphinidae > Delphinus > Delphinus delphis. Next base: position 60,984,207 of record NC_082692.2, read on the forward strand.
ACTTGTTACAGTGTTATTTGAGGCAGTCAATGCTGTTAGAGTATTCACATCCCAAAGGAATATTTGTCGGTCCAACCCAGCCGATGCTACCAGTTCTTTATCCTTGGCATATGCTAAGGCTTTTACATAATCCTGCAACAAAATACACATACTCTGATCTACTCTGTAGATCAATAAGCAAATGACCCACATGAAGTATTGAGATCTCAGTATTACACTAAAGACATTGAAAATTGTGTTAGTTGTTTTACCTTATGAGTCCTTAATGTTGACATGCAAAATCCCTTATGTGCATTCCATACTTTTACTGTTGTATCAGAGGAAGCAGATATTACTAGAAGAGGCAAAGAATTAAACCCCTTAGTAATGTGACTTAACACCATTTTAAAGAATTAACGTAAAACAATGTAACATTGTCTCAAACTTTCACACATACATACAAAATGTTCATACATAAATATTTGAATATTTATGTGTATTGAATATTTATAATATTCCTAACATTAATTCAAACATCTTAATATTCATAAACACATACACATCTGAAAGTTCTTTCTAGAACCTATTGTATTTTGTCTCAAATATTTTTTTAGATAGGCAAGACAGACTTTTTTTAATGTTTCAGTTGAAGGCACAACTAATTTGATTATGCAAAGTTTCTCTAACACAGATTGCAAAACCAAGAAATGGATCTTACCATAATGAAAACAAAAAGAGATATTAATAAGGTTAAAAGAAGAATACATGTTGTATGAGTCTATTTATATACAATGACAATGCAGGCAAACTAATCAATAGTGCTTGTAAGACATGAGAGCAGTTACCTTGGGACAAGGGGTAGTGACTGAAAGGGTGGCATAAGGGGGCTTCTGGTAATCTGTTTCTTGATATGGATGTTCACCTTGTAAAATTTTAATGAGCTGTACTCTCAAGGTGTGTGTGCTTTTCTGTATGTATGTTATACTTCAATAAAAAGGCTTACATAAAAAAAAAGTTATCAAATTGAATTAAAATCTTCCAGCAGCCCCAAAATTCAAAGAAATACTTACATGTTTTCCCATTACAACAGAGTACAATGTCATTTACCCAATCGGTATGGTGTTCCATAGATGCTATATATGGATCTTGCTGAAATTAAAAGAAAAATCATAAAAATGTCTTTAGTCTACATTAGAGGATAAAATATATCACAAATTATAGATATGTTTATATTCTTCAATTAATGTGACACACTGCTCTAAGGTCTTAAAATTGACAACTGAATTCAGAGTAGAATTTCATCAAACAATTGATGCTTCCATATGACAGATATAAACAGAAGTTTTGTTTCAGGACAGTTTTATTACTGATGAAAGTCTAGGTTTCCAGGAAAAATGCTTAATTTTTATGCCCTGAGTTAGTGAAGGCAACAAGATCTGGGCTAGGCACTGTGTGTGACACGAGTGCAATAGGAAGGGGTTCACTAGAAAGGACAGGACATGAACAAATCTGCAAGCTGGGGGGATCTGACTCAGTAGTGGTGAAGGCTCAAAGCTGACAGCAGGGACAGAAAGGAAGCTGATGAGAGTGGTGAGAAGCGTAGCCAGACTGCAGAGGGGGATGCACGCTTCTGCTCTTAGCTGCCTACTGCTGTTTTTACCTGTGAACTAAACATTTTGTCACAGTATCTACAGTCCTTCAGAGAAGAAATGGAAGCCAAGGGCTAAAGGATCATCATTTCAATTCAGTAACTCAAGATTTTTCTATTCCTCTCACTTGGTTTAATCACCAGAAGAGGACTTTTAAAGAAGAGTATTTGGTTATATCCTACACCTAAGACAGGCAAGTTCAAGATGATTCATGGGCAAAAAGAACAGCTCTCTACAAGTCTAGTTGAGAAATGATGCTATTCAATCTTGTCATAAAAATGAGGACCAGAAAGAGATGTCTGAGGGCAGGATAGGCAGCTTTCTAATTCTTCCAGGCTAGTTCTTGTGTTTTCCTTAATTTGTTTGAAATACTGTAAATTTCCAGGAAAGTGACATTCCAATTCAAATATAAGTTCCAAAAAGCACTTCAGAGCCATAGTTTTCTTACTTTCCATGTTTTTAACATTGGGCCACCACTGTTTCCACTGGTTAAAGGATTCAAAGCCTGCTGGACCAAAGTCCATTTAAAGAAACTATCCAGGAACTGTGCAAAGTAGTGGTTCCTTTTCAGATGGAGCATCAGACTTGTAGAGCTTGCTAAAAGACACAGACTTTTCAAATGACAAGGTCTAACATCAGGGTTTCAGGGTTAGATTGGGTTCTAACTCTCTGTCATGAACTAGCTACTTAACCATGGGTTAGAGTCTCTGAGTCCGTTTTCCCACCTATGAAAATGGATCTTAATATCTGCCTTGAAGGATTATTAAAACCATATTGGATACGAAAGTGCTAAGTGTCTGGTACATAGCTAGGAGTTCAAGAAATGCTCCTTCTTCTTCCCTGAATCTTTCTCTCTATGTCATTCATAATACAGGTATTCAAACAAAATACAAAAAGAGCTCCTTTCCATTTGACTAGGGATTTATCTTCACATATCATTAAGTCCTGCTCCTGTTTTCATAGTTTTACACCAACTTTATACTATATAATAAGGCCCTATGGGTTTTGTGGGCACCCTAATCACTTTTAAATGAAGATATCAAATACTTGTTCAAGGTTAATTATAAATGTAAAAGCATATTCAACCTTTTTTTAGTAACACTGAAAAGGGATGCAAGAAAGCTTTTTGGGAACATATTTAAAACAGAAAAATAAATTGTTGCAAAGAAGCTCCCTACCAGACAAATCTCTTTGTTCCTTTGCAGCAAAGGGCTCTTATCACAAACCTAGTTTATAGAGTCCCTGCCTTAGCTAAAACACTTCTGAAACTCCCCTGGGGTGTTTTTCTCAGCAGCTTACTGAATTCTGGTTGCAGCGTCTTTATTTATAGAGTGTACCAAATAACTCAGTGCTCAAAGAGATTAAATCTGAAACTGTGAAAGGCACCATATTAGACAGACCAAAACTTACTGAATATAGATTTAAAATATAAACTCAATCCCTGACTTACCTTGTGCTGATTGACACTCCATATTCTTATGATGGAGTCTCGACCTGCCGTGAAAAGTCTGTTTAGTGCTGGGTCCAGCTGCAGGGCATTGACCCCATTTCGGTTGTACTTCTCCACTTCATCTCGAATAACATAGGAAACCTGACAAATATGTCAAGATTGGCTGTTTATGAAGCTACAAACATGTGATAATAAAATGTAGCCTTCTAGTGGCCAATCTGAAATTCAAAATCCCATGTTTTCTAATATAAAACTTATTTCCGAATCCAATAAAAACTTTATTTTACTCTATAGAGACTGAAGGGCTGAGGAGAGAAGAGTGACATTAATAATAGCCTAGACCAAGATAAGCAAGTTTGAGGCTAAACCACTGCAAATATCTCCTAACTGGACTTTCTCCCCTACCCTTGTTTGTCTTTAATCCATTTTCCACAAAGCAGCTGGATGAATCTTTAACACATGAATAGAAATATCTTTAAAAAATGTAAATAGGAATATCGCTCCCTGTTCAAAAACCCCTCTGGCTGCTTACTCCACTAGACTCAGGATTGGATCTGGACTCCTCAAGTGCCTCTCCTGCCCCTCATCCTTGCTCACTGCTCCCACTCCTTGCACACACTGTGCCTCCAGACGGGCACATGTGCTGGTCCCCTCTGTCTAGAAGCTCTTCCTCCCACTCTGTCTGGCTAACTCCTACTGCAGTCTTTAGATTTCTGTTGAAATGATGCTTCCTCAAAGACCTTCTCTGACCTGCTAAGCAAAATGAGGTTTTGCTCTCCAATAACACACTAAACTTTTCTTTCAGAGAACTTTTCCCTACTCTATTATGGTTGATAACCTCTGTCTGCTCCATGAGAAAACTCAAGAGAATCAACCAAAAGCAATTACAATTAAGAAAAACTCAACAAGCTGGCTGGCAGCCAAAAGCAAAACTTTTCTATTCTAATGAAATAACCAGTTAAGATATAATGGGGGAAAGGGGACCCTATTTACAATAGCAACAAAAATAAATATCTAGAAATTCATTTTGCAAAGAAGATACATAACCAACAGGACAAGGTACATAAAAGAAAACTTGAATAAAGGAGACATACCATATTAGTACAGGAAGTACTACAGGAAGTAGTAAAGGAAGGTAGTACAGGAAGATCCAAAATAAACAATTTTTTCCTAACTTTGTGATTTTAACCCAACTGTGGTCAGAGTCTCACTGGATTTCTTTCTAGAAGTTGACAAAATATATACCAATAGTACAATGCTTTGAGGGGACTACCCAGTCACTTTTTTAAATGAAGGGATATTCTTTAAATATCTTAAAAGGTATTATAAAGCTACCAGAATTACAAAGGAGGACCACAATATGAATATATAAAAGGATCAATGAAATAAAACAAAATTCAGAAACATATTTTCCCATTATACATTTTTTATTTTGATATGAACAGATTTTGAAACAATGAGGGCATGATAAATTATTTAATAAATTATCTAGGAACATCTAGTGGTTCTATTGCAAAAAATAATATCCTCTCTCCAAATCTTAAACCAAAATGAATTTTCATATGGACTAAAGATTGAAATTTAATAACCTAATCATGAAAATACTTGCAAGTATTTACATAGTCTCTACATAGAGAAGGCTCTGCTAACGTGACAAGAAAGACCACAATCTTTGAAAAAGAAAAGGGCAACGCTGATCTGACCAAACACAAGCCAAAACTTTCTATACATACACAAATGTTCACAGCAGCATTATTCACAATAGCCAAAAAATGGAAACAACTCAAATGTCCATCAACTGAAAAATCCAGACAGTAGATTAATGGTTTCCAGGGGCTTGGGGAAGAGGAGAATGGGGAATGACTACTATGGTGTACAGGATTTCTTTTTGGGGGTGATGTTCTGGAATTAGGTGGTCAATGCACTTTGCAAATATATTAAGAATCACTGAGTTGTATACTTTAAAAAGGTAAATTTATGTGAATTTTATCTCATTAAAGCTGTTATTTAAAACAAAGCAAACTTCTGAATGTCAAAAAAATAACATGAGCAAGGTTACAAGGCAAACACCTAACTGGGGAAAAAATGAATACAAAAGACAAGAGTTTACTCTTGACAACATACAAAGATTCCTTAGATAACAACAGAAAAAGTCAACCTCTCCAACAGAAGGAGAAACAGAGATCACGAAGAGGAAATTTTTTTTAAAGAAAAGAAAATGGCCAACAAACACATAAATAATAAAAGATGTGAAAAGGGCCAGGGTTGTATACACAAAGACAAGGATGTTGTTTTAATCCGGCCTTTCGGTGCAAGTAACTGTAACTGAAATCTACTCAAACAAGCTTAAATATTTTTAAAAATGGAGAATTTAAGATGAGAATTTAACAAGGATATCTAACAGAGCTCAAGGGCAGGAAATTCAATCATGACTCATAAGAGACATTTTAAAAATAAAATCATGGCACTTCTCTACTTAAGCTTTTCACTGCATTTAAAGTCAAGTCCAAATTCCTCATATGCTTTGGTTCTACCCTGCAAACTCACACTCACCTCAAACTAACTTCCCCTATGCTCTTTGACGACAGTCACACTAAACTCCTTCCTGTTCCTCAAACACATCAAGTTCTTTCCCATCCTAGGGCCTTCAGATTTACTTTTCCCTGTGCCAAGAAGATTCCTCACCTCTCCAATCCCCACAAGAATACTATTCTCCCAGCTTTCATCTTGGCTGACTCACCCTCACCCTCACACTCCAGGTCTTAGCAGAAAAGTAATCTCCTCTAAAAGGCCTTCCCTGATCTCCTTCCCCTATCACCTCCCCTACTCCATTTCTTCTACAGTTCTTACCACGCTGCATATTTATCTTTTTTGCTATATCTTCTCCATTAGAATAAAAGCTGCAAGAGGGCAAGGAACTTGTCTGCCTTGTTCCTCCTACCACAGTATCCTTAATATAGTATCTGGCATACAAAAGACATCTCATAAACATTTTTTGCATGAATCAGATACTGAAAAACCATCAGGAAACAAGCTGGCTTCAATGTTAGTTTCAGTCTCTCTTAATGCCTCTTCCTCTGGGGCTTCAAGGCTCCTTATCAGCTTTTCTCAGTACATTTCCTATTTAATGAAGATGAGGTAGCATATATGAATCTTGATTTTCAAATTTCTGGGAGATGATCTGATTGGCCCAGTGGGAAAGGGTCAGAGAATAACAACATGATTGTCAGTCCTCATTCCAGGTGGCAAGGAATTCTCAGCAAAAAAAGTTTGGACCAACCTCTTTAAGGGCATCTATTACAGATGTGAGATTAAAAACAGCAAATAGGGCTTCCCTGGTGGCGCAGTGGTTCAGAGTCCGCCTGCCGATGCAGGGGACACGGGTTCGTGCCCCGCTCCGGGAAGATCCCACATGCCGCAGAGTGGTTGGGCCCGTGAGCCATGGCTGCTGAGCCTGCATGTCCGGAGCCTGTGCTCCGCAACAGGAGAGGCCACAACAGTGAGAGGCCCGCGTACCGCAAAAAAAAAAAAAAAAAACCAACCAACACCACCCCCCCCCCCCAAAAAAAACAGCAAAAAACTAGAAGTATCCAACCTAGTTGGGTAAATTTTGGCACACACATCTATAAAAGAGAATACTATTTAATCATTAAAAATGTTGGTGTAACTCTAGACTGATTAATATGGGAAGAAACCCAGGGTATATTTAAGTGAAGTATGCATGGTCTAACACAGTAGTGTATAATAATCATTACTGTAAAAATGTTGCATAATATTAAATATACATATATTTAAAAATAAACACACAAGTTTAGAAGGATATACATGTATAAAACTACCAGTAGTTATTCCTGAGTGATGGAATTATGGTGACTGTCACTCACTCATGCCTTTTTAATACAGTATGAATGTTTTATAATAGGCATATATTACTTAGTTTTTTGAATTTATAATTTAATTCTTATCCAACTAATTCTTGCCTGTATTCAGAAAATCAAATAGTACTGAAAGACAATAAAGAAAAACCATCTCCCTACTGTCTGGTTAAGACTCCCCATACCCAGTCTTAATCCTTAGAGGTAATTAATTTCAACTCTTGGTTGTTTCTATTAGATAGCTACTGCATTTCTCGAAATATTGTGCTTATCCTTATCCATTTTAGACATCGCCTATTTACTCAAGCTATGGTAGGTTAGGATGTAGCTCTGAAACTTGCCTCAGTAATTCTTCCCTCTACTCTTCTGATATCGATAGATCTATCACTGTTTTTGGTTGATTAAATAATCTGTGCTACACTGTTGGACTGTAATTGCTATCTACTGACTAGCCAAGTACTATATTATGAATACATTTCCTTCCTCAGAGAGCTCATCATTTTCCCTAGAGTTCCTTCTTTCCTTCAATGGCTCCCGCTACTTTAACTTCGATTTTCTTGAATTACTGCAGCATATTAGATAGTCCAGCAAGAACCCACCTCCAACCCCCACTTTCCCACAAGGCTTCCCCCTCAGAATCTCCCACATTCTCACTCTAATCTGGGCTGGCTGCCCTCTCGGTCTGCTGGCACAGTTGTCACCTTCGGTGCTTCCCTTTACTGCTTTTCTGGGTTAGAGCCATTGTTTCCTGAATTCCAATGTCTCTTTTCCTTGCTCACTTCCCAGGACGGCAGAAGTACATCCCCAGGACCTTAAGAAACTAACATAGAAGAAGGTACATGGGAGGTGACTTAGCCCTTGCATGTCTGAAAAGGTCATTACCTTGACACTTGATTTGGCAGGATAAAGAAGTCCATGTAGAAAAAAACTCAGCTTTTGAAAGCACTACTCTAATTTCCTCTAGCATCCAGTGCCGCCACTGAATTCAATGCCAATTCTGTTTCACTCAACTTTAAGGTGATCCCATTTTCATTCTCTCCCGCACCACCACCTATACAGCCCAAGATTTTAGGATCTTCTCTTTTTACTTGGTGGGGTATTTTTTTGGGGGGGGTTCTTTATCATGATAATTTTTGGTCATTTTATCATTAATTTTGCTGTGTACTTTGAAAGCCCTTTCAATCTAGAAACTTTCAGCTCTGGGAAATCTTACATCAATTCATTAATAACCATCTCTGTTTTCTTTGCTCCTTCTTAAACTCTCATCAGTCAGATGTTGGAACTTTCAAACTGATCCTTCATCTTTTATGCATTCTATACTATCTATCTCTGTCTTTTTGCTTACTTTTGTAAGACTTCCTTTACTATTTCATAACTCTGCTATTAATTTTTTTTGTAAATTTTAGCATGATGGACAAAATAGGAACAATAACTTCAATAAGAAAATGGCTAGGTCAATTATGGTCCATCCATTCTACGTAGTCATTAAAGAATAAATTACATACAATGATATATTCCAAGACATATCACATTAAAAACTTGTTAAAGAAAAAAAATTGGCTGTAGACAGAAGAAAAATAGGATTCAGGTCTTTCAACAAATACTGATTAAGCATCCACCAGTTGCCAGGCTCTATTCTAAATGCTGAGGATACAGTAGTGAGCACAGAAGCCCTCCTGGAGCTTTCATTCTAGTGGGGGAAAGACAGTAAGTGAAGTTTTTTTCTCAAGATACAGGCAAGCTCTGCAGGCAGAAGAGATGGAAGTAAAAGAAAAAGAAGAGTAGAAGGTGCTGGACACAGAAGCAATAAATGAGTGAACAAAGTCCTGGAAAAACTTCATTTAGGCAAAGTCAAGAGTACAGGCAAAGGCAGAGAAGATGAGGACTCATTTCTGCCTTGATTTGCTTAAAAAAAAAGGAGTGGGGGGGAAGGAAGAGAAGGTACTATAAGGACTCTGCAAGGGATGGGAAGCCAGAAGCCAGACCTTCAGTACGAAGTATGCATTTGGAAGAGACAGTTAAAGGGACTCTGACAGGGAGAAAAATGACAGGGTATTTCCCCCAGCAGCAATATCCAGTTAGGTTACGCTAGGAAAGCCTGCTTCCAAGCTCATTCAGGTTGGTGGCTGAATTCAGCTCCCTGAAGTTGTAGGCCCGAGGGCCCTGTTTCCTTGCTGGCTTTCAGCCAGGGATTCATCCTTGCTCCTGGAGGCTGCCTGCAATCTTCATGCTTTCTATGTGCCTTCTCCTGCAACAGAAGGGCCGCCCTCATGTCTCACATTTTTCTGACTTGGTCCTCCAGCGGAGAAAGTTCTCTACTTTTTAAGGGCTCACATGATTAGATTGGGCCCACTGGGATAATCCAGGATAATCCTCCTATTTCAAGGTCTGTAACATTAATTACAGCTGCAAAATCCTTTTTATCATGTAACCATAACATATGCATAAATTCCAGGGATTAGGGCATGGACATTTGGCAGTGGTGGGGGGCGGGCATTCTGCCTACCACAGTAACAATTTTTTGTATGAAAACAAATATGGATATATTACAGAATCACAATATTTTTAAGAAAAGAAAGGAGACTTAAAAGCATTTCAGGCTCACAAAGAGGACACTCTGGGCTATTCCCCCAGGCTTCCCCGAGGTGTGCATTAACTCATTTCCACTTGGATGTCTAATAGACATCTTAATCACGGCATGTCCCGAACCGAGCTCCTGACAGTCCTCTCCAAATGAGCTTTTCCTGTCTTCCTCATTGATGACGTTAATGGCAACTCCATTCTTCCAGTTGCTCAGGCCCAAGACCTTAGGGCCAGGCTTACTTCAACTTCTCTCATCTCACATCCTGTCAGCCAGTTTTGTCATCCAGAATTCAACCCATTTTCACCACCTTGGGTGGAGCCACTATCATATAGCACCTGGATTTCTTAAATAGCTACTGGTCTCTCTGCTCTGCCCTTGCTCACCTGCAGTCAGGTGATCCTGAGAAAACACATTTCTTCTGCGCAAAATCCACCAAATGCTTCCTACCTCACTCAGGAGTAAAAGCCAAAGCCCTACTATGGCCTGTAGTGCTCTACATGATTTGGTCTGCAGTTACCTCTCTGATTTCAGCTCCTACTCCCTTCCCCTCACTCACTCCATGGCAACCACAATGGCAACTTTATTATTCCACAAATAGGCCAGGTACATTCCCACCTCAGGACCTTTGCATTTGATATTCTCACTGGAATGCTCTTCCCCCAAGTAACAATCTCATTTCTGTTAGATTCTTACTCAAAAGTCAGCTTCTGAGCAAGGCTTTCTCTGACCACCACAAAAAAATTTCACTTTCCCTCCTCTGCTGCTTATCATTAATCATTTTTTGACATTTAAAGGTTATTTTTCCCCCAACATCGTATTATGAAAAATTTAGAGAACATATAAACGTTGGAAGAATTACACAGCAAACATCCATATATCCATATGGATATATTCTACAATGAACATTTTCTATCCATTTGAACATACCCATCCATTTGATCCATATCATTTTTCAATGGCTTTCAAATTAGGTTGTGCATCATTAATAGTATTTCCTCCTAAGTACTTCAGCATGTATATCATTGACCAGAGTTCATTATTTATTTATGGCTCCTTTTTCAAAGGTAAGATTTACATTTAGTGAAATGTACACATCTTAAGCATACATAGATACGTCTGACAAATTAATACACCTGTGTAATACAAAATTCTACCAAGATATATACATCACCACCCTAGAAAGTTCCCTCATCCTCTTCCCAACCTCTACACCCCACCCCCAGACAATCTAGAACTGACCCTTTTCACCATAGATTACTTTTGCCTGTTCTGTAACACCTTATAAAGAGAACCACACAGCTCTTTTGTGTAAGGCTACTTCTAGCTCTCAGGCTACATCAGGCTAAATTTGGCCAAGAAAAATTGGCCAAATATGAATAATTCTTACATGTGTTTTTCCTGTTCAACCTCGTGGACCATGACTTTCTGCTTGTCCCTATGTTTTGAGAGTGCTGATTTTAAAAAGTATTCTAAAAAGTAGTCTTGCAAATAAAAATAGGACAATTTCTAGCCTGACTTCTCTTAGTCAGGGGTTAGTAAAAAACTTCTACAGAGGTTAGTAAAAACCCACCCAAGGGCCAAATCCAGAACAAAGTCTGTTTTGTAAACAAAGTTTTAATGGAACACAGCCACACCTATTCATTTCGATATTGTCCTATTGCTGGTTCCATGTTATAATGGCAGAGTTGAGTGGTTACCAAACAGGAGAATGGCCTGCAAAGCCTAAAATATTAACACCTGGCCCTTTAGAGAAAAAGTTTACTGACCCCTGTTCCACTGGATATCATATTGGCACTGAATTTTTTATTACCCATCCTATATAAAAAGTAACTTACCTTGGACATATGGCTAATTTATAAGGGTCTTTCCTTGAGAAACCAGGATTTGGCATCATCCTACTGCTACCTTAAGAAAGTCTTGAAGATTAAACAACCCAGAACTGGGGCTCAGAATGAGGAGTAAAGACCACGCTGAGCTCTGACTAGGTCTAGAATAACTAAATATTTGGCAGGGAAAGGGGATTAGTACTGGTAGAACAGACATTTGTTGGTTGCCTCTATATTCCCCACTGCTCCCCAATATCTTCCTCAAAGCAAGCAAATGCCAGAAGAAATTGTGTAGGGACTATTTAAGAGACTGTTACCATGGATAGTATGGGGAAAGGATTTGAGGTCTAGAACAGGTGCAGCCACCATGCCACCAAGAGGGAAGACCTAGATCTAGGAGTTTGGGAATAGGAGAGGACAACTTGGAGGCAGCCCAATGGTAAAGGTGACTTTACATCACTCCTCAGAGTAGAGAGTCACAGTGAATCTGCTGGTTCAAGATTTGCGTGAAGCTAGAACCACCTCTTGAGTTATCATTTATATGAGCCAATACATATGTTTATTGTGTGAACCCGGTTATGTTGGATTTGGGGTCATTTCCAACCAAAAGAATCATCTTGTTATGAAAGACCAAGTATTTACATTCTTGGACCAACACTGAGTACTAGGGCATGGTTATTGCTCCTAAACCACGAACACTAGTAACTTTTGTCCAACCTCATTCTAAGAGTTCTGAAGCAAGTAAGGAAAAGAGGCCACAGCTGAAGGAAAGATGGAGACAGACAGTCAACCAACAAACCCAGGTTGTTGGAAAATCATCACATTAAAGGGATTGCCAGGGACTGAAAAGCCTTGCTGTGATATCCTGATGACCAGGAGAGAGCTGCATCATATATTTAAATTCACACATTTGTCTGATCATGTTTCGGACAATCACAAATCCACCCCTCCTCCACATACTCACCTCCACTCTCCTTAGAAGTTAAGATGGTAGGACATGTGCTCACTCTTCATTGTGTCTATAATTAATAAGTAGTATGCTTGGACCCTTCTCCACTGGTTATTTATCAATATTATAAGTCTCAACGGTTCTTTCTGGCCTACTATTTGATAACGGAGCTCAGGGCTACTGCCTCTTAGTACAAGAAACAGACAGCCAAGAGGCAAAATAAATTACTGTAGCCATATATATTTTTTCCAAAATGGAAAGATTTTTTTTTTAATTTATAAGAGCAAAGAATGTTGTAAAAAGTTAAAAAATATAAAGGTTCATTATTTTAAAGTAAAAGATATTCTGTTTCCCACCTTACCAATAATCACATAATGTAATACTCCAGAGATAATCACTGTTGATATCCTTCCAGACTTTGAAAATGCCTTATTTCCTTTGTGGAAATGGGACCATGCTATGTTGATTTCCTATTTTGACTTCTGGACACCTTTCCTTTTTAATAATATACATCTAGCTTATCTTTTAATTACAAACTAATCTACTATATGAATGTACCTAACTTATCTGCCAATTTACTACTGATAAACATTTAGATTTTTGCTTTTCACAATGACAGCATTCCTATAATAAACACCCTTGCATAATGAGAGAAAGATATATGCATACATACTTTTTTTTTTTTTTTTTTTTTTGGGGTCTGTGGGCCTCTTACTGTTGTGGCCTCTCCCGTTGCAGAGCACAGGCTCCGGACGCGCAGGCTCAGCGCGGCCATGGCTCTCGGGCCCAGCCGCTGTGCGGCATGTGGGATCTTCCCGGACCTAGGCACGAACCCGTCTCCCCTGCACCGGCAGGCAGACTCTCAACCACTGCGCCACCAGGGAAGCCCTGCATATGTACTTTTGTAAAACAATTTTTTAGACAAGGAATTGCTGGGTCAAAGGAAATGTGTATTTACAAATCTGACAAACAGGAAGACACGAAACAGTGAATACCATGACTCCACTTAGAGTAAAAAAATCACCTAAGTCGGGTACACACACGAAGAAGTACAGAACATTAGTTTTCAACCAGCAACAACTCTGCCCTCCAGGGGACATCTGAAAATGTCTAGAGTCAATTTTCGTTGTCACAACTGGGAAGGTGCCAGTGTCCAGTGGGAAGGCAGGATGATGGAAAACAACAGTCCTCCCACAATTAAGAATTATCCAGCCCAAGATGTCAATAGGGCTCTCAGTGAAAAACCCTTAGCTAGGATTATATCTCACAGTCTTCAAAGCAGTTTTCTTTGAAGAGTGGAAGACAATTATCATTTACACTTTTGTTTGTGGGGTTTTTTCTTTTTGCAATGAACATGCACTAGTTTAAAAAACACTTCCATAAACAAAAGTTCTCCCTTGTGTTGAGATAAAATCAATCTCTGTGGCTTCTCATACTGGTTCTACACCTTAAAGACAAATTCTGAAAGCAGCTAACAAGACTCATTGAATCTTCTCTTCAGCAGACTGATCTTAGATGGTTCTTCTGAATGCTCTTCCTAGGAAATAGCTTCAAGTCACTTCACCAATCTGATTGCTATACCTATTAAGAACAAGGTGCTAAGTGCTGATCCCCAAACTCTAGTTTTGTACTCTGATCAGTGAAGAGTGAAATGATCATCTTCCTCATCCTGCATACAATGGCTCATATTCAGCTTATTAAAACACTCAGTTTTTCCACACATGCTGCAGCTAATTTACATTTCCCCCATCCAGTACTTTTATATTGACTTTTAAGTCTAAATGCAAGAAACTAAGACACTTGATTAACTCTCCTTACTACCCTAAGGAAGGTACCTACCACTCTAGTGTCTAGAATATAATCAAGTTACAATTTTGAGTTACATTTTAGTCAGGAACAGACATTCTCACCTGACTTGGATGCTGGGGTTACTTAAATCCCATCACTGATGCACTTAAAAATCACTAACAAGGTATGCTATTTTAGATTCTTATTAATGTCACTCAATTCAACAAACATCTAAGTGAGTGCCTAGGACACTGTACTGATCAATGAGATCAATAAAACAAAGAAGTGAACTGGCCAGAAGACTTTATGACCTACAGCCATTTCCTCAATGAAGGAACCCCTTGTCCGGACTACCTATTAAACACTGGCTGATTTCAACCTGTAGAACTATATATAATGCTGTGTTTTATAAAGAAAGCTTGGGTGTTACTTATTCCTGTACTCTCTCAATTCTTTGCACATTTTGGGGCCTAAACTAAGTGCTCAGTAAATGTTTAATAAGTGCACCGTACTGTCACCACTACATACAACATACCTGGTAAACACCTGTAATAGGGCTTTTACTCCTCAGATCGTTGAAAATAATAGAAAGCAATAACGCTTAAACGTACCCAAAACAAAACTGGATTCACGAAGGCATAAAGCACACACGGGCGGGTTAGGTAACTCTTTACCCTTGAATAATACATTAGAGAAACAGAAAGAAAGATTCAAGGATGCACTCTGAAGAAGAAATGGTGAAGACGAAATTAAATTCCAAAACAATGAAAATTATAATTCCCCCACTAACACAAGCATACTCCCACGTCATTTCCACCTTGCGGGTGGGGGGAAGCTCCCGCATAAAAGGAGGCAGGGGGCTCCCACATGCAGACCCCTGCTCAAAAACCCTGCAGAGCTCCGCAGCCCAGCCGCAGCCCCGCCACGCCCCCGCACGGGCCCACTCACTCCGCTGCCCGCCCCGCGGGGAAGCTCCCGCAGGCCTCCGCTCCGACGCCGCTGGCCACAGCGCTTGGGAGACAGGCAAGGGAAGGGAGGCAGATGGGCGGGGAACGAACCCAGCCCGACCACGCAAGCCCAAGCCTACGAAACAGTGGACGACCGGCAACCCCAGGCTCCCAACCGCGCGCCCAAGGGTCCCGGGACGGGGCCCCGGCGGGTCCAGTCAGCCGCCCCCCGCCCCTTCCTCAAGCCGTTAGAGCCGCAGCCCCACCCCTAGCCGCCGGCCGCGCCCCGTCCCGCTCGCCCCAAGCCGCTACCCCGGCCGACCGCGGCCCGAAGTATCTGCTCGCTGGAGGTGGGCCCGGGGATGCCTGCCACGCCCGGGAGGTCGAGGAGCCGGGGTCCCTACCTGTACTTTCCTCCGCCCTGCCGTGTTCTGCCGGTGATGGGCCGCCATCTTGCATGTTGACAGTCCTACGTCATTTCCGGAAGTGGCTTGGACCGGGCGGATGTCCCGCCTCTTCCCCTTTGGCCGAGGCATTGTGGAGCTTTTCTCAGGGACTCTTTGTCGCTGCGGCCGGTGACCCTGTGGTGCGACAAAAGCACTTAAAAATCGTTGCGTGCATATAGTGCTGGCGGAGAGAGAGCCACTTTGTGACCCAAGGGAGCAATCTGTATACAGCTCTGTGTGGGCCTGGACCCTGGCTTGCGCTGTTCTCCTCAGAGGCCCAAGTAGGCATAAGAAAAGCGCTGAAAGAATTAATGTTGGAGATGGGCGCCATGGACTCCACCTCCACTCCCTCAAACATTCGTGGGCAGCCAAGGGAACCGGCATATTTGCCATGAAGTACCTAAAAAAGGCGGAGGATTATAAACTGGCCTGGAAGGAGGAGAAATAGAAAGGTTTGCAAAGGAGGTGGCCCCATCTTATGGAGGCGCGCAGTGTTCGTTTAAATAAGAGGTAGGGAATTCCCTGGCGGTCCTGATTAGGACTCAGCGGCCAAAAAAAAATTGATGTTATAAGAAGGCAAAAAATACTAGTTAAAATTGTTTACAGCCGGACTTACCTCGTGATCCAGTGGTTAAGACTTTGAGCTTCCACTGCAGGGGGCATGGTTTTGATTCCCTGTCGGGGGCGGGAAATAAGATCCCGCATGACCCACGGCAAAAAAAAAAAAAAAAAAAAAAAATGTTGACAGAGACGACTAAATTCCAAATCCTGAAGGAATTGGGGCTCACTCTAGTATCTGGTTTAAATCATCTCTTATACTGGGACAGTTAGACCTTTCTGGATGAAGGTCTGACCTGAGGAAATTTTCCTGACACTAATTATAAGTCTTGATGGTCCCAGGCTAATTATTTGGCCAGTTGGTCGAGGACATGGAAAGAGCACGATTGGAGAACTGGTGACAAGGAAGCCTTGGGAAGGGATATGGTGATGGACTTTGCAGAATGAATCTTAAGAATCATATGGATGAAATGAACAGCTTTGTGGATTAAACTCAGCCTCCTTTTCCAGGCTCAGTGATTGCTCAGTGGACTCATGAATGAAATGGTGATGATAACAAGTTTGGAGCTGTGCATGGGATCACCAAGCCACTGCTGAGCGTTCAGGTTGCTAGCAGCAGTGAGCAGTCCTGAGTTGGTGATATGCCTCATGCTCCAGGAGGACCAGCCAACCACTTGGAGGCAAGCGGATTCCATTGGCCCTCCCAGTCATCGAGGAAGTGGTAGTTATTTGTCCTCTCTGAAATACACTAAGTTTAAATTTGCTTTCCTTGATTGCTGTGCTCTGTCAGCACCACCATCTGGGAACTTCCTGAATGCTTTATGCACTGTCATTGTGTCTGACACCATATTGCTTCTGATCAAGAAATTCACTCTGTAATGAAAGAAGCAATGCAATGGGCTGTTGCCCATAGAATTCATTGGTCTAATTGTATAGTCTATCACCAAGAAGCACCTGGTCTTATTGAAGTCTTAGTTATGGTGCTTTCTGGAAAATAACCCTTTTTGATGCTGTTTTATAGGATGCAGTGTATGCTTTGAACTAGTGTGCAATATTTGGCACTCTTTCTTCCTGCTCCTGTTATCTACTGCTGTATAACCACCCCAAAACTTAGTCGTTTAAAGCAACTTCAACATTTACTTTGCCTACAAATCTGTAATTTATGCAGGGCTCAGTGGGGACAGCTTATCTCTGTTCTACTTTCCACTTGATGCCAGTTGGGGCAGCTAAAAAGTTGGCAGCTGGAATCATCTAAAGGCCCACTCCTTTACATGTCTGGTGACTGATGCTGAATCTGTGGGCAGAACACCTACTCATGGCCTTTCCACAGTGCTGTTTGGCTCCTCACAACATAGTAGCTGGGTTCCAAGGGCAAGCATGCCAGGAGAGAGAAATCCAGGTGGGAACTGTAATGCCTTTTCTAAACTAACAGTAGAAGTCCTGCAGTGTCACTTCAACCACCTTCAATTCATAGAACTTAATCACTAAGGCTGCTTATATCTAAGGAGACTCCTTTTTTTAAAATGGGAGAAATGTCAAAGAATTTGTGGATATGTTTTAAAACCACTACATTTCCAAAGGTAAAATTAGTGGATTTAGGAACAAAGGGATATTATACCTAATGTCCCCCAATTACAATTTTTTAAACTGCCATTCTCTGAAATTCTGGACTCTGCTGGTTTAGAGGTTTGTTACCAAAGAAAGGAATTCCTCCAACAAGGCTGAACGACGGTTCTACTGATTTGGAGCTGGGACTGCCACCTCACCATTTTGCATGTTTTGTGTCACTGAATAGGAAAGAGAAGAAGAGCAAGGTTATGGTTTTGGTGGAAGTAATTAACCCTGATCATGAAGCAGAAATAGGTTTGCTGATATAGCTTTAAACAGATAGGTACATCAAACACTCAGATCCCTTAGAAATGAAGGTATTGGTTGAAGGTAAAGGGACAACAGAATAGCTGGTGGAAACAGGAAGTCATAAAGGGAAGTGAAATTCTCATGATCAGGGGAAGAAATGAGAACAGTCATGTTTCCTTTCCTTTCTTGATGTATCATGTATACTTTTAAGTGTTTTAACTTTTATTTTCTTTCTTTACCCTTTACTTCACTATTATATGTGGGGTGTCCTATTGTTGGTAAATTCATTATTTAGTAAGTTGCAGAGGAAAAGATAGCAACTAGAGGTTGTAGACTTAGAAATGGAGGATGGATGTGGTAATTGATGAAGCATTGGGTTGACTCTTTTGGAGGGTGACAGAGTGAGTGCATCTTTGACTGTGTAAAGGATAGTTGCAGTATTTTAAGTGACAACTTTTTTTTGAAGTGTAAGCATTGAAAGCAGTGGTTATATTGGTGTTGGGCAGCCAAAGGGATGACTTTACATTTGATATTTTTGTGGCTTTATTTTCTGCTGTCCATCATTTGAGTTCTCTTTCTGTGTTTGGGGAATTCCGCACTATGTGTCTTGGTGGTGAGCACTGCTTACAGAAAGTGATAAAGACAGTTACTCAGTTTTTCTAGCCTTCTTATAGCAAGAGTCTATGCATGTGACCTCAGCTTAATTAATCAGATGACATCTTGACTGCAACTTGGTGAGAAACTCTGAGGCAGCACTGTTCAGCTAAACTGCTCCCAAATTCCTGCCACTGCAGAAACTGTGTGAGATAATAAATGTTTGTTGTTGTGGGATAATTTGTTATGCAGCAATAGATAACTAATGCACCCTCCCTTCTCCATGAGGAGGGGAAATGTCACAGCACTTTCACAACTTTACAAAGATAGTCTCATCATCAGCTTCTTCAATCTCCATTTAATTCTTTGTCTTTTCTTGTGTAACTGTCAGGAGGCTTATCCTGGGAGAATTCCTTCATCAGTCTCTTAGAATTTCCTCCATAGGAAGATTGGTACCTTTATTCAAAATGTAAGAAGCCTTGACACCTACTATATTTTTCTCAGTTTTTGAGACCTCTGTTTAAAGTCCTAGGCAACATGAAAACTTTAACATCCTGAAAAAAAAATCCACATACGTATTAAATAAAAATACAATCGATTTAAAAAGTAAATAAGAGTTCTAGAAGGCTTCTACTTACAAATAAACCAGAGTGGTTCTTGTTAAATCTTACTCTGGAGGGACCCTTCCCTCTGTCAGTTACCTGTCAATTAACTTCTTACATCTTCAGTTTTTTAAATCTGTAAAATGGAATCATAACAGTACCTATTTCATATGGTTCTTATGAAATAACCTTACCACAGTACCTGGTAGGTAGGAAATATTCAATATACTTTAGGTATTATTTTTAATCATCACCTTGCTCAGGAAACATTGCCAAAATGT
Source organism: Delphinus delphis (assembly GCF_949987515.2). NCBI lineage: Eukaryota > Metazoa > Chordata > Mammalia > Artiodactyla > Delphinidae > Delphinus > Delphinus delphis. Next base: position 61,003,592 of record NC_082692.2, read on the forward strand.
TATAATAACATTACCAAAATGTTGTAATTTCCCAGGATAGATTTTCTCCTCTTTTATATAATGTAGGCTCTATCACTTTGTAAAGTTTTCATACCAGCTTGAAATTTATCTTTTGTTCTTGCCTGCTTTCTTGTTTTCAACAGCCTGGAAAAAGATTCATGAAATGATAAGGCCTTTTAACAGATTTGTCCACATGTTTAAATACATGTTTTCTGGCTCCATGACCAAGCCATTTACTGAAGGAAGTGAAGGTGACCAGGTATGTCTTTGAACCAAACCCCAGACTTACCATCATCGGGGGGGAGACATGAATGTTTTCTGTTTTAATTCTTTAAGAGGAATTAATATGTTTTGAACATTTGTTTAAAAGCACACAATCATGTAACGCCTTGGTTTGCAGCTGCTACGGTCTGCTAGTGCTTAATGCATTAATTTGGATATTTTAAAGATGAATTTTAAAAAGAATAAAATTTTAAGCCTCATGCAAGTAATGTGGAAGTGCTAAATAAACTTTGTAAAGCAAGCCTGTCATGATATCAACCAACTTCATGAAGAAATTGAGAAGCTGCATTATTTCCTTATAATTCTTTAATGATTCTCTAAAACAATGCTTCCTTAAAGAAATAGGGTGTTATGATATGTAATAGACTACAAGATCATAATTAAATAAACATGCATAAGTGAAGCAATATTATATAAGTAAACATAGAGACTCCGAATGCTTAAGATGTTTATGTCAAAAGTTGTATGCTAGTTTATGTCTTGTCAGCAAATCCTCAGGTTTAAATACAGTCTTAGAAGGCTTTACTGATTGACTCCTTATTCAACGTTAACTTATTTCTGAACACACTGGGAAAAAAGTATCCTTTAGTTCTTTTTACTTCTTTTTTTTTTACATCTTTATTGGAGTATAATTGCTTTACAATGGTGTGTTGGTTTCTGCTTTATAACAAAGTGAATCAGTTATACATATACATATGTTCCCATATGTCTTCCCTCTTGCGTCTCCCTCCCTCCCACCCTCCCTATCCCACCCCTCCAGGCAGTCAAAAAGCACTGAGCTGCTCTCCCTGTGCTATGTGGCTGCTTCCCACTAGCTATCTACCTTACGTTTGGTAGTGTATATATGTCCATGCCTCTCTCTAGCTTTGTTACAGCTTACCCTTCCCCCTCCCCATATCCTCAAGTCCATTCTCTACTAGGTCTGTGTCTTTATTCCTGTCTTACCCCTAGGTTCTTACAGGCCAATATTAGGAAGAGAAGCCAGTTTCTTCCATTGCAAAAATGTTTTGACCTTGTCTAGCTTTCCCACTGGAGGGCAGTAGAGAACCATCCAAGCCATCCCTGATTTTGAACCTCACTGGCTCTAATGTGTGACAAGTCAGACCTTAAAATCCTTGGTACTTATTTCCTACTGATAAAATGTCATAATCAAAGTACATTTTTAGAAAGCCTATTCACTCCCATAAAAAACCATAATTGATTGTGGGAATAAAAGAAAATAAAGCAAAATGAATGCATTTATAAGTATTTACTAAGTGGACAAAAAAAATTAAACCTACATCACAAATGTACTTTAAAATTTTATTTGTTTATTTATTTATTATTCTTGGCTGCGTCTGGTCTTCGTTGCGTCATGCGGGATCTTTTGTTGCGCTGCGGGGGCTCTTCGTTGCAGTGTGCGGGCTTAGTTCCCCTGCGGCATGTGGAATCTTAGTTCCGAGACCAGGGATCGAACTGGCGTCCCCTGCATGGGAAGGCAGATTCTTTGCCACTGGACCACCAGGGAAGTCCCACAAATGTACTTTTTTGTGGTGGAATTTTTGTACAGGAGCTGAACTGCCTGAGGCTTCCTAAAATACTAGTCCAAAAAAGTACAGTGTATGTGAATTTTACTCTAAAACTTTGACATATAAGTATATCATATTAGCTTATTGAAATTATTTATAATTCTGAGTTCCCAGACAGCCAAAATGATGGAAAAGTCATCCTCAGTTATTATTAAGACTCCTCTGACTACCTTGATCCACTGTTAGGTCACTGACGAATGACCAGGAGTCATACGGGGAGGCACCAACAATCCTCAGGCCACAGTGGTTAGGGCTGAGGTGCCCAGTGTCCTTTGAAAGTGGCCAGCCCTCTGTTCTTTTCCTCCACTGGGACTGGGGGTTTTTGTTATAGCTGGAAATCCTAGTGCCTAGGGCCCCACCCTTCTAAGATATGCAGCCATCATTGACCAGGGTCTGTCACCAACCGGGATGCTTTCAACAGTGGTCACAGGTCTTTACTCTTTGTAGAACCTCTCTTCCTGCTTTCACTGACCTCTCTGCCCTACAAAGAGTATGGATTTTTTTCCCCTGCACACCCTTTCCCACCTAGATTTGCAGCCTAAGCTCTTCATTGAGCTTGGGCTTTCTTTAAAGGCAAGACAAGAGGGAGTCTTTAAGCTTCAGGACCGCTATTACAAACCACTCCTGAGATCAGCAAGTACTGTGGACTGGCAACCATCAGCAGAAGGTGGGGGAAGGAGGGAAAACTGCTGCAAAAACAAAGTACCCTCGAATATCTCAACAAATTATCTTGCACAGAAGCTAGAACCCAAGACAATTATTTTCCTGGTAAACTCCCTATAGAAACCACAGGTATTCTTTATGCCTCCAAACACCTTTAAACTGCATTCAAAATTAGGGTTGTGAGTCTGGAAATCTTTCTTTGCTAATTTGTTGTACATGAATGCCTGCAGAAGCTTTTGAATGCTAAATGCTGTGGGAGGGCTAGTTTCCATGGTAACTCTTCAGTGAGTCTTTTTCTTGCACTTCAATTAGATCCCATTGCTGAGCGGTTGTGAATGAGAAGGTAACAGCTCAGTCACTTCTGGAGGGCTGGAGAATTGCAGCCTTTCTAGATGCAGCTATATTATCAGTCCACTGAGTTGTACTACGCTTGTTTTGCCCCGTCTCTTCATGGTACCCCAGCACCACAATGGGAAAATATATTTGCAACACACATGACAAAGGGCCAATTTCCTTAATATACCAAGAGAGCATACAAGTTAATATGAAAAGTACCAAAACACAATGGAAAAAAAATGAACAAAGGACATAAATAGGCAGCTTACAGAAAAAGAAAATTAATGGCTTACATTGTATGAAAATGTGTTTAATCTCATTCATAATGAAGGAAATACATATTTAAATAAGATTCCATTTTTCACCTACCAGATTGGAAAAGATCTAAAAATTTGATAATATACTGTGTTCAGAGAATGTGGAAAACCCATCATTTTAGAGACTTCGTGGGAGGATAAATTGGTATAATCTCCTTGGAGGGTGATTTAGCAGTTGCTCTTCTAGAAATTCATCCTACAAGTGCAATTACATTTAACTGAAAAATACAGTAAAAGAATTTTTTTTGATGCGTTTTTTTTATGTGGTTTTTCTTTTTTTTTTTTTAACATCTTTATTGGGGTATAATCGCTTTACAATGGTGTGTTGGTTTCTGCTTTATAACAAAGTGAATCAGTTATACATATACATATGTTCCCATATGTCTTCCCTCTTGCGTCTCCCTCCCTCCCACCCTCCCTATCCCACCCCTCCAGGCAGTCACAAAGCACTGAGCTGCTTTCCCTGTGCTATGCGGCTGCTTTCCACTAGCTATCTACCTTACGTTTGGTAATGTAAATATGTCCATGCCTCTCTCTCGCTTTGTCACAGCTCACCCTTCCCCCTCCCCATATCCTCAAGTCCGTTCTCCAGTAGGTCTGTGCCTTTATTCCTGTCTTACCCCTAGGTTGTTCATGACATTTTTTTTTCTTAAATTCCATATATATGTGTTAGCATACAGTATTTGTCTTTCTCTTTCTGACTTACTTCACTCTGTGTGACAGACTCTAGGTCCATCCACCTCATTACAAATAGCTCAATTTCGTTTCTTTTTATGGATGAGTAATATTCCATTGTATATATGTGCCACATCTTCTTTATCCATTCATCCGATGATGGGCACTTAGGTTGTTTCCATCTCTGGGCTATTGTAAATAGAGCTGCAATGAACATTTTGGTACATGACTCCTTTTGAATTATGGTTTTCTCAGGGTATATGCCCAGTAGTGGGATTGCTGGGTCATATGGTAGTTCTATTTGTAGTTTTTTAAGGAACCTCCATACTGTTCTCCATAGTGGCTGAACCAATTCACATTCCCACCAGCAGTGCAAGAGTGTTCCCTTTTCTCCACACCCTCTCCAGCATTTATTGTTTCTAGATTTTTTGATGATGTCCATTCTGACTGGTGTGAGATGATATCTCATTGTAGTTTTGATTTGCATTTCTCTAATGATTAATGATGTTGAGCATTCTTTCATGTGTTTGTTGGCAGTCTGTATATCTTCTTTGGAGAAATGTCTATTTAGGTCTTCTGCCCATTTTTGCATTGGGTTGTTTGCTTTTTTGTTATTGAGCTGCATGAGCTGCTTGTAAATTTTGGAGATTAATCCTTTGTCAGTTGCTTCATTTGCAAATATTTTCTCCCATTCTGAGGTTGTCTTTTGGTCTTGTTTATGGTCTCCTTTGCTGTGCAAAAGCTTTGAAGTTTCATTAGGTCCCATTTGTTTATTTTTGTTTTTATTTCCATTTCTCTAGGAGGTGGGTCAGAAAGGATCTTGCTGTGATTTATGTCGTAGAGTGTTCTGCCTATGTTTTCCTCTAAGAGTTTGATAGTTTCTGGCCTTACGTTTAGGTCTTTAATCCATTTTGAGCTTATTTTAGTGTATGGTATTAGGGAGTGATCTAATCTCGTACTTTTACATGTACCTGTCCAGTTTTCCCAGCACCACTTATTAAAGAGGCTGTCCTTTCTCCACTGTATATTCCTGCCTCCTTTATCAAAGATAAGGTGTCCATATGTGCGTGGGTTTATCTCTGGGCTTTCTATCCTGTTCCATTGATCTATCTTTCTGTTTTTGTGCCAGTACCATACTGTCTTGGTTACTGTAGCTTTGTAATATAGTCTGAAGTCAGGGAGCCTGATTCCTCCAGCTTCGTTTTTCGTTCTCAAGATTGCTTTGGCTATTTGGGGTCTTTTGTGTTTCCATACAAATTGTGAAATTTTTTGTTCTAGTTCTGTGAAAAATGCCAGTGGTAGTTTTACAGTGATTGCATTGAATCTATAGATTGCTTTGGGTAATAGAGTCATTTTCACAATGTTGATTCTTCCAATCCACGAACATGGTATATCTCTCCATCTATTTGTATCATCTTTAATTTCTTTCATCAGTGTCTTATAATTTTCTGCATACAGGTCTTTTGTCTCCTTAGGTAGGTTTATTCCTAGATATTTTATTCTTTTTCTTGCAATGGTAAATGGGAGTGTTTTCTTGATTTCACTTTCAGATTTTTCATCATTAGTATATAGGAATGCCAGAGATTTCTGTGCATTAATTTTGTATCCTGCTACTTTACCAAATTCATTGATTAGCTCTAGTAGTTTTCTGATAGCATCTTTAGGATTCTCTATGTATAGTATCATGTCATCTGCAAACAGTGACAGCTTTACTTCTTCTTTTCCAATTTGGATTCCGTTTATTTCCTTTTCTTCTCTGATTGCTGTGGCTGAAACTTCCAAAACTAGGTTGAATAAGAGTGGTGAGAGTGGGCAACCTTGTCTTGTTCCTGATCTTAGTGGAAATGCTTTCAGTTTTTCACCACTGAGGATGATGTTTGCTGTGGGCTTGTCATATATGGCCTTTATTATGTTGAGGAAAGTTCCCTCTATGCCTACTTTCTGCAGGGTTTTTATCATAAATGGGTGTTGAATTTTGTCAAAAGCTTTCTCTGCATCTATTGAGATGATCATATGGTTTTAATCCTTCAACTTGTTAATATGGTTTATCACATTGATTGATTTGCATATATTGAAGAATCCTTGCATTCCTGGAATAAACCCCACTTGATCTTGGTGTATGATCCTTTTAATGTGCTGTTGGATTCTGTTTGCTAGTATTTTGTTGAGGATTTTTGCATCTATGTTCATCAGTGATATTGGCCTGTAGTTTTCTTTCTTTGTGACATCCTTGTCTGGTTTTGGTATCAAGGTGGTGGTGGCCTCGTAGAATGAATTTGGGAGTGTTCCTCCCTCTGCTATATTTTGGAAGAGTTTGAGAAGGATAGGTGTTAGCTCTTCTCTAAATGTTTGATAGAATTTGCCTGTGAAGCCGTCTGGTCCTGGGCTTTTGTTTGTTGGAAGATTTTTAATCACAGTTTCAATTTCAGTGCTTGTGATTGGTCTGTTCATATTTTCTATTTCTTCCTGATTCAGTCTTGGCAGGTTGTGCATTTCTAAGAATTTGTCCATTTCTTCCAGGTTGTCCATTTTATTGGCATAGAGTTGCTTGTAGTAATCGCTCATGATCTTTTGTATTTCTGCAGTGTCAGTTGTTACTTCTCCTTTTTCATTTCTAATTCTATTGATTTCAGTCTTCTCCGTTTTTTTCTTGATGAGTCTGGCTAATGGTTTATCTATTTTGTTTATCTTCTCAAAGAACCAGCTTTTAGTTTTATTGATCTTTGCTATTGTTTCCTTCATTTCTTTTTCATTTTTTTCTGATCTGATTTTTATATTTCTTTCCTTATGCTAACTTTGGGGGGTTTTTGTTCTTCTTTCTCTAGTTGCTTGAGGTGCAAGGTTAGGTTGTTTATTCGAGATGTTTCCTGTTTCTTAAGGTGGGCTTGTATTGCTATAAACTTCCCTCTTATAACTGCTTTTGCTGCATCCCATAGGTTTTGGGTCGTCGTGTCTCCATTGTCATTTGTTTCTAGGTATTTTTTTATTTCCTCTTTGATTTCTTCAGTGATCACTTCGTTATTAAGTAGTGTATTGTTTAGCCTCCATGTGTTTGTATTTTTTACAGATCTTTTCCTGTAATTGATATCTAGTCTCATGGCGTTGTGTTCGGAAAAGATACTTAATACAATTTCAATTTTCTTAAATTTACCAAGGCTTGATTTGTGACCCAAGATATGATCTATCCTGGAGAATGTTCCATGAGCACTTGAGAAAAATGTGTATTCTGTTGTTTTTGGGTGGAGTGTCCTATAAATATCAATTAAGTCTATCTTATTTAATGTATCAATTGAAGCTTGTGTTTCCTTATTTATTTTCATTTTGGATGATCTGTCCATTGGTGAAAGTGGGGTGTTAAAGTCCCCTACTATGAATGTGTTACTGTCGATTTCCCCTTTTATGGCTGTTAGTTTTTGCCTTATGTATTGAGGTGTTCCTATGTTGGGTGCATAAATATTTACAATTGTTATATCTTCTTCTTGGATCGATCCCTTGATCATTATGTAGTGTCCTTCTTTGTCTCGTCTAATAGTCTTTATTTTAAAGTCTATTTTGTCTGATATGAGAATTGCTACTCCAGCTTTCTTTTGGTTTCCATTTGCATGGAATATCTTTTTCCATCCCCTTACTTTCAGTCTGTATGTGTCTCTAGGTCTGAAGTGGGTCTCTTGTAGACAGCATATATATGGGTCTTGTTTTTGCATCCATTCAGCCAATCTGTGTCTTTCGGTGGGAGCATTTAGTCCATTTACATTTAAGGTAATTATCGATATGTATGTTCCTATTCCCATTTTCTTAATTGTTTTGGGTTTGTTATTATAGGTCTTTTCCTTCTCTTGTGTTTCTTGCCTAGAGCAGTTCCTTTAGCATTTGTTGTAAAGCTGGTTTGGTGGTGCTGAACTCTCTCAGCTTTTGCTTGTCTGTAGAGGTTTTAATTTCTCCATCAAATCTGAATGAGATCCTTGCTGGGTAGAGTAATCTTGGCTGCAGGTTTTTCTCCCTCATCACTTTCAGTATGTCCTGCCACTCCCTCCTGGCTTGCAGAGTTTCTGCTGAAAGATCAGCTGTTAACCTTATGGGGATTCCCTTGTGTGTTATTTGTTGTTTTTCCCTTGCTGCTTTTAATATGCTTTCTTTGTATTTAATTTTTAACAGTTTGATTAATATGTGTCTTGGCGTATTTCTCCTTGGATTTATCCTGTATGGGACTCTCTGTGCTTCCTGGACTTGATTCACTATTTCCTTTCCCATATTAGGGAAGTTTTCAACTATAATCTCTTCAAATATTTTCTCAGTCCCTTTCTTTTTCTCTTCTTCTTCTGGAACCCCTATAATTCGAATGTTGGTGCGTTTAATGTTGTTCCAGAGGTCTCTGAGACTGTCCTCAGTTCTTTTCATTCTTTTTTCTTTATTCTGCTCTGCAGTAGTTATTTCCACTATTTTATCTTCCAGGTCACTTATCCATTCTTCTGCCTTAGTTATTCTGCTATTGATCCCATCTAGAGTATTTTTCATTTCATTTATTGTGTTGTTCATCGTTGTTTGTTTCATCTTTAGTTCTTCTACGTCCTTGTTAAATGTTTCTTGTATTTTGTCTATTCTATTTCCAAGATTTTGGATCATCTTTACTATCATTATTCTGATTTCTTTTTCAGGTAGACTGCCTATTTCCTCTTCATTTGTTAGGTCTGGTGGGTTTTTATCTTGCTCCTTCATCTGCGGTGTGTTTTTCTGTCTTCTCATTTTGCTTATCTTACTGTGTTTGGGGTCTCCTTTTTGCAGGCTGCAGGTTCGTAGTTCCCGTTGTTTTTGGTGTCTGTCCCCAGTGGCTAAGTTTGGTTCAGTGGGTTGTGTAGGCTTCCTGGTGGAGGGGACTAGTGCCTGTGTTCTGGTGGATGAGGCTGGATCTTGTCTCTCTGGTGGGCAGGTCCACGTCTGGTGGTGTGTTTTGGGGTGTCTGTGGACTTATTATGATTTTAGGCAGTGTCTCTGCTAATGGGTGGGGTTGTGTTCCTGTTTTGCTAGTTGTTTGGCATAGGGTGTCCAGCACTGTAGCTTGCTGGTCATTGAGTGAAGCTGGGTGCTGGCGTTGAGATGGAAATCTCTGGGAGATTTTCGCTGTTTGATATTACGTGGAGCTGGGAGGTCTCTTGTTGACCAGTGTCCTGAAATTGGCTCTCCCACGTCAGAGGGACAGCACTGACTCCTGGCTGCAGCACCAAGAGCCTTTCATCCACATGGCTCAGGATAAAAGGGAGAAAAAGTAGAGAGAAAGAATTAGTAGAAGTAGGAAGAAAGAAAGAAAGAAAGAAAGAAAGAGAGGAAGGAAGGAAGGAAGAAAGAAAGAAGGAAAGAAAGAAAGGAGGGAGGGACGGTGGGAAGAAGGAAGGAAGGAAGGAGGGAAGGAAGGAAAAACGAAAGAAAGGAAGAAGATAAAGTAAAATAAAATAAAGTAAAATATAATAAAGTTATTAAATTAAAAAATAATTAAGAAAAAAATTTTTTTTAAAAAAAACGGATGGAAAGAACCTTACGACAAATGGTGGAAGCAAAGCTATACAGACAAAATCTCATACAGAAGCATACACACTCAGAAAAAGAGGAAAAGGGGGAAAAATCATAAATCTCGCTCTCAAAGTCCACCTCCTCAATTTGGGATGATTCGTTGTCTATTCATGTATTCCACAGATGCAGGGTACATCAAGTTGATTGTGGAGCTTTAATCCGCTGCTTCTGAGGCTGCTAGGAGAGATTTCCCTTTCTCTTCTTTGTTCTCACAGCTCCCAGGGGCTCAGCTTTAGATTTGGACCCGCCTCTGCATATACGTCCCCGTCCCCGGAGGGCGTCTGTTTTTCAGCTCAGACAGGACGTGGTTAAAGGAGCTGCTGTTTCGGGGGCTCTGGCTCACTCAGGCCGGGGGGAGGGAGGGGCGCAGAGTGTGGGGTGAGCCTGCGGCGGCAGAGGCCGGCGTGACGTTGCACCAGCCTGAGGCTCGCCGTGCATTCTCTCGGGTAAGTTGTCCCTGGATCCTGGGAACCTGGCAGTGGCGGGCTGCACAGGCTCCCCAGAAGGGAGGTGTGGATAGTGATCTGTGCTCGCCCACAGGCTTCTTGGTGGGGGCAGCAGCAGCCTTAGCGTCTCCTGCCCATCTCTGGGGTCCGCGCTTTTAGCCGCGGCTCGCGCCCGTCTCTGGAGCTCCTTTAAGCAGCACTCTTAACCCCCTCTCCTTGTGCACCAGGAAACAAAGAGGGAAGGAAAAGTCTCTTGCCTCTTCAGCAGCTCCAGACCTTTTCCTGGACTCCCTCCCAGCTAGACATGGTGCACTTGACCCCTTCAGGCTGTGTTCACGCCGCCAACCCCAGTCCTCTCCCTGCGCTCCAACCAAAGCCCGAGCCTCAGCTTGCAGCCCCGCCCGCCCCGGCGGGTGAGCAGACAAGCCTCTCGGGCTGGTGAGTGCCGGTCGGCACCGATCCTCTGTGCGGGAATCTCCCCGCTTTGCCCTCCGCACCCCTGTTGCTGCGCTGTCCTCCACGGCTCTGAAGCTCCACCCTCCGCTACCTGCAGTCTCCGCCCGCGAAGGGGCTTCCTAGTGTGTGGAAACCTTTCCTCCTTCACAGCTCCCTTCCACTGGTGCAGGTCCCATTCCTATTCTTTTGCCTCTGTTTTTTCTTTTTTTCTCCCAGGTACGTGAGGAGTTTCTTGCCTTTTGGGAGGTCTGAGGTCTTCTGCCAGCGTTCAGTAGGTGTTCTGTAGGAGTTGTTCCACGTGTAGATGTGTTTCTGGTGTATCTGTGGAGAGGAAGGTGATCTCCGCGTCTTACTCTTCCGCCATCTTCCCCTCGTCCTCTGATGCATTGTTGAAGCAAATGACTGGGACAGATTAAATGAGTTGATACATCCAGACAGTTATTCACACTGGACAATGAGAGACAGAAGTAAAGTTGGGTTTTCCTTAAATCCCAGAGTTGTATGTTCAGCCTATTTGTGAAACGCTGTTAAAGGATAATTCTTAAAAAAAAAAAAAACATGACTCTCATGCAGATATAAAATGAACAAGTGTTAACGATTTCATTTTGCTCACAATGAAGGACTGTTGTCAAACCTAAGTTTGTGTGCCCAGCGCACAGTGAGGCCAAACAAATCAAAACGTCGGCTTTTGGAACAGAGAAAGGTTTATTGCAAGGGCCAAGCAAGGAGTATGGGCTGCTTGTGCTCAAAAGACCCAAACTTCCCAATGGCTTTCAGGCAAGGGTTTTAAAAGATATTGTTAGGGTATAGGGTCGTGGGATGCCTGATCAGTTCCTGAAACTTCTTCTGATTGGTTGGTGGTGAGGTAACAGGGTGATGTATTAGGAATCTCAGCCTTCTGGTTCCAACCAGTCTGGGGTCTAGTGCTTGTGGTCAGCATATAGTCACTATCCTCCACCTGGGTGAGGGTCTCAGTTTCTGCAGAACAACTCAAAGATATGGATCAGATTGTTATCTATATTCCTTCAAGAGGAACCAGGAGTCCTGTGACTCTCTTTTCCTAATCATTAACGGCTTGAGCCAGCTTTTTGGAATGTGGGAAAGGCCTGTGAGACTGAAGCCTTTTCCCCACAATCAAGAAACAGGGACATGGAAAGACTTTTATACTGAGGAGGGCTAGTCAGATGTCATAACTGGCTCAAAGGAGAAGTCAGGAAGCACAGATTCATGTGCAATAAAGGAAGGGTGAAATGGATGTGCAAATGAGGGCCAAACTGGTTTACTACCAGTGGAGGAGGTTGTCCCTGCACTTGACAGAATTGATTTACATGTCTATAGATAGGAGTTATTCTGCCTTGTTATCAGTTATCTATAATTTACAGAGTTGTAAAATAGCTCTCATAGAAACAGAATCAGTAATGCTGCAGGGTTGACCACAACCCTGTATAGTTTTCCATTTTCTGTACAAGATTAAAGTGATAAATGCAAGAAGTCTAACAGAATGTAAAATCCTTTGGTCCCAATTGTGTGTATGTGTGTGTGTGTATGACATTCAAATATATGTACCTGAATATGGCATTGGTGGTATAGTGGTGAGCATAGCTGCCTTCCAAGTATGTGTACATATGTACATATATGTGTTCACATACACATCGACTATTTCTTGATGGAGAGAGAGGAAATTGATAATTGTGTCTGACACTCAGCAGAGGGACTGAAAGTTGGGAATCTGAGTTGAAAGAGAAATCTATTTTTCAGTATACCTTTTTATACTACTTGATTTTTTTTTTTACTTTTGCCATGAACATTTTTTTCATGGCAAGGAAAAGGAAATCTTTCATAAACCTTAATGTGTCAAACAATAAAGCAATGAATTATAGAAATGAAGCATTGCAGAAAATACAAGGGGAAATGGAAAGAAATGCAATAGCCATGGAAAAGGAACCCTTAACAGACCTCTTTCAGGTCTTGGCAATTGAGCAGACTAAAAATAAGTAAGGATATAAAAAGCAGTTTTCAACATGGGCTGCCTATTAAGAACAATTAGGGAGCTTCCTTAGAAAAGCTTTTTTATTTCAAACATATGCAAGCGTAGACAGACTAATCTAATGAACCCACGTGACCCACACCACCCAACTTTGACAGTTACCAATTCATGGCCAACTTTCCACACCCACTTTTTCCCCTTCTATATGATACTGAAGCAAATCCCAGAAATCATATCATTTAACCTACACACATTTCCTCCAATGAGTATCTCTAAAATATAAGGAATCTTTTTAAAAAATATAATGACAATACCATTATCACTTTTTTAAAAAATTAAAAATTCATAGGTACAATATCATTATCCCACCTAAAAAATAGCAGTAATTCCTTAACTTCATCAAAGATTCAGTATTAAAATTCCCAATTGTTTTATAAAGGTCATTTTTACAAATAGTTTTGTTTGAATTAGGATTTGAATAAGGTCCACACGTTTTGATTAGTTGATGTGTCTCTCAATTCTTTTATTGTAATCTATACATTACCTGGGGAGCTTCTAGAAAATATTGTAGTCCAGGCTTCATCCTGACAATGTTGAATTTTCCCTGAGCCATGTGCTCCTGGAAAACAGGGACAGTCAAAGAAACACACACACACACACACACACACACACACACACGTGTGTGTGTGCACACACAGAGCCTTTTTTGTGTTCTGGAAAAGACTACAAAGAACCATGCTCTTCCATATGACTTAGGTAAGACTTACGTGTGCCCCCTTGTTTACCTATGACAAGACTAGACACGGACCCTTTAAGTTCCCATTCTTGGCCTCATAAATGATTAAATGAACTGCTTGTTCCCATTGACCAATCAGAACAAAATGCTTGTTAAACTTCGGTTAAGATTCTTTCCTCCAAGCTCCCTAAGCTTTAACCCACGCTCAATCTGAGCCAGCACACAGTCCTCCTTGTGAGCAAAAAAAGAATGAGGAGTATAACTCACCATCCGGTTCTACAAAGGTTAAGTCACAACCCACTGCAGTCACCCACTGACAGTGCACAATGGGCCTTGAGGGGAATTCAGGATGAAAAAACAAAATGAGGCACTCTGTTCTTTGAATCGATGGGCCCCTAGATAGCTAAGATGCATATCTCAGAAAGTATTCCAGTGACCCCAGCTTCTTGCATCTTCCTGTACATGGAAAAGCATTAAAATCATTAACTTGATTTTGTTTGTGATTAACTTTAATCTTTTTTTTTTAGCATTAATCTTTTACCAAGATGTATGCTTGAGTTGTGTATATGTCTTAGCCAAAAAATTCATAAAAATACTGTCTCCTCTCCTACCTCTTTGGAGCAGTTTACTCAGAGCTACTGAATGACTGGCTCCCAGGCTATAGTCTTCAGTAAGACCCTGAAAAAAACTTAAACTCACAACTCTCATGTGCATTTTTGTTTAAGTCAACATCCTTAACAACCTCTCCTGAGAAAAGGCTGGCCTCAGGGTAAAACATTCTCTGATCTACTCCCATCAGGTCACTGTTGGGGCCCAGGGCAGACCACCCCAAAATACATCACAATGGCATATTGATTATTTTTTAATTAAAGTTACTTAAGAAATGGCCCATGCAAAAGGGACACTTTGAGCTTTCTCTCTGTCCACTGAAAACAGGAAATACATATCTCTATGAAAGTTTCCCCTCCCTGTAGAAAGGTAATTCTTATCACCAGAGATAGGGAATTCAGGACTGAGAAGCCTATATAAGAAAACGTTGTTACTTCTTTACTAATTTACTACCCAAACCCAAACTATGCTTAAATTCCTTACTCATTAAGCACCCAAAGCCTAAGTTTCTTTGTTCTGTCAATTCCTCACAAATTTATTGTTTCTTTGTTTAAAAAATTTAAAAACTGCCTGCTTTGGCCACTTCTTAGGTCCCATTTCTATGAAACCTTGGTGTGCACAAATTAAAATTGGTTTCTTTTTTTCCTATTAATCTTTGTGTCAACCTTATTATTAGTCCAGACACAGGAACTCAAGAGGGTAGAGGGGGAAATTCCCTCTCCCCAACATCACTCTTTTACCCCACTCCTCCACACCTGGTTCTTTCTAGTCTTATTTACTCCTCTGTATAAAAGAAAAACTTTTTACCTAACCTTTGAGGTCTTATGGTCAGAGCCTCTCCCTATTGCAGTAGCTCTACTCCCCTTAGTGCAAAGGTCCCTTCTGCCCCCCTTTGCAATAATCCTTTTGAATAAAATCTCTCCTTACTAAATCTGGATTTGGTTTTTTATTTGCCAATCTCCAGAAATATATTTTTCTCCAGTTGATTATAATATGAAATGAGATTTAAGAAACACTCCTTAGAGGATGTGAACAATACAATTACTAGGATAATTTAATACATATGTATCTGTGTTAATGTTCCTCCAAAAGGCAGATTCCGTGCAAGGTCTTGGTGCAGCTCGTTTATTTAGGAGGTCATCTCAGGAAGCACAAGAAAAAGCGCAGGGACGGTGAGACAGAAGGAGGAAAACCCCATCCAGGATTCATAAGAGAGTAGGTTTCCCTGTGGGTAACTGAAGCTCAGTTCCTCTGAGGATTCTCTGAGGAACATGTGAAATGCACCTTAGATTTGTTCTCTCCAGGGATGGAAAAGACAGGGTATTTATCCAATTTCTCCCATCCCTAACTGGTTAAGACTTATCTCTGAGGGTTTTAAGTCCCAAACCCTGGTGGGTACCTTCACGTAGAGAAGCAGGCATGTATAGGTCCTTGAAGAGACTGTCAGCACACTGTCCCCTACAGCTGCAGGCAAATTCAGAGCAGGCCAAGGGGTTATGGAGCTAGGATCAACAGCGTGTGCTGCCATATTGAATTTTATGCCCACAGAGAACATCTTTTTTTAATTCTTGCAAGTGCCACTTGAACAGCAAAAGTTGACCACAAAGGACCTTCTATAAATTCCCCCAAATATAAATTAACTAATATTTGTTGAATAATTACTATGTGCTAAAGGTTTTACATGAATTATTGTAATTTAATTCTCAGGACAACCATCTGAGATAGGTATTATTATTATCTCAATTTTACAAGTGAAGAAATTGAGCCTTAGATTAAATACTCTGTCCAAGGTCATATAGCCAGAAAAAGAGCAGGAATTTAAACTCCAGCCTTCTGACTCAAGAATGAAAACTATTAACTACTGTGGGATATGCTTCCCCACAGCCTTTAGTAATAATGTGGGAAACCACATGTTAATAATAACAATGGTGTAAATGATCCAACAATAATACTCCAACCATTTGGGGATTTAAAACATTTTTCTACAGAGAAAATGAAAGCAATGATAAGAAAAATCCTATATGACAAAATTTACGAGTTATGGTTAAAGCTGTGATAAAAAGAATATTATAAATAAGAAAGCATGATGTTACATGAATTAAACATTCTATTCAAAAGGTTAGAAAAAGAACAAATTAACCTTGGACAATGGAAGTAAGAAATTAGTACAAATGATAACAGAGAGGACTTCCAATTCAGGCAAGAGGTCTTAGGACAGGCTTCCAAAGAGGAGAGAATTGCACTCAGAGAGAAACCCAGAGACCTGTGGGTTCTCCTCAAGTATTTGGGAGACTACTGATCAGGTGTGAGGAAATAGCTGCGGCCAGGGAAACAAGTATCCAAAAGGATAAGAGGTAACAGTGCCCAGTGCTCTGGGCTATTAATGCTGGAGTTTATTGATAAGGTTTTCAAAGTGGAGGTCAAGAAAAAAATACTAAAACTTCTGCTTGTATTATGCATTTATTAGGGTCCCAGAGTGGGGTATCTAGGGTTTCATGGGTTCACTCTTCATTGGCTAATTTCAAGCATAAGAATGGGAATTGGGATGCAGGAAGGGAGAAGTGGGGTCACTCAAGTGGTCAGTTATCTAGGTTACCCAGGGCTTTCTGAAAGAGGGAACTTCACTGGTGGTGATAGCCTAATTTCTTATCTGGTTGTTTTGCTAGTAGCTGTGTCAGACAACTGGTAATATGCTTATTCTTTTGAAATGATGCCTCAACAATCAAAAACCTAATGTCAGGCATTTACACTACCATTCTGTGTTAGGTACAAGCACAAAGTCGTTTCAGCGAGTTAAGGATGGGTAGAAGGATGGGAGTGAATGCTGAGTAGCATAGGGGTACTATGCTGATCCTGTGCTTACTTATGCCTCGCTCTGGTTGACTGGGATTCCCCTCTGCAACCTGCATTTTCCAGACTCTCATGTCAGCTGGCTTCTGGCTGGGTTCAGCGCTACTAGGAATACGAACAAAAAAGAAAGAAGCCAAAGAATCTCTTCCTCTCTGCTCTGGGCATCATCTCTGGCAGGGAGGGGCTGTGTCTCCTCCCTAGATCAGCTATGGCACATACAGACTTTTATGTATGTAAAAGATTATGTGTGTGCTAAGCCTTTGAAATGTGTCTCTGGACCACTATGTTTGCTATAGCTCCAGGAAAAGGATTAGGAAGACACTATTAATGATGCAGTCTATTAAATGTGGCTTTCTCTAAGTGGTCGCATTATTGATGACTTTTCCTCATTTGGTTATTTTTTTAAAAGGAAAAAAAAATTATGCTCTCCCTCACCTCCAGTAATGCTCTTTGATGAATAGTGCAAACTATCACCTGGTATTTATTTTCATGAGCCCCTAATTACAGCTAATCAAGCATTTACCTTGCATTTACAAGCTCTTGCTGCAGGTACATTTTTAGCCATCCTCAGTAAAGAAACATAATTGCAGTAGACCATAGAAATGAACATGAGAATAAGTAAGAGTCGAGTATCATCATTTATTACCTAGGCATACCTCCTTTTTCTCTAGCCACATAGAGATCAGGAAGAGAAAATAGCATCTAAAATAGAATTTATGGATCAGAGAAGTTGTTGGCAAGGAGCCTAAATAAAAACACCATGGTATTTTCATGTAAAGAAACTGTATCCAGTACACTGATTTTACTCAACAAATTGAATTATATATTATTTAATTGGTAAATCTCAAAGCTCAAATCAAATATTATTTTCTTTTCCAAAATGTTTTTATTTCTATTTCAAAGATAAAAGAATTTCCTTGTCTATATCAGTCTGACCTGCCTTTGCCGTTCAGAATATTGGTGGAACATACAACAATTTTTAGACTTAATTATAATCTTAGTGACCATCAAATGCAGCCCTCTGCATTTAACATGAAATTGAGACTAAGTTACTTGGTTAGGTAAGTGGAAAAGCCAGAACCACAAACCACCCTCTTGACTCTACTTTCACTGCTTCGCATAAATATCAGTGGTTCTTAAATGAACAGTGCTTTTTCTTCAAACTACAGGTACCCTTCCTCAGCATTCCCGCCCTTGTGATTCTCTTATGTTCCCTTTCCCAGTTGAAAGCCAGGATTTTATAATATTCCATTTCTCAAACCAAAATGTAGAATCCCAAATTAACTATGATGGTGGTCTCTGATGTGTAAGATTAAGCTGCTATCTCTTATGAACAAATCAATCCCATTTTCCAGATTCTACTTTTTTTTCCACAGAAAAATCAATATGCAAGGTATGGAAATAACTTGTCTATCTCCATGTTAATCTTAAACAAATTAGATCATATCTGTATGATAGGGGCTAAATAATAAGATAACTTGAAAGATCTTTTCTTAAG
This sequence comes from Delphinus delphis, assembly GCF_949987515.2. Taxonomy (NCBI): domain Eukaryota; kingdom Metazoa; phylum Chordata; class Mammalia; order Artiodactyla; family Delphinidae; genus Delphinus; species Delphinus delphis. Next base: position 61,021,580 of record NC_082692.2, read on the forward strand.
AAAATTTGTTTTTGTCTGTTCCTCTTCATTCATTTGCTTCCTAAAGGTTTATGTTCACACCCAGACTCTGTGATGGGCTCCAGGGGCACAGCTCGTGCTGTTAATGCTGGAGCTTATTGTTAGGGTTTTCAAAGTGGAGGTCAAGAAAAAAATACTAAAATTTCTACTTGTATTATCTTTTTTCTATTTTCAGTTTTTACCTTTATCAAAACTATACATGATTAGAGTTCAAAGAGTCAAATAGCTCTACCAAAACAACAGGGTCCTACTGTATAGCACAGGGAACTATATTCAGTATCCTGTAATAAACCACAATGGAAAAGAATATGTAAAAGGATATATATATATATATACATGTATATATATATACATGTATATATATATATATAAAACTGAATCACTTTGCTGTACAGCAGAAATTAACACATTGTAAATCAACTATACTTGAATGAGAACAAACAAACAAAAAACGCTAAATTCAGGAGGCTGATATAATTTGGGCAATTTGACATGATCATGGTATTTATTCATTCATTTAATAAAGGTTTTTTTAAAATTTTTTGGAATTTTATTTAATTTATTTTTTTATACAGCAGGTCCTTATTAGTCATCAGTTTTATACACATCAGTGTATACGTGTCAATCCTAATCTCCCAATTCATCACACCCCCACCCCCACCCCCTGCCACTTTCCCCCCTTGGTGTCCATATGTTTGTTCTCTACATCTGTGTCTCAATTTCTGCCCTGCAAACCGGTTCATCTGTACCATTTTTCTAGGTTCCACATGTATGCATTAATATACGATATTTGTTTTTCTCTTTCTGACTTACTTCACTCTCTATGACAGTCTCTAGATCCATCCACATCTCTACAAATGACCCAATTTTGTTCCTTTTTATGGCTGAGTAATATTCCATTGTATATACATACCACATCTTCTTTATCCATTCGTCTGCTGGTGGGCATTTAGGTTGCTTCCATGACCTGGCTATTGTAAATAGTGCTGCAATGAACATTGGGGTGCATGTGTCTTTTTGAATTACGCTTTTCTCTGGGTATATGCCCAGTAGTGGGATTGCTGGATCATATGGTAATTCTATTTTTAGTTTTTTAAGGAACTTCCATACTGTTCTCCATAGTGGCTGTATCAATTTACATTCCTGCCAACAGTGCAAGAGGGTTCCCTTTTCTCCACACCCTCTCCAGCATTTGTTGTTTGTAGATTTTCTGATGATGCCCATTCTAACTGGTGTGAGGTGATACCTCACTGTAGTTTGGATTTGCATTTCTCTAATAATTAGTGATGTTGAGCAGCTTTTCATGGGCTTCTTGGCCATCTGTATGTCTTCTTTGGAGAAATGTCTATTTAGGTCTTCTGCCCATTTTTGGATTGTGTTGTTTGTTTTTTTAATATTGAGATGCATGAACTGTTTATATATTTTGGAGATTTATCCTTTGTCTGTTGATTCATTTGCAAATATTTTCTCCCATTCTGAGGGTTGTCTTTTTGTCTTGTTTATGGTTTCCTTTGCTGTGCAAAAGCTTTGAAGTTTCATTAGGTCCCATTTGTTTATTTTTGTTTTCTTTTCCATTACTCTAGGAGGTGGATCAAAAAAGATCTTGCTGTGATTTATGTCAAAGAGTGTTCTTCGTATGTTTTCCTCTAAGAGTTTTATAGTGTCCAGTCTTACATTTAGGTCTCTAATCCATTTTGAGTTTATTTTTGTGTATGGTGTTAGGGAGTGTTCTAATTTCGTTCTTTCACACGCAGCTGTCCAGTTTTCCCAGCACCACTTATCGAAGAGACTGTCTTTTCTCCATTGTATATCCTTGCCTCCTTTGTCATAGATTAGTTGACCATAAGTGCGTGGGTTTATCTCTGGGCTTTCTATCTTGTTCCATTGATCTATATTTCTGTTTTTGTGCCAGTACCATATTGTCTTGATTACTGTAGCTTTGTAATATAGTCTGAAGTCAGGGAGTCTGATTCCTTCAGCTCTGTTTTTCCCCCTCAAGACTGCTTTGGCTATTCGGGGTCTTTTGTGTCTCCAAACAAATTTTAAGATTTTTTGTTCTAGTTCTGTGAAAAATGCCATTGGTAATTTGATAGGGATTGCATTGAATCTGTAGATTGCTTTGGGTAGTATAGTCATTTTCACAATATTGATTCTTCCAATCCAAGAACATGGTATATCTCTCCATCTGTTTGTATCATCTTTAATTTCTTTCATCAGTGTCTTATAGTTTTCTGTATACAGGTCTTTTGTCTCCCTAGGTAGGTTTATTCCTAGGTATTTTATTCTTTTTGTTGCAGTGGTAAATGAGAGTGTTTCCTTAATTTCTCTTTCAGGTTTTTCATCATTAGTGTATAGGAATGCAAGAGATTTCTGTGCATTAATTTTGTATCCTGCAACTTTACCAAATTCATTGATTAGCTCTAGTAGTATTCTGGTGGCATCTTTAGGATTCTCTATGTATAGTATCATGTCATCTGCAAACAGTGACAGTTTTACTTCTTCTTTTCCAATTTGGATACCTTTTCTTCTCTGATTGCCGTGGCTAGGACTTCCAAAACTATGTTGAATAATAGTGGTGAGAGTGGACATCCTTGTCTTGTTCCTGATCTTAGAGGAAATGCTTTGAGTTTTTCACCATTGAGAATGATGTTTGCTGTGGGTTTGTCGTATATGGCCTTTATTATGTTGAGGTAGTTTCCCTCTATGCCCACTTTCTGGAGAGTTTTTATCATAAATTGGTGTTGAATTTTGTCAAAAGCTTTTTCTGCATCTATTGAGATGATCATATGGTTTTTATTCTTCAATTTGTTAATATGGTTTATCACATTGATTGATTTACATATATTGAACAATCCTTGCATCCCTGGGATAAATCCCACTTGATTATGGTGTATAATCCTTTTAATGTGTTGTTGGATTCTGTTTGCTAGTATTTTGTTGAGGATTTTTGCATTATATTCATCAGCGGTATTGGTCTGTAATTTTCTTTTTTGTAGTATCTTTGTCTGGTTTTGGTATCAGGCTGATGGTGGCCTCATAGAATGAGTTTGGGAGTGTTCCTTCCTCTGCAATTTTTTTGGAGAGTTTGAGAAGGATGGGTGAGCTCTTCTCTAAATGTTTGATAGAATTCACCTGTGAAGCCATCTGGTCCTGGACTTTTGTTTGTTGGAAGATTTTTAATCACAGTCTCAATTTCATTACCTGTGATTGGTCTGTTCATATTTTCTGTTTCTTCCTGGTTCAGTCTTGGAAGGTTATACCTTTCTAAGAATTTGTCCATTTCTTCCAGGTTGTGCATTTTATTGGCATAGAGTTGCTTATAGTAGTCTCTTAGGATGCTTTGTATTTCTGCGGTGCCTGTTGTAACTTCTCCTTTTTCATTTCTAATTTTATTGATTTGAGTCCTCTCCCTCTTTTACTTGATGAGTCTGGCTAATGGTTTATCAATTTTGTTTATCTTCTCAAAGAACCACCTTTTAGTTTTATTGATCCTTGCTGTTGTTTTCTTTGTTTGTATTTCATTTATTTCTGCTCTGATCTTTATGATTCCTTTCCTTCTGCTAACTTTGGGTTTTGTTTGTTCTTCTTTCTCTATTTCCTTTAGGTGTAAGGTTAGATTGTTTATTTGAGATTTTTCTTGTTTCTTGAGGTAGGCTTGTATAGGTATAAACTTCCCTCTTAGAACTGGTTTTGCTGCATCCCATAGGTTTTGGATCATCGTGTTTTCATTGTCATTTTTCTCTAGGTTTTTTTTGATTTCCTCTTTGATTTCTTCAGTGATCTCTTGGTTATTTAGTAACGTATTGTTTAACCTCCATGTGTTTTTTTTTTTTACGTTTTTTTCCCTGTAATTGATTTCTAATTTCATGGCGTTGTGGTCAGAAAGGATGCTTGGTATGATATCAATTTTCATATATTTTCCGAGGCTTGATTAGTGACCCAAGATGTGATCTGTCCTGGAGAATGTTCTGTGCGCACTTGAGAAGAAAGTGTAATCTTCTGTTTCTGGATGGAATGTCCTATAAATGTCAATTAAATCTATCTGGTCTATTGTGTCATTTAAAGCTTCTGTTTCCTTATTTATTTTCATTTTGGATGATCTGTCCATTGGTGTAAGTGAGATGTTAAAGTCCCCCACTATTATTGTGTCACTGTCAATTTCCTCTTTTATAGCTGTTAGCAGTTTCCTTATGTATTGAGGTGCTCCTATGTTGGGTGCATATATATTTATAATTGTTATATCATCTTCTTGGAGTGATCCGTTGATCATTATGTAGTGTCCTTCCTTGTCTCTTGTAACAATCTTTATTTTAAAGTCGATTTTATCTGATATGAGTATTGCTACTCCAGCTTTCTTTTGATTTCCATTGGCATGGAATACCTTCTTCCATCCCTTCACTTTCATTCTGTATGTGTCCCTAGGTCTGAAGTGGGTCTCTTGTAGACAGCATATATATGGGTCTTGTTTCTGTATCCATTCAGCAATCCTGTGTCTTTTGGTTGGAGCATTTAATCCATTCACGTTTAAGGTAATTATTGATATGTATGTTCCTATGACCATTTTCTTAATTGTTTTGGGTTTGTTTTTGTAGGTCCTTTTCTTTTGTGTTTCCCAGTTAGAGAAGTTCCTATAGCATTTGTTGTAGAGCTGGTTTGGTAGTGCTGAATTCTCTTAGCTTTTGCTTGTCTGTAAAGCTTTTGATTTCTCTGTTGAATCTGAATGAGATCCTTGCCAGGTAGAGTAATCGTGGTTGTAGGTTCTTCCCTTTCATCACTTTAAGTATATCATGCCACTCTCTTCTGGCTTGTAGAGTTTCTGCTGAGAAATCAGCTGTTAATCTTATGGGAGTTCCCTTGTATGTTATTTGTCATTTTTCCCTTGCTGCTTTCAATAGTTTTTCTTTGTCTTTAATTTTTGCCAGTTTGATTACTATGTGTCTCGGCGTGTTTCTCCTTGGGTTTATCCTGTACGGGACTCTCTGTGCTTCATGGACTTGGGCGGCTATTTCCTTTCCCGTGTTAGGGACGTTTTTGACTATAATTGCTTCAAATATTTTCTCGTGTCCTTTCTCTCTCTCTTCTCCTTCTGGGACCCGTATAACGTGAATGTTGTTGTGTTTAATGTTGTCCCAGAGGTCTCTTAGGCTGTCTTCATTTCTTTTCATTCTTTTTTCTTTATTCTGTTCCACAGCAGTGAATTCCACCATTGTGTCTTCCAGGTCACTTATCCGTTCTTCTGCCTCAGTTATTCTGCTCTTGATTCCTTCTAGTGTAGTTTTCATTTCAGTTATTGTATTGTTCATTTCTGTTTGTTTGTTCTTTAATTCTTCTAGGTCTTTGTTAAACATTTCTTGCATCTTCTCGATCTTTGCCTCCATTCTTTTTCCAAGGTCCTAGATCATCTTCACTATCATTATTCTGAATTCTTTTTCTGGAAGGTTGCCTATCTCCACTTCATTTAGTTGTTTTTCTGGGGTTTTATCTTGTTCCTTCATCTGGTACATAGCCCTCTGCCTTTTCATCTTGTCTATCTTTCTGTGAATGTGGTTTCTGTTCCACAGGCTGCAGGATTGTAGTTCTTCTTGCTTCTGCCTAATAAAGGTTTATTGAGTATCTTCAATGTGCTAGGTAGTGAACATGTACTAACAAGATTATATCATTACAGTTGTACCCAAAAACTTTAATCTAGAGGAAGAAATGGATTATTAAAGGATTAAGTTACATGTGGTAAGTGTTGTTACAGAACCGAGTAAAACTTACGTTGCACAGAGGAAAGGGAGAACAGCTTTGGGGAGGTGCAGACAGCCTTTATAGAGAGGACATTTGAACTTGATCTTGAAGGAGAACAGTTTGCCCAGTGGAGGAGAGGTGGGCCAGCAGTATAAAGAACATGTGCAAAGTCAGACATGAAAGAATGCACCCTATCCCAAGAATGAATTTCCCAATTACTGTGCAAGCCTCGAAGACTTGTAGAGCCAAACTTCACACAGTCTGGACCAAACCAGACAAAAATCCAGAATCTCCCAACAGACTCCCAACAGGAAGAAGAGGTTTTAAGCCTTGCCAGACCTTGCAAAGTTCCTCTGACCTGTTTAGAGCTAAGCTAACCTATCCAAGTGATAGACTGCAATGCATTGCCCCCTAGAGTCAGTTATAGTGTAGATAACAGTAAAATTGGAAATGAAGCTTAATTTCAGTAGGTGGCAGTAGTCACAAAGCAGATATTTCTGTTTCTTTTCAGTTATTTTAGCTTTAGGTGTTGACCAGCTTTAGGGCTTAAGCACACTGACTGGGTTTGGAAGCCAGAGCCTGGAGGGACCTTAGTCAGTCCCTCAGCCAGCATCACACAGTTTACAGTTGACCACCTTCACCAGTGGTGGACTCATCACAGTTCTCCCGGTGGAGTCCTTTCTCCTGAACCCGCAATGCTACTTTGGTTTTTAAGAGCAAGGGAACTTCATTATCAGAGTACTTACTATTGGAGTACCAATAATTACAAGTTGTGACGTAAGGGTCATCCCAACATGAAATGTTCACTAACAAATCTATCCTTACAAAGCTAGTCCCTGTTCACACCTCTTTCTGGCTTAACATGGCATCTACCCCCTCCCCCCCCAACATTAGTGTCAGATGTTGTCACTGTGATTACTGTGCCTACCAGTTGCAGAGTGAAATTGCCAATCTTGCAAAAGATGCAGGGTTTCACTAAGATAATGAAAGTGATGATTGAGGACTGATTCAATAATTGTTAGAAAATCTCCAAGAAATGAGAGCCTGGCAGAGTTTGTCTGGTTACAACTGAAAAAGAGAAAATCAACAAAGATGATGATATAATAAAGGCTTCAGAAGGGGATGATTGGAAATGCAAAGGATTTGGAGAGGTCCTGGGGAAAAGTGATGAAGCCCTTGACTATTTTGCAAAATTTACCTTTTTTAAAACCTTTCTGTGAAGGTCAAATAAGAAGTGATTGACTTCATATTTTGCTGTCTTAGAATTTTTTTTCAGAATAAACATGCCCCAAAGAAGTCTTGATTCATTTTTCTGTTCTAAGAAATAGTCCATGTTTTGCAGTTATAATCAAAATGTGATTAAATATAAAATAAAATAAATTTACTATCATAATTTTTAGTTCTTTTTAAGATAAAGCTCCAATCCACACACCCCCCCACCAACCCACACACACTATTTGCTCTAAAATGTTGCTTCCCATTTAAGTGAATTCACTTGAGGTGACCTTTCCCCAGGACTAATTATTCTCAGAAACTTTTTTTCTAAGGACTCCTATAATTCTACCCTGTAAGAGCTTATAGGGTGCACTAGGCATGAAGACATTTTAGATGTGTTGTGTGTTTGGTTAGCGAAGATTGCAAACCTGGCTGCAGATCGCTGGCCCAGTTCCTTCCCGCAAGAGGAGTGAGGTTTCCCCCATGATAGCTGCATCTGCTTGTTCCAGGCTTGAGCCATGGAAGTGGTGGACTGGCTTATAGAAGCTGCTCTCTGGGGTTCATGAGAAATTCAGCTGCTGATATAACTGACTGTTCGTCCTTCCTTTATAATGCAGCAGCCACATTAAACAAATACCATATGCTAACACATATATGTGGAATCTAAAAAAAAAAGATTCTGAAGAACCTACGGGCAGGACAGGAATAAAGATACAAACGTAGAGAATGGACTTGAGGACACAGGGAGGGGGGAAGGGTAAGCTGGGACGAAGTGAAAGAGTGGCATGGACATATATACACTACCAAATGTAAAATAGATAGCTAGTGAGAAGCAGCCGCATAGCACAGGAAGATCAGCTCAGTGCTTTGTGACCACCTAGAGGGATGAGATAGGGAGTGTGGGAGGGAGACGCAAGAGGAGGAGATATGGGGATATATGTATATATATAGCTGATTCATTTCGTTATACAGCAGAAACTAACACACCATTGTAAAGCAATTATACTCCAATAAAGATGTTAAAAAAATAACTGGACAAATGCAAAAAAAAAGCAATTCATGTAAATAAACAATTTATAAAGTGAATCTCAATGCTAAGGGAAGCCCTTTTTTCAACATCTTTATTGGAGTATAATTGCTTTACAGTGTTCTGATTTGCATTTCTCTAATGATTAGTGATGTTGAGCAGCTTTTCATGGGCTTCTTGGCCATCTGTTTGTCTTCTTTGGAGAAATGTCTATTTAGATCTTCTGCCCATTTTTGGATTGGGTTGTTTGTTTTTTTGATATTGAGCTGCATGAGCTGCTTGTATATTTTGGAGATTAATCCTTTGTCAGTTGCAAATATTTTCTCCCATTCTGAGGGTTGTCTTTTCGTCCTTTTTATGGTTTCCTTTGCTGTGCAAAAGCTTTGAAGTTTCATTAGGTCCCATTTGTTTATTTTTGTTTTTATTTCCATTTCTCTAGGAGGTGGGTCAGAAAGAATCTTGCTGCGATTTATGTCGTAGAGTGGGGAAGCCCATTTTTAAAAGTAGAGACTCCCCCTTTTATGGTTTTTGTAAGGATTAAGTGAGATTAAAGCTATGAAAGAATTTTAGTATGACACAATGAATGGAAAGGTATTTTTTTACTGTTTAAAATGTATCAGGTAGAAGGTAAAGGGATTCCTTTTTTGGTTGAATCATTCATGTGCTATATATGAGCAGGAGAGCGATGTGATGGGAAGTTGGTTGTCAAGGTGGGAAGATCAGCCAGAGGAATGTAGATTGTCTGTAAAAACAGATAACAGAAGCCAGCAGTTATATTTAGTAAAACCATAGGCTGAAGGGAGAGCAGTGTGTTTCTATCCATTTTTCCAGGCATAAAAGCACAGTGCATTCTTGAGGAGGATTGAGCGTTGTGCTACATGAATGATTCGGCCACAGCCAATTCTGGATGGATTGAAATCCAGGTCTTTACTCTCTATCTTAACTGTGATGAATCAATTCATCAGGCCGTAAATAAAAAGCTTCACTGTGAGAGGATGTGTGAATGGAGAGGCTGTGTTGGACTTGGTTCCTACACTCAAGGATCTTGGGGAGAACAGAACTGTTAAACAGCTGGAGATTATTTTGCAATCTAAACCACAGACTGCAAATCCAGCTTCTTACCAGGACCCAGCAGGGGATGTACCTGAGGAAGTATGCCAGTTATAAGAAAGCAATTGCATGGATGTATATAAATGCCATTAGACCTTAACGTGAGAATATAGGCAGTGGTAAAGAAAGAGGCAAACAGAGCTTGTGTCACGTCAAAAGGGGCAGCAGCCTCAACTCAGCTTCCCAGTTGCCCAGTGAGAATGCAGGCCTAGAATTGCCAGATCTTCTGGTTTGGTCAAAAGAAAAAAGAAATCTAGATGTTTATATGGAATTTCTCAATTTTTAAAAGTTCTCAATATTAATAAAATGTCAAAACACGGGTCTGCAGCTTTCTTTGTGATCTCTGCAAACACGTGGTGAGGAGTGGAAAGCTGGGGACGCTCAGAGAAGAGAGAAGAGGGTGAAGGTGAGCCTGGCAGACGTCTGTGGCCTGAGGGATGAACCCTTTCACTGGGAAGAGGGCAGGTCCCCAGCTCCCTCTGGGTGGAGGTCAGGATGCAGAGACTCATCTTCCCAGCACACTCCTGTAGCCCAAGGACTGGCTCTGACTTGGTCCACTGGCCCTCTTATCAGCTATTTCCCTAGGAGAATGATGGGGACATAGAGGAGAGTCTTTCCTTTGTTCATTTTTTGACAGAGCAATATGGAATTGTCAAAGTGATTGGAGGCAAAATTTTCTAACATTTGGAGAATTATAAAATAAAAAGTAAGAGCTCTCTTCCCATTTCTCCCCTCCTCTCTATTTCTATTTCCAAGAGGTAATCACTGATAACATGTCTTTTATTCCAGAAATTTTCTAAGCATGTAAAACCATATATGTGATTTCTTTTTTTTTCTCCAGG